>NC_141900.1:67828673-69078673 GCF_057802395.1 Ceratotherium simum simum | reverse complement strand
ATAACCAATTAACAGATCTTTTTGTTCCCTTTCTCACCTCCTTATTGGAGAGAAAGGCAGTCATACTAAACTTTATCAATTATTTACTATATGCAAAGTTTTGATGTGTTAAGAGTAAACATATATTCTCAATCTCACAGAGGAGGAAATTGAAACACAGAGGTGAATGGCTTATTCAAAAATCGCATAGTTAATAAGTGGCAGAAATCAAACTTTAGAGTTCAAATTCTAAATTTTTGCACATTTGCTACCTTACCCCTCCCCCCCCACCATGCGCGCACGTGCACACACACACACACACACACACACACACACACAAAAGCACACAAAAGAAAACTGTGAATTGATACACATTCATCTTTGGTCAGTCTAACTCTATTATTAGACTGACCAACTCCATCTAACTCTAATATTGGACTACTCTCCTGTGATTAGCAGACATTTGATTCTGCCCAAAATGTCCAGAAGACATTGGACCAAATGTCTGAAAGGAACAATGTCTGAAAGGCTATCCTGTTGCATATATCTTTTCCTTTTTTTTTTTCTTTTTGCTGAGGACGATTCTCCCTGAGCTAACATCTGTGCCAATCTTCCTGTATTTTGTATGTGGGTCGCCGGCACAACATGGCCACCAATGAGTGGTGTAGGTCCATGCCCAGGAACCAAATTTGGGCCACCAAAGCAGAGCATGCCAAACTTAACCACTAGTCCATGGGGCCGGCCCAATGTATCTTTTCTAAGGATTGCTTCTTCTTGCCAGCATCCCCAATCAAGAATCTCTTTCTAGATATTTATAATATTAGATTCTCTCATACTGTACTTCATCGTAGAAAAAAGCTATGCATTTTTGTCCCACGTTTTAACATCTCTAAATCAAGATCTCTTAAAATTCATGGGACAAGAAAGTATCATGGCACAATTTAATTAGCAGACATTTTTTCTTCTTAGTGGCACGTGCAATTGGTACACCTTACAAATAATGCCATCTTAAATTCTTTGAAAATTATCTATTTCCTGGCTTTACATCTTTAGAGATGCTCATGAACTGATATGAAATAAATTGACATCTTATGTGATTGAAATGCTATAAATTCAAGTGGCCTTAATACTACCTGGCAAGTAACGTGTGTTTCCCTAATCCAGCCACTCTTTTACTCTTCTAGATAGTTGTTTCTCTCTCCTCAAACTTCCAATAATATGTCTCCTATGCATTCTCAATTTCAGTAAGAAAACAGAGTAATGAATATACTGAAGTTATTGGACACAGTGCTCTGTGCATATCAATTGTGTATTTATTAAATTGTGGCCTATATATACTCATTAATATTTTTGTCTGTTTGTTCTATTAATTATTGAGGAAAATGAGCTAAAATCTCCAATGATAGTTGTAGTTGTTTCCATTTATTCCCTTTATTCTGTTAATTTTTGAAGTATTTGAGGCTATGATTTTACATGTATATGCTTTTATAATTTTTATAATCTCGTGAATTGTAATGTTTTTTTATCATCAAATTTCTTCTTTTAATTTTGGTATTAATTTATGTATATTTAGTGCAATTACTGATATGATTAGGATTTAATCTACCATCCTGTTTTTTTCTATTTGTCCCTTTTGTTCCTTGTTCTTTGGTTTCTGCTTTTTGCTGTTGTAGTTAATATTCGGATATTTTCTATTATATTTTTTTCACTCTTGGCTTTTTATACTGGTAGCCCTAAAGATTACTATATAACTTATCACTGTCTAATTCTCACATACTATTTCATGTAAAATGTAAGAACCTTAAGGGGCCGGTGGCGCAAGAAGTTAGGTGCACACGCTCCATTGCAGTGGCCCGGTGTTCACTGGTTTGGATCCCCGGTGTGCACTGACGCACCGCTTGTCAAGCCATGCTGTGGTGGCATCCCATGTAAAGTGGAGGAAGATGGGCACAGATGTTAGCTCAGGGCCAGTCTTCCTCAGCAAAAAGAGGAGGATTGGCAGATGTTGGCTCAGGGCTGATCTTCCTCACACACACACACACACACACACAAAACCGTAAGAACCTTAAAACTGTTTATTCCCTTTAAATCTCCATATTTTGTGATAGTATCATCACATACTTTACCATTACATATGTTATAAATCATATAATACAGTATATACAGTTCTATTAGTCTGCTCAGACTGCCATAACAAAATACCGTAGACTGGGTGGCTTAAACAATAGAAATTTATTTTCCAAACTTCTGAAGGCTGGAAAGTGCAGGCTCAGGGTTTCAATGTGGTTGGGTTCTGGTAAGGGTCCTCTTGAAGGCCTACTGTTCTTCTAATCCAGTTGTTTTTTTCAATTGTAATTAAGCAGTTTTTAGTTTATAATTTCCATGTGGTACCTTGTTTTTTAGTTTCCATTTGTCTGCTGAGATTCCTCAGCTTTTCACACATTGTGTCTATATTTTCCTTTATATCCTTTAACATATTAATAATAGCTGTTTTAAAGTCCTTGTTCTAATTTTATCATTGGATAATTTTTTTTTTTTTTTTTACTGACTGTTCCTTCTACAGATTATGTGTCACATTTTATTCCTTTTCCTGTCTAGTACTTTTTAATAGTACGCTGAAAAATGTGGATGGCACATTTTAGAGAGTCTGGAGTATGTTGTCTTCCTTTAAAGGTTGTATTTAGATCTGGCAGGCACTTTAATATTTGGAGATCCTCTTGCTTTTGTCAAAGGCTTGGCTTTATGCTGTGTTAGGAAGGATGTATTTTGTTGTCTTTAGCCCTAAATCATGGCCCTTATTCTAGTGCATAGTCCTGACTCCTAAGGTATAATTTCTATGGTGTCTCACTGGATGCCTGAGGTACTTAGCAATTCTCTCCACTTTGTCTGGATTGGAACTCCAACATCTTCCAGCACTGAATAACTTCCTATATCTCTGAGCTACTTTCAGCCCTACAGCAGCCAATCTTTGTTAGACCTTGTTGTGTTTTGTTCTGTGCATGCATAGGCCAGTCTTTGGCCAAACACCTGAGGCTAACTCTCTCACAGACCTCGAATGCCTTCCTCTGCGCAGCAGCCCTTCCTCAGGTGCTCTGCGCCATAGTCACTTTAAGTAGCTTCAAACTCTGATCTGTGCCTCCTCGGCTTAGCAAAAATACTGCTCTCCTTGTAGGCTCTACCTCCACACTGTGCTGTCAGAGAGTTCCCCTAGGGACAACGCCAATACAAACGTGAGGCTTAACCTGTGTGTTTCATTTCTCTTGAGGATGTCCATCCTGTGCTGTCTGTTGTCAAATGCCCCGGATAGAATGATGAGTCAGATAGCATCTAACCCATCCAAGCTAAAAGAGAAGTCCTGAGTCTTGTTTTGAATCATATTTTTTTTCAAGCTGTCATCTTTCATGTCTTTGTTTTTCATTTTGACTATATCTAGCAATCCATTTTTCTAATTTCCTGATTTGAAACATTTTGGAAATTTTCATGGGCCAGATTCCCTAGGAGGAGAAACTGCACTGGTAGTTCCATGAAAGAGATGCATCAAGGAAGAGCTCTCAGGAAAAGGGGCATGAGGGAAGCAGAATAGGGAAAGAGAACTTGTCAAGCAAGAATGTGATTTTGGCTGGAGACAAGCTTCAGCATGTTCCCACAGGAAGCTCTGGAATGTGAACTAAACCACAAGGTTATTCTCCATCTAGAGGCAAGGGGACCAGGCTTGTGTACCCTCATTTCAGTCAGTCATTGACTGATGGCTCTCCCGGGCAGTGGAGGTGGGCAGTTTTGAAGTGGGAATGTATAACATCTCAAGTAGGTTTGCTTTCATTTGGCTGAGGGAAATTCTCCAATGAAAGGGGTACCTTTGAGCCTTTAGCAGCAAACATTAACCCTGGTTGTGAAGGGAACTTGAGTAGAAAAAAAAAAAAAGTAAAAGCATCCACTGCAGTCTTGGAAACCAAATAAATAATTTCTGGATACAATGAGTATAAATAGATTCTAAACAAAGGCAGCATGAGGACTTAGTGTTAGCTACTTTTTATATGAAGAAGGCTTTTCAAATGTAGGTTTATTCTAGAGTTGAGTTTGTTGAAAAAGTAGAGTGTTACCATATATCTTGCAAAATACATTTTTACAGGTCTGCCTGTAAACCACATCTCCAACTAGTCTGAGAACTTCTAAATTATTCAAGTTAAACCTGAATATTTTATTGGAATATCTAAAATATCTAATGTTTAATGTCAGTTACCTCTGTTAAATATTAGGAAAAGTTTTATATGTCTATTTAAATTGAATAAAGTTTTGAATTTAAATCCCAATTCTGAGGTGAAAATATCTCAGAAAAAAACTGATAACTTTAATATCTTAAAATTAGCAATTCAGATTTTTACAAGGGTAATAGAATAATCAATTTTCTTTCTATTTAAACATGTATTCCCAATGTAAAGAAAGAAACAATCTCAAGAGAATTCCCTTTTTTTTTTTTGTGAGGAAGATCAGCCCTGGGCTAATGTCTGCCGATCCTCCTCTTTTTTTTTTTTTTTTTTTTGCTGAGAAAGACTGGTCCTGGGCTAACGTCTGTGCCCATCTTCCTCCACTTTATATGGGATGCTTCCACAGCATGGCTTGCCAAGCAGTACGTTGGTGCGCTCCTGGGATCCAAACAGGTGAACTCCGGGCCACCGCAGTGGAGCGCGCGCACTTAACCACTTGCGCCACTGGGCCGGCCCCTCCAGAGAATTCTTTAAGTCATTGTGTGTCTTCCTACAAGTGGTATACAACTTCCCTCCCATTAGTTTTGCCATTATGATTAGCATCATTGTTGGAGACACTTACAATCATCTGCTTACCTTTTTCTTGTGTATTTAGAATACTTTTGAGTAGAAGCCTTCTTTTTAAATACAATTTAGTAAAGAATATTTTGAAAAATCTCAAAGTTAAATTTTTACACTTAACTTATATACAATAACAATAGCACAATAATTGAAAATATTTATTCCAAAGAGGTTTATTCTAAATGAAGTTTACTATATATTGCGTATTTACAATGTGGTATGCAATGCTTTTTCAGTTTTTTTTTCCACTTGCCCAAAGAAATGGAAATCCTTTAATTCAACTTTAACCAGAAGAGAAGAATTCTCGCTAAAGATGTATGAATTTATGCACACTTACGATCTTCTGAGGATGATCTATAACACCTATTTTCAATTAAAGTGCAGAAAATGCTCTGTATAACGCATGTTCTGTCAGAAAAGCAATATGGGAAATGAACACTAACATTTCCTGAGACTGCTACATCACTTCATATTGAAAAGGTAAGTCAATCAATCAATCTTTGAAAAAAAATTACCAGTACTCATTTTAAGTGAAATACTGCTCTACATGTTTAAAGAGAAATCTACTTCTCAAAGTTTTTGCATTATAATTGGTGGCATCCTAGCATGATAAGAGCCAAAAAGAAGAAAAAAAATGCTTCCTTTGAATATCTGAGTGGGAAGAATTAGCTCTGACAGAAAGTGAAACTAATGAGATTTTGAGTAAAAGAAAGAATACCTAAAAAGGAAGAGAGGCTGCCTTTTCTTATAATCTGCTCATGATATAAGTAGAGAGATGCTTCATAGAGTAAAAAAGTCATCAACATATTAAATAATGAGAAAGGAAAAAGCCTTAAAATGAGTTTCACAAAATAAGTAAATCTTCACATACTTCCAACCCTGAAAATATAACTTCAGGAAGTTTCAGAGCAGAAAGTTGCCAACTTTCTAAGTGGATTCATAGTGTTAGTCACGTAGCCTCTGAGACTTATATTGAGAAGCTTCCGTGAACATTAATCCACTTCTCAATGAGTAGTCTTGACAGATTCAAGAATAAAAATCAAGGATTGGTCAATTGTCATTGTCACTCCTTTCCTGGCAATTCATTTGGCATTGTGCAGACCCATACACAGAGCTTAGCGTGAAAGACTCTGTGAAGAGCACTTGAAATTGAAATGTTTGAAATTTCAAAGGACTTTAATGAAGTTGGGTTAGCCTGGCCTCGTTTGCCTGGTCAGTAAAGCCTACATTTTAGCAATGTATTCTATGTCAATAAAAGAATCTTCACATAAGACATCTGTTTCAATTAAAGCTGTAACATGGAATGCTTCACTGGAAAAACAAAGCTATCTCTTTTCTCAGCTTCCTAGTCTGCAGCTACTTTCCTGAATTTAAAATCAGAAATGTTCAAGTGGTAACAGCTCTACATTGGTAGATTTCTCCAGCCTTCTGAAATATGGAAGAATCATCTACATTTGAGTATGCTCGCATTGTTAGTGTTCAATCTACCTCTAAGCAATTAGAATATCTTTCTAAGAATTCTGCCAGAAATAAAAAATGTCATGACTTCTTAGTTGTATTATGTTTTAGGCAGCTAACTGCCAATGCAAATAATCCATAATCAATCTATAAATCAAAATTGGGTTGAGTTTATTATGAGCCAGATCTGAGGACTAGCCTGGGGCCTTCCTTCCCCAAGGAAGGAAGGGCACCAAAGAAGTGGGGGGTATACAGAGTGGTTATATACCATCAAAGAACATGTACCACATATGATTGGAATGTCCCTTTTACAATAGTCATGAGATTGCTTTCTGGCACAGGATTTCACACAGCAATTGATGAACACAGCAGGTGGCAGGTCTATGGTCTCCAGCTGGGTGGTCACAGCAGGTCAGCAATCAATCCCTAGCCTAGGGAGAGATGCTTATCCTTAAGGAAATGCTGATGTGGGGGAAGTTACTTTATCTTTAAGGGCATTGTTCTTGTCTTTGGGACATAGTAAATACTTAAAAGCAGATATACAATGCATGCTTAATGGCCACATCAGGCCCTTAGGGAAAAAAAACGTTCTGGCTGAATTAGTTTTACACCAAATGGCCTCCTCATATACTCCAATATATCCTATTGCTTGTCATTTATTTATCCTAACGACTGAGGACTTTGTCCTCACCTGGGGGTTTGGAGTAGACCCTGCTGGGGGCCAATGACAGGTCAAGAGAATGAATTGGAGCTAAGTGTTCCACCCAAGGAGCTAGGAGAGGAAAAAAGAGGTCTGGTGCTCAGTCAGCATCCATAGAGAATACTAGTATTAAGCCTAGTAAAACAAAATCAAAGTCTAACTCAAAAGGCTGTGAGAGAGTCAGAAAAATGCAGATACAATCTGGGCCAGGATCTTTGAAATAGAAGGGTAGTGGGATGAGTGTTAAGCAAGACTGACCCAAAAGAGGTCCTGCAAGTGTGACTAGAGTGTCCAGCTTACTATTCTTTGTTGCTGAGACATGCAGCAAGTTTCAAAGGGTCAGGTTGGATCAAAGGTGTGAAGTCAGGCTATACAGGTAACATGCAAGATTGAAATCTATGAACTTATATAACACAGTAAAGGCTTCAATTGCGACACATTACATATCCTAGTGAGAAAATTTAAATTTATTGTAGTGCCTGCTATAGAATAGATTTCAGAGCATTTTGTCATTGTTAAAATCCTGGTTTGCCAAACTCTCTTCATTATATATCAACTTCACTTTTTAGTTGTTACATTTTTAGTTTAAAATAAATAATATATTTTTTTAATATGCCCTACACTAAAGCTACTTTCCATGATCTTTCACAATATCTCCATTATCATAGCACTCATATCTGCTGTGATGTGACTGGACACTTGGATATGGTACCTATATTGCCATCTACTGGAAACTACTTCAGATTACTGACAGACATACCAGTCCAGAGAGAATGCTACTAAAAAATTCAATTCTGTATACAGTGACATAATGGTAAAATTTCTGGAAGACAAAGTGGTATAAACAAGCACTGTGTGATAACTCTTCTTTTGGTTCTTAATGAATACAAACAGCCTGTGTGAATTTCTTCATTTATTGTGTCTGATGTGATTTTGTTGGTGCAATCAACACCTCATCAGCTGATTGTTCTAAATGTTCTATTTTTGACACATAGAAATGCTTCAAACACTTATTTATTTATTTTATTTATTTATTTTTTTTTGTAAGGAAGATTGTCACTGAGCTAACAGCTGTGCCAATCTTCCTCCACTTTATATATGGGATGCTGAGGCAGCATGACTTGATGAGCGGTGTGTACGTCCGTGTCGGGGATCCGAACCCACAAACCCTGGGCTGCTGGAGCGGAGTGCGCGAAATTAACCACTACACCACCAGGCCAGCCTCTGCTTCACTTATTGATAAAGTAAAAGACAAGTTTGAATTTATTCCATAAGGAAAATTATAAATTCTTCTTAAATTCATGTTTTATTCTAAACACTGATATTCTGATGCTGTATCTTCTCATTATTCTTTTTTATAATTTTTGTTTACTCAAAGGAAATAGAAAGGAAATACCATGTTTCATAAAAAGTATAACAAGGCAAATAGCACAGATATTTAAAAACCATGGAAAATGTAATATAATGCATCAAAATGTAGACTTTAAAATTCCTTTTGTTGTACTGCTGATAAATTCAATCCAGAAAGATTTGGTGATAAAACCACAACCATGTGATGGTAACATGTAGGATAAGAATACCAAGTTTAGAAGAGGATATAATTTACTTTAATCTTAACCACACAGAGCCTTTTTAGAGAGTTCCATTTTCATTACCTTTTTTTTAATAAGATCTTGAAGATCTTGAGGAAACCATTTAAACAAATCAAATAACCAAATAACGTTTTGGTATCAACCAAAAATATACATTTTTCTACAAAAGAAGCGAGATTTCTTGTTATTATAAAAATGTGCTGATTGCAAATAAAATGTATCGAAATTATTTCATTAGACTTTGTTTCACATACTAAAGTACAACCATCAGAAAGCTTAATATATTAGGAATTTTATATTCTTCTTCATCAGAAATTGACAAATGTTAAGAAAACAAAAACCTCAACATTTAACATCTATCCACATCTATAAATATTGCAGAAGTGATTCGTATTCACAACAATGCTACATATGTCTCTGCCTTCTGATCTTTGAATTATACTTCTTAAAATATATTGCATCAATCTTGAAGAATTATATGACAGCAAAGATCCTTGAAAGTGTATCTGATTCATTCTGTTGGTTTCAGCTGGAAATGTGTAAAATTCATACTAGCGAGTCTTATTATTCAAGAGCTACACAGTAGCAGAATCCACAAATTTTCTTCCAAATAAGTCCATTTTTGAATTCAATGACCTTTGCTATCAAAACAGTCCTCAACATGTGTGACTGGGTTTATGTTGCTGTAGGTTAAATTTATTTCCTCAATGGAAATAGAGAACAACATCACATTGTACATTTAGGATTTTATCAGTGAGTTCCATGGAATGACACCTAATCACAAGATCCCTTGCTAAAAATCCCTTTCATGTCAAAATTAATGTTCAAATATTAGATTTATATTATATGCTAGTCTCAGCTTTCTCTTTTAAGAAATAAATCTGTTCACTTATCCACATAGATCCCATTATATATTACAGGATTATTGTTTTTAAGCTTAAGGGGAGAGTTTCAGTATCCTGTTTTAGCTTCAACATTCTGAGGAACAAATTATGAGTTCTTTACCTGGATTTCAGTATATTGATTTTCTTTAGGATTTTGGATTCAGTTCTTTCTGTAGCAAGAGAACAATAAGCTCATTACCCCAGGAGATTTACCCTTGGCCATACCTTAGTTAGTATTACAGAGGAATGCTATAGAGATTAACATCCAACCAAAAAATTTGACTTAGAGAGAAAAAGGCTGGAATGCCTTTCTAAAGGGTCCACTTGCCTTCCCCAAAGTCATGCAGAAAGGCAGCGACAATGTCTTAAATATTTCCCACTGCCATAGAACACTGATCCTGCATAGGGATC
Source organism: Ceratotherium simum simum (assembly GCF_057802395.1). NCBI lineage: Eukaryota > Metazoa > Chordata > Mammalia > Perissodactyla > Rhinocerotidae > Ceratotherium > Ceratotherium simum. The sequence goes on along the minus strand of NC_141900.1, from coordinate 69,068,823 downwards.
TGGGTTTATAACTGTAATATTTCTATTTTAGGAGGGAGAAGCAAGCTTAATGACATGGTTCAATTGAACTGAACCATAATCAGAGTTTGTGACAATACCTTCTAGGTATATCCAATTAAATTTATCACTGGTATTTGCGTCCACATCATCTTTTGTAGTCTTCTTCTTTTCTCTTTTAATGATTTCAGTCTAAGAAAAACAACTTACCTTCCCTAACCAAATCAAGACTTTGAGCTGGCCTGGTATATAGAAGCTCATTGCAAATGATGGTCTCTTTCAAGAGACCAATGTTATACAGTTTGTAACACGCTCTTTTTTGTTTTATTCTCTCCCCTTCTATTCACTTTGGTTTAACTGTATCTACTCCAAAATGAAAAAGTCCTTAGAAATAATAAATTTGGATTTTATAGCAGATCATCCAATTAGAATAATAAAAATCACTCACTAAAACATTTATCCAACCAATGGATTCATCCAGTCAGAAATCCTTTCTACAGTGTATGTTATATGCAGTGCACTTTCTAGATGTTACAAGTTCACAGGTAAATGTGTTTTATTAAGAGAGGTATGTATTTAGGAAAGTGCTTTTACACGAAATATATACATGTATTTGGTCCTTTGAATTAATGTCTTCTTAAAATACAGAATGTTTTATTTTGTGTCTAGCATATTCTAATCAGTATTATGTTTATACACTCCATCCATGTTGTACATGTAGCTGAGGTTTGCTGATTTTCAGTGCAATAGATGGTTTCACTGAATAATTATATCATAACCATCTATCAGTTCCATTCTTGCTGGCCATTTATGTAACTTCCAGTTTTTGATGATTACAAATAATGCTGCTGTGAACATTTTTCGATAAGTCTTTCTACACATGTGCATCCACATATGTTGGAAGTAGAGGGGAATTTCAAAATCACAGAAAATATCTACATTCAAAGTTAATAGATCATGCCAAATGATTTTCCAAAGTGTTCCAAAATACTAAATTTCACTTCCAACAGCTGTCTGTGAGAGATCCTGTTGCTCCAAATTCTTGTAAAAACTTAGTATTGTCAATCATTACAGCCATTTGGGAGGGTGTTTAGTGGTATATTGTAGTGGTTTTGATTTGCACTCCCCCAATGATTTAATGAGGTTGTGCACCTTTTTGTATATTTATTAGCCATTTTTATATCTTGTTTTGTGAAGTGCCTGTTCAAGTCTCTTGACCATTTTCTTTTGGATTCTGTGTTTCTCCTATTGATTTGTAGTTTTTCTATATTCTGGATATGAGTCTTTTGTATGAATATGAGTCAATATAGATTGCAAATATTTTCACTCATTCTGTCTTTTCTCTCTTAATGGTGACTTTTGATACATAATTTGAATATAGTACAATTTATCAATCGTTTTTTATTATTTATTTTATTTTATTTTTTTGGTGAGGAAGATTGACCCTGAGCTAACACCTGTTGCCAATCCTCTTTTTGCTTGAGGAAGATTGGCCCTGAACTAACATCTGTGCCAATCTTCCTCTACTTTTTGTATGTGGGTCACTGGCACAGCATGACTTAATGAGTGGTGAGGGTCTGCATCCAGGATCTGAACCTGCGAACCCCAGACCGCTGAAGCAGAGTGTGCTGAACTCAACCACTGCATCACTGGGCCGGTCTGTATTGTTAATGCTTTAGGGAGTCCTGTTTAAAAATATTTCTCTACCCAAGGTCATAAAGATGTTCCTCCATGTTTTCTAAAATCTTTCACATCTTGCCTTCCTAATTCTAATATGTATCAACATTTGTTACTTTATATATGGTATGAAGAAGGGTCAAGTTCTTTCTTTCCATATAGACATCTGATTGGCACTCTCCCATTTGTTGAAACAACAATCTTTGCCCACTAACCTGCGGTGCCACCCTTGTACCATACAAAATTTTATATATTCATGAGGCAGACCTGATATGTCTGTTCTGTTCTATTGATGTATTTGTTTATCTTAGCCGATATCTACTCAGATAACTGTTGTTGCCTGATAGGACAAGTCCTGTTATGTTATATTTTTTCAAGAGTGTCATGGCTTAGAAATACCCTTTGCATTTCCAAATTAATGTCAGCTTACCAATGTTCATGTAAAAATCTGCTGGTATTTTTTACTGGGATTGCATTGAATATACAGATCTATTTGGGAGGAAATAATATCTTTAAATTATTAAATCTCTTCACGCTTAACCCAGCTATATGCTTCCATTTATTTAGGTCTTCTTTAATCTAGCTTAATAATATTTGTAGTGCTTTCCATGGCAATTTTTTTCAGGATTTATTCCAATGTATTTGAAATATTTTGATGCTATTGCAAAGGCCACGTATACATACATATAATTTCATTTCTACCTTTTTCCTTTTTTTGGTGAGAATGATTGGCCCTGAACTAACATCTGTTGCCAATCTTCCTCTTTTTGCTTGAGGAAGATTGTCCCTGAGCTAACATCTGTGCCAATCTTCCTCTATTTTGTATACAGGATGCAGCCACAGCATGGCTTGATGAGCGGTGTGTAGATCCGTGCCCGGGATCCAAACCCATGAACCCCAGGCCACCAAAGCGGAGCGCACAAACGTAACTACTTCACTGACCTGGCACCATTTCTACCTTTTGATATTGTATACAATTTTTGTCAAATTTGAATATTATTTATAATAATGTATATGTGTATTCTCCCTTCCTTTTCTGTTCTTTTTATCTTTTTTTATTTTTTGCTTGTTGCACTGGCTACAATTTCAGGTATGATGCTTAATAGAAGTGTTAAGAGAAGACATCTTTGTTTTAATCTCTGAGAGAAAGCATTCAATAGTTCACTATTAAATATATAAAGTTTCCTTTATATATTTATAAAAGAATATACACATAGGAATATATTTATAAAAGAATATAATGAATATATATTCTTTTATAAATATATTTTTTATAAATATGTAAAGTTTCTGTCCATGATCAGATTAAGGAAATTTCTTCTACACATAATTTGTTAGAAGTTTTATATTTTTAAAATCATAAATAGATAGTTAATTTTACCAAAGATTTTTTCTGTACTGATTTAGTAAATTATATATCATCCTTTGTTTTGTTAATATAAATAATTTAATTGGTTGATTATTGAAGGTTAGACCAACCTTATATTCCTGGAATAAACCTAATTTTATCATGATATATCATCCTTTTTATATACTACTGAATCTGACATGCTTTGATTTTGCTTATAATTTTTTAATCTATGCTTCAAGTAAAGTTGGTCTCCATTTACCTATCTTCTAATGTCATTGTTGAGTTTAGTTTCAAAGAGTATCCCTCCTGCATGAAATGATATGAAAAGATCTCTGTCTATATCACGGAGTGTTATTTCTTTCTTTACCATTTGGTGGGAACTGGTGAAACCAACAAGAACTGTTATTTTATTTGTTGGAAAAAAATTAATTATATATTCAATCACTTTAAAGCTTATAATTAGGTAAATTAATTTATTTATTTACTTTTGCTGTATCAGGTTTCTAAGCAGTGTTTTCTTGCCTAATCTCTTTCCTCTCTTTTTGTGTTTCTATTTGCATATATGGTAACCTGTTAAGTATTGCACTTGTGTTCACAGTTTTCTCTTCTGTGCAGTCCATCATTTTTTGTCTCTAGGCTTTCTTCTAGCTATATTCTCCTGACCCTTCTCCCAATTTACTAATCCCTCTTCAGTTACAGTGTATATAGTGTTACATTAATCTATTTAGAACTTAATTTTGGCTGTTTTATTTTTAAGTTCTATAGTTTCAATTTAGTTTTTTAATATATTTTCCAGTATATGTGTGTTTATATATACACACACACAGAAAATACATGCAATTCTTATATATTCTTTACTAAAGTTCTAATTTTGTGCTTTAATTCCTTGAATATATTAAGAATAGCGATTGACATTTGTATCCGATAACTCCATTAAATGGATTCCCTGTGGATCCCTTTTTATAGTCTTTTTTCTCCTCCTCCTTCTTCTTTTTTTTCCTCTTCCTCTTCTTCTAATTTTGTTTTGCTTTTTTATTTTGTATCCTTATGTGCCTGGTTCCTTTTGATTTCATAAAATAAAGAAAGAAGCTGAAACCTAGAAAGATATTATCTTCCCACGAAGAAGATGTATGCTTGCTACTGGCAAGTGGGCAGGGGCACAGCAATTCAAAGCACCTTGATCTAATTTGGGGATTGAGAAGGTCCAATGCTGAAATATCTTTAAATGCCAGCCTCTTCCACATTTACCCTTACTGATTCACCAGTATCCTCCTTCCGTGATGCTCACTGAATATCAATTTTTGTCTGTGATTCTTGTGAGGTGGTAAAATCTCTGCTCATATTGTCAGTCTTTGAGATTTATCTTGAGAAATCAGAAACCCCAAATATGAGGCTTACCTCCCGGAATTTCTTTCTTTTTCCAGATCTTGACTTCATGTCTTGATAGCTCTGCAATGCCCTGAAGCTTAGTTTTAATAATTTTTTCTCTATGTATGACAGTTGGTCTAATTTCCTAGACGGCCATTACCCTAAAGTTGAATATATTTTTTAAATAGATAAAAATGAAAGGTAATAAAAAAGAAAAACAAAACAAAGAAAAATCCTCCATAAAATGATACTCTTAAAACATAGAGTATAATGTTCTCTATGACATGACCTATTCTTCCCTTAAAGAAGTATTTTGTCAGTGTTCCGATACCTAAAAATTAACCTTATAAAAATGCTAATTGGTGCAATTTTCTAGAACTATATGTTCCAAATTGCATTTTTCAATAAACTTTTTGTGAGAGCGTAACAGTTCATAGAGGAGTTCTCTTAATCCACCTCTATTTAATGTATTTGTCATATTCACTGACTCCTCACTGTTCATTTTGGAAGATATTCTGACTGTTACACACAGTATATTGATTACTTGTGGTTAGCAGGCTCTTCAAAATGTGCCTCTGTATTTCTGCCCACATTCATAAGGTTAAATGGTTAAATTTTTATACCATAATCTGCTGGAGTCTGAGGGGCATAAATGTTATATTTATTCAACATTTATTGTTGACTCAGCAGTGTCCTTAAGTATTTTTCTGTATGTGGATTCACTGTCTTAGTTATTTTTCAAATACTGAGAATGGAAGCAAGCTTGGCAAATACTTTTTATGCCTCACTCTTAAGAAATAATGTGATGGGTTTGTTCCTTTTATAATTTGTGGGTAAATTGAAGAGAAAACACCACAAGCATGTGAGCATATGCGTGCATGCATACACACACACATACACACACTTTATTCTCTAGGGCTACCTCATTTTTTCTACTAATGTTTTTTTCAAAAGTTGGTATCACTTTTTTGTTCCTGACTTTCCAAAGGACATATTTTTAAAACACACATTTTTTTCTATGTATTTTATTATCTTGTGCACATATACATGATCTTTAAATAATTTTTTTCAAAACAACTAACAAATGTAGCATTCAGAAAGACAATTTAAGAAATTTTATATGTAAATATATGAACTTTTAACAGTTCTCTAAACCCTGTGCTTCCAAATTTTTCTTTATAGTGCTCCACTAAATTAGTTTAAAAGTATACATGATTCAGAATAGGTGACTCCCAATTTTCCTGAAAATTCAGAACTCACATAATTGTTAAAAAGCTTTCTACCTTATCCATTTAATCATTTAAGTTCTACTCTTGAGAAACCCACTGTCTAATTTCATGTAGTGTAAGGTTAACATTTATGGTAAGATTCAATGAAGCTATATTAAAGGTAAGTCAACCTTCAGAATCAGAGGTAGCTTATTTCCATCACGCATTATGTGGATGATGGTCTTCCTTCTCCTTATAAAATGCATGCTACATTTTCATTAACCATAAAAATATATTAAAAACTCATAATTAGGGCAGTAATGATGCCTTTTAACTAGTGCTAAAAAGTTTAAAAGTACAAAACCTCTCAAAAGACTTATATAATATGCAAAATAAATTATCATGCCACTTCATTTAGTGAATATTAAGTAAGCTTCTTTAGCTACTTGTGCCATCAGTTTATTTCACTCAGCTGAATAGTCTAATAATATTTTCATTAAATATTTATATGAACAATCAAACACTACAAATGAAGAGCATATCCCTTGACATTCAAGATGGTTTCCAGGCTGATATCAGCAGTTTGTTATGTTGGTAGGGCTCATTTGCTATGGCTTAGAATGATGTTTTCCATTAGCTTTGAGTATCTTATGTCTGACCTTAGAAAAAAGGCTATTCATCATGTCTTCTATTTCTAAATTTTATTTCTTCATTGAGAAAGTACCGATGATAGAAAATCAAGTGCATTTAAAAGTTGGGGTCATGTTATACTCATTCAGCCAAGGAAATTTATGAACACAGCTGATTTTTTAAAGCAATAGAAAATGTACTTCATGGTCTTACATGCTTAATGTTATCCTGTTCATATGACTTAATTTATATTCCCACTAAGCAAAGGTGAATCTAATATTGGACTCCAGCTTAATATGTGATTTTTCGATTTGTGATGCGTGATAACATGGTGACTGTGATTTAATGGTGATATTTAATTTGAAATCCTACAAATATAGTAGTCATATACTAAGTTTTTGCATTTCTCCTCCTGAATATTTCTCTCACTTTCATGGTGACTCTTTGAGATCACTGGAAGTTAATATCAAAATGATCTTATATATGATTTAGATTATAAGTCTGGAAATTAGATTCATGTCACAAATTTCAATTAAACACAATACTTCTTGGGTGGCCATTTTGAGTGCTTAAGAAGTTATAACTAAAACTCAAAGAGGTAATAAATAATTATTAGCTTTATTATACATTCTATAAGATGTGGTGTTATAAGTTTGGAGCCACAAACTTGAATGTACACAAAAAAGTTTACCTTATTTTATTTAAATCAGATTAAATATGACTTATTTTCATCCCTTGGGGTTAATGGGAAATTTAATCTTGATCATTATTAGGGCTGATGCATATGCAGCTCAGGGCCATGTGAAGACTCCCGGTGTTTTTCATAACTTCAGGCTTCAGTACACTCTGTTTGCCAATATGGAACATTGTCCAACTCTATATAGCCCCTGTAGTCTAATTATCTCACTACTTCCATGATATATTTGTGCATAACGAACTTTAATGAGGACAGAAACCTGGTGTCTAACATCAAGCCTTTTAGTCACAGTAAACAGGCAATGTCCTTCAACCTCTCCAGGGTATTGCAAGGGCCTGACTCATTAGCCCCACTTATTCTGGAAACCACAGACTTTAGACCAAGCCCACTTGTTGAAAAATCTCTTCCCTATCATAAGGTTTCTACTTCCCCACCCCATAGTCATTACTTCATCATGTTCCATATATTTCTTGAGAACATAGCATAATGTCCTCAATAAGTTATGCTTTTACAATAACTTGAGTGACTGCATAATTTGTCATTCAAACCAGAACATTTTGGGGGAGCTGGTATTAATAATCGCAACAAGTCAACAGATCTAGCTGGCTACCTTATGTTAGGCTCCCCAGAAGCAGACCTTGATTTATATTAAAGTGATTTCTTAAGATGCATTCCCAGGAAAACATAGTGGAGGAGTGGAGAAGTAGAACCGTGATGGGAAAGAAGCCAAGCAAGAATGCTGCACCAGTGAAGTCCCGGGAGTGCAGTGACCAGGTAAAGTACAAGACATCCAGTTACACTGGATTTTAAGTTAAACAATGTTTTTTTGTGAAATAAATATGTTCAAAGTATTGTTTGGGACCCACTTATCCTAAAAAACAATTCCTTCCTGGGTATATTTTTATTTGCTAAATTTGGCAACCCTACCAAAGAGGTCCCTGGAGAGAGAAAGAGTGTGGGTCATACCTGTGAGGGCCAGGGTACAGAAAGCTGGAGTATTTCAGCCTCTGCATCCATCAGTCATTGGTTAAGTGCAGCTTTGGATGAATGTAAATTCCTAGGCACTTCCAGCTCTCTGTTTGCTCAGGCAAAGTGGATCATAGGAGTCTAAGGAGTCCCACAAAGAGACACAAGTGCTAGCTGTAGGGACACAAGCCACACTGGGAGCTTCCATACACAAAAATGGCAGAAAGATCTGACGGAGTATGGGCAGAGCACTGACAGCATCTGTTGTCCTGGTATTATCCTAGGAAATCTGAGATGTGTGGTTGTCCTAATAATAACTAGCAGTCTATGCTTAGGGCTTGAAAGAGCTCCTGAGACAATGAAGAAGAAACACTTTTAGAATTGGAGGGTAATGAGATTCTTCCAGAACACTAGAAAAAAATAGCATACCCTCCCACATACTCACAGTTTTACATCTCAATAAATTATCTTGCCACAAAAATTAACTGGGACATACACTCTCCCTTTTCCACATACGGAAATGAATTTATTCCCTACAGACTGTTTTAACTTGACAGAAATAAAAAGGTCATGAAATGAAGCTGCTTGCTTTATTTCCAGACGAATTTAGCCACTTATGATATATTATCATCCCAAAGTGGGACTAACGTGAATATTGCTTACACACTACCTGAAGCTTAATTGGAACTTCATGGCAATGGCTCCCCCAATTAAAAGTGAAAAAACTTAGAATATGAGACATAACTCAGAATAAGCTTCCATTTCCTTTTAGGTTCTTCTGGTAATTCCATACCCTGAAGTTAATGTATGGGCCTCCTAGATAATTAGGATGCTAATTACTATTGGAGTTTTCTTCTTACCCTAAGGACTTGTACAGTTAAATTACTCTAAAAGTTAACTACAGTTTTCTGACTCCTTGGGGTGAGTCAGGAAGTAGCATAATAAAAATTTGCCTCCAGGTTCAAAGAAGGCCTTCTCCAGTAATACATAATGCCTAATTATTCAAGATAGAAACATCACTGTTTTACATAAAAAATTTACAGTTTCTATTCTACCGCTGAACTTGGCCGTCATTAGCTTGTTGAATCTGTTAGTACATGCTTGTAAATATGTTTTTAGTATGTAATGTTACATGAAATAGTAAAATGGTAAGATAATTAGGTTGACATCCTAGAGACATTGCTTAATAGTGCTACATAACCCATCATGATGTACTTTATTTTCAGAAAATATGGAAAGTAACTTTGAGTCCAGAGCCCTAATTGGCATGTATACTTCCTGGCAAGATGGAATGTATAGATCTTCCCCTCTTCATAGCCATGACACCAAAGGTATATCTGTCATTGCAGGGTATTGAATGCTCTTGTACAGAGAAAATATGGTACACGTTGTTCCTTGAGCAGAAAAAAATACTTGGCTCATCCTGACTTATTTGATTACATCCATGTTCCTTAGCTTAGCCTGCAAGGTCCACCTTAACCTGGTACCTGCCTCCCTCCTAACCTCACCTCCTAGTAGTCCCTTTTTTAATACACATCATTACAGTCTACTCCAAATTAACACTGTATCTTCCCTTTGCTAAAACTGCTCCATCTCACTGGAATGTGGTCACTACATCCTCTCTTCACTTTCCTTGGCTCATAGCTACTTCTCCTTTAACACTCTATTGAAGGAATACACTCCAGGGAGCCTTCTCTGTTCTTTTCCAGACTTGGTTAGGTATTTCATCCATTCTCCTATATAATAAAATGCACATACTATCTTCACAACTTGATGCATTGATGTTCTTTACCTACTTATGTATCTCATTCCCTGGAGAGAAAATTTTTTTAAGCAGAAGATGAGATCTAACTTTCTTTGCATTCTCTAAATTTAGCGGAATATTCAGGACCCATGGGAGGGTTTCAATGATAGTGTGGTAAATTAATGAACAAATGAATGGATAAGTGCATGGCAAAGACTCTGGCTGAATACTGAAATGGAGAATAAATAACCACGAGCTGAAGATAAGAAAATGTCATCTTCAGTTTAAATACAGGTCTATTTCATTCTATATTGATCTTTAAAAAAGGCTATAGTGCAGATAATTATTAGCTGATAGATTTATGCTATAATGTATTAATACCATAGTTAAATGAAAATACGAAATTCATCATAGAGTTTTTTTATAGGTCTACTAGCAACAAAGAGAACATTATAATACGTACAACTTTTTACATCTTATTTTAAATGGTTTTTCATATTCATATATGTACATATGCATATGCATATATATAAACGCAGATAAACGATTATAGTAATTTTACTAGGACGAGAAAATAGTAATGATTCATGTATATATGTCTACATCATCGTATGCCTTAAGAATTAAAGAAAACAAGGATTAACTTCTTTAAAATAAGAGTTAAAGACAATTGATTAGCTCAATCAAAATCAATTAACAATGATATTTAGACTGTCACACCAAATACAAAGACTCAGATCTTAAATTTTTTAATTCTCCTGAAAAGAAAATTTCATTTAGTCTGATCAGAAAAAACAGATGTTGCCTAAGACCAACAAACTTAGACCTGGATTCTAGTAATCAAGGGCTGTGCCTGTCTTCAAAACATTAGACCATTATTCTCCCGTACTATTAAATTAGAATCTGCTAATTGTCATTTTGCACATAAATTAAATTCTTTGAAGCACATTAGATAATACTCTAACATTTAAATAGTGCTTTTCATCATTAACATAATTTATAAACATGAATTAAGTAATCTTCTAAAGTGACTATTTGAAAATTTTATCTCCCTTGAAAGTGATTATGCCTAAAATTTCTTAGTGGCATTGTGCTTAATTTTGCAAACATTGGACTTCAAAACTAAACTAATCCATCACTTTCTCCTCAATTACCATTTACTCTGATACTAAATGAGATAAGCATTAGATACTTACATAGTAATTTTATTGAGGACTTGGATCAGTGAACAATTTTATCCTTCATATTCTAGTTCCTATGCTTCTGAGGGAACTCCCAATGGTGCAGTTCTATTCCTTGGAAATAAAGTAGACAATGGTCTTTTATTGGTTCTTTAGTAGGAAAAAATGTTCACCACTAACAATATCACATAGGTGCCGTATTATGGGTGAAATGAAAAGGATAACTGTGTTATGCAGTATTATATTTCTGGTAGCACTGAATGGACAGAAACACATTCAGATAACACAAGTAATGGGGATTTGTTATGAGCATATACTGGGAAATAGGAAAGAAAAAGAAACATGTTTGTGAGTATCACATTCAAAATGCTCTAAAGAAAGGATATATATATACTTCTTTTGTGGTCTTGGTGTATTCCTACACTAAGCCATAGGCTACTAGCTCTTTGCTCAGTCAGCTTCATTACAGACTCATCAAATGTTGGCCAAAATGGCAGGGTCACATGGTACAAGGTATGGCAATCTTTGTATAAAGATTTTCTCAGCAGAGGGAATGAATAACCATCAAATCCTTAGCAAATGTCCAAAGGGGACAAAATAAGTAGCAGGTATCTGAGGTTTAGCAGAAGAAAGATAATAATTAGCAGTAATGGTGAAGCTTCAGAGTTTTTTCCAATATAAAAATAATCGTTTATAGAGCACTTACTATGTGTGATGTGCATTACATATATCAATTATTTTATTTAATCCTTATAACAATACAGGAAGGTAGATGTTACTAACCTCATTTTACAGATGTGGCCCAGAAATTTAAGGAACTTGTTTCAAGTTCACACAAACAATAAGTATTAGAATATCAACTGAGGTTTGGCTGATATTAAATCTAGTTCTTTCCTTGATGATACCACGATGCATTTCACAATAATTATTATAACATGAATTGATGGCTGTAGGTTGAATCTCATGCTGATTAGTTATATGCATACCCAGCAATCTCTCATTCTTGCTAACTTGGAGTATATTAAGGCTGAATATAATACTCTTCTAGTTGGGAGAGTGGGAAACAAAAATTATACATGTTCGTGGATATAAAAGAAGTAACTTTTTTTTTGGCTCAGAACTAATGAGAGGCAAAATTTAGGTGACTCAGCAAAGACAAGATCATTAGGAATAGCATTGCGGAGTACCTTGTCCCTTGTCCTCTGTCTCCCAGGCTAGTGCTTCTTGAAAGGTACCACGCTGCCTCTTTGCCTGCTGGCTTTCCTGCTGGACAGCCAGCATTCTTTTAATAGCTAGGAGAAAAAAAAAATTAATAGTTCAAATCACGGCTAAATCAAATATACTTTGGTGTGCTGCACATAGTGTTTTGTTCTCTATGGAATAAATTCTGTGTTAATAAATATCTCTTAGAATAGTACCCTTTGACTCCAAGAAGAATTTAGACCTTTGATCCTTGGTCAGAATACATTGAACACTAAAGTAGGCTTTTCACTAGAATTCAGCAAGACAGAAGTAAAATAATAATAAAAAAGAAATCTTTGACTTCGCTTATTGAGGAAAATCTATGAATTTTCCTCATTGCCATCAAAGTTTTATTCCATGGCAGCCAATGGAGATGGTAGTGATAAAATAAAAGAAAAAAATTAAATAATAATAATAAAAATATTTTTTTCTGAAGCATATCATGTTCTTCTTTTAGTGATACAAATTTTGAAAAGTGCCTTTGAAAATATAAACGGAGCTATTCGGGAAAAAAACACGAAAAATATATAATGACCATAACGTGATTTATGAGCATTAAGTCTTTTAAATCAACTCCTATCCCCAAAAGATGCCTTGCTTGATATATCTGTTACCTAAAAAGGAGAAAGAACTTATAAAGGAGTTATCTTTTATTCTTCTATTTTTTTAAAGAAACTATATTTTTTAAATTTTTTCTGAAACCTAAGAGAATATCCATAAAATTCAAAAGATTGCAGGAAGTGCTTCCTCTTACATAGGCAATAAGGATTCCTGTTTTGCCCAGAGGCTGCAGCAAATCTTAGATCTTTTTAAGAAACCTTGCTGTCTTGGCCTATAGAATTCTGTTTAAAATGTGTTTTGCTTTATGCGTAATGTAGTTTCAACTACTACTTATACCTGTGTAAGGCACTTTACTCCCACCATACTAAAAAGCAGTGTTAGTCATTCTAGACTTTCAAGCTATTACCTCTCGGTAGGATCCCTCTGGCTAATACCAATGAACATATTCCAGTCTCTGAGTCTCCTTTCCTCCTTTCTTCTCCTAGAAAATAGAGTTTCTATTTAAACAAAATCATAAAGTGGGAAAAATAATTTATTCATTTCCAAGAAGGAAGTTAAAAGCAAAAATGATCTCTTTTGCACATAAGAAGGGGTCAAGTGAATAAGATGTTCTAGCAACACCTCAACTATGAGAAGTCCTTGAGGGTGGAGTCTACTGATTCAATAACATTACACGACCAGATGGCTGACACAGACATTTCTTCTGCTTTCACATTACGCAGGAGAAGAGAAACTCTGGGATCTTCTGCATTCTTGGCCCCATCAGACAATAGTGGCATGAGACCCCTTCTGATCTAGTCGCCACAGGGGTCCAATCAGCTCTCTCCTGGGAACTCTAAGACAAGGTAGCTTTTAATCTTTGGATTTCTTTTTCATTCTCCTCTCTCTTTCATTCCAGACAGGGTGGATATTTTAACCTCTGGGGTAGAAAAAACTGATGCTGACTGTTCAAAAAAAATCTAATCCTTCTGCCATATGGAATAGTTGGAAATATCAAGAAAAGAAGCTTCCATCTGTTTACATCTCAAAATATTATTCTCACATACTTATTCAAATTGATGTCTTTTCAGCAGATATCTTTGCCTGCTGGAGACAAAAATGTCACAGAAATTGGAAACATTTGATATCTCCATATACTGTAGATGCTTTTTAAAATCATGGCTGGAATCTTTTAAATCACTACATAAAGTACATAGTACAGTTCCCGATACATAGTAAATATTCAATTAATGATTCTTATTCTTCTTTATCATTATAAGACTAGGTTTATAATTATTTTGAGTAGAATTTGCCACCAGGGGAATGTGACCCAACTTCAAACTCTGCTTAGGTGCGCCTACTTCCCAAGGTGCTCCAGCTCCAAAATTACCTTCTTCTCATTGTTTCCATTCTCTTAAACTCAACTTTCATTTCCTCATTCATTTATTCATACAGTCATTCATTCAACAAACATTCAGTGAGGTGGCAAACACTATGCTAAATGCAGACTAAAATGTTATTGTGCTAAAAATAATTAACGCAACTCTGTCCTCATAGAACTACAGTCTAGTGATAGAGATAGGTATTAACGAAATAATTACCCAAATGTGAAATTTCTGTTATAATATGTGCCTTGGAAGGAAAATTACATGAGAATATATTGTCAGGGATCTCAGAGAAGGCTGTGCTGCTTGGTCTGAGACCCGAAAAATGTCTCAGACTCCTTCTTCTGATATCAACTAGATGAGAAGGGAGGAAATAATGCTCCAGGCAGTGAGAATAACATACACAAAAGCCCCGGGGTGGAAAAGAACATGACAGGAACTATGGATTGTAAGAAGGTGGAACAGAAAGGACAAGAGAGGAGCACAGTGCAAAAGGAGGTTGAGGAGTTAGATATGAGTGAGGGCATTCAGGCTTTTAGGATCTGATGTGGAACTTCGTTTGAGATTCACAGTACAACTGAGGGTTGAAAACACGGGAATGACATGGGCGCGATGGAAAATAAACTGTGAGGTGAACAAGTGGAAGTACGTTGACCTGGGAAGTGGCACTTTTCACTTGTACTGAAAAGAAACAGAGAGCTGAGATGTCAGCTTGCAAGAGGAGCACAATGGTGGCAGGGAGAAATGGCGGAGTCCAGAAATTTTGAGGAAGTGAAGTCAACATCACTATTGACAGATTACATATGAGAGAGTTCATGAAAGGGAGGTGTTAAAGATGACTAACAGATTTCTGGTCTGAGATCTGAATTGCAGGGAACAGATTGAGAAGAAGTGTTTTTACACAAGAGAGTGATGTAGGCAGTGCCTTTCCATTCATAGCCTGTTTTACACACGTTTGCAAAATAGCTACCACTCTGATGGCAGGTTCCCCATGGTTTTCTATATGTTTATAATTATTTCTCAACTAGAAAAAGTACAAAGTTTAGTTTGATTTAGTTTCCTCTACCCACCCCATATGATTATTTTATTATAGAGGAGTAATCCAATCCATTTAACAGAATCATATAACGTTAGCAACTAAAAGGATCTTAGGAGAGTTCTCGTGCCATTTTGAAAGAGGAAAAAAATTGAAACAATTCTACAAATATTAGTAAATCCTTAATATATACCAGATATTTTCTCTTTGGCTAACATCAAAAACAATATATATGACTTTTCAGTACTTTGGAAGTTAGGAATATATTAGAATGTGTGGTAGTAGTAGAAATTCATCATTTATTTCTGAAAACCAAATGCTTAGATTAACAAGCATATGATCATCCCCAAACCCTGACAGTATTTTTATGGACTGGATTTCTATTAGTATTTTATTCTAATTTAATCCCCACACCCTGTAAAGGAGCACATCTAATTTTAAGTCATTGCTTACATTCAATGTCATGGCACACCCCACATAAAGCTTGATTGTGGCCCCACATCCAATATCATAATCCCATACAAATGTATGTAACTTATTTCAAAGTAATAAAGATGCCTTTTATTAGAAATTGACGATCCTAAGTGATTCCTTCCAAAATATATTAATAATTAAATAACAACTCTGTTTTGAAGACCAATAAATAGGTATTCCATACATATTCATAACTTAACAATAGTGTAATCGAAGTTAAGCCCCATCTCCAAGTTTCACCATGCATACGTTCTTGCTTTATGAGCGTATATGTGACAGTAAAATTATGTGTTCATCATTTTCACTGAGAATATTTGACATTTATGGGTTATTGTAAAAACAAATTGGGTAATTTTGCTGCCTTATAAAAGACAAACCCACTACAGAAACTGGATGCTCTCTGCTTTCAAAGGAGGATAGTTTCTGTTTCCAAATGTGAGGAGTTTTTATATCTTTTCTCTTATGTACATAAAATCAAAGGAATCGCAGACATGGACAAGCTTTGTCAACCAAATGTTTATAAGTAGGATACGTTAGTTCTTGGCTAATAGCAATTTAGGAGACAAGTCATTCAGGGACTTAAATAAAATAAAATCAGTAAAACAGTTCTCTTGCTGGCACAATGTGTGTTGTTATTCCTGGTTGTTCTGCTGAAGCAGATTTATTTTGTATTATAACTTATGACCAAGGTTAGAGGTGTTTTCTGAAAATACAAATTTAACTATGCCTATCACCCCACCAGGGCTCTTTTGCACATTTTCAAGAGCATTACAATAAGACTTTTGTGTGAACATGATTGCCATTGGAAAGGTCTAGATTTTCTTTTTAAATGTTAGGTCAAAAAGGACAGCTTGACTTTCAAGTCTACATCTTCTCTTTAGGAAAGGGAGGTGTGAATTAGATCCCACAGAACTTTCTAGTCACAGCAATTATGCTACAGTGCTGCAGAATGCTTGCTAGAGATTCAGGTTCTGAATTCTAAGATAAGTATCATGGCAGAGTATCTGTGACTTCTTGTGTGCATTCCAATAAATAATCCAACTTAAAAGGGAGGGAGAATTCCTCAGTTACAAATGAAATTATGTTTATAATTTTGAATTTTTTAATACTCATCCTGTGCAGAGAAGCCCTAAATGATACCCTTTCTCTAATAAATCATTAGGACAATATATTGCAACAGTATTATTTAGTATCCAACTTTCAGATTCCATCCCATCATGATCTAAGGACATTTAACTGGGGAAATAAAAACAAAACAATTATTAGTCAGCCAGCATCTCAGTTTTATGGTAAGATGGCACTGTTTGTGAGTCAGGGCAAGAAAATTTGAAAAAGCATGGATGCATCCAATGCAGCCGGGGTCCCCGTGAACCTTGTCTCCAAATCCCACCATTCCTACTGTTGTCTCTTATACATTTCAAGGTGCACATCCCACCAGAAGTGTGGTTGATGCTACTTTTGCTGGTACCTTAGGCCCTTGTGTCTCTTTTAATCTCATCTTTTCATTTATTCAATAAACACATTAATTATTTTTATATGTACCTCAAAAAAGAAATATTTCACATCTGGAAGAATTAGATTTAATTTTAGCTTTCATTCTTATTTTTCCATGATGTATATTTGTTACTTAAATACTGTAGTATCCATTTGCATTGTACAAAATGTGAATAAAGACGTCTACTTTGCAGGATTAGTATAAGAATTAAATGAAACAGCAGAATATACTAGTGGAGTGTCCAAAACATTATAAATCTCAAAAAAGAAAAAAAAAGGGAGAGGTCTTCTCCTATCTTTGGCAAAACTTCAAAATATGAAAAATGTCTCAAATAGTTTTTGGTTTGAAACCAACATAGACTGCCTAGAAATCAACAATCATGAAAATATTACATTTAATTGTCTATACAACACAGTAAAGCAGTGCTTAGAGAAATATTTAATAGTCTAATGATTTACATTATTAAACAGAAAAATTATAATGAATAGCCAAACTAAAAGGTTAAAGAGCAATAGTGAAAGACGAATAAATATACTGAAAAAAATAATAAATCACAAATATTGAACTAAGAAATAGAATTTAAATTTCTGAGAGATGAGTCTATAGGAAAAATAAAGAATAAAACAGATAAATCATTATCTAACTTAAAAGAGGAATAAGACAAATACACCAAACAAAAACAAAAGACAAAAGATTTCATAGAAGATGACACTAAAGAATTATAAATTAATTTGCTCATCTCTGTGAAAATTAATTTGCAAATGTACATAAAATAATCTAAGACAACTCATTCAAAACAGCATAAAAAATTGAAATCTGCAGATTACCATAGAAGAAACAGAGAAACTTGTCAAGATCAGCCCCTCACTTCCCACCTCTAGACACACACAGACATACAAGATAAAATAAAGCACTAATCATAAATAGATTCTTCAGGAAATTCACGGAATTCTACCAAATATTTAAGTAACAAAACTATGCTATTTAAATTGCTCAAGAGCATCTTTAACAAATCTAAACATAGGTAAAAGACAAGCAAAGAAAATCATAAAGCAATTTTACTTATTGGATATAAATCCTAAATTAAATTTAGCAAACAGAATATAGTAGCATTACAAAATAACAATAATCCATTATTAATTAGATTCTTACTGGATTCATGTGTAATTCAATATTGAAGGAATCTACTAATATAATTTGAATAATAATATAGAGTCAAATATAAAATATTATTTCTTAAATGTTAAAAAGGTATTTGATAAAAATTTAACATCCACATTTGATTTAAACAGTACATACATAATAAGTTTAAATCATAGATACTTATTTGACATTAAAAATATAGGTATAAATTTAAACATATGTTTAGATATAAATCTAGAAGTTACAGTATTAATGTGGATATAGATTTTAATGTGCAAACCAGTGTTCCTGTTAAATTCAGAAACAGTGCGAGGATATTACTATTACTATTCATTTAACATTGCTTTGGACACAACTTACATGATTAGACAAAAGAGAGAAATGAGGTAAGAAACAGGCAAAACCATCATTATTTACAATATTTTTGCCTGAAAAACTAAGGTAAATCAACTAGAAAACTATGTTAAAAAATAAGGGCAATCTCTTGCAGGTTGAAATTTAAATCGCCTTCCTCTATCAAAAACAAAACTGGTTTGACAAGACTCCATTTACAATAGCAACAAGAAAGGATTAAGCGTGAAGAAATATATTTAAAAGGTAATGTTCAAGATTCATATGAAATAAATTTTAACTATTTTATGGGGCATAAAAAATAAAATTTGAATCAATTAAAAGGCAATATACTGTTCCTGGCTAGAAAGACTCAATAAGATAAAATGTTAAATTTCCTAAATTAATATTTAAAACATAATCTGTTACCAATAAAAATAGCAATGTAATTTTTTTAAACAAGAGAATTCTAAAGTTCCTACACATAGACATTAAAAATAACCAAAAAAGAGAAGAAAAAAATCAGTAAACTTCTAGAAATCTTACTCGTCTGGTAGTGGTATAAGATTATACAGAGAAACTACAAGGGAGGAGAAAACAGAGTCTTAAATTAGACATATATAAGCATAAAATAAGGTTGTAGAAATATACTTAAATATATTCCAAATTACCTTACTAAATGCTAGTGAAATAATTCAGAAGAAAGAGATTGTTAGATTGGATTAAAGACCCAATCCTACTCTCCATTGAATATAAAATGTGTATTCCAAACATAAGAACACAGAAAGACTGAAAGTGATGGCTTAGAAACATATACAGAAAAATGGCAATTGAAAGAATGCTGAAGTAGCGTTATCAATATAAAACAAAAGAGATTTTAAGGTGAGAAGCATTATTAGAGATAAAAATGGTGACTGTATAAACATAACAGTTTCAATTGACTAGGAAGATATTAAAATCTCAAATTTAAATGTATCTAATTAAACACCTTACCTTGTATAGAAAAAAACAGAAATTGATGAATTCATGGTCACAATGGATATTTCAATGCATCACTTACAAATTGGTAAGAATATAGACGATTTCAATGATACAGTTCAGAAGAACAATTTAATGAACGTACACAGAGCTGTACTATCAAAAATTACAGAAAATTCTTTGCAAATACATAAAGAAAATTTATTAAAATTAATCTCACAGAATTTCAAAAATGGATATTTTATAGATTAAAAACATCTGACCACAATGCAATCAATTTAGGAATCAATTACTAAAAGATAACTTTTTGTACACAAAAATCTATTCCAAATGCATTGAAGTCAAAAATGTGAGGAATACAACCTTAAAATTCATATTCTTAAATAAATATTAGACAAATATTATTTATCTATAAATAGGTAAATATTTCTTAAAATAGTCCCCAAAATGTGTAAAAAAGGTGCAAATGTTAAAATGTTGAAAAATATGATTGCATTAAAATTAAGAATTTCTGCTTATCAAAAGCACCATAAAGCTAAAGTACAAACCCCAAATATGAGAAAACATTTATAACACAAATAATAAGAGGACAATTTTTACCCAAATTACATAAACAACTTTTACAAATAATTAAGAAAAATATATGCAACCGAATAAAAAAAAATATATATATATATATGTAATAGGTTTTTCCCAAAAGGAAAACTAAAGGACTAATAAATGAAAAAAGTTTAACAATGTCAATTTTTGGTAAGAATGTGGAGTAAAGATCACTCTCACAAACTGTCGATAATGTATATAGATATACACACACACACACAAAGTTGAAAAACAACATGGTAATATCTAACAACGTGCAAATAGACTAGAAAAAATAAAAATAATTGTTAACACATTGGAAATGTCCTGAATAAGCATTTTGTTCTTATATCCAGGGTAAAAGTCTACAAGTCAGAAAGTAGATTAAACATAAATCAAGTGCAAAAGTCATTAATGAAAATGATATTAACAAAAAATAACCAAAATTGCATGAATGACTAAATTAAAAGGTCAAATATAATCATTTGAGTTTTACCATCCATAAGAACTGAACTATACCACCAATTACTTGAATCATATTTTATCAAGTTATTAACAGACTTGGCCTCATTTGTTCAAAGACTGAGCTATTAAGTTAATAATTAAACATGAAATTGAATTCTTTGTACATATCCTTTCTATAGTGAGAAAAAAGAGTTTTAATGTCTACTTTAGAAATTTGGTTCGTTGAAGCTCAGTTCTTACAAAGAAAGTACTTTTTCATCAATAACTCAATCTGATAAAAATATTTGAAAATCTATGCAGAGAGATAGCAGGTTCATTAACAAAAGGTTATAAAAGGTCTTAATCTTACTCCCAAACCTAGGTTTTTTGTTGTTTGTTTTTTTTTTTTTTTTTGAGCATTAAACAAAAATAAACATATGAAAAAACTTAATGGAAAAATCTGTGCTCCTGAAATGCTAAGTTCATAATTTTTCCTGAATTATTGAACCTGTCCAAATAAAACAATTTCTGTATTGCTTTAGCATCCTTTTTAAAATTCTTATTGCTATCAGAAACATTAGGTTTATATCAATTCTCTAACACTTTTAAGTCTAAATAAATTAAATACTCAGATACAAAAAATATGACTGTGAATACACATACACACACAAATTCCCAAAGAGCTTGCCATGTAATATATTTTAGAAATATTTAAAATGACTTTTTGTTCTTTTCCCTAAATTTGTCTCTGTAGAATTTTTAAAACATTTCTCAAATATGACATTTTCAGCAGCAGTTAATTTTCTTTTTAATTGTATAGTGCATATGTACCAAACAGGTGTGCCACTTCCTGACATGCATCCCATGTGTAGTTGATGGACGTCTTTATTTGTAAATGGTCACTATTAGGTTTTTTTATTTAGTGTTATATTTCATGGAAGATTAAATCTTCCCACTGCCCTAAAGTTGCTGCTCTGAAGTGTGATTAGTGACATTGTAGATAAAGACTTTTCAGATAAACTATTTACCTTTTCATCTTACAACAGTAATTTGAGGTGACATAGTGGTTAGAAAAAGATCTTCCGGTTATAGACTCCTATTTAGACTGTTTAGATCCAACTGACTATTGCATGTAGAGTTTAGGTGTCTAGAGCCAGCAGACGAAGAAATCAATGCTCATTAAGAACGCAGTAAGAAACGATGAAATCCAGCCGTTTGTGACAACATGGATGGACATTGAGGGTATTATGCAAAGCGAAATAAGTCAGAGGGGGAAGGTCAGACACCATATGATCTCACTCATAAGTAGAAGATAAAAACAACAACAAACACATAGAGACAGAGATTGGATTGGTGGCTACCAGAGGGGAAGGGGGGAGGGAGGAGAATGAAAGGGATGATTAGGCACATGTGTGTGGTGATGGGTTGTAGTTAGTATTTGCGTGGTGAACATGAAGTAATCTATGCAGAAATGGAAGTATAATGATGTATACGTGAAATCTATACAATGTTATAAACCAATTTTACTGCAATTAAAAAAAAAGAAAGTGTACCTTAATAAGAAGTATTTCAGTGTGTCTTTGTTTTACTTGACATCTTAGAAGAATTCTATAGTTTATGACTCAGTTCTGGAAACACCTTCCCTTCTTGGCTTACTGACAATTCTCTCTTCTTACAGTATTGCTCTTGCTGGCCAATCGCTCCTTAATTTTCTGTTTGACCTTCTTTTCTATCTGACCTCTGAATTTTGCAGTTTCAGAGCTTAGTTCTAAGTCCTTTTCACTTTTCTATCTGGAATGACCCCTCCCAATTAATAAACTGATTAACAAAGGTTGACTAAAGACCTTCTGTAAGTTATATATGATCTCAGAATCTTGTTATTTATAGACTACTTTTGCTTAATTTCATATTTTAATTTAGTATTTTCCTTTGAATTCTATTCTTGTAGACTCTCTTTCTAAATAATATCTCCACTTTGATGTCTGATAGACATTTCATTCTCAGTATATTGAGTTGACATTCAAATCGAACAAAATATAAAATGACTAAAAAAGCAGAATTTATAAATGGAAGATGATAACCATTATCTATTGACAACCTTAAGTCTGAACTTTTTATATCTATAACAACCTGTTCATACATTCATCTCTTCAGTTAATCATCCATTCATTGGTATTGACCAAACATTGATTGAAAAATTATAATGAAAGATTATATATCACTTCAAAAACACATAGAGCATGTATAAAATATAACTATGTACTAAAATTCAAAGAAATAACCAAAGTATCAGAAAATAGACATCTCCACAGATGTTATTCCCTAACCAAAATCACTAAAGCTAGAAACATCTAACCAAGGAATAACAAAAAAAATTAAAAAAAACTTTAAAAAAATACTGTAAATAATTATAGGTCCCAGAAAAAATCACATAGAATCTAAAAATATTTATTATTCAACAATAATATAAACATTACATACAAAAGTTGATTAATACACATAAAATATTGCTTATAGGAAAATGAGCAGCATTCAATAATTATACTAGAAAATACGAACATGGAAATTTATTAGCTAAGTATTCAACTAACAAAGCTAAATATAATTAAAATGAGAGTAAACTCATAGGAAGTAGAGGTAAGATATATTGAAAACCAAGAAACTTTATAAAGAACATAAACTGAAAAATAGTCCTTTAAAGATATTACATAGTTAGACAAACATGATGGGTAAAAGAAAAGAAGGAAAGGAGGAAAGAAAGAAATAAGGACGGAAGGAAGAAGAAATACGTAACAATAGCAATGAAAAAGATCGTATACCAACAGATATAGTAGAGAGTTGAAATTACAATAATATTTTTAAAAAGTTACTAACTACATATTTAAAATCATAAAAGAAATGATAACTTTTAAAAAATAGAAATTACTAAAATTGATTTAATAAAAACAAAGGGTCTAAAATAGAGATTAAAGAAATTATGTCAATAATCAAACCTCTACTTGAAAAACTACTAGATTTACATATAATTAAATTTTTATCAAAATTCAAGGAATAGAAATTCTTAAGAGCATGAGGCAAACATGGAATTTTTTGGAAAAATATTCAGCTTTATCCAGTAAAGTTGGAGATGCACTTACCTACCACCCAGAAATTCTGTGCTTAGGTATACACTCTAGAGTAGGGTTGGCAAACTTTTTCTGTAAAGGCCAAGTAGTAAATATTTTAGGCTTTAAGGGCCATAATGTATCTGTTGTAATTACTTAACTCTGCCACTGTAGTGTGAAAACAGCCATAGACAAAACATAAACGAATAGGTGTCTGGGCTTATATAGCATCTTCCCAAAGGAGACAATACCTTTTTAGAGAAATGACAAGACAAATGAAAACGACCTTGGGTCTCTAGGGCTGGCAAATTGTGGGAAGGCAAATCTATGCAAAACTAATCATAGATAAAGCTAGTTAGTAAAGTTTATTATGTAAATTCCTCTGGTGCTATCTCTAAGCTGATAAAAGTCCAAAGTTGTCTCCAGAGACTAACTTTTGTCCTTCCTGGTAGAGAGGGAAAGAAGGCACTCGTAAACTTATGTCCTGCTTTTACACAAATAGGAGAGGGCGAAGAGCTTTTCTTGTATCTGCTTCTTCTCAGTTGCCTTCAGCTCAAAATAATCCTAATGCCAAAATGGCATGTTCTAGGGTGGCATCTTCTGCCCCCCTATACAACACAAAAATATTCAGCACCCAACAAGGAGGGATGTTTCATATCAGAGGGTAACAACTCTGCCAAAAATTGGGGCTGACCAACAATAGAGAAAAATCTAGTTTAAATATTTCTACTTGAGCCCTTTGCTCCATGTTATGGATTTAACTGTGTCCCTCAATGAGATATATTGAAATCCAAGCCCCTAAACCTGTGAATGTGACCTTCTTTAGAAATACGGTCTTTGCAGATATAATTAATTTAAAATGGGGTCATATTGGATTAGGGTGGGCTTGAATCCAATGACTGATGTCCTTATAAGAAGAGTGAAATTTGGGCACAGACACAAGGCAAAGAAGGCCATTGTGAAGACAAAGGCAAAGATTGAAGTGATGAGTCTAAAAGCTAAAAAACACCAAAGATTGCTGGCAACCACCAGAAGCAAGGCGAGAAGCATGCAACAGATTCTTCCTCAGAAATTCTGGGAGGAATCAACCCTTCCAACATCTGAAGTTTGGAATTCTAGCCTCCACAACTGCAAGAGAAAAAAATCTCTGATGTTTTAATTCCCTAGTTTTTGGTACCTTGTTAAGGCAGCCCTAGGAAATGAACAGAATTAGCAACTGTGGAATTTTGGAACTGCTAGTTAGCCTTTGTTTAATAGATTACTGTAATAAATTCTGCCTATTCGAAGAAGACATGCGGTTAATTTGGAGGGCACTGAACTGCGCTCCATTATAGGGAGTGGGGAGATTTTTGTTTTAGAAAGAGACAACCAAAAAGGACAGGAATAAGAAGGCTGCAAAGCTGAGGCTCTTCAAGAAGAGATGAATTGTGAAATTATCCAGTGATTAGATATGGCTGCTAAGTGACTTTGAAGTTCTATGCTGTTCTGTGCTGTGCTATAATTGCTACCCACACACGACACTTGGGGCTTTGGTCACAGATTCTATGTTGTTAGGCACTCATTCTCATCTGGGTGGTCCTATGGGAAATTGGAGAAACTTAATAAGATCCCAGGAGGAATAAAGAAGAATGGCAATGAGTCAGCTTCGCACAAGACAAAATGGATATTGATCAGATGTAAGAATTTAGTTACAGACAAATATTTGAGATAGCCTTTTTCCGTCCAAGAATCCCTGAAGATTTGAGGGAGAAAATTGGACTCCCATGGTATATTAAATGAAAATAGAATGAATTTTAATTAAATACTAATTGAATTTAAAGGTCATGGTAAACCATCAACCTGGAGTCAAATGGGAGATGATAATTGAATTTCTTAAGTGGCTTTTGCTACCAATACTCTTTCTGAATAAGTTGGCTTTTAATCATGTTTTATTTTTAAAAAATTTTTATTATCTTATTTTTTATTTAGTTCATATCATGTCTAATGGAAGCTGTTCTGTCTTTTTTATTATTTTTCTTACCTATACTATGTTATGTTGATTTTATGATTTATCTCTCAGAGTAAAATAGCGTCTAATTCGCCTAATTCTAAGTAATCAGGCCTGCTTTATCTCACCTTTATTTTTTTACTCATTTCCCCCACCCCTCAACTCTGGCAACCACCAATCTCTTTGTTTCTATGAGGTTTTTTTTGTTTTTGTTTTCAGATTCCACATATAAGTGAGATCATGCAGTATATATCTTTCTCTATCTGACTTATTTCACTTAGCATAATGCCCTCAAGGTTCATCCACGCTGTTGTAAATGGCAGGGTTTTCTTCTTTTTAAGGCTGAATAATATTCCATTGTATAAATATACCACATTTTCTTTATCCATCATCTGTCAATGTTTCCATGTCTTGGCTATTACAAATAATGCTGCCATGAACATAGGGGTGCAGAAAGCTCTTCAAAAGGGTGATTTCATTTCCTTCAGATATATACCTAAAAGTAGAATTGCTGGATCATATGGTAGTTCTATTTTTAATATTTTGAGGAACTTCCATACTGTTTTCCATAGTGGCTGCCTCAATTTACATTCTCAAGGACTGCTTTATCTTTTATTTTATACATTAGCATAGATGTGTATGGCATTTTATGGTTCATTAATATGTCCATATATGTACTTTTACTTATTCCTTACAAAAGTAGATGAGTTTTTAATAAGATTATTGTCTTTCCGTTATAAATTTTAAAAAAAAGAGAGAGAGATTCAGAGAATGATTTCATGTTCTCACAACTTTGAAATGTGGCAATATTAGAATTCAAACTTACATTTACTGGCTCCAATTTCCATGGTCTTTCAATATAAGATACATTACCTCTTGCAAAATTTACTCACGATTTTCACTTATTAGGATATAGTTAGTACTGTTAAATTGGCTAGCCAGTGATGTTTTTGAACCCTAAAATTCTTTAGTTTTCTGAATGGAAAATAACGAGAAGAAAATGAATTTTTCTAATTTGAAATAAGGCAATCACTAATCCTAACATAAGGGTATTTGGGTGGAATAAGTGGTTATACCAATTAAAATAATTCCCCACAGAGACCATTTCAAATTTCCATTCAATGAAAGGTAGTAAAAACCTTAATTTCAAGGGTAAGTTATCCTTGAATTTACAATTGTTATACTTTTGTGTTGTTAAACATTTGCCAGGCATTTCATTAATGTTGAGAATATACATCAATTATACAAATATAACTTTAAACAGTAAACAGAAGAAGAAAATGTCTTTGTGTTGGAAAGTTACATTTGCTTGTAAGAAAACAAGGAAATAGATGTGACATTCCTCTAATCTTTGATTCATTTCTTATTAAAATGGGAGCTTACATATCTGAATGTCTGATTTCACAGACTGTACAATTATTTTGAATTATAAAAGCCTACACAGTGTCTTGATTAAATCAAGATGTTTTTCAGCATAGGACAATGTGCCAGTGATTTTTGACCTTCTAATGTTCTAAGCTGTCAGAAATTTTACAAATGACCTTTTATGCTGTAATTCATTTGCCATTTGGTGGCACTTTCATATTTTCTTAGCTTATGAGGGTCATATACCCAATGTAAATTTCTATGAGAATAAATGAGTCATTTAGCAAAAATCATAATATTTTCCAGGCTGAATGAAGGCAGATATATACATTGAACTATACACCGAAATGTCATATGAACCTTGTCAAGTTGCACTATTTCTTTTAAAAAAAATGGAGTTATTTGAAACGTGGAAACTTTAAACGTATTTAGTAATAAAGAGAAGCATTTCAAATCTATAGCCATCATAAAAATGAACATATGGTGCTAAATTATTTTTTCACAAGCAAAATAATACTTTCTTTGGTTTAGATGATGCTACTTCACATAATTTATTAAAGAAAACCAGATGAAGTAGTAAAAGTGAGGCTGTGTTCTGGATATTTTGATTTTTCTGTGGTAAACAGAATTGGTCTGGGGAAACGTCATATACATTAACTACCATTTTGTTCCATAAACAATTCAAAGAACAGAACAAATGACTTAAAAATTTAGGGAGGCATTTCATTTATTTACAATAAATCTAATTGAAAGGCAGTAGTAATTATTTTTATTTGACAAAATAATGTGGGAAATAGTAATCAGTATTTGACTAAGAAATTCAACATTACCTTAAAAATGTAATCAAAGTGGTTAAAGTTGGCCTTCTGGACAATTATGATGTTAAGCACCCTTGATTAATTCTTCCATAAATAAGGAAACATAAGCTCTGTAAAACTACCCCCTTAAAATCACCTCAAAGTTGAGCCCATTTAGAAAATAATAAAAACAAGAGAGAGTGAGGAGTCAGGTACGCAAGCTGTGAAGCTTTCTTTTTTTTTTTTTTTGCAAATTGGGATTGTATTCAAAAATCAGAAGAAGAGTGAAAACATATTACAGACTCAAACACGTGGCCTAACGCTAGGCATCATTTCTCCCATCTTGGTTCCTTGCCTACTTTTGCAATTCACTTGTGCTCTAGATCTGTCCGACAGATAAAACAGGCAAAAAAAATTAGAGAGAAAGAAAGGAAGGAATGAAGGAAGGAAAGAAAGAAAGACAGAAAAGAAAGGGAAAGGAAAAAGAAGATAGGAAAAAGAAAAAAAGGGGGAAAAGTCTACATTTTTTAACTACAGGCCAAACACAAATGTCCATGACATCTGGAACCTTTTGTATATACTTGGCTAACTTAGAGGAGGGAACTTATAAAGAAATCTAATAAATTTCCATTTTATATGAGTCTAATGAGTCTTAGCATTTAAACAGAATTTGTTCTCAACCAGAAGAGTACTGAAATGGCTTCACTCTGCTCATTTGATCTTTTTTCTTTAGAGGTTTTTGAAAAGTATGATGCTTCAGCCACATATGGAGACTGTGTTCAGGCAATGGGCTTAGGGACCCAGGTCTTCTGATGGGCCCATCTCTATATGCAAATGTGAAAGATACCTGAGATTTCAAAAAGTTGCTCTAACACAGGCACCAGCAACTGCCATCCAATGAACTGCTGCCTTGCCCTGTTTCAACTCCACCTTCATTTCCTCTCTGAAGCTTCATTTCCATTGGCTTAGATTTGTGTAGCATTTCATGGCCTCTAATATTTCCCTCAATTGGAACCTAGTATCTTCTGTTGCTATATGGTAACATGCCATGCCTTCTGATCACACTTTTTTTGAAAAAGCCTTCTATCTCTTGACAAGCCTTTGCTATCTCATCCACACTTTTCTAGTTTTATGTTCTCTCTGGTTTCATTGCTATTTTTAGGTCCAGTGTTGTCCAGATTGGCAAGTTCTTTGAGAACAGAACACTCCATAAATTCACAGCCTAAATTCAAGCAGCAGGAATGGGATGGGCTAAGTGAAAATGTGAGAGTTCTGGTTTGTCACTTCTTTCTATGGATCCTCTCCCTCCCCATGGTCTTCATTTGCTGCCTGACTTCAGAGAGAAGAATTTTCTAGATATTTTCTTTATCCCTCTTCTTCATGAAAGTTTATTAGCGGTTGGCTAGTCATCATTTTAGAAGGTAACTGACAAATAACTTAGTCCTCGAATGTCTGACTTTGCTTACTTAAAATACTCCTTAACCTCACCAAAGACACAAGGACTAGCTGCATTATAGCAGTTGACAATCCTGGTGCCTAAAGATTTAATTCTTTAATGGTTATAATTTAGCCATCTACTCAGGATGGTGACTATTTAGAAGACCAGGATCTTCTTAGGAGCACATGTATCACATCATGGAAACACCTCCTCTACTTATCCTGAGGGTTGAACTATATAATTTTGTTTTAACAGAGTTGTACCAACTTTCCAGACGTTCACCAATGTGGAGTTAGGTATACAGATGTGCAGACCTGCCACACTTTACGTACATATTGGGAATTGGCTGGAAGTCAGAGTTATGTTCTGATGCAAACTTCTAAGTTTCAGTCTTATTTTGCATCTCTTAAAATCAGGAGGATGATAGTCATCTTTTCTCCTTCGACTGTGAATTCTACATTCCTTTGAAAGAGAAAATGCTTGATATCTTTGAGGATAGTAAAATAAATCCAGAGTAAGTCTATAATCTTAGGGTAGGAGCCATAACAATATGATTCAGTGCCGCAGCCCCAAACACGGCGCAAGTATGTGCATATGGTCAATGCTGAATATGTATTTGTTGAGTTCACTGTCAAATGTAATATCAAATGATGATGACAATGTGGTTGAAAGTAGATTATTGACTTATAATTAGTAGGCCTAAAAAAGACTCCAGAATATACAGGATACTCCCCAAGAAGAAGCACAGGTAGGCGATTGACAAGAACTTACTTCATTAATGATTAATTAAATAGCTGTGATAGTTTAGACAGTGTGACACTAGCACAAGGTCAGACAAATTCAACAATGGAACTGAATGGAAATCTCAGCAATGATCCACACATCTGAAAATTGTATATATGTAGAGGTGGCATTGCGTAACAAATTCCCTTTGAATTTCCTGAGTGATAGGAGCATCTTTTGTTCTAATGAGGCAATGCTTGGTGGGCTCTTGAACTGGGGCAGGTCACCAGAAAGACCACACTATGA
The DNA here is from genome assembly GCF_057802395.1 of Ceratotherium simum simum. Lineage (NCBI taxonomy): Eukaryota > Metazoa > Chordata > Mammalia > Perissodactyla > Rhinocerotidae > Ceratotherium > Ceratotherium simum. Next base: position 69,038,638 of record NC_141900.1, on the reverse strand, counting down.
TTAGAAGCTTGGAACTTTCAGCCCCATCCCCTATCCTCCAGAAGGAGGAAAGGGACTGGAAATTGAGTTTGTGATGGATCATGCCTACACAATGGAGCCTCCATAAAATTCCCAAAGGTACCAAGTTTGGGGAGCTTCTGAGTTGGTAAAACCTTGGAGATGCTGGGAGAGTAGCACACTTAGAGACAGCATGGAAGTTTTGTACCCCTTCCCATCTACCTTGCCTTATGTCTCTTTCATCTGGCTGTTTCTGAGTTACATTCTTTTCTAATAAAATGATAACCTAATAAGTAAACTGTTCTCCTGAGTTCTGTGAGCCACTCTAGCTAATTAATCAAACGTGAGGAGGAAGTTGTGGGAATCTCTGATTTATATCCTGTGGGTCAGAAGCAAAGGTAACAGGTACTTGGAATTGGCATCTAAAGTGGATGGTGATGGGGAGCAGTCTTGTGGGACTTAGCCCTTAACCTGCAGGATCGGATGCAATCTGCAGGTGGATAGTGACAGAACTGAGTTAAATTGTAGGACACCCAACTGGTGTCACAGAGACTTGTTTGGTGTAGGGAAAAACCCACACACATTTGGTGATCACAAGTGTCAAGAGCGAAGTGTTCTGTGTGAGTAGAATAGAAGAAACACACAGGAAGAGTATAGTTTTTCCTTTATATATCTGTTCTTTGAAATTTGTTTAGATAGCTTTATGATCTAATATGTAAATAATGTGATAAACAACATATGAATTCAATGCTATAAATTTCCTTGTAAGCACTGTTTTTGCTGCATCCCACAAATTTTGATAATTTGAAATTGATAATCAATTGATAATTTAAAATTTTTTTATTTTTACTTTCATTTAATTCAAGGTATTTTTTAAATTTCTACTGAGATTTCTTCTTTATCCCATGTGTTATTTAGAAATGTGTTGTTTAATCTCTAAGTATTTTGGGATTTTCCAGGTATCCTTCTCTTGATTTTTAGTTTAATTCCATTATAGTATGAGAGCAAACAGTATATGATTTCTATTCTTTTAAAATTTTTAAATGTGGTCTATCTTGGTGAATGTTCCATGTGAGTTTGACTAGAATGTGTATTCTGCTGTTCTTTGACGAAGTCATCAGTAAATGTCAATTATATCCAGTTAACTGATGGTACGGTTGAGTTCAACTATGTCCATACTGATTTTCTGCCTTCTGGATATGTCTGTTTCTGATAGAGGAATACTGAAGTCTTCAACTATAATAGTGGACTCATTTATTTCTCCATGTAGTTCCATCAGTTTTTTGCCTCACGTATTTCAGTGCTCTGTTGTAAGGTGCATATATATTAAGGATTGTTATGTCTTTTTGTAATATTGACCTCTTTATCATTACATAATCCTCTCTTTATCCCTGATAACTTTCCTTTCTCTGAAGTCTGCTCTGTCTGAAATTAACATAGTTACTCTCACTTTCTTTTGATTAGTATTAGCATGGTATATCTTTCAGCATCCCTTTACTTTTAATCTAATGTGTCTTTATATTTAAAGTGGGTGTCTTATAGACAATATATATTAGGGTCTTGTTCTTTGACTATCTCTGTCTTTTATTTGTTTATTTTTTTTCTACACAATGCAGTAATTTTAGTAGTAATATTAATATGAATACTTGATAAACTATTAAATAGCACTTTAAAACATCATAAATTTTAGGTCTGAGTACAACTTAACCATGATACATATTTTTTTAATTTTTAAATTTTTATTTTTTTTAGTGAGATGTAATTGACATATAACATCATATTAGTTTTGGGTGTATAGTTTCAGGTATATAAATATAATAATTTGATATTTATATATATTATAATCTCTGTCTTTTAATTGGTGTATTTAGATCATTGACATTTAAAGTGATTATTGATATAGTTGGATTGATATCTACCATATTTGTTACTGTTTTTTCCTACCTCTGTCTTCCATACTTGTTTTACTTTTTGTGATTTTAACTGAGCATTTTATGATTCCATTTTCTCTCCTTTTTTAGAATATCAATTATCCTTTTTTTAAACTTTTTAAAAACATCTGAAGTGCTACTTCTTTATGCTAATTCTCACCCTTGTCCTTCTTTCCTTCTGTGTTTTATGATCTCTGATTATGAGCATTTCTTTTCTTAATCTTACTCCGTGGGAATCCTAAGGTCTTAAAAGTGAGATGCTTTCACTACAGAGGATTTATGTTTGCTTCTGCTATGATCCAAGAGGTTCTGGTCACTACTTAGGCTTCTTGAATTCTCCTGGCTAGGCTCCTGCACACTGTGATACACTCTTATAATAGCATTTAATCCCAGGGTTGGCATGGGTATTTACACCTTTGACAAACTCAGCTTTCTGGTTAACTTACTCTTTACTGCTTCCTGCTCAGGTTTCAACTCAGAGCTTTGCTGTTTCCTTTTTTGGGCTCTTGAAGATTCCCTTATTTCTTGAAATGCAACAACGTATTTTAATGTGAGATTTAGTTGTTTTGAAGGAGGAGGGCTCTTGTGAGTGTCTAATCCACCACTCTGCTGGTAACAGACATGTTTCAAAATTTTCTTAACTCTGTGAAATTTCAAATCCTAATTTGTTCAGTCAGGAGGATTACATGCATCTCACTCAAATCTTCTTTAGACTTGGTGAGAATACACTACCATAAGCATTTTAAATTTGCAACTCCTAAATTAGTTCAAATCCCTGTGACTGAGAATGTATTATTTAAAACGTGTCATAGTGGTGACTTAAGTCATTCTCTCACCACAAAAAATAAGAAGAGAAAAAGAGTGAAATAAGTACAAGCTGCTTAATAAAGACTTTCAACATGTAGCCAACCTACAAGAAAAATAAAGCAATTACCTCAATCATATATTTCTGCTTTTCCAGTTAGGTAGCATTCCATTGATTATCTGCATTTTCTATGTTGGGTGTTTGGCATAAGGAATATACAACCTATTTTACTACAATAATAGTATCTTCTTCAAAAAACAAGACTTCTTATAAACTTACATGATTTAATATTTGCTTAGCTATTTCTATTCCATTCTATTACATACTTCCTGAATATTAACAGAATTTGCAAACACCAGAGTCTGAGTATCACTATCAATTTACATTAACATAAAACTCTTCTTCATACTGTCTGTAATTATTTCATGCTTCATAAATCCAACTTGGTCCCTGTGTATTAATTTACCCATAACTCTTTCAAGTCTTGTTGCCAAAATCTTGGCATATATCTTTATAGCACATTTAGTTATTTAAATGGGCCTATAATTTTCCAGACTGTTATCTCTCCCTTTTCTATATTAGTAATAGGTACTTTGCTCATAGCTGGGTAAAACTCACCTTGTCCTGTGTGCTCCACAAAAACTTATCAGACAAGGTGGTCAATTTCATCCTGAAATTATAAAATGACTCATTGGATAGCCACATTCTCCTGTTCTTTGCCCTTAGCAAGTTTCCAAATGTCATTTAGAGAAAATTAATTTGTCTCCACAGGACATTCTAATCAGTGACATTGGGAATATATTTTCAAGCATTTCTTAGCTTTTAAAGTTAGCAGGAAATAAATCCACTGGAGTTGTGACACCATTTTTTTCTCTTTATATAAGACCAATGGAAATGAGAAAATATTCTCTGCCATCACAGCACTCTGAGCCTTTTTTCCCTGGGGTAAAACATACTTAGATGTAGGACAGACGCTAGGGTAAAACACTGTGTGTGAGTGCTACGGAAATTGTTCCTTAGAGGCCTGAAAAGTTAATGTGTCTCATTAAATTACGACCATGGAACAGTACCAGGGCACATAGAAAGTCAGAACTAGAAAAGGCTAGAAAAATCGTTTAACACTACAAAATCGTTGTATAGGTAAGAAACTGAGGCCTAGGAAAGTTATGTGATATGGTGAAAGTTATACAACTAATTAATAAGAGATCCAAGATGAGAACTTAAGTTTCTAATTCTTTGATAGAGGTATTACTCTGTATACCACTGAGAGAGAATTAATACTATTTTTACTTGACTAAAATTGATAATCTATCCTTTATTTAAAAAAATTAATTTACATAAGTAACATCTTTTGAACATATTTTAGATGTGGAAACTTTTCTAGGAGTTGGAGCTCAGGAGATATTTCAGAGACATCACGAAGGAACTCATGGTTCAGAGAAAGAAAGAAATGTATAAATAATTACAGCATGCTATGTAGTGGGATAATAAGAATAGATGAGCAGAAGCCAAATCTGGAAGGTTTTTTATTCCACGTTAAGTAATTCTGACTTTGTCTTAAAAGCCAAGAGAAGACACTGAAGGATTCCAAGCAGACAAGAACTAGGATAAGTTCATTGTATCAGAAAGCTCGAGCAATGCCAACATTTTAGACAGTGGTTGGGGTGGAAAACAAGAGACTAGTCAGCAGGCTGTTATATTATGAACACATAAATACAAAGAATAATAGGGCTATCCCAAAGTCATTATAATGGGCGTAAAGAGAAAAGAATAGTTTGAGAATTTTTTTTAATGTAGACAAAATTGATAGCATTTAGAGACTTAGGCAGCTAAGTCACTAGTACCATATGACATGATGGGGACACAGCAGTCAGAACACATTTGGGACTGGATGACTAAAGCGGTCTTTTCATATTTGTTGAATTTGAAGTATCTGTTAGGTATTCAGATGAATGTTGTGTACGTGAGTAAAACAGAATCTAAAAAAGATCTGATCTAGGGATAGAGATTTCTGAAGATAAGAATAAGTGGAAATTGAATTTATGGATATAGAAGAAATTTTATGGCTTTAAGTAGAGTTAAATAAAGGGTTGAACATAGATATGTTGTGAAATATCAATATTATGGAAGAGAGTAGAGAAAGAAAAAAATAGAGTGGCTAGAGAAGTAAAAACAAAAAAAAAATGTAAGAAGAAGATATTACCATGAAAGACCATGATGAAGAGAACTTCAAAATAGAGAAAGTGCCCCAAAAGGTCATGTCCTGCAAAGAGCTTAAGAGAGAGGAATTCATATGCTTATTTTGGCTTAGTAACATCAAGGTCTTTGGTGACCTAAAGAATAATAATTTCAGTTAAACGGTAAGAAAAGAGCCATATTAGAGAGCTGAGGTGTTAGTGATTGAGAGTATTAGATGTGGAAAATTGCATAGAATTTATTCCTTCAGAAGCTTCTCTGTGAAGGAACAGACAGAGAAAATTAGAAAACTAGAGATGGAAAACATGCAAAGAGATGAAAATAATGAGAGAGAAGCTGAGAAATTCTGTTACAATATTAAAGTAAAACACTCACCAAATGTTCAAGTTGGAAAAATTTTAGAGGGTCCTTCCAACCTGTTCACACACATAATTAAGGTCAAAAGAGGCAAAGTTATCTCGGTAAGTAATCACTGTCAACAGTGACTGATTCAGGACCAGAACTGAGGTCTTCACAACAAAACATAGTATTGCTGTGTGTTCTACTCAGTTAAACAGTTGGTAAAGTTTTCTTTTGATAAGAAACTTCTATTTCCGAGGCAACACCAATATTTCTTATCAAACATGGAAGGAGAATTTGGATAGATAGGTTCATTACGTTTGGTGAACAGAGATCTAGAAAATGATCCTTCCTGGCAATTCAGAATACAAAGCAGGAGCTGTGTAGAATATTATATGAAGTGATTCTGGGGAGAAGAAGGAGTAGGTATTCTAAAAATCTTTTTCAACTGATTTTAAGAAACCTTAACTATAATAACATTATTGTTTTTGTTTTCTAGTTTTTGTCCCTTATGGTCCTATCACTGTTCAGTTATATTTTTTCTTTACTTTAATCACTTGCTACGATAAAGATTTTGTCTTTCAAAGATGTTCCCACAGATTAATGACTTTACACACCCATTCCTTTTTCTTCTTTAAAGATGTTCCAACACTTTACTAGTTCTTCTCTGAAGATGAGCTCTAAAAGGAATTAGTTGAAAAGCATCAGACATGTGTAAGCATAGATTTTTCTCCAAATTCTATTATTTTTTAAATGAGTTTTACTATACATTTCTACCTAAATAGGACAAGTTAGTTACGGTGCTACAACCTACGGTGCTACAAACAACTTAGGTGCTACATCCTAAAACGTTTGAAATGCCACAAAATGTTAATACCTCAATTAAACAGGGAAGCTTGAGACGGATGCCCTGAGAACAGACATGGAGACTGTTTCCTTCTGTGCTGAACCCCAACACCTAGCTCCCAACCTGGAACTCAGTAAATGTAACTGAATGAAATAATGATAAAGTGTTCCCCAAAAAGTGAAAATATATGCATTAGAATATGGGGCATTTTAGCTAGTGCATTTTGCAATAAATTTACAGGATCTGTGTGTGGTTGTGGTGAATTATTTAACACTAGTATGAATATTTGTTTCAGTTTGGCCAGGACAGCCCCAGTTTTTTATATTAGTTGTCCTTGTGTCTGGTCTGGTTAACACCTCTTTTCATTTTCAAAAATATCTGTGTTTTGATGGTAATTTGTATAGTCATCATATTCATTAGCTATACTCTCCAGCTTACTCATTAATTAAATTCTTTCTTCCCATAGTTTCTTATATCTTGGATAATGTTATGAAAATTGAAAATAACTAGCAGGGAGTAGAACTGACAAATTCAACCTAAAAGGTATATGAAAGAGTAGGTATATATAAAACAAAGTGAAAATTTGGATAATTATTTGGATTAGTATGAAAATATATACTTTTGCTTTATTTGAATAGCTCAGGAAAATGTTCTGAGTTTTAAGTGTTGTGGAAATGAATTTTTATTTTTCTATATTTTCTAAATCATATAGAGTTATTAGAAAAAATATAAACCGAAAATATGGATGAGACAAATTATGGAGAATTTGGAATATGTCCTTCTAAAGGCATTTAAAATTTTCAATATGATATTGGAGTGCAGCAGAAATGTGAATTTTACACTTCAAATAAAATAGTTTCCAGAAAAATAAATAGTAATTGCTACATTTGTAAAAGTTACATGGCATATTATAGCAATCTTCTCCTTGATGACAAGATGATACAGGATGGATTATATTGTAGCAATTCAAGATTTAAGTTAGAAATGAATAAAATACTGCGGCTTAATATTTTTAAGATGGTTACTGAATTATAAGATGTTTCAATCCCATTAAAAAAGGTATCAGGGCCCAAGTGAGCTGGTATGGGATATCAAAGCAGAGACGTGTCCCTACTGACACCTATTGCCAGGAATCCATAGTTGGATGAGGATTAAAGATGCTAGCTACTCTGTTCAAGTCAGACGCCATTAGGACATTAAGAAAGGTAACAAAAATAGTCCTACAGAATCAAAGGAATAAATAAGAGTTATTCTTATTCTTGATCATGTAAAATCGTTTCCCATTTGATCTGGCCTTAAAGATGAGTGTCGATTATAATCGATATCCTATATCATACCTACTGTGTTCTAGGTGCTGATTAAACATTTTATTCCAGATAACGCCATGAGATAAATAAATTACAATTCTGTTACAGATGAGGAAACTCAATGTTAAGATCACCAGAATCAGCCATGTTTTCAATATCACCAGGTTTGATGATTTCAATTATTCCTGTTATGGGTAATACTCTGATGACTATTTTCTATACAATATTGACAACTTTTTGACAACTGCAAGAATTTCTCTGAACTGAATACTTAGCAGAATTTCTAAGCGATTGAGAATTCTTACTTTCAGTTTTACTGGACACTGAAAGATCTTTCTCCAAAAGGATTGGCACTTTTGAAACTTGCCTGCTGTGTAAGAATACGTTTTCCTTTAGTACCTTTCCCTCCAAATTCTCACTAACACCTCTTATAACCTGACTCTTCAAGCAGGAGAAAAAGTTCATTGTTGTATTTTGTAATACTCAAATTAGAAGTGAAGTTTAGCATATTTTCGTTTGTTTATTGGCCATTCTAGATTTTCATTTTTGCGAATTTTCTATTAACATCATTGACATAGTTTTTAATTGGATGGATTTTTTTTGTGGCTTATCCTTACTGACTTAAAGTTATTTATATATTCTGAACACTATTATATTATATATTTTGCAAATACCTGACCTTTACTTGCACCTTAACAATGTAGAGTCAAAATTGGTTTGGTTTTGTTTTCTCATTTAGCGCTTTTTATTTAGATATAACTTACACACTATAAAATTCACACTTTGTAGTGTAATCACCTCCTACAATCAAGGTATAGAGCAGTTGAAAAAATTCCCTCATGGCTCTAGCCCTAACCTCTGGTAACCACTGATTGATCTGTTTTTTGACTTTATAGTTTTGCCGTTTCCAGAATGTCATATCAATATAAATGGAATCATATTATACATGGTCTTTACGATTTAACTTCTTTCACTGAGAATAATACACCTGAGATTCATTCATGTTATGTGTGCTAGAGTTTCATTTTTGTGTGTGTGTAAAGTATTTTATTGCATGCATGTACTAAAATTCATTTATTCACCAGTTGAAGGCCATTTGGCTTGATTAAATCCAAACAGAATTGGAATACCTCCTGCATTTACCACTTGTATGGAGGACAAGATGTCCTTTGGGCCATGTGTTTACCATTAACAACAGAATGTGGAGTTTATAGACTTCCTGCATAACTTGGGCAGCTACAGAAACTATATGTGTGCTTTTTTGTTGCCAATTGCCTTTATTGTGCCTTGTGTTCTAACTAGACTTGTAATTGAACATATATTAGGCAATAAAGGGAATAATTTTAAGCCTGGGTAACAGAGTTTCATGTAAATGAACTGCTCTTTCTTAAATGCATGGTTTACGTAATAAAAAAAAAAAAACACACATAGGGGCCAGCTAAGTGGCGTAGCGGTTAAGTTCGCCTGCTCTGCTTTGGCAGACCAGGGTTCGTGGGTTCAGATCCCGGGCACAGACATATGCACTGCTTATCAAGCTGTGCTGTGGCAGCATCCCATATAAAGTAGAGGAAGATGGACATGGACGTTAGCCCAGGGCCAGTCTTCCTCAGCAAAAAAGAGGAGGATTGGCAACAGATGTTAGCTCAGGGCTAATTTCCTCAAAAAAATAAAAAAAATAACCCAGATAACTAACTCACCTTTCAGTTTCATAGTAACAGGAACCTTTAATAACAGTTCACTTATAATCCTTTTAGGATTCTTATACTTTGAGTTTGTTTATTCCATTTCTACTAAAAATGTATATTGTTGGGTTCAGAGAAAAGGGCTCATGATTTTCAACCTCATAAGCTTCTGGAATTATGGCAAGTATAAATAGACAAGAAAGTTTAGTTTCTATTTACTTGATAACCTAGGAATGAAATAAAAAGCAACAACAATTATTTCCACAAAACCATCAACCATATGAACCCTATGCTTTTGATCATGAAACACAATTTAACTTCAGAATCTGCCCTTTACTTTGAAATATCATCTGTTGAGGAAAGATTAACTTTAAATAGCAGATAACCCTATGTGAAGAATAGCTAAAAATTATTACTTAGTCTATTGCAAAAATAAAATTCAACTATATTTAAGATATATTTTCACTATATTTTCCAAAATGATAAAATATTATAATATGTAAGAGAAAAGCATTGCATGAATGTAAATTGCTGCTTTCATGTGGCTTATGTTCCACTGAGGATATATTATTTGGTAGGAGGGGTCAGGGGAGATAATAAACAATTAAGTAGAATAGACTAGATGCGAGATGATGGTAATATTAAATTAATAATTGTTCACTGTGACTGAATACACCAATAATTAGAACAAATCTATCAATAAATCATAGAAAATTGTAGACTTTCTTCAGTAAGTCCAGGAGTGAAAACATTTAGTTGGCAAGGGACAAGAAAAATCAAATATAATATGTAGGACAAGAAAGTTAGCTAATCCCAAATACATTTTTTTAAAGATTTTATTTATTTTATTTTTTCCCCCCAAAGCCCCAGTAGATAGTTGTATGTCATAGCTGCACATCCTTCTAGTTGCTGTATGTGGGACTCGGCCTCAGGATGGACGGAGAAGTGGTGCCTCGATGCGCACCCGGGATCCGAACCCGGGCCACCAGCATTGCAGCGCGCGCACTTAACCACCAAGCCACAGGGCCGGCCCCCAAATACATTTTTTTAAATGAACAACATTTAGTTTTTACCACTTCATTAATATAAAATACTTGGAAACTCATGCAACTGAAAAAACTTTTCAATGAATGATGAAAGTTGGGCAAAATGAAAGCATGAGTAGTAAAAATTATAATTGAAGAATAGGTGATTATTAAAGTATGTGGTTTGAAACTTGCTCAGGCTATTATTGGGTCGATGCTCCTTTGAGTAAAACAAATTCTCTCCATGATGATGGATTTTCCAATGTTGCTTTTCACTCTTCTAGTGTGCCTACTTTACCACAATGACCTATTCCCTTCCCCCTAAAATCTAATAACCAAGACGTGAAAAATCTCTAGACTGGCAATGGAACTACCTAGAAGTCTTACTAACTAGAGAGTCCTGGACCACATCACAGCAGTACTCCAGATGTGGGGCTCAGGAATCAGCATAATTAAATCCAAGATTAAATTCCTCAGATAATATGAGCCATATTTTAAATCACTTCTCTTTACAATGTGAAGAAATCTGTTCTCAAATAACTAGATTTGACAAGACAAATCAAAGACATAGCAGTAATGAATGCTTTTTAAAATCTCTGTAGCTGAACTTCCTTTTATTCGCATTCCTTTTCCTGGCCAGATCTTCCAACAGTCTTCAGTTTTTAACCATGCAAAAACTAGATTTTCCTTAAAGAGGAAGACTATGAAATTATCAAGTCTAGAAAGGAAGTCTGTTTTAATTCCCGATTGGATTTTAATGATATGCCATTGCCTGCATCTTTATTAATGTTTCATCTTTCTCATGCAGAACTCCTTGTTTATGACATAAAAGAATCAGGATTCTTTTAGTCCTGATTCCCAATTGGACCTCTTGATACTCTGTTTAGCTACCCCAAGCCCTGCACACATTTTATCACTTGTCTTCATCTTAATTTCTGTGGCAAAGCCTCTAATTGCCTACTACATATTCATTTGCCTCTTCTTTGATAAAAGAACAGTACTTTTTATTCAGGACAATAAATTCCTAGCCAAGATCAATTTCTTAGCCTTCTACTGGGTGTGTCCACATTATTAAGTTCTTACATACTAATGGTAATACTATGTAAGTGTGGATGCTGCATATGACTTCTGGGAAGGATCCTTAAAGGGAACTGACTCCCCTAAGGTATATGATCTCTCCTGTTTCCATCTTCATCTTTCTGTTGCTCAGAACATAGACAAGATGGTTGGAGCATCAGAAGCTATGTTGGACCATAGAACAACCTTGGAAACAGAAGCCATACACTAAACATGAAGAAAATGAAATCCAGAAGCAGGATAGGTCCCTAATAACACTGCTGAATCACAATGCTAGTCATGGGCTGCCTGTGTCCAAGCTTCTTTTACATGAAAGAAAATGACCTTTTATTTCATCCTCTGTGCTCAGACTCCTGTTGCTGACATCTCTGCAATTCCTCACTTGATATACTTGTCTGTGAGTAACTTGGGTTGATTCTGATCAGTGACTCAAATTTACTGTAAGAAATAACTGCTCCAAACTGGTGACTCCGTCTTTCTGGTCTATGACAGCAAAAATATATTTTAATCCTCATGATAGGCTGTCTGGGTATCTTCTGGGAGGTGAGTTCGGGAATTGAAACTCACTTTTTTCTCTATCTCAATTATTTTCTATGGGTAGATATTACTCATCATAGAGTATTTGGCCAGTAGGAAGCTACAGCTGCATGTAGGTATCAGAGAGGAGAGGTTCCTCACTTTTTGCCTGTTGCAGTGATCACTTCAACTCGTTCTTCTTGAAGCAATGATAATTTAAGATTAAGATATTCTCTGGGAAGGGATTTCTGTGTAGTTCTACAGCCCAAGAGAACTGAAGTTGGTATCTGGCTTGGTGTTTCTGGTCTTGTGGTCTTGGGCTATCACACTCTCTAGGCCTCCTTGGAATCTTGGTAATATCAAGGGGGAGCTCTATGTCAATGCTTTCTCGGCTTTCAGAGGATGATGCTTGTGAGCCTCTCTCATTTCCCAATATTTTCCTCACTTCTTGTAGCCCATTTAGTTTTACTCCTTACCCACCTGGTATTTTCCCCACCTATAGAAATAATCTAGTTTCTTGTGACTTCTTTGACATGCACATTTTCATAGCTTCAGAAGTCAAATACCAACGGCTTTCTTCCAAGCCCAGGCCCTACCATGCTATCTCAAAGAGAGAAGAGGAAGACTGAATGTCAGTGTCTTCTGAATCCCCTAAGATACAGAATTGTCATCTGAGGTCCAGTCTTGAAGATACAGAAAGGAGGAGAAAGAGTAAACTTCTATTTTCCTTCCAAGTTTGGAGAAAATATAAGCCATCTGAAAGATAAACAGATATTATCTAAAGGCTCACTTTTTCTTTCAGAAATTATCTCATCACAGCTGGAAAAAATTCCTGTGGCTGTGTAAGTGTATTTGGACAATCTCTAGAAAGTCCAGAAAATGGTGACTTTCCTACTTGACCTTGCAATCATTATATTCCTCATGTCTAATTATCATCAAATCTCTAGCAAACATTTGATCTTTTAACATTTTTCTTTTACAGACAATTTACTTTGTGGTTGGGGAAACAAAGTTGTAGCTTAGCCATAGATTTTCAATATAATATAGAGTCAACAATTTATCCAACCACATTGTGTGTGTGTGAGTGTGTGTATATATTCAGTATTTACGCATAAGTTTTTATTCTCTTCTTGTAGAAATTAGCTTTGCCATATAATAGAAATCACAACATAATATATAATTCATTTGAAAAGTGAGTAATCTTTCTTTTCTTCAATCTTTCTCCAGATCCCACCATGTATTAATAAAGAATTTATTCCTCTGTATCCAAGACTATCTCCCTTTAATTTAAATTAAAAAACTATATAAAAATAAATGGTATAATCGTACCACCATTGTTAATGATTTATAGCAAAATCTGTATTAAATTATGCCTAGAAACAATCTTTTAAAAGGTTCATTACATCATATGCTGCTCACTAAAAGGAGCCAAATTCATCCGTGTGTGACTTTTGGGTAAGTTGTTAACAAAGAAGCAGTTTAGCATGAGTTAATTATAGTTATGATGTCTTTTATAAATAATAATGATAATTTTAGAGCTCCATCATCATTAAAATGTAAACGGTTCTTGTAGATTGATTTCAATTATAATTATATCAAGCCAATGAATTCAATTTTTAGCCGATCACAAACTAGTCTGGGAGGTTAAGGAAATAGAGCTTCTTCTGCCTTCCTTTCAGCTCTGAGCCTGCTGCTTTCACATTTGGGTGAGTACTTAGGAATGGTGATAGTTACCCACTATCCTCCCCACTTCCCCACACAAACAAAAAGATGACTGAAGTGACTACATTATTTCTCCTATAAACCATCATAGAGAGCAAAGGAACAGAAATGTCAACTTTCGTAGTCGGTGACTCATTCTACCAGATGTACAGACCCCAAGCTTATACACATGAATCACAATAATAGTATGCTGAATCACTTCATTAAGTGGGATAGATTTTCCCCACAACTTAAATGCTTATGTATGTAGTAACAAACAATAAATGCTTACTGAAAGAATGCATGATTGAAACAATATGAAGCGGATAATGATATGAAAAGAACCATACTATACTTTAAGTTAGTCTTCTATATTCAAAACAGGAATGTAAAGAGAAGTTGCCTCAAAGAATCAAATCTAATATTCATGATATTGAACTGAGTTAATAAAATGTTTTAAGAATGCTTGGTTTCATGTTTAGATCTCTCCTAGAAACTTCTTTTTCACCTTTTTTAAAACATCTTCTCCATCAGTCTGAAAAATCTTTGCCCACTATGACCCTGTTTTCTGTTTACTGTCATTCATGTTTGCCCTGTAGATTTCAAATATTCATAACCAAGGTCAATTCTGATGGATATTGCTTAGAAATCAGCGGGTAACGTGATAAAAATTGTGATTTTTATATTTCCCTTCAGGATTGACCCGAGTAAGTCACAGTGTTATACATCTTTTAAGACTTAGATGAAGGTTTACATTCTATATTGTGGGAAATTGAAGCTGCTATTTAGGAAGTGAGCATTTCTGACCTTAATAGTACAGTGAAAATTATACACAAAAATCATGAGAAGATATTTCTAGGCACTAATAGATTTAGAAACTTGATGTTTGTCCCATATGACATGGACAGTTCTACTGATTGGACACAGCCGTTGGGTCAGACTGGCATGCTTTGATCTTATTCAAAATCCACTTGACATCAGACACATTTATAGTAAACAGAAGTTTGTAAGCACTGTATTTATTGGTAAAGATGAGTGGAATATAGAAACCATAAAGAGAGATTATAAATTAAGAAATAAATATGAGTACACATGCTTTGGTATCTTTGTAGTAGTGCAATCTTAAGGACAGACTATCTTATACTCAAACAGGATCAAAAAGAATGAACAGTTCCTGCCATAAACTATATCCTAGACTTTAAGGAAGTAATGCACTGATGATTACTAAATTGGCATTTTCAACACATTCAGCCTTAGTTCTTTGCGATAGCGAATGCATATCTCTGCTGCCTCACACAGTATCACTGATGACTTTATAATAGGAGCAACTTTTTTTTAGTGAGAAGAGTTTGTTAACTCAGTGAGCAATAAAATCAGAATAAAATTATTGTGTTTATTTTTAAAAGGCAAACTTTTACCTGTTTTACCTTTTTGCGGGCTTGTCTTCCTTTCCTTCTTTCCTTCCTATCATTCTTAATTCTACGTGCCAGATGGTATTCTATACAAAAAGTGGTGAAACATGCCCTGTCTGCATAGAGTTTAATTCTAATGGAGGAAGATTGATAATACACAAACAAATGAATTTATCATCCTTTAGATGATGATAAGTGCTATGGTGAAATCCAAAGCAGGGTGACAAGGACAGACAGTGTTCTTGGTTGGGGGAAGGCAGATGCTATCTTATATACAGTGGTTAGGAAAGGTCTTTCTGACAAATGATATTTGAGCAATGACCTGACAAAAGGGAAGTGATGAGACACATAGCTGTCCGGAAGAAGAATATCCAAAGCAGAGGGAACAATAGGTGCAAAGGCCTTGAGGCAGGACAATGCTCAGTTTATTCAACTTTCAAGGATAACAAAGCTTTAGGAGGATGAAACTGGGAGGGGAGAATTCAGAGAGATGGTAGACAGAAAATTTCTTCGCTATTTCTCTGTGGCAGCTGGGGTGGATTTTTTCTAGGCTACATTTCACAATATACCCCTTTGTGGTTCCTGGCTTTCTCATGGCAACTCAACTCCTGTTTCTTGTACTTCTCACATCAGTGATCAAGATTATTACCCATGTGATTGTATAGAGCCCTATAGCCCTTATTTAAAGCCCATATCTGGTTCCAATTTCCCTACTGCCTTCTTGGCTTGGCATCTACTCAGAGTGCTTTCTTTGCATTTCTGCTTCATTTCAGACACATGGATTCTTTCATTCTTGATTTCAAGCTTAGCTATGCATCTCATTTTTTCTGCTATATAGTATATGTTTGAGGTATGAAGGTGGATCCCCTGTGATAATACATTTCACCATATTTACCTAAGAATAACTGTTTCCTTCACATCAGCTAAACAGTGGGTCTAATTCTTTGACTGAATTGACTATCTTCATAAAAGTACATTTCTTAAAGAATCAAATTTATATCTAAGCTTATTCAAGGAGCTTATAGAAAATAAAGACACCTGGTAAATCCACAGTTAAGCTTATGGAAAGCATCTCTTGAGCACTGGTTCTTTTTTTTTTTTTCCCCAAATTCCATAAAATGTAAAAATTTATGTAATATGGGCCAATATAGTATGAGCAAGAAGGGGGAATGTTTGGCAGCAGCCAGATGTCCCAACTTTTTACCTTAAAGTATAAGATATATTTGATTAGGTCAATAAATATATAAAACAGGCTACTATGTATAAGCAATTTTAAATATGAAATAAAAGAAATATTTAAAAAGAAATTAAGCTAAATTAGTGCCACCACTCCAGTAGCAAAAATTCAATGTTTTCTTTTTTATTGGAAATATAATATTTATAACTACATTTTCAAAGTCCACAGTAAAGGAAAAATAGTGAATAACCCAATAAATCTCAACCTGTGTCCTCATAATTCATTGAATTAAATTCCATAATTTCCATCACAGACTCCACAAAAAAGGAAACCTAATTTCATCAGAAACATTTACAAATCCATCTAGCTAATTCATTTCAAAGAGTGAAGACTGGATTATACCTCCATAATTGGTATTGGAGGAATGTAAATTTTGGGATCATTAAAGAAATGAAAACATTCACAAGTCACAAGTATTGACTTGCTGTTAGGTAGCAATCACAGAAATGGCTGGTAAACAATATACTAAGTGGTTGTAGAAACACTATTCTATTTATTGCCCTTTCACGGTGGATAACAAGCTAAAATCATGTTTTTATCTGGGAAAACAAAAGCTCATTTATCCAACATCCATCCATCCAAATTTCTAATCATTCAATATGTAGTCTTCCACAAATTTCTGACCTGCCACTTATTAGCTACTGACTCTGGGAAAATTATTTAACCTGTCTCTTGGTTTCCTCAGCTATAAAATGCAGATAACGATAGTACCTCTTCATAGGCTATTTATGGGGAACAAATAAGTAAAAACAGATAAGGTGCTGAGACCAGTGCCTGCCATATAGTAAGAGTTATAAAAGTGTTACCTATTATTATTTATTGCCTTATGTGGTATGGACTGAATTGTTTGGGGCAGTATAACTACCTGTCTAAGCACTGAATGAGAAAGATGATGGGGCAGCTTCCTTACTACCTAAAGATGTGAAAGTCATAGACTAGAGATATGGGCTCACTAAAAGACTGAGATTTAATAATAAGATGCTAGAATACTTCCCCTCCCCCATACTTTGTCACCATATTAACAGGCTCTAGTATAATCACAGTGGATTATAGCTGAAAGAGCTACAAAATGTAAACACTCTCTGAGGAGGCAAACTTAAAAAAGCCCAAAGAAGAGAGACAAAAACAAGTTCACTAGAGGAATTTAGAACATCTGGCAACTACAAAAACAGCAGATTTTAAATACAGCTACACACCTAGCCAGATTAACATAAATCTTCACACTAGAGGTCTATTTGTCTCAGTTCCTCTTACCCAAAACAACATATCTGACTTTCAACAAAAAATTATAAGATATATCAAAAGGCAAGAAGAAAACATGGATTGTAGAAAGAAAACAAACATCATAACTAGATTCAGATATGACCTAGATGTTGGAATTATCAGACAAGGAATATAAAATAACTACGATAAATATGTTAAGGGCTGTAATGAAAAAAAATAGATACTATGCAATAACAGTTGGATAATGTAAGCAGAGGTATGGGAATTTGAATTTATAATCCAAAAAAAATACAGAAAACAAAACAATTTTAAAAAACCCATAATACAGAAATGAAGAATGTCTTTAGTGGGTTCATCAATAGACTTGAATTGGCCTAGGAAAGAATCAGAGAGCTTGAAGATATAGCAATAGAAACTTCCAAAACTGAAATGTCAATAGAAAAAAAAAGAATGAAAAAAATTCCAAGAACTTGGGGGGAAATTTAAAAAAATATACCATACAAATATTTGGAAAATCAGAAAGAGAAGAAAGATTATACAGAGTGGAAGAAATATTCAAAGTAGCAATGGCTGAGAATGTTCTAAAATTAATAATGGATACCAAACCACAGATATAGGAAAATCAAAGAACACCAAACAGGCAAATATTAAGAACACTGCACTTAGACATATTATATTCAAACAGCAAAACACCAAAGACTAAGAGATCACTTTAAAAGAAGTTGGGGGTGGAGAGATTATCCGTAGAGGAACAAGTTTAAGAATTACAGCAGACTTCTTCTCTGAAAAGATGCAAGCACGAGGTGAGTGGAAAAATATATCTAAAGTGTTGAAAGAAAAAATCATCGATCTATAATTCTATATCAAGAAAAATTATCCTTAAATGTGAAGGAGAAATCAAGACTTTTATACAAACAAAAGCAGAGAATTTATGACCAACATACTTGCCCTGAAAGAAAAGTTCAAAAAAGTTATTCAGAGAGAAGGAAAATATAGGTCAGAAACTCAGAAACTGAGATCTACATAATGAAAAGGAGGACATTGGGAAAAGAATAAATGAAAATATTTTATTTTCCTTATTCTTTTTTTCCAGCTTTATTGAGATATAATTGACATATAAAATTGTGTAAGTTTAAGGTTTTCAGTGTGATGATTTGATATATGTATATACTGCACAAGGATTACCACAATAAGGTTAGTTAACACATCCATCACCTTACCTAGTTACCTGTGTGTGTGTGGTGAGAACTTTTAAGATTTACTCTCTTAGCAACTTTCAAGTATATAATAGAGCATTAACTATAGTCATCACGCTATACATGATATCCCCAGAACTTATCCATCTTATAACTGGAAGTTTGTACCCTTTGACCAGCTTCATCTATTTTTTCCACCTGCCTGAACCTGGCAACCACTAATCTACTCTCTGTTTCAATGAGTTTGGTTTTGTTAGATTCTACACATAAGTGAGATCATCCAGGATTTTTCTCTGTCTGATTTATTTCACTTAACATAATGCCCTCAAGGTTTATCCATGTTGTTGCAAGTGTCAGGATTTCCTTCTTTTTATGGCTGAATAATATTCCATTGGATATGTATACCATATTTTCTTCATTCATTCATCCATTGATGGATACTTAGGTTGTTTCTATATCTTGGCTATTATAATAATGCTGTAAAGAACAAAGGGGTGCAGATATTTCTTCAAGATGGTGATTTCCTTTCCTTTGAATACATACCAAGAAGTGGAATTGCTGGATCATATGGTAGCTCTATTTTTAATATTTTGAGGAACGTTTTTACTGTTTTCCATACTGGATGTACCAATTTACCTTTCCACCAACACCGCACAAGGGTTTCCTTTTCCACATCTTTACCAGCACTTGTCGTCTCTTGTCTTTTTGATGACAGTCATTCTAACAGGTATGAGGTAATGTTTCATTGTGGTTTTGATTTGCATTTCCCTGATGATTAGTGATGTTGAACACCTTTTCATGTACCCATTGGCCATATGTATATTTTCTTTGGAAAATTATCTATTCGGATCCTTTGCCCATTTTTTATTCAGACTATTTGTTTTTTTGCTCTTGAGTTGCATGGGTTCCTTACATATTTTGTCTATTAACCTCTTACCAGATGTATTGTTTGCAAATATTTTCTCGCATTTTGTAGGGTGCCTTTTCATTTTGTTGATCATTTCTTTTTGCTGTGAAGAAGATTTTTAGTTGATGTAGTTCCATTTATTGATTTTTGCTTTTATTGCTTGTGCTTTTGGTGTCAATATCCAAAAAAATCATTGCTGAGACCAGTGACAAGGTTCTTTTCCCTCTATGTTTTCCTCTAGGAGTTTAACAGTTTCAGGTTTTACATTTAAGTCTTTAATCCTTTTCAATTTAATTTTGTGAGTGGTATAGATAGGAGTTCTATTTTTCTTTGTTGATCCAAAAGTTAACTTTGTTTAAACTAATATAAGTAACAAGGTATTGGGTGATTGAGCATACACATAAACAAAGTAAATGACAGCAGTGTCATAAGGGACAGGAGCAAGGGATTGGGAATGCTTGGTTATAAGATACCTGCTCTATAGGTGAAGGAAAATAGTGTGATTTGAAAGTAGACAAGTTAGTCAAAAATGTCTATTGTAAACTCTAGTGAAACCAACAAAATACTTGTAAAAGATGTATATTTGACATGCTAAAAGAGGAAATAAAGTGAAACCACATAATATGCTCAATTAAAATGAGAGAAGTTAGACAAAGAAGGTTTTGACAAAAAAAATGGTTTTATTTTACAAACATGGTTAATATTAATCCAAACACATCAATAATCACTTTAAATGAAAATGTTCTAAATACACCAATTAAAAGATAAGCATTTTCAGAGTGGATGAAAAATAAAGTCCAACTGTTTGCTGTCTAAAATAAAATCATTTCAAATATAAAGATTGTGATAAAATAAATGTAAAGGAAAGGATAGGATATATCATGCTAAGGCCAATCCAAAGAAAGATGAAAGAGCAATATTAGTCTCAGATAAAATAAACTCAGAACAAAGAGAATTATCAGGGATAAAGAGGGACATTACACAATGATAAAAGGATAAATTCTCTAAGAAGGCATAACAATCCTAAAGGCGTAGGCACCTAACGATAAAGCATCAAAATATGTGAGGCAAAAACTGAAAGAACTGAAAAGAGAAATAGGCAAATCCACTATTATAGTTGGAAATAAAAAACACCCTCCTTGTCAGTAATTGATAAGTCAAGTAGGTAGAAAATCAATAAGGAGAGAGTGGACCTGAAGAGTGCTATCACTCATCTTGGTCTAACTGACAATTTTAGAATACTTTCTTCAATGACAGCTGAATATTCATTCTTCTCAAGGTCACATGGAATATTCACCAAGACAGGCCACATGCTGGGCCATAAAACATACCTTAACAAATTTAAGGGAATAGAAATCATGCCAAATATGTTCTCCAACCACAATGGAACTAAACTAGAAATCAATAACAGAAACTTAGCTGGAAAATCACCAAATATTTGGAAATTAAATGGTGCTTTTCTAAGTAACACATGGGTCATATAAGATGCCTCAAGAGGAATTGAAACATATTTGAACTAAATAAAAATGAAAGTATAACATCAAAATTACCGTCATGCTGTAAAAACAGTGCCATGCCTAAAGGGAAATGTATAACATTTACTGCATGTAATATAAAAGAAAGATCTAAAATCAATAACCTAAGCTTCCACTTTAAAGGACTAGAAAAAGATGACAAATTTAACTCTAAAGGAAGCAGAGGAAAAAATAATTAAAATTAGAGCACTAAGCATGAGATTGAAAACAAGAAAACAATGGAGAAAATCAACAAAACTAAAAGGTAGTTCCTTGAAAAGAAACCACAAAATGTATGAACTTCTAGCCTGGCTAACCAATAACAAAAGAGAGAAGATATAAATTATTAGTATCAGAATTGAAAAAGAGTTTTCATTGCTAATTCCATGGGTTAAAGTGATAATAAAGGAATAATATAACAGCTCTATGTGCACAAATTTGATAATTTAGATAAAATTGACCAATTTCTTGAAAGACACAAACTACCAAAACTCATAGAAAAACAAATTACCTGAATAATTCTATATTTATTAAGGAAGTTGAATCATAACTAATAGTCTTACAAAACAATAAATCACCAGACTCAGATAATTTCACTGGTGAATTCTAGCAAATATTTAAAGAAAAAATGGTGCCAATTCTCTAAAATCTCTTCCAGAAAAAGATACAGAGGGAACACTTAACTCCTCTGAAAACAGCATTTCCCCATTATGAACTCAGAAAAAGATATTACAAGAAGGGAAAACTACAGATCAATGCCTCTCATGAACATAGACATAAAAATCCTCAAAAAATATCAGCAAGTTGAATTCAACGATGTATAAAAAGTATCACATACCATGACCAAGTGAGGTTCATTCCAGGTATAGAAGGTTGGCTCAACATCTGAGAATCAATCAATGTAATCAACATAAACAGAAAAATCACATGATCATATCAATTGATTCAGAAAAGCACTTAAAATCCAACATCTATACATGATAGAAACTCACATCAAACTAGGAACCAAAGGGAATTCTTCTATTTGATAAAGAACATCTACATAAAACCTACAGCTACCATCATACTAAATCATGAAAAACTGGACATTTTCCCCCTAAGATCAAGAACAAGACAAGGATTTCTTTCTCTCTATTCCCATTAAATGTTGTACTGGAAGTCAATAAAGCAATAATACAAGAAAAAATAAGACAAAAAGAGAGGAAAAAGAAAGAAAAGATGTACAGATTGGAAAGAAAGAAATAAAACTGTCTCTATCTACAGACAATATGATTGTCTACATAGAAAATCCCACAGAATTGACTCCCTCCAAAAAAACTTTCTAGAACTAAATAAAGGAAATATATCAAAGCTGCAGTTTACAGGATAGTATACAAAAGTCAATTGTTTTCCTATATACCAGCCATGAACAATTGGAATTTGAAATTCAAAATAAAATAACATTTCAATAGCAATTCAAAAAAAAAATACTTAGGTATAAATCTAGTAAAATATATGTTGGATCTATATGCAGAAAACTTTAAAACACTAAAAAAAAGCAAAGAAGATATAAATAAATGAACAGATATTATGTGGTCATGGATTGAAGACTCAATATTTTTAACATGTCAGTTCTGAAATTGATCCTTACATTCAACACAATCTCAATTAAAACTTAAGAAAGCTATTTTTGTAGATATCCACAAACAAATTCCAAAGCTTATATGGAAAGATAAAGTATATAGAATAGCCAATACAATACTGCAGAAGACGCATAAAGTTGGAGGACTCACAATACCCAATTTTAAGAGTTACTATAAGGCTACAGTAATCAAGACAGCATGGTAGCTGCAAAAGAATAGACACATAGATTAATGGATCCTGGGAGCCAGGTAATAAAAAATGTGTGACTTAACCCCATTGAAAGTCAGGAGGCTGAATCACACAAATAAAAGCAAATGTTCTGATTGTGCCTTCCATCGTAAGTTGACCAAAATCCATTTTTGAAGTAGGAAAAAGTGAATAGCAAATAATGAACAATGAATAAGTTGAAAGAAGAGTGGTAGGAGTTTATAGATATTGTGCCTCTGTTAGCACCTGCCAGTGTTTCTTCCCTCTCCAATCTTGTCTATAACTTTACCCATGCTTCTTTCTTTTTTCCTATCACTGAGGAAGGTATATCACTTTAGGACTAACAGTTGTACCTGATCCAGCCACTAGACTTTAGCTCTGTAGTTGCAACTCCAGTTTTCCTCTTTTCTCTTCCCTCACTCCTCACCTATGGGCACAGCAGGAGTTTGTGTAGGGTGTAAACTGGGTCGTACTGGAAGTCAAAGGGAATTAGGTTTAAACCCCTGTTTGCCTCCATCTAAATATCAAATGTCAGGCAGGTGTTTAACCTATGTGGAGCAATCAATATTAATTTTTCTTTTTTCCCCTTAGCCTACAAACTTGTTCAAGTACATTCTACTATACCCTTCCCTGTCCCTACCTACCTTTTCTGAAGCTACCACTGAGAACAATTTTCAAAGAGATGGTAAGCTGCCTGCATATGTTTCCTCTCTGCCTCTCCATCTTCAAACCCCTGTGGATAGTAATCACTCCTGCTGGTCTCTCATATTATTCCCCCCCCAAAAAAAATAGTTATTAGTGACATTCATTTTCAAATACAAAGGCCATTTTTCAGTTTGGGTTGTATTTATCTGAGATATTTTTGTTTTAATAAACAAACAACTTTATTTCAACAAACAACTTTATTTCCTAAATCTCTAAGTGAAAGAATGCCATCAGTTCTTGTTGAATAAAACATATATTAAACTGATTCATTCAATCCATCTGACCCCAGTTGATTATCCAATGTAATTTAGCATTACCTTGACAGGAAGTATGATTCTTTAAGAAAAATACAAACATCTTGATTTCAATGGATTTCTAGGTTATATATTCAGTTAGTTATTCTAGTAAAACGCTGATTCAATGAAAGCAAATTCTTCAGCTCAGTAAAAAGACTTCCAACGGCTTAAGATTCCTTCTCTTCTTACTGACTCAGCATGTTGTTTCATTTTTAGATATAAACACATTAATGCAAAGTACATTGGAACTACTCTACTTGAGGATACTAAAATTAGTGTCAGTTGACTGTTTCCTTTGAAGTAAAGTAAACACTAATAAAAAATGTTTTGAAATGATCTGAATAGAATGTCACATTTATGAGAATCCCTCTTTTACGTTTAACTACAAAGAAGCAAAGGCAAGTGAAAGTCAATAGGGATAGAGGCAATTTTTAATTTTAGAAGGTGAGAATATTAAGTAGTATCAAAAGTGAGATTTTAGCATTGATCATGTTCAAGGGATTTTTGTCCACATAAGTAATTGTGATGAGACAAGAGAAAATACCTTGTTAATATATCCAGCTTCACATAGGGTAAGCAATTTACCAACAACTATGTTAACATCTATTCTTTCCGTGTTTTTTTTTTTCTGGTATTTGAACATTAAACCTTTAAAAATTATTTACAGCATGAGCATTATACAATTCAAGGTCAAATGTAAAACCGACTAATCTCTTTGGACAAATTTTTTAACTTGCTCTATATGCGGAAACAAATGTTTAAGTGTTGAAATTAATCATCATAATAATTATTACTATGCCAGTTATAATTTTGTCACAAGCAGGGCTCTATTCAAAGGAAACTAGCTCTTGTTGGAAGCTAACCATGTGCCATTCTCAACAGAAACTTTTCCTGTGTTATCCATGTAATCCTCTCAACATCCCTGTGTGGTAGGCATTAATAACTTCACTGAGAGAGGAGAAATTTGCCTGACTTGCCCAAAGTCAAATACCCAGTATTAGCAGCTTTGAATTCAAATGAGGCTGGTGCAACCTTAGAGTCAATAGATATACAATATATTCACTTTCTCAAGAAATGAGAAATCTGGGGGTTAGCTTGTGTGACAAGAAAATAAAGAATGCACACTTCTCTTTCTCTACTAAGGAGAATTCTGACTCCCTGCTCAATTTCTGTCTCTTTGTTGTTTAGAATCAGGATGATGATTGACTAGAAAAATTGAGAGGCACAAAATGAACTGTATTTTGTTTATTTTGGAAAGGATGGAAAACCACTGGTGGAGCTGGTGCCCAAAAGGGAGCTGGGAGAAGGAGAGAAGGGATCAGGCCGAATAGATGAAGAATTTTCTGGGATTATAGCAAGAGAGACAAGAGAGTTCAGGCAAGTTTCTTTAAGAGTCAGAGAGAAAGAGTTAAGGAGATAGAATTTTTAAAAACTTTTTCTTTGTATTTGGAAAATAATCCCCTTTTGTTGTTTTCTCAAGAGACTGCATTTAAGATCTACATGTTTTTAAAATTACTTTTAGATGCAGGCATGAAATCTCTCAGAATACAACACAGGGTGAAGAATGGGTCATGGAGATACTTGGCTTTATTTTGATTACAGTAGACATCTAATTAGCATTGAAATGGAACTTTACATTTTAAAATGCCCTTCCCTCCCTTTATATTACAACCCATGTCTCCAGCAATTACTATAGGACATCAAGCCTAAAATGATCTTATCTCTAATGGCTGACTGCCCAACCCCCCCACCCCCCACCTCGCCCCGGGCCTTATCCTGAAAGCTGGAGACCAATTTTTTTCTTTAGGAAAGAAAGTTTCTAGCCATCAAATTGTCCTCCAAGCCTTAGAGACTTTATCTAAGAGGTCAGATGTCTGGCAACAGATGACAGTAGTCTAGAGAAAACACAAAAGTTTCATGTCAGCCAAGCTGGAGAGAGAAGAGCAGTCCTTTTTGAGGACTTTTACGGTTCCACTTATGTATCAGACAGGAAAATTTGAGGAAGATGTTTTAACCTGGAGTCTAAAGTATAATGAGACACCACCCTTGGAAATTATTTTTTATGGGGAAATTTGCAATGATGCAATCTAGTTAAAACCAACTGAGATGATCAAAGTGAGCAGATGAGATTGTTGATAAGACCTGATATATGAATATGGGAAACAGTTGATCTAGGCTGGTGAAGTACTGTGCTACCTGCATTCGCTAATGCAGCCTGTTCAAAGCAACACACAGGATCCTCAAAGACTATATATGTGATATATAAGTATTTGCTCCACCTGCACTAAGCAGCCTGAAGGACTAACGTACCTTCTTCTGAGCCCTGCACCTTCTGACATCAACTGCCACCTACCCAGACTCCACTGTAGCAAGCTCACTGAGGGACACCTTTCACTATGCACTGCAGAATCACGTTCAAGCCGGCCCATTTCAATGATACACTAACAAGGCAAAGAACAGGTAGCCTCCAAAAAATGATGCACTTCATCTTCATACTCTGTGCTGGTCCCCTTTCCATACAAGCAACTGCCACCCATATGTCCATAAACTATGCCGTCTCCACGGAATGTCATGCCACTCACGTCCAACTTCTGTCTCTAAATTGTTTACAGGTTTTGGATTACACTCTTTATAGTCTTCTAATGTTGATTCCACTTAACTGGTGCCTATGCAATAAAGCATATTCACTAGGTTTTGGAAGAATGCTTCCACTGCTTTCTTCCATCTCTTTTAGAGCCAAACATCTTGCACAAGTTGTCTGTTCTCTATCACTGCATTTTGTCTCCTGTCCATTCTTCAGTGTCCTTTAATTCATCTTTCGTCATAAATGCTTTACCAAGTTAGATCTTCCTAATTTCACACATGAGTTCATGTTGCTAGATTAAATATAATTTTTCTATTTTCAATCCTTCTTTGTTACCTTGATTTTGGAAGACAACATTTATTGATCCAGTTATTCAGTTTATTTTACTAATATTTTTTTAAATATCTACCTTCCACAAACAGTATTCTAAGCAATGGGAGTGAGCAATGATCCATAAAGACATGGTTCATGCTCTCAAGTAGCATATATTTTAGCAGATATCAGACAAATAATCACAATTGTGTTTAATTAAAATCCAAGTTAAATCCTTTAAAGGAAAAAAACTCATTTCTGTAACAAAAGAGTCTGGCCTATATTGGAAGTTGAGGCCAAGCATTTCTGAAGAAGTGAGTCTTGAGCTGAGATCTGAAAAATGAGTAGAACTTTATCTAAAGAGGAGAGGGGGTGGTCATGTGGAGGAGAGGCTTTGTGGCGGGGGCATATTTTCCTGTACACTACCCTCAAGAACACAAAGGAAGTTAATAAAATGCTTATGAGGGAAAATGATGAAGCATAATTATAATTTATGTTGTTATAGGGTCGTTTTGTACCCAGAGGCCTTTGAACATTATCATGTTTGATCTTCAAAACCCCCTTGAGATAGGCAGGTGATATTCTTATCCTCCATTTTATAGATGAGGAAATTGAGACACAGAAGGGTCATAAAGTGAGTGGATAGAGGGTTCGTAGTAACAGTGCCCTGATTAGAAGCATGATTTCTGAAGCCCAATGAGATGCTTGAAGACGTATATCCCCAAATAGTCTCCTTTTATTCCCTCTATATCTCTAGTTAGATCCCAGCCTCCCGTGTGGACTCTTTTCTTCATTCTGATCTGTAAATGTTGTAGTTCTTCCAGAATTGATCTGATGTGCTACTCTCTATTCACTCTACACTTTCTCCCAGCCAAGCTCATCCACATAACTTCAATTACCCTCTGAAAAATAATGACTCACACATTGACACCTTTAGTCTTGATCTAGTCTCTGAGTTGCAGAACCTCATGGCCAGCTCCCTATTTGACATCTTTATTTGTGGAGGCACTTCTATCCCTCTCTGTATAAAATTTAGATTGTGATTCCTTCCCCACCCCCAAAAAGAGAAGTAATTGTATGTCCTCTATTTCAGTGATTGGCACCATTATTACCCAGTTATCCAAGACAGAAATTTGATTCCCGCCTCTTGCTAACTCCCTATATCCATCCAAACAACAAATTCTGCTACCACCGTGCTCTAAATCTATACCACCACTTTCCTGGGTTCTGAAATACTCTCCTAACTAGTATTCTCCTAACCAAATTCACTCTTGTCCTCATCCCAACATTCTCCACAGTAGTGAACAATTCTTTAAAGACAAATCTATCTGTGACATTTCACTGATCAAAAGACCTTCAACAGATGCTCATTCTAGTAGGATAAAATATGAAATCATTAATATGGCCAATTAAGACTTGCAGGAATTGATCGCTGTCTACCACTCTCTGCCTTCCAGTCCCACAGGCTCCCATTCCTTAATCCAGTTACTCACTCTCATCATGCTCTATTCTGTCAGAGATATCCACAAAGACTGCTCCTTCTGAGTACAGTATTTGTCTACCCTTCCCCCACCCATTTTCTAGAAACTTCTACTTATCCTGTGTATAATTTCCTCACAATTGCATTTCCAAATGTCCTAAACTAAGTTAGATACTCCTTTTTATGTGCTCTTCTTATATTTTGAAACTGCTCTTCATAATAATCTTGACAATGTAATAATATAATAAACTGTATAATTAGGTTCTTAAACTTGGTCTCTTTAGATAATATGTGAGCTTCATGAGGGCAAGAATCACATTTGTCTCTTGCTGTCTGTATCTCCAATGCCTTTCAGAGAGTGGGCAATGGATACATATTTGTAAAATGAATAATAAACTGTTGTTATGCCTAATGTGGGAGATCAAAATTGGCCACCCCGAAATATGTCTCTTTACCTTGATTATTTTCTCTGACGGACATGTGACCTCTCCCAAACTGCCTAAAGAATTTAACATAGAAGGCCTGTTTCAGGAAGGAGCCACTACTGTATGATGGCTGTAGTATAATGTAAAATAGATGCTGCAATAGGAAAGACACCAACAAGCCCATCTTATCAAAAATTCTGTCTCCCCAGCCACATTTTCTAGGTGGCCCTGTAAAGGGTTGTCAGACAAACATTTGCATTTCCATCTCCATGTGAATTGTCTTTTTCCCCTCTGAAATCCCCCATAGCTGGGCCCTCCCCCACCCCCAATATCCTCCTTTGTCTTTATCCAAATCTATTTAAGGTGATAAACCTCTACCATTAGTTGAGAAACTCAGTTTCCCTGGTTTCTCCCATGTATACATGTTATTAAACTTTGTTTGATTTTCTCCTGCTATTTGGTCTCATTTCAATTTAATTTGTAGCCCAGCCAGGAAGGACCCAGTGTGAGTAGAGGACACTCTTCCTCCTCCAACACTAACCGACAATAAGATTGCTCCCCATATCCACCTACACTGATTTCTGCCTTTCCTCATCAAAAATACCCTTTTTTATAGTAACAATGGATGCCTTTCTTGTTCTTTGCATTCTTTTGGGGAAGATCACAAGCCTTGTAAGTTCCCTGAGGATCTCTAGAAAAACCTCTGCTTCATGAAGTTCTGCCCATAAATATCCCACCTCTCTTACTTTGCCCTCTGCTTGTATAGCAAATGGGTACTAGCCCCCCACCCAGCACCTCAAATTCTAAATTGATGATACAGGATTTGAGAGGAACTTGTAAGTTGTCTAAGCTGTGAGCTCCAAGATAACAAGGACCATATGTATTTTAACTTGTCCCCAACATCTAGAACAGCTCTTGGCATTTGATCAGCACTCATTTTATTATTATTATTTTTAATTTTGAAAAAAATGCTTAAAAAAGGTGAATGGAGAGACAGGCTCTCATTAATGCCTTGGCAACTGCACTCCTGGTTAACTGAAAAGTTCATCCCTAGAGAAGCACTGGTCAGAACTCATTTCTCCATGGTGGAGTATGCAAAGGCATATTTAGACCACCCACTGGGAAAACCTGAAGAAACCCATCTCCACGTTACTTGGGATTAGTGATTTCTGAAGGAGGGCTGGCATTTCAAGTCAACTCATTGCCCTTAAGAACTCACTTTTTGCCAAAGGCAGAAAGTATAGATGCCTGTAAAAGAGAATCTCTGACCAAATTCCTTTGGCACAGAGAATTCCTCCAGACTCTCCTTTCCTTGGTCAACAGCTAACATCAGAATTATCCATTTATTTCCTTGATAGCCTCTGGATTTTTCCTCAGTTATTTGTTCTGCTTGGCATTCAATTTTGGTTTCTCAATAGGTTGCTGTCTCCCTTATCCTTTCTTTATTAACATGTGCCATAGCCCATAGGTAAACGTTCTCTGCTGCTCTCGCCCCAGCCCAGGCTTCTGGAACTCCACATCTCTGGAAGTGCAGGTCAGACAATGTTAATTTATATGTCACCTCTTTCCACAAAGGTATTGAGCCTAGAATTGTCCATGTTATGAAAATTTTAATAGTGGTTAGGTAAAATCATAGAAATGACATAGTTTTGAGTATAAGAATGTGAGGAAAGGTGGAAGTAAAAAAAATATTAAAATCCTGAAAGGCTTGTTAGATGGTAAGGGATGAAATTAAGCACTTGTCCAGTTAGTGGTGATCTAAATGTTCTAGAATTTCTCCCAAATGTAAGAGAACATGAACTGAAAATTCATGAGTCAGACTATGATGACATGAAGGAAGAATTAGAGGACAACTGTCACTTGATGAAATATTTTGTCTGAAGACTCCATGGAACAGCAAAAGGCTGCTTTGAAGAGAGTTGCCTTGGGAATGGAGCACTAATTTGGAATGTGACATGTGCCATGAGAAATGATGGGATTGGTACTGAAGGAGCCATGATAAGCAGCTCCTCAGAGAACACAGAGTTTATGAAAATGTTACATTCTGCAAGTGCCTCCTACCCACCTTCCTCATTAATCATCCTAACCTTCCTGTCACTGTGTGGTTAACAATCACCAGTCCTACATCACACACATTCGTGAGACTGTTACACTTTGTCTCATCAGTATGATCCAAAAGAGTTTGAAAATTATGAAGATTCTATTGAGTTTATAAAATAGATATATATTTTTTTCAGAGTGTAGAAAGACAAAAGAATAGACTAAGTAAGTCCTTTGGTAATTTATCTGATAATTCAGATTTTCTTTCTTAAAATTGAAAAAGCTCTAACTACTGTTATACAATACTTCTTTTCTCTACAATAACATCCAGGCCATAGAAACAAGATTCTATATTAGGGAAAAGTAATGTTATTTTGCCCTAATGGGTACAGCACACTAGGTACTTTTGTGTTAATTCAGTTTTTATGCTATTATTTCTATATCCTATAAGTGCACAACTGTCAGTATTGCTTCAGATTATACATGCTTTAAGGGCAAGAAGAATGCCATTACAAATAAAATAAACACGTTTGGAATAAATTTTAAAAAGGCCAGAGTCACTAACTTATTTATCAAAATAGATGCCAAAATGGTTTCTTAAAACCAAATTAAAGAAGTAAATTACACAATTTGACAAGTTTATTGCTTTTACTGACTACTCTCCACCACCCATCCATTACCTCCTTGCCATACATTGTTTTTCTTATGATTGGATTGGCTAGTTATAAAAACTGATTAAAAATGATTACAAACTCACCTATCTATTGCTCAGGACTAGAGTTCAGCTATAAAGTCATGCTTGGAACTATTTTCATTTGAAGTCTGGTTCTTCAAAGACTTAAATGTGAGAAATTGATAGTAAAATCCAGGTTTTACTCTTCTGGGCCCCAGTTGTGTGTGTGTGTGTGTGTGTGTGTGTGTGGTAGGGAAGAAAGTTAAAGGAAAATTTTAGGATGTTCCATAATTAAATTTTGAGAACTAATTACAGAATATAACTCAAAGTTTTTTAGAAGATTTTGACAGCCTGCTACACTAGAACAGGACTATATTTAGCCACACCTTGTAGCTCAAATTACAGAGAAGTTCCATGGCTTGTTAGTTGACTTATCCAGTTTAAAGAACTCACTAATCCCAGGAGCTGAGAGTTTCTTTAAATGGTATTCCATGATTTATGTTGGTCCAAAATAAATGTTTTTAACCTATAACCATGCATTGTTTTGAAAGTATATGGGAATGGGAATGCTTCCTAGAGCACAAGCATTTCATTATTTAGATACCCAAATCAAATTCCATAATCTCATCATCACATTCTTTTAGATGATCTGTATTTACATGTGAATTAAAATGACTAAAATAGAATTCCTGTCTTTACCGACTGTGTGGTAGACAAAAATTAATTATTGGACATGTTTATTTATGAAGCATGTCTAAAGTGAGGGGAGAAAAACCGTTATTTAATTTGGTTCATTTATTCACTTTGATTTTTTCTTGCCATCATGAATGAATCTTAAACCTCACCTAGTAGTAACCCATAACCGCCAGTGAGCCTTGAAATTATTAAGTCAATAATCATAGTTGTGTCATTCCAAATTTAGAGCCAACAGAACTTAATTCAGAAGATTGGCTTTGAAACAGACTAAATTTTACTTCAGTGTTTTAGCAGTGGTTTATCATCTTCAGAAACAACCTCTAAAGATATTTTGTTAGTTTTTTATAATTTAAACTGTCATGCTTAAATGACTCATTTAACTCTTGTCTTGAATAGATTCACAATAATGGTTGGTTGCATGAACATTCGCCATCATTTCGGATTACTCTACACGAAAGCAAAATCCTATGTGTGGGGACTCCTTCAGCTTGGGAGGCAAAACCTCCTCCCCCAGAAGCCAAATATTCGAGATATTTATATGCCTCATCTCTCTGGAAGTTTGGATTTAAGCACCTGCTCCCGAGCTTTAATTAGAAGCCAATGATATGAAGAAGTAAAAGTCACACAGCATCTATTCTGGCAGAGATAGCGACAGTGGCAGGGGCATCCTCTTTGCTCCACGTAAGAGTGGAGGATTTGTTAATACAGCATCCAGAACCCTGAGGCAAATGGCATCAGTGGTATTGGTGGCATTGTTAGTATAGGCTATGGTGCCTGAATCCAGCTGCAAGATCAGTCCTAAGGCATAATGAAATTGGAGATTGTTGCTTGCTGATTACCCTTAAACTGGTTCTCCAGATCACCAGAGATTCCTGTGACAATCTACAGAAATTTTTTTATAACTTTTTTTTTAAAAATTGCTTTCCTGCTCTTATTAGCCAAAGTTAATTTCTGTTCTTAACATTAAGAGCCCTGTCCAACATATTGTGATTGAATAAGAGAGAAAGAGAGAAAATAAAGGTATATTATTAAAGATATTACTAAGCTGTCTCCTGCTTTCTTTTTTGGCATGACACTATAAAACGTTAAAATTTGTATTGCAGACTGGGACTTCGGGCAAGGCTGCTCACATCTGTCACTGATAGCCCTGGGAGTCCACACACCGTCCAGAAGTGTTGAGGAGATAAATAACTTGGTGCCTCTATAACCTTTAACTGAGAACACATTATTGCAGTTTTACCCTGTATTCTATCTCTTATTTTTGCTTGTTGAATAATAAAAAATAAACTCTGCAAAATACCCTTACTTACATAAAATTTAAACAGACTTTACTTCGAAAGCATTGGAAAGAAAACTATAAAGAGCATCTGATTTAGAAAGCAACACACACACACACACATGCACATGCACACACACAAACTGCAGGGAGGCCATTTTCTTGATCTTTAAGTAAATAGATTAACACTAAGCCCTCCCTCGTGACCTTTAACTACTTAAGGCTACTCCCATCAGACCTCTAATTTAAAGTGTACAATATGAAGAATTCAGAGGACTCTAGACCCAATTAAAATGATATAAACTAGTATAGTTTCACCAAGGGATTGTCAAAGATCTATGAAATCTGGGAAATGTTCCAGAACGCAAACTAGAAAGTCTGAGTTTGAAACATTTATTGGACGTGTAATATTCTCAGCTAGCATGCAAGTGGGTCCTACATAAAAGATTTGGCTAAAGCATTTGATCAATGTATTTTCAGAATATAATCCCTCAAATCCTTTGTTCTTGGATTTTCTTTGTCATAGCCCAAGATGTTTCCGGGGATGGCAATAAGACAAATGCCTACATGAGTCAGGCAGGTAACTAACTGGCAGGAGTCAATAAATTCACTGTGAGGGTTTAAACCAAAGAATGTTCCAGTGAATGGGCTAGGGATCTAATTTCAGTTCCCTCACTTTTGAAGTGAGAATCATAACACATTAGTTATCTATTGTGGAGTAATAAATTACCCCAAAACTTAGTGATTTAAGACAACATTTATGATCTCACAGTTCCTGTGGATGAGGAATCTGGTTGTGGCTTAGCTGGATCCTCTATCCTCTGGCTCATAGTCACTCTTTCTCAAGGCTGCTGTCAATGTTGCCTGGGGCTACAGTCAACTCAAGGCTTTACTGCAGAAAGATCTGCTTCTGAGGTCACTCCCTCGGTTGTTGGTAGAATTCAGTTCCTCTGGATTATTGGACTAAAAGCATCAGTCACTCCCTGCCTGTTGGCCAGAGGCTGCCCTCAGTTTCTCACCACAGAAATCTCTGCTCAGGGCAGCTCACAAAATGGCAGCTGGCTTCTCTCAAACAAGTGAGTGAGAGCAAGAGAGCAAGAAGTCACAGTCTTATGTAACCTAACCTTGGAACAAATATCCCATGACTTTTGCTGTATTATATTTGTGTATAATTGGGTCCCTAGGTCCAGCCTACACTCAAGGGTTGGGGATGACACAACAGAGTGAGTATCAGGAGGTAGAAATGGTTGGGGGTCATCTTAGAGACTGGCTATCATACTGCCTTACAGAACTTGTTGGAAATTCGAAGAGCTAATATATATGAAGTGCTTAGAACAGTACTTGGATATGGCAGCACTATGTATTAGATTTTATTATTATCTGTGATTAAAGCTGATTATAAGGCAATTGGGAAATATAGATCCTGTTGGAACTGGATATTTAAGTCCATATATATTAAAAAAACATTCTTTCCAGTGATCTACATGATTTTTCAATACTGGAGGTGTCAGTTTATGACTCCTGGCCAAGGCAATAAAACTTTTTAGTGAGGCAAATACCATATTTCCTAAAGTATAAATAAATATATTTGGTTTTTTTCACCATTTTTATTTTGAAATGATTTAAAATTTTGACGTGTTGCAAAAATAGTAAAAGAACCCCAGTTCATAATAATGGATGCATGTCACTATGTGATTGTCGAAACCTATAGAATGAACAATACCAACAGTGAAACATAAGTAAACTATGGACTTTTGGTGATTATGATGTGTCAGTGTAGGTTCATCAATTCTAACAAATGTACCATTCTAATGGGGGATGTTAATAATGGGGTGGGGGTAGTAGGCATGTGTGGAGAAAGGGGCTATATGGGAAATTTCTGTACCTTCCTTCTCCTCGGTTTTGCTGTAACCTAAAACTGCTCTAAAAAACAAAGCCTTAAAAAAAAAAGAAGACTCTCAGTATACTCTTCATCTGCCTTTCATCATTTGCTTTATTATTCTCTCTATATATGTTTGTGTATATAAATATATATGTGTAAATATGTATTATTTAATGTATTTTTCTCCACCACTTAATAAATTTTAAAAATGACGATCCCATTATCCCTTAATACTTCTGTGATCATGTCCTAAAAATAAATAGTTTTTCCTAACATACCCACAGTATAATCATCAAAATCATAAAATTAACACTGATGCATAGATTATCATCTAATTCATCGAACCCACTCAATTTTGCCAAGTATCCCAGTAAATTCTTTTACATATCCAGGATCACATGTTGAATTTAGTTGTCGTGTCTCTTTAGCCTTCTTAAAATTGGAGCAGCTTCTCAGTCTTTCCTTGTCTTTCATGACTTTGACATTTTTATTGAATACAGTTCAGTAATTTTATAGCAAGTCTCAAACCCCTTTGGGGTTTGTCTGATTTTCCTCATGAATAGATTGTTACTTTTTTGGGGAGGGGGCAGGATGACCAAAGGTATGTTGTTTTCTTCTCAGTGTGTCATATCAGAGGGCATACGATATTGCTATGTGTCATTACTGGTGATGTTAAATTTTATCATTTGGTTAAGATCATATCTGCCAAGTTTCTCCACTGAAAAATTAATTAATATGTACTTTATATTCATTAATTAATGATTAATTAACTATTTTATGTGGAGATAACTGTAAAGTAGAGCTTCCCTTTTAATGAATCTGTTTAGCTGTTCATTTATTATTTATTTGTAGAAATACAGGTTTGTGGTTTCCTAATATACTTAAAGGGTTTGAAATAGAGAGATAACATATTTTATTTTGATTTTCATTTTGCCCCAGACTTGGAAGAGCCTATACATATAGGTTCCCATATCATTTGGATATGTCTCCATCATTCTTTGAGCACTTCTTTTCTTTGTGGTACCAAAACATGTTGCAAGATTACCTTGTATTTTCCCTGTACCAGCAATAGAGGCAGACATTTCTCCAATGAACTATAGTTACTTTCAAGGGAGAACTGGATTTAGAAACAAAGATGAGGTCTCCAAATGGAAGTGCACATACTTCAGAGGTGCTCAAAGTGACTGTTAGAACTTGGAGGAATAATATCAGAACTTATATTTATTTTGACTTATTCTTTATGAATTTCTTATTTAGTGTATTATTTCTAACCCACATAATATATGATGCATGCATATAATGAACAATCAAATAAACAAAATATGTATTGGAGGACATGCTGAAAAATTTACTGACTCAAGTTTTTAACCAAAAAAATTTGTAGAATACTTCCTTTGAGTACAGCAGAAATTCTTTTAGCTTGAGAAAAAATCAGATATCAGCCACCAGAATCACAGGAAAATCTCACTCTTAGATAGCAGCTAACAAGCATTGTCTCCTAATGTGTCTACCAGAAAAAATTGTAGATATGCACTGTTCAATATGCTAACCACTAGCCACAGGTGTGTATGGGCTAACATGTTTTCAACACAGGAGAAAGAAATAATCCAAAATGTCCCTCAACTAGAGTTCGCTTCATGTCTGACTCCTTTAGGGCTAAGCCCAGAGGAACTGCCACCTTCTCACACTTCAAACCAATTGATAATTATGATCTTGTCCTAGATAAATTCTGATAATCTTTCCTAATATAATCCGCGACTGCATGTTATTTTATATAATGTAATTGAGGGCATCTATTTCGGGGTCCCCATGACAAAACACAAGTTTGGTGATTTTCCAGAAAGATTCACAGGGCTCAAAGGCAGTTGTCCTCATGGCTATAGTTTATTACAGCAATCAGCAAGGGAAAAAGACATATTGGGTGGAATCTAAAGGAATACATTCACAGGCTTCCTGCGTTCTCCTTCCTCCAACAGCAAAATGTAGCAGCACTTACGCAGTATGCCCCCCCAGGTAAGGCCACTTAAAACTCCAAGGTTTTTATTGTGGGCTGGTAACACAGACACACTCTGCTTTTGTGATCGGCCACAATCCTCGAAATCCCCGACTCTCAGAAGGAAAGTAGGTGCTCACTTATGATCACATTGCTTGCGTACAGTCTAGACAGGTTGGACAACAGAATTCACTGTCCCAGGCACACAGAACAACTTATCACTCAAAGAACATTTCAAAAACCAGCCAAGGGTCGGCCCTGCAAGCAGGCTCGTCTAATAATCAGTCCTTCTATGTTAACTCTTTCCTGTACACCCACAAAGGTACTGGTTGTAACAAAAATGACCCCCCTCTATAGCATTGCACTCCTACAGATCTGTAGTACACCATATATGAAAAAGACAATAAAATGGTCTTCAGATTATTAACATTTACACGATTTTGACCTTCAATTTTCTTAAGGAAAAGCCTTTAAAATTAATGTTCTAAAGAGAGTGATAAAACCAGATGTATCCTTCAGGAAAACTTATCATGGCCAAATGGAAGAATATAAAATGACTCTTTATCGTACAACTCAATACAAAAAAAAAAAAGTCCAATTAAAAATGGGCAGAGGATCTGAATAAACATTTTGCCAAAGAAGATATACAGATGGCCAACAGGTACACAAAAAGACGCTCAACATCACTAATCATTAGGGAAATGCAAATCAAAACCACAATGAGATATCACCTCATACATCTTAGAATGGCTATTATCAAAAAGACAAGAAATAACAAGTGTCGG
Source organism: Ceratotherium simum simum (assembly GCF_057802395.1). NCBI lineage: Eukaryota > Metazoa > Chordata > Mammalia > Perissodactyla > Rhinocerotidae > Ceratotherium > Ceratotherium simum. Next base: position 69,000,748 of record NC_141900.1, on the reverse strand, counting down.
CAAGAATGTGGAAAAAGGGAACACTTGTGCAGTGTTGGTGGGGATGTAAATTGATGTAGCCACCACGGAAACAGTATGGAGGTTCCTCAAAAAAATTAAAAATAGAACTATCATATGATCCAGCAATTCCACTTCTGGGTTTTTATCCAAAAATAAAAATAAAAATACTAATTCCAAAAGATATCTGTACTGTCATGTTCATTGCAGCATTATTTATAATAGTCAAGATATGGAAACAACCTAAGTGTCCATTGATGGGTGAATGGATAAAGAAAATGCAGTATATACATACAATGGGATATTATTCAGCCATAAAAAAGAAGGAAATTCTGCCATTTGTGACAACATGAATGGACCTTGAGGGCATTATGCTAAGTGAAATAAATCAGACAGGGAAAGACAAATACCACATGATCTCACTTATATGTGGAATCTGGAAAAAAATAAACAACTTACAGATACGGAGAATAGATTGCTAGTTGCCAGAGGAGGGGAATGGGAGATGGATGAAATGAGTGAAGGTGGTGGTCAAAAGGTACAAACTTCCAGCTGTAGAATAAATAAGTCCTGGGGATGTAATATGCAGCATGGTAACTATAGTTAGTAATACTGTATTGTATATTTGGAAGTTGCTAAGAGATTAGATCTTAAAAGTGCTCGGCACAAGAAAAAAAATTGTTAAGGATGTGTGGTGATGGATGTTAACTAGACTATCATAGCGATAATTTCACAATGTATATATATCTATACCAAATCATGTTGTATACCTGAACCTAATATAATGTTACATGTCAGTTATATCTAAATTTAAAACATGACTTGATTATTCATAATAAAGCAAATGTTTACTAAGCCTCTACTTTGTGCCAGGTGCTGAACTAAGCCCTTTACATCATTTATTTTACTTCCCTTTATATCATTTATTTTACTTACTCCCCATACAATCCTATAAGTCAATTATTGTCATATTCCCCATTTTACAGGTGAGAAACTGAGGCTTAACATATGTCCATGGTAACCCACCTGGAAAGGATAGAGAAAGCAAGGCAGTTTGATTCCATATACTGAGTATATAACCATTAGACAACACTGCCTTGTTTGTTTGAATTAATAACACAAGCACATTCTTTTATAGCCCATTTCTTATTATCTTTTCTTTCCCATTTATATACTTTCTTCAATCTCTGCTCAAATATGGGAATATGGACTATTCCACACTACAAGTTATGAGAGGGAGAAACATATATTTGTCCTCAACTATAGTTTCCCCAAAGAGTAAGTATTCACAATTATATAACCATCCTCATACCTATATTAAACACAGGAAAATATTTCAAGAATGCAAATAAAAACCAAGGAATAGTAAATTTACCTTTGAATTGCCCTCTTCCAATAGCTTCCATTTCTTCCAATGAGTATTTCTAATATAAGTAATTCCATTTACAAGTAATATGTTTTAAATTCATTTGGTAAATGTAATGATCAAAAGTCATGATTTTAGTTTGCTTACCACATTTTTCTAAAATACAACTCCTTTTAAATTCTTCCTAATTTCTAATGTTCAAAATAATTTTGGAAATTGAGGTTATGTCATGTTGTTTGGGTTCAAACAACAAAAAATAAGTCTGAAGTTGTTAAGCAGTGAATTAAAGTACTCTTCAGGAGGAGACAGTAAGAAACTTAAAAGATCGGTTATGTCTTTAGGGGGTAAATTGTCCTTGAAAGAAATAAAGGAAGCAGAAAGAGGAATTTATAATACATCTCTTGGGTTCAACAATATTAATTTGTCTTAACCATCTTTGAAGTCCTGACCACAGTGATACTTTCCTAGGTGCATTTTAATTAGCATGATACTGTCTCAATAAGTTACCCAGAATTCAGCAGAGAACAAACCATTATCTCAAAAGCATTTGTCATGGAATATATTACAATCTGAAATTAATAAATTAGTGCCCATATGAGAACAGAAAGTCTAGCATTTGAAAAAAATTAGAAAATTATTTCAATCCATAGTTCACAATGCCCTCAGTGATTTTTAATATATACCATATTTGGGGAAAAAAAACATTTTGTGAGAAGAGGTGGAGGAAGTATTTTACCATTAGTGTCTTAACTGTTGAGATTTTATATCAATACAAGGTTTTCAACAAGCTGGGTGTTGTAAGTGTCTTTCACCCCCAAAAGTCCCATCTTTTTCATCATTTTAAGTATTGAATCATCCTCACTTGTGGATAAGCCATCTGCTAGAAGCAATAATTTTAGGAACAATGTCCCCACACAGCTTCCCATAGATAGCTGCTGGCAGCTTTGGCATTTGGGAGCATAATCCTTTTAAATTGAAATCTGCCCTCATAGGTACAAGTTTCCAGATCCTCAGAGCATCATGAGTTCTTTATATTTGTGATGAAGGTCAAATTAGAGAAAAGGACATTTAAGCTGAAATCTAGCTGATTTTCTTTCTCAATTGTGTCATTAAATTTCAAAGTCCAAACAATCAAGAATATGCTAAGATTCTTAATGAAAACCTAACATTCATCTTTTGGAAACTATTAATATCCATGATTCATGAGAAATTGAATGAGCACTTATTCCCTAAATCATAGATGAGTAATCCATCTTCTCTGTGGTTACATTTTGCCTTTTAGCCTGATCTTCACACCTCCTTCTTGCAATGCATATTTAAAATACTTGATAAGTCCTTAACACTGAGTGTCTTGGTCAAAGGAACATTGCACAGAGTGGAAAAAATACCCTCGACTGAAACATCTGGTTTTGAACCCTTATTTTCTTAGTAAATACCTAGGTGATATTGGGAAAGTCAATTAAGTTTTGCAAAGTAAAGGGAGTGTCCTAAATGATGTATAAAATGCTGTCAGTATTAAAGATTGCCTTAATTCTTTATTTTCTTTATCATGTCCAAGGAGATAATGCAAAGATCTAAATCCAAATGATTTGTAAATCTTCACAAAGTTAACATTTGACCATTAGATTGGATTTAGATCTCTAAACATCAGTATATTTTGTGGGATAAACCAAGTAGAAAAATATACTGTATCTAAATTCTTCAGGCAGAAATTTGCTAAAAGAATATGAATACTTTTTGACCCAGGACTAAACAAAGTTCATTTGCCATAGACTTTTTTCAAAAACTCCTTTATTCTAGGGGTATGAGATGCATGTAGTGAAATAGAATATCTACAAGCAAGATGTGCCTGTGGCCAAAAAGTTCTTAGTTTATTCAGAATATTTCAATTTTTTGTTTAAAAAATTGTTAGAAAAAAATCCATCTACAAGCAAAGATAATACTCAAGGATGATGTAATTCTCCGTTGATCCTCTTAGTTTTCAGCTCTTAGCTGAATTGTTTCCTTTAATCACAACAGAAATCACGTAAAAGAGAAAGTTTTACATTGTTACAAAATAATTTTAATTATAATTGCTGTCGAATTCTTCTGCATATATTCATTTAACGTTTTAACACACTTATAGTAAGAGAAAGTTATACTGATAAGTAGTATGACAACTTATACAGGAAAAAGGTTTAAAAGCCCAAATGTCACTACTTTGAATGCAATCATGGGAATATTTTATCTAATTTTGGTTTTTCAAATTACGAATTAACTCTATATTCAAAAACATTTTGTCAATTCTTTAACTACAGAAATATGGAAACAATATGCACCTAATAAAACAAATTTTCTATATTTGGAGGCTTCTTGAATGTTTATTTTCTCAGAATAACATTAAAAATTCCAATTTATGTATTACACATATCAATTTTTCTTTTAATATATAAGCTTTAGCCTAATAATTTGTATATATAAATACATGTTTTATTTTTACAGTCTTTGTCTTCTCTTTGGGTTTTTATTGACTACTAGTAAATTATTTACAATTAAATACCTAGAAAATCTAAACAGATGATATAAAATTCTTATAAATTCTATGTCATTCTCATAAAGGAAATCATTTTCTTCTTCTCCTAGTATTCCTACTTTGCCTATGATATCTGGACATGTTGCCCTTTGCTAAGGACTGGGAAGGCTATCTTCTAGCCTCTCTCCACTTCCTCATTCACTCACAATCTTGGAAAAATTAGTGACTTAGCTGTTGAATTTAGGGAAAAAGCTGAGGATGTGTGGCTCAACCTTCTCTCTTTCTTTTTGATAATTTGCCAGGGCACAGAACACTGACATTCTTTGCTTCTCCATTTGGTAAGCTTACTATGAGATATCCTTTATCTGCAAGGTGAAAAGCATGTAGAACTGGGTGGGTAATTTCAGTTTATACATGAAGAATGAAAAGAAATTGTAGTCTAATAAAGCAGATATATCGTTTTCCATTTACATCACTTCTGTGCCTAATTTCTCAGTTAGTCTGTAACTCAGAAAAGAAAAGCTTGCCAGTCAAGAAGATTTCATTAAAGAAACAGTAAGGCAAAAATTTCTAAGAAGATATGAATAAGACAGACCTTAATACTATTAAGGATGGAATTACCTTTTCAGAAGAAGTATAATTGACTAAATTTAGGCACAAGTAATCAGTTACCTCAAAAAAGGTCAATTCCCTTTGAAAATAATCATTACACCATTATCATTATCATTTAGATCACATTTTTTTGAGAATTTACAATGCCCTCCATATGCCTGTTGATTAAGTTATTAATCTTTACAACATACTTATGAGGTAATAGTGAATGTTGGAGAAAAATATGAAAAGAGTTTAAAACATTTAGAAAATGGAAAAAGGATCATTTACTTAAGCTAAAAATTATTGATTCTTACTATATGCTTAATTATACTACATGTTTTTATATATATTTCATTTTCATATTTTTTATTTAACAAGATGTAACTATAAATATTATCTGAGAGAATCTTAAGAAAACTGGAGACTCTGAAACCAATAATAACACTTATACTTTTAAAAGCTATAGTTGAAAATAAAAAGGCAAAGTTGACATGAATTTCTGAACAAAGAAAATGCCAATAATATTCACACGAAAATTCTGACTCTTTTTTTCTGGAAGCCTCAAATCAACCCAATTAAATTACAGCAAAATTTATACATCTATCTCTGGAAAATTTTACATCACTCAATAAAGCATATTTGTAATAAACAACATTAAGATACTAATAATTTTCATGCGGTAGCTAGTCTTCCAATACGGTCTTCTTGTCAATCATACTTCCTAGGGGTCATGCCCTTGTATAGCATTCTTCACTATAACCTAGGCTGGTCCTGTGACTTGCTTTTGACCAACCGATCACAGTGAAATTAGGTCATAAGAAGACTTGCAGTTTCTAACTGGGTCTCTTGGAACACTTGTTGTGATGCAGCCTTTCAGATCCCAGTCAGAATTCTTTGCAAAGCCCAGGCCACATAGAGAGGTCACATAGTCTATAGTCCATATAGAGTCACTTTAGCCTATAGCACAGGCTGAGATAGAGCCAACAACCAAAATTAGCTGCCCGCTATATGAGTGACGCATCTTGGGACATTCAACTTAATTAAGCCTTTGATGTCCCCAACTGTTACCTAATGGTAACTGCACAAGAAAACTCAGTGCTCAGTTGAACCTAGTCAATCCACACAATCATGGCAGATAATTTTTTTCTTAATGTTGTTTTTGTTACTAAGGTTTCAGATGATTTGTTATGAAGCAGAAATAACTAGAAGAGAAACTGGTACCTAGAATGGGGTGCTACAACTGAAAAAAAGTTAAACTATATGACATTAGCTTTAGGATTGGGTGGCTAATGGACTTGAAGGGCATTAGGAAGATTGTTAATGGAAGCTGCAAATACAGTATGGAAATTTTTCTTGGAAGCTGGAGGAAAGATTTCCTCTATTATATAACAGTAGAAAGTTTAGTAAAACTGTTACCTGTGATAGCTTGGAAAATAGAAAATATAATAAATTGGTACATTTGGCCAAGATTTCCACTTGGTTGCAAGTGCCAACTGGTTTTCTATAGCTGTATATGATAAGGTATGGATAGAGAAAAATAAGCTCAAAAGAAATTGTTCCATTTTCTAGCAAAATTTAGAAGAAATAAAAAGAAGTCAGAAGATGCTGAGGTAAAATTTAAAAAAAGAAGGCATCATATTCTCACTCTCTCTAAATGGAAAAAGTTCTCAGAGTAAGAAATGTCCTTGAGATAAAGACCACCTCAACAGTGTGGCTGTAGAAACCTTACTATTAAGACTTCGGAAAGATTTAAGGACTATCTCATAGACTCTTTCAAGTATGTTTCTAAGATACACACACACACACACACACACACACACACACACACACACAGAGCAATATTATTCAGCCTTAAAAAAAGAAAGAAATCCTGCCATTTGCAAGAGCATGGATGGACCTAGAGGACATAAGTGAAATAGTAAGTTAAGTGAAATAAGCAAGACACAGAAAGAGAAATACTGCATGATCTCACCTATACGTGTAATCTAAAATAGTCAAATTCATAGAAGCAGAGCATGTGATGGTGGTCGCCATGGCTAGAGAGTGGAGGAATGGAGTGATGTTAGTCAAAGGTACAAAGTTTTAGTTAGGCAAGATGAATAGTTCCTAGAGACTGTGACAAAGTTGACAATACTGTATTGTATACTTGTAATTTTGCTAAGAGGATAGATCTTAAATTAAATCTTCTCAACACACACACATTGATAACTGTAGGGATAATAGATATGTTAATTAACTTGATTGTAATGCTCATTTCACAATGTATACATATATCTGAACATCAAGTTATACACCTTAAATATATACTATTTTTGTATGTTAATAATATCCCATTAAAGCTATTTTTAAAAAAAGGGAGAGTGTGCTTCCTCTAAATAGCATAATAATCTTCATTTCCCCTAATCTCCTTGCAAAACTGAGCCTGCTAATTGGTGGTACGTGAGCAAAAGCCATCTCTGAACTTGTATTGAATTAACATTTTTAGGAAAAAAGAAAAAACATGCTTTTAAGAATTTTAAAAGCACTGCTCCAACACATCCTGGAAAGGAAAGGTCCTGCCTGAAAGAGATTTTTAGTCATGGCTTTTGTCTAATGAGTGAATCTATGATATTCACAGGAAAACCACAAGGGTTTTAAGAATACAGTATTTGATGAAACACTGTTAGTTTGCACCGAAAAGGGCAGAGACAGTTCAAAACGAAACAAATCCTTTGGGCCCTGACCCACTTGTAGATAGGACTCAGGCTGAGGAAGCCTCAAAGCTGCAAATTTCTTGTAAAAAAGGAAGGTTGATTGAGAAAGTAGAGTCAAGAGTCCAGATGGTAGGATTAAGAGCCTAAATATATAACAACCAGCAAAGAGTCATGGAGAATAAATTCCAGGGAACAGTACTGAGATCTGATCAAGGAAATGGTGACATGCGTCTGGCTGGATTTGAGAATTGCTACGAAAAGGTTATTGCTGTGTGCTCTCATTCCTACCAGTCTTGGATAAAGATGACTACTGCACTTCTACCATATCTGTATCGCCATTGTATACTGGGGTGTGTCTTTTGATTGAGATGAATTCACATTCAGAGAAATTATATTCTAGAAATAATATACCAGAAACCATTTGTGTAAGGCTGATAATATCCCCCAAGATGACTATGCCCTAATCTCCAGAACCTGTAAATATGTTACCTTACACAGGAAAAGGGACTTCACTAATGAGCCTGTTGTTCAAAACCTGAAAATTGGGGCCTCATATACTTTATCCAGTTTTATAGTTCTTTACATTGAAATGGCTACTCTAGTATCAATTATTCTGTCACATTATTTGTCAGAAGCAAAGGCTTTTATACTCCTAAATGAACATTAAATCTATTACTTAATTTAAATTTTACTAAATATTGTATCTCAATTTAAGAGATATTTAAGAGCTATCATACAATAAATCTCCCTATGCAAGAAAATATTATACTTTTATCTATATTTTAATAAAAGTTGGTGTTACCATTTAATGTGCTTGATATACATGAGGCAGTATGCTGAAGGCAATACGTATATGTAATCCAAGTAACAATTCTTCAATTATTCCCATTTTACAGATTTTGTAAAACAGGCATTATATTACCCAACTCATAGAGTTGTTGAGAAGAAAAAATCATTTACATGATAAGTGCCTGTAATAGTATCTGTCTCAAGAAAGTATCAATAAGCATTAGCGTGGTACATTTGAGATTCATATCCAGGTCTGTATGATGCCAAATTCTTAGACTGAACCACTTACCTTTACATTTTGTCTTTTATACACATCTTGGATAGTTCTAATTTTTGCTGGCTTTGTGAAAAGTATCTGACTTTTAAAAATTCCATTTTCAAACTGGTAATTTCTGATACATAGAAAATGTACGTATGTTACAATTAGCAACCTTCCTGAATTCTATTATTTCTAATAGTTTTCTTATTGAATTCCTTAAGTTTCCTGGGCAAACAATTATTTAATATGCAAACAATAATAATCTTTTTTTCCAAAATCTTATGTATTATTTTTTTCTCCTAGATATTGAAGTAATTAAAACTTCAGAACACTGTTTAACAGATGCAATAAATAAGAGCATATTTGTTTTGCTCCTGATTTTAATTAAGATGACTAATTTTTCACTGTTGAGTATGATGCTCATTCTTATTTTGAAATAGATATTTTAATCACATCTTTATGCCTTGTTTGTAAAATGTGTGTTTAACTTTTTTCACTCCCATCAAAAGGGGGATTGAAATTTACCTTATTTCCTACATGTTTTGAGCATTAAGGTAATCACATGGGTTTGACTTATACAAATTGAATATAGTTTTTCAATTTTATCTTATTGAATCATCCTTACATGCTGTTTGTATTGACATCACCATCCAGCAAACACACAAAACACATGTTAATATTAATAATGATAATCACTAGTAAATATTAAAATCTTTCCATAGCCCAAGCATTCTTCCAAGTATTTTCATACTTATTTTGTTTAATTTTTACAACATTCCTATGAATCTGGAACTATTATAATTCCTATTTTACAGCTGAGTAAACCAAAGCTCAAGTGGCTAAGAATCTTACTCAACTTCACTCACCTGGCAAATAGCACAGATGGAATTTCTGAGCTAATCACATGATTCTAGAACCTGAGTTCTTTAATACTTCATTCTACTTAACTTTTATTGCCCAAGTAGCAGTAAGCTAAGCCACCACTCTTGGAACGGCCAAGTCTAAGTCTTTTTGCAAAATGCTTCCCAGTTATAGCTGTATCTCCAAGAAGGTATCACCCAGGTGTCCTCCACCGACTCTGGCCTTGTCGGTTACTATGCAATGTCTACTCTGTTCTTTTTTTCTCTGTCTCATTTTTATTTCTTGTTAACAAAACCGTTAGAAAAAAACAGATTTTGGTTAAACTCAGCAGAAAGAATATATGTGTGTACCTATACTGTCTCTGCATGGGGGATGTCAACATAGTTTTGGAAGCTGAAATGGAAAAGTAGTAACTGATTAAACAAACCAGAAGGGGTAGAAATCTAAGTAACTGTGGTAGGTGGCAGTCAGGTGTGAGAGGTGTGTGTGTGTGTGTGTGTGTGTGTGTGTGTGGTGGGGAAGGAAGTAGAACGGGAGTTGCAAGCCAGAATTGCAGAAAAGCCCAGAAAGGCTTAGAGGCTTAAGAATTGTGAAACTTTCTAGGGTGTGTGACCCTAGAAAAGTCTAGGAAAACTAAAACTTGAAATAATTGTTTTTGCTTTGGACTTCCTTCTCTTGTGTTTGCAAGTTGAAATAATTGTTTTTGCTTCACAATCCACTTTCCTGTACTTGTTTTCACTTGTCGCCTGATGTGTTCTCCCGGCACTGGCCTTTTCTCACTGTGGTAATGGCAACATAAGCACCTTACGTGCAGTGTCTGAATGTAGGTTTAGGAGTTAAGGTAAGAAAGTGGCTTCTTGATTTGCTTTGTCTCTGCAACATTGTCCTGCTTCGTGCCTAGGCAAAACAAAACAAAACAAAAATCCAAATAAGAACGTTTACTTTACTTAGTTTATTAAGGGACTATATTTGTGGAAATATCTCATAGTAAAAATCTCATAGAGTGTTCCTTTGATTAGTTTTTATCTTCTAGGCATGTGATTCTCTCTGAAATTCTTAAAAAATGGTTATAAGAAGGCCAAAGACTAGATTCAAGAATTCAAACATCGTCATCTGTTTTCCCTTCTTATTCTATCTCCGGCAACAGAGACTTGTACCAAGTGTTCACATATGATTTTCTTAATATTTCCTCTGAATCTGTGGTTATATTCCTTTTCTCATAACTAACTTTGTGTTTGGTTATTTATCTTTTTGCTATATTGGAATAGCTAGAAGTTTCTATTTTATTCCCTTGTGTTTGAAGAACAGCAGATGGTATTTTTAATCATTTCTATTTGACTACTTAGATGTTTCATAATATATTAATTACTGTTTTAATTTTTACTAATGCATGAATTTGTTTTATTATTCCCTAATGTTTAAAGTTATATGATTAGTCCATTTATTTTCCTGGTGTCTTTTTAAATAATGAACGTATTTTTTGCTAAAATTTACCTCTGATTATTGCTTTTCTTACTTTGCAATCACTGTTGAACATATCTTTTTCATTTTAAAGTCAAGGAAAACATGTTTCACCATCAATTTCTTTTCAATCATATCAGAAATATAGTCCCAATATCTATCCTACTACATTAGCAATGTTTGAAAAATTGTCTCATTCAGCATGACTAGTTATTTAGACACAATATCATAATCAGTACATTCTATTTCTTAGCATCAGCAATATAGATATGATGGACAATCACAAATAAATTGTCCTGTAGTTTCCAAAAATGTCACTTATGCTATGAAATTGTTTTAGTACCTTAATGTTTAAAATTTAGCTCTATGTAACCAATTTTCAGACTGTTGTATAATTCAGTATACGAAACAAAGGTGTATAGTTTATGTGAGATCCAGATCATAAATACAATTTTTTATTCAATATGTATTATTTGAAAATAAAATCTCTAATCAGAGTAATGAAAAAGAATAGTGTACTAAATCGAATTAGAAACAGAGTCAGAATGACCTAGGTATATTTTGGAGCCCTTCTTACTTATCCTTGATTCACCACTATCAAATCTAACCTTGTTTCTATTATCCAGACCAGGCATTCTCTACCCACCTGATTGACCAGAGATTTGCAGCCTTGGTTGCACCTTAGAATCTTTTAAATGATTTTAGTGAGGAAATTTTAAATGATACAAGTCCCAGGCCCAACCTCAGACCAATTAAGTGGGAATTAATATTTAATTCCTTAGATGATTTTAAGGTACAACCAGGGTTAAGTATCATTGTTATATCCTTTAAGGTGGTGGGCTTTAAGCTGGTAACTATAGTCTCTAGTACAAAATATATTAACCAATATTCAAACAGAAAACTTTGCATATACATATAAACACATATACATATTATGTGAATGTCTGTGTGTGTGATGTGATATTTTACAGTAATAATAAATAATGAATTTAACACATATATAATAATATATTATTTCACTTGTATATTATAAATATATAATACTTCATATATCAATAAAATAATTATAAATAAAAACAAAGAGATTATATTACAGTCAAACTGCCTTCCTTTCCATAACTCCATAACTTAAACATTTCTTGCCTCAGAACTTTTTCTGTTTTAGCTGTTCCTATTTTTTTTTTCTCATTACTCTTTTCCTTGTTATTGTCATGGCTAAATCGTTCTCATATTTTCAAGTGCAGCGTCTCCTCTTCAAAGAGGCCTCTGCTGACCTCCACAGTAACTAATGTAGCATGCCGGGAAATTGTTACCTCAGTTCCTATCTGCTTCCCTTCCAGTAGTCAGCATAGTGGGTTTGTATTTATTTCCACTCCTGTGTTTGTCCATTCTCCATTCTAGAATAGAAATATCGGGAAAGCAGTAACCAGGTCTGTCTGGTACAGCAGGGAGCACTCTGAGCCCAGCACAATTCTTGGCTCAGAGAGAGACCAATGAAAATTAGTTAAATGGATAAATGAAATTTGCAATCCTTTATCCATTTTGTCTCTCAGAGTGCTTTAACCATATTATGTATGGACGTTTTTTTTTTGCCCTGAATTAATGATTTAAGAATCTATATCAGGGATGACCTAAGTAAATTATCTATAGTCTATGTTATTCTACAACAGTAAAGGAATACAGAATCTTTCTTCTCATGACCTACTGCCCTTTCTGTTAAGTTAAGCTGCTCCCCTAAATCTGTGTGAAGCTGTGGAGAGCCCAAGTCCTGGCTGATGGGAAAACTAGAGTGAAGCCTCTTTCAACGGGGAATAAAGCTCTCAGATCATAGCTCTTGTAAGGACCAAATTTGAAGTTGAACATTACTGAACTTTTAAAATATAATTGAAATATAAAATCACAGTTCCTATTCTAACTGTGAATTCCCTCTAATTTCAATAAAAATATCCCCATTTGAGACGAAAGGAGGGTGGTCATGGCAAAGGAGAGTGATACATACAAATGTCTAAATATACAGGAATGTAGATTTCTAATGTGATTTTCTGCTTTACAACAATGCTAATGTTTTATTGTTTTAGATTTTATTTTAAATGATCCTTGAAGTCTATAAATGCCAAATTAAGAACTTTATGCCTTGAGTGGTTGTTACAGCAGAAGTAGAAATAAATTTCTTAAGATATGCCAGAACCCCTCCAGCTTTTACTCTATTATTGTTACTAATATACTACTTAGAAGAGTTTTACTACTCAGCTGGGAGTATAAGGAAATTGAAAACAATATGCATGCCTTATGTGCTAAGTGAACTGCAATAAACCATGCTCCAAATCCTGGCCACCCTACTAAATCAGATGTTAATGGGTTTTCCTATTTATTAACATTGTAAAATTGCCTTAAATGGTCCTCTCAATTTGAGGAATTGAAGATAACGTTTGCTCCCTTTTTCCATCACAGAAAAATGTAATTGAAAAAATATATTTTTTTCAAATATAAAAATTGAACATTTCCAGGGTAACTAAATGGGCTTTTTATAAATCATATTGTCCCTAAATCCTTCATCAAATGCAATTACATTAATTATTTTGAAATTATATATATGTACACCTCAGGGCTAGTTGGTAGGGATATATTGGACAGTCATTCATTCGTACTGATACTGAAGCTCAAGACATTTGTTTATTTTCTTCTGTTTTTTGTTAGTTGCTGCTTTTCATGCAGGCCTCTTTAGGCTCACACAGAGAACAGCAGGAATCAATAGCAGAGATTTTAGCCATGGTGCCAGCCAGCTATCTAATAGAATATCTCTGTTGATTAGAAGGAGATATACTGAATAGAGGTTTTTCAAAGAATCAGTTATGGAAAAAATGATTCACAACTAATATTTCTATATCTAGTGGCCTGCAACTGCATAGAGATAGCTCTAATTAAAATTTTTAAATAATTAGTGAGATTTTACAATATAAATGCTTAAGTTGTGAAATGTCTAAGATTGCATATGCACATGCATGTTTTCATTATATTGAGAAGCTGTTATTTTAAAAATATAGCTATTATTGTGTCCCTAAGGAGATAATGTTTTAATAAAATTATAACTTAATTGATGTCCACATTGGTGGGAAATTCTAAGGAGACATTTTTATGAGTCTTAGACGTTTATTTTTACACCTTTTCTCCTTTGCACAATCATAGTTAACAATTTACAAATCTCTAAAATTCTAGTAGCAATCCACAATCTGACTACAACTTTTCATAGTTCCAAATCCTTACATCTCTTACTCTACTCAAATTGTTTCTTGAATTCTTCAGTTCTTCCCATGCTTTGGTTTCTGACTTTTCCCTCTCATTCCAACAGTTCTTTCCATGATTTACTCATCCTTTAACACCCTCTATACCAACACTGCTCTCTTCCCTTTATTTCACCTGTTCTTTTCCCTCTACTTAAGATTCCCTGATCTTTTTTCTTTTCCAGCTACTCCAACCCTGGCTCACTCCCACAATCATCTTCCCTCTTTGTGACTGAGCCCTATTGGAGAAAAGGACATGACCCTCAGGATTAGTGAAATTAAGGATCCATAGTTTCCCACACCAGCAAGACACTCAAAATTGCAACCAAATGAGGGCCAGCCCAGGTGGCCTAGTGGTTAAGTTTGGTGTGCTCTGCTTCAGTGGCCCAGCTTTGGTTCCTGGGCAGGGACCTACACTGCTAGTTGGTGGCCATGCTGTGGTGGCGGCCCACATACAAAATAAAGGGAGATTTGCAACAGACGTTAGCTCAGGGCAAATCTTCCTCAGCAAAAAAAAAATGCAACCAAAGGTACATTCATTCATTCGTTAACTTATCATTGAGTCTTTTGGTCAATAAATCTTTACTGAGCCACAACCATGAAGTAGGCATTGCTTATATTACAGTAAACAAATTTAAGTCCCTGCTCCTAGATAAATAGATAGATAGAGATAGAGATATCAGACAAATATATAACAATTTAAGTAATTGGCAAGTTCCAAGCAGAAAAACTAAGTGGGGCAAGGAGATAGAGTGGGTTGAATAATGGGGAAAGGATCTCTGATAAGGTGACATTGCACAGAGATCTTAAGAAGTGGCATCTTAAGAGAGAGGCATATATAGACATTAGGGAAGTTTCCCAGAAGAGGAAACGGTAAATTCCTCTTCCACACCTGTGTAATTGCTTTCAAAAAGTCACCAGTGAGCATAACTGTTAGGAGCAGAGGCTCTTGAGTCCCACTACCTGAGTTTGAATCCAATTACATCACTCACAAGCTGTGTGCCCTTGAACAAGTTAATTAACTTCTACTTTTATCTGTAAAATTTCCGTAGTATTCATCTCTACCTCTGGAGGAGGATAGTAATTGTGATGATTAAAATAATTAATATATGTAAAGCACTCAGACAGGTCCCTGAATCATCATAGGTACTCAATATATTTTAGTTCTTAATCCCACTGGAGATCATTCATCCTTATCAAATTTGACTTTTCTATTGGATTTATTTCCTTCATTCACTTCTCTAATAACACTGTTTCTTGGCTTTCTTCTTGTTTCTTTTTATGTTACTATGAAGATTTTTTTCCTTCAATTTGCCAACAAATAATCCCTAGGTCAAATATGCTTTCAGAGGTTATTGTTTTAGTTTACATGTATATCCAAGAAGCTTCATGTCCTCAGCACTCCTCTATCTGCCCTCACAGGATAAGTAATTTTATTCAGTCCTAATTACATAGATATATGCATATTTTTCATATACTGATGACACTCAAATTTGCATCTATATTTCAGACTACTGAGCCACAGACTCCTAAATCCAACTGTTAACTTGACATCACCATTTGGACCTACATCTAAGAGACATTACAACCTTAATATGGCTAAAACAATTACCCCACTATCTTAATATGGCTAAAACTATTACTGATTCCCAACTCCTTCCTTAAGTCTGCTCTGTTCTTGAAGCCTTTCTTATACCAGTAGATAATACCACCATTTTCACTTAGGACAAAATTCTTGGAATCACCCTTGAGTCTTCTCTTTCCTCACACCTTGTATCCAAAACATCAGCAGAGCTCCTAAGCTTTATCTCCAAAAATGGGCAAAATTTAACTCAAATCTCTATTGCTATAATAAAAGACCTCAACTACTGCAATAGCCTCTTAATGCCTACTTTGCCTCCATCGTCAACTTCTCAACACAACTTCTTCAGACAAGAAAAAAAATAATTTCTCTAAATCAGAAATGATATCATTATACTTCTCTGCTTTAAAGAGCCTTCAAATGGCTCTCCATTGCCACTAGAATAAAAATCAAACTTTTACTATGGCCTACAATGACTATATGGTTTAACCCTTACCTAAATGTCCAAGCTTATGATCCTCCCATCCACTGCACCCAGCCACATTGGTTTTTATTGTGTCACTTGAACACATCAAACTACTTTTGATCCTAAGGTCTTTTGACTTATTATTTCATCTCGTTGGAATGTTCTTTCCCTGGAACTTACATGGCTGCATCCTTCTCCTCATATGAGAATCAAATTAAATGAAGACAGTCATCTCCATGCCAAGCATACACTGAGCAGGATGTTCTGTAAGAAAGTATTTGAGGGTTTGGGCTCTGCCACCTGGAGTCAAATCTTAATTCTATTATTAACTTACGTAAAGGGATACAAATTAAAAATAAGAGGCTTAATTCTTCCTGTTCAATATAAGGGAAACAAACTTTCTCTGACTCTTTAGAATGTATGTAAATTTTTTTTAAAAGCTAAATAAGCCCTGTGCCAGCTTTACAACTTAGGTATGTCTTTCTCAAGGACCTGGGAACCATCTCTTTGATATGTAACCATCAAGGAAGATAGTGCCCCTATCTCCCACTGTCCTTGGAAGGTTAAGAGCCTAACTTTGGTATGTGCCACACTCCAAGTTGCAAAACTACTGCCTGACATAGGGATATGAGAAGTTTATTTTTCCTTTGGATGAAGCCAATGAGCTAACACAGATGGTCACCCCAGTTACCAGGTGAATCTAGGGTGAAGTATGTGTGACAAATGGTGCCATTAAGTCCTTTTACTCTAGGACTAGTTATTGTTTATCTTGAAAACGTGTATGCAATGGGTTATATCTGCTTGGCTCTATATAAGGTAAGATTTCTTTTTGTCTCTGAAATCGCTTAGCACATTGCCTGTGATGTGTATCACATTCTGGTTTAATGCTTATTCAATAATAAAACTGTTTTCTTTCTATTCTACTTTTGTGGAGAGATTTTCTGAGTAAGCAGGAGATTTTATTTTAATTACTTTCTCAACACTTACTAGCCGTGAACTAGCAAGTTACTTACTTAATATTTCTGCCTCATTTTCCTCATAGGAACAACCAGGAGTGACAAAACCTCATATGTTTTCTTAAGGAGACAAATGAATTAAACTGTATAAAGAAGAGTATGTGATACAATGAAAGTGTCCAATAATTATTAAGTATTGTTATTGTTCTAACAGCATAATATAACCCCTAGTAATACCAGAAATCATCTTTATGCATTTTAATGTTCACTGGTTTATTATATGTCTCCTTCCCCAACCAACCTCTGCCTATTTCTCCTTCTCTGTATTTCAAGTGCCTACCCATAAACATCAATAAATATTTATTTACTGATTGACTAAGTAAATTTGAAGAAACAAACTAGAAGATGACAAACACTATTAAAAAGGAGCCATTTCCTCTTTCATTTTCATAGCCTGTTAGTATGTAAAAGCCCATAGATTTTAAAAAATATTTTATATATATTTATAAAAATATTTATATATTAAATATATATGAATATATATATGAAACTTAAAAAGCATACCTTAGTGACCATTTATTTTTAGGAAAAAAACCTTAAAGCTTTAATAGCTTAGGAAAATTATGTCTTTGGATCATTAATAATAGAATAATATATTCAGTATACTTGGTTTTAAAAGAAGAAAAGTTGTAATACATGTTAAACAATGTTTTTTCAAAAGTTTCAGTGCTTAAGAGAACGTTTCATTTATTTGGAAGATTCACTTATATGGTAAAATATCTTATTTCACTAAGAACAAATAAATTGGGTATTAGGTGTCTTATTTGCTTGCTTTTTGTCCTCAATTACAGACAAATGTGCATGTTAAATGCATATGCATGTATACATGTATATATGTATAGATGTCTATTAGTAAACACTTTGAGTTTTAACCACAAGAAATTTGGGTTTGCATGTACAAAGCAGAATAAATTTAAAATTCTACTCACATTGCAGTGATATAGGCTTTACAGTTTAATGAAAATGCAAATGAGCTAAGAGTTTAGATGAATAATACATGTCTTTATACACTGTATGTACTAAAAAAATCCCTCAGATAAATGAGTTATAAATTTCAGCTCAATTTCAGCATTTGGTGGTATAACATACACTGTATGGGATATAAAAATTGGTTATTGTTTCATACCAGTTAAAAGGCCCCATTTACAAACAAAATAGTAACATAAAATAATTATTGTTAGTAGCTATTTCAGAAGGCCTTACATATCCATTGTATTAGTCACATAAGAGAATTCTGACATAATCATCGCTACTAAGTCTATAAACCCAAGTACACTAAACTCCCATTTCTCTTCAAGTATGTCTTTTCTCCTCTGCCAAATTCATAGCTCATTTTCAATTTTTGAACTTGCACTTTTTCTATGGAAAAAAAAATGAGGAAAGGAGGTTGCCAGTAAGTGGATAAATAATTCTTTAAAACATAGCTTTGAGAAACTTCTTGACTTAAATGTTACAATTAGCCTTTGTTTTCACATTCACATAAGCCTTTGAGGTTTTATGCTATTACAATTGGCAGAAAGATGTAGGAATTTCAATTTCTTACTTTCATTTCCTGTATAGTAGCTGCTTTAATTAAGGAAAGTCATGTCCACCTTTTTTTGGCTTGGAGACATATTAAATCTCCTCAAACATTCCTAACTTAATATAACTTCTAGACTTCCTTTAAGATGATTTCCCTTGAAAGCAGGAATGCAAATGCTTCATACAGTAACACCTATGGCCAATAGTAGCTGTTGTCGCTGTTCATACTCTTATGCTCAGACCATATGTGCTAAACATGTTTCATGTTACCTGCATGGCTATACCTACTTCAAGGGGAAGTGTGACACCCACATGCCTTGCTGAAGGGTGTAGCCTTGATGGTCATATTTTTTATTGCATGGACTACCTACTACCCCTGCCACAGCTAATTGGGCCAACGTTTGGTCCCTTCCAAAAATCTTGGTTTAAAAAAAATGAGCTACATGTATGAGATTTTCTCTCATTAATCCAAACTAAAAGAAAACAAATTAGCTGATTAGCAATGGGTGTCAGAGATGAAAGAGTGACTTGAAAGTAGAGTGAGAGTCATGGTAAGCCAAAGCCACATGTACATTGAAGGCATGAGAGAACAGAAATTATAAGTAAGCAGAGGAAGAAAATAAATCAGGAAAAAGAGTTCATGGTATACCATGTCTATGGTAGGGTACCCAAGTTGAGGTTGCTATGGTTGAGTCCTTAGCATAACTCAGAGTCCAATATTAATATCTAGGCTAAGCTTCATGAGAGTTGGCCTCATAGAGTCTCTTCTTTGTACATTTCTATTTTGTTCCATTTATATCCTCACAATAAATAATGATTGGCTAAATTCAGATTCATTAGTCCTTTCTTCCCTGGAACAAAAAATATCAAGGGAAGACACATGGTTAACGTGACATTTCAGCCCAAAGTAAAATGCATTTTTCAAGTAAATGTAGGACTTTCAAAAGTCTTCATTTGAAACTTATCATTGCCCATGTTTTATATAACCACAGGTGGTGTTTCATTAGGTCTTTGAATTACAGAATTTAAGTCTAAAATTAACACCAGGTATCATCTATTTTTATGTTATCATTCTCAAGGACAGAAATTTAGAATCCCAAGCACATCTGGTGATTTGCCCAAGGTTATACTGCTCTAAATCAATTTAGAGACTAGAATTCAAATATTCTAACGTCCAATGGACAGGCAAGAGGGAGGAGAAAAAGAGAGGGAGGAGAAACAGGGAGAAAGGAGGAGTGTGAGAGAGTGGTATGAATTGATTAATATCAATTTTATAGTCACATTAAAAAATAATCACAAAAAATAATTGGAAAATTTAGTGTCTACCCAGAAGTTTATTTTAATTTTGGTATTCCTTTGTTACCAACAGGCACCTATTTAGAGAGAATATCCTTCTATTCTGATATATGAAACAACTAGGACTTTGACGTAGGGTGTCAACATCATCACGGTAGAAGCAGCAGCAGTCTTGTCAAAAGGTAAAAAAAATAAAATGAAAAGAATATGACTGTCTTGGATAACCCTGGAGAAAAGCAACTGTTGAAAACTAGACATTAGCAGGATTGTAAGAATCTTCATGGACTTTATAAGAAGCACAAGTACATATCAAATATTTTTACACTGAATTATCCATATTATTATGTATATATAATTAAAATTGATGCATGTGAAAATTAAATAAATTTAAAGCACTTAGCATTGTCTCTAAGTCATAGTAAGAGCTCAATACATTTAAAGTGATTTTTTAAAAATAATATAGATAGAGAGAGAGAGACAATGTGATTATGTATAACTTTACTCTTTATTGTGTACAATGTTATAATAGATCTCCTCTCTCTAACTACGTAGTTTGTTTCCGTTGTATAATTTCTCTGTTCAACTTCCAGATAGAATGATTTTTTTCACTAAAGAGCTTTTGTTTTAACAAATGTATAGCATTTCATTTCTGATCATGCTAGCCTATTACTTTGCATAAATTGTCAGTTTATATGTTTACTCACGGAGTTTAAGGAAAAAAGCAAAATTTATTGTTATGATAGAGAGGCATCACATGGAATCAAAGACAGAAAGTACAGTTAGATGTTATCAAAATTGTAATCAAAATTAAATATCAGAAATCCAAAATGTTCCTAGTTCCATATAAGTTTGCCCTTGGTCCATCTGTTGCTTCCTTGACTCTGGCTTCAGAGAGTTCACAGTTCAGAGGCCTATGAGACAATGACAGAATATATCATTTTTAATTCCTATTCCCCAAATAAAATATTTTCTTGGCCTATATTGATTTAACTGTCTACCAATCTTGTGTATTCACCTCTCACCAGAGGACTAGGATCCTGTGGTCAGCTTCCCAATATGTTAAAGCAGAGTTTTTAAAACAGAAGTAGGAAAAAATTCTCTAGTAATGTATGAGTAAAATGATCGAGCAGAGGAAATGCCTTATTTTAGAGAAGTGATAGTATTAACCCATTCTCCCCAGAAATATTTTCTTATTACAAGAAAATTTGCCATTACTATAGGGTATTATTTTAGACTTACAGGATAGAAAAGCCAGAAACCAAGCTTGAAGAGACAGAAATTCAACAAGCTTTTTTATGCAAAGTCTATATTTATACAATAATCATCTATTTATACACTATTAGTGCCAGATTTATCCAACTCAGTTATAGTGAAGTAATTTGCAATTAGGGTTGAAATTTTGATTATTTACTTAAACAAAACATTCTTTGGATGAATTTTCCTATATCAAAACATATATAGTTTTAAATCAGTAAAAGAAAATGAAATCTTTGACTTCCATAAATGATTGTTGATGACTTTTTAGATAGTAAGTAAATAAGAAATTTATGTCTCTCTATCATCCCACTATTTATTCCTTTCATCCTTAATAGTTTACTCAGTTCCACATTTTGAAACAACTTTTGCACACTTAGAGAAAAATAAGAGATAAAATCCCCAGGTTAACCACTAAGAAAATATCAAAACATATACAGAAAATGAAATGAGAAAGGAATCAAAAAATATTTCAATGTGAAATGTATACAAAAAAATCAGTTAAATACAAAATAAGACAGTAATACAGGAACTGAGCAACCAAAAAGATAAAAGACATACAGAAAACAAATACAAAAATAGCAGAAGTCCTCCTTCATCAGTAATTTCTTTAAATGTAAATAGATTAAACTCTCCGATTAAAAGACAGAGATTGGCAGAATGGACAAAATAGCATGATCCAACTACATGCTGTCTACAAGAGACTCACTTTAGATCCAAATCCACAAATAGGTTGAAAAAGAAAGGATGGAAAAATAGATATTTCATCCAAAAGATAAGCAAATTGAGCTTTACTATAGTAAAGTATAGTATTATATATTATTATATACTATACTAATAAAACGTAGCGGTACTAATACCAGACAAAATAGACTTTAAGCAATATGCTGTTACAAAAGACAAAGAATGACATCGTATGTTGATAAAAGGGTCAATCTATAAAGAAGGTGTAACAATTATAAACATATACACACCTGACAACAGAATTCCAAAATATATGAAGCAAAAAATTGACAGAATTGAAGGCAGAAACGGACTGTTTTACAATAATAGTTGGAGACGTCAGTATCTGACTTTCAATAATGGAGAGAACAGCTAGACATAGGAACAAAAAGAAAACGGAAGACTTGAACAACACTATAAACCACTATAGACCTAATAGATATATACAGAGCATTACACCCCCAAAATGCAGAAGACATATTTTTTTCTTAAGTGCACATGGAACATTCTCCAGGATATACCATATCTCAGACGACGCAACAAGTCTCAATAAATTTTAGAAGAATGAAATCACCCAACATATCTTCGCCACCTACAATGGAATGAAACTAGAAATTAATAAAAGGAAAACTGGAAAATCACAAATATGGAGAAATTACACAACATACTCTTAAACAACCAAGGGGTCAAAAAAGAAATAACAAGAGAAATTAGAAAATACTTTGATATGAATTAAAGAAAAAACACATACACAACATTCCAAAATTTATGAGGTGAAGTAAAACAATTGGTTAGAGGGAAATTAACAGCTGTAAATTCTTATATTAAGAAAGAAGAAAGATCTCAAATTAATAATGTATCTTACACCTTAAGGAACTAGAAAAAGAAGAGCAAACTAAAACCGAAAACTAGCAGAAGGAAAGAAATAATAAAGATTAGAGTGTAGATAAATAAAATAGAGAACAGAAAAACAACAGAGAAAATCAGTGAAACCAAAAGCAATGCAAATGGTTTCACGGATGAGTAGAATATGGTAGTACATAATTAAATCTGAATTGGCTCGTACGAACTATAATTATGCATTGAAAGAGGGATATTTTTGTATTTTGTATTGAGCGCAAATTCTATAATGGCTTCACATAGGAGAGATAGCTATGAATTACATAGGCCAAGAGAAGAATAAAGGGAATTCAGAGCAATAATACATACCAGGAGGAAATTCAAGAAATCAGCTAGTAGTGTTTACAGGAGGGACAAGGAAGAAAGTAATGTAACAAAACAAAGTTCACACTGAAAAGGAGCAAAAAAAAATTTGGAGGAGTAAGTTATAGATCTTAGTCAATAAATTAATTATTCTGTGATTGATTTTCACTAGATATGATAAATTATTGGCCATCAGAGGAGCCAATATAGACATAGAAAAAATAATGGAACCTTCAAATGTCTACATATTGAAGTTTTTCATTTAAAAATTCGTCTTAACATTATACATCTGTTAAGTATACTTTTCCACTGTCCATGTCAATTTCAGAAACACACTGTTAAATCTTGTTATGATAGTGTGTGTGAGACTAAATACATAGGTCTTCATGTATTTAGTTCATCATTAGTGCTAAGGAGGGTTTTCCTATAATGTACTCTAGGAGTGTGGGAAGGGTGCACACCAGCAAAGATTTTTAGCAGAAGTATAATAAATTGTGCTTTTCTACTTATTACATTATGTTAGAGAAAGAGAAAGATTTATATTTCAGGGGAAAGCCAAGGTACTTTAATGTAGAAGGCTGGGGAACAATAGGAAATGATGGTAAGGCTCAAATTGAAGATAGCATCCATAAATTGAGGACTGGGTCAGAGAAAGTTTTGATGATGCAACATGTAAATCTAGTTGTGAAGTCGATTTATCTAGCTTCTTGGTCCATTCCTATTTGATATTTATGCTTTTAATTTTGGCTTAGACAGCAGCCATCAGTTTACTAAAAGAAATAAATATAAGATTCTCTCTGGGTTTGCCTTAGGGAATCAAACTGATTTCATACTTCTTTTCCTCAAACTGAATTAGACCTTTTGAGGATAAATATAACTGTGGAATGGACAAGAGATTGTTGAAGACCTAATGTGATTATTCTTATCTTCAAAAGTGTTATCTTTCCTTCTGAGGTAAAATGACTTATTTTTGAAGTTCAGGGGAAAAAAGAAAATATTTTCTCTAAGTGCTACTAAAAGCTAAGTTGTAACTGTTTTTAAGAATTATATGGAAAACCTGGAGAGAGATAATCAGAAGAGAGTAGGCAGAACAATAGCTACTTGGATTTGGGCTTTAAAAATAAACCGTGGAATTTATTTTCCCATACATATTTCCTACAACCACAATTAGAAAAGTTTACAATGGCTGACCAATCAGCCTATAAACCTGTCTTGTTATTTTAAGGATCTAACTAGATTTCATGGAAATAATGTAAATATGTAATCAAAAATCTTCTTATTTTTATCCAAAACAAAGAAATAAGGTATTAAAACTATTTTTGAAAGCTGTATTTGGTAAGTTTTTAATTTAGAACTTATTTTATAAATTTACTTCTGGATGCTAAACATTTTTATAACTGTGTTAACAAAACCATTCTAAGAAACTAGAAAACTTACGGAAGCTAGTAAATGTGATGGTTATGAGAATAAAAAGAGCACACTATAAAAATATTAATATAAAATTAAGTATATTTGATATTTACCAGTATTTTTTTAATTTGTATTATTTAATTTTAAATCATATGACCAAGCCAGCTCTTGGTGTTGCTGTCACCAGACCAATGGACAGAATTACCGGGAATTTCAAAACAGTTCTAAAAATTTCTTTGGCCATTCCCACTTTTCTATATTTATTTAACAAAGGATTTTATTCGTGAGTGAAAGAGAGGTGCCAGGTTTTATTTGGGCAATTTTATACACAATTTCATCTATTTTTACTTTGACACTTTTTAGTAAGTATTGTAATCCTCTCTTCATATATTAGAAATAGCAGTGTATGGAATAAATCACCATATCAAGATCATAAAATTAGAAAACAGCAAAACTCAGAATCTTCTCACCCAAAGTCCATGCCCTTTACATGAGGAATTTTACTGAATAACCTTCCCTTTCTAGTTTTAGGAGCCAACTGGGGTTTTCAGTGATAGCGTGTAGAATGGGAGTACCTTCAGAATATTTTCAGAAATGGGAGAACTAATTCCCATATGTATTTTCTTCCAAGAAAGATGACATCTTCTGTTTGTTGAGTTGTGAGGGGAAAATAAAAAGACCAAGTGCAGGAAATCATGTCAGATGTTTCTGTAATGTTGTCACCAATCTCATTCTCATATTACTATTGGAGTTTTTGGAATAACAGCCAAACCAAGAAGAAAACTATAGCTTAGCTTTTCTTAAAAATCATGCTTGCTTCTTAGATTCTCATGTATTATATACATATATACACAACTCTACACACACACGTATATACATATACATCCCCTCAAGTAATTTTTCTCTACATCTCGAAACTTTTATCCTATTTAGAAAAAGAAAGATAATGTTTCTACCAGAGTATGCTTAGTTAGTGTCATAAAATTTAACAATTGGCCAAGGGTTACAATTCCCTAAGTATAAGAGGATTTTTAATATTAGCATGAGGAAATATAATTTATGTTTCCATGATCAAATTTGGTTTTACTAAAATTCTTTCTCAGTGAAAAAATATTCTCATAAGTATTTAAAAAGAAATAACACATTAGAACTAAAAAGGAAGAGTGAGGCTCAAGACAATGCCCTGGAAAACAATGGATAATCTCTTAGACAAAATACCAGAAGAGTTACCTCTAGACAGGATAGTATTAGTTACTCTTTATTTACAGGTAAGAACCTCTGTTTAGCTAGAGTGATACAATAGGCTAAAACAAATCCTGACTTTCGAGAAAAGCTGTGACAAGTTATTTAGACAATATGTGTTCTTGTACCTTGGATCAAATCGTGATATGAAATAAAATGAAAAATTATTAAAGCCAAAGCTTACTTTAGCAATTTCTAATCTAGATATTTCATAATAAAAAGTGTCAAGTTAACTCAGCTATAACACAGTGATAATATGATTACTTTGCTAATTCTTTCTTCTCTGAGCCACTAGCCAGGTATAATTTTTCATTAATATTTGCAATAATAATGACAATAATAAATTATAATAGTTCATGTGTTAGATTAATAATTATGTTCTATTGGTTTATAAGTATTAACTCACTGAATTCTCAGATCACCCTTTTGGGTAGAAACTATTATTAGATTTATTTTATAGATGAAGAACTTGATAAACATAGAGGTTAATTAACTTGCCAAAGATCACACTGCTAATATGAGGTGAAATTGTGATTTAAACCTAGACAATCTGGCTATGGGAATTCTTATTCTTAACCACTCTATTCTACTGCCTCTGTGGCAGCTTAATAATTAAGCTAGATGTCCTTTAAAAAACCCATAATTTTATATGAAGGAAATTCTGTAATCAAAAAATTATCATTAGACTTCTGAGTATGAGGATACTTTCACCAAAACAACCAAGAAAAGTCATAAAAGTTGCCAAATAATAATTTTTGAAAGCTACCAGAGAGTTCATAATGCAAAGAAAACTAAATGAATTACACTCCACAGTGTTAACAATAAATCAAAACTATATTATAGGCTTCAATGTGTATGCTTCTATTTACAGAGCTTCAAAATAAAAGAAGCAAAATTGTAGAACTAAGGGAAGAAATAGAGCAACCACAAACGAATTGAAGATTTAACAGTGCTCTCTCAGAAATTTATGGAATAACCAGATAAAAATAAATGAAGAAAGAGAAGAGTCATACAATTCTGTCAACCAACTTGATGTCTAGATGTCTAGAACAGTACACACAACACCTGCAAAATACACAGTATTTTCAAGGGCACATGAAACATCCAACAATATAAACTATATCGTGGGCAATCCAACAAGCCTTAATAATATCAAAGGATTCAAATCATACAGAGTTTAAACTCCAATTACAATGGAATTAAATAAGAAATTAAGAAAAAAAGATATCGTAAGTATACTTCAAATATTTGTAATTAAACAATATACTTCTAAAGAAGTCTATGTGGTTAAAACGAAGTTATAAGAGAGATTAAAAATATTTAAAATAATATTTAAAATAAACCCTAAAAACAGCACAATATGTCAAATAGGTGGGATAATGCTAAAGTAGTGCTTAGTAAAAATTCTAAATTCTCGTAGTAGAAAAGAAAAAGGTTTAAGTGCAAATTAAAATAAAAAACAGGCCTCCTGGTGCTTACTACAGACTGTGCTCTTACACTGACTAAAGACAGAGGAGGCAGAGTAAACTTACCACATATACACGTGAGCCCAGGCCCTTTGGTCTGTATTGTGAATGGGGGGTTATGGCGTTAGGAAAAAAGAAAAGAAAAGAAAAACAGTAGTACTAAAGGGCTAATATATATGAGTGGAAATCAATGAAATAGAAAACCTACACACACTAGAGAAAATCAACAAAGTCAAAACTGATTCTTAAAGAAAGTACAATTGACAAAACTGTAGTTAGACTGATCAAGAAAAATAAAACACAAATTCCAACATCAAAAATAAAAAGTCAAATATCAGTAGAGACCCTATAGACTAATAATATACTATGGGGATATTACATACAATTGTATACCAATAAATTTGAAAATGTGAATGAAACCGAAAATTTTCTTGTAAAACACAACTTATCAAACATTACATAAGCAAGAATAGAATACCGAAATAGCTCCATAGATATTATTAGTAAAATTTGAATTTTTTATTAAAAAAAAAAAACTTGACCCAAATAAGCTTCCAGGCCCAGCTGGTTTCATGGGAAATTCAAGCAAACATTTTTACAAAATAATAATAATCAATCCTATGCAAACTCAGAAAATAGAGGAGGTAGAAACACTTCTTAACTGTTTGTAAAGCTAGCATAATCCTGATACCAGAACTTGATAAAGACATTACAAAAAGAAGAAAAATATGGAGGAGGACAGGGGGTACAAATAAGAAAGAGAAGAAAGAAAAGAGAAAAGCAAGGAAAGGAGGGAGGGAGAAAGAAAAATTACACTCCCATATCTCTCATGAGCTTAGACACAAAAATATTTAACAATTATTACCAAATTTAATCCAGCAACATAAAAAGATACACTGTTTATATCAGGAATGCAATGCTGACTTAACTTGGGAAAATCAACCACTGTAATTCACCATATTACAGAAAGAGGAAAAAACATCTCAAGAGATGCAAAAATGAGATTCGATAAGATTGAACTCCAATTCTTGACACACAATTGCAAAAAATTGGATATTGAAGAAAACTCCCCTGAGTTGATAAAACAGCTTTTGGGGAAAAAAACAAAAACAAAAACTATAGTTGACATAATACTTTGTGACTTTAAAATTTTTCATGTTCTTGCCACAATAAAAAATTTAAGAATCTTTTTTTCCTAATATTAAGAACAAAGGAAAGATGTCTGGCGTTACATCTATTCAACTTGATAGCAGAAGTACTTGTCAGTTTATTAAGGTAAGAAAAAGTAGCAACTGGAAATAAACTTGCTATTATTTTCAAACAAAATAATTGTGCACATGGAAAACCCTATAGAATTTTCCAAAATATTCCATAACCAATAAGTGGATTTAGCCAAGTTGCATGATAAAATGTTAAGATATAAAATTAACTGTATTTCTCCACAATAGCAATAAACAATTAGAAAATGCAATTCAAACCATACCATTTAAAAGAGCACCAAAACATATCAGATACCTAGCTTTAAATCTGACAAAAGATATGCCATACTTCCACACTGAAAGTATAAAACACCCTTGAGACAAACTTAAAAGAAGTAAATATATGGAAAGATATACCATGTTCTTGAATTGAAGATTTTAGGTTATTAATTTGTCTATTCTCCCCAAACTGATCTTTACATTTAACGAGATCCCTGTCAACATCTCAGGAAGCATTTATGAAGAAATTGCAAGTAGATTTCAAAATACATATAGAAATGCAAGGATCTAGAACAGCCAAAATCATCTTGAAAATGAAGAAAAAATGTGCAGGATTTACATGTCCTGGTCTCAACTCTTACTGTAAAGCCAAGAATCAAACACAATGAAGTACTGAGAGAAGGATAGACAAAAAAAATCAATAGAACATAACAGAGAGTCCATAGATAGGACATATATTGTCAGATGATATTTTGATGAAGGCACCAAATCAATTCAACTGGAAAGTTAAAGTCCTTTTTTAACAAATGGTGCTGGAAACACTGATTATATATTGGGGAAAAAAAAGAAACTCATTCCTTCATACCCTACCTCCCAGAAAATAACATTTGAGACAGATATCATAGATCTGACCACAATAACCTAGAATCATACAACTTCTGAAAAAAAAAAATCTTGCAAAAATTTCTTCAACATGACATAAAAAAGCACTCATGAAAAAAGAAAAATAATGATAACTTTGACCTTACCAAAATTGGAAATCCTTTCTCTTTAAAAAAGTTTCATTAAGGAAATAAATAGGCAAGCCACAGACTAAAAGAAGTATTTGCATTAATATAAAGTAAGAAAGGACAGATTATATAAAGAATAGAAATAAATAAGTAATGAAAAGACAAATAATTAACAATGGGAAAAAGGACTTTAACAGACACTTTTCAAAAAAATATATGTCAACAATCACGTGATAAACTCAAAATTCTTAGTCATTAGAGAAATGAAAATGAAAATCATGATCAGTTACAATTTACCCATCCACTAGAATTGGTAATCTTAAAAAGACCAGCAACACCAATTTTGCTGATGAACTTTGCACCTGAAACCTCATATATTATTGCTAGGAGTGCAAAATGGCAAAATGCTTTCCATAAGCATTTGACAGTTTCTCATAAAGTTAAATATATACCCAATCTCAAGTCATCAATTCTACTTGTGTTTACTCAGGAGAAATGAAAACACAGGTCTACCAAAGGACTTGAACAGCAATGCTCGTCTCAACCTTATAACAGCCATGAAATGGAAACAACTCAAACACTAACAAAAGAATGGATAAATTCTTATGATATATTATTATAACAGAATGAAATTCAATAATAAAAATGAATATAATGAATATACTTCTGATACATGCAATGACATAGATGAATCTCAAAAACATGATGTTGAAAGAAAGAAGCTTTTATTTAGTACAAATACTACCCAGCGCATGATTCCATTTATATGAATTAAAAAAAAAACAGGCAAAACTAATCTATGGTGGGAGAAATTAGAAAGTTCTTACCTCAGGTGGGGGCAGGTGGATTGAGTGGAGAGGGACATGAGCAAACGTTCAGCAGTGCCGTCTATCAGATGGTGATTACATGAGTCTATATGATTGTCAAAACTCTACACGTGAAATTTGGGGATGTAATTATACCTAAAATCTAAAATATTTCATAGCAAAAAAATATTTTTCACTTTTACTTGGGAAATACCACAAAGATTAAAAAAAAAGTAAATGATAATATGTCTTAACATTCTTTGATCCATTCCTTCATTTAACAGGCATCTGTTTTGTATCTGCTGTGTTCCAGGCACAGTTCTAGATGCTATGAATAAGGTAGTACACAAAGTCCCTGCTTTGATATGGAACTTTGGAGGATACAATCTAATGGACAAGATAGACAGCAAAAATATATGCAAATAGGCATATATGTGTAGAATGGTGATAAATGCCATGAAGTAAAATAAAGCAAAGAAGTGGGATAGAATGCCTCAATATATGTGTGTTTGGGGTTTTGCTATTGTTGATGAGATGGTCAAGAAAATCCTTTCTGGTAAAGTAACATTGTAGCAAAAAGCTAAAGAAATTGAGGGAGGAAACTAGGTAGATGTCTGGGGAAATGCATTTCAGGCAGAGAGCCAGAGGGAAGAATAAACTCAAAGGCCTAGACAGAGAAATTGTGGCTAACCATTCATGCAGCACAGTTTAGGCCAGTGTAAGGATTTGGGTTTTCATTCTGAATGAGTAGGAATGCTATTGGAAGTGTTTAAGCAGAAAAGTGACATAGATGGCAAATTTTAAAAACATTATTCTAGCTTCTCACTGAGAATGATTGTGTAGGATTGAGGGGGGCAATATTAGAAGCAGGAAGAACAATTAAAAAGTTATTCCAATTATAATCTTTGTGACAAACAGTGCTGACTTGGACCAGGATATTAGAAATAAAGATATTTAAAACTGGGAAGATTCTGAATATATATCGATGGCACTGATGGCAGGATTTGCTAATGGTTTATGAAAGAAAAGAGGAGTTAAAAATGATGGTGATTTTGGCCTAAACAACGGGAAGAATGCAGCTACCAATTACTGGGGAAAACATGGATGGGGTTTTTGGAGGTGAGTCAATGTCAGGAATTAAAAGCTCAGATTAGGAACTGACTTATTAAGTTATTAAGTTAGTTAACTAACCTAGTGACGTCGTGTAGACAATCGGATATCCAATCCCGAGTTCAGAAGAGAGAATCAACCTGAAGATATACATTTCAGTCATCATCATGTAGATGAAGTCCTCAGAGAAAATAAAGCGAGGAGCAGGAACTGAGTCCTGAGGGGGTCCAGAGTTTAAAGGTTGAAGATTTGAGAGGGAACAAATAAAGGAAAGTAAGGAGGAGCAACCAGTGATGGAAGAATCAAAAGAATCAATAGAGCGGTGAAGTGAAACACGGCTGGAGAAAGTGTTTCATGAATTGTGTTAACTGCTGCTGACAATGAGTAAGATGACTTATTTCATGGAACAAAGTCATCTTTACTATTGCACGATAAGATCTCAGATCCAAAAGTGGCTTCAAAGACTATATATTCAGTTCTTAAATACTCTGTGACTCATTTGGCCAGTAATCAAACTCATATATTCAAATAGGCATTTTCAACCCTGGATACACATTAGAATGTCTGGGATTTTTTAAAAGAGAACACTAGTTCTCAGCCACAGAGATTCTGATTTAATTTTCCTAGGATGGAATTGAGCTTTGGTATTTTTCTTTTCAATCATTCCACGTTAATCTAATATGCAGCCAGATTGAACCACTGATTTTGATCAACTCAGTGATGGGAATTCATTAACTCTTGAGATAGTTTATTATATTCCCAGACTTCTGTGATATGCTACATCAAATCTTCCCAAAAGCTTCTCTCCTTTATACTAATATTATGAATTCTTTTAGATATCAATGACTTAATATGGATCAGACTGCCTTCATACTCCTGACTGCTCTTTTCTGAAACCACTTGAGATGATCCATGTCTGTCATAAAGTGAAGTCAATTAGGAAGCTATTAGAAGCTATTATAATTATAACATAGGAAAAAATAGAGCAGTGTACAGAGTAAGACCATTGTCACAAGTATGGGTTGACCAAGGTTCCCATTGTGAACACAGGGGTCAATGAAGGCAATCTGTTTTTTGTTTTTCTTCTTGCTTGCTTGTTTGTGTTTAAATATGGAGATAAAATCACACTGGTAATATTTTTAACTTACTATTAACTATAACCTGTAGTGATTTTTCACACCTTATGAGGCCCTGCCTCCTCTGTTTTATTCTTCTTTACCAGGGTTTTTGGTGCCAGTTATAAAACTTTCTATTGGACCTACCCTAAATTTCATTTTGTTGAGATTAAGTCATCATTAGAAAGAGAAATGTATATAAATTGCATTCCTTGTCTAGTAAGTGGTTTAATATACATCACCTCATTTGAATTTTATGACAACATGACTCACAAGCTAATTGCTTGTTTGCTATCTTTATTATTTAATTTACCCTCATTACTAAAATCTTTAAAAAAAAAAAAAAAAAGGGCCAGCTCCGTGGCTTAGCGGTTGAGGGCGCGCGGTCCGCTGCTGGCGGCCTGGGTTCGGATCCCGGGCACGCACCGACGCACCGCTTCTCTGGCCATGCTGAGGCCGCGTTCCACGTACAGCAACTAGAAGGATGTGCAGCTATGACAGACAACTATCTACTGGGGCTTTGGGGGAAAAATAAATAAATAAAATCTTTAAAAAAAAAAATTTACCCTCATTATTGTTTTATTTATCTTGTTCTCTATAGATTTGAATATTTTTTAATAATCCAGCAAACACACCTTATAGCCACTGTACCTGATCTCTAAGATACCATCCACAATGTATGTGTCCATAATATATTGTCAATGAAAAGATCAACATAAAGAATAAGGCTCATAGTATGATCTCATAGAGTACAGTATGTGTATAGGTTATAAGTGAAGCAAAACATAACCAGTAAGCATAAGTATCACACTGTCAATATTAGCCATCTGTAGAAATAGAAGGGATTTGTACTTTCTATTTCACATTTCTATAACGTTTTTAAGTTTTTTTTTAAATCAGAAAAACAGAAGTATAAAAAAGACCTTATACTAAAAAGGAAGGGTATGGTAAGACCAACTTCTTCATTAGGTAGAGTAGGCACGGTGCCTAAGGCTCACGATGCTTTCCGGCATTCATGAGAATATTTTAATTTCTTTGTAAATTAGAAGAAAAAAATGAACTTTTAGGTAACAAAATAGTTTAGTATATAATATTAATATATTTATCCTTATACCAATGCAGTCATAAAATATAAACTTAATATTTCTATGGAAGAAGGGGTCCACAAAAGTCACAATTCAGTCCTGGGTGTGGGCTACTCTTAGAGTGGGAAATTACCTTGATGCTGTTACCTGTCAAGTACACTATCAGGCATTCCATCCTAGAAGTCAAAGGGCAGTACGGCTCCAGATCAGGTAAGATGCTCAAATCATATGGTTTATTGGATCAATTCAAAACATACAGCAAAGCAGTGTGCAAGTGGGATTAATATAGTTATTGATATATTTATGGCATTGTGCAAGTGGGATAGAAAGATCACATTATCTCAATCCCTCCGTCTTCCCTTCTTTTCTTCCTCCCTCCGTTCTCTACCACTTTCTCTCCTGCATCAGCCTTCCCTGCTATAACAGGGCTATAAGGACCAGAGTTGAATGTCGTCAAGGTGGCTCAGCAGAAGAAAGGTGCCTGGAACCAATATACATGCTTATTTTATGGAAAAGATGGAGGGGCAAGATTCCTAACCAGTAGCTGTAGCTCCTATAACTTGCTATGCAGCTGTGGCTTGTTTCTACATGTCCCAGTTAGAGGCTACGTGGGGCCAGATGGTGGCAGCAATGGGTGCCTGATTTAAGGGTGATATAGCTGCCATAAAAATTTGGTGCTTCATGAATATTTACTACTTCTTCATTCTATCCCTTCCTATCTCTGTCAGCACACAAATGATCTACTTACTTTTCCTATATCTAACATGTTTCAGAAGGTCCTCGCTTGCCATTTATTTTACTATCCTCTATTGTTCATTTCTCTTCTTCTTTATAACACAATGGACTATTCTTAAGTAAAATCACAAGCACACAATGAACTCACCTGATCTGATCACAATAAAATTAAACGAGAACTCTGAAATAAAAATTTAACTGAAATGACAATAATTGCAACCGTTTTCACAAATTAAAAATATTTAAACCTATGAGTTTTTAACGATAAAACAAACAAACCACCATAATGAAAATCCTGTCACCTATCGAGGATGTAAGTGAACCAACTCAATATTTTGAAAACTGGTAAATAAGAGTAAATCTAGTATTTATTTTGTCTTTTATTTAAGAACTGTTCCTCATGATGACTTAATTGTTGATGAGGAAAGTTCCTCTTTGTAGAAGCATCACTGCTAAGAAGAATTATTAAATTAGACTGTATCTTTTTGTAAGCCCTAATGAAGTGAAAGATGTTGGCAATGATCATCAATGGCTACTAACATCACAGAGAGAGAAAGAGAAGGAGATTATTTACCTCAAAATATAAGTATGAAACACTGTCTATGAAGTGGTTTTACCAAAACCTTGAACCTGATTCTGACCAGAATGCTAAGCCTACTTCACAAGTTATGGGAAAAAAATGTAGGTAACAGAGATAAACATGTTAATAGACACGTGGGAACATAATCAGCAAAATCCTGATTGAAAACTTCCAAGGACATGCCACCTGGTTTCCTCAATAAAAAGAAATGAAAAAGAAAAATAGGTACAGAGGAAGAACATCTTTTAAAAGAGACTTAAGAAACTTACGAACCATTTGCAATTTAAAATGAAAATACATAGTTTCCAAAATTTGTTTCAAAGTAATTTTAGGGAAGTAGAGAGTGAGAGAATCAATAAAATAATATTGGCCATGAATAGATAATTTTTAAGCTATTTTTGAGGACATGGGGATATTATAGTATTTTCTCTACTTTTGTACAACATTGGCCTGTTCTGTAATAAAAAGGGAAAACATAAAAGATTAGAACCACTTTGGATTGTTTGTACACCTGAATAACTAACAATTAAGAGGGAATAAAAATATACAATTTGAACACTTAGAAAATAATGATAAAATAATTACAAGACAAATGCATCATAGGGTGAATTCGTAAATATATATTTTAATACGGGTTTCTTACATAACAGAGAGGAAATACATGAGTCACGTATTCATTTTCAGAATGTAAAAGGAGATATTATTCAAAGAAAAGCAGAAAAAGTGAGCTAATAAAAGTAAAAGCCGAAACATTTGAATTAGATTACAGAAAGATACTGTAATCAATACTTATATTCAAGGGAAAAGAAACAAATAATTAAATAGACCCTTGGGAAAATTACTAAAAACCAAAAAATAGAAATAATGATCATTAGAATAAGAAATGAACTATAGTGACAAGAAACACAGGAATTAAAAAGTTACAAGAAAAATACTCTTTAACTTGCATATTAATACATTCGAAAATATTAACAAGAGAAGCTTATCAGTATTTCTGAAACAATCTATAATCACATCTCCTAATTTGTGCCAAGAATGAAAGTACAGATCAGTTTTAAGAAGTTTATTAGTATTTTCATTAACATATCAATAAAAGCCATAAAGGAAGGAGATTTCTTTTAAGACATTCTTCTAAAAAGTGGAAAAAAGGACAATTCTCTGAATATAATTCTGACTCTTTATTTCAAATCAACAACCAGATTCCGCCTCCTTTATTGTTCTTTGTTTTCTATCTTACTCTCAGTCCCCATTGTCTTAGTGCTGCTGGTATTTATTTCTTCCCTGGAAAAAACATTTACTTGAATAATTATTACTTTCCAGCTTCATTCTCTGTATATTTATGATTGACATTATTCCACAAGGAAAATATATTCAAGTTCCTTTCAGTTTCCTTAAGAATAAAGTCCAGACTCCTTAGAATGACTAAATTCATTCATTTTTAATTTATTTATCAAATATTTGAGTATCTGCGTTTGGTCCTTCATTCATCTCTCTAGTTCCATTTCTCTATTCTTTATTTATAATAGCAAAAAAGAAAAAAAAAAACACAGAAAAATAGAACCTTCTCAATACCATCAATAGGTGAATTGTGTACCCTCCAGCTCCAACCTATACCCTATTTTATGGTTTTCTTTATACTGTTATAATCACCTGATGTATATTACATCATTATTAGTTTATTGACTGCCTTAAGTTATAGAAAGTAAGCTCTGTAAGGTAAGTGCATTTTTGGTCTTACTGCTGAATTTCCGGGGCCCAGAAAAATGCCTGGCACATACAGGGGCGCAATTAATAGTTGTTGAAGAATTTCAATAGATAAATGATACGTAAACCATAATACATTCAAAATCCATAGAGTATTATAATGTTAATAAAAAGCATGGTTACACACATATCAAGAAATCTTTTTAAGTTAATATTTTCTTAGAAAATTCATATGAGGTGTTTAAGTATTACTATAAAAAAGTTACAATTACAACACAGAAAACTATGCATAGATAAAACAAGTGAAAGGGAAAATGTCACAACATTCTCATATAAGCGTTAACATGTTAATATTCCTATATCAGTGATGAAAAAGTGACATTCCTCCTGCTTTTCCTATTTTTTAAATTTCCTCTGAAATTTATGAACTCTATATAACATAAAAAATCTGTGACATCAGAAGTATTTGAAATCATTATAATTTAGCTTTGGTTTTCAATTAATACACTGCTTTTCTTTAGGTGAAACTTTGGTTCTTTGTTATCATATAAGGTCTATAGATAAGGCAAGTTTTATAGAACATGGGCATAATCAAAGAAACCAAAGAACATAAATGTCACAAATGTTTACAATGAAGCCTAAACAACTTGATGTCTCAGAGTAAATAAACATTAAATACTGTTCAAATCCCAGGGAAGAGTGCTATTCTTTTATATAATCCAGATGTTTGCTCTACTAAGGATAATGAACAGAATTGCTTTAATATTAATTTAAATCATAAACTTTATGATTCTCTTATAGTAAAAAATAATTCTCTAAGATAAAAATGGTTTAAAACTACCAACTTATAGTGACAGCACATCTATGCAAAATCCATTGTGCTGATTTTCATATAAATCCTACAATTAAGATTAATCAGATTCTGAATTTGCTAAAAATTATCCATATTCGGTCTACTTTATAGATTTTCAGGAGCAGCATTGTTGAAAATAAAATCCTAGCCATTCAAAATGTAACCCATTAGGGGAAAACAAGAAGCTACAACTGTGACAAAAATATATGCAACTATATATATACTCCACAAGAAGTAATCTGGTTCTTTTTATCCTCACTTGAATACATTTGTATTGGATATAAATATAAAATTATATTAGTGACTTTTTGACTTATCCATGCATTCGTTTCTCCAACTTTTCTGAATACTGTCTCTTTTCCTGGCCCATGCCCATTTTAGGAAGGGTGGACTGAACAGGCCTCTTTGTGAGGGTTGCATTTGAATAGAGACCTAAATAAGGTCCTAATAAAATCCAGTTATTTTAAGTGAATTATTTAATTTGCTTTCAATCTGCAATAATAATAAACTTTTAGAACTTGTAATTGACCATAAATATCATCTAGTACAATTCCTTCATCTAATACACTGAAATTAAAGCCAAGATATTATACAAATAAACAAGATGGCTGAATGGTAATCAAGAAAGTTGGCAATTTAAAAAACGCCAATAATTAAAAAAAATTTTTTCCAATAATTAAATTCTCAACTATACCAAATGTTCCTTGAAACAATATAGCAATTGTTAAATTTCTTTGTATCCTACATACAACATGATACTGGGCCATAGAGTATGGTAATTAAAGTTATAGATTTTAAAGTCAAGAAAACTTGGGTTTAAATCCAACTTTTGCCCTTCACTAGATGTACAAACTTGGAAAGGTTATTTAACCAATTCTAATTCTCAGTTTCTTTATCTGAAAGACAGAGATTAAAACTACTGGTAGTTTGCTCAGAGGTTTAATTGTAATAGTGTTCTGAAAGTATTTACTCTTGTTTAACAAATAACTTCTATTATTAATTTAGTAAATATTCAATAAAAACTTAATAAGAGTATCACTAGAATTAGATTGACATTATAAATCTTGTGTAAATTATTTAAAAATAATATGTATAAATCTTATTTATAAATATTTATAATCTTATTTTTAAGATTATAAATCGTACTCAAATAATGTATTTGGTTTTAAATTGTAATAATAGCATTAACATTTATTAAATGTCAATAGAATTAACATTTGTTAAATGATAAGATCAGGATATAAACATTCGACATATATTTAAGACTTTGTGAGTGGATTTCAACTTCAACTACAATACCTACATATGTATTAGAGTTATAATCTATGGATTAAAAGGATGAAAAAGGCATTTTTTGATGTGATATATGGATGATAAGGGACATAAAACATGATACAAATCTTTAATGTGATTTTTCTGCAAAATCACCCTGTGCCCTTCTTAATACAGTCATCATCTATGCTGTTGCTTCTTATCTTGGCATCTGAGAACCCTTCCACGATGAAATTCAAAGACAAGCCTTAACTGCATAGATCCCAAACAGCAGAAGCTATTTATCCTTAGGAGCATCTCAGAACTGTTATAATAAATTATATTTCCATCATATGGCATTTGATGTCTACTTCTCTCTTTGGTAAAATGAGAAACCTCAAATATTTCTTTTCTGAATAATAAATACAACTGATATATAACTTAAAATTGAGAAAAATATATATCAATATTTTTTCTAACAGGAAATCACAACAGGTCAGGAGTATTTATATGTTTTGCAAATGACTAAAACACTAGAATTTAAAGATGGAGCAATAGTAGTTGTTCCTTTGGTCAAATACTGGTCCTTGCTGAAGGGAATTTTCTATGGGGATGTTTCCCATTCAGCATCAGATTTTACCTGGAAAAAAAAAGATATATGTATATATATATATACACATTTATTTCAGCTCTTTTATACCAGGAAGAAAATCTTATTTGTGTTTAAGAAAAGGACTGTAGAAAAGTTCCAATATTGAAATAGAAATGGGAAATTCTAGAGGTATATTTACTTTAAAAAGTATTTTCTTTTTTGAATTACATATACTTAGTCACATAATCATTAATTTCATAAGCAAATTCAGCATGATTTTTACATACTAATCATTTAACTTAACAAGAAATTTGAAACTAATCTGATCCATCTGAGCAACACCCTTCTCTTCCACTCATATAATTACTGTAATGTTTGTCTTCAGGCCAACTAACACATTTAGCTGTAGAACAAATATCACAACTAGATAGATAGATAGATAGATAGATAGATAGATAGATAGATAGATAGACAGACAGACAGATAGATAGACAAATGGATAGATACTAAGAAAATAATTCCTGCAAAATCTAAATATTTAAATTGTAAAACCTTAAATGGCTCTTCTTTACTTTAATGCCGAATCTACTCCGACTGTTTAAGCTAATTGTTTAACATTTTCAATTTCAACAACTTCTCTGCTTTGGAAGATGTTCATCCTGGTTTTTGACATAGAGTTAATATATTAGCACTTCTTTACTTTTTTGACTTAAAGCAAAAGCCTCCCTCTCTCCCAAAAAGAGCTTTAAATTAATACAAGTACTCTAAATATAAACTTTTAAACATATCCATCTCCTATGCAAATGCAACCAAGTTATATATTCACTTACTCACAAAGTCATCTCATTATGTTCTGATTCATACCTCATAATTTTTCCCTCTGAGAATGCACTCTACCTATTTTATGCAAATAGTTTATTGATGGCCTTTGGCCAAAATTGCAACCCCCCAAACTAATCTGACCTAAATCACATATCTCTATTACTTACTGCTTTACACTGAAAATAACTCTGATAGTAAAATTTAAAAGAGACAGCATTTTACAGAACCAATTTTTAATATTTTACCGAAACAAGTATTAAGTACTTTCTAGGCAAAAATGAACATTTTCTTTTGAAGCCAACTTCAACAGTGATTAGAGCTTTTTGTCCCTACTGCTACTTCGTGATGAAAGTAAGTAACTTTGATGCAGGTAAAGTAACTCCCTGGAGGATATAGCAAAAGCTTTCCCTCTATTTTCTATTTCAGGGATGCTACAGCCTATATCTTCACATGATCCCAACCACAAATATGTTCTTGAGATTCATAAGGGTCATGCAGAACTTCCAAAAATTTTTGGAGAAAAAAATTAAAGTCATTCAAAACCAATTATAGTACCATCTTTCCTTGAAAGTGAGTTAAGTTTACATAGAAGGCAAGGTTGTGCCAAACTGAAATTATGAATCAAACCTAAGAAAACATTTACGTGATATTATGGCCCTGGTTTGAATTAGATGATTTACTCGTTCTCTCTTGTTAAGCTCAAAATGGAAAATCTTAATAATTTTGAAAACATCTATCTTCTAACTTGAAGTGGGATCCAGATACATACTTAATTCAAAGCTGACAGTTATTACATAGATGCCTGACAAAAGTTAGCATTTAATTAAATAAACATTTCTTTCTTTTTTAATGTGTTATAGAAAGGTAAAAAATGAAGGAAAAATAAAAACACAAAAATAGAATATAGTAGTCTAAATATGTAAGGGAATTAACATTTTATACATAATATTAAAAAGTGTTAGAACATTTCTAAACTTCTCCAGCTCTGGAGTCCCTTATTTCAACTACCCATGAGCCAAGTAATTTCACACTTTTTAAAACTTTCTAGTTAAAATTCACTTTTGATCTTTCCACATCCATTTTCCAATAATGGGGTGAAACTATATTCACAGTAAGATGAGAAGAAAAATCTGGTTCAATAGGAGACTACTTTGACTTTCAAATCACCTCTTCTAACATCCTCAGTTCAGGATATATTAATTCTAATTGTCTCTGCTATTCTCCTGTTTTCAGAGGTTCAGGGAATAGTGGTAAGAATATAATTGATTCTTTCCCAGATTTATCTGGAAACCAGGAAGTACTTATATAAAGAATTTTTGATAGGTAGGTAGGTAGATAAATAGATAGATAGATCTGTTTATTTTACTACATTCTTCATTAACATTCCTAATTATGACAACTCCTTCAGGGTTATTCAAGTTCAATCTTTTACTCTCTCTTGCCCTTCTACGATTTAGATTCTGGGTTCCAAAGATAACCTCTCTCTTCAGGAAAAATCTTGCTTTCCCATGGAGTGAGGCCTCAGGATACTTATGTTAGAAATCAGCACAGAAACCTTGACATTTGCATAAGAGTTATACACACATTGGAGCCGATAAGGGGATGATTTCCTAATTGGCTTTCTTTGATGCACGTGTGGAATGAAAGTATTTATGGTCCTTTTTATAAGAGATGTAAATGTGATGGATGTTGAGAGAACCAATTCTAGGGCTGACAATTACTCAAATGTCCTCTCTTCTGTAGCTTCCTCATGTCATATAATGATTGCCACCCCACGGTCAAGGAAATCTAGACACTAACATGCTGCAGAGCTTGCTTGCATCCACTTACTTGTTCAGTGGTTCTCAACTCTGACATCACATTAGAATCATCTTGGAGAATTTTATAAATACTGATGCCTGGGTCCTACACTTAGAGATTCAGCTCTGTTATTTTGGGATAAGGCCCAAACTGCAGTGTTTTGAAAAGCTTCTTAAATTACTCTAATGTGCAGCCAAAGTCAACTGATTTAAGTGACATAGTTAAATGAAATTAATATAATATAATAATAACTCATTCATTCAACACAGGATCCAAGCAGGGTATTCTTTGGAACCATTAGATAAACATTATAATACAGAGTTTATCAGAGATAGATCCCTTTAGCCCATGATTCACTCTCAGAATAAAATATAGATTCTTGTTATTTTGTTATTTTTTTTAGTGGTAATGTAGATCTAACTTTCAATTAAAACTGCATATATTGAGCGTCATGGCGGAGTGAGCTTTCCCGTGAACTCTTCCCCCGATAAGATACAGCAAAAGGAACAGTCACAGACCAACAACAGAATCCAAGACAGTGAAAAGCAAGATTGGAAAGATCCACACTGCCGCACATCTGAGAGTGGAATGTGCTGGGCCTCCAGAGGAAGTGGGGAGAGGTAAGGGTAACTCCTCTCCCTCCCCATCAGATCAGAGATCCCGGTCTGTTCGACTCCCAGAGAGGGGGGAGGGGCAGCCCTCTGCGGGAAAATCATAGCTCTTCCGGCTCTCTCAGCCAGTGGGAAACGCCCACACAGAGGACTCAGAACCGCTACCGGGTACCATCAACATCTGAGCATCCCAGAGAGTGGATAATGAGGGGCCAATGAGAAGCCCCCTACAGGGGGGATCCAGAGGGCAAAAGAGAGAGCCCCCCTTCCCTGCAAACTGGACCCTGCAGCTCAGCCGACCAGACCAGACCAAGCGATCCATGGCAGACCAGACCAAGCGATCCAACCCAGGGATCGCAGCGGAAAA
Organism: Ceratotherium simum simum; assembly: GCF_057802395.1. Taxonomy (NCBI): domain Eukaryota; kingdom Metazoa; phylum Chordata; class Mammalia; order Perissodactyla; family Rhinocerotidae; genus Ceratotherium; species Ceratotherium simum. The sequence goes on along the minus strand of NC_141900.1, from coordinate 68,958,116 downwards.
ACTCCAGCAGAGCACAGGGGGCTCAGATTACACAGCCCTTTACCACCACACCGTGGCCCTGGGTGGAAATTGGAACCAGGGATTTCCAGGATGAGGAAAAACAAAGCCAACACAGGAACCACAATACAAAGATACATGAAATCACCAGACCAGAAGGAAAATGATAAGCACCCAGAAACCAACCCTGAAGACACAGAAATACATAACTTAAATGACAGAGATTTCAAAATAGCTATCATAAAAACACGCAATGAAATACGAGACAACACAGACAAACAATTCAATGAGATTAGGAGTTTCTTCACAAAAGAGATTGAAATCATAAAGAAAAACCAATCAGTGCTGATGGAGATGAACACAATGGAGGAGATAAAGGAGAATCTGGAATCTTTAAAGAACAGAGCTGACAATATGGAGGAAAGAATTAGCATTTTAGAGGATAAGAATACAGATATGCTCCAGATGGAAGAGGAGAGAGAACTAAGACTAAAAAGAAATGAAGAAAGTCTCCGAGAAATATCTGACTCTATTAGGAAATGTAACATAAGAATTATAGGTATTCCTGAGGGAGAAGAGAGGGAAAGAGGAACAGAGAGCCTATTCAAGGAAATAATAGCTGAGAATTTCCCAAATCTGGGGAAGGAGCAGGAAATACCAGTAAGCGAAGCCAACAGGTCACCTAAATATGTCAACAGGCAAAGGCCCTCTCCACGACACCTAGTGGTAAGTCTAGCCAGAGTCAATGACAAAGAAATAATATTAAGGACAGCTAGACAAAAACAAAAAATAAAGGACAAAGGAACTCCCACCAGGCTCTCAGCGGATTTCTCAACAGAAACTTTACAGGCCAGGAGAGACTGGAATGATATATTCAAAATAATGAAAGACAAAAACTTTCAGCCAAGAATACTCTATCCAGCAAAAATATCCCTCAAATATAATGGAGAAATAGTAACTCTCCCAGATAAACAAAAGCTAAGGGAGTTCATGGCCACGAGACCCCCACTACAAGAAATGCTCAAGAAGGCCCTCAGGCCTGAAAAAAAGAATAAAAAGGGAATACAAAGCTTGGATAAAGGAGAAAAATAGGTAGATAAACTCAGAAAAATAGTAGATCTTTACTGGAATAGGTTAGCAACCACTTAAATACTAAAATCAAAGATCAAAGGAAGGAATTCACCAAAAATAAATTTAACCTCATCACTGTAAACACACAGCCACAACACAAGACAGAATAAAGTATAACAAGAATGACTTAGAAGGGGAAGGGGAAAGTGATTGAATTGACTTAGTATAAGGAAATAGGAGGCCATCAGATAATGGACTATCTCCTACACAAGATTTTTTACACAAACCTCAAGGTAACCACTAAACAAATAATCAAAACAAAATCACATATGATAAACAAAGAGAAAACTAGGAGAGTCATAAGACAGAACAACCAAACTGAATTGGCAGTCTGAAACAAATGGGACGAGAAACAAAGGAAACGCAAAAGAACCAGAAAATAAGTGACAAAACAACAACATTAAGCCCTCATATATCAATAATTACCCTAAATGTAAATGGATTGAACTCTCCAATCAAAAGATACAGAGTGGCAGGATGGATTAAAAAGCAAGACCCAACAATATGCTGCCTCCAGGAAACACATCTCAGCACTAAAGACAAGCACAGGCTCAGAGTGAAAGGATGGAAGACAATACTCCAAGCTAATGGCAAACAAAAGAAAGCAGGTGTTGCCATACTCGTAACAGACAAAGTAGACTTCAAGATAAAACAGATTAAGAAAGACACAGAAGGGAAATATATAATGATAAAAGGGACACTCCATCAAGAAGACATATCACTTATAAATATAGATGCACCCAACATAGGAGCACCAATGTACATAAAGCAACTATTAACAAACCTAAAAGGAGACATTAACAACAATACAATAATAGTAGGGGATCTTAATACCCCACTTACATCAATGGATAGATCATCCAGACAAAAAGTCAATAAAGAAATAGTAGACTTAAATGAAAAACTGGATGAGATGGACCTAGTAGAAATATACAGAGCACTCCATTCAAAAACAGCTGACTACACATTCTTCTCAGACACGCATGGAACATTCTCAAGGATTGACCATATGTTGGGAAACAAAGCAAGCCTCAATAAATTTAAGAAGATTGAAATCATAACAAACATCTTTTCAGACCATAATGCTATGAAACTGGAAATGAAGCATGAAAAAAAAAAAACTGGGAGAGTGACAAAAATGTGGAGATTAAACAATATGCTACTGAACAACCAATGGATCATTGATTAAATTAAAGGAGAAATTGAAAACTATCTGGAAACAAACAAAATGAAAATATGCCATACCAAACCATATGGGATGCAGCAAAAGTAGTCCTGATAGGGAAACTCATAGTGTTACAAGCCCACCTTAACAAACAAGAAAAAGCCCATATACGCAACCTTAATTTACACCTAACAGAACTAGAAAAAGAAGAACAAACAAAGCCCAAAGTCAGCAGAAGGAGAGAAATAATAAAAATCAGAGCAGAAATAAATGAAATTGAGACCAAAAAAAACAGTAGAAAGGATTAATGAAACAAAGAGTTGGTTCTTGAGAAGATAAACAAAATCAACAAACCCTTAGCCAGGCTTACTAAGAAAAAAAGAGAAAAGGCTCAAGTAAATAAAATTAGAAATGAAAGAGGAGAAATTACAACAGATACCATGGAAATACAGAGGATTATAAGAGAGTACTATGAGAAATTATATGTCAACAAATTGGACATTCTAGAAGAAATGGATAAATTCTTAGACTCACATAACCTCCCAAAACTGAACCAAGAAGAAATGGAGAATCTAAATAGACCAATCACAAATAAAGAGAGTGAAATAGTAATCAAAAACCTCCCAAAGAATAAAAGTCCAGGACCAGATGGCTTCTCCTGTGAATTTTACCAAACATTCAAAGAAGATTTAATACCTATCCTTCTCAAACTATTCCAAAAAATAGAGGAAGATGGAACACTTCCTAAGTCATTCTACAAGGCCAACATCACCCTGATACCAAAGCCAGACAAAGACAATACAAAGAAAGAAAATTACAGGCCAATATCGCTGATGAACATAGATGCACAAATCCTCAACAAAATATTGGCCAACCGAATACAGCAATACATTAAAAAGATCATACACCATGATCAAGTGGGATTTATACCAGGGACGCAGGGATGGTTCAATATCCACAAATCAATCAACATGATACATCACATCAACAAAACAAAGAATAAAAACCACATCTCAATAGACGCAGAGAAGACATTTGACAAGATACAACATCCATTTATGATAAAAACTCTCAACAAAATGGGAATAGAAGGAAAGTACCTTAACATAGTAAAGGCTATTTATGACAAACCCACAGCCAACATCATACTCAATGGGGAGAGACTGAAAGCCATTCCTCTGAGAACAGGAATGAGGCAGGGCTGCCCACTCTCACCACTCCTGTTCAACATAGTACTGGAGGTTTTGGCCAGAGCAATTAGGCAAGAAAAAGGAATAAAAGGAATCCAAATAGGTAACGAAGAACTGAAACTCTCACTATTTGCAGATGACATGATTTTATATATAGAAAACCCTAAAGAATCCATTGGAAAACTATTAGAAATAATCAACAACTATAGCAAAGTTGCAGGGTACGACATCAATCTACAAAAATCAGTTGCATTTCTGTATGCTAATAATGAACTAACAGAAAGAGAGCTCAAAAAGATAATACCATTTACAATTGCATCAAAAAGAATAAAATACCTAGGAATAATTCTTACCAAGGAGGGGAATGACCTATACAATGAGAACTACAAGATATTAATGAAAGAAATCGATGATGACATAAAGAAATGGAAAGATATCCCATGCATGTGGATTGGAAGAATAAACACAGTTAAAATGTCTATATTACCTAAAGCAATCTACATATTCAATGCAATCCCAATCAGAATCCCAATGACATTCTTCACAGAAATAGAAAAAAGAATCCTCAAATTTATATGGGGCAACAAAAGACCCCAAATATCTAAAGCAATCCTAAGAAAAAAGAACAAAGCAGGAGGCATCACAATCCCTGACTTCAAAACATACTACAAAGCAATAGTAATCAAAACAGCATCGTACTGGTACAAAAACAGACACACAGATCAATGGAACAGAATTGAAAGCCCAGAAATAAAACCACACATATACGGACAGCTAATTTTCGACAAAGGAGCTAAGAACATACAATGGAGAAAGGAAAGTCTCTTCAATAAATGGTGTTGGGAAAACTGGACAGCCACATGCAAAAGAATGAAAGTGGACCATCTACTATCGCCATTCACAACAATTAACTCAAAATGGATTAAAGACCTGAAGGTGAGACCTGAAACTATAAAACTCATAGAAGAAAATATAGGCAACACATTATTTGACATTGGTCATAAAGAAATCTTTTTGGATGACATGCCTACCCAGACTAGGGAAACTAAAGAAAAAATAAACAAGTGGTACTTTATCAGATTAAAGAGCTTCTATAAGACAAACGAAACCAGAATCAAGATGAACAGACAACCCACCAGCTGGGAGAGAATATTTGCAAAACATACATCTGACAAGAGGTTGATCTCCATAATATATAAAGAACTCACACAACTGAACAACAAAAACACAAACAACCCGATCCAAAAATGGGCAGAGGAAATGAACAGACACTTCTCCAAAGAAGATATACAGATGGCCAATAGGAACATGAAAAGATGTTCAACATCACTAATCATCAGGGAAATGCAAATCAAAACAACACTAAGATATCACCTCACGCCCGTTAGAATGGCTATAATCACCAAGACAAAAAACAACAAATGTTGCAGAGGATGTGGAGAAACAGGAACCCTCATACACAGCTGGTGGGAATGCAAACTGGTGCAGCTTTTATGGAAAACGGTATGGAGAGTCCTCAAAGAATTAAAAATAGAGATACCCTATGACCCAGCCATCCCACTACTGGGAATCTATCCAACAAACCTGAAATCAACAATCCAAAGAGGCTTATGCACCCCTATGTTCATTGCAGCATTATTCACTATAGCTAAGAAGTGGAAGCAACCTAAATGTCCCTTGACTGACGATTGGATCAAGAAGATGTGGTATATATATACAATGGAATACTACTCAGCCATAAAAAAGACAAAATCATCCCATTTGCAACAACATCGATGGGCCTGGAGGGTATTATGTTAAGTGAAGTAAGCCAGAAGGAGAAAAACAAACACTGTATGATCTCACTCATATGTGGAATATAAACCAACACATGGACAGAGAAAATTGTATTGTGGTTACCAGGGGCAATGGGGGTGGGGGGTTGGCACAAGGGGTGAAGGGAGTCATATATATGGTGATGGACAAACAAAAATGTACAACCCAAAATTTCACAATGTTAAAAACTATTAAAATATCAATAAAAAAAAACAACTGTATATATTGGACAGGAAATAAACTAAAATATCTCATCAGTTCAAAGAATACTTTAAATTGCTTTTATTATATATAAATCTATTGTGTTCTTTCCAAATCTTCAGTCTGTTGCTCACTTCTATAAGTAACATTGTTTTGACAGTAAAGAAGGAATAAACAGTTGAACACTTGCATTTAAACATACCTGTTATAGAATCGTCAATATGATACAATAGTATGCTTCCAATTCCATAAATCTGGGATAGTAAAACAAGCGCTTTTGCCTTTTAAGTGAAATTCAGACATGAAGACTATTCAATATTCATTTTATTTATAAAATAGGTGCTTGTATAGCATCAAAACTGAAGTGTATAATATACTTTCATCGCGTAGTGTTTTTAAAATAAGAAAAGTCACACCTACACATATGTCCTCTAAATAGGCAACATTGAAAATTTAACATTTAAGGACCTATTCAGTCATCTGGATGCTCCTTTCAAATAAAGGACCTTTCAGAGCAGTATCTTTTCCAGTGACTTTCCCAGGCTGGGTGGCTGATAAATAATGGGAACATAGTAGAAGACATCTCTGGATGACAGAGCATCAAAAGTGGAGACTATCACACAAATAGTTGGGAGAATCTGAGACAGTCACAGATGCGGCAAATACAGGAAGGGATACAATGTAAAAAGGCCCTGGAGTCTGGCAACTAATAATTAGGAAAGAAAAAGAAGTCGCATTTATCTAGAGCTCAATTTAAAGAAGAAGCAATTTGGAATTTTGAGAACCATATAAATAATTTTAATTTATTTTTTCTCTTTCTGACAAAACAGTGGTACAAAACTGGTAGAAATCTAAAGCAGCTTAATTTGAGGAAGAGATGGACTAGAATGAGAGAAATTAGAATAGTAGTCATGTTTAATTTTTGATTGGCAGTTTTGTCAAAAGCTTTCAATTTTCTAAACAGTATTTCACCCCCTGTCTCCCTCCATATGCTTTAAAGTTTTCTTATTAAAAGAACACAATAAAATTAGTAGTTTTGCAATATCATCATTGGGAATCAAAGGCCTGGGGAAGAAATTTGTGGAATGGCAGTGGGGCTACAGTGACTCTCTCTTTAGACAAAAACAAAACAAAACAAATGTGTAGAAGTAGGGAGAAGTGGATAAAACACATAGATAAGAGCCAATAAGATATTTCACACACACACACAAAAGGAAATTCAGCTGTTTGCCATCATGAAAGGCCACACGTGTGAGTAGCAGAAGACAATGCAGCTCAGGCAGACGAGTGATGCCCGTATGTACTCCGGTTCTGCTCTCCAGCTATAGAGACCACCCACACAGCTGAGACCCTAGAAACACTGTCACTCACTCATTCATTCATCAGGCGTTTGTTGAGCTATTACTAAGAATAGCAATCTGGTAGGAACTGATGATACAGCAGTTGAAAAAAAAATGTCATGATCTCTACCCTAACAAAGCTTAAAGATCCTCACGAATCTTAAAAAACGTCCATCACAAATGTGAGAGAACATCTGCATATCAGAATTTTGGTAGTATACAAAACATTTGTATAGAGAGATCTCAGAAAACGTCTGAATTTACAGTAGATAAGCATGTAGAGACTCAGAATACTGAGATTTTAGAATAGCACTACAAATTTGACTTCTTTTTATCACATCAGGTAAATCTTAGGTTACATTGGTTATCTATAATAGTGGTATTAAGGAGAGAACAAAGCAAGGAACATGTGACATCAGTGAGGCTTATGAAATACTTGTGGGAGGGGGATGGTAAAACCATGAAATCTACAACCCGTCTGGGTGGGTTCCTGAAAGGAGGCAAGGAAGGAGTTTTAAATAATCAGTCAAAAGTAAAAAGTTTTAGAAAGGCAAGAAGAAGAACAGAGAGAGTAATACACGCGGCAAAAAACAGAGAAATCCTTGGAATCAGAAGGCTAGGGAGTTACATTCCTGAGAGAAGTACACGACTGGCATGCAGCCAAGGCAGCCTAAGATGTTGCCGATCAACGGAAAATAACGAAGGCAGTTTTGTAGGCAGAATCCACAACTGCCGGCCAATGCCCATATTCACTCACTGCTATCTACTCCTGGTAGGCTGCTATTCTGGTCCAGTGAAAGCCAACAGAATCAAATTTTTGTCCTGAAGCCAAGAAGGGGTGGGTCGGATAGATAAAGATCTACCTTCTCTATGGAATGATGAAACAATAATCACGTTTATGGTTAGAATCAGGAAAAAATTAATACCTGCAAAAGCATGTACTGTTTAGAATTTGTGACAAGCTAAAAGTAGAGCCTAATACGGAAATTAAATCACAAAATATTTAAAAATAAGTCTGTGGATATTTTATTCTATATATTTTTTCCTGCTTTAAGAAAAACTGTGTATGGGAACAGAGCCATTATGGAGACATTGGAAGTACACTGTATAGGAGTGATTCTATAAAGAGAATGTCCCTCATTACAATGTCATTTTTCAAAAATTATTTAAGAAACCTCTATACTCATTTTCGCTTGCATGAATAATTATAAGTGTATAGCAAATGTAAAACAAAATAGAGGAACCAAGTACTCAACATGTTTCAGATCATGACTGATATGTATGTATGTATGCAAACAACTAAATTGGTCTCCAAGTTCCTTATTCATTAATATGTCCTTGTTCTGTAATGAGAAGCCTTTATTGAGGGACGATGTTTGAAAACACAGTTGCATAGTTTAGTCAACTTATTTCATGATGATTAAATTAAAACAAAACATTTGTCATTAATAGCACCTTTGGTTTACTAATCCCTCGCCTTAGATGGGACTAAATACAGCTTTAAGGACTTTCTGGATACTTTCTCCTATACTTTTCATCAGCTACACACAGACAACGAAAACTTAAAGATGTAATCTTGTCATCATCCTCAATAAAGAACATTTCAAACAGAAGACAAAATGTATATGTATTCACAAAGAAAACAATAGAAAGCAAGTGCTCACTGGACCTAATTGCTTTTACGTGTTGTCCTTCATACAGAATGGTAAACCAACATGAGTAAGGTGAACATCAGCCAACCTTAGCTTTGAGGTGTTCTGTGGACCAATTTTCTGGTCATTAACTCACCCCCACTCTGCTAATCAATCACAGATATAATAATAAAAATAACTATGACTGAAGAGTTCTCTATTTTTTTCAACCTCAATTTTAATAATCTCTATTTCTTGTAAGAAAAAAACATGCATTGCTTCAATCAAGAACTTTAGCTCAATGGGATTTTTTTTCAGACTATAGCACTAATTCATAGCTTTATAGTTACATTCAGTGGGAGACTTTTAAAATCATGGTTCCAGATTTTTTTAAACATTATTTGAGAATAGCTCCAATTTTCAGACTTTATGATACTTCCCAGAGACTCAGATAGCCCCCCAAAAATATAAAATGGAAATTGGCCAAAGAAATTCAGCAGCAGAGATGCTGAGCAAACTTGAGGCCTAGGAAAGAGGTGAGTACCCTGGGGGGTGACTACAGGGGTGGGAAGAATGACTTCTTATTTGCCTTAAAAACTCTTTCCTCTAACAGGAGAAAGTGCCTACTTCCTTGCCCACCAGAATATTTGAGAATTACTTAACTAGCTGTGTTGAGCTGGTTTTACAGAGACAGACATGATTAGGGAAAAAATGAAGTTGGGACTATAGCAGAATTTACTTTGGCAATTTATATCAAATGATATTATAGTTCACTCTAAAAAATTAATTTTGTTGTATTTTCTTTCCATTCAACATCAAAAGAAAATGTGAAAAGTAAAAACAAATTAACATAAAACAATTCCGTTGGTTAGTTCGTTGATTTCCCACCTAAAACAAAAACCAATTTATCTGTTCTGTCTTTGTTTCGTTTTGTGTCTTTTTCACTGAATTACTGTAAAATGTAGTGTTGCACTAGAATCTAATGACCAGATAACCTGTACATTTTCTTCCAATTCTAAAAGTTTATGATCCTTTATTTTTGCATCAAATAAAAACAACCTTTTTCTCAGAATATAAAAATAGTGCGTTATTAAATTGCAAAGTAATGCCCATGACAAATTGAAATTATGTCTAAAGATTAATTCATATTATTTATAATGTGTTCACTGTCTCCCCTGAGAAGTAAAAACCAAAAAATAAAGAAGTACATATAAAATAGTGCCCAAATCACCCTATATTTATATAGTTTTCAGATCATTCCCAATAACTAAAAAATTTCAAAGTTTACATTCTCTTAAACTGAATTTTTACCCCCCACACACAACCTAGTTGTTTTTTCACGCTGTCCTTATGTGACACTGTTGGATAGATTAAGATAAATGAGGCTTCCTTTTGAAATGTATGTCTCTTTTGTAAGGTGTCATTAAGCATCTGGTGCATGAATGTTTTTTCTTATTTTCATATTTAGATTTCACTTTATTCCTTCATTTAACTATAAATTTCTAGATATACACTATTGTAATTGCTTAAGTTAAATGAGAAATAGGCATTTAAATCTCAAAGAAAGTTTACAGTGAATATTCAAAATTGATGTGAGTCACCAAAACCTACAATCTGAAGGATGCAGCAATAGAACTTCAAGAAAGTGTTAACCTTACCCTTGAAGGGAAATTTAAAAATTCAAATCTGAAATTAGAGCTAGAAAAAGACATTAATGAACAATAATCAAAATTTAGATGCTAAACGTCATTCTTCAAATGTAAGAAGATACATAAGCCTATTATATTGTTGAACTAAATTCATTAATTATATTATTAAGAAGCTGCTTAAGTGCTGAAACAGACTATAATGATAATATATTAATGTAAAGCAACAACAAATTTAAATTTTTCTCTCTAAGTATAACTTAAATTTCAGTTCTGCATAATCAGTCTTTCTTTCTCTTGTATTAATACCTGCCTAGGATTTCTAATACTATATTAAATAAAAGCAGTAAGAGTGAACATCCTTCATTTCTCCCTGATTTTAGGGGGAAAGCGTGCAGTGTTTCACTGTTAAGTATGATGTTAACCATAGGTTTTTCAGAGATGTTCTCTGTGAGATTGAAGAAATTTCCATCATTCCTTGCTATCTGAGAATTTTTATTAGGAGTCAATATTGGGTTTGTCAAATGTTTCTGCATTGATAAAACCATGTGATTTTTCTCCTTTAGTCTGTTAACAATGGTGGATTACATCAATGGATTTTTGAATATTGAAACAATCTTGTATTCCTGGAATACAAGAATATGGTATATAATTGTTTTCATATGTTGCTGGATATGATTTTCTAATATTTTGTTGAGGATTTTTACATCTATGTTCATGAGAGATAGTGATCGGTAGTTTTCTTGTACTGTCTTTTGTTTAGGTATCAGGTAATGTTAGCCTCATAAAATGAGTTGGGAAGTGTTCTTTTTCTTCTGTTTTCTAAAAAGAGATGCATAAATTTTGTTTTTAATTCTTATTTAAATGTTTGTAAAACCCAGTGACACAATCTGAGACTGGAGATTTCTTTTTCAAAAGTTTTTTCTTTTTTTTTAATATGAATTCAATTATTTTATTCATTATAGAACTATACAAATTATCTATTACAGTTTTGGCTAGTTTTGGTAGTTTTATTTTTTCCCCAAGGAATTGGTCCTTTGCGTCAAAGCTGTCAAATTTGTGTGGGTAGAGCTGCTTGTAATATTCACTGATTACCCTTCTAATGTCCTCAGGATCTGTAGTAATAACCCCTCTTTTATTCTTCGTATTGGTAATTTGTATCTTCTCTCTTGTCTCTTTATCAGTCTTGGTAAAAGTCTATCAATTTTATTTATTTTTTAATTAACTAGCTTTTAGTTTCATTGATATTTTTATGCATATTTTTGTTTTCTATTTCATTCATTTCTGCTCTTATTTCCTTCCTTTAACTTGCTTTGGGGTTATTTTCTCCTTCTTTTTCTACTTTCTTGAGGTTGAGGCTTAGATTATTGTTTTTAGACACTTTTTTAAAATAAGCATTTGGTGCTATAAATTTCTCTTTAAGCACTGCTTTGGTACACCCCACAAGTTTTCATATGCTGTGTTTTTATTTTATATAATTCAATGTTGTTGTTGTTATTGGTTTATTACCATTGAGACCTACTCTTTTATCCATGAATTGTTTATGTCATTTAATTTCCACATGTTTGGAGATGTCTTTCTGTTATTAATTTCTAGTTTGACTTCATTATGGAAAAAAAACATATTCTGTATGATTTTAATGATATCAAATATGTTGAGGTTTATTTTATGACCAAGGATATGATCTATTGATAAATGTTCCGTGAGCATGTGACAAGGATGCATATTCTGAAAATGCTTGGTGGAGTGTGCTGTAAATGTCAATTAAATCCTGTTGGTTGATGTTGTTGCTATACCCTTGCTGATTTTGCGTCTAGTCATTCTGTCCTGAAAGGACAGGCATGTCCTTTTATATAGGCATCGAAGATCTCCACTATAATTGTATTTTGTCTATTTCTCCTTTGAGTTCTGTCAGTTGTTGCTCAATGTATTTTGAAGGTCTGTTGCTTAGTGCATACACATTTAGGATTATTATGTCATCTTGTTTTTAGTGTACTGACCCTTTTATCATCATGTAGCATTTCTCTTTGTCTCTAACAATTTTCTTTGCTTTGAAATCTATATTATCTGATACTATACTCACTCCAGCTTTCTTTTGTGTGACTAGTGTTTACATGATATATTCTTTTTTCATCCTTTTACTTGTAGTTTACCTTTATCTTTATATTTGAAATAAATTTATTGTAAAAAATATAGTTGGGTCATAATTTTTAATCCATTCTACCAGTCTGTGTCTTTTTGTATTTAGACCATTTACATTTAATGCAATTATTGATATGCTAGGACTTAAATATGGCATTTTAATATTTGTTTTCTGTTTATACCCTTTGTTTGTTGTTCCTCTGTTTTTCTTTTCCTGCCTTCTTGTGAGTTACTTGATCTATTTTTAATATTTCATTTTGCTTTACCTATAGTGTTTTTGAGTATATCACTTTGTATAAGTTTTTACATACATAATTTAACACTGTTAACTAATATTGATAGTTTACCAATTCAAGTGATATGTAAGAAATTTAGCACCATTTAGATCCTTTTACTCTCTTTATAATTAGTTGTCATAAATATCTCATTTAAATACGTTGATAACCATGTCAGACAACACATTAATTTTTCTTTCAAGTAACTAATATAATTTTGAAAACTCAAAAGTGGAAGAATATCTATTATATTTACCTACACTTTTCCCTATGTCATTGTTATTTCTCTGGTCCTCATATTTCATGTTTCCTCCTTTTGTCATTTCTTTTCTTGTTGGAGAACTTTCTTTATAACCATTCTTTTGGTAGTCTGTTTTATTTTTCCTAAGGAATTTGTCCATTGTGTCTAAGCTGTCAAATTTATGTGTATAGAGTTGTTTGTAGTACTCCCTTATTATCCTTCTAAAGTCTTCAGTGTCTGTACTAATAGCTCCTTTTCTATACCTAGTGACTAATTCTCTTAGTTTTCCTTTACTTGAGAATGCCATTTTTCCTGAAAGATATTTTTGTTCTATAAAAAATTGTGGGGTAACATCTTTCAGTAATGGAAAATTTTTGTACTGCTTCATCTGGCTTCACAGTTTCTGGAGACAAATCTACTGTCAATTGGATTATGTTTTCCTATGGGTAATGTTTTATTTCTCTCTGGTTGCTTTATGGTTATTTCTTTCTCCTTAGTTTTGAGAAATTGGATTATGATGTATCTGGGTGTGTATTTCTTTAGATTTATCCTGTTGGTATTGCCTCAGCACCTTAAGTCTGTATGAAGGTTTATGCTATATTTGGGAAATTTTCAGCCATTATGTCTTCCAATTTTTTTTTCTGTTTCACCATTTTTTCTCCTCTCCTTCCGGGACTCCAATGACACAAATGTTAGAACTTTTGTTATTGTCCACAGATCTCTGAAACTCTGTTCATTTTTACTCTGTATTTTTCAGTTTGGATAATTTCTATTAATCTATCTTCAACATTCTTGAGTCTTTCTTCTCTCATCCCACATCTGCTATTGAGCCCTTCTAGTGAGTTTTCATTTTGGTTATTGTATTTTTCAGTTCTAGAATTTCCATTTAGTTCTTCTCTGTATCTTCTGTGTCTTTGTTGAGACTTCCTATCCTTTTAATTTTCCAAGTGTTTGCAATTGCTTATTGAAGCATTTTTATGATATTTACTTTCAAATCTTTGTCAATTTTTTCCAAAATTTCTGTGAATTTTGTGTTGACATCTGTTGATTGTCTTTCTCATTCAAGTTAAGATTTTCCTGATTTTTGATATGACTATTTTTAATTGGATCCTAGACATTTTGATATTATGTTATGAATTCTTGGTCTTATTTAAACCTCTTTGCTGTTGACCAGGCCACGAGGCAGGGCTTTTTCTCACACACAACCTCTGCAGATGGTCACTGGCCAAGAGGCGGAGACATCTCATTATTAGCGTAGGATGTTTGCTTCCCATTTTTATTCTCATTCTCGCTCTTTGGAATTATTGGCTGATTTAGTTTCTTCAGCTCAATCCTTGGTATATTCCAGGAGTTTTGATTTAGACACATTTGTCTGATTCTATTTTTGGTTCCCTCAGATAGGACTTCCTACCTTATGTTTTGTTCCTAAGACATAAATAAAATAGGCCTATTTATTGAGGTTCCCATTGGAGCCTATCTAGACTCCTCATAATATGGAGAATTATAAATTGAAGGACAACTCATTGCAGGTATATGCAATAAAGTTTAAGCACTGTCAAAATCGCAGAAAGCTGGAGAGAGCTGTCTATAGGGGTCAGTTATGACTACATGGAAGTCCCAGGATTTAGTCAAACAGTGGTCTTAGCCAAATAATTTTTATTTTCATCCAGATGGAGAAAGATTTGATTCTTAATTATGAAATCGTGCCAGAATTAGAAGTCAGAAAATAGCAAATCTATGCTTCAGATTGGATAAGTTAACTGAGAGAACAAACAGAAAGGGAAGATGAGAGCCAGGTGTTTCGTTGGGTGGGAGGGAGTAGGATGGGACAGGAGAGATAAAGATGTTCAACTATAAGATAAGAGAATGGAAGATGACTTATGGATACCAGAATCTAAAATTGCAAAGTTCAAGTATCTATTTTGGTGTTCCCTTTACAAGTGCTTTGGCAAGATTATCCAGGCTGCAGAGGATTATTAAAGCAAGAGGGCTGAGATGTGGCTGAGAAGGACCAGAAAACGTGAAGGCTAGAGATATGATATTTCTCAAGAAGAGAAATAACCAGTTACATAACAAATATTAGCAATGTATTTTTTACAAGTTAATTTATTCTTTCTATTTTAACTTCTACTACTTTCACAGATAAGAGGTCTGCCCTTAAATCATCTTGCTATTTCAACCCTGCTTTCCTGTATTTCTACCATATCACCTCATGTTGAATTCTTTCAACCTCCAAAATAATACTGGCCCAAAACTATATAGTATGTCAGATTTGTACTAAATATTAGAGACAATGTAGGAGGTTGACATAGTGGCCTGGAAAACTACATAACATGTAAAATCTCTGTGTATATATCCCTGGTTTTAAAATGTCTTTATCTGGGGATGGCTATTCTTAATAAGGTAATAGAAATGCAGGCATTCCTTGAGTTTTGGGTTGGCTGAATTAGAAGCTTCCAGATTCTATGTTTTTATGGAATAAAAGGATAGGCTTCTGTTATCATTATGAGTTTTTTGATTACCATTGTTGTAAATACAAGTCTTGCTTCATTATTATTAATATGCACTTTGGGGAGTTAATATATGATAAGCAGTTATTGTGTGTCAAGTACTATTCTAGATGCCCTATGAATATCTCTTTTAATATTAAAACACTTCTTGGAAATTAGATATTATTAATTCCACTTTTAGAAGATTAAAGTGAGATTTAAAGAGGTTCAATAACCTCCCTGCAGGATTTCCTTTGCTCTGTCAGAAAGATTGACCCTTGCTTTTTATTTGCTCAACTCCCTTCTCTTTTCCTCTCTTCTAATTTATTGTAGTTCCTACCCCTCAACTTCCTAATATCTTCCTACCTAGAACAGTTTAGCATTCTCCTCTTCTCTCCCCAGCCCTCAATGTTCTCCTAAATCGTGTGCTCAAGCTCTAATTTTTCAGATCTAAAGAATCCTCTTGAATGAAGTGATTTGTTGACAAAGTCAGTTTTCTCACTGCGTTCCTGATTTTATCTGTACCCTAAAGTAGCCATTTATCTTATTTACCTTAATATCTATGAGATTGATAAGCATAATTCACCATTTTCAAAAATATTTAAGTTGGTCTCAATTAATTTAAAAGCTCTCATTTGAAACATTATGCCTATGTCTACGTATTTTTTTCATTTTTATTTTATTTGTGAGTTGTAGCTTCATGTATATCTTTAAAAATCATTTCTAATGATTACCAGTACTATGAAGATGATATGCTTAAGAAATGTAATTTAATTAGCTAATAAGATCAGTGAAGTGGTAAATTAGTCAGCCATAGATGAAATATTTGACACCTATCCTCAAAAGAGGAAATGTTATTTTCTAAAAAGCATGTCAGCTTTAACATTCTCATGGTCTCATGAAATAGAATTTTAAAGCTCAAAAGTACCTTATCAATAACAAAGCCGGGTCCTATCCTTCCTGGGCTACAGATCACTCCCAAGGCTAGGCTTAAGAGCATCATCAAATACCATGTAGTGTTTCAATATGTTGAAAATGTGCATTTCAACACATTGAGTTAAAAACTTTAACTCGTGATTTTTCAAGTGCTATGGGCAAAAGCACAATATTTTTCAATAATTCCTATGGAATATGCAGCAATTCATTAAATACAAAGTAATGAAAATAAATTTAGTATGATTTTTATAGTTTTATGAACAGAGATTTTATTATTTGCCTGGAGCAATCTTAAAATCAATAGAGAAAAGAGAAAGGAAAGCCTAGGCATATTCTGTCTGGGTACAGGAAATCTTAGTTTCTCCTCTTCTCACTTCTATTCTTTCTCTCCTCTCTTACTCCCTTGCCCTTGCCCTCTGGTCTTTTTCTCTGTCTCCTCTCTCTCTCTCTCTCTCTCTTTCTCTCATTGCAAACAACCAATACATTCTGTTAAAATTTAGCTAGTTGCTGTTATTGTCACTGAAGTTCTCTCACTCAGAATTCATTTTTAAAAAGCTCTTGACTGAATGCTGTTAATAACCTTAAATAAATAAGCATGTATTGAAATCTTCCCACACCGTGCAAGTGTGCTAGGCACTGGAGGATCACACGGAAAATAACATGACACAGTTCAGCTCTAAACAAGGGAGAGAAGATAACATATATTTATCACTGTCATACAGAAGAAAATACAACACATGATTTAAAGGTCATTCAAAGTATTATGGAAGAAAGTTGGGATATTAATAGCATTGAGTTATTCAATTTGTATTGCAGATATTTTAATTTTTGTGCACTGTACTTACTATATGCTTCTAAGTCAGGCAAAGCTTGAGTCTCTCTGTATGTTGTATTTACTTCTTGTTCTGTTTTATGCCATGTAAATGAACTTATTAAAAGTATTCAAGGGGCCAGCTCCGTGTCTTAGAGGTTAAGTGTGAGCACTCCGCTGCTGGAGCCCAGGTTCGGATCCGGGCGGGCAGATGCACCACTTGTCCGGCCATGCTGAGGTGGCATCCAGCATACAGCAACTAGAGGGATGTGCAACTATGATGTACAACTATCTACTGGAGCTTTGGGGACAAAAGGGGGAAAAAAAGGAGGAGGATTGGCAATAGATGTTAGCTCAGGGCCGGTCTTCCTCAGCAAAAAGAGGAAGATTGGCACGGATGTTAGCTCAGGGCTGATCTTCTTCACAAAAAAAAAAAAAAAAGTACTGAAAATATTTCATTATCAAGTTCTATAATAGTTCCCAACCAGAAGATGAAAAAAGAATTATCACCAACGGATGACATATTTTGAGAGTCACAGAAATTTTTTAAAAAAGAAAGAAAGAAATGATGTTTTTACTCTGAAACAGCAGGCATGAGCTATTCCTGTTATGTTGCCATTCTGAATGGAGTGATTGAACACAATGAAATAAGAGACCAATGCACCTTACCTTTGACACGTCAGGCCTATGATACACCTTGACTTCAACTTAGCTTCTAACTCACTTGCAGGGCTCAAACAATCCTGTCTAATTTATTGGCAGTCTTAACGTCCCCAAAGTGGTTTGTCTTGTTTGCACAAAACTGAACTCCAAGCAAATAATCCAAATGTTTAATCTCGTCTAGCACAGCTAACATAAAAATAACCCAAAGTTGAAGTACTGTGGAAAAATATCTGCAGAAAATAGACTTATTTTAAGCAAATTACAAGCTCATTTTAAAGGAGAATATTATAAATAAAAATCCATTTTCTTGTATGCACTTCAAAGGACATTGAGTTTTGGTTGGGATTTTTCTGGTTAAAATATGATTATCCAAAGTAAATAGTCTTTAAGATCTTGCTTAAGCAAATTTGCTTTTGCTAAATTTGAAAATATTTTACATGCCGTCTGCTGTGTTCCTGTTGATTAAAAAGCTTAATATTAATATTGAATATTAATATCTTGCTACTGAATTCCATGATTCACTTGATTTCCACATAGAAATTATTTTAAAATATAATAAATTGATATTTGACATTTGTATTTACTTTTCAATGTTAAAAATCTGTTTAGATTTGTCTTATAATGTGGTGTTATAAACTAAATATAAGAAATAAACAGCTTTAGATAAAAATCAAGAGCTAAATAAAACTTCTATTTTTTCCTTTAAATGTTTTTAAGATTCTAAGATACTCCAGGCTTTCCTATAGTAATTTTTTACAAGTGGTATTACTTATGCAAGGTGAAATTATGTCATTCTAGTCTTTTTTATTAATTCCATTAATTTTAGTGTAATTATTTTACACAGAAGACAGAGAAAGCTAACTTCTGTATAAAATAATAAAAGCAACGCACACAAACTTTTTGTAAAATCTAAAGCAAATAAAATAATAAAACAAAAATTATTGTAGTACCATTTTTAAAACTAATTGCTAAGAAAAAAGTATATAAATGATAGAATAAGCATGAGAGATATGTGCATGGATCTTAATACATACCAAAAATGAAAATAAATCAAAAATTATAGAAAAATATTTCTTAAGTGTAGGCAATCTTTATTTTGGTGATTATTATAAAACAAAAAAGAAGGAGGAGAAGTAGTATGGTAAGATTAGAAAAGTTCCTAAGTTTTCTATTTGGATTATACCTGGCATTATTTGATGTTCTTAAATATTTATCCTTAACATTCCTACAAGCTGCTTTTTGAAACGCAATAAACAATTTATGTCTTGCTGTGAGGGATATATAACTGAACACAATAATGAATTCATACTTAAATCTAAATTATTCATTTGTTATATTACAAAAAAAAATGATTCAATATTTAGGCAATGCTCTTGATTCATAATTAAAGCCTTTGCTTCAATATTTGATTAAAATTAATTCTGAGTCCAGTAACACTATAATAACATTTAGTGTCAATCATTTAAAAATTGTTCTGTGTCATGAGGGAGAAAAGCTATTATCAGGCCTAAGAATTAGTAAAAGTGTCAGGCAAGTAAATAACCTGTCATACAGCTGTTAGTACTGATTAATCTCTGAAGCACCATCACTTCCATAAATGAAGAAGAAAGGTAGAGGCCAATGAGACTAGCAAACATTCACTAAATATGTGAGGTTAGCCTAGTTCTTACCCAAATTTTACTGATGTTGCTCTATGAACAGTTTAAAACATTATTTCTAAAAATATATATTTTACATTATTTTACTGTAAGTGGGACATTAATTCATTGCAAAATACTTATAAAGGAGTAGGTCATCACAGAAGAGGAAAGAGAAAGGCAGGGAGAGAGGGAGGGAATAAACAAGGAAAAAAGAAAGAAAAGAGTTGTCCCACCAGTGGGGTATTGTTTTTTTTTTATTTGAAACCAGAAATATTAAATAGAAAGATAGATAGATGATAGATAGTTGGATGGATAGGTAGATAGATAGATAGATAGATAATCTTAAAGAAAACAATCGGTTTTCCAACCGGCAATTCTGCCATTACCTTTTCCTGCTGACAAGTTTTAATCTGTAAAGCTATATTTAATTTATGAATGGTATTCTATCACATGACTATACCTTGAATTCTTCAAATATTAAGAGCTATATTTCAGAACTATATTTAAGTTCAATGCAGTTTTCTACCAGTATAAAAACTTCCCCTGCAGCTTTTATGATGTATCTGACTGATGGTTCCTGAAAATGACTGAGGAGGCTCAGCCTAGTGCAGGGACACAGCTCTCTGAGGGGAACACGGTAAACAAGGACAGATGAGTAAGATAGGCACCGCTGACAAGCTGTCTCTGCAGTGTTGGAGAAGCCCAAATGGTGTATTTAAAATAACTTTTTCAAAATTGGTCTTTGGCTCCAGAATTTAAAATTAAAACCCTGCAATGTCATTACAATATAACTAACAAAAATAAAACCGTATCTGAATCTTTGTGTTATAAGCCTTCCTGGGAACTATAGAATATATACGAACATAAACAAATAGACAATAGAGATGCTATTTGTTTCCAATACTCAAGATGGTGACTACTTAAGGACTTCCAGAGATGGCTGTATTTGCTCTCAGAGTTGGACTTGGTCCTGCCAGATGTTCCATGGACGCTGTTAAATAAAGTGGTGGAAGTCTCAGCAGCCTGCTCTAGAGGAAAGGGCTTGGGTTCTAAGCTCAACTATGCAAATGTAATCACAAAAATAATTCTCTCCTATTACCAATATTACAAAGCATTCACTCAAAAATGATTTTATGTAACCTTTGCAATATTCTTGTGAGGTATGAATTATATCATTTTAGGTTCTAAGAGAAAAATTTAGGGATATTTGAAAAATAAACTATAAACTGAGAAAAAATAAATTGCTTAAGGTATCATTTGTTTTTACTTAACTTCATGCTATTATAAATAGCGTGGGCGAGCAGTGAGAGAAACAAGAAGGAGGTGTGTGGGAGGGTTGTTCTTCATGGATTCTTTTCTAAAAGAAAAATTATTCATGTGTTTTATAATGGCAAAATGTCAAGCCATTTGTAACTGGTCCTGTAGTCCAATGTTTCATGAACCTTGTACCACAAGGTTCCCTTAGAGTTCCCTATATGTGTGGGAGTGAGCGGAACTCAGAACCGGAGGGCCAAATCTAACCAGGGCAGTTCAATTTTATCCTGGTTTTCATGTTCATTTTCTTCAAGCACTTTTGTTTAAGCAGATTTCTTAGACTTAAAGGTGTTTAAAACTACCATTTTTGATAAGGGATATTATAACTTTACTCCATGATGGTGGTTTGAAGAAAATTTAGGAGGTTGGTCCAAAGGTATTTAGATTTTCACCATGGTAGAAATCAATCCATTCCATTCTTCATTAACATATTTGATAGGAATCTCATGTCAAAGGAAAGGGATGTTTAGAAATATTCTGTAAATGGTGAAAGTGTAAATTACTGGAGACATCCATTAAAATCATGAAAATGTGATTTTTAAGAGTTTTAAAGATATTTTCTATTGATTTCCTATCTGTTTTCAATCTAATATTTCCAAATCACTAACTATCCTGTTTCTAACCAGAGAATTCTCAATCAAGACGTAAACTTTATGCTTTGAGAACTGCATCCTCCAGAAACTATTTAGTATTGGAAATCGCTTAATTTCCCTTTCACAAAGAGCTCCAGCACCTTGAAAGCACGAACCAAGTTTTCTCACCTCTAACCATGATAGATGAATATCTCATATTTCCAAATGCTTGATTCTGTGACATTTTGAATGAGGGATTAGATAAGCCAATTTTTTCAAAGGCACAGAGGAAAGAAAAATCATATTAGTATACTGTCACCTCTCTGAAAATTTAATTAAAAATATCACAATTACTTTATTATATGATGTTAACAAAAAATTGCTAGAGGATTTCCAGCAAACTTAAGCTGTAAGTAATTACTTGAATCAACATTTTTATTAAATTAAAGTCATTTATAATTATGAGTTCGACTCCTTAGCAATTTTTCATTAGAATATAAACATACTCATAAATTTTCTAAGGATAAAAAGCCGTTTAGCAAATTTCTTATCTATGCAATTCTTCAATTTATAGTTCTAACATAGTTATAATTTATAACTATGAAGTTTCTTTTTAAGAGGCAAAAAACAATCATAGGTAAAAGCAACATAATGTTTCTGTACTCCCTAGAAACTTGAAGGACTAACTTCAAACCCATTAATCACTTATAAGCCATTAGATATTATATACAATGTAATTTTTTAAAAACAAACAAATAAACAAAACTGGAGCACCAACCCAGTCCTTAGACTAATCCAGACCAGTTTGCTCATGCTCTTTCCAAAGCAATCTTACCCATTAGCTTCCTGGCTGATTCTGCTAACTGCAATCCCAAGTTCTAGGATGGCTATTTGCCCCCCTATCTAGAAGAAATATGATTATTTGAACATATTTCACATAGGTCAAAAGATAATCCCTAAATCAAAGTGATTTAGAAAACAACCTAGTGATGAATAATTACCTAGGTAAAAAAGTGCATACTGTAAAGTTATCTATATATGAGTATTGTTTTAAATATTGGATGATATATAAATGGCAGGAGGGAAAAAAGGAAGAAAGGGAAGGAAAGAAACAACTAAGGAACAAAGGAAAGACGATCATATTTACTGCAATCATGTGTACATAGGAGGCTATCAGCATCTACAGAGGAAAGATTATAGATGTATATGCCTGTTAGCAAGGAAGTCAAATATCCATGAGAGGGAAGCAGCAGATGGTGGTAATCAAATAACTAAATCATAAGATAATTTAATATATAAATATTTGCCTTACTTATCTCTTACCAGGAAATAGTCTATGTCTGAAAAAGTGGCTATTTGTGGGTTGGCCCGGTGGCGTAGTGCTTAAGTTTGCACGCTCCGCTTCCGCGGCCTGGAGCTCACCAGTTCGTGGGTTCGGATCCCAGGTGCGGACATACACACCGCTCATCAAGCCATGATGTTGTGGTGTCCCACATACAAAACAGAGGAAGATTGGCACAGATGTTAGCTCAGGGACAATCTTCCTCAAGCAAAAAGAGGAAGATTGGCACAGATGTCAGCTCAGGGCCAATCTTCCTCACCAAAAGAAAAAAGTAGCTATTTGCTCTACTTTCCCCTCATCTTTTCCCACTGTGTGTGTGTGTGTGTGAAAGAGAGAGAGAGAGAGAGAAAGAGAGAGACTGATAGGGGAGGAAGTGAGTGGTTATGGAGGGGAAAGAAAATACAAGACAGAAGTGGTAGATGCTAAACAACCTGGGAATAAAAGAGGGAAATGTGCCAAAGTTGACAGTGCTGCCATGATAGAAACAAAACATGACAACCTAATTCCAACACTCAATAACTATGCCGTATATATAGTTTTTCCACTCAGGGCCATCGCCCAATTTAAGCAAGTCCTTCTTCAGACTCCTCTAATTCTTTCCTTTCCTTATCCTCAAAGACATTCCATTATCTCAGGTCATCAGATTCAACCTTCTTGCAAAGTGTGCCTCATTCCAAAATTTCCATTCTTTCCAAATGTCCTTACTAACAAAAATAAAGAGAAAAGTAAAAAGAAGAAACAAACCACTTCCATTCACTGAAGCCAATCTCCACAAGGTATAAATGGATCTCAATAATCACCAAGGGAAGTTTCTTAACCCCAAAGACGGCATGGTGTCTGATGTCTCGTGAATCTTTCTTTTTCCACTCAAAGCTGGTCACTTATAGAAAACCTCAACTACCACGGTATTTCCTCACCTAGATAATATGGAACTAGAACAAGCTAATCTGCGAATTACTTTCCATGATACTATGAATATTGAAAGAATTTGTATTTCAGTGTGTATGTAAATAGTTGTCTCTTAAGAAATGACATTAAAATACAATGATAGTGTGGAAGATACTATTTGTTGACTCATGTTCTTGGGATGTTAATGGTCAAGTCAGAGGCATGCAGGAATTGTAGATTTGTAATCAACAAAAAAAAACAGAAAATGAGTACTGAGAAAATCAGAGGAATTACCTAATTTAATGGGTTATTATCTACAAAGAGCTGAAGAGTAATTTCTTTCTTCTATTAGTCGTTAATTTATCAGATGCTATACAAGTGTACCCATATTTTACCATCCTCACTTCTAACTAATGAGAAAATCAGAATTTTCCCAAAATATGAAGATGAACACATAAGAATATTCCACATATATCCACTGATGGAAGGATTTCATATTTCCCAACCCATTCATCTGTCTTCCTATCTATCTGGTTATCTTCTTTCTATCTTTCTATCATCTATCTATCTATCTATCTATCTATCTATCTATCTATCTATCTATAATCATCTATCTTTATCTATCTATCCAGTTTCACCATGTTTGAACTGGGCATGACTTCATTAAGATTCCTCAATGGAAGTTATTTTAAAATAATCATTCCAGCAAAGGATCATGCTGATATCCAGATATCAACTGACAACCATTTCAGGACTTCACCAAAGCCTACCTATCTAATCCAGTAGATATACAATGGAAAGGTTGGCACCCAACTGGCTTTGACAAATAGATATTAATGCTGAGGACCAAATGACCATTTACAACAATGACAACCATGGCTCCAAACACATGGAAAAGACCAGAAATAGGATTGGTCTGCATATATGGAAAAGCCCCCAAAACAAAACAAAACAAATCCCACATCTTAGTTTCTTAAAAATAACCATCCTAGATGGATTGACTGTTCTAATTTTACTCCTCAAAACAGAATATGCATCTTAGATACATACCACCTTAGAACAAGTAGTCCCACTCTAACTCCACACTTGCTGCCTTCACAGGAAGTGAGTGGGCAAGGTAAAAAAAAAAAAAAATTCATTTATTTTAATATAGAGAAAAAAGTATTTGTAAGAGTATATGCAGCTGAGTTAGTCAGAAAGACAGCATTTGACAAAATCTCCCTGTTTGAAGAAAATTATAAGTTGATTTATCAATAACTTGATTATTACATAAATTGTGTCATGTGTGAGATGAATGAAACCATTTATTTTCTTCATAATGAAATATATAGCAGTGAATATAGTAAATTATTTAACATTTTATTAGTAATCATTAGATTTTTCAAAGCAACATATGCATACTTGGCCCAGATTGCTCTCATTTTTGGAGCCCTGTGTTGGCTCTCTTATTCTTTGGGGCTCCTTCCTCTTCCTTGTTACTATCCTTCCTAGATTGTTGATATTCCCATGTCTGCCTCTGAGGTGAGGAATGCCAGTAATTACGACTGAAATTAGAGTTCTGTTTAAAAAATATGGATGATCCGTTACACCAAAAAATAATTTCAAGTTTTGGCACTTCTTAATTAAAACATTTTTTAAAATGATATACAGAGAGAGTTAGTAACTGTAAAACTAATGTTAAAATGCATTTTTCAATGCCGTATGTTCTCACAAGCTTTCCCTTTCACTATTAACTGTGATTTTTAACACGATGCAAAAGCATATTTATATGTATTCTTATTTTGCATTACAACCATAATTTCACAATAAACATGTATACTTCAGCAGAGTTGGATCTCTAATACCTTAAAAAAATTGATTGCTTTAAAGATGACAAATTATACATTACACATTTAATATTAAATACAACCTTAAAAAATTATCCCTTAAGTAAATTTTCTTTACTTTTAGTATATTCAGCTTTAGGTCAAGCTTTGCTTGAAAATTGTGTTAAAGAAATAGGAATATCAACACTTTTATACATGGGAGGAATATAGAAGCCATCATATCCTTGTGATTTAGGCCTGTGTTCTGCAAAAATTCTGTATATCAAGAGAACAAAAACAGATGTGAGGTTGTTTGGTTCACCCAAAGCTTTGCTATACTTTCTCTCTGCACTTTGGAGCTATCTAGGGAGAAAGACGTCTATACCATGCAACATAATTTGGGAAAATGTTATTTTTAAAATACTGTCTTTCTATTTAGTGATTTAGTGTCTTTCCTCTAGTCGAACAAACTAACTTGCAAAAGCTGGTAAGAGACAAGATACTTTCTTGAGTATCAATAGTTAATCTGGAAAAAGTTTTTTAAGGTGTTGCCCGTTAACATAAGAGTGTACAAGAGATTTTAAATAACCTATTGTAAACTTTTCAAAGGAAAATAATCAATGTATGTGGCCTAGGCACAGATCTATGCTCTCCTAATTTGGTAAATGTTTCAACTAAATATTATAAGATTTTATTGATACTCAATTCTTACTTAATTGAATTTCTACTCCTTTGTAGAGCCGAGAATGACCATAAGTTCGTTGACCATCTACCATTTTCTCAGTATGCTGTGCTTCCAAATATTTTCTTTGTATCCTTGAATTTATCCATATCCAACGTAATTCCAAAATCAGGTAAAGGGTAATATTTCATGCATCTGTGTGACTTCTTATTGAGTATCCCATTTGCTTCCTCAGAGGAACTAGATTAAACAGTCAGCAAATATTACCCTATAGGAATCCATAATTTCTGCCACTCTCAGCCCTTTGATAGATTAGACTATCCAGCAGTGAGTGTAGAGTCAGTAACTATGAACGTAGTTCCAAACTGTTGCAAGTGTTAATCTTCTGATAAGATTTTGGAAATTACCTCTTAATAGTGAAAAGAAAGCACTCCTGGAACATAGACAAATAATAGCCTTTTTAGGATTGACATAATTTGCTTACTGAAAACCAAGTTGTAGATAATGAAATCCACCTTTAAAAGTTTTCTTACATTTTTATGTCTTTCCTCTAGATCATTCTTTAATGATGATTCCTTAACGATTCTTTAAGACCCCAAGAAGACTTCATTTATCAAAATATCAAGACCGTTAATTAGCCCAGTGCTCAACAGTTGAAAAGATATATAAATTTTGTTTTTAAAAAATTTAATGTTTCAAAGAGTTTGTCTAATGACATTAATTTTCCATTCCTTTTAGGATTACGAAACATATAGCAATATTAAAGTAGTTGACCAGAAACTAACACATACGGACTGCTGCATTTGCTTGCTATGGCAGATGCTGTTCTTGTTGCACCAATATCCCCTCCTCAGTCATTGACCATTTCCTTGCTCTCAGGACTTCTTTTGACTGACAGCATCATATCTCTATGCCCAAGTAATTTTCACTGACTGCTAATAGCTGCTCTTTCTTCGCACAGTCAGGAGAGAAGTGCAAGAGAACAAATGCTCCCCAGAAGGAGAGCTCAACTGATAACTCACATGAGTTAGTGTATGTTCTCCACCATTTCTTAGAGCCTTTCAGGGATATTAAGCTCTATTTGCTCACAGAGGTAACTGGCTTGATAAAATATTCTTTATTGGCCTCCTTTACTTTGCTGTCATACTTCCTCACTTCTCTACTGGCATTTCCAGGGATTATCTTCCAAACAAATTTCTTGTATTGAAATACTTTTCTCAGGGTCTGTGCCTGGGGAAACTCAAACTAAGATACTTGTCTTTAAGATGCCCAATTTTCTCCATATTTTAACATCTTTGGGATTGGTGTGTAACATTGTATTTGGGACCGACATTTGGAGGGCTACTTGGCTCACAATAAATCCTTCAATGGCTGTATCTGTGCTTCTATGATTCTTGTCTCCTCACCATAGCTGATTGGCCTAGTAGCAGAAGCATATGACTCAAGTTGGATCAGTCCTATCTCTTCCAGGAAATTAACACTTGAATAAAGGGCCTCAGAGACTGGACTGGCTGAGGCAATGTTGAAGGCCAAGTCCTAGAGAGAAGAACCATAAACTTCTTTGCTGAGGTCCCAAAGCTTTCCCTATTCTCTTCTTTTCCAAGGCTTGGTGCCTTTCCTGCAGTACTGAGGCTGTCTCAAAACACTCCAATACATCCGCCTCCCAGAATTGTTTTCTGATGCATGAAATGCCTCTCATCCCATCCCTTACCACAAAAAAAAAAAAAAAAAAAAAAAAAATTTCATGCTTAAAATCCACAAGGCATTGATGGAAAATTCCTGATCCATTTATTTCCCTCTGACCATCAAGAGGTTTACTGAGACTTTGAATTTTTTATTTTGCTTTTAATTAATGCACAAGTTAATAATACTAGCCACCTTGAATCCTAATAGTGCATACATTTTGGATAACCAGTAATCATCAAATAGTGAAAGTATGGTTTGAAATCTGTCAAACACAATTTAATTATCAGCTAAGAAACAGAAGATTCATTTAAAAGATTTTCACTGAGTGCCTATTTTATCATGGCCACTGTGCTGAGTAAATGTGACAGAGATCAATCTGCTTCATTCTACTCTTGCTCTGCAGAACGATTTTATTGGTTTCTGAATATTTACTTAAAATTTATGGGTTAAATCTTCTTTCAAGTTAACAGGAAGACCAAACTAGAATGTTTTAGCTCCAATTCTAAATTCCTGGGGGACGAACTGACAGGCCCAGCTTGGTTCCAGTGTTTACCACTAAAACACCCAATTAAAGCTAGGACAGAAGAGTAATATTTTACAAAATGGTTGCTGAGGGCTCATCACTGTTATGAGGAGGAAGCGGGAAGTTCCTAGGATGTGAAACTGGGAAAAACTAACTAGAGACATCCATCCATTTTAGGTAGGGTGTTCACACATCCTAGTTTTCCTGAGGCATTCCTAGTTTATGTCTATGTTTTAGGTATAATTACTAAGACTGCCCCCTTTTGCTCTCAAAAGAGTTCTCTCTTTAATGATATATGTCACCCTAATTATAGAGATTATTGAGGGCAACACTATCCTTTTAACTGAGAGGACAATTGAGACCTAGAAAGGTTAAGAGACTTTTTCAAGGTGATCCAATTAGTAGTAGATCTAAAAGTAGAACTCAGTTGTGCAGTATACCATTTCAGTTATTAGTTTATATTGTTGAATCTATTCTCTTTCATCATTCTACGTTGGATTGACAGCATGATGTTATAGTTGGTTAAAGTACAGTTGAGTTTAGTAGTCAAGGAACAGACCAACCCTAACTCCATTTGGTAAAATCATGATCAGAATTAATATCCTAAACAAGGAGCCAGACAAAGATAAGAGAACATTGTTCTGGCAGAACTTTTCTTGGGATGCAAAATGCTATTACAAAATAGAGTATAATTCCAAGTCATTGTTTTTTGTTTGTTTCCCTAACATTGGTTGAATGGGACCTAACCTTGACTCTATCATTATGGGAATGTGTGCTCTTCTTAAAGAAAACAGCCTGAAAGTTTATGCACTAACCAAGGATAGCCTTCCTTCCAATTGGCTAATTAAACCAGAGAATAACACCTTGAAATGACTCTTCTCTCAAAACAGACATTTTTACCATTCTAAAAAATATTAGAAATGTAGCCCTTCAGCGAAAATATCCCACTTCTGGGGAAATGGCCTTCTTCTGAGATTAGCATAAAGCAAATTTGTGAAGTAGGCAAATTTGTTAACATTTTAATATTAGAAAACCATCCTTCTCTATATCCTTGTTGATAACATTTTCTCCATTCTATCCTCTAGAGTCTGAGTCCTTTTATTTTCTCATCATTTTTTACTTTGAAAATTTGCTCTCTGGAAAGGAATTTTCACATTTCTATAAAGGAGAGATGACGATTAGCTATTGTTATTTCCTAAGATCCCTGTTCTATAAAGTCTTATCTATAAAGCCCAAACATTTAGAAAGCTAGGAATTAAATTTTAGGCATTAGAAAATTGTAATATTGTTTGGAGTAGGTGGGACTTAGAACTCGTCAAGCCACATCAAGTGTATGGTCCCCTAATCCATCCATTTTATCCTTTAGAAGGCCTTCTACTTTAACTTCTACGTACATCTAGAAAAGCAGAATGAAGACTCCTTTCAAAATATTCCAAATTGGAAAGTTAAATTCATAGCTATCCCATTGCAAAAGCACCCTAAAAATATAGCAAGATGATCAATAGCTACTATATATTTCAGTGCCAGAAGCTGAGAAAAAGAATCACAGGGAAAAGATGGAATTTAGATGAGTTCCCTAAGGGAAAGCTTTAGAGTTTTGCATCTTGATAGGTGATTTTCAGAGGAAGCTAAATTACGACTTTTCTCAATCAACTCATACTTAAAAACGTCAGCAACAGCACAATACTTTGAACAATGCTCACGTAAATATATGCCAGCTGAAACTGTGAAATGGATGAGCTGGTGAGCAGGAATTTCAAGTTGAGAAGAAAATTTCTCATACTTTTTACACGACATTAAAAATAAGAAAAGTAAAAGAAATGTTAAGACCATAGTTCTAATTCTGATTATTAATAGCTACAGCAGAAATTCAGACCCGTTTTGGTTTCTTATAGTTATACTGTTGAGTGTTTTGTTGTATTTTGAATAGCAGAATGCTCTAAAAAAATCAATAAAATACTTTACTGAAATTTCAATGACTGTCAAATTTCAAGGCTAATTTTTTAACTTGTTGGCCCTCATTTTTTAATAATATAATATGTCTGGTTATAACCATATTCTACAAATTTCATGGGAATATTATGAGAAATAACTTGATGTTACCAATATACCCTTTAGGAATATTCATAAAAATAAGTGTAAGATGGCCAAGTTTATTTATTAGAGGGTGCTGAAATGTAGAAACTGCGCAAAAATAGTAGCTTCAGGGGTAACTAAATTAAGCATTCGTGAATCAGTCTGAAATTTTCGGCAGTACAATCCAGAGGAAAGATATCAGTGACTAAACTGAAAGTTCCTTTGGGACTCCTGGCTGAGTTTACTATTCTATCACCTGTATATTTGCATATTTCTAATTAATTAGTCAAATTATAATCAAAAATATTAAGAATTTGCTTTCTTACACCTTTCAAACTAATGTTTAGCTCAAGTAAGCAATGTTATTAGCCATTTTGAGTTTACAGTTACAGAAGTAAATAAAGAAAGGGGGATGGGGTGATAGATGGGTGATTTCCCTTAATTCCTCTCTTCTTGAAATGTGTTGAAAGCATAATACATTCAGGTACTCTCTCTATAACTAATCAAAATTGCAATACTTGAATCAGTTTTTAAATTAAAGATGTACTTCCTAGCTGTCTGAACCACTGAACTGAGGAGTTGTCCAGTCTGCAACAACTGGGTTATTTTCTTTTTAAGTTTTAACTTAAAAAGAACCACACTCTTGAGGCAATATATTTTAACTAAGGAGCTTAGGAAAATATTCTCCCAGATTTTTAACTATTTGCAAGTAATTTATTTGTTTAGGTCTACTAATTCAGAGGGGAAGAGGCTAATTCTATCTGATTTAAATGGTTTTAGAAATGACAGTGTGCGCCCTTGAGGTGGTGAATGGTAGAAATAAACATCCTTAGCCGGGAGCCTGGAGACTTCACTTCTAGTCTTCACTCTGACATTGTGTGGCTGAGAAAAAGTTATTTCCCCACTAAATGGACTTCAATTTCATCAGTTGTTAAAAATAACCAGTCATTTTAGATTATTTCTACAGTTACTTCCATCTGAAAAAAAAAAAAAAACTGTGTTTTTGGTATGCATAGTGCAGCTAAAATACTTGGTTGATGCTAAAGGGAAGCTTGGAAACAGCAGCTCTAATCAGTAAACACTAAGATTTGTATCTAACTTATTAGATAATTACATGTAGAGAGTTTGTTTTGTAAACTCTGTTTCCTTCATTTTATTACATATTTTACTAGAAAATTCTTACTGATATTATTTCTTAACAAGTTGTATCTTCTGTTAGAAAGAATACAGTTAAAAGCAAAACTTGAATCTCTCAGGATTGTTCAAAATCCAGCATTCCTAGTCTTCAAATGATTGAAGTACCTTATTATTTTAGTTATTTTTCTCCTCTTTCCCTTATTATATTTCAATTTAAATTCAATGACTTAACTTTGTCTCTTTTCTTCCCTTTTATTTTTTTTGTTATTTCACATTGATGTGCCTTTTCTTCTTTCTTCAAAGTCCCTAGAATTTGGGAACTTTTGGAGAAACAGTAGGACATCTTCCCCATTGTGGAGGAAAAATACCATACTTTTTTCTCTATGCAAAAAGTGTTTTCATACATGTCAGAAAAATATGTATCCTATAAGGAATGTATTTGTCAGAGCTAGAAATTTTTGTTTCCAAACTCAGCTATTAAATGTGATTTTCTAAATGAAAAAGTCTGTTGAATACTCATTTCAAAGACTATAATATCCTTTTGCTACAATAGCAAATTGGTTTGATTTCTTTAGTGTTTATTCTAACAAAAAATGTACCTCCTTTTGACCCCCGTTTTATGTTTTTCATGCATTAATAAGTTTGTTTACATAGGGAAAATTTCCCAGGAAGATGTATTTTTGAAGAAAAATATGTTGATAACTAGTCTAGAATTTGCTAGGATTTCAGTATAAAACTCTAAGCTCTTGAGAGCAGGGATTGTCAAATAAGTAATTCATTATGTCATCTGTTAAACCTGAAAATATTTATTAAATATCTGCTATTTCCAGGAATTGTGTTAAACATTTGGTTATATAGAGTTCAAAAGATAGATACTGTGTCAGCTTATACAAAGATTATTTTCTGTCTTCAGCATCTCCAAGCACAGTGCTTGATTGATATTTGACCATCAATAAGATTTCTTAAGCAGATTAACTAAAGACACATCATTCAGCTTTTTATGTCCTTCTATTAAAAATATCAAATCAAAACTAACAAAAAAAAATCTAGCATAAAATTACAATAAACAATTCTATCCTCACGAATTTGGTAATGTAAATGAAATGAAACAATTCCTTGAAAGATACAAACTATCAAAACTCACAGAAGGAAAAACACACCATCTGAATAGCTTTACAGCTATTAAAAATTGAACCAATAATTAATATACCAGCAAAAAAGAAATCACCAGATCCAGATGGTTTCACCAGTGAATTGTACCATACAAATAAGGGGTGGAAAATGATACCAATTCACCAAAATCTCTTCCAGAAAATAAAAGCAAAAGAAACACTTCCTAAATCATTCCATGAGGTCAGCATTATCCTAACAGCAAAACCAGAAAAAAAATTACAAGAAAGGAAAACTACAGATCAATACTCACATGAACATAACTGCAAAAATCCTCAACAAAATATTAAGTCAAATCCAACAAGAAGTGAAAAGAGTTATATACAATGACCAAGTGAGATTTATTCTAAGTATCCAAAGCTGGTCAACATTCAAAAATCAATCAGTGCAAGCCACTACATCATCAGACTAAAGAAGGAAAATCATATGATTCTATCAATTGTCATAGGAAAAGCATTTGACAAAATCCAATACCTATTCATGATAAAAACTCTCTGTAACTAGGAGTAGAAATGAACTTCCTTAATTCAATAAAGAACATCTTCAGATAATCTACTGCCAACATCCTACCTAATGGTGAGATTGGACACTTTCCACCTAGGGTGAGAAACAAGGCAAAGATATCCCCTTTCATCACTCCTACTCAATGTCATATACAAAGCCCTGGCTAGTGCAATAAGACAAGAAAAAAGAAATAAAAGTTATACAGATCGGAAAGGAAGAAATAAAACTGCTGCAGGATATAAGGCTAATACACAAAAGTCAATTTTTTTCCTACGTGCCAGCAGTGAATGATTGGAATTTAAAATTTATAAAAAATAATAACATTTAAAATTGCACTCAAAAAGTGAAATATGCATAAATCTAACAAAATATTTACAGGATCCATAAGCAGAAGTACAAAACACTGGTGAAAAAAAGTCAAAAGATATCTCAATAAATGGAGAGATGTTCTGTGTTCATGGAGTGAAGACTCAATACTGTGATGTCAGTTCTTCCCAGCTTGATCTATAGAGTCAATGTAATCCCAATCAAAATCCCAGCAAGCTATTCTGTAGATATTGACAAATAAATTCTAAACTTTGTATGGAAAGGAAAAGTCCTAGAAGAGCCAACACAATACTTAAGAAGAAAGTTGGAGAACTCCTTTTACCTGATTTCAAGTCTTACTATAAGCCTACAGTAATCAAGACAGTGTGGTATTGACAAAAGAATAGAAGCAAAGGAAATCCAATTCATGTCTTTCTAACAAATGGTGCTGGAACAGTTGGATTGTCATATACCAAAAAAAAAAAATGAACCTGGACGTTACAGACATTACACCTTACATAAAAATTAACTCAGAGCCGGCCCCGTGGCTTAGCGATTAAGTGTGTGTGCTCCGCTACTGGCAGCCCGGGTTCAGATCCCAGGCGCACACTGATGCACTGCTTCTCCAGCCATGCTGAGGCCACGTCCCACATACAGAAACTAGAAGGATGTGCAACTATGACATACAACTATCTATTGGGGCTTTGGGGGAAAAAAAGGAGGAGGATTGGCAATAGATGTTAGCTCAGAACCGATCTTCCTCAGCAAAAAGAGGAGGATTAGCATGGATGCTAGCTTAGGGTTGATCTTCCTCACAAAAACATAAAAAAAAATAAATAAAAATAAAAAATTAACTCAAAATGGAACTTATACCTAAAATACAAAATTACAAAACTTCTTGAAGAAGACATAGAAAAAAATCTATACAGCATTGAAGTTCGTGATGAGTTTTTTAAATAAAACATCCATAGCTTGATCCATGAAAAAAGATAAGATGGACTTCATTAGAACTAAAAATTTTGTTCTGTCAATCCCTATTAAGAGAATGAAAAGAGAAGCCACAGATTGGAAAAATACATTTGTAAAACAAGTAGCTGATAAGTGACTTGTATCCAAAATATGCTAAGAACTCTTAAAATACAACAAAAAGGAAAACAAAATATAATTTAAAAATGGGCAAAAAATCTGAACAGATATGTCTCCAGAGAAAATATACAGATGGCAAATAAGCATATGAAAACAGGCTCAACAGTATTTGTCATTAATGAATTGCAAATTAAAACAATAACAAGATAGTACTTTACCCCTATTACAATGGCTAAAATACAAAAAAACTGACAATATTAACTTTTGGTGATGATGTGGAACAACAGGAAATCTCACTCATTGCTGGTAGAATTGCAAAATGTTACAGCCACTTAGGAAGACACATTATCAGTTTCTCAAAATACTAAACATAATCTTAATATACAATCCAGCAATTGTGCTCCTAGGTAATTACTCAACCAATTTAAAAATAATGTCCACACAAAACTTACATTTTTATAGGAGCTTCTAGTTTTTGATGATTATGGTAACGCTATTATAAACATTCAAATGTAGCCTATAGTAGCTGGAAAAAGGCAAGGAAATGTATTCTTCTGTAGAGCTTCCAGAAAGAATGCAAGAGTCCTGCTGACAACTTGATTTTAGACCAGTGAGTCTATGTCATATTTCTGACCTAGAGAAATGTTACATCATAGTTTTGTTTTAAGCCACTATGTTTGGTAATTTGTTATAGTAGCAATAGGAAACTAATACAGTGGTGGCTGGTAGGATCTAGATCTCTTACTATTAGAATAGGAAGTTACAAATAGAGGAGAAGGCTAAAATGATCCATGTAATAATGAGTTAAGAGTTGGAGTCATCAGTTTGAACTCAAGTTTGGCTTAATCTACAGATGGCTACATGTACAAATACTTACAGATACGTGAACATATATATATTAGTATAGACCCATGTATCCTCAGCCCTGTTAGCTTGAGAAGATTTAGAAACAATGACATACCAGTAGCAATGAGCACACCTAGCACAAGATCTTGGTCTCTAACATCATTCTGCAGTAAAAGGAGACAGGGTTCCCTTGAGAAATGGCTGACACTAGGACTGGGACAGGAAATATAGAAGATGAGTTTGGAACATTTTAGGAGCCAACTAAAAGGACTCCGAATGGCCAAAGCAGGAAAAACTTGAGCAAAAAAAATAAATAAAATAGTATTGGATTTATAACCTAAAGTATAAAATAAATAGTCCATACTGAGAAAAATGGTTAAATAAATAAGTGGGGGAGAATAGACAAATTTCCCATGCAGGACAATTCCAAAAAATTGATGTAGATATTTTGCCCTTAAGAAGGTGGTGCATAACTCCTTACTCCTTAAGTGTGGGATACACACGTGGCTTTCTTCTTAAAAGTACAGCATAGAAAGGAGAAAAAAGAATAACTTTACAGTGGCGAAACATGACAAACACAACCTCAAGTCAGGTGACCAAGGTTAACATTAACAGTGACAAATCATTTTGATAGTACGTGCCCTTGATCTAATGAGTTGAAAATGGCACTTCACCTCTGTGGCCCCTCCCCAAAACACACTATCCTGACATAATCATGAGAAAAACAGCAGGAAAATCCCAGCTGAGGTACATTTTACAAATTACCTAACAGTCTTCAACAGTTTAAAGGTCCTCAAAAAGAAGAAAATTCTGAGAAACTGCTACAATCAAGAGGAGCCTAAGGAGACGTGATGAAAAAAATGTAATGTGATGTTCTGAATAGGGTTTTGGAACAGAAAAAAAAAAAAAAAAAAAAGAGAGATATTAGGGAAAAAGTAAAGATATCTGAGTAAATTATGTATTTTAGTTAATGTAGCACTATTGTTTTATTCATTGTGTAAACATACCAAACTATCATAAGATATTACCAATAGGGGAAACTTGTGGTGTATACAGGCATTCTTTGTATTATCTTCACAATAATTCTTTTTTTTTTTTTTTTTTTAATGGCTTAGCATCTGATTTATTTCTTTTTTTTTTTTTTTTTTTTTATTGCAGTAACATTGGTTTATAACATTGTAAAAATTTCAGGTGTACATCATTGTACTTCTATTTCTGCATGGACTACATCATGTTCACCACCAAAATACTAATTACAACCCATCACCACACACATGTACCGAATTTAATTCTTTAATCTAAAACTGTTCTAAAAAAAAAAAATTCAGATGTCTGCCTGTGAATGCACACACACAAAAGGTATTTTGCCTCCAGTCAGTGAAAAACTGAACTGGTCTGTCTTTCTAGCCATCTCAAGAACCCTTATGTCCTTTATATACTGATTCATCTAGAAAAGCTAAGCCTAGAGATTTGGGGTTCTTCATTTTTTATTTGTAAAGCATATTATGGGAACAACAATGACAACCTCGCTAAGTATCATCAAAGGATACAACATATTTTACCATACAATAAACCTAAATATCTCATTTTGATCCTTCTAACAAATCCACTATACAGATAGAATAGGTGTTATTCTTATTTTACTGATAAGAAAACTAAAGTTAAAAAAATCTAAGAATCCATAGTGTTACCTCAGTGACTTGGAATAAGGAGGGTTTTCAGAAGAGCTAAATTTTCGCTGGCTTCACAGATAGGTTTTCCATGTAACATTTAGTAAGAAAGATTCTCATGACTCAAAAAATAGTTTCTCTACATTATAACACCTATTAGAACTAAAATTATTGAAAAACGAGAGAGACAATACTCTTGGCAAACCAAAACCAAAGAACAGAGCAAACAGAAATTTATAAATCAAGATCTTTCACAGACCTAAGGAATAAGACTGTCAAGGATGCGTGCCAATTTTGCACAACCCTACAAAACAGAGTAAACAAAGAACATTCATTTCCTCTAGGAAATATTTAAAATGGAATTATTTGGTAATATGTCAATAGCTTATACTAAATTCAGGTTTTAATTATGCTCACCAAAGTATGATGTAACCCACCTGGTTTGGTTAATCTGAAGTGAACTTGCAAATCTTTTGGATCAAGACCATTAGAATGACAATTATTGATTTATAAACTATCCCAAATATTGTTCAACACCAAAGGGAAGTGTTAAGTCTTCTCCCTTGCCAACATCAGCAAAGCACAGCTCTCTGAATTAAAGTCACTTGGGTAAATTGGAGACCTTATCTATTCAACCCAAGACCTTAATCTCTGTACGAGTTAAGGGCTTGCCTATAGGATTTAGTTCGACAAGGCTTTTCATCTCTCCTCTTCAGATCACTGAAGAAAACAAAGGTTTTAACTCTCATACAGCTCTTACTAGAAAAACAAAGCAATGAACACGAAAACAGTATTTTTGTTCCTCTACCTTTTTAATGATCAACTTTTTCATTTAGATAATTCTACAGGGATGTTATATTTAAATACTCAAACAAATATATTCTGTATATCTTCCTAATTCAATATCTCTAGAAGGAAGTATATCTCTGTGTGTACATGTGTGTATGCGTATGCTTAAGTCATGAAACCACTGCTGAAGTGTTAAAGAAACCCTATGCTTCCTTTAAAATCTTTTAAAATAGCTGTTGTATCTGAAAATTTGTACACACATATGTTTCATAGCTGAGCCAGAAGATCCAAAATAATACTTTTTGTTTCTTAGGCAGTTTGTATCTATATTTGAAATCACACACACACACCCCCCAAAACACATGCATTTTATTTTGGATGATATCATTAGGCAACAAGTCGTTTGACTTCATTACTAATGGTGTTATTTCTAATTAAATTACCTTGGCCAACTCCCTATTTATAATACTTCATATTTATTTTGGACATATTTATGAAAGCTGTTTTAAAATCTTTGCCTTTTGATCCCATCATCTTTCTTTTCTGAATTTGTTTCTATTGACTAATTTTTATTCTGGTTATAAGTCATCTTTTCCTGCTTATTTGCTTGTCTAGTAATTTTTTATTTGTTGCAAGACATTAGCGAATGTTATGTTCTTGAGTGTCTCTATTTTGTTGTCTTTTGTCGATGGGTGTTGAGCTCTGATCTAGGAGATAATTCATTAATTGTTGGATCCTACACTCTGGCAAAACTGAGACTGGATTAATTAATTGCAACACATAAAGATTTCTAAAGGTGAGGATACTTACATGAGGCATGTGATCTTCAACCCACTAGGATGCTCACACAGTCCTGGAGGCATTTAAGCCTGGGAGTCTTGATCTGTATTATGCGCATTAGCTTATTTAGCTGACTTCCATACCACCTACCTCCCATTTTCTGTTCCCTGCAGTACGATATCTGTAGCAATGTCTATAGTAGTCTATAGCAACCTGCATTTTGGTCTGCTCAAAAAACATAATTGTTAATGCTGACTGGCCTGGAGCACATTATTTGTAATCCTTGAGGGGGTATAATAGGAATAAATAAAAAAGTCTTAAATAGAAAAACATTTCTGAAAATCTTTCATTCTAAGCTCTCAGCAACTGTTTATTTCCTTTTATTTAGAAATCACTTCCAGTGCCAGTAAAAACATATCAGCAGCTACAGGGCTGCTTTTCTTTTCATACAAATGACAGTGAGAGGTAATTACCAATTGGGCGGGTTATTCAAATTAGCCAGAACTAAAAATCCTTCACAATGAGCTCAGGAATTTATTACATGACTTATTTTGCATCCGACGTATTATATTTCTAATTAAATTTCTCTTAGATTAATGCTAAAATGAGTTTGCCCTTCCTGTGAACTCCTACACTTCAGCCAGTTCAACCAAATACAAGAGTGCAAAAAGAAAGGTAATATAAAACTAAAAATATCTTCTTGGTAAACAGTCAGAATATTTATATATAACTGATCAAGAACAGGTAATTTTTTCCAGATTGTAGCAAAGTTCAATGTTTTAGAAAACTATTATTTGACTTTTATACCCATTAGATACATTTGCAGGACTGTACATAAATAAGATTGAGTTAAGATAATATCCATTTCCCTTTCAGAAAAAGAAGAAACCACCCCTCACTCTACATTGTTTAACAAAATTTTAGAGAAAATTCTGGTGAGCAAGGAGAGCATATCTCCTTTCTTTCTTTGTTTTTTGAATGCATATAAACAACCTTATTTTTTTCCATGACTTTTTCTTTGCTTAAAAATAATCCTTTAACCTGATCTCAACAAACCATTATATAGAACATTTCAATATTACTAAAATATCCTGAAAAGTACAGAGTTGGCTGGGGTCACACAACTAGAGGTCCACAATGTTAAAGGCCAAAATAGTTTTATAGAATGTGAAATGGAGTGTACATTGCCCTCACATCTATAGACGAGGACCCTAACCAGGGCTTCTACATGCAGCTAATGCTAATTAGGATCATCAGGTAGAAAAATTCCCTATACTAGCAGCATTAAATCCTAAAATTCTATTTTAAAATGTATCTTCATCATGTTTGTGTGTGTGTGTGTGTGTGCATGGTTGAAAAAGAAATATTAACTGAGATAGTTGCTTCAAAATTTTCAGAGAACACTTTCCCAAAAGCTTCAATAGCTGCTTCATCCATTTAACATTTTAGAGAAAAAACAGTCTCCAGGTGAAAACTTTTTCTAAGATAAAAAACAATACAAAGTTTCCTAAAGGGATAAACCCCTAGAAATAGCTATTTCCACTTCTTCTATGGGATAGAAATTTTCTCAGAAAGTAACGAATTTGCAAGATACATTTCCTTATAAAGTGGGTATCAGTAACAGCTTTTACTTCCCCATCCCTAAAATCAGCAGGCAACAACCTCAAATTGAGTTTTTCAACACCATGGAAGAGAATGTCTTAGCCACTTAAATAGGTAAAGTGTAGGAGATACTTTCCTATTTTAGAAAAAACTTTGCCAATGGAAACAATTAACGTAATTAAAATTATTTATTTAAAACAAGTCATAAAATCAGTCTATAATGACAACTATGGAGATTGTCCATGCCTTTGTATTACCAAAAGGGAAAACACGACAAACTGAAATAAAGATTTGGTTTCCAATATTAAAATGGCAAACATCATAGACTTGAGAATCAGGACGTTTTCCATAGTTGAACAGAAAGCATAGAATTGACTCATTTTCAAAATGAGTCATCCTCTACCATCTTCCACCTGGATTATACACACATTAAAATTATCTAAAGATAGAATTGTGTAAACAAATAGGGCATCTGAAAATCCTAAACCATAACAATGTCAATTTGACCTCTGCTCAATGAATAACACTGTCGAGATTTCCTCGCCAACTTATTAAAGGGTTAAACAAATAAGTTCAACATACAATTATGAACATAATTCAAAAATCTTGAAGGAAAGAAAAGTTTAATATATGAGACTAAGGATGGTCTTCTCTGAAAGCCATTATTCTTTCTCCTAAGTGGTCACAACTTCTTTCCCATTTCAGACTAATGGCAAAGATGACCTGCCAAAAATGCCCATTCTGGATAATGGTTTTCATGGCTCTATCGCCAGTACCTGTAAATCCAACTGAGCCCAGAAACACTCCCCAACCCACTCTTCTTCTTACCCACTACTACACACAAAGAATAATTCAACTGAATGCCCGGAAAATCCCCTACACAAGCTGAAGCACCAATGCGTATTTGGACTCTGAGCATTTGAACTCAATTCTCAAGCAACTCTGAAAAAAATCTGTAAGTATTCTTAAACTACTAATTTTCAATAAAATGACTCAGAATCAGACTCAACCCTATGGCAGTATTCCAAGTCTTATCAATTGATCTGTGTGTGGAAAAGACCATCTTTGATCACATGTTGAGACAGACTTTTCTGTAGACCAGAAATCCAAACCTAATACACTATATCAATTATTCTAGCTACCGGGCCCAAATCTCCCCGGCAACTTTAGTCCGTAGGCAGGTTTTGAGCATTTTAAAAGGAAGCCTGTAGGCAAAAGATACAAGAGGACTTAATGTAGCATAGGCAGTCAAAGTAGGATTTCCCCAGGAGGTGACAAGGAAACTGACATTGGTAGAACAAGGAGGAATTGTGCCAGGTTGGGGCAGAGAGAATAGGGATGTAGGAACGCTGCCTGGAAAGCACTTTTTTAACCTGAACTCCAACAACTACCCGACATGAACTTGATGATCCTGTCAAGCTAGTTTATTTGTTATCATGTGAATATGCTTTGAGCCTCTACTGAGACATGGACCAGATCTTACCTCAAGCTATCAAATTTGTGAGCACCTTTTAACACACAT
Organism: Ceratotherium simum simum; assembly: GCF_057802395.1. Taxonomy (NCBI): domain Eukaryota; kingdom Metazoa; phylum Chordata; class Mammalia; order Perissodactyla; family Rhinocerotidae; genus Ceratotherium; species Ceratotherium simum. The sequence goes on along the minus strand of NC_141900.1, from coordinate 68,916,503 downwards.
ACCAATGCCACCTTCTCTAGGAAGCATTAACTGATTTTTCCAGCTGAATATGGCCTCTCCCTTTCTGGTTAGTTTTGGCAATTTTAACTTTTCATAAGGAGTCATGACTTATTAAGTCAAGCTTTAAAGAAAGAAAGCAATGAGCCTGAAGTAATATTCTTCCGCAGTATTATACTAAATAAATAAATAAAGTTAACAGTCTTCTACATGTAATAGGTTTTCAACAACATTTGTTGAGTGAAAAAACAGAATTGACCTGAGAAAGATTGCTATCTAAAAGTAATGTCAAGATGCTGAGTGTCTGGACATTTCTGTCCTGCTATAACAATAAAACACTGCAGTTCTCCTTTTAGCCAATTAATTAATTTCTAATTAGCTAAAAAGCTAATTTAGCCCATATTGCATGTCAGAGTATGCATCAAATATTGATGAGTCTAGAATACATAAGATAGAATCTCCTGCCTTCAAGGATGTGATAAATACATGCCTCTTAGAAATATCTATATTGATATTTCTTCCTAATGTGCCTTAAGCCTTGTAAGATGCTCCGGTTTTTTGAGACATCACTGCCCTACCACTGTTAGGAAGTAGGGTTGTTCTACATTATGAATGACACCCCTAGTGCTAGTTACACTATTCTCCTACTTTAGAATCTGCAACCCTAGAAAAAATCTTGAGAGTTCATTTAATCCACAGACTGGTTTTGTCATTCAAGATCTGACAGACAAGTCTATCCTGATTTTTAAGGCAGCTAGAAAAGCAAATTTCACAGTGTCTCATGACAATTTATTATGTTTTAGGAGCTTTCACTACCTAGAAAAGATATCTTCTTTATATCTAATCAAGGTAGAACACAGAGGGAATGAGGAGGCAAAGAAACTATTCTTTGATAATTACATTCAATATCCAAGGCAAACAGAATACTAATGACTTTACATGTGTATATTAAGCAATCTTTGAAAAAACCAATGTGCTTAAAATTGCTACTATCATGCCAATTCTATAAATGAGAAAATTAAGAATTTAAGAATGTATACATATACTCAAAATTACACAGCTCATAAAGAATTTAATTTAATAACTTAAATTCTCTAAAGAAACCTGTAGGATTCAAAGAAAGGGGTATGGCAGAAGTCCTCAATTCAGTTACATTTTTCAGAAACTATTTGCGAGTTCTCTCTTGTGGATCAACAAACAAGTTCAGTCACGCACTTCTCAGCATCATTCCCTCATTTTCTCCACCTTTCCTTAGGAAACCCACAGTCTGCAAGAGCCATCTCTACATATTCATCAACATCTCTATATATTCAACAAAATTTATTCATTGCTAATTATATATCTGTAACTGCAAGAGGCTCTGACTGATACACTGGTCAATAAAACATGCATTCTTCTCTTCAGGAAGATAAGGACAAGCAGGGGAGACAGATATAAAAGAAGTAATCACACTAAGATAAAATCGCTAACCTGTGTCAGGCGACAGAAAGAACAAAAATACATAAGGTGCTCTCAAGTAATATAACAAAACAATCTCCTTAAGATCAGAAGGTTAGAGAAGGCCTGCTGGAGAAGAGGATATTTAAACTGGAGAATAAGTAAGAGTTAACGTAGTGAGGAGGGTGGGCAAAGGGTTAAGGAAGGGAAAAGAAACAGTCCAAGCAGAGGAAACAGAAGATATAAAGACCCTGAAGTAGGGAAAATCTAATCTAATAGAGGAATAGAACAGAGGTCAGCATCTAAAGCATACTGATCAAGGCAGAGTGGTACAAAACACGGCAAGAAGCAGGCGACAGTGGTCACACGGGTAGGCTTGTGTTCCATTCCAACGGGAAAGGAAGCCACGGATATATTTTCAGCAGAGGTGTGACATGATATGGTTTATGTTTTTAAAATCCTTACTCTAAGAATATGGCAGATATTTATCTCTAATCTCTACTGAAATAACGATAAAATATGTTTTTAAAATCCATAAACCTGTAAGGACAAAGAACAGGAGGAAAGATGATGGCAGCAAAATTTGGAATCTGGAAAACAGAAGGATAAGTGAGGACTGATTTGAACAACAGAAGGCTAATTCTAAGTCAGAAGAGGTGAAAGGTGAGAAGCGATTTGATTTGCAGTTCAGAATTTGCCAAATACTCTGATACTTCTGGAAGAAGTATGAGAATGGTGCCAAAACCAAGAAAACATGTTGAAAAAAATTTTTGCCCACTCCCACCTCTACAATTCCACTTCCTCATTTTGCACAACCAGGCCACTGGCCCACCTAGTGCCCCACACTCAGCAGAAACAAGAAGTATATTCTCCGGAGATGTTAAAACAGAGTCTCTGAACTGGGAGACAACAGGCAGAGGTACCATACGGAAAACAGGAGGATTAAGGAAAGTTTATATATGGAGCAGCAAGATGACCCCTTTCTTCCTTCATGCTATTCCTTGAGCCCTGGCCAGGTGATTTGTTTGGCCACAGTTATAAGGGTAAGGTTTACGCTCTTCTAATCCAAGTCATTGAAAGATTCTTTCCATGGTATCAGAGAAAAGATCCACAGATTATGATATTGGGAGTTTCCCAATGAAACAGCCCTGCTGGGTCTCCCTACAGAGAAACCATCAGATGGCAATTCCATCACGTGCAATACCTTCATGTCACTACTTAGTACTGCACTTTCATGTGTGACCAGAAAGCCAAGGAGCACTAGACATCTTATCAAATCTTCTAATATGAAAGATACACAAAACACCACAAACAGAAAAAGCAGTTTGGAGGAAAGCTTATGGAGAAGGTTAAAAACCACATACACACACACACAAACAAAATCCAATTAATATCCTCTGAGAGTAAAGAGAAGAATACTCACAAAACAGTAATTGAATGTTATAACCAATTGAAAATCAGAGGGAAAAATGAATGGAAATGAATAGTATAATAGCAGAAATGAGAAACTCAATAGAAGTGTTAGAAAATGAAATTGATTAAATCAAGAAGGAAAAGAGCATTAAGAAAAGGAAATGGAAGATTAGAGAAAATATAAGAAAATTGGTTCATTAATCAAGTATGTCCAGCTTATGAATAATGAGAGTTCTATAAAGACATTACAGGGAAAACAGAAGGAGAAAAATTAATAAGTGAATCAAGAAAATTTTCCAGGGCCAAAAAAATTTCCCTCATTAAAAGAGCTTGCCATGTTTCCAGAAGAAAAGATGAAAATAGATTCTTATTAAAATATATAATTTAGAAATTTCAAAACAGTGAGTGAAAAAGAAGATCCTAAAAATCTCCCTGATGAGGATAAACTTAGGTATCACACTTTGGATTAGAGTGGTTTCAGATTTCTCAAAAACACTTGAATATAGAAAACTGATGTATTAGTTTTCTATTGCTGCATAACAAATTACCGAAACCAAACAGCTTAAAACCATGCTCATTTATTACCTTACAGTTCTGTAAGTCAGAAGTCCACTATGACATGTCTGGGTTCTCTGCACAGGCTGAAATCAAGGTGCCAGCTGAGCTGAGTTCTCATTTGAAGGCAATGGGGAAAAACTTCTTCCAGTCTCCTTGCTGTTGTTGGCAGAATTCAGTTCCTTGTGGTGGTAGGAATGAAGTCCTTGTTTCCTTTCTTGAGAGCATCCAGGTATTGCTTTCAATTCCTAGAGGCCACCTCCATTCCTTACCACATGGCTCCTTTCATCTTCAAAATAGTGACAGTGCATTGAAACATTCTCATGCTTCAAATATTTGGCTGCTTCTTCTCTGACCACCCAAAGAACACTTTCTGCTTGTAAAGGGTTCACTTGATTGGGTTAAGGCACAAATAATCTCCCTGTCTTAACGTCAACTGATTTGGGACCTTAATTACATCTGCAAAATGCCTTCATAGAAGTACCTAGATCAGTGTTTGATTAAATAACCAGGAGACGGTGTTGTTAAAGAAAAAGTTTTTTCATGATACTTGTTAAAACAGTAAGGCAGAATTTATTCAGGACTACCACAATAAGGGACCACTGTAATGGGGTTTTGCAGGAAAGGAGAGATATTGGGCTTAATTCTAAATACAATAAAGAAAAGTGAGAATTCATAACTAAGGAGCAGGATAGGGGTGAGTAGATGGAAAATTACTAAGAGGAAACATCAGGGGTAAGAGGTATTCTGGCTAAACCAATGTGACAGGATTCTTGCTGAAGGCAGGCCAGGGTTATCAGACATCAGTTGAGAGATGGTGGGGATGAGGATAGTGATCAGCTATCAAAAACTCTCATTATTCATATGTTAGACATACTTGGTGGGGGATTCTGGCTAAAGATCTTAGGGGGTCATCTTAGAATTCTGTCTACCGTAACTGGGAAAAAAGATGTTTTGCAAGTGCTCAGAATAAGAATCTATACCCAGATAAACTATCAGGTAAGTGTAGATACAGATTAAAGCCGTTTTTAGACATGTGATGTCTCAAAAAATTACCTTCCATACAATATTTCTCAAGTAGACACTGAAGGATATGCACTACATGTGAAGTGATATACATTACTGTACTAGTTTCCTGCAGCTTCTGTAGTTCGTAATTACTACAAACTGGGTAGCATAAAACAACAGAAATTTATTCTCTCACTGTTCTGGAGGCCAGAAGTCTTAGAGTCTATAAGTTGTGAATGAAGAGAGTGGAGATAGGAACAAAAACTGGAAGAGGGCTGTCAGATTGCCAAAGTTCTACAGGCAAGAAATGGCTGATAGAGCTACTCAGCTACAAACATATGCTAACTTTCAAGAAAAAGGAAGAATTACACCCAGGGCAGAGCCTGAGCCAGAGGATAGAACTGAGGGTACAGAGACAGGGGCTAGCAGAACTATGGCAGAGAGAGCAAAGTCCATGGGCCAAGAGGGTGGAGCATCAAGCCACAGAGCAGGATTATCAGGCCTTGAAATCTAATGTAAAATTTCCCCTTTATTCCTTCCAATTTCCCTTTTGGAAAGGAAATGTCTATCACATGCCTGTCCCACCATTGTATTTTGGAAGCAGATAACTTGTTTTCAATTTCAGAGGTCCACAGTTGGAGGGGAATTTCACCCCAGGATAGTTTATACCCAAGTTTTGCTCATGCCTAATTTAGATGATGAGATTTGAGACATCTGAGCTGATGATATTATTTTGGATTTAGAGTTGAGCTGTAATAGGTTGGCTTTGGGGATTGTTGGGTTAGGGTAAATATATTTTGTGAATAGAAGAAATGTGAATTTAAGGGGGGCAGGGGTCAGAGTGTAGTGGGTTCAACGGTAGCTCCCAAGAAGACATGTCCAGGTTCTAATCCTTGGAACCTGTGAATGTTACCTTACTTGGAAAATAGGTCTTTGCAGATGTAATTAACGTAAGGATCTTGAGATAAGGAGATCATCCTTGGTTGTCTGGGTGAGCCCTAAATACAATAAGTGTCCTTACAGAGCGAAGCAGAGGGAGAGTCAACACAGACAGAAGAAAATGTAATTTGACCACAGAGACAGAGATTGGGGTGATGCAGCCCCAAGTCAAGGAATATTGACAGCCACCAGAAACTGGAAGAGGCAAAGAATGAATTCACTCCTAGAGCTTTCAGAGGGAATGTAGCCAAGCTGACACCTTGATTTCAAACGTCTAGCCTCAAGAACCATGAGAAAATAAAATTCTATGGTTTTAAGCCACCCAGTGTCAACACAAATAATCCATACTCAATCTACAAATCAAAATTAGGGTGAGTTTATTATGAGCCAAATTTGAGGACCGTATAGCCTGGGGCCTTTCTTCCCCAAGGAAGGAAGGGCACCAAAGAAGTGGGGTGTACAGAGCAGTTAGATATCATCAAAGAGTATGTATCACATATATTGCAATGTCCCTTTTACAATAGTCATGAGATTGTTCTGTCTGCACAGTGACTGATGGACACAGCAGGTAGCAGGTCTGTTGTCTCAAGTTGGGTGGTCACAGGATGAGCGCAACAATCAAATCCTAGCCTAGGGAGAAATGCTTATCCTTAAGGAAATGCCAATGTGGGGGAAGTTGCATCCTTATATTAAGGGCATTTGTTCTTGTCTTTGGGACATGGTAAATGCTTAAAGCAGATATACAATGCATGTTCAAAGGCCACGCCAGGCCCTTTTTGAAAAACAAGGTCAGGCTGAATTAGTTTTACACCAAATGGCTTCCTCATATACTTCAATATATCCTATTGCTTGCCATTTATTTATCAGCAGTAATTTGTTACAGTAGCCATGGAAAACTAATACAGATTTTGGTACTGGGAAATGGTGTGCTGCTGTAACAAATAATGCAAAATATGGAAGTGCCTGTGGAATTGGGCAAATGGTAGAGGATGGAAGAATATTGAGAATAATATTGAGACTATTGAGGAAGGCCTAGATTGCCTTGAAGAAATTGTTGGTAAAAACAATAGACATTAAAGGCATTGCTGGTGGTGACTCAGGAGGCAATGAGGAATACATTATTGGAAACTGGAGTAAAGGTGATCCTTGTTATATAGTGGTAGAAAACTTACATGAATGATGTTCAACAGCTGTGTGGAAAGCAAAACTCATAAGTTATAAACTTGGATATTTAGCTGATGAGATTTCCAAGCAAAGTATTAAGGTGCAGCCTGGTTTCTTCTTGATGCTTATGGTATAATTCCAGAAGAAGGAAATAAATTGAAGAAGAAACTATTCATTAAAAAAAACAAAAAACACTTGATGATTGGAAATGTTCTCTGCCTATTAAGTTTGCAAAAAATGCTAATGTTAGGAGATTCACTATTAGGAATGTGTGCTCTGGAGAGAAGGCCAAGGGTGTGGCTGGATAACCTTTTGTTAAAGAGATTAGACACATATGACTCATGGATCCACTCAGCCACCTCAGAAGAAGCCAGGAATAGAGATGGGGCTATCCAGCAAAAGATCTGTGGAGGACCATTTTATCTAATGATGTGGAACTCCTTTGACACACACAGGAGACCCACAGGGTTTGAGAATGTTGTATCAGCAGAAACTACTACCAAACTATCTGAAGACATGGGATCTAGGAAACCAGGCTCAAATTCATGAAGTAAAGAGAATTCCCAAGATGATAAAGAAGAAAGATTCCAGTACAGCAACTGTGTAGCAGACATAGCTAGCAGTTAGTTCACACTGGAGAAGATCAGATTTCAGGGAAGTTGTCTCCAGGAAGATAAAATTTATAGGCTATCATATGTATTTTAAAAACTGAAAGAGAATTTGGAGATGATTTACTAGTAATTATATAAAAATAATTAAATAAAATCAGCTATTTACTTCCATAAAAAACAATTGTACAAGAAAGCAAAATTAATAACATATGATATGACTCAAATGTGAATAGTTTAACATAGTCAAAATAATTTAAAACTAAAAATTACTCTCTACAAAATTATGCTAGAACCATGCTAGGAAAATGGAAATATTATAAATTTGAGTGTGTAAGTGCATTGTGTATGTATACACGTGCACTCAGATTGAAGGTAAAGATGAGATAAACCTTCACGTTCCACAGCTTGAGGCCAAAAGATAATTTCTGAAAAAGCAAAGTATAAAACTGAAAAAGCAAAAAGTAGTACCAACATCATAATTATTATCTAGAGAGACAGCTAAATACTACAAGACAACTGATAAGTTCGAAAAGAGGTTGCCTCTGTGGAATGGACATTGGAATTGGGGGTGGGAAATTACCTCCATTCTGTTGTGTGTTTGTTTGTTTTTTGTTTTGTTTTCTTATAAGCTTTGTAGAATAATTTGACCCTGTCAACTAAATAAATGAAGACCTTTCATAAATATTGTTTAAAAACTAAATATAAACATTACCCTGACTGCTCTATGGAAAATGGTTTAAGAAGGATAAGAGGCTATTACAGAGATGGAAACATGAAGTGATGGCAGAACAAAGTGGCATTATAGTTATGATGGTGCAGAGAAGGGAAAATCTAGATTAAATGTGAGAAGTGAGGAATAACAAGACGTCAAAAGTGACTCCCAGGTTTTGTGCATGAAAGACAGTAAGAAGAAAGGTCTTTACTGGGGTGGGGACTGCATTCTAGCTAGAGGACTTGCAGTAAATGATTTTTTCCCAGGAATGCCATGCCTGAGAGACTTCTGTGAAGCTTAAGAGGAGAAATTACATGTACACATTCATATATACATGAGACTCAGGAAAGAATTCTTGACTGGAAATATATGTGGGTTTTATAGTAATTAAATATTATTTAAAGATATGCCAATGGTTAATACCACTCTTATATAGTGAAGACAGATAGAAGATGAAAGTCCAAGAGTATATTGAAAGAAATAAAACACATAAAAGAAGAAAATGAGACACAAATAAAGACTAACCAAGAGGAAGCAGAAAAGGAAGAGGAAAATAAGGAAAATGGACAACTATGGAAGCCAATATAAAACTGTGTTCAAGTAAATGGAAATGTCAGTGATGTCAAATACTTGTTAAATGTCAAGTAAAGTTAATACTGAAAAGTGTTTTTTACATTAAGCAACATGGATATTTGGGTTTAGTTAGCAAGAGCTGTTTTGGTGGAGTGGTAGGTGGACGAGCCAGATTAAAGTGGGCTGAAAGTGAAGGGAAAGAAAGAATGGAATTTTTACAATTGTAGGAAAATATTTCAGGAGTTTGGCTATAAAGACTGAGTATATATACAAGGCAACCTGTGGAGGGATTTTATGGGTTTAAGGGGATTATTTTAAATGGGAATGACAACAGCATAGGCTAAACTAGTATGCATAGCACTTTTGAAACCCCTTTTGAGATTGATGATGGTAAATATAAATATACAATGATAACAGTGTTCTCATAGCTGATAACTAATAACAATGGAGGAGAGTGGTTTAGATGGATTCTGTACATCGCAAGGGATCTGGGCATGTTTTTATGGGAAAGAAGAGAAGTAAAGTTTTAGAATATTGTCCCCACATCTTGAGTCTGATACATGCAACCCAACTCTTCTGGCATACTTGATTTATCTAGAGGTAGGTATCCAAAATCAGCTGTTCAGTTTCTCTCTCCCAGCAATTTCCATTTGGACAACAGAATGAATTACCCAAATGTGTGAAGTTAAACTGAAAGCTCTGACAGTCTGGGAGCTGAAGCTGCCATGGGGCAGCCATGATGAGCCAAGAATGCAATGATGTGTAAGCAGAGAGAGCTGGGCCTTACAGACAAGCAAGAGGATCAAGATGACCTGCAGAGAGAAGAGATAAGAAAACATGTACCCCAGAAAGGCTGAGCAAGTAGTTTTGAAAGAGTTTCAAGTTCCCATGAAACCCTCCTGTGCTTCCCGGAGGTTGCTGATAACCTTAAAATACAACTGATTTTACATAAGTTAATTCACATTGGTTTCTATTCCATACAACAAAGTGCCCCTGGATAAGAAAATTAGAGGGTTTTCATCCTGGTTATGTTTATTTCAATGCTATGTTGATATTTATATCAACCATAGGAGTTGATATAAAATTTTTCTAGACCCATAGTGTATGTGAATTACAGGAATGTAATTTTTCACATAGGAATGTAGATAACTCATTTTCAGTGGACTAAAGTAAGAGAAAGTAATGAAAATTCTTATTTTTTCTGTTGATTTTTATAACCTTGTTCTGTCAGTATTTCTCAGAATAACGTATAGATAATCTTGTTCTCTCTTTTGGTTACCAACAATGACTTCACCATTGCTGACACCTGTGCTTTAAAAGCTCTTTTAGATATGTTTATATTTTTCTAGAAAACAGTGTTTTACCTGTCATTTGACATTTAAAATAACGAGAGTCAACCTACAGTTTTAATTACAATTGTCACATGAATACAGCTATCCTCAACTCAGGCTATTAGAAGTAATTTATTTGTGTAGCTAAATGATAAATTGGAAAGAAAATTGCAAAGCATTCCAAAAAATAGATTCTGGTTGGATGTTTCATTCATAGTGTAATTACTGAGATTAGGTATATTGAGAGTTGCAAAAGGCTGATAATGGACATATAAATATTAATGAAAAAGATAAAATATTATTATTCATAAAATATTACCATAAATAATACAAGACTTCAGGGAAAAGGGGACATTGGGGTCTTTTACAAGGTTTTGTAAAGACTGAAATTCAAAATAATACCTGAGAGAATACACTGCAGAAATACTTCTGAAATGGGGTAATTTTATATCCATTTGTTACTACTTCAATCATGAACTACCTAATTTACTCACAAAAAGCATTTTCTAATTGCTACATGTGTTTTCTCTAATATATGAAATAACTGCGAAATTTTATGTAAGGGTAGCATTTGGTGAAATTAAGAAGTGGAAATTCCTGCTAAATATAAAAGGATTATTTGAGATTTCAATAACAAAGAAGACGGTGAGATCATTCTGTTCTACTTAAGATGAAGCATCATCTCTAAAATCTCTCTATTCTTAATATTTAATATTAATATGCAGATCTAAAAATGATTTGTATGTGTGTATCCGTGTAGCAGTGTCAACATCACACAGTAACTTGTTAGAAATTCCAATTCTCAGGCCCAGCCCTGATCTGTTTCAGCAAAGTGATTCTGACGCATGCTGAAGTTGAAGAATCACTGAAAGTCATGAACTTTAAAGCAACAGGGGTTTTAGCATGAACATAGAGGATTATAACCTAAATTATCAATGATGTGAAGAGAAGCCCGATTCTGACCCCTCGCCAGCCCCCAGGTACGAGGATGTTGGGAGAAAAGCAGCTTCAAAGAGAAATTCAGAAAATAGCCAGACTGTATTTAAAACTTGACGGTGGAGAGAATGGTCAGGGAAAGAGGAGAGGTGGCCGTGGTTACTGACCATAATATAAGAGTTCCAGGGAAGAGAAGGGAAAGATTTTCAGAGAGGAATATGGTGAAATGGTTCTGAGGAAGAAAAATCGTGTGGTAATGACACTGTGGGAGAATAACCAGGGAAATCCACATTGGGAAATGTGTAAGAACAATCCAGATATGCTGTCTGCCAGTAGCACTATATGATACAATAGCTCTTAAGCACACAGATTTTAGCAATAAACTCCCTTGATTCATTTCTTGGTTCTACCATGCACTAATTTTGTGAATTTTGGTTAGCTTTGTTTTTAATTTTTTTGTCTTTTTTAATCTTCCAAATAGAGGGGAAAAATCATAGTTATAGAGTTGTTGTGGGTATTAATGAGATAATGCTAATGTGTTAAGAGATGACACATATACATCATGACTTAGATGTGCAAAAAAGAGTAGAATTCTTTACTTTCTATAGTTGTTCTCAAATTTTTCTGAAGTCCTCATTTCTGTGGATGTTGGAAGGGATTATCTGTGGAAAAATTTCAACTAGCCAATTAAGATTAATTCAGTTTCTTTTGGATGAACTGGAATCTTTTTGGTGAATACTCAGTCTTTCCAAGTTACTTATCTTTTCTCTCCCAGATAGAGCAAGTGTGTTTCCATGGTGATGGTTAAGGGAACAGCTGATATGAATGCAGGTTGGGTACTGCCCTCAGAATCCATGGATATCTCTTTAGTGATTCTTGGTCACTGGACACTCTGGTGGCAAATGTCCATGACAAATGAAATCAACAGATGTTCAGATTTGTCCCTTCTCCAGGGACAGCCCCATCTTACTGACTAGGTCTCATCCCAGCTCTTATGAGCTCCACAGATACTGAGTCTTAGTTACAACTTTCATCAAGACTAAAGATTCAGCAATCCACCTCATGGCATCTGCTGGGGAGCCCTTCCCCCCAGCCTTTTACATTGATGGCCCCAGAACAGTTCCACCAACTCTCAACTCCCAGTTCCAATTCTGAAACCATACTAGATCTTCTGGGTTTTCAAAACCTAAGAGCCAACAGAAACCCAGGTACTCTGTTTAGGGCCTTCTAAGCACACTATACTGCCATTTCTCTTCTAGTTCAGAGACACCTACCTAGTGATTTCTTCTCACAGTTCCAGGCAGAAAGCCAGGTCTAAGACGCTCTGCTTTTGGCTTCTCACACAACCTATTTGGGATTTCCACCACTCTCAGCCCTCAAATGGGACCTCTTCTCCATCCCTTCCTTTGTCCTTTCAACCCTGAGAACTCTCCCTCCTTTCTCTTTCATGTCATATTCTGAGGTCTCTCTGCCTTGTAGGGGAGCAGAATTTGCTACCCCAAAATGTGTCTCTTTGGCTTGATTATTTTCAAGAACAAAAGACTCAGGAAGAAACTTTGACCTTCCCTCTAACAGCCCAAAAGCACTTAAGATAAAAGGTCTGTTCCAGGAAGGAGCTAACACCACAGATAACTAGCATAATATGAAAGAGGTGTGGTAGACTGGGAGGAACCTAGCAAGGCCTATTTGATCAAAGCCCTCTCCAGGTCTCATTGTCTTTGCAAGGCATGGCAAACATTTGTTTACCAAACATTTACTTTTCCATCTCCATATGAATTTCCTTCCTCCCCTTTTGAAGTCCCAAGCCACTACCTCCAACATCCTCCTTTGTCTTTAGCTGAAGATGGTATTTAAGGTGGTGGTTTTGGCCATTTTGGCAAGTTACTCAGTTTTCCTGGGTTTCTCCCATGTATACGTGTTATTAAATTTGTTTGATTTTCTTTTTTTTTTTTTTTTTTAATTTTTTTTTATTGCGGTAACGTTGGTTTATAACATTGTAAAAATTTCAGGTGTACATCATTGTACTTCTATTTCTGCATGGACTATATCATGTTCACCACCAAAATACTAATTACAACCCATCACCACACACATGTACCCAATTATCCCTTTCACCCTCCTCCCTCCCCCCTTCCCCTCTGGTAACCACCAATCCAATCTCTGTCCCTATGTGTTTGTTTATTGTTGTTATTATCTACTACTTAATGAAGGAAATCATACGGTATTTGACCTTCTCCCTCTGACTTATTTCACTTTGCATTATACCCTCAATGTCCATCCATGTTGTCACAAATGGCTGGATTTCGTCGTTTCTTATGGCTGAGTAGTATTCCATTGTGTATATATACCACAGCTTCTTTATCCATTCGTCCCTTGATGGGCACTTAGGTTGCTTCCAAGTCTTGGCTATCGTGAATAAGGCTGCAATGAACACAGGGGTGCATGTACCTTTACAAATTGGTGTTTTCAAGTTCTTTGGATAAATACCCAACAGTGGAATAGCTGGATCATATGGTAGTTCTATCCTTGATTTTTTGAGGAATCTCCATAATGTTTTCCATAGTGGCTGCACCAGTTTGCACTCCCACCAGCAGTGTATGAGAGTTCCCTTCTCTCCACATCCTCTCCAACACATGTTGTTTCCTGTCTTGTTAATTATAGCCATTCTGACGGGCGTGAGGTGATATCTCATTGTAGTTTTGATTTGCATTTCCCTGATAGTTAGTGATTTTGAACATCTTTTCATGTGTCTGTTGGCCATCTGTATATCTTCTTTGGAGAAATGTCTGTTCAGGACTTTTGCCCATTTTTTAATTGGGTTGTTTGTTTTTTTGTTGTTGAGATGCATGAGTTCTTTATATATTTTGGAGATTAAGCCCTTATCAGATGTATGGTTTGCAAATATCTTCTCCCAATTGTTAGGTTGTCTTTTCGTTTTGTTGGTTTCCTTTGCTGTGCAGAAGCTTTTTAGTTTGATGTAGTCCCATTTGTTTATTTTTTCTATTGTTTCTCTTGCCCGGTCAGATGTGGTGTTTGAAAAGATGTTGCTAAGACCGATGTCGAAGAGCGTACTGCCTATGTTTTCTTCTAGAACTTTCACAGTTTCAGGTCTTACATTCAAGTCTTTAATCCATTTGGAGTTAATTTTTGTGTATGGTGTAAGGTAAGGGTCTACTTTCATTTTTTTGCATATGGCTATCCAGTTTTCCCAACACCATTTATTGAAGAGACTTTCTTTTCCCCATTGTATGTTCTTGGCTCCTTTGTCAAAGATTAGCTGTCCATAGATGTGTGGGTTTATTTCGGGGCTTTCGATTCTATTCCATTGATCTGTGTGTCTGTTTTTGTGCCAGTACCATGCTGTTTTGGTTACTATAGCTTTGTAGTATATTTTGAAATCAGGGAGTGTGATACCTCCAGCTTTGTTCTTTTTTCTCAGGATTCCTTTAGCTATTCGGGGTCTTCTGCTGTTCCATATAAATTTTAGGATTCTTTGTTCTATTTCTGTGAAAAATGTTGTTGGAACTTTGATAGGGATTGCATTGAATCTATAGATGGCTTTAGGAAGTATGGACATCTTAACTATGTTAATTCTTCCAATCCAAGAGCACGGAATATCTTTCCATTTCTTTGTGTCTTCTTCAATTTCTTTCAGAAATGTTTTATAGTTTTCAGTGTACAGATCTTTCACCTCTTTGGTTAAGTTTATTCCTAGGTATTTTATTCTTTTTGTTGCAATTGTAAATGGGATGGTATTCTTAATTTCTCTTTCTGCTACTTCATTGTTGGTGTACAGAAATGCAACTGATTTTTGTATGTTGATTTTGTATCCTGCAACTTTACCATATTCGTTTATTACTTCTAAAAGTTTTCTGGTGGATTCTTTAGGGTTTTCTATATATAAAATCATGTCATCTGCAAATAGTGACAGTTTCACTTCTTCCTTTCCAATTTGGATCCCTTTTATTTCTTTCTCTTGCCTGATTGCTCTGGCTAGGACTTCTAATACTATGTTAAATAGGAGTGGTGACAGTGGGCATCCTTGTCTGGTTCCTGTTCTTAGAGGGATAGCTTTCAGTTTTTCACCATTGAGGATGATATTAGCTGTGGGTTTCTCATATATGGTCTTTATTATGTTGAGATACTTTCCTTCTATACCCATTTTATTCAGAGTTTTTATCATAAATGGATGCTGGATCTTGTCAAATGCTTTCTCTGCGTCTATTGAGATGATCATGTGATTTTTGTTCATCATTTTATTAATGTGGTGTATTACGTTGATTGATTTGCGAATGTTAAACCATCCCTGCATACCTGGAATAAATCCCACTTGATCATGGTGTATAATCTTTTTAACGTATTGTTGTATGCGATTTGCTAGTATTTTGTTGAGGATTTTCGCATCGATGTTCATCAGTGATATTGGCCTGTAATTTTCTTTTTTTGTGTTGTCCTTGTCTAGTTTTGGTATCAGGGTAATGTCAGCTTCGTAGAATGAGTTAGGGAGCTTCCCGCCCTCCTCAATTTTTTGGAAGAGTTTGAGAAGGATAGGTATTAAGTCTTCTTTGCATGTTTGGTAGAATTCACCTGGGAAGCCGTCTGGTCCTGGACTTTTATTTTTGGGGAGGTTTTTGATTACTGTTTCTATCTCCTTACTGGTGATTGGTCTATTCAAATTCTCTACTTCTTCTTGATCCAGTTTTGGAAGGTTGTATGATTCTAAGAATTTATCCATTTCTTCCAGATTGTCGAATTGGTTGGCATATAGTTTTTCATAGTATTCTCTTATAATCTTTTGTATTTCTGAGGTGTCTGTTGTAACCTCTCCTCTTTCATTTCTGATTTTACTTATTTGTGCCTTCTCTCTTTTTTTCTTGGTGAGTCTAGCTAAAGGTTTGTCTATTTTGTTGATCTTTTCAAAGAACCAGCTCTTGGTTTTATTAATTTTTTCTATTGTTTGGTCTCTATTTCATTTATTTCTGCTCTGATTTTTATTATTTCCCTTCTTCTACTGATTTTGGGCTTTGTTTGTTCTTCTTTTTCCAGTTCCTTTAGGTGCATTGTTAGATTGTTTATTTGAGATTTTTCTTGTTTGTTGAGATAGGCCTGTATCACTATAAACTTCCCTCTTAGAACCGCTTTTGCTGTATCCCATAAATTCTGGCATGACGTATTTTCATTTTCATTTGTCTCCAGGTATTTTTTGATTTCTTCGTTAACCCAGTCGTTGTTCAGTAACATTTTGTTTAATCTCCATGTATTTGTGGCTTTTCTGATTTTCTTCCTATAGTTGATTTCTAGTTTCATACCGTTGTGGTCAGAAAAGATGCTTGGTATTATTTCAATCTTCTTAAATTTATGGAGACTTGTTTTGTGGCCTAATATGTGATCAATCCTGGAGAATGTTCCATGTGCATTTGAAAAGAACGTGTATTCTTCGGTTTTTGGATGGAATGCTCTGTATATACCTACTAGGTCCATCTGTTGTAGTGTGTCGTTTAAGGCCAATGTTTCCTTATTGATCTTCTGTTTGGATGATCTATCCATTGGTGTAAGTGGAGTATTAAAGTCCCCTACTATTATTGTGTTACTGTCTATTTCTGTTTTTATGTCTGTTAATAATTGCTTTATATATTTAGGTGCACCTACATTGGGTGCGTAGATATTTACAAGTGTTATATCCTCTTGTTGGATTGTTCCCTTGATCATTATGTAATGCCCTTCTTTGTCTCTTTTTACAGTTTTTGTTTTAAAGTCTATTTTGTCTGATATGAGTACTGCTACCCCAGCTTTCTTTTCATTGCCATTTGCGTGGAGTATCTTTTTCCATCCCTTCACTTTCAGTTTGTGAGTGTCTTTAGGTCTGAAGTGTGTCTCTTGTATGCAGCATATATATGGGTCTTGTTTTTTTATCCAGTCAGCCACTCTATGCCTTTTAATTGGAGCATTTAGTCCATTGACATTTAAAGTAGCTATTGATAAGTATGTACTTACTGCCATTTTTTAACTTTTTTTTTTTTTCCTCAGTGTTGTAGTAGTCCTTCTCTGTTCCTTACTTCTTCTATACAGAATTGATGGTCACTTTAGTTTGACCTCTGTCTGAAAGCTGTACTCTTTAACTACCCTCCTCCCTCATTTTATGTTTTTGATATCATATCTAACCTCTTTTTTGTGCATTTGTGTCCATTACATTCTAATCGTGGAAATAGATAATTTTTCCTATTTGTGGTCTTCTCTTTTCCCCTTAAATCAGTCCCTTTTTTTTTTTTTTTTTAAAGATTTTATTTATTCAGTTTTTCCCCCCAAAGCCCCAGTAGATAGTTGTACGTCATAGGTTCACATCCTTCTAGTTGCTGTACGTGGGACTCGGCCTCGCGTTGGACGGAGAAGTGGTGCCTCGGGGCGCTCCCGGGATCCGAACCCGGGCCGCCAGCATCAGAGCGTGCGCACTTAACCGCTAAGCCACGGGGCCGGCCCTTAAATCAGTCCCTTTAACATTTCTTGTAACACTGGTTTCTTGGTGACAAACTCCTTTAATTTTTGCTTATCTGGGAAAATTTTGATCTCTCCTTCCATTTTGAACGATAACCTTGCTGGGTAGAGTATTCTTGGCTGTAAGTTTTTTCCTTTTAGCACTTTAAATATATCATGCCATTCTCTTCTAGCCTGTAAGGTTTCTGCTGAGAAGTCAGCTGATAGCCTTATGGGGTTTCCTTTGTATGTAACTTGACATTCTCTTGAGGCTTTTAGGATTCTCTCTTTATCTTTAATTCTGGACATTTTGATTATGATGTGTCTTGGTGTGGGCCTCTTTGGGTTTATCTTGTTTGGGGCTCTCTGTGCCTCCTGTACCTGGATGTCTGTTTCCTTCCTTAGGTTAGGGAAGTTTTCATCTATTATTTCTTGAAATAAATTCTCTGCCCCCTTGTCTCGCTCTTCTCCTTCCGGGACACCTATAACACGGATGTTAGTGCGCTTGATGTTGTCCCAGAGGTCCCTTAGACTGTCCTCACTCTTTTGAATTCTTTTCTCTTTTACCTGTTCACCTTGGGTAATTTCTTCTAGTCTTTCTTCTAGCTCACAGATCCGTTCTTCTGTATCCTCTACTCTGCTTTTGAGTCCCTCTAACGAATTTTTCATTTCCAGTATTGTATTCTTCATTTCTGATTGGTTCTTTTTTATATCTTCCATTTCTTTGTTGACATTCTCACTGAGTTCATCTATTCTTCTCCCCAGATCAGTGAGCATCCTTAACACTCTTAGTTTGAACTCTCTGTCGGGTAGATTGCTCATTTCTGTTTCACTTAGTTCCTTTTCTGGGGTTTTGTCCTGTTCCCTTACTTGGAATGTATTCTTTTGCCTCCTCATTTTGCCTCTTTCCCTGTGCTTGTGTCTACGTATTAGGTAGGTCAGCTACGTCTCCTGCTCTTGGATAGGTGACCTTATGTAAGTGATGCCTTAGGAGGCTTCCAGTATGCTTCCCTCAGTTCTCAATGTTCCAGGGGTGGCTCCTATGTGGGCTACGTGTGTCCTTCTATTGTGGCCTGTTAGCTCTCCCTATAGGCGCCCAGGGAGGCTGAGTTATGCTCCTGGCCAGCTGTTGTAATGCTCAGCTGCTTGTAGTTGTTGTGGGCCCTTCAGTCTCTTTATCAGGTGTGGGGAGCCCCAGCACAGTTGGTTGTAAGTTCTAATACCACATTTGTGTTAGAGTATTTCTTTTAAGTGAGTAGGCCCCCAGCGTGGCAGGTTGTTAGGCTCAGGGCCTTACAATTGCTGTAAGCCTCTAGCCTATTATGTCTCTTGTCAGCTCTCTGAGGATCGCAGCTGGGTGGGGCTGCCCTCAGGCACAGGAGCACCCAATTGTTTCAGGCTTTGGAAGGTGGAGCAAACCTCCTATGTGGGTCTTTGAGAAGCACAAGTCTTCTGCAGCTGACAAGCCCTGTTGCCCACAGGTCCACACACACAGTCAACACAGTCCTGCCCCGTGTGAGCGCCCCGACCTCCCCAAGCGGACCCAGTCTCTCCAAGGCGGGAGCCCCACACACTCCACCACCACCCCACACTCTCCACCCGCTCCTTGTGCACACCCTGCCCAGCTCAAGTCAGCTCAGTTGCCAGGCTGCAGAGCATCCAGTCACCAATCTATGCAGGCCCACACGTTGCCTGAGGGCTTGTTGTTGGGTGAGGCCAGTCTCTAGGGTGGGCTGCCTGCCCTGGCTGAGCTGGATTAAATCGGTGCTCTAGCGGGTGGAGCAGACCCTGGGCTAGCAGGTCTCAGGGAAAACTCCAATGGCGTCTGTGTCAGCACGCTCACACCAGGCCACAACAATGGCCGCCGCCAATGTCCCAGTCCCCGGAGAGGTCTCACCCCTCACCGAGATGCACTCAGGGCCTATTAGGTGAGTCTCTTGTCACCGAAGCACTGTGCACCTTTCTTTCTGGTGATTTTAGGATGCTTTCTGGAACGGGTGAGTTTGTGCGCGGGCCCTTTAAGAGCCAGTTTTAGTTTCTTTGTGAACCGGATTTTCTGGGGGTGCTACTCAATGCTTTAGTAGCAGCAAAGTCAGATATTATGCCACTCGTCTCGATTGTGCTGGGTCCACAAAATGCCCACAGCGGGGGCGCTCCCCGGCTCAGGGCCCCGCGCCTCCAGGGAGGCTGCGTACCTGTGAGCTGCTCCCGGCGGCCGGCCGTGAAGCTGGCGGCTTGTGAAGGTGGCGTTTTTCCTCTCCGGAAGGGAGTCTCTGCCTCTTCCACCCCAGTTAGGATTGTCCGTTGTTGCAGGAGTTCCTCTCATCCAGTTTTCAGTTCTGTCTCAGGGGTAATTTTTCCATGAGTAGTTGTAAATTGGCTGTGTCCACGGGAGGAGGTGAGTTCAGAGTCTGCCTACACCGCCATATTGACTCCCTGTTCTGTTTGATTTTCTCATGTCAATTTAATTCTTAGACCAGCCAGAAGAACCGCGGGTAGAGGAATATTTCTTCCTCCCCTACAGCCTTTAACTTGTAGTAAAACTTGAGTGATCTGAGCACACCAGTCTTGTCTCTTAATTTGTTTGAAAATTTATAAATCCCTTTTTTCCCTCAAAAAAGCCTGGCTCTGTATTTTCAAGGGAGGATTTTGAAAGTCAAAGGTGGTCAAAAAGATCTTTGGTGAAAATTGTCTTGGATGATAAGCCTCATATTTTAGCCTTAATGATAGAAGGGCTGCAGGGAAATAAAATTTAAATGAACAAGGGAATTAAATTAAATTAAATTGGTTTAGGGCTGGCCCGGTGGCTGAGCGGTTAAGTGCACGCGCTCCGCTGCTGGCGGCCCGGGTTCGGATCCCGGGCATGCACTGACGCACCGCTTCTCCGGCCATGCTGAGGCCGCGTCCCACATACAGCAACTAGAGGGATGTGCAGCTATGACATACAACTATCTGCTGGGGCTTTGGGGGAAAAAATAAATAAATAAAATCTTTAAAAAAAAAAATAATAAATTAAATTGGTTTAATACTTTCAGAATACTACCATCCTTGGTACCTAAGTGATATCTAACATTTATCACTTACTAGATATCAGGCACTATACTACGTTCTTTACATATATTATCTCATTTTAACATACAACTCAAGCTCTATGAAGCATTTTACAGATGAACAACTAAGGCACTTAGAGGTTAAGTTGTATGCCCCAGGAAACAGAGTGATTAATTGAAAGAGCCCAGGTTGAATTTAAGCAGTTTGATAATGCCTAACTCTGAAAAGTAAAGCTGTATTACACTCTCTCTGTGTATGGAACAGAGTACTTACTCAGTAAGAGCCATTATTACTAACATTACTCTTCTTCTTTGGCAACTCTAATCACTAGAAATTGGTATATGCTGTTTGAAAAAAAATTTAATGTTTTGGTTTATAGATTAGTGTTTTGTGAATTTGGTTAGTTTGAGTCCACCAGAGATTGATCACATCTTGGAGCACAAAAATGCAGGAGAATAAGGAAAATAATGATTTACAGCTCCATCTTTTAATAAATTAAATTGCAACTATAATATCCCACAATAAGGTCACATTTCTATTAAATACCAAATTATAATGGACTTTCAGCTATCTTTGCCAAATTGGAACTTAATCACTCTCTTTAGATGCTCAGGGAGTAGTGCCCTAAAAGGTTCACAGACAGTGTGATTGTGCTGTAGAGAGGAGGGGTGACAATGAATAACTAACTTTCCAGTAATAATCTTAAATTATATAAAATTGTTAGAAGGGAATATTCTTGCTACACTGTTCCGTTGAAAAAGAAACTGGCAAAAGGAACCTTTTAATCCTTCTTTCTAGTTCTCTGCGTGAAACCTATAAAGAAACTACAAATCTTTTTGTTGTTGTTAGTGTTGTCTTGTCAATTCCAACTCCTAGTGGCACTGCATACAGCAGAGCAGAACCCTGTCTGGTGTTTTGTGCCATCCTCTCACCTTCCCACGCTGTATCAGACAATGCTTTGCTACTATTCACAGGGTTTTCATGGCCAGGTTTTTCGGAAGTGGGTGGCCGTGTCCTTCTTCCTAGTCTGCCTTAGTCTGGAAACTCTGCTGAAACTTGTCCACCATAGGTGACCCTGCTGGTATTTGAAATACTGGTGGCATAATTTCCAATATCACAGCAACATGCAGCCACCACAGTATGACAACTGACAGACTGGTGGTGTGGTTCCCTGACTGGGAACTAACCCGGGCCTTGGCGGTGAGAGTGTGGAATCTTAACCACTAGACCACCAGGGCTGGCTTACAACTCCTTATTTAAGGATAAAACAGTTTGAGAGGATAAATGGGTTGTTATATCACAGTATAAAAAAGCAGTTGTATATATAAAAACATCAATTCTCCTCGGTATTATGCCATAGATTCAGTGCAATTCAAATGAACTTCTTTGGGAGCCATTGAAAAAAATAATTTGAAAAAAAATCAATAGATGACTATATCAAAGATAATTCAGAAAGAAAAGACTAATGTGAAGAGTTTAGTTATACAAACATCTTAGTACATTATAAAGACCTAATATATAATATGGAGTAATACTGTCTCCGGATAAGAAA
Source organism: Ceratotherium simum simum (assembly GCF_057802395.1). Classification (NCBI taxonomy): domain Eukaryota; kingdom Metazoa; phylum Chordata; class Mammalia; order Perissodactyla; family Rhinocerotidae; genus Ceratotherium; species Ceratotherium simum. Next base: position 68,894,753 of record NC_141900.1, on the reverse strand, counting down.
CAATTCAAATGGATTGGAAAGGATTGCTCAGAAAGAGATTCAATTGTGTATAAGAATTGATTATACAATAATATAGACATCACAAATAAAATGAGGAATATTTGGTAAATAGATTTGAAACAACTAGCTTGCAATTTTAAGAAAATCAATTGATATTTTATTTTATACATCAAATTCAATTTAAGATAAATTACTCATGTGATATTTGAAAGATGATTCCATTACAATTGTGGAGAATGGACTCAGCAAAGCTAGAGAAAACCACTAGTTGCAAGACTAATAAACAGACTAAATGAGAAATGACAAATGAGAAATAAGGGGAAACAAAGATGAGATGGATTCCAGAAAAAAAGAACTTGATGGTGAAAGATAAATATGGAATATGTAGTTTTCAGACTTTAAAACGTAAGTGGGTAATGGTTCTTTTAACTGAAATAGGTCAGACTATGTGAAAAAATGCTTATGGAGCGAAACCTTTGAGTTCAGCATGTGATGCATATGATGCCCAGGACTGCAGTTGATAATTAGAGTCCAGAATTCACATAATATGTCTGGGATGGAAATATAGACTTAGTAGAATTTCTGCTTCTACAGAGTATTTGAAGTCATAGGAATGGATAAAATGACTCAGGGAGAGGAAATAAATGATAAGAAAGCCAAGCACAGAATCTCAAAGTGGTGAAAAGATTATAGGCAAAGCACTGTGTCGCAGAAAGCATAGAAGAATCGCAATAAGGAGTATGATGTCAAAAATTTGAAATGCAGCAGAGAAATCTTAGAAGACATCAAATGCACTGAATTCTCTAAATTGGGCAACTAAGAGGTTATTGGATATCCCAGCAAAAAGAGTTTCAAAAGATGATAGAGGAAAAGGCCATGTTGTAGGCAGTTTGAGTATGAGTGATAAAGGAGGAGAAATCAGAGGGAAAAAGTAATGGAGGAAAAGTTATGATGTGATATCACATTCTGCTAAGGAAAAAAAAAAACAGACTCTGAAATCTTTATTTGTATCTCCAGGCATTCATTGGTACATGGAAATAGAAACTATTTTATAGGTATATGTTTTCACAAAATTATTAATTTTAATTTTGACAGTTACCACTTTACAACATACTTGGAACAAATATATAATCCAAACATCAATGCAGCTCACACTCAATCTTAAAATAAAAAATGCAATTTTAAGATTTTTCTCATGAGATATTCTGTGAGCTTTCGGTTATCAAAGGTCACTGTATATTTAAATGGCATTAAATATGGTCCTTTAACTCATGAAACAATCAAATTTTACTAAGTAATTCAAGGGTCCTTCACTTAATTTTTTTCCAGAAAATATCAGTGAATAGTCTGATCCTATATTTGCTTGGTAGCTGAACATAAGTGTTGCTATGTCTACACATGGATTCTTATGACATCAGGGTATTTTATTGTTTTATTCTTTGTTGATTTTGCCCTCAGAAAAAAACTCTAGGACAATTTAAAATGTCTTTTTTTCCCTAAGGAGAGATGAACTATCTTTGAAGTGTTTCCATTCAAATGTACTAAGCGTACATAAATCACACATGAGAGATACGAGTTAAAATATGGGCCAGGAAAAATAGTGACCTGCTTGTTTCCTTAACAAAATAACAAAATATTGGTGAACCAAAGACTCTCACAGTCTAGACTTCTTGTTGTTAGAAAAAAGAATCCCCAGTGATCAGGGGGGACAATGAAATAGTCATGAAATATTGCCTGATGAGATGGCACTGGAAAATACCCAACTGAGATATGAAGAACTACAATGCTGTGAAATTCTTTACTTTAATAGAGATGAACCTTTGAAGATTTGCAAGCACATTGAGATCTTTCTGGTTTGGAAAAGATGTAGTTAAGAAGCAAACTTAGAAAAGTCAGTGTCATAGTAAAATCAAGATTTGGAATTCTAAATACATACTACAGATCATATCTGTTGTTAGAAATTCACAAATATAATTTAAAATAATTTGCTGCCCTTCAATGATTTTCCTGTGAAAATTACCTAAGCTAGACAGAAAGAAGCCAATAAAAATGGTCTCATTTTTATGCAGGAAAATGCATAGTTTACTTCAGTAAAAAAAAAAGATACCAGTTTCTTGGGTGAGGATCAACAGATTCTATAGTTTTCTGAAAGGTTAAGCATCTGGGATTCAGAGAGATATATGAAGATGTTAGAAATACTCATGTATAATATATCCAAGAGAGACTCATTTATACAATAGAGAATTCATAAGAGAAGTAAGGGGAGTTGATAGAAAAAAATGATCAATGTGAGCACACACACACACACACACACACACACAGTATTATTTCCTTACACCAGCAATAGCCAAATGTATAAAATGGGATTTAAAATGCATATATATAACTTCAACATAAAATTTTAAAGATTCCATTAGGGACCATACACCATACACAAAAATCTATACCATATGGAAGAAAGTTTTACATATCAAATGTTTGCAGGTCTGTTAGACCAGTGATCAATTCATAAGAAAGGTAATTAATTAAATTTTGCTTCAGGTTCCCCATAAAAGCCTCATGAGGGCAAATTATGAAAGAAGGCTGCTTTGGTTAGTTTGTAGTCTGAGGTCAACAATTGTTGAGGAGTTGACACCCTCTGCTTGATTGGGGAGGTCAAGAAGCCATTCACAAGGACACACAGTTGACTCACCCTTGTAGGCTCTCTTAGTTGTTTATCACGGGTCCATCTCTACATTAAAGCTGTGACTTCCTTCTGGCACGACTTATGCTTTCTATGTTTTGTCTTACTATAACCCAAATAATTTTGCTTATTTTGGGAATATTTTGCTAAGAATGATTTGGAATTACAATAGCCATTATGGGAAACTTTTGACGTATAAAGAGTAATACATTTAAGAGGAACTCTAGAAAAGAAGTGAGACAAAATACCAAATAATATATGGTCAACTTTCTTTTATGGATATACTGAGGCCTAAAAACAAAACACTGATTCCAAGATAGACACTCTTAACAACTCTTTAGCAAAAACAATAGGGAAAAAAAATCAATCTCGTGCCAAACTTCTGAAGCTTCCCCTCCTTGTACTTCTTTTTTCCTCTCTAGCCAGACTTATATTTACTCACAAATTATACCTTCTGCTCTTTCCCCTGACCCTCTAAATAAGTTACCCTTCCCTCAAGGTATTTCTCAAATCAAAACCACAATGAGATATCATCTTATACTGTTAGAATGGCTACTATCAAAAAGACAAAAGATCACAAGTGTTGGTGAGGATGTGGAGAAAAGAAAACCTTTGTACCCTGTTGATAGAAATGTGAATTGGTACAGCTATTATGTAAAACAGTATGGAGGCTCCTAAAAAATTAAAATTAGGATTACCACATGATCCAGAAATCTCACTTCTGGGTATATATTCAAAGGAAATGAAATCAGTATCTTGAAGAGATAGCTGGACTCCCATGTTCATTGTAGCATTATTCACAATAGCCAAGATGTGGAAACAACTTAAGTTGCCATGGACAGATGAATAGATAAAGAAAATGTGATAGTATTTAGCCATAAAAAAAAAAGGAAATCCTGCCATTTACAACAACATGAATGAGCCTGGTGGATATTATGCTAAGTGAAATAAGCCGGAAATGGAAAGACAAATAATCTCATTTGCATAATTTCTCATGATCTCATTTGAAATGATACGAGATATCATTTTTATGTGGAATCTAAAAAAGTTGAAGTCACAGAAACAGAGAGGAGAATGGTGGTTACCAGAGGCTGGGGAGTGAGGAAAATGGGAATATGTTAGCCAAAGAGTAAAAGTTCAGTTATGCAAGATGAATAAGTTCTGGAGATCTAATGTATAGCATAGCAACCAAAGTTAATAATACAGTACCGTTTACTTGAATTTTGCTAAGAGAGTAGATCTTAAGTGATCTCACCAAACACACACACAAATGGTAACTATGTGAGGTGGTAATCATTCCACAATGTAAACATATAATGTTTACATGTTTAAACAATGTAAAAACTTACTTGTTTCCAGAAACTTATGAAGAAAAATAATCTATAAACATAGGCAAAATAATTAGAGTAAACCTCTACATGTCCAGATTTATTCTTCAAAATTTTTGCCTAAACATTTCAATATCCCCTTAAGCTGAAGTCAAAGAAGTTTTTGGACCAATTATAATCTGTTTAATGGACAGTGGACTAATTATCTTTTTATCCAGCCCCAGCAATGCACCAATTTTATCTATTAAAAAGCCCAGTGGTAAAGGATCTAAATTTTTTCCACATTCAGTGAGTAATTCACAAAATACTAATTCCTTGTTTCCCAGCAGTGCCTAACCCATATTATCCTCAGTGCCATCAGAAGCCAGATTCTTTACAGAAATATACCTATGCTTAGCTTTATTTAGTGTCCAAATTGATAAAAATAGTCAATATTTACTTGCCTTTTCCTGGGAAAATCAATAATTCACCTGGACAGCTATATACCTAGGAATTTACAGAAGATCTATCCTACTTCTCCCAAGTCTTGAAAGAAGATCTTAAGAATATACAAATCCTTTGTGGACTCACTCTGGTCCAATAAGTAGATAGCTTCCCTTAAGTAGATGTTCCATTAATCTGGAAAACTCCAAAACTGACGCTATACATCTACTTGTCAAGCTAGTGAAGAAGGGATACCAAGCTTCTAAGAAAAATTCCAATTCTGCGAAACAGTAGTTCATTCTAGGCCATGATCCATCAGCTGAAGAAAGGGCATTATCCAACAATTTGTAAGATTAAAAATTACCCTAAATATCCCAAGATAAATAACTAAAAGATAATTAAGAAAATGTTTTGTATTAAACAGATATTGTAGACAACAATTACCAAAATTTCCTGAAAAGGAGTGCTCTTTTATAATGTGACTTAATCCAACATCTCAGACCATCCCATGGGTCACAGAAATTAAAGAAGTCTTAAGTAAGTTCAAAATATCTCTTCAACAACCACTTATTTGGTCCTACCAAATCATTATAAACTTTTCTTTTTGTGTGCACATGAAAGGTTAGGTAATGCTCTAGGGCATTAACTCAACAACATGGCACACATCAAAAGCCACTGCTTATAGCCTAAGTAAGTAGGCTATATATAATGAAGGCTTATCTTCCTTGTCACTAAGAATTTACAGCCTCTGATAAATTAGAAAAACTATTCAGCTTTTAAAATTATATCCACACAGAGGCTGGCCCGGTGGCACAAGAGGTTAAGTGCGCGCTCCGCTGCTGCGGCCCAGGGTTCGCCGGTTCAGATCCCAGGCATGCACTGATGCACCACTTGGCAAGCCATGCTGTGGCAGCGTCCCATATAAAGTGGATGAAGATGGGCATGGATGTTAGCCCAGGGCCAGTCTTCCTCAGCAAAAAAAGAGGAGGATTGGCAGATGTTAGCACAGGGCTCATCTCCTCACACACACACACAAAAAATTATATCCACACAAAAACCTCTGCACAGATGTTTATAGCAGCTTTATTCTTAATTTCCAAAACTTGGAAGCAACCAAGATGTCTTTCAGTAGGTGAACGGATAAATAAACTCTAGCACATTCACACAATGGAATATTATTCAGTGCTAGAAAGAAATGAACTATCAAGCCAGGGAAAAAAATGGAGGAATCTTAAATGCACACTGCTAAATGAAAGAAGCCAATCTGAAAAGACTACATACTGTATGATTCCAACTATATGACATTCTGGAGAAGGCAAAACTATGGAGACAATAAAAACATCAGTGATTGCCAGAGGTTGGAGACAGGGGAAGGATGAATAGTTGGAGCATAGTGGAATTTTAGTGCAGTGAAAATATTCTGTATGATACCATAATGATGGATACATGTCATTATGCATATGTCCAAACCCATAAAATGTACAACACCAAGAGTAAACCATAATGTAAACTTTGGGTGATTATGATGTGTCAAGGTAGGCTCACCAATTGTAACAAATGTACCCTTCCGGCAGGAGATGTTGATAATGGGGAAGGCTGTGCATGTGTGGACACAGGGGATATATGGCAAATCTAGGTACTTTCCTCTCAATTTTGCTGTGAACCTAAAACTGCTCTAAAAAAAATAAAACCTTAATTAAAAAAAGAAAACTATTCAGTTTTCATGCTAGAATCACCTCCACACTTGAAGGCATCACATGTGTACAATCTCCTTTGCTAACTGAAATCATTCAAAAATGTTGTGTTTAAATATGATATCTAATTAAATATAAAATATTCATAATTCTCTTCATCATTAAACATACATCTATACTCTCAATTTGACAAGTTTAACATCCTTATCTGATGGAGAATCTGATGATTATGTTTCTGTAGTTCAAGAATTTTCAATTTTCAGAACATATTTAGACATTTTCTTACAAAATCCTTACTTAACATTGTGTTTTGATGTGTTTTATCTCACAAATGAAAGGGAAAACATAAGGCTGGTTATGAAATAACTACTGCAGATTCCCTTGTAGAATCCAACTTCTTTCCAGAAGAAATCAACTCAAGTAGCTAAACGTATGGCCCTTTGTAGGGTATGTCAATTTGATTAACATAACGGCTAAATATAATCACAGATAACTGATAGGTTTTTATAGTTCATACTTTTTTTTTTTTTTTTAAAGATTTTATTTATTCATTTTTTTTCCCCCCAAAGCCGCAGTAGATAGCCGTATGCCATAGGTTCACATCCTTCTAGTTGCTGTACGTGGGACTCGGCCTCGCGCTGGACGGAGAAGCGGTGCCTCGGGGGCGCGCCCGGGATCCGAACCCGGGTCGCCAGCATCAGAGCTCACGCACCTAACCGCTAAGCCACGGAGCCAGCCCATAGTTCATACTTTTAAATGAACTAGGAAAACAAAGATGATTCTTAACCTCCTCAGGTACTCCTATACAAACTGGACAACAAATATATGAATTGCTTGATATTTGAACTGACCTGATTAAATTATGGTTATAAAAGCAGAGACCTACCATACAAGACATAAAAAATGCATTTAGAGAAAATGTTTATTCAGGTCATTATCTTAAGCCAGTTATGCTGACTAAAATCCTGTGCAAAGATCTCTTGTACAGCCAAAAAGAAAAATCCATGGAGAAGTTTAAAAATTCTATTCACAGATATACAAAATTTGGCCACCAGTTCTGAAATGAAATATTGAGAATGACTGCGTTATAAGTTATAGCAAAGCTAAGATGGCTGAATAGTGGCATAAGATAACCTAAAATGGACATTTGCTGAAATACTTCATGAGATAATCCATAATAAAAGGAACCAATTGTCCACAATATTAATCAAACACCAGTGAACAAACTTTTCTTAATATCAGAGGATACATCCAGTTCATGCTTTATCTATAGCCAACATAATCCTGGAAAAATTGTAAAGGTTGGACATAGACATGAACTATGTTCTAGTGGACCACTAACATCTCCAGACATATTTTTATACAATTGTGTTCCCCTATGGATTATGAATGTGTTCTAGTGATAGTATATATTTTTCTAGATGTGTAGTCTTCAAGCCCCAAATGCTACCGCTATCACCTCATTTCCTTTCACCTCTAATTGTATCAGACTTCTCCAAGAGTAGGGTTAGAATTTTGCATGACACACATCATACTCAATTCACTGGGAGCCACAGCAGCTCTAGGGCCCAGGTGTGACTCAATTAGTTCCATAAGTACCATACCACCCTGACATCCCAGAGGATGTATGTAATACAATCCAAAAGTGTGAAACACTAGGGCCTTAACCAGTGAAAGAAAGAGCTGGCAGATAAATTGCCTTCCCTTCCTTCCCTTGATGGAGTACTCCAAGACATCGTTCCTCAAATGGACTACTCCTTGATGGAGTATTCCAAGACTTCCTTCCTCAAAAGGAGTGTTCCAAAATGCAGTGATACATATGACCTCTCCAGATACATTATGTATGACCTAGCCACAAGCTATGTATTCTTTTGAAGCTGTGACCAGCTCTGTAATACATCATCTTTACTTGATTTCCTCCATTCCTGCCTTTCTCCTCAATTTTGATCCCCTGAATGGAAGGTTTACTTTAGCTTCTGTTTTCTATGACATTTAGGGTAAGACAATTGAGGCCAGAAGCGACCCTGTAGGCCATCGGGCTGGTAATTTGACATTACATTGCCCACTTGTCAGAAATCAACCGAAACCCTATTGCTGGTGATAAGTGAGATAGTATCAATCTCTGAAATGTAGTGGAATCACAATTACTAAAGCCTTCACCTATGATTAATTAAGATAATGTGTAGGTAGGATGCAAGGAATTGGAGGATCAAATGATGTTGCTCTGATCAGTGATATAATGAAAATTATAAGGACTCTGGTGTTTGGTGGCTTCATTGAACAGCATGGGAAGTCTTGCAAAAAGAAAATGATGGGTTTAAGGCAGCTGTTTGCCAATATGTCATGCTATGAAACCAAAGTTTCAATGGTAGATTTAAAGAAGACTGTTCTCTTGCAGCCACAGGGCACACTGCTAAAAATTTATCTGATTACTGTGATGCAGTACTACAAAGGAAAATGATGTGCAAAGATTGAGGTCTCTGATCATCAAATAAATGCCCTAATATTGAAAGAGATAAGACATGAGACCAATGGGGTGGAAAAACTGAATAGGTTAACTTCTATATCTCCTTTAACCCTCCTGGCCAAAAACAGCCTCCGCTTTCCCATTGTTGCAGAAGTTATTCTGCTAATATTGCTTGAAGACTGTGCAATAGCTTCAACTGAAGCCGCAGTCTCAGGAGATGATGATTGCTTTCTTCAACCCCCACCATCTCATTGCCACCAGGCTGATAACCATAGTCAAGCCTCAGCATAACCTGAGTAGAGAAGAATAATCTCTGATCAGGGAAGATTGCCAAATATATTTTAGAGATTGACTAATATGTACAAGCAGAAGCCGGGGAAATGTGTGTGCAAATGGATCTTGATGGTATGGTAACTCAGAGAAGTGTGGAAAACAGCTAGAAAGAGGAGAGTTTGTTGGTTTTGAGGGAGATAATACATATTTAGACAGGAGAGAGAGAACGAGAGACACAGAGATTACAAATGGCAATGATGCTATTTTCCCGGGTAACTAGAAAAATAAATACTGAAGACGTTTTAAGGAATTGATGTCCCTCTAAAAAGTTACCCTCATGGATATCAATTCATAGTGGAGAATCATGGAGAACAGGTAATTAATAGACCTTCTCTGTGGTTATTTATTCAAACTCCACCTTTATAATTGAGATGATATACTCAGAAGCTAACAGAAAGGCTCATATTGGTTCCATGATCTATAGTATGATGGCCATTTTATAGGAAAGGCTAGGTGGATGACCTAAAACTGCCACTCCTCACTACTGACCAAAATAGTAAATTAAAAGTTATACCCTGGGAGGAATGGTGGAAATCAATGCCACCATCAGACTTGAGTGTTGCAGGTGTACTAGTTCCATCCTATCTTCATTCAATTCAATAAAGGTTGACTGCAGTTAAGTTTAATAAGGTCATAGCCCAAATTGAAGATGCCATGCCATATGTGGTATCTTTACAGGAGCTTATCAACATAGACTCTGTCATACTGTGTATGGTTATATTTTGGAAGACTTCCCCCCACCCCCCCATCCTAAAGAGTAGAGAAAATCAAAATCACTGTCTTGCATCAGGACTGTGCTAACTCTTACAATTTTTGTCAGAATATAGTCCTCAAGAACTTTGGTCATTTTGACATTCCAGTGAAAAATCACCCTGGTCTGCAATATTATGACATTATGCTAATGACACCATGCAGAACTTGACAAGTATTCTAAATGTTATAGTAAGATACATGCATGACAGATGTTGTGGTATAAACCTCCTAAAATTCCAGGAACTGCTACAATGCTTAAGTTCTTGCAATAAATTCCACCTAGCAGCAGGCATCGATTTGTTCTTTCTAGAACCATTTCATACTGCAAATATTGGTTTGTTTCCCACGCTTGCAATGACTTTGGTAGCATCAGTATCCAAGGGCTTATAGACATTAATTAATTGATATAGTACCCCACATAACATTTCCTTGGACTAGGAGACATATCTTATGGCAAAGGAGATGCAACAAATGATGCAGGATTCACCATTCTGACATTGTACCCCATCACCCAGAAACAGGCAGCCTGATAACACAGTTAAATGGCCTGTTGAAAGTTCATCTAGGGTGCCAGCTCAGGCATAGCACTCTGAGGGTTTGAGTGCTATTTTCTGGGTACAGTATATATACTCAACCATTGGGCAGTATATAGGACTGTCTCTCAATAACTACAACATATGAGTTCAGGAAATAAAAGGTGAAAATCAGATTGTCTCCTCTCACCATCACTGCCAGTGATCCACTTGATGAATTTTTCCTTTGTATTCCTAAAACCTTAAACACTCGCAACCTAAAGGCCCTACTTCCTAGGGATAAACACTTCTGTCAAGAAACAGAAAAGTTTCCACTAAAGTGAAAGCTGCAGCAGACCCATGACCACTTGTGTTCTTCATGCCAGCGTACCAGTGGGCAAAGAAAAGAGTTGCTGTAAAGGTGAAATAATCATGAGGCTCCAGGTTTGTTACTAAACCATGGGGGAAAGGAGGAATAGTTCTTGAACACACGTGATTCATTGGGTGTCTCCAATGCTTCCAAGCCAAGTGATAATGGTAAATGAACAACTAAGCCAAACATGGCTTCAAAAAGACAAGTAAACTAAGAACTCAGATACCTGGGGGAAGAAAGTCTAAGTTATACCACCAGAATAACAACTCAGACCAGCCAAATGGTGGTGAGGGAACTCTAGAACATGTAATTAAGGAGAGCAATTATAAATATCAATTATAGTTTTCTATTACAGCATGACAAATGACTTCCAAAACTTTGTGACTTAAAAACAACAATGTTATTATGTCTCATCATTTTGTGGGTCAGGACTTTGAGAAGAGCTTGCCTGGGCAGCTCATCTCTGTTCCTCATAGTATCAACTGGAGGAGTTCGACAGGGGCTGGAGGATCTGTGCACAGGAGAGCTCACTCACAGTGCTTGCAAGTTATTGCTGGTTGTTGGCTGGGAGAAAGTTGGAACTGGCTGTCAGCTGGGAGCTCACTGGGGCCTTTCAGCCATGTGCTTCAGTTCTTCTCCCCAGGGCCCTCTCCATGGAGCTTCCTGGGCTTCTTAACACATGCAACTTTGTTTTAAGAGCAAGTGTTCCAAGAGATAAAGATGGAAGCTGCAAGTCTTTTTCCCACCTAGATTCAGAAGTCCTAGAAAGTTGATTCCTCTGCGTTACATTAGTCAAGGAAATCACTAACTTCAGCCCAGATTCAAAAGAGGGGAACCAGACTCCAATTCTCAATGAATGGAGGAGCAAAGAATCTGTGGCTGTCTTTAATCTCAGGTCCTAAGATCAGTTATAACAACAGAAATTGTGGGTTGATTTGACAATCCTCTTTAAGCCTTTTTTAGGAGCTAGTTTATGCTTCTTCCCAGATATTTTGGTTCTACCAGTTCTTCTGGGCCTTGCCCAATTTCTCATTCACTTCATCTTCTCACACTTCAGCTCTCTCTGTTGTCCCTAAAGGTGGACACTGGGCTTGGGCTTATCTGTGTTGCCACCTTTCACGGCAGAATCCACAAAAACTCCTAACTCCTGAGTCCCACCAGATTGGACCCGAAAAGGTTCCAGCTTCCCATGGACTGAATTTTTTTAATAACAGCTTTATTGAGATATAATTCACATGCCATAAAATTCACCTGTTTAATGTGTACAATTCAATGGTTTTTAGGATATTCACAGAGTTGCACAACCATCACCACTATCTAATTTTAGAACATTTTCATCACCCACGGTTTGAATTTTGAGATATGACAGAGAGGATGAGAAGTAGCTGGGAGATAAATTGCTCACCGTCCACCCTGTGTCAGGCTGTTTTGAGATGCAGTAGTTCCACATGGCCTCTCTGGAGATGTCCTGCTTGACCAAACCACCAGCTGTGATTTCTTGTAAAACAGGTGACAACTCAGTAATGCAACATCTTATATTTGATTTCCATCCTGTCTACCTCACCTGTCCTTCCAGGCTCTTAGTTTCCTAGCGCCAAAATACCCGAAAAAGTGTTAGCATGTCAGCTTTGCCCCAGGCTCTGTTTTCTAGGATATGGGTAAAAGACATGGCATTCAAAGAATCTCTACGTTCTGACTTCCATTCCTTCTCCCTCCACACACACAGCCACACCATATTATTCATTATACCCCAACTCCTTCAGGCTATTCTTTTACTAAGCAGTCTACTCCTTTTCCTATGCTATTCCTTCAGTCTACAATATACCATCTACTTTCTCAATCAATCACCCATAACAATCTTGTTTTTCTTTTAAGGCCAGAGAAACATACCTATGGCATGTTTTAATCACTCTTTCCCTTGGGCTTTCACTATCTCCCACTTACACTGCTCATAAAGCATTTACTCCACCCTGCCTTGAATCAGAGTCAAATTTTTTCACCCATCCCATCACCTGAGAAATGTTAAGATGGCTTTGGGAGCAGGTTCTTTGTTTCTCCTCCTTTGACTTTGTATCCCTCAAGTTTCTTGGCACAATACCTTGCACATAGTAGGGGATCAACAAATGTTGAATTGAATATTAAGTTCCATAAAAGAAAAAATAATATTTCAGTTTGATACATTGGTATTAATTTCAAATGAGCTTAGTACAGCCATTAATCATCTTATTTGCCCTGAAGGTTTCATGCTGCAAAGCATTTTAAATCTTCAAGGCATATTTTCCAGAAGATCTGAATTATTTCATTGAATTTCTCTTAGTATGAAGAAAAATCACACTGAAGTTGGAAAATAAAGAGCCATCTATTCATTCAGTTCTGTTGTAGGTAGAATTGTTTAAAAATTCTGTTTTCAGAAAACAGTTTTGAAAGTATCTCCAAGAAAAGTAAAAAACAGAGAAAATTAATAAACCACATAGAAATTCATGCTGCCTGAGAAATATCACACTTTACCCAGAATATCCTACTTTTCTCAGAAAATTCAGAATCCTTTCCCATAAGCACATATTGTTATGAGATATTAGCTAAGATGGAATTCTAATCAACCCCTAATGAAAAATGTTGAAGTGTTTATTGCCTTGTATGTTTCATGCTTTCTAATTTTAGACAGTCACTAAAGAAGAGTTGGTTCTGCAGCAAACTCAGGCTTTGCAATAAATAGCAGTGGGCTAGTAATTTATTGAACAGTGTTGTGCTAAATGCATTTCATCTGGAAAAAAACAATGTTAAGTGGAACATACTAATGTGCTTCATTTTAATTTCTAGGACACCAAAGCAAGCTCAAGTTATTACATTATACTAATAATTAAATGGTGGCTCATTTAAATGATAGCAAACAACTGATGATGACACTGTGTCATCAGTCTCTGCCTCATCTACACACTGCAAAATTCTAATAACCTGCCTCTTAGAAAGCTCATGTTGAGTTGTTAATAAATGGTTTCGCTCTTAGCAGTAAGAATCAGGCCACCCAGGCAGTTGATGTAAGGGCTCAAATAATTGAAAGATTGGAGAATCAGAGATCAACACCCCATCTTTCAGATATTTCAGACACTGGTCAGGAGTCTGCCTGAAGAATGTTTCATCTCTCACTCCTAATTTAAAACCACTAAGAGATATCTAAGAAGGAACCAAAAATATTTCAATATGTAGTGAATCAGAAAATCAGATAAACTTACAGCTGCTAGGGAGGTATTAATTGATCTTGAGATAGGTGGAAATGTGATTTTAAAGCAGATACATGTCCGTTAGTGTTATAAATGGTTAGTCCTTTTGCGGAGTCTTGCAAATTGTAAATGAGTTCTCTGAACCTGGGCCATTTTCTCTGAAATCAGTTTTCAGAATTTCAGACTGGATTCAACTTTTACAAATGTTATTTATGACAAAATACCGTGATGTTGATGCAAAGGTCATGGTCCTCACTGATAAAAATTGCGAATCTCATAATATTTATGTTCATTACCCATTCTTGGCACACTTCTCTTCCTTTTTGAAACCCCTATATCTTTCTAACTGCATTCTGCTCTGATTCCCAGGCCACTTCTAGCTATGGAAATTTTATTCTGAGAATAATACCAATGTGAATTCCACGAGAGTAGGAATCTTTGTCTATTTTATTCAATGATAAATACCAAGTACATAGTACACTGTCTGGAATATAACTGGTGCTCAATAAATATTTGTTGAAGGAAGGTTGGGAGAATAGAAGGATGAAAGGAACAAATGCATAATGGAAAAAAGGCCAAATTTTATCAACGCATTAATTCTTTTTCTTCATATACCTGTAGTGTCTTTTTAACAGTAATATATCAGAAAGAGAAGTTAACATTAAGTTATTTTACATTTAGACACAATAAGATAATTTTGCCAACACGACAGCCGGAGTTTGGGGCATGTTTAATATTTCTTAGGGTTATTTTAATGTCTTTCTGTCTGCTATATGTAAAGATTTATGCAGGAATTAGAACTATATCTGACTAGTATCAGTAAGAATATGAAGACATTCTTGCTCGTATCTTCCTTTTGGAAAGGTCCATAGAGCGAGGTTCGCATCCAGATCAAATAAACTATAGCAGACAGGCTTTTACAGTGTAGCATCACTTGGCGAAGAACGTCAAGTAGATGACTCACGGGGTATGAAGGTTTTATTGCATTTGGTGCATTAGCCCAATGGGTGACTGGGATATTTCTTTAAGATAAAAGAAACAAAACCAGACTTAAGCTATAAGACAGTTCACTTTCTTCAGCTCTGTTTAGCAGAACATTTCTCAAAATGATGCCACACCTGCTGTGTGAACATGTTATTCCCCTGGTACACAAAATTAATTTCTTATTAACATCATGTTCACAAGAATTTCAAGGCATGTCTTTGGAGGAAAAAATGCACAAATGAATGTTTAGCCAGGCTCAGTCAAAGAAGGAGAGGAAAGTAAAGAAATGATGAGTTTTAAGTCAGGTTTTAAAATATGATTGATATGAAATTCATTCATATTTATTATTTAAACAACATATGAAAATAATTTTATCAATAATATTGCAGTGAACAAATATTGAAATGAATGGCTCTAAACCAGTGGTTTTAAGTTTGCTGTTTTCAGAGCTCAGCAACCTATAGTTCAAGGGTCAAAGCAGCTTACAGTATAAAAGCAGTATAAGGTTAGAGTGTATGACCTATAGTGGCTAAGGGTGTGATACCTCCATTCAGAGTGTCTGGCTTAGAATCAACTCCTCCATTTTCTGGTTGTGCAATCTTGAGCAACCTTTCCACCCCAATTTCCACACACTGCAGGATAGAGAGAGGAATATACTTATCTCTCTGATTTGTGACAACTAAATACACCGTAAAGCTCTGAGAACAGTGTCGGACACACAGCGGTTCATAACCACCAGAGTATGGTTCATAGATTAGAGTGAAGGCAAACTGGAAGTGACAAGACCATGTGGAAGTCCACTGCATAATCTTGGCAATGAATGAATATAACAATGGCAATGTGAATAGAGAGGAGGGGACTGGTTTAATAGCTACTCAGGAGTTTGACTCTGCAGGACTTGACAACTGTTGGAAATGAGAGATGAGATAAAGTGACAAGGGATGATTCTTAGATTCTTAACCTGGATAACTGGCCTGATGATTAGTACTAGCTGCATGTAGCAGAGTACTGTGAGAGGGACTAGTTCAAGGAGAAAGATATAGAGTAAATTTTGAGGTATGTTGAGTCTGGAATGCACAAAAGACTTACAACTAATGATGTCTAGGAACAGTTGTTTAATGCACATAGAAAAACACAAAAGATAGTTCTGGGCCAGAGATGTATATTTGGAATCATGAGTATATAAGTAATAGTTAACCCATGGATGTGTGTGAGATTACTAAGACTAAAAAGAGTGAAGGGCAGAAGATTTATTGGGTTATGATGGGAGTTTAGACAGGAATGAAAAAGGATAAGAAATAATTTTGTCTAAGGATCTGAAAGCGGGTTTGATTAGCAGTGCCAGAAGTATCAGGATGGTCAAGTAAACTAAGACTTTAAATCCATGCCCGCCCTCTTTCCTGGGCATAACTCTTCATTGCCACTTCTAAGCTATACCTTTCTACCCAGACATCTCACTGGAATGGCAAGCCCAGAATCTCTCTAAATGAACTCCAGAAGCAGTCTTCATACCACTGCTGTAGCCCTTATCACACTTGATTCTTGATATTGTTGACATTTCTTTTGCCCCAACTAGAATATAAACCTCTTAAGGCAGCATCTTTTCTTTTTGCATTTTCTTTTTTCTTCTCATCATTTCTTTTTTCATCTGTATACACTGAACCTAGCACAGTGACAGGCACATAAGTATACATGCAATAAATGTGAATAGAACAAATGAATCCTAATTTTTACGTCCCAATAATTACTTCCCCATGTCCAGCAATGGCTCTGACATCATCTCAGACCTTTAGGGTTCTTTTCTCTCTTTAGTCATTATTTTTCATATCCAAATCATTTGCTAAGCCACACTGATTTTATCTTTGCAATACTCTTCATGCCCATCTCTTCATTTGCAATTGAACTATCACCATTTTATTTGAAGCCATCCTTACTCCAAGCTTCTTAACCTTGATTTCTTTTTCCTCCTTTTCTGCCTATGACTATATCACTGTCATTAGAGACCTAAAGTGGAGTTTTGATGATATCACTTCCTAAACTTTAAAAACCTACCCTACACATTTTTAAAAACTTCTAAAATGCCTAGAAGGAAATTCAAAACCTAACCCCATGTATACCAATCTACCTTTCAAGGCTTTCCTCCCACTGATGCCCCAGACAATTTTGTAGTCTTTCTTAACACTTACATTACCCAAATATGCTTTGTAGTTTCCAGTCCTTCCACTTTGTTCATAAAATTTGCATGACAAAATATTTTCTGTTTTTCTTAGGATTTCAACCAACTAAAATCTATACTATTTTCAAGAGCCATTTAAAATTTAACTTCCTTTTTGATGCATTTTTGCATCATTCCACCAAACTTTCTATTTGAATAATCTCTCTCTAAAGCTTTATCCTTCTCCACATTACTTTCTAAACCTCTTTTTAAGTAGATGCTAAAGTGGGTGCTTCTTGGCGCCTCAAGACATCATTTTCAGTACGTACATCATCATTTTACCTTCTGTGCCATCCTCCACCTCCTTCTCTATTCTCCTTCTCCATTATTGGCAAGCCAGAAATCTAGATTTCTCTCTTGCTCTCAACCTCCAAATTGATCTAAAACCCTTACGTCTTATACCCTCTGAATAACTCAAATCCACACCCTCTTGACTATTCATCCCCACAATCACTTCTTTAGTGCAGGTCTTAGTCATCTCTAATGGGCATTATCTAATTAAACTCTTCAGTGTGTTCATTGATCACAGAATGAAGCCCAAGCATCTTTAAAATAGGACTTTCCACCATCTGTTCACCAGCCCATCTTATTGGTCTCATCTCCACATGCTTCCCATTTTCACATCCTGTATTCAGACAAGCTGAACTACATTCCATTCACCAAACATACCAAGCTTCCTCATGCCTCCGTGTCATTTCCTATGTGCCAAATATTCTTCCCTCTTCTATAGCCTCACTTTCTTTATCCCTACTCATATTTCTTAACACCCAGGTTAAATGTCATCTACTTAGAAAAGGAAATATGGAATAAGCTATTTTCACATGTGAGCTAACCAACTTTTACATTTTCCTCACTATAAACACACTACTTCGGATAGCTCGTTTGAACACAGTGGTGCAACACAACTCCTAACTAGGCCAATAATGAATAATTTATTATTTTTCTCCTCACTTACTGATTATCACTTTCAGCACCAGTACTGCTGATGCCTCCTAATTCTTACCTGGCTCGTCACGCCTTAAAAGTGTGACATTAGTGTTTGTTCATTTATTTCTGAGACATTTAGCAACTTCTTAGTACAAGAGATGCAAAAATGCAGTCGCTCTTTCAAACTGAAATCTTTAATTTTCCTCTCTCAAATGGTTTTCTTTCTACTTTGAACTGTGAAACATATTATTCTTAATCAAAAATTCTCAATGTCTAATTTTAAAGATATTTTCTATTCAGTCATTCTTATCTCTGGGAAGTTTTCACTACATTAGTATTTTTCCACATCACTTAATGAGAAATGCAAGTCATATTCAAATGAGAAAATTAAACATTAAATTGAAAACACACACTAAGAATTAAATAATTATGTATCTGCCAAAATTAATTTCAAGGATTGATTTGTGAGTGGAAATAATGATCAAAATGAAAAGCTACATCTCTTCTATGACATTTGCCTAACAACATTTTCTTCATGTTACTTTATTTTTATAATCATGATATTTCTTTCTTATCAAATTCAAGCTTTTCAATATTCTCAATATCTTTCGTAATTCATACTATATTTATGCCATCATTTCCTGACATGTCCCACCTGTAAAAGCTTCTCTACATGGGTTGACTTGATTAATACCTTATGTCCCATTATCTTACATATTGTCTTTTAGTTCTAGACCCTAATTCTTTCATTCCATCTTTTCTCTTTGGACCAATTTCTAGGAAACACTACTGATGCTTCAAAGTTCCAGATCTAAAAATCAGCAGTAACTATAATGCCTAAGTAGTTATATCAAAAAGATCAGTAAAACATGAGGGTGTGTTCCTCTTTTTAACTGTTGGAGCAAGAGTTGCTTATCCTAAACATTTTCCCACATTCACTAGCCCTCTCCCCTCCCTCAATTTGAAACCAGAAACCATTATTAAAAGTTAGTTTCTGTCTGACAACCAAAGAAGCATGGAAATTGCTGAGAAAACTGAGGGTGGGAAACTAAAAGGTATCCTGTGTCTTGGAGAGTGTTTTGCTTATTATGTAATTCTTTTTTTTTTTTTTTTTTTTTTGGTGAGGAAGATTTGCTCTGAGCTAACATCTGTTGGCAATCTTTCTCTTTTTTTTTTCGGTTGAGGAAGGTTAGCCCTGAGCTAACATCTGTGCCAATCTTCCTCTATTTTGTATATGGGTCACCACCTTGGCATGGCTGAGGAGTGGTGTTGGTCTGCACCCAGGATCCAAACCTGTAAACCCGGGCCACTGAAGTGGAACACCTCAAATTTAGCCCCTACGCCACGGGGCCAGCTCCAATAGGCACTTCTTAATGCTGCTCTACTCTTCCTCCGATCCCAGTTTACTAGGATGAAACATTTAGGAAGTAAACAAAAATCATTAGGAAATGATAAATCTTCTGGATACAGTTCAGAAAAAAGTATCCAGAATTTTCCTGACTCTCCTTGGACTAGTGCCGCAAGTTGAAAAGTATTTCTACTCCCTGCTCTGTGTCATGTTTGCCAAAAGGCAGAAAGAAGATGTCTGATACACTTAAACCTCAGAAATATTGAGATTGCTATATTCATTTCACATATTGCTAGCTTTTTAATATAATACTGAGAGTGGGTTCTATATAAGTAGTAATTATTTTTCCTGATACCTATGATCACCAGACCGAGGATGAAATTAAGGAATAGTCTTATAGCACATAGATTAAATGTTCTGGATAGAGAATTTGGTTAAAAGTCTAAGCACTGATACTCCAATCACAATATCTTGACTCAGTCAAATCGAGTTCATCTTCAGCCCCAATAACTAAGTTAATATACAGCCAAGGTGAAAAGTTAAAAAAAATTAGTATACTTTTCTTCTTACTTTAACATTGTAAGAGTTCTACCCCCTTGTTAATTTTTTTATCACTAGAATTTTTATCCATTTTTCTATTTCTGTAATGGCAGGCTTACATTTGGGTATCTCTCTCACATAAATATCACAAAACACTTGCTGTCTAGTGGACAAAGAAGACATATAATGAGCAGGATGTCAGCCTCAAATTCCAGCATCTTAGACTGTGGATTATCTTCAATTATCTTTAATTATCTTCAATTAAAGGAAGTGGTGAATCATGAAATGCTAGTCCATTCAAAGATGTTGTTCTAGTACCTAGAAACAATCTTTTGCAGTTATCTATGATTATGTTATTTAAACACAGCACAAATGAAAATAAGGAAATGGATTTTCTGACTTTTTTTCGCTTTTTCAATAAATAAGACTCCAAAAGACATTACCTGACAACATCAAATGTGACAAGGCTGTGGAACAGCAGGAATACTCATTCATTGCTGGTGAGAATGCAAAATGGCACAGCCACTGTGGAAGACAGTGTGGCCATTTCTTAAAAACTCAACAAACTCGTAGTACATGATCCAGCAATTGCACTCCTTGGTATTTACCCAGAGGACTTGAAAACTTATGTCCACACAAAAATCTGCACGTGGATATTTATAGCAGCTTTATTTATAATTGTCAAAACTTGGAAGCAACCAAGCTGCTCCTCAGAAGGATAATGGAACTGTAGTACAACAGATAATGGAATATTATTCAGCACCAAAACGAAATAAGCTATTAAGCCTTGAAAAGACATGGAGGAACCTTAAATGCATATTACTAAGTGAAAGAAACCAATCTGAAAAGGCTCCATACTATATGGTTCCAACCATATGGCATTCTGGAAAGGGCAAAACTATGGAGACAGCAAAAAGACCAGTGGTTGCCAGGTGCTGGGGGAAGGCCGGGGATGAATAAGCCAAGCATAAAGGACTTTTAGGAGAGTGAAACTACTCTGTATGATACTATAATGGTGGATACCTGTCATTATTCATTTGTCAAAACTCATAGAATGTAAACACCAATGGTGATCCCTAATGTAAACTTTGGACTTTGAGTGATAATGAAGTATCAGTGTGGGTCCATTGATTGTAACAAAAGTACCCCTCTGATGAGGGATGTTGATAGTGGAGGAGGCTGTGCATAAGTGGGAGCAGGGGGTGTATGGAAACTCTCTATACTTTCTGCTCCACTGTTTGCTGTGAACCAAAAACTGCTCTATAAAATAAATTCTATTTAAAAAAATATATCTCATATGCTTTTAAATGTGTTATTGAATACAGGACATTTTTGATAAGTTTTAAGTGGGTATACCCAGGGAGTAGCATAGTGCATAGCACTCACAGTTATAACAGAATGGTGAATGGAGATATGAAAGTGGAGAAAGAAGAAATATGCTCTTTAAGATGATGCCAGCGAATTAAAAACCTTTTTTTCAAATAAGTTTGGGAAACAATTGATTTTTGTTAAAATCAATTTTAGTGTATAACAAGTACTTGCATAACAAGTACTTATCACGGCTTTTACTGTGTTAACACGTCTTATAACTATTAAATGACATTTATATCATGCAATATTCTACACACACTTTTGATAGTAAACTCATTTTTTTGTCATCATTTCTTGAAGCCAGGAACTGGCTGAACATGCTTCTGGAGATGCTCTCATTCACTGTGCTGTTTCCATTTGGTCATGGGAACTGCCATATTTGATAGATAAAATTCATTCTGTCAATATTCTTGACTATACAGAAATAAATGAGGCAGAACGCTTACCCTTAAGAAGTTTATCCTCTGTGTTCAGATGGGGGAGAGGGCAAACATTTACCATACAGCTTAGCCAATGATATGATAAACATACACATAGTACAGATATATGAAATACATATGAAGTTGTCATTGTTCTAAACGTGGGGTCATGGAACTACAGAATGTGGGCCAGATCTATCTTGCACCGCCTGTTTTTGTAAATAAAATTTTATTGGAACACAGCCATGCACATTTGTTTATGTGTTGTCTATGGTTGCTTTTGCAGAGTTGAGTAGTTATGACAGGCCATCTGGCCCACAAAGCCGAAAATATTTATTATCTGGCCCTGTATGGATTTTTCCAACTAGATAGATGTAAAAATAACTCACTCTTAGCCACGGGTGCTCTAACTGGAGGAAATGAATGGCGAGTTAGGGAAAGTCTGCTAATTAATAGAGAACATTGTTGCTTCCTCAGAGATTTCGTGTCTTCCATAAAACACGGCCAAATATTGATGCATTCTAATATGGTAGGATGAGCCAAAGTTTGGAAGTCAGGAAACTCACCTCCTTGTTTTCCTCATGTAAAATGGGCTATTTGATTACAGAATCTAAATTTTCTGCTAGTTCTAAAATGTTATATTTATGTTCATTTAACACCTACTTTGGCTAAAGCTTCTATGCATGTATTACAGCCACTTAAATATTGAATTTCCATTTTATTGAGGGTAAATTATTAACAGTTGTGCTCTGCATGGAGTAGAATTCAAAAAATAAAAGAGAGAATAATAGACTAAAATTAAGAAAGAATTTAGACGCTGCCACTTGGGTTTTTTTTTTTTTTTTTTTTTTTTTTACTTCATAAGCTGATTTTTTAAAAAGTATTCTTAGATAAACGGCCAAAGACACTTTTTTGGAAACTTGTGTGAGGGACTAGAAGAATCTTAAGCTATGTTAACAAAAGTACGTCCATTAATTTTTTTTCCAAATTAGCAATGATTTTCCCTCTATCTGAAACCACCAGATTCACAATTTTTAATAATCAAAAATACTAGTAGAATGAAACTGGTTTTATCTACTGAATTTACTGGTAATTTCAGTTAACTGTCCATTTGTTTATGTAAATTATTTTGGCATTATAATACTAAATCCATGTTCTTTTCTCCCTTGGTTGTTATGATGTCACATTTCATTCATTTCCTCTAGATTTAAAGGATCATTGTAAATGCATGAATAATGCAACTATATCTATGAAGGCACTCAGTTTCTTTAATTAAATTTATGTGCCTGAAGCATATGATATGTTTTTAAATATCAGTAGTAACAGCATTTCACTTTAGGATATCTGGTGCTTTAATTTTTCTTCTTTCATTAAATGCCTCATGAAGGAGCCAGAGATTTTCTTCATATAAAAGCTCAAACTAACTTTAAGTCACTATCTAGGTAAAGAAATTTTAAACCTGCCTATCATGTCTTTCTAAAGGATTTATTGCAATAAGTACTTTGCTTTAAAAAGTTAAAACTTAATGTTTAAATATAACATACAATTCCTATTTTCATCTTGACTCCAATTATTATAAAATCAGAGAATATCTATTATTCTAACTATAGAAAAATATTAATATAGACTGATAATCTGATTCCTATTTCATTCTAGTCTCTTCTTTATGAAATCCTACTCAAGGCCTAAACTATGCTCTTTTAAAAATAGCAGTAAGAGTGTATGGTTAGAACATCCAAGACTGGAAATCCTGTCTGTTTTCTGCCTATACTTTCCTGTCATGCCTTGGAAGATCACATACTCTCTCTGAGTCATTTATGTCATCTGTTAATTAAAAAAAAATTGATAATATCATATATTTTAAAATCTGTAAACCTCCCAATTTTGAAGATCTTTTTCACAATTTATTACTTGACGCTCTATATTGACTTGATTTTCATGATTATGCATGCAAAATTTTCTAATTATGTATCCTTTATATCTATTTTCCTATAAAAGTATTTCAAAGTATTCGAATTTTTATGTTATGTTTTATAGCAATAGTCTCAATATGTTTATCATATATTATATTTCTTAACATGATAAATTTGAAATGCTGGACCATAACTTAAATTGGCTCTTATCCCTTTCTCCTATCTCAAGATTCACCTCAAACAAAGCATTATAAATATACTTTCTAGTGATTTTTTTTCTCTTAAATAGACTATGAGTATCAACCATTTTTCTCATCATTGTATGAGATGAGAAATGAGGTGTATCATTTCTCACCATTTTCTATGCTTGATAAAAAATATAAATGCAAAAATCTGAGAAGTTCAATACATCCCAAACAGGATAAAAAGACAGAAAATCATACTTAAGCATATTATAGTACAACTACCAAACACGAAAGATATACATATAAGATGTAAGAAAATTCTAACAGCAGCCAGAGATAAAAAGACTCCAAATCCAGGAGAATAAACATAAGAATAAAAGTTAACTTTTCCCCAGAAACAGCACAAGTCGGAAGGCAATAGAACATATCTTTAAAGGAGAAGGAAAACTGTCAATTTAACAGAATCTATCCAGTAAAAATATTCTCCAAAAATGAAAATAAAACAAAGACAATTTCAGATAAATAAAAGCTGAGTGAATTTGATACCAGCTCTTCAGTTTGAAGAAAAATGAAACCGGTTACAAACACGTATGTACAATAAGAATTGAAAAGCATCTAAAATGACAAGTATTTGGTTAAAAATAAAGGACTTTCATTATTTTCACTAGTTTCCTTGAAAGACATTTGAATTTTAAAGCAAAGTTACACTGTATTGTGGGATATATAGCATATGTATTCATAAAATAAATGAAAACCCCAGAACATAGGGTGAGAATGGGTAAAATGAAAGTATACCATTGGTAAGTTATAATGCATCAAATGGTATATGATTAATATATAATAAAATGTTGAGTTACAGATACATGTTGTAATCCCTAGAGATTCCTCTAAACACACACACACACACTTACAAAGATGATTAAATATACAGAGTCAAGAGAAAAGTTAGAATTGAACATTAAAACATATTTGATTAAAAGAAGAAAAGGAAAGAGTATCAAGAAAAAAAGAATAGAAGAAGCAAAATAAATGAGATAACAAACTCTAACAATAGCCCAATCATACCAATAATTATAATAAATATAAATGGATTAAGAAATCCAATTAAAAGTCAGGTATCATCACAATGAATTAAAAAGAAACAAGATCCAAATACAGCTAATTAACAGTGTATACATGTATACAAAGACACAGATTATTTGAAAGTAAAAGAATGGAAAAAATGTGTACAAAGTAAATACTTATCATGAGAAAGCTGGTGTGTCTAAACACATAAAAATAGAGGATAAAAATTTCAATTCTGGGAGTATTATCAGAAAAATGGTTGCTATTTCATAATGACAAAAGGGTGAATTCACAAAAAGTTCTAGCAATTTTAAATGTGCACATACTTAACAAAACTTCAGAGAATGTGAAGCGAAAATTGATACAACTAATGGAAGAAATAGACAAAGCCACAATCATAGTTGGAGAAATTAACTCTTCTTTATTAATTGTTAGATTGACAAAAAATTGTTAGTGATAGAAAATAATAATACTATCAACCAATATTGCCTAAAAGCCATTTATAGAACACTATATCCAATATAGAATACACATTTTTTTTTTATTGTACATAGAGCATTGCCCAAGGTAAACATATTCTAGGCCATAAAACAAGTCTTGATAAATTTAAAAGAATTAAATAATAGAGAATATATTCTCTGACCAAGACAGAATAAATATAGTAAATAAAAACAATAAGATCTCTAAGAAAACCTCAAATGATTTAAAAATAAGAAATAAATTCTAAATAATTCATACATTAAAGAAAAAAATGAAATTTTTAAATATTTTGAACTGAAATGACAACACACTACACCATATTAAAATTTAGAAGATGGAGCTTCACAGGTGCTTAAAAGAAAATTTATGGCATCAAATGCTTATATGGCAAATTGATAGATAGATATTGATAGATAGATAGATGGTAGATGGATAGATAGATAAATAGAGAGAGAGAGAGAGAGAGAGAGACATAGCATATAGATATACAGACAGGTGACCACCTATGCTTTTCCTGGCCCTTTTGGGAATATAATCGTAAAAAAAACTAAATTCCCTGCACTCCTAGAGCTTATTGGGAATACAGACCAAAAATAATCAAAATAAAGATGTATATGATCATAAATCAGAAAGTGATAAATACTACTATAAAAAATAATGGATAAAGAAGATGATATATGTATATAATGGTATATTATTCGGCCATGAGAAAGAAGGAAATCCTGCCATTTGTGACAACACGGATGGACCTTGAGGGCAATATGGTAATTGAAATAAGCCAGACAGAGAAAGGCAAATACTGTATGATATCACTTATATGTGGAATCTAAAAAAAGCCAAACTCATAGAAAGAGAGTAGAATGGTGGTTACCACGGCTGAGAGATGGGTCAAAGGCTACAAACCTCCAGTTTTAAGATGAATAAGTCATGAGGATCTAAAGTACAGCATGGCCATTATAATTAACCATACTGTATTATATACTTGAAAGTTGCTATGAAATTAGATCTTAAATGTTCTCACCACAAAAAGAAATGGTAATCACGTGACAAGATGGAGGTGTAGCTACTGCTATGGCAATAATCATTTTGCGATATATAAATGTATCAAATCAACACTTTGTACACCTTAACCTTCAACCATGTTATATGTCAATTACACTTCAATAAAGCTGGAGAAAAATAATAAATTTAAATAAATAAACAAACAGAAGAGGGGAACGATAGAGTCTGGAGAGCATTGTTGTTGTCTTTTAAGCTTTAAATAGGTTTCAAGCAAGGTCTCACTGTGAGGACCTAAAGAAGGTGAGGAAGCAGGAATGTGGAAATATGGGAGAGATCTTTCAAGGAGGGTAAACAGATAAGGCTTTAAGACAGGAGTGGCTTCAGCTGCTCAAGACCGAAAAAGGGATAGAGGAAAACAAGGGGGAGAGTAGTTTTAAAGTACAATCCGAGATAAGGGAGACTAGAAGCTGTAGGGTCTTGTGGGCCATTCTGATCTTTTACGCTGAATGAAAGGCAGAGCCATTGGAGGCTTAAGCAAAGTGACATGATGTGACCCCACATTCAGCAGAATAATTTGTGCTGAGAATAAACTATATCAGGCCAATCGTGGTAGCAGGAAGAAGGTTATTCAGTAATCCAAGTTAGATATGATGAGGCACTGGACCAGGGTGATGGTGGTGGAAGTGGGGAGAAGTGGTTGGATACTGGACATACTGTGAAGTAAGAGAAAACATGATTTAGAAAGGGAATCAATGGATTGCGTGAGAAAACGATGCTGATCTGCAGAAAGTGATTATACACGATTCTCTTGAGGAGCTTATCCTGTAAAATGGGATAGTCATGTAAGCAGCAGCTGAGAGGAAAGGATTTTTTTTTTTTTTAAGATGAGGGAAAGAACATGTTTGTATGCTGATGAGAAAGATTCAGTATGTAGTAAAGAGTGAAATACTGATAATGCGGGAAAGAAAGAGCGTGGTAGGGAACTCTTTGAGCAGGTGAAAGCTTTGGGATACAGAACACACATAGAGAAGTTGTCCTTATAGAAGCATGGAAAATTCCTATGTAGTAAGAGGAGGGTGGGTAGCACATATGGGTACAGCAGAGGCTAATGTGGAGCTGGGGATGTTCTGTTCTGATGGTTTCTATTTTTTTTCTTTTCCCAAGTAAAAGTCAAATGTCATCCTCTCTGAACGCAAATGGAGGAAAAGGTGTTGGAGATTTGAGTGAGGCTAAAGCATGAAAACATCATGTGGCAGAGCAGAAAGATTAAAGACATATTAGATGGTGACTGGGCAGCATTAAGGGCCCATGTGAGAACAATGGTCAGGAATTCACAGTCAGCTTACTCAGTATGGTCTTTTTTGTTTTTCTCGGTGGGCACAGAAACTGAATAGGGAGTGAAATTAACTAGAGGAACCTCTAGGTAATCTCATAAAAACTCCACAAGAGGGCATGGCAATTTTGAATATCTGTTAAACCTAGAAAGCACTATGGTCATATCATGCAAGACCATGTCCATTCTTCCCTGATTCTTTCTATCCCTTAGACTGACACTGGACGGGTCAAAAATAGCAGCTAGCAAGTTGAGAGGAAGTGATTATGGGTTGCAAAAGAAACTAGATTTCCCCTACTCCCACTGCTCACATCAGGCTTCCAAATTGAAATAGGCCTTATCCAGGGAGAAAGGAGCAGGTTTAGCTATGGGATTAGTTAGGAATTATGCTATCACATTAGACCGCACTGAGTATTTAATTATTCAAAGGAAGCCTTTAGAATGATTAACAGGACCTGGCAAAAACTTTAGGACACTCCTAAAGCAGATTTGGAGAGACACTGGATGAAAACATAAAGGTATAAATCCCAGTTGCTCAAAAACATTGTACCACACATTTCAAATATTCAGTTATTATCAAGATATTGTAGTGGGGAAAATTCTAAAGATTCCCTATCCCCAAGACTTCCTTCCCCTGGTTATTCAATCGAACACTAATCTAGGTAGTGCTGTGGAAGGAGTTTGTAGATGTAACTAAAGTTCCAGGTGAGTTGACTTTCAGATATAAAGGTTGGGCCTGACCTGGTCATGTGAGCCCTTTAAAAGCGTGGCGTTTCCTCTAGCTGGTAGCAGAAGAAAAACTAGGAGAGATTCAAAATGTGAGAAAGGCTCAAAGTATCATTGCTTTGAAGATGGAGGGACCACACAAGAAGGCATGCTGGTGACTTCTAGGGGCAGAGGCAGTCCCCAGCTAACAGCAGGGTTCCTAAAGCCACAGGAAGATAGGTGTGGTTTTAAGCTACTGAGTTTGTGGTAAATTTGGAAGCTGGGTAAGTGTGGTAAGTGTGTTATGCAGCAATAGGAAACCAATACAAAGATATTTACCTTTGTCCCACTGAAAAGAGTTGATTTGAAGACCAGGAATATTTTTCTCCCATTACAGTAGAAAGAGCAGAAGAATTCAGTTTGAATTTCTGCCATACCACTAACTAGCACAACCTTACCTTGAGTCTCTTTGTCTTGGTTTCTATTTGATAAAATATGGATAATAATATCCATCCTTCAGCATTGTGGTAATGATAGATAAAAAGGTAAACGCTTCACACAAAGTCCTAAAGACAGAAGACAAGCAATAATATTAATAATTATTAATAATATCATCATCTCCCAGAATAACACATTTTCTATATCCCCTAAATATCACTTCAAAGCCACTGTTTCAACTCACGCAGAAGCTCTGGTGATCCACATTTGTTTCAAGGATTTCACACCCCAAGTAGTAACACTGAAAGATGCCTTTTGTCGGTAGGTCTTTTAATACCATCACTGCGTCAATCATACCATGTTTCCACTTCAGTTATTCAATATCTTCTGAGCTCTTTGTTAATCTTTATTAGTGTATCACTGACATTCACAACCAATTTAATTTAGATTTTAAATATGCCAAGCCTTCTAATGAGGACCTTAATATTTTTTTACCTGTCACTAGTTTCTTTACAGCTAAAATCTCATCAGGAGCTTCACTTTGGAATATGTTTTTTCAATGTTTCTCACTTAGAAATCTACATGGCCAACTGTAAGAGACTGTCAGTGGTGAGGTGCCTTTATTTTCTTAATGACTAAATCACATTAATTGTCGGGCAATACTAGTCAAAATTTCTGTGATTAGACATTCTCAAAGATTCAATAAATTGATTATATTTCTTGATGGTTTATTTAATAAAACTGTTTATAATATTCATTTTTTGCTTCCTCCTTATGACTCCTTCTTGGATCCCCCCATACCACAATTCCATCAACACACTCACATGATTTGTAGACCAAAGATGCAATTATTGTTCAGGGTTGACTTTACCACAGGATATGTGGAAGTGAGTACCAAAATGCAATTCTATATTTATCCCAGTAATGCAATATATCAACTGGTGGAATAGAAAATATTTGTTGACCTGCTGTAAGAAGAACTAACATTGTAAGCTGTGGTTTTGAGTCCTGAGTACCTTGAATGTAATTTCACAGTTGAATTTGCTATCGTGGTAGCTTCTCAAATCAGAGCAATACAGCCAGGGAGAAAAATGAATTACAACTGAAAACACCATTTTCTTAACAAGTTCACAATATAAATTTGCCCATCTAGACAGTCAGTCAAATAAGGGATATTGTTGATTTGTTGTTCTTCTCTTTCACGTGCCTGCTATTAACTCTCAATTCTCTCTCTCTGTCTGTCTCTCTCTCACTGTGTGTGTATCTCTCTCTCTCTTCTCTTCACTTTCAGGTTCATTTTTAGCCTGTGTAGAATGAAGAGCCTTGCTAAGCCTGTCTGTGCTTCCATATTCTGTCCCTGTCTGTACCAACTACAACCGGAAGACATGATTTTAAATCATTTAATGGATTCACCTACGTTTAGCTTCTTGACTAAAATAGTAGTAAGGAATCCTGGAAATACATCCCAGTGTATTCTTTTGCCTCCACTCCCAGGCTCTCAGTTACAGGAAGGGAGAGGCCATTCTTATCTATCTGACTGAAGTACTTTAATGGAGTGTGCTTATATTCCCAACTAGGACTGTTCTTAGTCATTGTGGGATCACTTCTTTCCCAAGGTGAGCCATTACTCATAGTTTCAGAAGAACCCATTCTTGTCCTAATTAAATAATTGTTGCTTAAAGAACAGTCTCCACTCTCCATCTGAAGGCTTTTTTTTTACTCTAGTGTATGTTAAGAACTGTGAAGGACCTGATATTTTAATTTTATCCTCCTTGCAAGCTAACAAGTTAGCCTGCTATAGGATCATGAATGCTGGCAGAAGACTGAGACTCCTGGGTCAGAGACAAAGGAGAATTTACTACTCACAGCAATAGCAGTAGCCAGATATAAGCATTTCTCTGAGTTTATGAGCCCCAATTGCCACATGGCAATGCAAAGAGGGTCAGTTGACACTTGCACACAAGGTGGATTACATTACAGAAGAGGAACTCTGAGCTTAAGGATCCTGAGTCTTTTATTATGGGTAGTAACTAAGTTTGCACTTTGCTTTGGAGGAAGATACTATCTCTTATCTTCCCAGATTGTTCACTATAGAAACGTCCTTGAAAATATAGTCCAGAACAATGATAATCAGTGTCTCTGCTCACAAGATACACAGAAACATGAGAGACCTACGGAGAATTGTCACTCAAAGTGTGTTGAGGTCAAAGCCAGGGGAAGGAAATAAAAGTCCATGATTTTAAGCTGTTTTTGCATATCAAATAATTCCTGTAAAGAGATTATTTCTTTGGGGAAAATAATTAGATGAGTATTCAATATTTATATCAGTCTAATCAACTTTCATATTCTTTTTGAAACACATCTCAAGTTATTACAACTTAGCATGGTTTTAGAGAAATTTTCCAAATATTCATCTTTGGATGCCAAACAGTGGTTAAAAATACAAGTTAGATATCTCAGATGTTTGGCCTTTATAATATAGACAATTAAGGTTTTTGGAAAATAAAATATCCAATTTACTGACAATTCTTCAGCATTTATTTAACATTATGCTGAGTTAGTCTTGACTCAGAGAAAATGATAACAACAAAGTGATCCATATTGCATACACCATGGTCATAGTGTATGCACTACGCATAGTGCATACATATGTATGCACTTCTCTATTAGAGAAGACTGGTGTCTAAAAAGATAATTTATGATGCCCTTTTAAATAGGTAGTCAATATGATACAAAAACATGAAGAAAAAAATGGGTCAGAGAATGTACTCATGAGAAAACGATGGCTGATCTATATCTGAGAAATGACTCAGTATTAGCCAGGTAAATTAAGAGTGATTCTTTCTTTGGTCATGTGGGCCTACCAACAAACCCATCAAAGCATTCTTCATTTCTGTTACAGTTTTCTTTTTAATTATTGTTTCTAGCATTCCCTTTTGATTCTTTCTTAGACTCTACATCTATCTGCTTAAATTACCCATCTGATCTTATATGTTTCTACTTTTTCCATTATAGCCCTAAGTAAATTAACCATACTTACTATAAATTCCCTGTCTGATGATTGTAACATCTTTGTCATATCTGAGTCTGGTACTGATGATTGTTTTGCCTTTTCAGACTGAGGGCTTTTTTTGCTTTTGCTATGCCTTGTAATTTTTTGCCGAAAGCCAGACATAATATATTGCATGATAGGAACTGAAGTTAAGAGGCCTTTAGATTGAGGTTTTATGTTAATCTGGTTGAGAGTTGGCCTATGTTTAATATTTACTGTAGCTAAAGGTTCCAGAGGCTTCAAATTCCTCTAACGTCCTTGTTATTCTCTCCTCTGTTGTCTTGGGTTTCTCTAGGAACTCCTTCTTAAATAGAGACTGGGCCTTACAACCCTTTTAGTTGTATTTCAGTTATCATACTGTAGTCTTATTGATGCAGTGGTAACAAATGAACATAGAGAGAATTCTATAATTTTCTGAATAAATCTCAGTATTTAATGGGCCTGAATCTTGGAGCTATAACTTCAGAAATGTTTTCCCAGTGATACAGCTTTTTCCCCTTTGCTTCCTAGTCCCTTCCCTGGTTGCAGCATTCCCAATCTATTTCCTTTAATTCCTGCCCTTGTTGATTATTTTCCTTCCATTAAGTCAGACAGGAAAGCTGGGATGCCTGGAGTAGGAGGATTTCCTTCCACTGGGATAAGGCTCTGGCAAAGTCCTTTCCCCTGGGTGTAGACCTCTGTTAAGGAGAAGGTTCTGCATGTATTCCTCAATGATTACTCCTCCACTCTCCTTGCCAGAGTGATAAGGGAATCTCTTCAGGTCTTTTCATTCTGAGAACCTGGTAAGTTCCTGGAGGTAAAGTCCACAAAAGTGTGGCCGCACTCCAAGACTGCAAACTGCAGGAGTTTCTCACACTCATAGTCCAAAATCAGCCCCCAGAAGTTTGCCAAAATTACCATTTTATGGCTACCAGTTTACGGCCCCAGTGGCTTCAGGTCCAGGTAAGTAAATCTCATCTGTATCTCTCTGGATATCACCTGTCTGTCCAGATTTAAGTGGCTTGTGAACTCAGTTCTCTGATGGCTCCAACAAAAGTCGTTGATTCTTAGTTTTTCCAGCTGTTTTTTAATTAAAACGATACAAGTGACAGCTTCCAAGTTCTTAACATGTCAGAGTTGAAACTGGATGTCCACTTTCTCCATTTTTAAAATATTACGGTATTTGAGTTTTTGCTACAAAAATCCAAACATAGAGAAAAGAAAAAAAAAAACAGTATAATGCAATCTCATGTCTATAGACAGCACCTAAATTTAACAATTATTTACACATTGTCACACTTGCTTCAACTATTTTTTTCCACAGAAATTTTTTTTAAGTAAACTGCAGTTATTATGACGTTTTGCCCCCAAATATTTTCTTATATACTGGCAACACTATTATCCCACTTAACAAAACTAACGAAATTAACAATAATCCCAAAATAACATCTAATGACCAGACTTTATTCAGATATTCCCAGGGCCCCAACCAATATAGCTCATTAGTTTAAACCAGTAATCAGTCATGAGCTATGCCTTGTGTTTGGTTGTTATAGATTTTAAACACATTTTAATCTAGAACATACCACCTTTTTTTGCTGCATCCATTGTTGAAGATAAAAGGTCAGTAGTCTTGTAGAATGTCTCATCTTTTGGATTTGCCTGTTTATGTCCCTGTAATGTTTAACTCATTCCTCTGTTGTCTATCTTTTCTGTAAACTGGAATTTAGACCTAAAAATCAGTCTTGATTCAAATCATTTTGGGAAGAATACTTCATGGATGATACTAGGTGCTTCATATGCATCATGTCAGAAAGCATCCAAAGCCAGTGATCCCACTATTAGTGATGCTATAATTGGCCAGTGTGTTAAGATGGGAACAGCCAGCTCTCTACATTGAAGTGAAGTCTACTTTTCCCATGGCAACTAACGAGTAATCTGTTCTCTCCCCATCCTTTGCCAGGAGGCCTTGTCCTGGAAGACAGAATTTCCCAGGTTCCCACTTTCCCCAGCTCATCCCAAGTCCAGTTGTTTAGGTTGTAGTCTACAAACTTAAATTCTATTTTGGTTGAAGAAGAGGACCTTTTATCTAATTCACATGAAGGTACATTGTAGAGCAGAGGTACACCCAAAAGTTACATATTCTGATTTCCCTTTTGCAAAGATCACCCTTTTGCATGTGGAAAATGGATTTATGTGGGGTCAGGTAAAAAGTACAGATTCAAGTAAAATATATTTAGCCCAAACAAAAGATTATGAGTACATGTGTATTTGTAGAAATTTTTTGTAGAAATTAGTTCTAGAAATTGGACAGAGAGATAGAATTCAAGAAATATTTAGATGGTAGATGGATAGGCATCTCAAATTTCTGCAAGCAAAAATCTATACTTGAAGTTAACATCAAACATCTCCTTGCCTTGCTAATGAAATAGAAATAACCAAAATATTGCATGGACTAAACTAAAAACAGAATTTCTGAGTAGATCATAGATATTGTATTTGTGGCACTAAATAATTTCAGGTTTATTCATAGCTTTAACATTAAAATGAAAAGTAATATCGCAGTCAATTCAAGTACAGAATAAGGCACAGTCACAGAAGAACCTCCAATAAAGGACCAGATAAAGCTGTTAAAGAGAAAAGTTGCACCAGACACTTGTTAAAAATGGCAAGGAAGATTTTATTCAAGACCACTGCAATAGTGGAGAGAGATTGAATTCAACTCCCCTGAAATAAAAGGCAAGAGGGTATTTAAATGCTGGGGTGAGTGAATGGAAAAGTATTGAAGGACCCTGGAGAGGGAGTGGGGTGTGCTTAGGCTGGTTAGTCTGTGTTTGCTACTTGTCACTTATAGAAGTTAGGCTCTTACCCTCCTACAGAGATTAGAAGACAGAGGTTCTGTCTTTCTTGATGATTACAATGCAAAAGGATGGCTCCCAGCTCCTTGAGAAACACACTCCTAGCTTGCAGAAGGTTTACATCTCAAATGGCCAGAGAAAGAATTTACAATTGTCAACCTTTATTTTAGAAAATAAAGGCTCTAAGAAAAGAGAGATCGGGGGCTTACGGTCGGGAAGAAGCCTGTCTGAAGCTTAGTCAAGCTAAGGGGAATGTTAGGACATCTTAGTCAAAACTTGCTCAAGAAATAGAGGCTGAAAGCATAACACATTTCATAGAATGAAACCTTCTGAACATAAAGAATGTAATTGCCGTTTTTGTGTTTAGCTGCATTAGTAAAATAGCATAAAGTAAATGAAAACATATCCTTTTTTATAGTAGTGAGAAAGATGAATGCCAACAGGAAAAAATAATAATATCCTGATTTTCAATTTATGAATTTTGTAGCTACTAATTCACCTTGAAAGACTTTAAACTTAAGCAAGCTTCAGAAATATGCAAAGCCTGGTACTGTGTTAAAACAAGGAGACAATTTTTCCCTGTATCCATGAGGCAGAAACATATTATATGACAAAATCTTTGCTAATTATTGGAGTGGATTTTCTCAGTCTAATCATATGCATTCTGTCTCTGCTCTAAATGAGCATAGATGATTTGGGTAGTGAGATTGTGACAGAGAAACAAACAAACCTACTAGACAAAGATAGGTAGCCTTTGAGGGAACCCTCTGCTGCCATCAAAATTAGGGTAAAGTACAGCTTCAAACCAATAGCTAACTTCATGGTTTTTATACTTTGTAACAGCAGACAATATTATTTTTTTAATATTTTATTTTCATTTCCTAAGACAGCTGTTATAGCTTGAATTGTGTCCCCTTAATAAAAGATATGTCGCAGTCCTAACCCCCAGGACCTCAGAATGTGACATTATTTGGAGATAGGGTCTTTACAGAGGTAATCAAGTTAAAATGAGGTCATTAGGGTGGGGCCCAATCTAATATGACTGGTGTCCTTACACAAAGAGGAAAATTTGAACACAGACACAAGCAAGCATTGAGGGAAGACAGTGTGAAGAGACATAGGGAGAAGATAGCCATCTATAAGCCAAGAGAGAGGCCTGGAAAAACTCCTTCCCTCACAGCCCTCAGAAGGAATCAACTGGCTGACATTTTGATTCCAGACTTCTAGCCTTCAGAACTGTGAGATAACACATTTCTCTTGTTTAGACCACCCAGTGTGTACTTTTTTACAGCAGCCGTAGCAAACTAATACAACAGTGTTAGGGCTAAAAATTTGTAAAGTATTTTTAAAATTTTTGAGGTTGCTATCTTCTTGCTAAACTGTGGTTTAAAAAAACATTATGCTTCTCACTTCTATTGACCTTTGTGCCATTTTTTTATGTCCATTTTGTTTCATTCACTTGTTTTTTCAAAGCAGTTTTATCTTAATTTGGTTTCTAAAAATGAAATTGTCATGGTTCTTGGAACTTTATGTAAATAAATCTTTACTAGATTCAGCTAGTGTGATGACTCAGAATCTTAAATCCTTTTCTAATTGGCTCAATAAGAATGTGGGTAATACATACACACCCCGCTCTAAATCTTTGGGGAACAATAAATATGCCCAGGTCCATATAAACTAGTTAAATTAAAAGTAATTAAAATACAAAAAGCCTAGCACAATTCCTCTTCCAATTGTGAAAACTCTTGTCCTGGAGATTCATGTATGCACACTTAAATGCTTAGCATTATTGAAAACCAAAGTAAGCTTAGGTAGAAGTGTACTCAGTTACTTTATCATGAATATATACATGTATTTAATTCATATGTATATATGTAGATACACATACCTTTATATTTAAAACTCAAAAGAGAAAAATTATACTTAGTATAGAAAGGTATAGAAATTTATGAAAAATACAGGTTTACCTTTAAAATACCTGTCAAACAAACTACTGCATTTTTCATGATGTAATCTAATTTATATTCCATATTCTGAATTTGAAAGATTTACAAATTATTCCAACTTGTTACCAGGAGAGGAAAAAAAAATTTCAACTCACTAGTACTGGATTATGATATTAATCAGGTAGTAAGAAGGAAGTCTACAGAAATGCATTTTTAATAAAGAAAAGCAAGGTATATAAATTGTTTAATATTCAAAGTATCAATGTTATATTTCTTTTATAAATGATACTGTCTTCAGGTTTATCTTACTTCCTAATGTTCTTGATGGATCCTAAGGATACTGCAGAAATCTAAATTTTGAAATCTTTAAATAGATGAAAGCCAATCATAAATAATGCATTTTTGCATTTAGATAAGATATTCTGCTTGGCTATTTTAAAGTTAAAAAAAAAAAAAGAGCTATTATTCCTAGGTGTTCTTGCAACAAATCAAACACTAATCATCTTTTTGCTTGTATTTTGCTATTTGTCTTCAGGACTGCCCTACCATAAAGTGATATACAATAATCTCTCTCAGTGACAGATTAATTGGTTTTCTCTGTGTCTCATTTTAGACTATTGAAAGTGCCACGCTGAGCAAGATATCCTAGTGTTGGTTCTCGGACAGTGCCTCTCATGCACATCTTTCTGAGAAGCTGAGGCAGCTTCTGATCACATTTGTAACCCCCTCTTCCTCCCAGCTCTCCCTGAGGAGTAACAAAACAACTGGGCCAGGAATGACGTCATATCCTGGATCTCCAGCGGAGCAGGAGCTGTATCTCCTTGTCCCTGGTGCCAGGGAACCAAGAATGGCACGTGTCTTGCCTTGGAGCAAAGGATCCCACTGTTCCCTCTCCTGCAATTCTCATCCCTAGAAAGTGTCTTGGCTTGACCTCTCAGTTCCTTCAAGTCTTTTCTTAAATCTCACCTTGAGGATAAGAAACCTACCTGCAAATTCAATACAGGAAACTGTCCCTCTCCCCCTACCACTTGAGGTCTCCTTTCTATGCTCTAATTTTTCTTCTTTTGATAGCATTTACCACTTTTTAACATATTAAATCTTATAATTTATTGTATATATGTTTTCATCACCATTAAACCCCGATATATCCCTTGAGTGGAGAGATCTTTTTCTGTTTGCTTCCTGGTGTATCTTATGTGCTAAGAATACTGTCTGACATGCAGTAGACACTCACTGAATATTTGTGAATGACTGAATAAATGACCAGCTACAAGAAGAGTGCCTGCTACTCCTTGTTGCCTGGATAAGCAAACAAACAAAGAAACCCCCTGTGGCTTCTTTGAGGAGCTAGGAGTCTGTATCTCTCTGTCTGCTGTGGATTTGGAGAGAAGCCACTCTGGTGAGCTGAACAGACCAAAGAGGGACTGGATTCCCTGCTCACCGGCTGTCAATCCAAAAGACGAGAAGCTACTGTGCATTCCACCATATGCTGCTACAGGAGATTATGCCAACAATCTGATCTTCGTGAGTTCTAACGAATCACAAAATCACGAG
Organism: Ceratotherium simum simum; assembly: GCF_057802395.1. Lineage (NCBI taxonomy): Eukaryota > Metazoa > Chordata > Mammalia > Perissodactyla > Rhinocerotidae > Ceratotherium > Ceratotherium simum. Next base: position 68,856,652 of record NC_141900.1, on the reverse strand, counting down.
GCAACAAATTAAAAATACGACTCACTTAACAGCACTTGGTCACCTAAGGGAAGAAGACCAAATTGAAGATCTAGTATGGGGCAGCTCCTACTGAAATGGAACTGAAGAAAAGGCAGAAAAGACTGTTACAAAGCAAGACAAACAAAACAAAAGATGTTACAAAGCAAAAAAAAAGACAGACAGTACCCAACCTTTTCAGAAAATAATAGAGGGAAGATTTCCTTCTCATTTGTGAAGCGGGCATTATCTTTATATCAAAGCCAGCAAAAGAAATTGCATAAAAAGAAAACTACAGAAAAATATTCTTCATGAACATCATAGATACAAAATTTCATAACCAAATGTTGGCAAATTAAATTTAACAATATATTAAAAGTATTATGCAACACGACAAGTCAAATTTATCTCAGGAATACAGGTTAATGCAACATTTAAAGAGCAATGAATAAAATTCATTCTATTTTCAGACCAGAAAAGAAAAAACATAACCATCTCAATAATTATAGAAAAAGCATTTGCCAAAACCCAATATCCATTCCTAATTTTTAAAATCTCTCACCAATCTAGTAATAGAAGGAAATTTTCTCAACCCAGTCAAGAACATCTATGAAAAACCAATGCTAACGTTATATTTAATGTTGAAACATTGAATGCTTACCTATAACTTCAGGAACAGGGCAAAGATGTCTGCTTTCACCACCTATATTTGTCTTAATAACAGAGGTTTCAGTTACTGCAACAAAGGAAAAAAAGAAAAATCATAAATATCACATAGGAAGAAATAAAACCGTCTTAATTCACAGAGAATATGATCACACATGAAGTAAGTCATAAGGAATGTGCAAAAAAAAGCTATTAGAAGTAATAAGTAAGTTTAGGGAGGTCAAATATTCAAGGTCAGTGAGCAAAAATTAATTTATCTCTATATACTAACCAGAAAATTTGGAATTGAAAATAAAAATACTATTTACTAATGACATCAAAAATTATACACTACCATAGGGGAGGAAGAAATATTCCTCTACCTTCTAGGTTCTCCTGGCTGGTCTAAGAATTAAATTGAATGAGACGGAATAATAGGAGAAAATCAAACAAATTCAATAACATGTATATATGGGAGAAACCCAGGAAAACTGAGTAACTCACCAAAATGGCTGAAGCTACCACCTTAAATACCATCTTCAGCTAAAGGAAAAGGAGGATGGAGGGGTAGTGGTTTGGAACTTCAAAGGCAATTCACATGGAGATGGAAAAGCAAATGTTTGGTAAACAAATGTTTGCCATGCCTTGCAAAGACAATGAGACATGGAGAGGACTTTGATCAAATGGGCCTTGCTAGGGTCCTCCCTGTCTACCACTAGGTGTGGTAGTGGTAGTTTATACTATATTATACACCTAGTTTATATTATACTATAGTTATCTATGGTATTTGCTCTTTCCTGAAACAGGCCTTCTATCTTAAATTCTTTCAGGCAGCTGGGGGAAGGTCAAAGTTTCTTCCTGATTCTTTTGTTTTTAAAAATAATTGAGTCAAAGAGACATAGTTTGGGGTGGCAAATTTTGATCCTCCCACATTACTTAATGATAACCTTAACAAAATATGTAAAAAGACTGTACACTATAAACTATAAAATATTGTTGAAAGAAATTCAAAAAGACCAAAATAGAGAGATACAACAAATCACTTGATTGGAAGAATAAAACAAAATGGCAATTCTCCCCAAATTGATATGCAGGTTTATTGTAATGTCTTTCAAAATCACAGCAGGATTTTTTGCATAAATTGGCAAATTGATTCTAAGATGTATATGGAAAGACGAATAACCCAGAATAGCCAAAACAATATTGAAACAAACTGTAGAACTTACGCTCCTTAATGTCAAAATTATTATGAAGCTATTACAATTAAGAATTATGGTTCTAGCAAAAGAAGAATCACATAGATCAAAGCAATAGAAGTGAGAATATAGAAATAAACTCTCATATTCATGATAAATTGACTTCTAACAAAGGTGCCAAGGAAATCTAACGGATAAAGGATAGTCTTTTCAACAAATGGTGCTGAACCAATTGCATAACCATAGACAAAAAGATAAATCTCACCCCTTAACTCACAGCATATGCAAAGATTAACTCAAAATGGATCATAGACTTAAATGTGATAGCTAAAATTAGTTTAAAAACTGGGCAAAATATGTGACTAGACACCTCACTTAAGTCTACATAAATGGCAAATAAGCTCATAAAAATATGCTCCACATCATTAGTCTTTGGAGAAATGAAAATTAAAAACACAATGAGGTACCACTACAAACAATTAGAAGGGTTAAAATTAAAAAGAATGAAAAGACCGAGTTTTGGCAAGAATGTGCAGCAACTGGAACTCTCATATATTGCTGGCAGGCATGCAAAGTGGTATAGCTGTGTTGGAAAGCAGTTTGACAGTGTCTTATAAAGATAAACATGTACTTAACATGCATTCCCGCCATTTTACTCCCAGGAGAAGTAAAAACATCTGTCCACACAAAATGTTACACTTGAATGGTCACAGTAGCTTTAGTCATAATAGGATAAAACTGAAAATAATCCCAAAGCCTAGTAACTAGTGCGTGGGTAAACAATGGGTTTATGCATACAATAGAATCAATCAAAAAGGAATCAAAGCAATCAAAAGTAACAAACTACTGATATACGCACAAATACATGATTCTTTACATTTATGAATCTTAAAAGCATTATGCTAAGGGAAGAAAGTAAGACTCACCAAAAAGTATATACTGTATGATTCCATTTATATGAAATTCTAGATAAGACAAAACTGTAATGACAGAAAGTAGATCAGAGGTTGACTGGTTCTGTGGGTGGGGGAGAAGATGAACTGTAAATGGGTACATGTAACTTTATGGGGTGGTGCAAATGTTCTTAAGCTTTCACAAATTTTTGAGTCATATTGTGTCCAAATTATATCTCATACAATAGATTTTGAAAAATTGAAAAATGCAATACAAGTATCCCTCCCTATCCAAACTCACACTACACAAACTCTCATTTTCTGAACTTAGGGACCTGCATTCCAGACAGAGCTGCCTTCTGAAAGACCAAGAGAACAAGAGCACTGTCAACCTGGAGAAGGGCAGCATCCCTGAACCACCTTCAAGTGCTGGACTCTGGAATACAGGTCCCCTGCTGCCATTCCCTCCACAGCAGAGTTTGTGCGACCTTCATCCAAACAGCTTCAAAGATCTCTGGCAGTCTTTGCTCCCTACACACGCCCCAACACCAAAAAAAATCTCACACAGATTTTTAAAAGAAAGTTTGTAGGATCCTCCACAAAAAAAACAATATTTTCCTTCTGGGAGATCCTGTGAGACTTTATCTGTCTCTAACTAAAACTTTTCAAGTTCAATGTTGTATTATTATATTTTAATTACATTTATCTACTCTATTGGACCCCTCCTTGTTATTAAACCTATTTCTGGTGATCAGCTTTTGTGGCCTCACAGTGCTTTGGTACAGTGGCATTGACCCAATAAAGCATATTTCAGCATTTTTGTGTGTGTATGTGAGATTGGTCTAGTATTCTACAAACGTCTTTAGGAACTTCTTCCTATGATCCAAGCTGTTAGTATAACCATCTTTTCTTACAAGCTAATATTTCTTATTAGCTAAAGTCTGAGAATGTAATGCCATTTTTGAACAGTTGTTTCTGTTTACATTAAACTTAATTTTTATATTAAATATATTTTATATTAAATTAAAATATATTTTAATTTTTGCATTAAACAATGTTTCTGTCTATATTAAATTCAAATTCTATTATAGACTAGAAAGGAGAAAAGAGTGTGAGTGTGTGTATGTGTCTCCTTATTTACAAATTATACTGTATACCTACTAGATTATCAATTATTTGATTATTCATGACAAAGTCTCCTCTTAATATGAGAAAAAACCATAATGAGTGCATTTTTAAAATTTTTTTCTTCCATCTTTGCCTCCTCTCTCCAGCTTCCTGTTTTGCTAAAGAAAGAAGATAATTTAAAAACTCACAAACTTATCATTTCAAAACCATATATTTAGGACAACATCCACACTTCTAGAATTCATAAACAAAAAAACAATATACATATAAACTTTAAAAACAACCATTTATTTACATTTGGTGATGGAATCTTTTTTGTCTCATCACTATATTTTCTTACTATTTCTATTTGCTATTTGAAGTGGTAGCTACTCAAAAAATATTAATCAGTGATAATTCAATTTATTTGTATATTCAGATAATATATTTATTACATTAATTGAAAGGCAATTAGAATTAAAATATGTTAAAATGTTCTATTTAATCAAATAAGTACTTTTAAAAATAAAATACTGCATTTCTGACTACGAATATAAATCATAGTTGAAAATTAATCAAGAATGTCACCCAGAAATAAATAATAAATAGATGCCTCTGTGTGGCTCATAAAGAACTTATTCTAAGATATATATATATTCAAGCATCTCCCAGATTTTAACATTTTGTAGATACACTTTTATTTAGGTTTCCTTTAAAGAAGAAGGAGGGATATTTGATATTAAGGAAAAACACACTTCTTAGAAAATGTAGTTTTATTTTAGTCCATTCTGAATGAAAGGAAAATTTTATTCAAGTGCAAATGCTAAAATCTGACCTAACAACATTCAAACTGGTTCAAGTTAGTAATCTGTTACTCAGTTATTAAATGAAATTGTTACTGATTAATTGCCCCACATGATTCAAAGGAGGTTTGGAAACAACTGTTTCTCCAAATTGTTTTTTTGGTTAGTTATGATAAGAGCTGCAATCACCAACCACCCTGAATCCATCCAAACCCCACTACAAGAGTAATACCTGTGCAGATGTGCCAGAGACATGCCCAAGAGATTACCCTTGCCTCATTTTAATGTTAAGATCTAAGCCCCAGGAGGAGCTTAGGCCTTATTACCATAATATGCAAGGTATGTGGAAGCATGTTTTCCAACTAAGCCTGTGTAAGCAAATACGCACCTCTTCCTTTTGAATATTCACTCCCCACCTGAAATAAAAGGCCGCTGCTTTCCCTTGTTCAGGAGCTCAGGCTTTGGAAACGATTCCCTGTGGTCATTACTCACTGCAAATAAATCTTAGTTTGTGTGACAATTGCTTTTGGTGAAGGCTTTGATTTCAACTCACCAAGAAGCAGATCCACTTTCGTTTGGTAACAAAGTGAGTTCTATACAGTCTGGCATTCATAATTTTGACTCAATGAATATGTTTGATCTCAGACATCAGAAATCTGTAAGTTCAAATTTGATATCTCTCATTTCTTTGTATCTATTTTGGTACCATTTGTGGGTAGATTGTTCAGAATTTTCAAGCAGAACAAACTGTGCCTTTGATCCTTTTTTGTAACAACAGTAAAAAAATATATAGTTAATAAAAATATAAAGCTTGAGTTAAATTCTTTCTCTATCTTAAAACATTGGCCTGGAATTTTTTGGAAAAGCATAGACACCAAGAAGCACTGCACCAAAACATCAAGTAAGCCATTGATAATCATGACTTCCTCTCACACAGATCATCAGAGGATTAGTATGCTGAACTCATACCCTCTATTTCATGTATAAAGGGACTTTTTACAATAAAAGTTCCCCCAAAAAGCAGAATGAGAGAAAATCCCATACTCAAAAGCATTTCTGTTGAATAATTTTCTGTTATGACTAGCACCTTCAGCCTATTTAATTAATAATCTTCAATGTTAAATGTATTCTCTAAGAAAAGAGCTATTTTTTAACCTACCTAATAATACTCATTTTGAAAGTGACCCTTCACGATTTTTCCTGATCTCAAGGGAACCTCAGCTCCTGTTATCTGTACTCACTAGCGTGGAGCAATTAACAGGTATCCCAGCAGCTTAATTTCTGTTTGACGGTGATTATTTTAAGTGTCAAGGGACTGAAGCCATGTTCTTAGAAGACAGTCCATGACATGGTGAAAGTCTTTCTAAAACCATGGGCATAGTCATAGTTCAACTGGTTTAAACTGAAAGGCAATTTTCCAAATATCTTTGCTCTAGTTAATGCCTAACAAGTATTTAGTTGTCTGTTCTGTATTATATTACTTTGACCTGGAGATTTAGCAAAGCATGCAAGAAAGATGCTTCAAAAGTGGGTGGAATAAACTGGAATAAATCTTTAACCTTAGGAATTAGAGGGTTTAGCATAGAGATAATATAGTTCAAACACCTCTCTTTATAGATAAACAGAATTCTAACTCAGTTGTTATCTATCTACCTATCTCTCCATGTATCTATCTACCTACCTATCTAATCTACCTATATACCTAACCTTCTGTCTAGTTATCTATTGCTATGAAAAAAACTACTCCAAAATTTAGTAGTTTAACAACCATTTTATTTATTTATTTATTTATTTTTTGTGAGGAAGATCAGCCCTGAGCTAACATCCATGCTCATCCTCCTCTTTTTGCTGAGGAAGACCGGCTCTGAGCTAACATCTATTGCCAATCCTCCTCCTTTTTTTTTGTTCCCCCAAATACCCAGTAGATAGTTGTATGTCACAGTTGCACACGCTTCTAGTTGCTGTATGTGGGACGTGGCCTCAGCATGGCCAGAGAAGCGGTGCGTCGATGCACGCCAGGGATCCGAACCCGGGCCACCAGTAGTGGAGCGCACACACTTAACTGCTAAGCCACGGGGCCGGCCCTAACAACCATTTTATATCACACTGTTTTGCAGGTCAGAAAATCCAGCAAGGGTCCATTGTACATTTCTTCTATTGTGCAAAGCATTGACTGGATCTCTCAGTGGTATTAAGCTGGAGGAGACTGAGCCGTTCTGATGAATCTAAGACCCCTACATGCATATGCCTGGTAACTTGGCAGGGAGGTTGGAAGGCTGGAGACAATTGTACTTTTCTTCTCCATGTAATCCCTGAGATTCTCTGGAATTTTTCTTGAATTCTCTCTGGCAGGGTAGACAGACTTAATATATGGAGGCTCAGGACTTCCATCAAGACAGGAGCTGCTAGTTCTTTTAAAGACTAGTCCCAGAATTAAAATAATATGCTTTACTCCATTAGTCAAAGTAGTCACATATCAGCCTAGATTCAAATGGTGGGAAAACAGACCTCAGTACTCACTGAAATGAATGACAAAGAATTTTTGTCATTTTTAATAGGTTGTAGTTGCTTCTCTGGCCAAAAATTATTTCCATTTCTTCCACAGGAAAAATACACTCAGCCCTTCTCAAGATCCCCCAAAGTCTTATCCCATTCCAATACAGGCTCAATGTTCAGTATCTCGTTATTTAAATTAGGTCCAGGTGTAGATAAGATTCCCTATGTAAGATTCTTTTTAATACAAAGATCTATGAGTTAAAGAAATAAATTATATGCCTCCTTCCATACACACACGTAACATAGAATGATAAACAAGGCATGGGAAAATGGTAATAAACATTCCTTTTCTAAAAGCAGAGATGGGAGGCATATAACAGTTAGTAGTCTATAGAAATTCTGATATCCATCCGGCCGATGTCCCTAGTTCATTGATTAGAGCCCAGTCCTTCTCCCTGGGACTGATTCTTGGCTAGTTAGTCATCTAGATATCTACTGTTGCATTATAAACTATTAGTGGCTTCAAACAAAAACTGTATTTTTATATTTCGTGATTTTGTGGATCAGCAAAAGCCAGTCTGAGCGGAAGTGGCACTCTGAAAAAGATTTCTGTTGAATAAATTGCTAGTCTGACTACTGATTCCAGCCTGTTTAAGCAATAATATCCAAACAATGTAAAACGTATTCTCTAAGAAAAGAGCTATTTATAAACAATAGTCCAAGTTGCCTAGTTGGCTAGATAATTCTGCTTCATATGCCATCCACTGGGGTTGCTCAATGGTAATGTAGCTAGTGACTGAGCTGAGCTGGAGGGTTCAACACAGCTTCAATCACATGCTTGTACCTTTACAGAGATAGTTGGCTGGGCTCATATTGGCCCTTCTCTCCCTCCATATCCTCTCAGGGATGCTCTATGTGTTCTCACTGGCTAAGTAGCTGGACTTCTTCTATAGCAGTTCAGGGATCCCAGAGACCAAGATAAAGCCATTAAGTCCTCTTAAAGGCTAGGGCTGTAACTGACAGAGTGTCAATTCTGCCATATTCCATTGCTCACATCAGTCACAGCCCAGCCCAGAAGCAAGGATGGGGAAAAGGATCCCATTTCTGAGCAGGAGGAATTTCCAAAAATTTGTAATAATTTTTAACCTACCATAAGCAACCTGCCCAAGATCACTCTGTGAGTTAGTGGAGTGGCTCAGATTTGGAATCAGGTCTCCTGAACTCCAATTTTTCTTTGTAAATGTTTGCATTGCCTTCAGATGTAGATTTCTCTTTCATCTATCACCTCTTTTTTTTTTTTTATTTTAATTTTTGTTTATTGCAGTAACATTGGTTTATAACATTGTAAAAATTTCAGGTGTACATCATTGTACTTCTATTTCTGCATGGACCACATCATGTTCACCACCAAAATACTAATTACAACCCATCACCACACACATGCACCGAATTATCCCTTTCACCCTCCTCCCTCCCCCCCTCCCCTCTGGCAACCACCAATCCAATCTCTGTCCCTATGTATCCGTCCATTGTTGTCACTATCTACTACTTAATGAAGGAAATCATACAGTATTTGACCTTCTCCCTCTGACTTATTTCACTTTGCATTATACCCTCAATGTCCATCCATGTTGTCACAAATGGCTGGATTTCGCCGTTTCTTATGGCTGAGTAGTATTCCATTGTGTATATATACCACAGCTTCTTTATCCATTCGTCCCTTGATGGGCACTTAGGTTGCTTCCAAGTCTTTTTAAGATCAATTTCTGTCCTTTTTTTTTATAGTACTTTGAGTGACTAATCTTTCACATTCTCAGATGAACAAATTATCTGTGTGACATTTCATGCCAGGGTCCTGAGATACAAAGGTGATCAAAACAGAATCTCTGTGGTCTAGGGAGTCACTCAGCATTTTTAACATGGGATATCTTTCGTCTACCTTTAAAAATGTTTATAATGAAATATTTCAGTTATATGAAATATGTGCATAAAAATAATATAATAAACACCATGTGCCAGCAGTCACTTAGAAATAAAATATTACCTGTGTATTTAGTATTCTGTGTGCCTCCTTTTGATCTCATTCCCCTTCTTCTCCTCTTGAGTAACCTCTATAGTGAATTGACTGTATATGTATGTATGTATGTATATATCCATATCATATCTGTATCTATATCCACGTCTATATCTATATCTAATATTTTTTTCTTCCATTCATTGATGTTCTATATCTTTTGCTCATTTTTATATTCAAACCTTAGTTGAAGGTTTGTTTTTTTTTTTAATTTATGTATTCTAATTATTATTGTTAGGCACTTGTATATCTTGCAATTAACTTCTCCTGGGCCATGGACCATGGGATTACAATTTCATTTATTTTAATGTTGTCTTTAAGAAAACAGATGTTTCCAATTTTAACATTTTGTTTTTCCTGATTAGATTTTCAATCCCTCTAGAATTGGTTTCTTGGTGTGGTAGGAGGTAAGCATATATTTTGTTTCAAATGGATAACCAGATTCACCATTATTATATATATAGGAGTTAATTCTTTCGCTCACTGACGTGTAGTGCTTAATCTATCATAACACAGGGTTTAATATGTGTGTTTTCTCTATTCCTTTCCATTAGTCCATTTATCTGTCTCTCTACACAAATACCACTGCATTATTCTTGAGATCTGGGTGGCAAATACACTCACCTTATTTTTTTTCTTAAATCTCTCTTAATAATTCTTGGCCCTTTCAATCACCTTATGAATGATATAATCAACTTGTCAATTCCATAAAATCCATGAAGAGATTTTGATTGCCAGTGCATTAAGTTAATGTATACATTAGGATTGAATTATCCTATATGTATTGTTAAGACTTTTCAGCCATGAATATGAATATCTCCATATTTAATTCTTTAATGCTTTTCAATAAAATTTTGTAATTTTCCCCTAAACATTTTACACACTTTCTTTATATTTATTGCTTAGTGCCTTCCAGTTTTTATTGTTTTTATAATGCTATCTTTTTTATTGTTGCTGTGTATAGAAACATAATGGATTTATGATCATATATATGGCTATCTTGCTGAACCCACTTATTAATTTCAAATATTTCTCTCAAGTTTTCTAGATATACAAACACATTGAGTGAGGATATTGACAATTTTGTTTCTTACTTTCAAAATCTTACAACTATTATTATTTTTATTATATTCCAGCACTGCTTAGGGCCTCGAGCACAATGTTGAATAAAAATAGCCACAGCAGGATCCTTGTCATTTTCCCGATTTAAAAGAAAACACTTCTATCTTTTACCATTGAGTGTGATATTTTACTCAGATTTTAGGGAACATTTTTGTAGTTAACTCCAAATTTACTGTGTTTTATTTTTTTCTTAATCCACAATGAATATTGAATTATATAAAAGTATTTTCCGTATATAATAAGATAAACATAATGTCATATTACAGAATATAATTTATATATTACATGAATGATTTTCAAATGTTAAATACTTCTTTAAGTACTGGAATATGCCTAATTTAATCATGTTTCTTTTAATACATTACTAGATTTGGTTAGCTAATATAATTTAAAATTATTTGTACATTTAACCATAAGTGAAATTGTCCTATAGTTTCTCTTTGAGAGCAGCACAATGTAATGCTTAAAAGTATAAATTCTAAAGCCAGCTTGTTTGGGTTTAAGTTCATGCTTTACCAATTACTTCCTCTGTTATCTCAGAAAAATTTCTAAAATTTTTTGTACCTTTCATTCTTCATATGCAGTCTGGTACCTAGTTCAGTTGGTTGGTAAAAGGATTAAATGAGTAAACATTTATAAAGTGCACAGAATAATGCTTAGCACCTAAGTGGTACATGAGGTTAATAAAAAAAATAACATGCTGCATTTTTTCTGCTTTCATTATCAAATATATATCAACCTTCTAAAATGAGATGGACAAGATGAATGTTTTCCTACTTTCTGAAGGAATTTTTATAAGATTTCAATTATCTGTTACTTGAGTATTTGACAACGGATCTGGTTTTGGGTGTTTGGGGGGTTTTTTGCTCATTTGGAGAGGGGCGTACAAATTACTGTTTCAAGTTCTTATTTCTTGAAATTCTACTCAAGTTTTCTATGTCTTCTTGTATTGTTTTTGATAAAAGGAGACAACACAGGCAAAGTTCTCCCACTGGTAGAGCTTCCTTTTTTGCAAAAAGGAGACAAAGAATACAGATGTCATGAATAAATAATGCAATGGAAGGGGTAAAGAGTATTGAAATCGTAATGTTATTTTATATCAAGTGCAGAGGGAAGTTTTCTTTGATTAAATGCTGCATTAGTTTCCTAGGGCTATTGTAAAAAAGTACCACAAACTGGGTGGCTTAAACAACAGAAATGTACTGTGTTCTCACAGTTCTAGAGGCTAGAAGTCTGAAATCAAGGTGTCAGCAGTTGGTTCTCTCTACGGGCTGTAAGAGAAGATCTGTTACAGGCCTCTCTCTTTAGTTTATAGATGGCTATCTTTATGTTCACAAGGTGTTCTCCCTGTTTGCATGTCTGTGTCCAAACTGCCTCTCTTTAAAAGGACACTAGTCATGTTGGATTAGGGCTCATCCTAACGGCTTTATCTTAATATAACTAACCTGCAATGACCAGATTTCCAAATAAGATCACATTCTGAGGTACTGGGTGTTAGGACTTCAAAGTACGAAAAATTTTTTTGTGGAGGAAAGTATGATTCAATCCATAACATAAGATAGTTGAGCAGAAATCTGATAAGAAGAGAAAGACAATTAAAAGAATTTCTGAGGGAAGAGTGTTCCAGACAGAGGGAATAGTCAAAGGTTATGAGATGGGAGCTTGCCTGGAAATTCCCAAGAAGAGCATATGTCCAGTGTGTGTGATGCATAGTGAAGGAAGGGAAGGATGGAAGGAGACAGGGTCAGAAAAGCAGCAGGGGGCCAGATCAGGAGGAGCCTGGCTCAAGGTGCCTGGTAGACCATGGGAAGGACTTGGAGTTCATTCTGTGTGAAATAGGAAAACAATGAGTTTTGACAGATGAGTGGCATAATCTGACTTCTAGAGAATAAATAGAGGAGGCAAGTACAGGAGCAAAGAAATTTGTTATGCAGTTATCACAATAATGCAGAGGAGAGATTATGGTGGTGGCTGAGAGTAGGATGGTACTAGGAGAGATTATGAGAGTTGATTTGCACTAGACGTATTTTGAAGACAGATCTCATATTTTGCTAACAGACTAGAGTACTACTTAGGAGTACTTAGGTTAATGTCTCAGGCTGTAATTTTCCACACCACATGAGTAATACGAATTCAAACTTGACACTTGCAGTGGGGGTCAGCAAGATGGCAGACCCAGCTTGTGTCCTCCCCTCAAACTTGCAGTGAGGCAGGCTTGTGATTAGATATTCTGAGAGGAGAACTTTTTTTAATTGAAACTCCCAGAACCCAGACTGAACTAAACCACATCCAGTTTCCTTTCCTTTGATAGGTTGGTAGATTTCTTCTAGTCATATTTTACTAAAGGTGTAGCATAAAGCTTTGAGGCTACAATTTTCCGTGTTGAGAAAGTCCGAGGAGTTTTAACTGCCCCCCACCCAATCTATTCCACTCTCGCCCCTACCTAGGGGCTGTTAAGGTCTCAGTCTCTAGGAAAGGAAGATAGCAAACATATTGAGGGAGCCGTGCGTCAGAATTAGCTTACCACTAGAGTTCACTCTTTGCACTTGGGGCCGAGAGATTTTTCATTACACTATTTGAACTCAGCCAGCACTCAAAAGAATGTAAAATTGTATCCAATATTCCAGGTAGGTTGGAGCTGGGAGGGTTTCTCTGGGTATATGTTCCAATAAAGGGACAGAAACGTGTACACAATGCTCATGATAAAGTAAAATGGCATGCACTACCTGAATTTATAATACAACCAAATCAGCTGAAAATTAATGATGTTAAACTGACAAACACGATTACTTTTCTTACAAAAATGCACAATCATCAGGGTAACGTGTACATATTATCGTTTCTCAGCTCCTATGCTAATGATTCTTTCACTCAAGAGACCATGTTTCCTTTTATTTTATAACTTTCTCTTGTCTTGACATATCAGGCTTTTATATTGTTTGAGTTATTAATGTTCAGTGTTAATAATAGTGTTGAGATTAAGTGAAAAATTGGTGCAACATCTTCACTTTAGTGCTCAAGGTATTTTGTTTTTGTTCATTTGTTTAGTATCAGTACAAGAAATTGAAAAAAAATAAAGTTGCTAAATACTAAATCAAGAAGAAAAGAAGCTTTTGATAGTTCCTCTTATAGAATATACAGTCATAAGCACTAACCATAATGGTAATACTGATATTTAGACTACTAAGGTGTTTAATGTATAATTAAAAATTCTTAGTAATTATTATAAAGTTTAACATCAAAATAAAAGTATGCAGTTCATAAGTGTAAAGCTCTATGAATTTACAAAGTAAGCATACCATTTTAACCAAAATTCATCACGAAAGAATATTTCACTAGCAACCCCAGAAATCTTCCCTTTGCACACTTGTCTAGTTATTGCTGCTTCTTTTTTTTTTTTTTTTTTTTGTGAGGAAGATTGACCCTGAGCAAACATCCATTGCCAATCTTCCTCTTTTTGCTCCAGGAAGATGGTCCCTGAGCCAATATCTGTGCTAATCTTCCTCTACTTTGTATATGGGACACTGCCACAGCAGGGCTTGACAAGCAGTGAGTAAGTCTGCACTGGGATCCGAACCTGCGAACCCTAGGCCGCCAAAGCAAAACACGCACACCTAACTACTATGCCACCAGGCCAACTCCTTACTTCTTCTCACCCTGGGTAACCACTGTTTGGGCTTAAAACAGCATAGATAAGCTTTGGGTATTTCTGAGCTTCATATAAATACAACCATATAGTATGTACTTTAAATTATGTTCATGAAAAGTATTCATTATTTTGTGTGTAGTTTTAGTTTGTTTATTCTCACTACAGTTTAGTATTATCTGTTATGCTACTGACAAGCATTTGGGTTGTTTCCAGTTTGGGACGATTACAAGTGTTTCTTATACGAACTTTATTGTGCATGTCTCTGGATGGTCACATATGTATGCATGCATTTCTTTGGGGCGTTTACTTAGGAATGGAATTGCTGACATTGTTCTGCCACCTACAACAACTTTTCACTATTTTTCACGTGTTACTTTTTCTCTGTTCTTTACTTTGCATCTCTTTTATCGTTTCTGGGCTTCAGTGTGGATGTTCTCTATTAGCCTGCCTTCTAGTTCCCTAAGCCTGTATTCTACTAAACTCTTAATATCAGTGCAGTTTTCATGTATACTATTTTTATTATAAATTCAACTTTTCTGATGAAATTCTTTATTTATTAATCTATTTTCTTCCTTTTTTCTTGAACATATAAATTATAGTTCTTCTAAAGTTCTAGTTAGCTAATGCCAAAATCTGGGTCAATTTTGGGTCTGTTTCTATTTTTTCTCTTGGTTTCACTTGTATAGTCAAGTCCCTTGTATACTCAGGTTTTTGGGGGCTTTGTTTTTCTTTTCTTTTTCTTTTTACTAAATACTGGACATAGTATAAAAAGTTTAAAAGTCTCCTGATAACATTAATTCCTCCCAAATAGGATTCATCTATTTCTTCTTTAGCAGATGTATTGGATATTATGTCATCTGATGTTCTAAATGACACTATGTGGTAGATAATACTATTACTCCCATTTATAGATAAAAGCGTTGAAGTTTTGATTAACAGTAGTTGGCCCACTACTGCTCCTGCTTCTAAAGATAGTCTCCCTGGTTAAGTTTAATCTTATTCAAGTGACAATCCATTCATGTTCCTCTTGCTTCTACAATGTTTAGGGGGATTTATCAGTGTCCAGAAATGCTAAAAGGTAGGTTGCACATGAGTCGTGATAAGGAACATTCATGCTTGAGGCCAGGTCACCCTCCAAGTCCCTTCCAACTTTTCAACCTGGTCTTCTGCAATAAAAAAACAACAACAATACTACTACTAATAATAATAATTAATTAATAAAAATTCTCTCTTCTCCCTCTAAACTAATTCCCTCTCCAATTTAAATTTTGTTGCTACTCAGCATTATCTCTCACCTTCCCTCAGCCTCCTCCTATAGTATCCAAAAGTCAGCTCTGTAAGAAAGTGTCTAAGAAGAGACTTCTCATCTCATACTTAATTTAGCAATTTCCTTTAATCTTTGCTTCTACTTCTGTGTGGGTTGTGGTAGATTGGAGTAGAGAAGGAAAATGAAAAAGAAAAGGTGGAGAGAAATGTTCAAATTAATCCGTCAACCTATCTTGCCATTAGAAGTTAAGCAAATTGTCTAGAAGAGTATTATGCAGAAGAGACTGAAGTTGCACCCACCCAGGCTGACTCTTTCTTAAGCCTCTGCCTAGGAGAAGGCTCTCCTTGACCACCAAGGCTTCCCCTTCAGGATGATTAAGTGCCCCTCTTCTGTATTATCAAAGACTCTCCTGCTACATTTATTCTAGCATTTACTCCACTGTGTTCACAATATCTAAATATGTTTCTGTCTCCCACTTGTACATTTGAAGTCACTAGTGGCCAACAGCTACAACTTATTTATCTATTTACTATCATAGCTCTAGTCTTCCATTCACAAAAAATTTGTTGAAAGAGAAGTTGACACTTACTCTGTACTTTCTCATGGCCCCTTCACTCCTTAGCTCAATGCAATCTACCGTTGCCATCTCATTACACCAAAAGTTCTCTTATTAACAAGTTATTATCTTATGTTGTGTCAAAATTAGCCCTTATTACCAAGTCCCCTAGGCAGACTTTAGGCTGTCTTATTTAAGACATCTGTAACAAATAACCGCTCATCACTGTCTTGTGAATTTCTCTTTCTTCTGTTCCACTACATTTTTCTCCTTTGACTAACCTCTTATTCTTCTGGTCATTCCTTTTCAATTTCTTCTGTGTGCTGTAATTTCTCTATTTGCCCTTATGTGCCTGTATTCATTTACATTCCTCATTCCATTCTGCACACTTCACCTAAGATAGCATCTGTCGGGGCCCTCTGGCCCTAAAGAGAATTATCAGGTTACACCAGTCTACTACATGGCCAATTGATCCACTGACTTCACTGACGACATATTCCTTTATCTCTTTTCTACACAACAGGTGTGCTTACTTATCTTTCTCAGGTAAAATAAAACAAAACTATGGCTGATGAGGGAAATTGACTTCCTGGCAAAGTGATATCAGGAAACCCTTTTATCTGGGAAAGGAAACAACTCTCTCTGTATGGTCAAGTTGTCTGCCACAACCACAGGGAGAAAGTCAAAGAAATGTCAATCTGTGCGGGTTCACAATCCCACAGAAGAATACTTCCTTTTGCTTTTTTATTGTTACCCTATGCCTGAATTATACGTTATCAAATTGGTTCCATGACTAACATGAGTCACATGTAAATCCCACTGCAGACAAACGAAGAGAATCCATTCTTGCACATTTTCAGACACCAATTATAGCATTTGGACACCAATTCCAAATTTGGTGAAATTCCAAACCGGCAAAATATGTGTTTTTCTTGCCAGTAAACCCTTATGCCACTTTGAATTTCTAGAGTATTGTCTTTTCCAAACCTCCTAACGCTCCTGAAGACAGGAAAAAAAAAAATGATTATACTCTTCTTCCAGAAAGGAGCACCAAGGAGTACTTAGAGTTGCGGATATGAAAAGTGCCAAAAGGAGAATCAGAATGAATTGCTCAATTCCCCATCAGGGTGCCAGGCAGCAGATTGGCTTAAAATGTGGAGCTATCCTTTGCATCACATTTGATGTGCCTAAAATTTTTACTTCTTAATAAATATTCTTGGAAAGAAAAAAATATTTTAGTATAATAACCATTTAATTCATATACATCTTCTTATTCTAAAATAATATAAATGTTCCATTCTCTATGAATATTCGGATAATTCTAGATGTTAGCTTATGAATTATTTTGCCTATTTTTTAAAAGATAAAAATATTTTAAGTACATAGAATAGAGACTATCTGTGTTTAATGTGTAATTTTCTTCATTAAAATGGAAACAAGGAATGTGAACCCTCAGGAGTTCAAGACAAAGCACCTGTCTTAGTCACATCATATGAACAGTCAGAAATAAAATGAATGGGGCAGTATGGATGTAGTGGGTACTGAGAGGGGCCTTGAGAGCAATAACCGGAGGAGTGAATCAGAATTCACCTTCCCAACCAACTCTCACTGAGACCACATCCCTTCACAGTCAGCATTGCCTGTGATCAAAAGGACAGATCACAACTTTCTACAGTCTTCACACTTACCAACGACTACATTTTACAGACTACAACTATGAGTTGAAATGAGATCAGCTGATTTGATTTTCCCTTAAAAAACTAACGGGAATAAATTATGCTTACAGACCAAAAGCCAATGCCCAACTTTTATAGAAATGATCATATAAACTTGAAATTCTGAACCCCTAGAAAATAAGCCTATCAATTATATGTAAATTACCACAAAGTGGGTGGGTTAAAACAACAGAAATTTATTCCCTCACAGTTCTGGAAGCTGGAATTCTGAAATCAAGGTGTCAGCAGGGCCATGCTCCCTCTGAAGGCTCTAGGGAAGATTCCTTCCTCGCCTCCTCCTAGCTTGTGGTGGTTGATGGCAATCCTTGGCATTCCTTGGCTTTTACCTGCAGTATGCTAATCTGCCTCTGTCTTCACATGGCCTTCTCGCCAGTGTTTCTTTGTGTCCTCTCCTCTTCATATAAGGACACCAGTCACTGGATTTACAGTCCGTCCTAATCCAGTATGACTTCATCTTAACTAATTACATCTACAAAGACTGTGTTTCTAAATAAGGTCATATTCTCAGTTTCCGGGTGGGTATGAAAAGGGAGGAATTTTATACATGTACAAATAGGTTTTTCTTTTTAGGAGAATTCATATTTGGCCAGATTTGTGTTTTTTCTGCATTTTAATACATGAAGAGCAGAGGGTCTCATCACAACTTTAGTTGAAAGAGACACCAGGCTTCATTATAACCATTTGTGACAGTAATATACTTCTTAATTGTCTTCTCATCCAGACTCAGTCATATATCATCAATATCGTGAATCACATCAATAAAAGAGATAGCTTCATTGACATTCTCTATGTCTATCAGTTCACTCTGTGGGATAGATTGCTCTGAACATGAAGCTCTACTTTGTAATTGGCCACCAAATTTCCAAAGTGCAGCCACGTTCACAGATTCTCATCTATGCCTAGAGTACAGCAATCAACATGAAAATTCATTTTCACCATCATCCTAGCAGTTCTTTGTCTTTTTCCTGTATTGGATATCCTGTTTCCTATCCCCATCCATCTTTGTATTCATCTTTATTGGTTAACTTCCCCATTTTTGTGGAATAGATTTTCCAGTACCTTCCAAAGAAAGGGGAATGGGAAATTAAATTTCCCTTTTCTTGTATGTCTAAAGTAAAACTTGAGAGCTAGGCCAGGTATAGAACTGTCTGTTGGAAACCAGATAGATACTTGATACTTGAAGACATTATGCATTGTTTCTTGCTTCTAGTGTTGCTGTTGAAAAATTCCAGGCCATCACTGGTCCTCTAGTTTGGTTACACTTTCTCCTCTTTTTTTTCCCTTTGGTCTTTTTGTTTAAATTTCTGGGAGATTTCCTCAACATTATATTACAATACTTTCATTAGTACTTTATCCTGTGATCATTTTTCTAATGGTTATGATATTCTCTGAATGTTTCTCTTCATATTATCCTGTTTTTGTATTATGAATACAATAGCCTCTATGATCACTATTAAGATATTAATGTTAATTTTTTCTTTCTGCATAATATTTGTCGTCTCCAAGTTGCATTTTTTTCTATTTGTTTATTTTTGTTTCCATCTTCCTTGTTAAAGTCTTCCCCAAAATACATGATAATCTATTTGTCTGCTCATGACTAAGAATGGCAGGAAAGGGGAGCTCGAATGCAGATTGAATGCTCTGAGAATCCAAGTAGGGACTGGCACACTTGAACTTCACTAGAGGGAGATCTGGACAGTTATTAGGAAAACCTGGAGGTCAATATCTTTGCTTGCTTCTTTTATGGGGAGGCACATTTCCCAGAGACAGATCTAGGCTCCTGTCAGGGAATAGAAGTCTGGCTGCCTATGCCCTGGGAGCCAATTTAAGTAAGGGACAAAAACTTCAGCATTTATATGTATCTAGTCTATTCATTCTTCTCTTTATGTTACCATGCATTTACTCTCAACAGTCCAATCCAGGGACAGTTTAACCTGTGCTAGCAAACAAATCTCCAGAGCATTACCAGAATAATGGAGGGGCAGTCAAATGAAATGGGAGAGATTATCTAGGAATTTGTTCTTTATATCATCAGATCTTCTTTAACAGCAAACTCTTCACCACCAGTTACATGAGTACTGCCAGTTCCCAAGTTTTTTGAAAATTTTACAGTTTAATTTTGGTTCTTTCTCAGTTTTTTCTATTTCCAGGTTAGCATTTGCTAAGTGAGTAGTGGTTGCCCATCTGCTTTCTAGTTCCCAAAATGCTGTTGCAACTGTTTTCTCTCTTGCCTCTGTGGGGCTATGTCTTTACAAAATTACCCCTTTATTATAGTTTTAGTGAAGTTTGAAAGGATCAATATTAGATCATGCATTTAATCTGTCCTCTTGAAGCATAAAACTTCCAGGAGAAATTTTCTTGTATAAAAAAAAATTAAGAAAGTCGTTTTCAACCGAGAGAGGTAGGCTCTCTATTATGTTGACCCAGATAATATAAAATATGGACTAAGATCTAGAACAATGGTAGATCATTGGCAGACTATTTTCTTCCCAGAAGGAAGACAGGGGTCTGGAGTATGAGGCCAAGATAGAAATCTAATGGCAATCAGCAACACTTGCAATAAATATACTATGATTATACAGGTAAGAATGACATGGATACAAAAAAGAAACTATGAAAGTTATGGAGTAAACAAAATACACCATTTTATTAAAACAAGGCAATTATCATCAGTGGCTACTAACATAAAAAGAGACCACCAGATTTTAGGTACCTCCTAATGCAAGTGCACAATTATAGCAGTTTTTGCAAAACACCGAATGTAAAACCATCAAGACTCTAGATACAATTATCAATTTACAGGAAATATAGGGGCCAGGACATTTAAAATGACATATAAAGGAGTAATCAGAAAAAAACCTTATTGTGGAAAACTCTATAGAAGAACGTTCTAATAGAACTTTTGACAACAATGGAATTGTTCTATATTTGCTTTATTCAATACAGTAGCCACATGGGGCTACTGAGCACTTGAAATGTGTTTAGTGTGACATTTTAATTTTATTTAATTATATGTTAAATTTTTATTTAATTTTAATTAATTAAAATTTAAATAACTATATGTGGCTAGGGGCTACCATATTGGATTATATAGCTTTTTAGGACACTTATTCAATAACTAAATAGGGAATAAAACAAGAGAGAAAAGGGGACCTTATAGAAAAGAATCAAAAGCGTATCTTCCAATTACAATGTATAAATGTTATTTGGATGCTAATTAAAAGAAATTATAGGAAATTATATTATAAAATATTTGGGAAAATGTGAGCACTCATATTTGATGATATTAAGGAGTTAGTGTTATTTTAGGAATGATAAGGATGCTACAGTTATGTTTAAGAATAGTTTCCACCTGAAATATTTATGTAAAATATTTACAGATGAAATAATCAGATGGCTTAGGTTTGGTTCAGCATAATCCAAAACTGGGTGGAGGTGCAAATAAAACAAGAAACTAATGAAACAAGGTCCACCATAAGTTCACTGTTGAAGCTAGTGATGGCCATGTTGGAGCACCTCATACTATTCTTTTCACTCCTGAATATGCTAGAAAATTTCCACACCCTTACTTTTTTTTTAATACCCATGTTCCAACTCCAGACATTCTGATTCTAACATACAACTAAGATTGAGATCCCGAAAGAACGGGAGAGAATATAGTGTCAACTTTTTAGGAGGATCTCTAAGTGAGAATAGAAATATTTAAAAGACACTATACATATAAAGCACAAGATGCCTCTTCCTTACTATTCAGGAAATTTTACTGTGCAATTACTTCAACGTATTTGAGGTTTTACTATAAGTATAACTTTAAGGACTCAACTTTTCAACTTCAGAATTTTGGTCCATGCTCAAGACAAGAACATAAAAGTTAGAGAAGCAATTGATACAAATAGATACAACTTTTCAAGTCATTCTTTTCATGCTTCCTGTGAGGCTAAATGAGGACTTAACTTAGGAGAGATGAAAATCTCTGCGTGTGTCCCCTGTAAATGTTTTCAGAAATGAAACCTCAAATGTGAGCAGAGAGTATAAATACAGACATTTATCCATCATTAAGATCATTTTAGGAACCCATGAGCTTGTCAGTATATTTTAATAATTAGAATCAGAGATAACAGACAAAACTAATAAAGTAACAGAAAACTCAAAAACTACAGCAAGTATAGCTTCTCTCTTACCATTGATTGAGTTATTTCTTTTCCTCTGACTGTGGAACATATTTGTACACACAAGTTAAGAAGTAGTCATTCAAAAAAAAAAAAAAAGAGATTCTTAAATAAATTCCCTAGGGCCATAAAGATATGCATCTATATAACAGCAGGCTTTACAATGACTGCAAAAGATCCAACTTTCTGATTAGTTTCTCTATATCATCACCTAAATTAAAACCATTCTATGTGTTCAAAATTTGCAAGCATTAAATTCATATTTACAGGGTAACCTTCTCCTATTGCTTATTCATAATGTTCCTACTGGGATAGAGGGAAAATTGGCATGCACTATGCCTGCCAATTTAAATATATTTTCTACTTTAATTCTCTTGTCAACTTTATTATTATTATCTTCATCTTATAGTTGAAGAAAGTAGATTCAGAGAGGTTAATTCATTTGCTCCATGTCACATAGTTAGTTAGTGGAGGAGTAGATAGTTTGACTCAAATCCTAATATGATTTCCATTATGCCATTCTGCCTTCTACTCTACTTTGCTTTGGTCTAGCTTTTAGATGTACATAAGAAGAGATTTTAAAAGAGAGAGAGAGGGAAAGAGAGTAAAAGAAAAATTTCCAGACACATTCTGTTGGTGAAGATGGCTTATTACCTAAAATAGAATGCAAATTATACAGCAAATTTCAGAACATGTGAATGTATTTGTTTCCTAGCATTGCCATACAAATTACTACAAACTTTGTAGCTTAAAACAGCAGAAATTTGTTCTCTCTCCGAGGCTCTGGCAATATCAGTGTCTCCATCTTTCTCTACACACACCTCTCTGGCCTCTGCCTCTCCATTTGCAGCTCTGTCCTTGGAGTCATTCTTCCTTTTTCTTGAAGGGTGGCATATGTTTGCAGCCAATGATCTTTATCAGTCCACTTCCAGCCTGTAGAATCTTAGAAGTTCAACTGTCATTCTTTATTTCACCCTATCTCCTCTTCTGTCCAAGCTGGCACTGTTTCTGCTGGTATAGCAGTCTCAAAAACTTTGTCTGTCTCCCATGTATGTCATAGGGATCCATATCATTAGACAACGAGGCTCTCCACAGACACTTCCTGGATAACCCCATATCTATTCCTGGCTTCTGTTGAGATGGTTGATTGAATTCATGAGTCAGACACTCAATTGATCAGCAAAAGTTGTCCAGCCACACCCTTGAACCTCTCTCCAGTGCATGCTTTCCCAATAGTAAAGAGCCTAATTTTAGCATCCTTTGAAATCTGAGTAGGCTAAGTATCCCCCAAATAATCAAGCTCTGGTTCCATGTTGCTTAACAGTTCTTTCCTTAATTTATCTCTTTCCTCTCACGTTTTGCTATACATAGCTTTAACACTTCGCTTGAAAATCTCTTCAGCTAATATATCCAAGTTCATTGCTTACAAGTTCTGCTTTCCACCAAACAGTAGAGAACAATTCAGTGAAGTTTTCTGCCACTTTATGACATGGAACACTTGTCCTCCAGTTTCCAATAATGTGTTCCCTATTTCTTTCTAAGACCTCACAAGAAGCATCTTTAATGTCCACATTTCTACCAATAATCTCTTCAAGGAAATCTAGGCTTTTTTCTGTTATGTACTTAAAAATTCTTCCAGCCTCTACCTATTATCCAATTCCAAAGCGGCTTCCATATTTTTAGGTATTTTTTACAGCAGCAACTCACTTCCTAGCATCAAAATCTATGTTACTTTCCTAGGGCTGCCATAATGAACAATCCACAGACCTAGTGGCTTAGAACAACAGAAATTGATTCTCTCACAGTTATGGAAGCAAGAAGTCTGAAATAAAGATACTAACAGGGCCATGTTCCCTCCAAAGTCTCAGAGGACTAAGGTTTTTGTCTTTTCCAGCTTCTGGTAACTACCAACAATCCTTGGCATTCCTTGACTAGTAGATGCATCACTGTAATCCCTGCCTATCTTCATATCACCTTCTCCTCTATGTCTTCTCCTCTTACATCTGTATAATCTACCTCTGATTCACTCTTGTAAGGACACTTGTGCATGGATTTTGGGCCCACTCAGGCAATCCAGGATGATCTCGTCTCAAGATCCTTAAGTGTGTGTGTGTGTGTGTGTATGCGGTTGCCAAATATATATATAAAATCTATAGCTACATATACACAGAGAGTCTATAGCTACATAAATCAGATTGCAATTTTGTAAGATTTAAAAGTGTGGAGCAAAATTTATCTCATTAATGGTGCTAAAATTTAGCCTATATACGATATTACATTTTAAAGCCATCATGATGAAATATCTGATGAAAACAATATGTTCAATAAAATAAGTTTAAGACTAAAGAAATTTCGCCCAACAAATTTTTGAGAGTGGCTGTCAAACTGAATGAGGATGTGAAACCTACTGGAAACAGCTGATCCTTGAGGGAGTTTTGAGTTTATATTTGAATTCACTCCTCTTTCACTGTCTATGGAAGGTATCAGATACTTGTTCTTTAGGTACTACCATCAAACCAGTTTTGAGAGACAGACAATGTTAAAATAAAGACAAAATACGTGAAGAAGGATTTTTTTTTAATAGCACAGGGATAAGGATGGACCCAAATATATTCTGAAACTAGAAGAAATGTCTTGACAGTAAAAGAAGACTGCTCATGCTTCCATCTTGAATCATGAGGTGGACATTTTCTGTTTTATTATTTATTGTGGTTGAGAGTTAATACATAAGCCTGCATATATTTTCAATTCAGTATTTTGTTTTCAGTAGTCTAGGTATCCAATATTTCACAGTTGACTTATTCTACCATGTAGTTGAAGACTTCTAGACACCTACTCTGCAATAGGTCTACTCTTCTGCAGAGGACTTATCCCTAGTGTAGACTGTATATTTGGCATACCTGTGTCAGGTTGTAATGCTTCCAGGTCAAGTTACCTGTTCTTTAAAACAAACAATCATCGCATCCAATTTTGCTAGGACTAACTATATTATAATGGCAGAACTTATCATTTTGTGTAATATTTTGAAAGAAAAGAATCACTTTTCTGCGTATGAGACTTTTATTCTTGAGAAAATACGGGAGGACACTTTATTTTCTTATCTGCTAGTATAAAATTTCTCTTTGTTGGGACCTGTCTTTGTTGAGAGAATAGACTGTCCCTAATAAAGACTTAGTCTCCAACGCCTGCTTGTACTTGGACTGGTGCCTCAGTTAGAGAGTGTGCAGAAGTACTGCTTATCTACACATGAGGAAGGAACATATGTGCTACTGGGAAATAGTAGGGAAAGAAGACATTTGAGGCAAAATAACGAGGAAATGATCAAAGGACACTATCAAGATTGTGAAAAGACAACACACAGAACAGGAGAAAATATTTGCAAACTATATATCCTACAAGGACCTAGTATCCATAATATATAAAAAGCATTTACAACTCAACAACAAAAAGACAACCCAATTTAAAAGTGGGCAAGGACCTGAATAAACATTTTTCCAAAGATTATATACAAATTTCCAACAAGTTCAACATCATTTGCCATTTGGGAAATGCAAATCAAAGCCAAAATGAAATACCACCTCATACTAGGTTGGTTTTAATTAAAAAATAAAAATGGAAAATAACAAGTGTTGGTAAGGAAATAGAGAAATTGAAACCCTTTTACACTGTTGGTGGGAATGTAAAATGGTTCAGCTCTATGGAAAACAGTTTGGCAATTCCTCAATAAGTTAAACATAGAATTACCACACAATCCAGAAATTCCACTCCTGGGTATGTATCCAAAAGATTTGAAATCAAGTGTTCAAACAAAACTTGTACACAAATGTTCATAGCAACACTATTCATAATTACCAAAAGATAGAACCAACTCAAATGTCCATCAACTGATGAATGGATAAATAAAATGTGGGATATATAAACAATAGAATATTATTCAGTCATAAAATAATGAAGTACTGACACATGCTACAGCATGGATGAACCTTAAAGACAATAAACTAAGTGAAAGATGCCAGAAACAAAAAGCCATATATTATATGATTCCATTATGAAACATGAAGAATAGGCAATTTCATAGACAGAAAAAGATTATTGGTTGCTAGCAGTAAAGGGGAATGGAAAATGTGGAGTGACTGCTTAATAGGTACAGAGTTTCTTTTTGGAGTGATGAAGATATTCTAGATTTACATGGTGGTGATGGTTGCAAAACATTGTGAATTTACTAAAGGTCACTAATGTTAAATTTTTTATTATGTGTACTTTATCATCATAAAAATAAATAAATATAAAAATAAAAATACTATAGAAGAAGGACCAGGAAAAAGTGACCTAGAAAATTGCTACATAATCCATGTAATATCTTCTTTTATCATGACCTTACAATACTTTGGTCTTTTCTAAAGACTATAGAAAATCACAGATTTTCCGGTGTACTGGATTCCTTTTGGAAACTGTTGTCAAGGCTGAGCTCTTAGTTAATATATTAACCTTAGTTAATATTATGCCAACATGATCAGTCTATGCAAGTGGGGAAAGTAGATATTTGATATCCATATTTAATTTTAAAAACATTGATCATCTAGTCTATCACTGTTCTAGACCTTGGGAGCTATAAAGCAATATAACAAGGTTACTGTCAGAATCTGCCCCTCCCCCACAGTCATGCTTTTCTCAAAATTATGAACAATGTTCTCCCCTCTCCTACTCCATGTGACACACACAGGATGTCCCCACCTATAACTGAGGGACTTTCCCTGACCAGTTCCAGGTATTCCAGGATATTGAAAGACTCACCATTATGTCAACCCTACCAACCTAGTCCCTTGAGTAACCGGGCATCCGCCACGTTAGTGCCTTTCACCCATTATGATTGCCTGATTACCAGATTGCGGATAGCAAACTGCCCCAAGCCATGGCTGGCTAGGGGAAGATGTTTGAATCTTGACTTAACTAAACCTTCACAAGGACTCCAAAAAGGTTTCAAGGCAGGTGTAGTGTGAGACATGGTGTGGACTATTGTATTGCAATAATATAAAAGGATTGTTAGGAATCAGAAAAAGTTTCTTTGGGTACATTGTTTTTGATAAAGGTGAAAAGAGTAAAAGAAGTTTGATAAATATTTACTTGACTTCTCTGTAAAGGTGTTGTCTCAGGTCTTCAAGTAGGTGCTCAAAACACATGAAATAGGGATACCTCCAGGAGTGCCTCTATTTCATAAAGGCATTTCAGATATAGGATTCATATGTGTAGACAATTCTTACTAGTGAGATGGTTTTCAAACAAGGAAGAGATTTCCCTAATAGTATATCCAAGTAACGGAAGTGATATTATAATTTTGTTCTAAAGTAAATTATTTATTTCAACTTTTTGTAAATGTTCACAGCATCTGGGGAAAAAAATTTTAATTCATCTTTCATTATATCTTGTTACACACAGGTAATCTGCTAAGTTCTCAAAGTATTGATAACTTAAGGCTACTCCTAGCCTCAAAATAAAATCTAATTCTCTGAAGAATTACTTGGTTACAGAAGGATTTTACTATAGGTGTCTCTGAGGAAAAATTCATTAGTTGGTAATACTGTTAAGGCTGCACAGATCTGGAAGAAAGTATTAGATGAGTTGTGGTCACATTTGATTAGATTTGGACTTGAGGGATAGTTCCAGACATTTGGGTAACAGGAGAATGAGCTCACCTGCAGCGCTTTGTGCCTGATGAATTTCACTCTCTGCTAAATATGAATAGTTAATTTTTAAGGGGGATACAAGAAACACACGTATATCACATTTAGAGAGGAAACTATTTAATCTTCTACTTTGCTGTAAAATGTATTTCAGGTCTAATCACTGGATACCAGAAAATAGCCCTTGCTGTTAAAATGTCAGTAATTTATATGGTTCTGACAATTTTAAATTGCCTACTGTTCACCTCTAAAGTGAAATTTAAAAATTAGCAACAGAAAATGCTATACTCCTGTCAGGAAAAAAATAAATACTGTAATTCTAACTTATACATGAAATATGTATGATGACTTTGGGGTTTTTTCTTATTTACTTTTTTTCCTTCTTCAGATTTTCAAGGGAATTTATTGGCCCTTTTGCTCTTTTTCTGTGCTTAAAACCTTCCAAGGAAATGTAATTATGGACTAGGATTCTATCTGTTATTTTAGAAGAGCAAGAAAATGAGTTTAGGGAAGAGTATCTAGAAAGAAATAAACATTTGTTTATGTTAAGCATTGTGTTAAATGATTGATTTACCTTATTTTATTACACATTTACAACAGCTTTTCAAAGTAGATGTAACAGGATTCCAAAACAGAGCTCCTCTTGTCTCAAATTTGATTGAGGTTCTGATGGCAAAGAGTAAAACGATAGGTCTGAAGCAAATTGCTTGACCACACCTACACAGGACCAGCACAGGAGGCATCTGCCATTCTGTTCTGCAAATCTTACTTTGAAATCTAAGTCAATAATATCTAAGTGGTTAAAAGGAGAGAAAGAGAAAGAGGAGTTTTGGAGAGAAGAGGTAGTAAAGAGCTATGGCATTCATGTGAGAAGGAAGATATAAATACTCCTCATTTTAAGCCTGTGAGACAGTACTTCAAGACTCAGAGAACTTGAACTTGACTTTGTACCTTATGATACATAGAGGATAGTGCCAGATTGATATTTGAAAAGGTTCAAATATATGAGTTTACGGTTATCTAGCTGCCCCAAGAGGATAGAGGGCTGAGTTGGGAAGTAGCTGTACTTTCACTTGTCAAACGTTAGTGTTTCAGGGGAATTAATTATGTATATTTTGACAGAAGCCAGCAAGGGCTTGTTTTGGATCACACCAAATAGGGCTGTATAAGGAGACAATAGGACCCCAATGCAGGAGATCTTCCTCCAAATGCTCATTTATTTATTCATTCCTTCAACAATATTTACTGAACATCTACTACATGCCAGGCATTATTCTAGGCACAGGAGATACAGTAACGAATAAAACAGGTAATCTTTATCTTCTAAAACCTTATATTCTATTGAAGGAAGACAGATAATAAGCAAATAATTATGTCAAACTGTGAAAAGTGCTTTGGAGAAAGATAAAGCCATGAAGAGGGAGAAGAAAGGTCAAGTAGAGGAGGAGAACCAGGGGCTGGGGGAGGGATCTGAGGTGAAAAGCTGCATCGGCTACATCATAGGGAACACAGGTAGAGGTTCTTTGTGAGGGAATCTCTGAGAAGCCAAAAATGCCCAAGGCAAGAGTCAACTTTCAACATCTACCAAGTCCAGAAAAGACAAATGCCATTTCATAAGCAGACATCTTCTCACATCTCTCCTCTCTCTTGACCCATCCCAATACTGGAGGAGCCCAAAGTAAACTAATGAGTGAGGAGATGAAATGTTGGGGACAGGAAGAAGAGGAGGATTAGCAGAAGAAAGAGAAATGGAGAAGCTGACCGCACCTGTCTCTCCTATTGGTTTTCACTCTGTGGAATGTTCAAAGTGTGGAAGGAGAGGTGTTTTAACCTCAAAGGAAGGTTGGAATTCTAATTGTTCAAGTGCATTAACATTTTAATGAAATGAGAGTGAGTATTCTTTTGACTAGAAGTGCTTAGATGACTTTTTTTTTAATCTAATAGAGGCTGGAAAAGTCATGGGACTTCTGTGAGATTTCATGCTAGTAGAGACCAATAACTAATTCACCAAGGTCATTTGAATGGAAGTGGAAGGAAAACAAAGCTGCTTAATGATTGTGCCCTGTTGAGTTCTGCTCCTTCAACTTAACAGTAGCCATCAGCATTGCTATCCACAGAAGAGAAATTGCAGCTTAGAGAGTGAATTAACCTCTTCAAGTTCTTACAAAACTATGAAGTAGCGAGGCCAGCAAGCAAATATAGGAACATCAAAGCTATAATTGACTTGTCTGGAAGAGGCACTCTTTGCTCCCAATGCCTTGAAGAGAAAGACCATTCAAGAAGAAGTATTTCTTTGTGAAAGATTCTTTTTCCTTGAGGTCCTTTAAGAGCCAAACAACTTCAGGTTCAACTCAAGTTCCATATTGAGAAGAGGAACATTTCTTCATGAAATGTATGGTCCTGAATGTGGTAGCATCATTCCCCCATTTCCATAGACATGATTGGCACATCATATCTTTTGCCTACTCCTTTGTCCCATATGCCCAACTGGATGTTTACTTATTAGAATTGCAGGATGTATTTCTAAACTACATGTTAATATTGACACAGTCCTTAGATTTACAGTGTACTTTCATGGAAATAATTATTTGGTCTCACAATAACCCAAAGGAAAGAAGGATGACTGTTATGATGATACTTTATTATAATAATAGAAAATAAAACTGAAACTAAAAGAGTTTGAGTGAATTGCTCAGGCATAATGCAACAAACTGTTAGAGACAGACCTTGAACGCTACTCTTATAGCTCATAGTTTAATGTTCTTAAGAGAGACTTAAGAAGATTAAAGAAAGCACTTTTACCATAATTGATAACAAGAATTTAGATAGCCATTTGTGTCAGAAACAGATATGCCAAATAATTTCCAGTTTTCATCACTTTCAAATTTAATATTTGCTATGATTTAGTCTCCTTTCCTTTCGCTATACAAGTGTCTTCTGGGACTTTCTACTGAGAACAGTTGTTTGCTTGAAGGTCTTGGTTAAATTATCTTTAACCCAGCTCTCTCCTAAATTCTAAGACAGAAAAAACTAAACATTTCTGTAGTTAACAACTAAAGCCTATTCCCAATGTTGCATATGTGGTGGGAAAATTCAGTTGCTTACTTTGTTTCCTAAATGAAAACAACTAAAGTTTTTTTCTACAAAATTCTAACAACTAATAAATATTGAAAACAACTTAGTCAATGGATTTCAAATAACCAAGTCAAAATTTTTCTGTTTTTATTAAATTAACATACACATTTGAGATGTGTTAATAGATGTAATATGCATTGTTCAAATCTTCACCAAGTTATAATTAATGCAATGAACTTTAAGATTGTAATGTTGTTGATATATCACAAGAATCTCTATATATGTTAAATCATTTATTCACTTGAATAATTGTTTTTCATTCAACACATATTTAACGTCTCCAAGTACTGACCCATTATTTCTGTTACAGATTTGCTACTAGAGAATATTCAAAAAAACTAAAAATATGTTTCTTAATAAAATTGAGCATAGAAAAAGACAATTAAAAATGGCAAAGCCATAAAGATTAATTTATACATCTGTGTGTATACTTCCCCATGCATCAAAAATATTATAGTGCATATGTCCTTCAAAAGAAAATAAACCCCATCAATTGACTAGACCTTAGAGCGTTTGATGATGACAGTGTCTTCTGTTTGACAAAAATAAGTTGCATATTACTAAAGTTCAGATTAATATTTTACAAAATATTTCACAATCTGTTCATAGTATCATCAAAGCTAGAAACTTAAAAAAACTCTCTCCAAAGAATTACTCAGATGAAATGATATTACGTATTTTTTCTTTATTACTTTTCTTGACTTTGTATTTTATTTGTGGTTATTTGCAGATATCCTTGAAATTAGAATTACATAGTCAAAGAGTTTTTCTTCCAAATATAATTGCATTTTATGTGAATAAAAATATGACTAATATTTTATCTTAAGTAGAGAGAATAGTGTAATGAACCTTCATATATCCATCAAATAGTTTCAATAATTATGAAGATATGGCCAATCTTGCTTTACCTATTTCTCTCACTTTGTAATTATTTTGAAACAATTCCCAGACATTGTAGAATTTCTTCTGTAAATACATTATTGTGTATCTTTAAGAGATGACTTTTTTAAAAACATAATCACAATATCATAATTAATAATAATACCTATATACCATCAAATATTAATTCAGTATTCAAATTTCTACAATTTGGTTGCATTTCTTTTACTTAATATGTGTGCAACATTTCATTTGCAGATTCCTTCTGTCATTTTCATTCTTCAAACTATATATTGAAGAAACCGATCAGTTTTCTTAAAACATTTCCTATAGATTTTTCTGATTTAATCCCTGTTTCTTTGTCTCCTGTACTTCTTACAAACTGACAGTTAGACTAACAGAATAGGTTATTTTATTCTTTTTTGGCAAAAACACCTAGAGGTGATTTTGATTCCTTTTTCTTTTTTTGCACTATATTTGAAGCCAGCTAATATCTGTTGTTTCTCTCTCTCTTTTTTTTTTTTTTGGTGAGGAAGATCAGCCCTGAGCTAACATGCATGTCAATCCTCCTCTTTTTTTTGCTGAGGAAGACCGGCCCTGAGCTAACATCCATTGCCAATCCTCCTCCTTTTTTTTCCCCTTTTTCTCCCCAAAGCCCCAGTAGATAGTTGTATGTCGTAGTTGCACATCTTTCTAGTTGCTGTGTGTGGGATGTGGCCTCAGCATGGCCGGACAAGCGGTGCATCAGTGCGCGCCCAGGATCTGAACCCGGGCCGCCAGTAGCGGAGTGCGTGCACTTAACCACTAAGCCACAGGGCCGGCCCCTGTTGTTTCTCTTTTTATGATTGATCAATACATTCCTCTGTTGCCACTTTGACCAATTTATTATAAAGTTTCCCATCTGCTTGTCACTCACCGGTGTCAGCAGCCATTGCTGCTTATTACAAAGATCTATTAGAGAGTGCATAATGGTAATATTATCATCCAGTTGTTCCTTGTACCTTTTTTAGCTGGATGTTTTTTCTATAGAGAGGAAAACACTCACTCATCTACAATTAGGTTAGCTTGAGGTGCAGATTTTATGAGAGAGGAAGCATAAGTGATTGCTTTTTTTTAGAATACAATGTTTTTATTATTTATTTTTTTTTTTTATTTTTTATTGATGTTTTAATAGTTTTTAACATTGTGAAATTTTGGGTTGTACATTTTTGTTTGTCCATCACCCTATATATGACTCCCTTCACCCCTTGTGCCCATCCCCCACCCCCATTGTCCCTGGTAACCACAATACAGTTTTCTCTGTGATTGCTTTTTATTTAGTAAGAATCTAGGGCCCTCTTCCAGCAGCAGACTTCTTGTATCCTCACATGGACGAAAAGGCAAGCAAGCTCTCTGGGGCCTCTTTTATAAGGGCACTAATCCCATTTGCAATGGCTCTGCCTTCATGACCTAATCACCTCCCAAAGGCCTCATCTCCTAATATCATCACATTAAGCATTAGGATTTCAGCACATGAACTTTGATGGTACACATTCAGATCATAGCACTTCTACTTACATTTTCTTTTCTTATGGTTTTTTTCATAATTTCTTATATTTAGTCCTCAGAACCTTTATTTTTCTTCTTTTTTCAGAACCTATAAATTTGTATCTAAATATAGCTTTTGAACAACAAAAGACTCCGAATAGCTAAGGCAATCTTGAGGGAAAAGAACAAAGTTGGAGGCATAACGCTCCCTGATTTCAAAGCGTATGGCAAAGCTATAGTAATGAAAACAGCACGGTACTGGCAGAAAAACAGACAGATCAATGGAAGAGAAATGAAAGCCCAGAAATAAACCCACACATTTATGGATAGCTAATTTTTGACAAAGGAGCCAACAACATACAATGGAGAAAGGAAAGTCTCTTGAATAAATGGTTTAGGGAAAACTGGATAGCCACATGCAAAAAAATGAAGGTAGACCACTATCTTACACCATACACAAAATCTAACTCAAATGGATTAAGGACTTGAATGTAAGACCTGAAACCTTTAAACTCCTAGAAGAAAACAGGCAGTATGCTCTTCAACACTGGTGTTAACAGTATGTTTTTAAATATCATGTCTCCTCAAGAGAAGCAAAAGAAAAAATAAACAAGAAGATTGAAATAATACCAAGCATCTTTTCTGACCACAATGATATGAAACTAGAAATCAACTACAGGAAGAAAATCAGAAATACCACAAATATGTGGAGAAACAAAATGCTACTGAACAACAATTAGGTCAATGAAAAAATCAAAAAATACCTGGAAACAAATGAAAATGAAAATACGACATGCCAGAATTTATGGGATACAGCAAAAGCAGTTTTAAGCGGGACTGCATCAAACTAAAAAGCTTCTGCATTGTAAAAGAAACCATCAACAAAACAAAAAGACAACCTACCAGCTGGGAGAGGATATTTGCAAATCATATAGCTGATAAGGGGTTAACATCCAAAATATATAAAGAACTCATACAACTCAAAAACAAAACTAAAAAACAACCTTATTAAAAAATCGGCAGAAGATCGGAACAGACATTTTTCCAAAGAAGACATACAGATGGCGACAGGCACAGGAAAAGATGTTCAACATCACTAATTATTAGGAAAATGCAAATCAAAACCACAATGAGAGTACCTCATGTCTGTCAGAATGGCTATTATTAAAAAGATAAGAAATATGGGGCCAGCCCAGTGGCATAGTGATTAGGTTCACGCACTCTGCTTTGGCGGCCAGGGGTTCAGGGGTTCAGATCCCGGGCATGGACCTACACACAACTCATCAAGCCATGCCGTGGTGGCATCCTATATACAAAATAGAGGAAGATTGGCACAGATGTTAGTTTAGGGACAATCTTCCTCAAGCAAAAAGAGGAAGCTTGACAACAGATATTAGCTCAGGGCCAATCTTCCTCACCAAATAAATAAATAAATAAATAAAAAGATAAGAAATAACAAGTATTGGAGAGGATGTGGAGAAAAAGGGAACCCTCATACACTGCTGGTAGGAATGTACATTGGTGCAGTCACTATGTAAAACAGTATGGAGATTCCTCAAAAAATTAAAAATAGAAATACCCTATGATCCAGATATTCCACTTCTGGGTGTTTATCCAAAGAACACAAAAACACTAATTCAAAACGATATTTGCACCTTTATGTTCATTGTAGCATTATTCACAATAGCCAAGACTTGGAAACAACTTAGGTGCCCATTAGTGGATGAATGGATAAAGAAGATGTATATATACACAATGGAATACTACTCAGCCATAAAAAAAGATGAAATCTTGTCATTTATGGCAACACAGATAGACTTTGAAGGCATTATGCTAAGTGAAATGTCAGACAGAGAAAGCCAAACACCATATGATTTCACTCATATGTGGAAGATAAAAACAGCAATGATAACCAATAAACTCATAGATATAGAAAAGAGATTGGTGGTTCCCAGAGGGAAAGGGAGTGGGGAGAGGGTTAAAGGGGTAAAGGGGTACATTTGTACAGTGATAGATGGCAGCTAGACTGTTGGTGGTAAACAAGATGTAGTCTACACAGAAGTTGAAATCTGACAAACACTTGAAATTTACATAATGTTATAAACTAATGTTACCTCAATAATATATAAATAAATAAATAAATAATAAATACAGTTTTCATCCTGTTGTATAGGTATTATCGTATCCTCTTTACTTCCTATGTGGTTTTTAATTTTCCTTCCATTTACCTTTTGATATTAATATTAATTTCAAGAAGTTAAGATTTTGTCAGCATTTTATCATTTATTTATAAATTTGCAGAAAATGTAAAATCTCAAAGCTCTACTTTTTAAATTTGTTTTTCTCCATTTTTTTTTTGTTTTTTTGTGAGGAAGATCAGCCCTGCGCTAACATCTGCCAATCTTCCTCTTTTTGCTGAGGAAGACTGGCCCTGGGCTAACATCCACGCCCATCCTCCTCTACCTTACATGGGACGCTGCCACAGCATGGCCTGACAAGCAGTGCGTTGCTGCGCGCCCAGGATCCGAACCCCAGGCCTCCAGCAGTGGAGCGCGTGCACTTAACTGCGATGCCACAAGGCCAGCCCCTAAATTTGTTTTTCTTAATGCTCAAGTGCATGACCAATTTTTAAAAATCTTCAATAAATATTCAAGACAAACGTATTCTTTATTTGATGAATATTAATTTCTCCCTGTCTCTTTCTTAATATACGGCTCTAAAAATCTTGTAATAACCATAGACCACACTAATCAAATTTAATATGTATGAACGTATAATTCTATTCATACAAGTCTTTTTCTGTATTAGAATAGGTCTGACAGTAAGATGAAATCTATCATTGTACTTGTGATTTATTTTTAATCACTATCTCTTTGCTGTTCAGAGATTTTCTGCATGTATTTGGTTGCTGTTTTTTGATTTTGGGGTTTTTGTGTGTGTGTGTGCACTGCTCTTTGTTACATCTTTATCATAAATTGTGTCTTTTTTTCATTATACAATTCCCTTCTTTATTATGTTTAGTGCGTTAATTCCTCTTCAATGTGTAACAAGCCATATCTATTTTCCTACTGTTTGCATTTTTCTGGCATTTCTCTGTCCATGACTTATTTTCAACCTTTTTTTCACTTTTATTAAAATGTATTTCTTGCAGAAATGTAACTAGCTTTTTAAAAATTAAACATAATCTCAGTTCATTTGCATGTAACAATGACTGACATATATAACTTCTTTATGCCCATCTATTTACACTTACACATATTTTATATTATTCTTTTTTGATTTTCTTTTTCCAAATTTTTGTGACTTGGCAGAGTTATTACTAATTATTTATTAATATGGAAGTCCTGCCCCATTTTTTGATGCCATGAATAGTTGCCTTCCTTTTTATTGCTGTTATAGCCAAGCATGCAAGTCTTTAAAAATAATGTCCCAAATGCTTCCCCTACCAAGATTCACTGTTTTCTATATCAGGAACACATATTCCTCATCAGAAACTACTTTACTCCACTGCGATGGGATCTTTAAAATATTTTCACTTTCTCCCCCCACCCTTCTTTTTTTTTTTTTCTTTGTGAGGAAGATCAGCCCTGAGCTAACATCCATGCCAATCCTCCTCTTTTTGCTAAGACCGGCCCTGAGCTAACATCTATTGCCAATCCTCCTCCTTTTTTTTTTTCCCTTTTTCTCCCCAAAGCCCCAAAGCAGACAGTTGTATGTTATAGTTGCACATCCTTCTAGTTGCTGTATGTGGGACGCTGCCTCAGCATGGCCAGAGAGGCGGTGCGTCAGTGCGCACCTGGGATCCGAACTCGGGCCGCCAGTAGCGGAGCCCGCGCACTTAACCGCTAAGCCACGGGGCGGCCCACCCCCCACCCTTCTTTATTCTCTCTTTCCTTCACTAGTGAGACTCTTCGAATTGTTTTACTTTTTTACTTCTCCTTCTTCCCTTACCATTCTGAACTTCTGTAATTTTGCTGAAACAGTTAAACTTTTAGTTGTAGACTCTATATATTTTCCTTAAACTATGCCTCTTCTCCAAGGATCCTAGCTAAGCACTATATTTACATTGCCAAATAATCTATCTTTATTCTTCCTTGTTAGTTCACATTTAATTATGTGTAGAAAATTGTGTGTGTGAGGTGTGCATGTGTGTGTGTGGACACAGAGAGAAACATGTTAAATACTCCCTGAGTTCTTGCGTCTCCTATTTCATTCACTGTGATGGCTGAATGATGTCTAGCTTGGGCGTTGTAATCCCAGGTAGTAGTTCTTTCCTCTCAGTAATCTGTAGATGATTTTCCATTGTCTTCTGGCCTCAGATCTCAGATGAGAAGTCCAATACCACTGTGACCTCTTTCTGAGCCATCTGTAGGTAAATTGTTCTTTCTCCCTGGAACTTTACAAAACTATAAGATTTTCTCTATCTCAGGAATTTGACCAGAATGTTTCTAGATTCTTATTTTGCTTATCATTCCAAACTAGAATCCAGGACAAGCAATTAATCTGTAAACTTGCCCTCATCTTAAGACAATTTTTTCTCTTTGTTGTTGTACATCTGTCACTTTCTCTTTTGTGAAGGCCTATTATTTTGTACATTAGCACTCCCAGAGTTATCCTTAAAGACTCTTATCTTTTCCATTAGAATTTCTATTTTCTTGTCTTTCTACTTTGTGGTTTGATATGTATTATGCTTGACCTCCTGGTGCAAAATATTTTAGTCTCAATATCCTCTCCTTTATCTAATGAATTGTTTAGATGAAAGATCATGGGCTTTTCTTGTTTGTTTTGTTCTGTTTGTTTTGTAGGTGTCATTGTATCTCAAGTGATGTTAATTATTGCTGTTGTTTAGTTCCAGTGTTTCTCTTTCAGAAGTTCTGTATCTCTGGGTATGCCTTCTGTTTGTGGCAACTCATCCTCCTCTCTCTGTCTAATGGGTTCCAGTTATTTCTTCTTTGCCTGCTCTTTGAGGTTCAAGTCTTGTTGTTGGAGTATATTCAGAAGTGGCAGTCCCACAAATGGTGGAAGACAAGGTGGTGTCTTCCTTCAAGGACTGTGATAGAAGTAAAGGCTCTCAACTCCCTGCAGATGCATCTAAAAGAAGTTTCCCTGATTTCTGGTCTCTCTGTTCTCTCCCCACCTTAAAAACTTGAAGACTCAGTTCACACATAAATCTCTTTTGTGGCTTCATAGGAATCAAGGATACTGGGCAAAATCATGCAGCATTACTACCAGCCATCCCTCAAATGAGCTGCAAACACAAGCTCTTCCTGATCTACTGCTTTCTGCTCCTCACCCCAGATGCTCCCAAGATGCTCACTTAGCTTTTAAGGGAAGAATTCCAGAAGCAATTCACTTCTCTAGGACACAGAAGAATCCAAGAACTCCCTTGTATTCCTTTGACTCAGAAGATGCTCAGAATCTTTTCCCCAAAATATCTCTGTAAAATAAGATCAAACTTTTGCTGTCTCTCTATCATAGCTTCCATACATGTTGAATAACAATATTCTAGATTTGAATAGGACTTTGAGATTACTTTATTTCACACATGAGAAAACCCAGGAGCTGAAAATATAAGTGGTTATAAAGATAATTAGTTACAGAACAAGACCTTTAGGCAATTATGCCACGTGTCTCTCTAACATTGTGTGATGCCATTTAATATGCCATTGCTCAGGGCTGGTTATAATTGAGCAGCAGTTACAAATCAGCGGACCCTTGATTAGAAGATCAAAGATTCCTTTTGGTGAATGGACTTTAACATAACATTCCAAATCTCTCTTTGGAGTGAAGCAGGGTATATAAAAATT
Source organism: Ceratotherium simum simum (assembly GCF_057802395.1). Classification (NCBI taxonomy): domain Eukaryota; kingdom Metazoa; phylum Chordata; class Mammalia; order Perissodactyla; family Rhinocerotidae; genus Ceratotherium; species Ceratotherium simum. Next base: position 68,817,913 of record NC_141900.1, on the reverse strand, counting down.
CTCTGGGCGCAGGCCTGGTGGCATAGTGGTTAGGTTCACACACTCTGCTTTGGCGGCCCTGGGTCCGCGGATTCGGATCCTGGAGCAGACCTACACGCTGCTCTTCAGGCCATGCTGTGGTGGTGTCCCACATATAAAAAGTAGAGGAAGATTGGCGCAGATGTTAGCTTATGGACAATCTTCCTCAAGCAAAAAGAGGAGGATTGGCAACAGATGTTAGCTCAGGGCCAATCTTCCTTGCCCCCAAAAAATAAATAAATAAAATAAAATAAATTTTAAAAATTCTCTGATTTCTAAAATATGGTAATTAATTATTAATTAAATTATAATTAATTTTTATAGTTCTGGGTTGGTTTAGGTATAGAAAAGTTATGTAGGTTTCTCCAAGCCCTATGCTAAGATTAACATTTTATAAGAAAACAGAGTCGAGTCAATGACTTGGCCATGGAGAAACCCAAAATATTACCCTTAGAAAGCTAGTATTTTGCAACCTTCTTTGAGCAAATACATGTGTATGTGTGTGAAGTGTGTAAGTGTGTGTGATTTAGACTTCCCTGATAGCCATTTAATTGGCTAATGTGGAATTTATTGTCAGAGAAGCAAACTATTGTTTTTAAAATGTTCTTGAACATACAAATTTCCGGTTAAATTTTGTGCACCTATAATTAAATTAGAGAAGGTAAGCCTGTTGTGCTAGGCCCTACATATGGAATCCAGTCAAAAGTAATGACTACACATGGATCTTTCAACATGAATACCATTTAATTCTCAAACATTATTGCTGCCATGTTAGATAAATTTACAACTAATGTACGATGCAAGAACACTATTCATTCATCATGTCTAAGAGCTATTTATTCCTGATTTAAATAAACCAATATAGGTTGATAAGTCATTATTAACACACACACAAAAGGTCATCATACTTTGCCTAAATCCATTTTATATTTGCCTGGAAATAACATTTTTATGATATAAGCTAAAACTATGTTACTCTCTTTGAATGGCTCAAAACAACAATAATTAAACAACAGCAAAGTTTTCATTTACATGGAAGGCATTTAAATCTCACAAAGATATGAAAAATAATTTAATGAATCATCCATTTTCATCACATATATGCATTCTGTTGTTGTTACATGCCATCAAGTCAGCTCTGACTCCTGGTGACCCTATTAATGAATAAAGTCTACAGTGTCCTGTCCTCAACAGCCCTACTCAGCTCCTGTAGACGCATGCCTATGGCTTCCTTTATGTAGTCAATCCATCTCATATTTGGTCTTCCTATTTTTCTCCTGCCTTCTACTTTTCTCAGCAGGAAAAGAGGAAGACCAAAATTTCTACTCTTCCAAAGAATCCTGCCTTCCCAAGATGTGCCCGAAGTAGGGCAGCCTCAGAGTTATCATTTTTGTCTCAGTGGTAGTTCAGGCTTAATTTGTTCTAGGACCCACTTGTTTGTCTTTCTGGCAGTCCAGGATATTCATAGAGCTGTCCTCCAACACCATATTTCAAATGAATCAATTTTTTTCCTGTCAGCTTTCTTCATAGCTTTTCCTCCAGTTTTCACACCTGTACGTAGTAATAGGGAATGCGAGAGTGCAGATAATACTGGCCTTAGTCTCTAATGACACTTCCTTACACTTGGTGATGTTTCCTCATCCTTTCATTGCTGTCCTTCTGAGTCTCAGTCTTCTCTTGATTTCTTGGCTGCAGTCTCCATTAGCATTAGCATTAATCAGGGAACTAAAATGGACTGGAATGGGACACTTCCAATCAGATGAGTACAAAGTGTTCTATTCTGGAAATGACAAACTCAGAAGAGACAGAGTGGCTCTAATACTGAGGCAAGATGTAGCACAGGTAGTTAGGAGCTATAATAGGTCTGGGAAAACCTATTAACACAACCATCATCCAAGTCTGTGCTCCAACTACAGATGCTGAAGAAGATGAAATTGAAGGTTTTTACACAAGTATTCCAGAAGAAATTGATCATACACCAAAATAAGAACAGCTGATAATTATAGGTGACTGGAACACAAAAGCAGGAAATAAAGCAGAATCAAACATCATTGGAAAATTTGGACTGGGGGTCAGAATCAAAGCAGGAAACCAACTCATTGATTTCTGAGAAGCCAACAATCTATCCACTGCAAATACATACTTCAAACAACCAAACAGACGACTTGATACATGGACATCACCAGATGGCCAATATAGATATCAAATAGACTATGTAATTGGACGCAGGAGACGGAGACGCTGTATTCTCTCTGCTAAAACCAGACCAGGAGCAGACTGTGGTACTGACCATGAATGTTCATATCAAATATCAGAGTAAAGCTGAAGAAGGGCACTGAGAGAATTCTAGTGCCAAAATATAATGTAAACAACATTCCCGACAAATTTAAAGTCCACATAAAAAACAGATTTGCTGGGGCCGGCCCGGTGGCGTAGTGGTTAAGTTCATACACTCTGCTTTGGTGGCCCAGGGTTCACAGGCCCGGATCTCGGGCGTGGACCGATGCACCACTTGTCAAGCCATGCTGTGGCGGCGTCCCATATAAAGTAGAGGAAGATGGGCATGGATGTTAGCTCAGGGCTAATCTTCCTCACAGCAACAAAAAAAAAAGACAGGTTTGTCTTGTTAAACTTAATTGACCCAGAACCAGAAGAACCCTGGACTGAAACCAGAAATATTATTAAGAAAGAATGCAAAAAGGCAATGCCTGAAGTGAAAAGAAAAATTGAGATGGATGACAGAAGAAACACTAAAAATTGTTAAGGACAGGTGAGAAGCAAAAGTCAAAGGTGACAAAAGTAGGGTTAGAATGCGTTCTGATCACCTCCTCTTCACTCCATTGGTGAAAGAGGGATCCCCTGCACTAAGCAGTAGGAGATAGCCAAACACATGGTGCCCAACACTGGTCAGATGAACTTGACAGCAGTTTATTAGTCATATACACTCACAGTCTAGGGGAGAAGGACACTGTGTGTCATGCAAGGCCACTTGGGGTATGCACTTGGGAACAGAGTGAACAGGGATGTGGAAGCAGACTCTGCAGTAACAAGAGGAGGAGGTGTCCCCTGGTTCCTGCAGGGGGACGTGATTGATTTGTTTGAATAATTCCATAGCCTGGAAAAGCTAGGTTGAGGTCCAGGTAGAGTGCAGCTGATCAGGCTGGTAGGAAAACTAGCCATTCCTACTTGGGAGGGGAACACATATTTCACAAGAGCAGGGCAGCTCATAGTTAGGCTCGTGGGGCTCGGTGAGGCTCGAAGATGTCAAGGCAGCATTTGGAATTTTGGACCTTACAATACAGTGTGCTTAATGTCAGTTTAAAGGTGTTGGCTTTTCAATCCTGGGTCACTGTAACCAGGTATTAAAAAGATAAAGAGACTCATAATAGCCATATTTTTATTGACTGTAGTGATCCTTAATGGGGAATTCTTTAGCTTGATACATTAGATAGTTCTAAAACAAAATTCAAGTGTTACCTACTTTGGCATCAAGATATCAAATATAGATTTACATTTGAATTTAGAAACCGGAATGCTAATATGGAGCACTACATTTGTTGATATGGCAGTAAGCCTTTTAATACTATTATATATTATTTTCTTCAATTTTTGTTTATTCTAATGGAACTGTCTTTCTAGCTGCATGCCTCCATGAATCAAGCCAGGAAATAAGATATTACAAAAAAAGTAGGTAATGAGTATAATAGATGTAATTATTTAGCCTTGTTAATTGTAAGCACACAAGGAAAACAAAGTCATTTGGAAAAAAAATTTTTCAAAATTACATAAGAGCAACTTAAATTAAAATTATGCAAAATCTCAGTATCCAAAGAGAATGATGTTAGTACATTTAGTGGAACATTAAAGTTGTTTCAGTTATTTGTTTTTATAAAAATATGGAAACTTTAATATCCTTGTTGATATATCATGTACAGGTCAAAAATATATACTCACATTTTAAATAAATATATGTGTCTACCTGGGTACAAATGTATAAACTAAGAGAGATTATAATTAAATATAATAAAATAATAATATATTCCAACTTATGTGATATGGTTCATATAAAAGTGGGCACAGATAATATAGAGCTAAGGCTAAACTCAAGTGATAGAATTAGTTCCACTAACTTGCTTTATTTTTCTGTTGAGATGATCTCTTAGAAAGATTCATGAAGTCTTGCTCAAGTTCAGACCAGGAGCAATGTGGAAGAGAGAGAGTTAAGTGAAACAGTGAAATGATGAAATCCGATTTATAGAGCTCGCACCTGCCATCCAAGTAGAAAATGCTAAGTGCTCTATATTGGAGAATATTTTAATTCCTAATTCACTGAAGGGATTAATTTTTCATTTTTATTACTCTTTGGATTAACATTCACATTTGAGTTACTCCATGTTTGCTTTGATATACTCAAAATATTGTCTAAATAAATAAATGTATCATATGTGGTGATATATCATCAGTAATATATTATATATATGTTATATTTGTTTTCTGATCATCTTTCACAAGCTTTAAATTTTACTCTATTCTCTATGTAGCAATAAAGCCATTTCCATTGCAAACTTGTAACAATAATGGATGGCAACCTTCAGGGGATACATTTCTGAGAAATTTATTTCCCTTCATGTTGCTCAGCCACCCAAGGAATGAATTTGTTTCTATGACAGATAAGGACTACACTGATCATTTTTAAAATAGTCTTGGGGCACCACAAATCAATAACAGAAAAAGAAAATGCAAGATAATAGTATTTCTTTTCATTAGGTTGATAGATGGCATTCCAGATTTATGCATCGGAATTGTCTCTTTAACAGTTATTAATTAACTTAAGCACACATCTTGGCTGTGTGGCTCCTGTTTTATATTGACTAATCAAGACAAAGATAATTTCTATTTGATTGCAATGTGGTTACTTGACGGAAATATAATAACAAAACAAATACATGACATTTAAAATACGGAATATACTTACCACAGAATATAGTATTCTACACTGAAATCTAAAACAGCCACACAATATAACTTTAATTTTTTAGTATAAGATAGTTCTGCAATAATAAGACATTCCATAGCAACATTTTTGTTATTGTTTTGTTTTTTAAACTCTCACTTGAGCAATATGTACTAATAATGATGTTCTACAAAACTGTCATGGGAGAAGACATACATTTTGTAGGCTATCTTAAATGCAGCAATGTTGAACTTTTGTTTTGCAAAAGTGTGCCTTTAAATGTAATTTGAGACAGACTGAAATTATAGCATTTTAAAGGGATACTTTTCCTGATTGATCTCATTTTTCTCTGAGAGTGTTACATGTGCCCGAATTACATATAATAAATGGAGAAATGTTTCTTTTAGAGAAATTTCCAAAACATTCCTTTAGAAATATGATTTTGATGTCTTCTATATATAAGAGATCTTTATATTCTTTCCTATCACTCAAATATCAAACTGAAATATCTTTTCAAGTGTTACTTTTGTAAAAATTACCAATGACATTGTTGAAAAGTGAAAAATTTAAGTGATTCAGTGAAGGAAAAAAACTCTGTTTGATATAAAACTACATTTGATTGCCTGAATTTTTCACCCTTCATTGGTTTAGGTAGATGCATGCAAACATATGACCACACTCTTTTGAACAGTTTGACATAGTACCCATGAAATATGTCAAATCAACATCATTTGTACAATCTGATGATGAAGAAAGATTGAAGATGTAAAATAGATGTATTTCCCATTTCAATCCTCAAAAAATATTGGCAGAATATCCCAGTTAAGATGGCAGGTTTCTAATAGTGTTTGATAGAACTCTCCCACCATCTTAAGTATGTATCATCCATATGCCAGAGTAATGGAAAATGTCTATTAATTTGAGTTCTAATGATAATTTGTATTTCTGCACATTATAAATTAACAATCCAAGAGGAAATTAAGAAAAAATTCCATTTACAAGACTATCAAAAAGAATAAAATACTTAAAAATAAATTTCACAAAGGAGGTTCAAGATTTGCGCATTGAAAACTATGAAACATGCTGAAAGAAACTAAAGATGACCTAAATAAATGGAAAGACTATCTGTGTTAATGAATTGGAAGAATTAATTTTGTTAAGATGGTAGTAATACCCAAAGTGCTCAAGAAATTCTATACATTCTCTATTGAAACTCCCACTTCCATTTTGCAGAAATAGAAAAGCTAATCCTAAAATCCATATGGAATTGCAAAAGACCCTCAGTACCCAAAACAATCTTGAAAAGAGAGAACAAAATTGAAGGACTCACATTTTTTTATTTCAAACTTACTATAAAGCTGCTACTATAATCAAAACAATAGCATGCTGGCACAAGAATAGACATATAGATTAATGGAATAAAATTGAGAATCCAAAAATAAATTCATAATCTATGGTCAATTAATTTTTGACAAGGTGCCAAGACCATTAAATGGGAGAAAGAATAGCCTCTTCAACAAATTCTGGGAATACTGGATGTTCACATGCTAAAGTATGAAGTTGGACACAACTCAAACCATACACAAAAATTAACTCAAAATGGATAAACTATGTAAATGTAGGAGTTAAAACTGTACAAATCTTAAAAGAAAACATCGGGATAAATCTTCATGACCTTGGATTTGGCTATGGATACTTAGATATGACACCGAAAACACAAGCAACAAAATAAAAAAATAGATAAATTGGAATTCATCAAAATTCAATTCTCTTGTGCCTCAAAGGACCCTACCAAAGGAGTGAAAAGAAAATCTGCAAAATGGGAGAAAATATTTGCAAATCTTATATCTGATAAGGATCTAATATCCAGAATATATAAAGAACTGACAACTCAACAACTAAAAGCCAAACAATCCAATTTTAAAATGGGCAAGGGGTGGCCGGCCTGGTGGCCTAGCAGTTAAGTGCGCGGGCTCCGCTGCCGTGGCCAGGGGTTTGGATCCTGGGTGCACACTGATGTACTGCTTGTCAAGCCATGCTGTGGTGGCTTCCCATATAAAGTAGAGGAAGATGGGCATGGATGTTAGCCCAGAGCCAGTCTTCCCCAGCAAAAAGAGGAGGATTGGCAACAGATGTTATGGCAACAGATGTTAGCTCAGGGCTAATCTTCCTTACAAAAAAAAAAAAAATGGGCAAGGGATTTGAATAGACATTTGTTCACAGAAGATACACAAATGACCACGAGCAATGAGATGCTCAATGTCATTAGTCATTAGGGAAAATGCAAATCAAAACCTAGGAACACATTATTTCACATCCACTAGTATGGCTATAATTATTTTTTTAAAAAACGGAAAACTTTCATTGATGAGGATGTGGAGAAATTGGAATCCTCATACACTGCTGGTAAGAATGTAAAATGGTACAGCTGCTCTGGAAAACAGTCTGGCATTTCTTCAAAAGGTTAAATATAGAATTACCATATGTCCCAGCATTTCACTCTTAAGTACTTACCCAAGGGAACTGAAAACATGTGTTCAAACAAAAAATTAAGCACAGGGGCTAGCCCCATGGTCTAGTGGTTATGCTCAGTGAACTCCGCTTAGGCGGTGTGGGTTCAGTTCCAGGTGCCAACCTACACCATTCAGCGGCAGCCATGCTGTGGCAGCGACCCACATAAAAAATAGAGGAAGATTGGTACAGGTGTTAGTTCAGGGCAGATCTTCCTCAGCAGAAAAAAACAAATTAAGCATAAATGTTCATAGCAGCATTATTCATAGTAGCCAAAAAGTGAAAACAATCCAAATGTCCATCAACTGGTAAGTGGATAAACAAAATGTAGTATATCCATACAATGAAATATTATTCAGTCATAAAAAGGAATGAAGTAGGGCCGGCCCCATGGTTTAGTGGTTAGGTGCACACGCTCCACTGCTGGCGGCGCAGGTTTGGATCCCGGGCGCGCACTGACGCACCGCTTCTCTGGCCATGCTGAGGCAGCGTCCCACATACAGCAACTAGAAGGATGTGCAGCTATGACATACAACTATCTACTGGGGCTTGGGGGAAAAAATAAATAAACAAAATTTTAAAAAATAGTAAAAAAAAAAATGAATGAAGTACTGATACAGCTACAACTTGGATGAATCTAGAAAACATCATGCTAGTGAAAAAAGTCAGACACAAAAGTTCACATATTGTGTGGTTTCTTTTATATGAACTATCCAGAATAAGCAAATCCATAGAGATGGATAGTAGATTAATGGTTTCCAGGGGCTAGGAGAAGAGGGGACGAGAATAGGGAGTAACTGTTAATGGGGAGGAAATTTCTTTTTGAGGAGATAAAAATATTCTGGAATGAGACAGTAGTGATGGTTGCACAATATTGTGAATGTAATAAGATCACTGAATTGTACATGTTTAAATGGTTAAAATGGTGAAATTTATATTATGTAAATTTTACCTCAATTAAAAATAATAGAGTGAAGTAGTGACACATACAACAAACAGCATGGATGAACCTAAAACACGTGATTCTGTATAAAGGAAGCATGACATAAGAGCACATATTGTATAATCCCATCTATGTGAAGTTCTAGAATAGGTAAAACAAACATATCATGATAGCAATCAGATCAACGGTTGGTTGGGAAGAACAACTGGGATGAAGCACACAAAGGGAACATTCTGAGGTTATAAAAATATTCTTTATCTTGAGAAAGGTATGGATTACACAGTTCTATGCATTTGTCAAAGCTGAAAAAACTGTGATTAAGAATTATGCATTTCACTGTACAATCAAATCTTCTATAACACTTGTTTTGATAATATGAATTTGTTCCAACATGACTGATACATTAGGAAATAACAGGAATGCAATTTTGTGTTTGCTTATGCATGATTTAGTCCATGAAAACCACTAGCTGAATACCAAAAACAGCACCCAGTTAAACTGAGGCAAATAATGCACAAAATGCATACACCTCAAACATCTACCAGCTTAGTTTACCACGTTACAAGCCATTTCCATCCACATCTAGTGTTACAACTTTCTAATTTCATATGATCCACTATAATGAGTTGAATAGTGTCCTTCAAAAATTCATATCTGCTTGGAGCCTGTAAATGTGACCTTGTTTGGAAATAGGATCTTTGCAGCTATAATCAAGTTAAGGTGAGGTCATACTAGATTAGAGTGAGCCTTAACTCCAGTATGACTGATGTCCTTAAAAGAGGGAGATTTGGACAGAAAGAAACAGATACATAGGGAAGAAGGCCATGTGAAGACGGTGGCAGAGATTGGAGTGATGTATCTACAAAACCAAGGAAGACCAAGGATGGCCAGTAACCGCCAGAAGCTAGAAGAGGCAAGGAAGAATTCTTCTGTAGAACCGTCAGAGGGAGCATGAAGCTGCTGACACCTTGGTTTCAGACTTCTAGCCTTCAGAACTGTGAGAGAATAAATTTCTGCTGTTTTAAGCCACCCAGTTTGTGGCAATTTGTTACAGCAGCCCTAGGAAACTAATATACTCGCCTTCCACCACTTCACAGTAACTTATAAGCTAAAACCCTTCTGAATCCCATTTCTACAAGCAAACATTAGATCTTTTTCAAATTAAAGCGTCATATTTATTGTATTATTTTTTTCATATCCATTTAACATGTGTAAAACTGCTACCATTTTCACAAAGTTCCTATTGTTCTTCATGTCCCTGATATATGACACTGTGTATTGTGCCCCTAAACCCATTTTTCCCATAAGCACTGCATTTCTTTGCTGAGCAATTTCCTATAGCACAATGCTTTGTAGGAACACATATGTCACATTATAGCAGAACTCACTGTATGTAAATTTTACTTTGATAGAAAAAATAAGGAAGCAATGCTTTGGATATAATTTAGAGCTCTAAATTCATATAATAAAAAATGAAAAGGATTAAAGTCAATAGTTTAAATATCTGTTTCAAAAAGTTAGAGGAAGATGATTTTTAACAGCTTTATTAACTTATAATTTCTATAGCACAAAATTCACCCATTGTAACTGTTCAATTAGATGAATTATATTAAAAGTATAGAGTTTTGCAACTATCTTCACAATGCAGTTTTAAAACATCATTATCACCCTGAAAGTTCCTAATGTAAACTACCGGCACTCCTCACTTCCACCAGTCATCCTAGGCAAGATAATATATACAATAGGATATATATAATTGTATTCTACATATGTTATATATTATAACTCATTTATTATATTTAAACTATTATTATATTATATTTATATTTTATTTGATATATTATAAATTATATATAACTATTTAAATTAGATATAAATATATAATTATATATTCGATTATATATAATTATATGTATATATCATTGTTATTGAAAAAAAGATCGAAAACATTCTGTGAGGTACTTTTTTTTTTTTACATTACAACCACCTACCACCTTTTCATTGGCACATAACTTAGATTATACTATAAAATAAAGCTGGGCAGATTACAGCTTCTTAGTATCATTCCAGTTATGAAGAAATGCACTAGTTGCCTTAACTGATCATACACACTTCCTGAGCTTTCATCTATATCAATCATTGCATAGGTTGGGTTCCTCTACAAATAGTTTATTTCATATTTTTGGCTTCACTGTCAGAAATTACCACTATTTCCAAACTCTAAAAACATATTAATTCAAAATTTCCTCTAGCTATTACTTAGCTCTGTCTATCCTTTTGCTGTCAAACTAATTAAAATCTAGGTTACCTAGACTCTCTGTCCCCTCCTCACTTCTCAAACTATAGCAATCTAAATTCCACCTCTTCTACTCAATTGAAACGCAAACTCAGCAAGATTGACAAATTGCTCCTGTTTTCTAAATTTAGTGAACACTAGTCAGTCTTCATCTTACTTGATGGCTTGGATGCTTTTCATACTATTGACTTCTTTCTTCTTTTCATGACTCTTTCAATACTACGAAAGCCAGTCTCATAACCTACTCTTTCATAGTCTTCCTCACTCTCTTTAGTTCCTCTTCGTGATTATTGCTTGTGCATATTTTTCTTTGCCTGCCATTTAAACGAGGATGTTCTTCAAGCTGCTGATTTTAATGCAAATCAGTACCATCCTGGCTAACAAGATAAATAGAGAAGCTAACTTGAGCAGAGTTCCAAGATAGGCTTTTACCGTGGTTCAGGAGAAGTCATGTGAAAAGCATTTGTGTAAGAAGAGTTATTTAGCACACTAATTCCAATTCATTCAGTGACATTGAACATACTACTTAATCTTTTTTTGGTTATGGTTTCTCTATCTCCCAAATTAGTATATATAGTTGCTTTTTACCTTACTGAAATGCTAGAACATTTCCAAGCCATGTGCAAATTGTTTTTTAAAGCCTCTGAGGATGTGTTATGTAAGCACCAATAACTGAAAATGTTATTGTAGCCACGGCTAGCAAATATTTCTTTAATCTCTAATGTCGTTATATGACATTATAATTTGGTAATGCTCACAGTTGTAAAGTGAATTTCTAGTTTTAAATTTAGAGGCATTTACCCTAAAGTATTTCTTTCATATACAGCTGTTTTGATTCACATCAGATACCAGCAAACATGCAAATACTCTCTTAGCAAAGGTTGTCCTGGCCTGTGATAATGAATCATCTTTATTTTAGGTTATTAAAAACCAACACATCCTAACTAAAGTAATTCACTAAAATAAGTTGTGACATCATCTCTCTTCTACTATTCAAACCCTAATCATTAGCTAGATATGTTTCCAGGCCTACATACATAAAGACACATTCCCAAAGATGTATCCTTTTGTTTTTGAGAGATATCTTCTTATTGAGTTCTTGAAGGAGAAGACAAGTATCATAATTTCATAATCTCAGAGATCGAAGGAGCCTAAGAACTCATCTGAGGTGGCAGAATAGCATCGTTGTTAGCAGTATTGGCTCTGCAGCCAGATGGCCTGGATTTAAATTCAGTCTCTGCTACTTAGTACTTGTGTGAACTTGGAAAAGCTACTTAATCTAACTATACTCAGTTTTCTCATCTGTAAAGTAGAGTTGGTAGTAATACTTACACTGTAAGAATTGTTTACATTAAATATGTCTATATATACACACATATCTTATAACACTAATACGTCTAATACAAATTAAATGTTAGCTACTACTACTATCATCTACTCCAACTCTTAGCTCCTACAGGAGACCGTGACATTCAGCTCACATGTGGCCATTTCATTAGGAAGATCCCACCAGCTCAAGCACAACTGTGGCTGGTCACTTATTTTTAGGAGATCCCGTTCTCTTTAGAGAATCTCTTTGATAGAATTTTTATCACTACACTCAGGATTAGGATGTTGTGGTTCCATATCTGTCTCAGTGTCACCAGTTATTTTATACCAGGTACTTGAACAGAGAATGAAGAGCGTTAGAGAGAGGAGAGCTTATGGGAAGAAGAGAAGAATATTCCTCAATATTCCTTCAGGAAGTATATCATAGCAGGCAAAATAGCTAAAAGGGAAGAGTGTATTGGCAGATGTTAGGCAAATTTTGGTTTTTACTGGAATTTGTATTTTCTTTGTTGAAATAATAGGGACAGTGAACACAGATTAAATGCTAAACATGTTTACTCGAAAATAAGCTTCTTTTTCTGCATGATTCATTTCACTTAGCAATTATTCAAGATTCACTCAGTAGGGACCATATTCAATTAAATGTTCAACACAATACATTCTTGCTTTTCAAGACAGGCTAAATTATTGCATGCCATCACTTAAAAAAAACAGAAATCAGGTTATTTCTAGAAAAAAATAAGGAGACACTAAACTCTATAACATTTACTATTAGAATATGTTTCCAAATACATAACAAAAAAGTATATATTTTCTATTCCTTAGAGTTAGACAATTTCTGTAAATCAATTTCTTTCCTTTTTACGTTTCTTTTAATAAGAATACTTGCTGCTCCTAAAAGAAGAGTTTTATTTCAGTTTGGTTTGGGCAAAACAAAAAAATGCGATATAATAATGAAGATAAACTATCTGTATTATATCCACCTGTTCTTGCTTTCCACTGTTGCTCTATGGGCTTAACTTTCTCCTACAGCAATGTGCACTTTTATAAACTCAGGAATCAGAATGAGTCGTTTTTCGTTAAGTAGTATATTCTTTCCAGTTGATTACCACATAGTAAAACCAGTGAACATTTACTTTTGGCTTAGAATAGAGGAAATTTGTGGAATGGTTTCTAAAATATTAATTAATGCTTCTATTTCAGGAATATTAACATAGCATTATTATATGTTCCTTTTCATCAGAATATAATTCTTTTATTTAAATTGCACCAATATACAGGGCCGGCCCCGTGGCTTAGCGGTTAAGTGCGCGCGCTCCGCTGCTGGCGGCCCGGGTTCGATCCCGGGCGCGCACCGACGCACCGCTTCTCCGGCCATGCTGAGGCCGCATCCCACATACAGCAACTAGAAGGATGTGCAGCTATGACATACAACTATCTACTGGGGCTTTGGGGGGAAAAAAATAAATAAATGGAATTATTAAAAAAAAAAAATAATAAATAAATAAATAAATTGCACCAATATACAGTTTTTCATTTTTTTAGAGAGAGATTAGAATAAGTACCTGATTATATGTGTTCCTTTCAAATAAAAAAAAAAAACAAAAATATAACCTATCAAAGGCTTATAGAATGAAAAGTATTTATCCAGGTATGGAAAAAGCTGACCTACTCATCATCCCATTCCCTATTATAGGTGACAACAAGAAGTCACCCTGAAAAAAAAAATGAAATTTATAACAGTCAAAAAATAACTAAACATATTCATCAGAGCACAATCTGAAACATGTGCTTTTTGTATTTTGTATCTATGCTTAAAGAATTGTGCCACAAGCTAAAACCTTTTTAAATTCTCTTTAATGGTGTAACTACATAGACTATCTCTTTTAAAAGAACTTAAAATCCAAATGATTAACCAGAGGATAACAAAGATAAACCATTACTGTCACTAACTATACCCTTGCTCAATGTTCCTCTCTCCTCTGGCCTTTTCTTGACATTCTTCCAGCTTGCAGCAACCTGCTGATGTTACATATACTTACTTGTCACAAATTAAGGAAGAGAGGGTTAATCAGATGCTTCTCTCATTCCCTATCTAGAAGTCCAGGTATAGGCTTAGTGCATTTTGTAATTCTAAAGAGCTTCTCAAAGGTACTTGGGACTCAAACCGTCCCTCTAGGAATGTGTATAGATGTTCCCGTATTGCTTTCGCTAAGATTTAAGCTGCAGGGGCCAACAGTTTTACTGATTCTGATGGCTCATTGGTCATGCATCTTTGTCATCCTTTTCTGGAAGAACAACATGGATCCTTCAGAATCCAGTTAAAGTACTACAACTTCTAGGAAAGTCTACCTGATTCTCATAATCATCCCCAGACTCTCTTGTATTTCTCTGAACCCTTCCAGCAATGTTTTGTGTCAACTAATTTACAAAGTCATATGTACCATTATCTTTTATAATTTTGCAATTATGTATGTAGTCTCCCCAAGGCTTTACATTCTACAGGGTTACTTAGTGTGTTTGCCCACAACAGATGCTTAAAAATATTATTTGGTGCACTGATTGAATCCCTGCTTTTGACTGGTATTTGTGTCTTTCATTGGTGAGTTTGTTGTTCTTTCAAGCTGTGTCTCATAAAACATATGATGCCTTGCTGCAAATATGGCAGGATGGCAAAATATTATATGCTGAAACCCAAAGGAATTCAATTTAAACCAATCTCCCAAAAATATCATTGTCCTAGGTTACCCTTCAGAAAAAACAATCTAGTGCTTCATCATGTGTGAAGCCGAACATTCAAAAGGCTTCTTGAAAAAGCCACATATGTTTACCACAGGAGAATTAGAGTACTAAACTAAGATGACAGTACCAGAGAGTGCAGTGGTATTCATCAACAAGCCTTTTCTTGGTAGTTAAAATGTAGTACTGTAATGGAGAGGATACAGAAAAATCCAGTATAGTAGTCTCTGTAAATCAAGGGGCCAAGAACATGCAATGCTGTATTCTTATATGTTTTCCTCTGTGTCTGTCTTGCCCTTCTCACCAAGCAGTTTTTTTTTTCTCATGCAAGGAATCTTCCAAGATATGTAAGAAATGCTATGATTATTGAATTACTTTAATGTCTTAATATAGCATCTCTCAAAAATTACTTTCATTTGGGAAGGAAGAATTCAGTCCAAGCAAAAATGACTAATGGATCTCGTTTTATCATTTGGAATCTACAGGGGAAGAGGAAGTGCTCACTGAACATAACTGTGAGCACTGAAACCATATTCTGTAGGTAACTACTTGCTTTACCTTCAAGTGGTGGAGGCCCATTGAAGGGTGCCACACCTGATTCAGCTTTTCTCCCCTCATGCTAACTTCTATTATCATCCTGCCCTTGAATCACTCAGTCACGTCCAACATATCTCCCTTTTTCTATTCTTGACCTTTTCCAATCCATCTTTAAAGAAAAATGTCAGAATACCTCACAACCCTATTAAACTAAGTGCCACCTCCACAGTAGCAACAAAGCATGGCTTCTTACTGCACTTAAAATAAAATTCAAATTCCTTATAGCCTGTGAGCAATTCCACGATCCGACCCCTGCCTTTTTGGCATCATTTCAGTCTTACTAACCCCTTTGTTCAATTCCATCAGCCTTCCTTTTGCCCTTGATCAAATCTAGCTTCTTCTACCTTTGGGTCTTTTCACTTGCTGTTTGGGGTGCCTGGAAAACTCAATACAAATTTCATTTTTCTGGAGAAATCTTTGTCTCTCAATCTAAAGCCTTCCTATCTCCCAGGCCAGTCACTCTTTCACAGCACCTTGCTCTACTGTCTCCACAGCAGAGAACAATATTTGAAATTCAGTTAGTGTTTATTTTTTATTAGAATAGAATCTCCCTGATCTATTCTCTCCCTAGAACCGAGAACAGCTCCTGGCCCAGAGCAGGTGCTCAGTATACACTGGCTAAATAAAGACGGACTAAGAGCAGAAGCAACACCGTTTCTCAGTGCTCAGTCACCTAAGGCCCCAAGAAAAGAACAAGGGGCTGAATTTAAAACAAGAATAAGGAGGGGCTGGCCCGGTGGTGCAAGCGGTTAAGTGCGCACGCTCCTCTGCGACGGCCCGGGGTTCGACGGTTAGGATCCCGGGCGAGCACTGACGCACTGCTTGTCGAGCCATGCTGTGGCGGCGTCCCATATAAAGTAGAGGAAGATGGGCATGGATGTTAGCCCAGGGCCAGTCATCCTCAGAAAAAAGAGGAGGATTGGTATCAGATGTTAGCTCAGGGCTGATCTTCTTCACAAAAAAGTAAATAAATAAATAAAATAAGGATAAGGAGGAAAAAGTTAATTTCTCCTGGGGAGCTAAAGAGGCTGCTGACATTCTTCCAGGATTTAGAAACTACTGTTATTATTTGTCCCCTACACATTGAAACAGAAAATGTCAGTGAAAAATTCAAGATAGTGGAGTAATTAAGTAAACAAGTAAAATAGAACATGGTGAATGTATAAATCCTAAGCGAGTTTCAGTTGTTATTTTTTAATGTAAAAAGAAGAATCCCTTGGAATAACAGGTGATTCCTCTTACTTTAACATTTTTTAAAATGTGACATAAATGAGTGTGTATATGTTATTTTAATTAACTGCAAACTACCTATAATATATGTTAATATAATCATAAAATTTAACCTCCAGCTAGGAATAACCCACCTTCAAATACACACACTTGATGGAGGCTTAACAAGTGTGTCAGTAACCTTTAGTATTAAATTGTCACTTGCCCTGTATTTTCCTGCCTTTAAAGAATTTATTTCTCTTGTTCCCCGATAAGACAACTGAGTCTCTGGCTACATTTCTCCTTCCCTGTCCTAGACAAGCTCCTATTGTTACGCCCTCACAGCCAGGCCATCCCCATCTATTTGCCTGTGACTTAACCCATGTAACCTTGCTGGCCCCCTAAAACCTGGTCATCTGATCTTGAGATTCTTCTCCTTTAAATGAATCCTCAGTTTAATCTTCAGGTTAGTGGAGTAATAATGGTTCAGGCAAAGCCTATTTCCTATTCACTTTTTCCCTACGTATGAGGATTTTTCAGGTTCTGTGTTCAAGTTGGCAAGGAAAGTCCTTTTATTTTGATGCCATGTTTTCATCTTTTGCGTAATTTAGAAATAATTTCACTCCTGCAAGCAAACTTTGCATATTTATGAACATGAGCAGGTTAAACGGTCACCTTTTCTCTCTCTGTAATTCTGTAATGGAGTTAAATTGTATTTACAAGAAAACAGAAATCTTCCACACAGTATACTTACACAACTCTAAACATCCTGAAAAATGTGTAGTGCAAGTGAAGCTATTTCTGTTGCATATGTTATCATTCCTGCAAAAGGAGTTTATGTTTTTAGTAGTTGGAGAGATTCTAAATTTAACTGATGCAAGAGCATCATTCGAGTTTGCCATAAAAATGACAAGTCCAATGACCTCTATATGTTCTGTCACAAGTGGGGGTGATAGATTGACAAGTGGTCAATCTGAATACTGCACTGAATATTGCAGTATTCAATGAATACAGGTCACTGAATACTGCAAAAAACAATACCAGGTCCTTTTGTGTGTATTTATAATATAGAGAATTGAGTTGTTTAAGAAACATTCAAACAATTCTAGAAAGTAAGAGCTTTGAACTTTTCATTTGAAACTAATTATTTTTGAAAAGAGAAAAATTGAGTCATTGAAATGATTTTAACACAGTAATATTCTAGAATCAATTCATATGGATTATATTCTCAACACAAGAAAATGTAAACAGTCACACATAACAAAGAGTGCTTTACCCAAATGCTAATCAAAATGCTAGGAACAATTACTGTATTTTACATAGAGCATTCCCTCAAAGGAGCACTTTATAAAGTTATGGACTATAGTATTCACATCATCCCTTCAAGAAGGTAAATAATGCCAACATTTATTATTACTGTTGTTATTGTTAACCATCATTATTATTTTTATTATTCTTAACAACTATAATAATGGCTGTTTCTTTTCACCCTTCAGAAAACACTATTAAAAATGAGCCACACGAGAGAAAGTAGTATACATCAAAATCTTTACAAGCTCTTCATTAGGATGCCATCTTCGGAGAGGGTGAGAGAGGGATTAGGAAAGAAAGAGGCAAAGACAGCAAAGTATGAAAAGAGAGAGAGGAAAAATATTACTAAATATTATTAAAAATTTAGATACAGGTAGAAAAAGAAAGAAATCACATGCCCGTCATGAAAAAGGAGAGAGACCATTTTCAGTTTATGGGTAAAAGGCACAAGAAAGATATAATCCTAGCACCTTTTCCTTCTACAACCATTGTGTCTTCTAGGACAAAGCCTGGAGCCTGGAGTTTTTCATGTCCAGCAACAAAAAGACCTTGGCTATCTCAAAGATGTACATGCTACTACGATTTCATGCAACTTTTAAGTTCTTACAAATGATCTCAACAATGGGTTCCAAAATACGTCAACTCTCAGCCTAATCAGGTACCATTCTTTCCATGTATCAGGCCTGAAATCCTACCATGATTTTTTATTAAGCAACCTTGATAAAAAGAGCATGAGGTTTCAAACAAGAATGGAAATGACTGCGTATAATGTGATAGACAAGAACCAGGATAAATAAGAGTAACCCCTGGGGAGAGGGACGCAGGAGGCCAGCCACATTTCAGCCTGATGAAAGGGTAGCCTGAGGAACTGGAAACCACTTGAGAGAGCATTTGCCGTGAGAAAGAACAGGACCACTAAGAACCCACTAAGAAGTCAATTTTTATCTATTTTGTGTTTTAACCAACAGAGTAGTTCTGTAGTATAAGAAGAAAGTGTGTGGGAGAATGAGGCAGAGTTCATAAAGTAATCCTCTTACTTTCTATAATAGTCACACATGAGCCTGTCCCTCCAGAAGTTTCTTATACAGTCTCATTTCCTCAAATTTGCAACTACCGATATAAAATGCCAAAACTTTGATCTTTACATACAATAATTTATTCAGCTAATATTTATTAAACTCTTGAAGATCTACTCTATGCCAGGCACTGAAGATAGAAAGATGACTACAGTGTGGTCTCCGTCCTTACAGAATTTAAAATCTAGTGGAGAGACTAAGAAGAAAGGCATTGGTAACAACACAGCCTGTTACATGACAGGGAGGGCAGGGCACCATGGGAGCAAAGAAGAGTGCCATCAACTCACACTAGGGAACCAGTGAAGATTTCCTTGAGAAGACTATGCATGAGCTGATTCTTAAAGTATCAGTAAAAGTTATCCTGGTAAAGAAAGAGGGGTAGGGGCTCTAGACAGCAGGAGCATGATGCTCTTGGAAACTATAAGTGATTGTGGTTTATATGGAGGGTTGCCAGTGGTTTAGATAAGAGCAATTAGCTGTAGGCCTGAATTAAGAAAGAATTTTTAGGATAACTGGCAAATCTGGTCTTTATCCTAAAGATATTGGAATCACTGTAGATCTTTTTAAATCAATTTTGAGGTATAATTTATGTACAATAAAGTACACTCATTTGAAGAATATAACTCAATGAGTTTTGATAGACATATAAAGCTGTATAAATACCACTATAATTAAGATCGGAACATTTCTATCATCCTCTCAAATTTCTTCAAGTCCCTTTGTAATTTATCCCTCTCTCCCAACCCAACCCCAGGCCACCACTACTCTACTCCTTGTCTCTGCAAATTAGTTGGATATGCAGGTGTGGAAGAAGTAAGTGGTGGTTTCCAGTTTGGTGCTAATGTGAATAAATTTGCTATAAAAATACGTAGGAGTGGAATATCTGGCTCATATGGTGGTGTATGTTTAACATTTTAAGAAGTTACAAGTTTTCCAAAGTGGTTATATGATTTTATATTTGCACCAGACATGTATGAGAGTTCCAGTTGCTCTACATCATCACCAGCGGTTAGTATTACCAATTTTCTCGTATGTGTGCAGTGGTGTCTCATTGTAGTTTTAATGAGCATTTCTCTGATGACTGATGATGTTGAACCTCTCTTCATGTACTTTTTGTCTGTTTATATATCTTTGTTGGTGTTCAAATATTTTAACCAATTTTTTGTTGTTGTTGGGAGGAGGAGGTGTTTGTTGTATTATTGGTTACGGGAGTTCTGTATATATTCTGGACTTCAGTCCTCTGTCAGATACATTATTGCAAATATTTTCTCCCATTCTACATTTTAGTTTCATTTTCTTAATCATGTCATTCAAAGAATGGTTTTAATTTTGATAACATCTAGTTCACCCTATTTTTTATTTATGATTTATGTTTTTGTGCTCTATACAAGAAATCTTAGATATGGAAGAGTTAACAAGCCCTGGGACAAAATTCTAGATGTATATTTGTTTATCTGTTCCATGTGCATGTGAACTGTTTATTTTCTTCTTTACTGATTAGAATAGAAAAGAATGCATACCATAAACCTACAGCCATGTTAATTTGCTCTAGTAATAGATACCGTCTCTAACACAGCAGGTGTTATCAGGACTGCCACTTGGTTAGGTTTGTAGTTAAGTCTATGTTCATTCTCCAAGATCCTTCTGGTTTCTGCAGGAGCCAGACTGATAAATTAAATGGAAATACCATAGGTAATACCACCCCTGCATCCTTGAGATTCTTACAGATGGCACCAATTTCTGCCATCCCCTCCTCCACATGCATACTAGCTGGATGAGATATTGTGTTTTCTCTCTCAGCACATGGAGGTCAGCCTTCCCCACTATGATTGGTATTTCCTCATAGGTCAAAGACTCAGAGTAGGAGTTATTCTAACTGCCAACTAAGTTAGTCTCATTTATATATTCAGAGACCAAGGAAATGACCATCGGTTGGGTATGAGGACCAGTAGACTGTAAACCAGATTTGGGCCAGGACTCCATTTATTACCTGATCTCCATAGGTTCCTACTCTAACATGGGTCAGTTATGTCTCTTTCAATCTTCAGATATCAATGTCAACTTAACCTCTGTGTCTAATGATCCTCAAAATGTCTGCGTATTCCTCTTTCCCCCGTGTACATTTACCCAAGTAAATAGCCATAGGTCGTTTTGGGGAAGGACTAGAGGCATCATTATAATATACCTTTGCCATAGTTTTATAGGGTCCCTTCTGTAGACACTGCCACCTTGTTCGTCAATGGTTTCTGGGTCTTAAAACTGTCTCAGGCACCTGGAAAAAGGATCATAACTTTTTATTGGAGAAACCATCCTCAGCTCATCTATTCTTGCTATGTTTTGAAATATTTATCAGTATTTAATAAGAGTATTTAACAGTACCCTTGTTAGCTACCTACCTACTTTGCCTCTAGCAATGCCATGTTCATTCAAGAACTTGGGGAAGTTTTGACCATTATTTCTTTAAATATTTTTTTCTGATCCATTCTCTTTCTCCATTCATTTTACACTCTTATTGGCTATACTTTAAATTTGTTGAAATTTTTCTGCATATCTCTGAAACTCTTCTATGTTTTAACATATTTTCTCTCTCATCTTTAGATTGCCTTTTTTTTTCCCCCAAATATACTGATTCTTTCTCTGTCATATTTATTGTGCTACTAAACCCTTGCAATAATTTTTTTATTTCAGATATTATATTTTTCAGGTCTAGAATTCTCTTTTTACTCTTTCCATTCAACTTCTGAAATTGTCTATCTTTCCTTTCATTACTAATTGAGCATACTTACAATAGCTATTTTAAAGTTCTTGTCTGAAAAATCAGTTATCCAGGGGTTCGCCTCAGCTGATTGTTTTTTCCCCTGAAAATGGTCACATTTTCCTGGTTCTTCATATTTCAAGTAAAAATGGATTTTATCCTGAGCATCACAAAATTTATGTTGTGGAATCTCTAGATTTTGTTATATTGTTCTGAAGAATATTGATGTTTTCATTTTAACAGAAAATGCAGGCAATCAACTTGGTTAGATACAAACTCTAACTGTTTCACCTACAGTGGATGGCAACTCAAATCTCAATTAAGTTCTTGATTTTTAGCATCATTGAGTCTATCCTGACATGTGTAGTCTAGGCCAGCCAGACATTTGGGCAGAGTTTATACATTACAATAGGCACCCATATTTTTCACAAAAAAATGCAATGCTCAGTCTTTCTCTCCTTCCTTTGGCCTTATCTTGACATTCTTCCACTTTGCAGTAACCTGTTGATGTTATATGCACTTACTTCGTCACGAATTAAGGAAGAGAGGGTTAATCAGATGCTTTTATCATTCTCTGACTAGAAGTCTAAGTATAGGCTTCATACATACTTTAGTTCTAAAGAGCTTCCCAAATGCACATGGGGCTCAAACTTTCCCTCCAGGAATGTGTATAGAAGTTTCCATATTGCTTTCACTAAGATTTAAGCTGGAGGGGCCAACAGTTTTACTGATTCGGATGGCTCGTGGGTCATGCATTTTTCTCATCCTTCCTTGTAAAAGCAACATGGATCCTTCAGAATCCAGTTAAACTGCTACAATTTCTAAGAAAGTAAACCTGACTCTCTTATAATCATTCTCAGATTCCCTTGAATTTCTCTGAACCCTTCCAGCAATGTTTTGTAGCAACCAATTTACAAAATCATATGTACCATTATCTTTTATAATTTTGTAAGTATGAGTTTACACGCATACCTGGGGCTTCCATTTTCTGGCTCTGTCCTTTCTGGGATGACCCCGTTACTTTCCTTCAGCTGTAGCTGCCATACGCTTTGTCCTCCAATTCCTCTGGGCATAAAGCCAGCTGGTTTTCTATGGAAATTTTAGCTGACCTACAAGACTTGAATTTCATCCCTGGGCTAAAACCGCAAAAACGGAACTTAATATTTGCCATTCTCTTTCTTCAAATTTTACTCCCCTCCAAAAAATCTATAGGCTGAGGTTAGGGTATCTGTGGAATATCCAGATGGAGATGTCAAGAGAAAAATGGATGAGCCAAAACTGGATTGGGTACCCCAAACTGTGGAGGAGATATTCACAACTACATTCTCCCTTGCCTTTCTCCATTATAGAGGAGGAAAGTTTAATAATCAATTTTACAGTCTACCTTAAAGTTATGGATAGGCAAGTGACACTTTATCAGAGATATATCTGAACATATGCTTGGTGGGATTTCTAGTGAATATTTTGCTTCCTCATAAAAAAATACAGACTCAGATGTTTATTCCTTCCTCCATGTTCCCTTTCTGGAACATGGATATGATGTCAGGAGATGCAGCAGCCATTCTATGACTAGGAAGCAACAAGCATTAGGACAAAAGCCAATACGCTAACAGTGCTAGAGAAGAAAGGCAAATGGAACTTGGATCACTAATGACTAGAAATCCATGGAAAAGCCATGGATTGACTATTTCTGGACTTATTATTCAGTATATGAGAAAAAGTATGCCCTATATTTTTTCAGCTGTTTGTCAGATTTTCTATTAGGTACAACTGACACTTTCCTAATTGATACAGTGACTACATAGAAAACAACTCAATAAAGAGGTCTAGACAGGAGACAGGTCAACAAGGTAGACACAGCAGTTGAAGCCCTAGGTTTGAATGAGATCACCAAGTGAGAATATTAGAGAGGAAAAGGAAAACAGGGCTAAGAATCAAGTGTTGGAGAACATTGGCACTTGAGAGGAATTGGTAGAGGAAAGGAGCAGTTGGAAAAAGACATACAACCATAAAGAGAAAGAATGAAAAAGAGAAATTGATGACCTAGAAACCAAAAGAGGAAAAAGTAGGTGTCAGTGTTCAAATGCTACAGAGTAGAGCTAACCAAGCACAGGAAAGCGTCCACTCAGTTTGGTGATATCAAGGCAGAGCATTTGAGTGGAACAGGAATCAGGTTCTAATAAATGTGGCTTGTAGATAATCTGTTTCTCAGCCACAGACTGGACTGCACCCATCACCCCAGTAAGCATACCTTTCATAGCAGGCTGTTGGTTCCAGAGTGGATCATGAAAGGGAATGTGGATGGATCATTGCTCCAATTGGAAATACAAAGCGCAGGCTCTGTTGATAGAAGGACAATAGGCTCTTTCCTAACGTGAAAGGCAGCATATTTTATATCCCTTAAAAATAAAAATAACAGCTTAAGCTTAGAATGACCTACCAAGTGGGCAACAGGGTAGATTTTCCCGACCCTTTCACTTTTAAAAGAACAGCGAGATTCTAAGTTTCAGTATCTGCCTGGCTCCCTGCAGCTATGACACAGGCCTCAGCATGCTTTGAAG
Organism: Ceratotherium simum simum; assembly: GCF_057802395.1. Lineage (NCBI taxonomy): Eukaryota > Metazoa > Chordata > Mammalia > Perissodactyla > Rhinocerotidae > Ceratotherium > Ceratotherium simum. Next base: position 68,793,614 of record NC_141900.1, on the reverse strand, counting down.
ATGACAGGCACTTGAGTCAGTGATACAGGTGCAGCAAGGGAGAAGAGGAGGCGATAAAATGGAATAAGTGAAATACAGTGAAGAAAGGAACTTAAGTGTTCCTTTCTTTTTCCTGTCATAATCCATAATATGAAAATATTAGCACAGGGAAGATTTAAAGACATAAATTTTATAGGAAAAGTTATAAAAAGGAATTACAGATGTAAAGGGTGATTAAAAGGGAGGCAGACCAACTTTCAGTGTCTAACTTAGCACTGAGGGGTCTTCATAGCTGCAGGAAACATTCCTTTTTTCTTTTTATTGCTGTAGAATTGGTAAGAATGACTTGAAAAGGCATGTCAGAATTTAAAAGTGTTGCTTTCTTTCTTTCTTTCTTTTTGAGAATTCTTTTAACCTAAAGAAGATGTATGGAAAACCCACAAAGCAATTAGTAAAAGTGAAAAGATGGTTCTGAAAAATTAAAATCCTTTCTGCTTCATTAGCTTTTCATTGTTAAATGTTGTCACTGATTAATGCCAGACTGGGACATTGAACATGTCTCTCAAAGAGCACATGTATCAAGAAATGAATCAAAGAAAAAGGCAACACAAGAGAACCCACAGAATAAGCTTGTTAACAACACGACATGGGTAAAAGGCTCAAATTAAAAGTGTATGTCTCTATTCTGAGCATTCCACTGGGCACTTTGTGCTCACAAAACTATATATGTGGGGTTACATGCATTCCTTACATTTCCAAAAACATTTCTTACCAATGTAAACATAGTACAGATGAACAGAGCTAGCTACATAATTTGCAGGGCCCAATGCAAAATGAAAATGTGGGGCCTCTTGTTTCAAAGGCAGGAAAAAATAATACCTTTAAAAGTACTAAAATATATTTGTTTTCTTTTCTTCTGCAGTCTCTCTCTTGACTTGTCATAGTGTTTATTATTTGCTATAATTCTAAATTTTTGAAAAAATTAAAACTCTAAATGGATGAATTTTATCATTCACATTCTATTATGCAATGTCATTATAAATGCAAATATGAGAGGATTTAACTCATATGCAGCATCACAAAATTACACAATTCGTATACCTTAGCTTGTATATGTATTTCATTCTCACCAGAACAGAAATATTCCATAAAACTAAATCAACTGGTTTTATTTTACTTCTTCTTTAAATTAATTTTTAATATCTTTAATTGTGGTACAACAAGCATAACATAAAATTTGCTATCTTAACCATTTCTAAGTGTATAGTTCAGTGGTATCAGATACATTCATGTTGTACAATTATCTTTATTTCACTTCTCCATACGCACACATTCTACCAACACTCTACCTTTGGCTGAATGATGTGTAAGGAAGAATCGAAAGGAAAAGGAATCGGAAGCTCTGTTTTTCCTATTCATTTCGTTATTTTCAGTGTCAGTGGTTAGCTCATGCAAGGAAGTAACACAATGTAAGAAAAGATATGATAGAGTTCCTTGGTTGGTTATTTTTTAGAATGCCATCATTACCTTCTTTCTGCGTCAGAAACAATTCTTCCTTCAACGGAGGAGTATGGCGTCTAGGGGTGGTCAGTATCCACTCCCCCATTCCTTACTCTTACATCTTACCTCCTAGTGGCTTTAAGTATTTACTAACTCCTAAGTGTTATGGAATTCTGCACTACACGCAAATAAGGCGGCAAAGGGGTGCGCACATGCATATTACTCATGTTTTGTATTTCTCCTCTTGCGCTCCATTTACCCATTGGCCTTCACCTACAAAACACAAGTTAAAAGACAATTTCGTTAAGAATTTCAAGATGGCAACAGTAGAGCATTAAACTAGTAAGCATGGAGGCTTGCTGACAGCAAGGCCCTGAGCGACTGCACAGGTCGCATGCCCAGGAGGCCCGCGCTGCAGACAAGGGAGGCTGAAAAGGATACAAAGTCCTCTCACTTACAGAGCACTTTACAGGTTACAAAGCACATTCTCACCCTTTACCTCACCTGACTGTCACATTAGTTATATTTGCGGGTGAGCAGGTGTTACTCGTTGTTAAATTAAATACACAAGGAAGCCATTAGACTGTGGCGGCTCTAACGCCAGGGGGTCTATCGTAACAAACCAAATCTAAGCGTGTAATTGCGTCGAGGTTACGAAATCACAACGCTAAGAAACAACCAGTCACAACCAGCGAACAATGCGTTAAGCTATAGCCACCCAAACAGTGTCCTTTCTTGGCTTCGGCACTTTCTCCGTGTCTTTCCACTGGCTCCCGTCCACCCAGCGCAGCTAACAACCACTTCCTGTTTGGTGCCGCCCGGATTCAATTCTATTTTTGCTCAAATACAACTCTTAAAATTTTTTAATGTTGCAATTTATCTTTTAACACCCCTTCGGGACTGGAGAGATGCCTGACTAGCCCAACTTCCGTGTCTAACTAGGGGCAAAATGTGCGCTAGAAGCCAGGCTTGCTGATCCCTAGTTAGGTACTCATCTCACATTCCGTTTCCACTCGGAGAAGAGCCGTCAGAATGCAAAGGGAGAGACTACGTTTGTCTGCCCTTTGGGTGCGTTTTCTGCATAATCCCAGAGACAGCAAAAAGCCAATGAATTATGGTACACGGAGAGCGCTAGCGGCAGAAGGGTTAAAGGAAAGCATGATCAGAGTCTGGAGGAGTGACTCAGTGAAGTCTCCCTGCAGGACGGAGGCTTTGAGGAAGGATTCCAACTGAATACTGAGTAGAGGCAAAGCCTGTGTGGAGAAGAAATGTCCTCTCCAAGAAAAGCAAGTGAGAAGGAGAAGAGAAATGAGAGTCTGGAGAAGTCTCACTTTGCACGCCTGCATGAAGAATGTCAGCTGAAGGTGCCAGGTTTAGCATCAATTTCCTTAATTTAATCTTACAACCAATCTGCTTAAAGCTCTTTCCTCCTGCATCCTTTAGCTAATAAAATCCGCGGTTCCTAGGCTCCTTTGTTCGAATAGCCAAACATCCCATAGATGCAATTAATACAGGCAAAGACATATATGGCATATGTCTAAACTCATGGTTCTGTTTGGTTGGTTTTCAATAAAACAGAAATATACACAAAAAAATCACTGAAAATACTAAAGCAGATGATATATAAATCAGAAAAAATTTAAATACTCTGAGGATATATATCTAATTTCCTTACTAACGCTACCCGTTAAAATCAGTTATCAGTTACTATTTGGCCTAACTTTGCTTCCTGGCACCCAGCTGAAATAGAACACCCCTTTTTAACTCAGTGAATATCTCCTTGATCAATGTTTTTTTTTTTTTTTTTTTTTTTTAAAGATTTTATTTATTTATTTTTTCCCCCCAAATCCCCAGTACATAGTTGTATGTCATAGCTGTACATTCTTCTAGTTGCTGTATGTGGGACACGGCCTCAGCGTGGCCGGAGAAGCAGTGTGTCAGTGCGCGCCTGGGATCCGAACCCGGGCCGCCAGCAGCAGAGCGCACGCACTTAACCACTAAGCCACGGGGCCGGCCCTCATTCAATGTTTTTTAAACCTGGCTTTTCTACAGAAGCTGTAACCAAGTTTGCATCTAAAGCCAATTCAGGGGCTTTTTATTTGAGGGCACTCTTGCAAGCAGCGAAGATTGTCCATTAACTAATGAAAGAAATCTTCTCCTTCAATGTTCTCAGAATTTCCTATCATCTGGATATAACTGCCAGCATCTCACTCACCTTGAAAGAAAGCAGAGAACATCAACATAAGCGGCATGAAACCTCTGTGATTATGTTTTCTCTAGCTGAAAAGAAAAGCATAGCCATTCATTACCTATTCCACGTCTCTCCTTTTTTCCCCAAAAAAGTGACTCATTTGCTACCTCTACTCTCTGATATTAGAAACAGAATAACACTTTTTTGCCAAAACATAATATTTTTAAGCCCCTGATAATAGAAAAGTAACCCGGTGAAGTGATTTCTTCACCCAGTGACCTGTCTCACAATGAGAAATTACCTGGGTGGACGGAGAGTGAGATAAAGCAGTGGAGAGCCCAATGATGAGGTGAGAGTGTTAGATATCAATTCCTTGGAAATATCATCTGTCCTATTCATTCCCTTTTTCTCAGAACCTAACACAGTGCCTGGAAAATAGTAGAAAGAACACATGCCAGCTTTGATACTTTAGTCAAAGCGTTTTTACATTCTTCAGTGTTGACTCTGAAAATGGAATGTTGAAAGTGATTAGGTAAATTAATCCAGAGTTTAAGATAGAGAAAGAGAAGCTCATTCTCTGTCATTGCTCTTATTGTGAATTTAAGCATGACACAGTGTTTTTGGCAGCTCTGTTTTTAAGAAGGCAAATAACCAAACTACAGAAGAGCTGAAATATGAAGATTCTTCACCTGAGCCACTCAAGCAGGTAGCCAGATGATCCATTTTCCAGCAGCACATGGACGAAGATAAGTGGATTGCCAGAAGCGAAACTGCCTCCTCTCCCCTGCTATGCCCCATTTTCTTGGATACTTAGTGACACAGGTTGTGTCACCCAATCTGTTTATAACCACAACTATAAATAACATGGTCTCCCTCAGGCATCCTGTGAACAATAAAAAGAAGTTTCCAAGAATAATAATACTAAAAGTCAATGAACTATATTAATGCAGTATACAAGCAAAGTCGTCGCCTAGCAATTTGGTGGTATAGGGTGGAGGTTTATTGAAAATTCTTAACTAGAGAGATTTTTATGTTATCACAGGAAATCTATAAGACACTTCAAATTTCTGTACTTTTGAATCAGGCCAAAGAATACAACATTTGATTTTCTGTTATACAATTCATATAAAAAGCTCGATTATAGGATTTTTGTGGGGTATTAACTAAACGATGTTCAGTTTTTATCCCTTCGTATATATTCCAAAATTATCCCTGAGTCAAACCAGACTACCAGGCAGTGGCCACACTTGTCCCTGATACAACTGAACTACTTTTACAAAACTACACTTTGCTTGTTGTAGAGTGTGTTGTCAGCAAGCTTTCTCTGAAATGTGCATTGTGAGGATATGGTTGATGACTTTATTCAGGACCTCACAATAAAGATCCTTCATGAAGACTCATGGTTTGCTTACCAAGGAAAACAATAGCTTTTCCTTAACCATGAGTGATCTTGTATCTCTCTTTGCTTTGGCTGCTTAGATTAGTAAGTATGAAGTATCTAATGTCACAAATTTTATGATAAACCTCAATTCTACATGCCATTATTTCCCTTCCTTAATTTTCTTTTGGGCCTGTTTTCTTCACCTACTTTAATTTTTATCTCGCTTGTCATGTTTTAAGTCTGAGGCTTCTTGAGTCACTTTTCGAAAAATGAAGGACATAAGTAAAACTTTATTATACTAATGACCCAGAGTTGCAAAGTCATAACTATTCAAAGTTCTACTGGATAGAATTCCTATTTACAAATTTTATCTTTTGAACTTCTATGTAAAATCTCTACTACACAAATTCAACGTTTGACATGACATATTTCATATCAAAGAAAAATAAATTAAGTCCACAAAAGAATTAAAAGAAGCATGCAACTCTCAGTAAGAAGTATTTAGAAGAAGTCACAGCCAGGGAAAAAATTACACTTCTAGGAATAGACTGAATAAAAACTTGCCACACTGTATCCTTTTTGTCAACATTAGCAGGCATGCATGGCTTGCCTGGGTCCCCAATTTCTACCTCGATTGTATGAATGAACAAGCTACAATAAAGCCTGAGAGTGATTTAGGGCCTTAACTTCAGCTTTTGCTTCATATTTCTTCTGATAAAACTGTTTTTAAAAGTATAATCTTTAGTGCCAGGAAATCAATTAACTTAAAAAATTGCCAAGTCTGCCCCTTTTGCATCGAGGGCATGAAGAAATTAAATGATCAAACACATTCTGTTAAATCCAGCCCTGAGAGAAAGTTGTTTGACCGTGAGGCTCTTTGAACTGAGAGATGGAAACAGCCATGAAGGAAAAGGCATCTAAGTAATTGTACAAAGTCTTCCAAGTGGCACTCAGCCAGGAAGACACTTTTGTTGTGTCCAAAGGCACAAAAGTCTGTAGAGACCCATTCGATCCTAGCATTTCAGGGCACAATGGAGCTCTCTCCACAAGAGAGCCCTTCTTCTGATGAGCCAAGGTTTATGCAGATCTATAATAACAGTTAGAAATAAAAATGATGATTGAGATATGAATACTGTTGTTGAATTCTAGAGCAGGTATATGCGTGTCATATAAAATCTAAACACAGAGGTGTGGCAAATATAGAGATTGAGAACTCTATGCCATTTCTATACTAATTCTGATACCAAACAGAACAAGACCAGATGGGGCACAGAGAGACGTAACTACATTTAAAATTTTTTTGAGTCTCTCTTTGTGATCTGGAGTACTGGTCACAAACTACAGCCTGTGAGTCATAGCTGGTCTGCCACCTGTTTCTGTAAAAAAAAAAATTTTATCAGAACACAACCACACCATCATTTATGTCTCATCCATTACCAATTTCACACTACAGCAGTTGAATTGAGTAGTAGCCGCAGAAATAATATGGCTCGCAAAGCCAAAAATACTTTCTATCAGGCCCTTAGGGGAGAAAGTTTGATGGCACCTGATCCCAGCTGTGATCAAGTTTTTATGAATGTCCACGTGTGCTTCCTTTTGAACTACATTGTTAATACGTCTTTCCGAAAGTATTTGTAGGAGGAAAGACAGCTCGTTTTTGTATCCCTGGCAATACCTTAATTTACCCCTCATTTTTAAATGATAGTTTTTAGTATCAGATTTATACAGCAATTTTCAATAGCACTTCCTTGTCTTCTAGTACTTAGCATTGCTGATGAGAAGTCTACTGTGATTCTAGTTGCTCTGTGAATAATTTGTCTTTCTTCCCTACTTGCACTTAAAATTTTATTTTTATCCTTGATATTTTCTAGTTTGAGGATAATATTTTGGCGTGGTTTTCTTATTATCTATCCTGATGCACAGTTTTCAACATTTAGTTTACAAGTCTTCTTTGTTCTGAAAAATTTGCAGCCATTATTTTTTGGAATATTGGTCTTTTATTCCCTTGTTTTCTCTTCCTTAATCTAATATGTGTTTGTTGCAGTCTGTTACTATTATTCTATCTTCCCTGTTCCATAACTTCTCCTTTACATTTTTTTAATCTCAATGTCTCTCTATGTTAAATTCAAGGTACCTCACAACCATATTTTGATTCTTTGAATTCTCTCTTCAGCTGTGTACAGATTAAAGTCTATATTTTTCATCTCTAGGAATTTGAGTAAGTTAATTGTCAGAAACATCTTTTCTTGTTTTTTGCTTGCAGTTGTTCCTTTTTATAAATATTATTTCTTCTATTATACCTCTGAATTTACTAATCAAATATTTTAAAACCATTTTTAGATAGTTGTTTTATTTTCATTTTATATGCATAAATTATTTTCCCATTGGTTCCTTTGGGAGCAATCTTCCTTGACTTGACTTATGTATTTTGGAGTATTGGTTTGTAGGCTCGTCTTGAGAAGGAATTTTGTCATTGTTATTGTTGCTGTTGTAGTTTTCATTGCCTCTCTGCATCCTCTTCTTTTCTAGGAGTTTTGGGGTTTCCCTTACCTGGCATTCCTGCCCCCCTTTCCCAGGCAGAAGTAGGTCTCATACTGGCAACATGGAGCTCCTAACCCACAGTGAGCACAGGATATCCAGCCCCTGCTACAAAAGTAAGAACAGCTGACCACAAGGCTTATCATGCTTTTCTCTTTCCACAGGTATTCAACGTCACATGAGCCACAGTCTAGGCAATTATCAATCCCAACTTTCTTTCAGACTTTTTTAAGAACCTGGTTGCATGCCATGAGCTAGCTCCAGCCTTTACCTTGCTTGAGAAGCACGCATACATTGTCATCCCGTAGGAAATAAACTCTTCCCAATTTCAGACCCAGAGTTTCACCTTGCTTGATGCTTCAGGGTTTTTTTTTGTTTCTATTTCTAGTCTATGGAAATATCTATCTTTCTTTCAAGCACTGATATATCTTTTTAATTTCAATTTTCAGTTTAATCTATTGCTGCTATGTTTTTGTTGCAAAAAAAAATAAAGGAGAGCTTCAAACAACAAACTTTACTACGCCATTTTGAAAAGATAAAAGTGTAAACATTGAAATTAGAGATAATCAGACTGATGAAAGTAGAGGGTCTAGAGTTATGATCTGGAAATTCCACTTCTAGGTTTAACTCAACAGAAATGCCTACATATATTTACCAAAAGACATGTACTAAAATATTCATAGAAATACATAGCTTCAAACTGGAAGCTGTCTAAATGCCCATCAACAGCAGAATAGACAAATAAATCATGGTGTAGTCATACAGTGAAACATCACATCTTAATGTGAATGAACAATCTGAAGCTAGTCATAATAACATGAGTAAACCTCACAAGTAAAATGGCAAGAGAAAGAAGACAGACCAAAAAGTACTTGCTATAGAATTCTACTTATATCAGTACCAGAATCAACCTGTGGTGTTAAAAGACAGGATAGCAGTTACCCTTCTTAGTTACTGGAAGGGATTTAAAGGAGGCTTTCCAGGATGCTCGCAATGGTTCTTGTTCAAGGCACTGATTACATAGATGTGTTTAATTTTAGAAAATGCATCAAGTTGTATACTTATGTCGTATGTTATAAAATATGTTATACAACAATGAAAATTTTTAAAAAATGTATGATGGAGCTTTACCAGTTTAGTGGTTTTTCAAACTTTACTCCTAAAGCCCTAACGATTCTGAACCTCAGGGCTAGTTCTTGCTTCTAATTAATTGTAGGTTTGGTTTGGTTTGGTTTGGTTTTATTCTCTGAGAGGACACTGTTTTCCACATTCATAGATATGGAGTAAGAAAAATTTTGTCTTCAGGAAGGCAATCAATTATATAATTGTAAAAATTATTTTAAACTTTCTTAATCAATAGAATACACTTGCAAAGAGACTATAAAAGTCACATCCACAGAGAACTTTAAAAATTGAATAGAACTTGTAATTCCTGATGGATTCTTGTCTTGATATCCTTCTAGCCCTGGATTCTGAGTTTGGTCATAGCTTCCTTCCATAGTTTTGAACCAGCCTTGTAGGCCCAGATAGAGAAATAGAGGAAACTCATGACATCACTTATCAGTCTAATGCCACTAATCCACTGATTAGAGTACATCGCTAATTGGGTCCTTACCTTACTCACAACTACCCTGCTTGGTTTTCTAGTCTTCCTTCTGTTTTAAAAACTTGCCACTCGTCTATAGAAAATTAATATCTGCATATTAGAACTTCTATCAATCACCTTTTCCAGCAGACAGCTAGGATCTCGGATTCTGACTGAAATTGCTAAAGAAGTGTTGCATCAGTCATTTCTTCTCACTGATGCATCTTTTAGTCTTACAAATCAATAATAGCCCCCAAATCAGAATTCCTACTGAATCATTGAATTTTGCCTATAAACTCTCAAATTGCATCCAATTTTGTCTGAAATTCTGAAGCATTCTACTACTGTGCCTGTTTTTCCTACAAGACTACCTTTTAAAAAGCAAGCAAACCATCAAAGAAATTATCTCCCCAAGAATTGCCAATCAATTCTCTTAAGGCTGAGATATACCATGTTATCTGGCCCCAAGTGAGCACACTCAGTGATTTACTGTAAGCCTATGGAGTCCTTACAGATTATATTCCAAAGTCTAAGAGGAAGATATAAAAATACCATCCATAAAAAGGAACCCAAAAAGAAACACTCATGCACAGCCAATCTCAGCCTTCTTCAGCCAGGAACATTCTGAAGTCTGTTGGATGAATCTACTTTCTCCTCAAATTTTTTATTCCAAGCCAAGAATCATCTGATTTAATGTGACTCCAGATTCTTCTTCAAGTCTAGGGTTAGGCTGTATTTTATATTCAGGTTCTAGTTAGTCCTTAGAATATACAGACACTGGCTGTCTATTATCTTCTAGCCTGATATTTGCTTGACATTAGAAGTCTGACAAATTTTCAGTCCCGGTCTAATTTGAGCCCTGGTTTATATAAGAGCCACCTGTTTTGAAAGGTCCTGTTCAAAGTGGGAAGTCATGCTCCCATGTCCCATTCTCATGATCACTGCAGACGTAAGTCCTTGATTCTGACACTTACAGGGCTTGGATGTGGCTTCACAATACATCTCCACAGAGCAATTCAAGTAGCCACTACTAATTGATTGGAGTTTTCATGAGAGATAAAATGTGTTAAAACTCAAACTTAAACCCTACAGAAGTTTCAGTTTAATTAGCTAGAGCCTACTTTAACTCAAAAACATAGTGAAAGTTTGGCTTATACAGAAATCAATATGTTAATTAGATAGATTAATAGATAGATAGATACATAGATAAGTTAGGAAGATAGACAGAGTCTGTTTTTTTTCTCTCTAACCTTCAACATTTCTAAGTCCACACATGGCCCTAGTTCTTTTCATATATACATCACATATACATCCATATAAGATCTTTTTTTACTAATGTATTTAGCTCCTCTTTAGTTTATGATTTGCTTTCTGTACTCTTTGGCATCCTGTCACATTTGGTGGGGCCATGCAGGGTATTAGTATTCTAGGAGATAGGAGATCAATTCTACCTGGTCAGTTCTCTTCTGCCTACACCAGCATCTGGCTGTATATCATTAGATCCATTCTACCTGGTACTTTCTTTTATCATTTTCCATCCTACATTTGTTTGTAACTTTCTGGCTCACTGCTATCCACTCTCTTTATCCACTGATTCCTGCTTTTACTCTATTTAAAAAAATAAAACAGCTATGCTTTATAGATAGAAATAAACTTAATAGAAGAAACAGAATATCCACGTAAGTTCACACCTCCCCATCTGTTTTTCAAATTAATGAACAATTACTCATGTCCCTTTGTGTTCACTCTTCTTTCACAAGACCACTTAATTAAATTTATTCTAATATTATTTTTCATTTTTTTATAGTCCATGTACTTAATTCTTAATACCCTTTACTAGCCATGCATATTTTACTTGCACTAATTTCCTTCTCAACAAAATTCCTGTGCCATCACTGGTTTAGGTATTCATCAGATAGTTCTTGAATTGCTTGACAGTAATTCTAAATCTCCTTCCAGAAAAAATAATAATTCTTTTTGATGAAGAAAACACTTGTGATGGATGTTAGAGAGGAACTCTGCCCTAAAAACCAAAACTTAAAACAAAACAGGACACCAGCAGGAAACTCATTCTGGGAATTTATTAGTCTCGACCTGTGGCAAGAAACCAAACTTCTTTGAGATTTTGCACTTTCCCCTCTAGAACCCAGTACAGGTCACAGTGAGGGAGCAGTACGTGACAGTATGAGAAGAGCTTCGTTCATTTTCCTCTCATTACCTAAGAGGCTGGGATGGGTCATAGCGAAATGAAGATCCATGACAGTTGAGTGTGAGCACAAGCACAATTCAAGTACTGCAGTGTCTAGGAACTATCTTCAACGAGGTAGAACGGGTTCTGGAATGATCGTTGGCTTCTCCTACCTACAAACTAATGATTTGAAGTGCAAATTAAAACCAAGAAGCCTTAACTTCCAATACAGAGCCTGTCAATCAAAGACACTTGCCTTTAGGTGGCTGAACTAATCTCATGCCAAGATAGAAGAATGAATTTCGACGTAATTTGCAAAGTAAAATGTGAAATATAACTTGAAGGGACCCAGAATGGGGTCTTTTATTAATTTGCCATATGGACTCAGAATGGGTAGTAAAATTCTGCAATACCATTTTCTATAATGAGCTTTGCCTTTGCAGGCCCAGAATAATTTTCAGTGCTAAGTCACTGATAAAGCTGAAGTATATATTTCTTACAGTTTGGGGCATCATAGATAGGCTTTCCAATTATTTTTTAGTTTCAATTAGATTGGTGAATTTCCCTGTAGCTCATCTGAGTCTAATCATATAATTATGTTCCATTTAATTGAAAATAAGTAGTTAAAAATATTTGGATTAAAAAAACAGTAAGTCTCGGATGCTGAAAATTTTCTCAAATATTCCAAACAAGACTTCCAAGGTCATTATTCTCTGGATCATAGACCTTGGACCAAAGATTACACAAAATGTTGAGGTGAAGTAAGAAGGATATAAGAAAAATTGAGCGTAACTTATATAACTTAGTGATTAGAAATCTAAAATTTAGTGTTCAATTTCCAGCCTCCATAACAAACTAAATAGCATTTCTATGGCTCAGTGTCTGCAAAATGTAAATAATAATGGTACTTACTCTGTTGGGCACTAGGTCTCTATTCCAACCTCCTTCTGGTGGGCCTTCCTCCTCGGGAGACACTGAAATATGAAAACAACGTTTCCCATACTCTCTTAGAGTTAGAGTTTTGCATTCAATGTACGTTCCACCAATTATATGTATTTAAGCAAGTTTGAAAGTAAAGATGAGGCAAAGACCACCTTCTTGCTGCTTTTGGCTATGGATAATAAGGGCTTGGAGATATAGATTTTGTTCTCCTCAGTCATACTCCAGTATGTAACCCCAGCTTATGAAGGTCAGGAGGAGACTGTGGGAGGGCTGTGCCCAGACTACTCATTCTAGTGCCCAATCGCTAGATTCCTGCATCTTGATGAGGAAATTGCTTCATTGGTGGCTTGGTGATGTGGTTTCCTGACATGCAGATTACAGCTATGGCCATGTCACCTCAGAGTCCTTTAACTTGTAAATACCGTAGCCTCTGATTTTGGCAGAAGGAGGAGCTCCCCTAGCAGGGCAGATAGGTTGTATTTGGGGGATCATTTCTGTAAGCCCACCCTGGAGCTTATTTCTCAAGCCTATCCAATGATTTTCTAAACTCCTAATTCCCTATGTTAAATCCCTCTCTTTTTTATTATTGAGGTAAAATTTATATACAGTGAAACACACATCTCCACATTCCATAGGCAACTCTTTTGATTTCTACCACCATAGGCTAGTTTTGCCTCTTTTGAACATCATATAAATGGAATCCTACAGCATGTGTTCTTTTGCTTGTGGCTTCTGTTGATCAAAATAATAGTTTTGAGATGTATCTATGTTCTGTGCATAGGAAGGGAATTTTCTTTTACTGCTTGTGTAGTATTCCATTGTATAAGCATACTAAAATTGGTTTATCCATCCCCATGTCAATGAATTTTTTAATTTCTTCCCAGTTTGGTGCTGTTATTAATAAAGCAGTTATAAACATTCTTGGTAAGACTTTTTGTGTACATAATGTTTTCCATCCTTAAGTAAATACCTAGGAGTGGAATTTCTATGTCAAAGGTAATGTTTATGTTAACTTTATATGAAACCATCAAACAGTTTTCTAAACTGGTTTTAACACTTTATACTCCCACCAGCAATGTATGAGAGTTCCAATTGCTCCACATTCTCATCAGTCTTTTTAAAATTTGCTATTCTTGTGGACATAAAATGGTATCTACTTCAAATTTTAACTTTTATTTACTTGATGACTAATAATATTGAGCATCTTTCCTGTGCTTTTTGGCCATTTATGTATCTTTTTTTTTACAAACTGCCAAGTCTTTTGCCCTTTAGTTTTACGGAATTGTTTGCCTTGTTTCTCTTTTATATTGATGCATAATTAACATGCACCTATCTTATGTTTCAACTTGATAACTTTTGAACCATGTATCTGCCTGTGTAACCACCAACCCACTTAAGATATAGAACACTCCTATCATCACGGAAAATTCCCATCTTCTCCTATTCACTAAATCCACACTCTCTCAAAAGTAAATACTTTCTAATTTCTAACATATTAGATTTCAAGTTTTGCTTGTTCTTGCACTTTATAAAAATGATATTATGTAAATAATACTGTTTTGTATCTGGCTTCTTTCACGTGATTAACCCATAGTGAAATTCACCCATGCTGCTGCCTGAATCATTAAATTGTTCTTTTTTTTCTTAATTTATTCCTGAGGATTATTCCTCTGTATAAGTATACCACAATAAGTTTATTCATTCTCCTATAAATGGACTTTGGGTTGTTTCAACTCTTGGGCTATTATGAACAAAGCCGCTATAAGCTTCCTTGCACAATTCTTTTGTAGACGTATGTTTTCATTTCTCTTGGGTCAATACCTAGAGGAAAAGCTTCAAAGTCATTGGATAGATTATACTGATATTATAAGAAATGGTTAATTTTCCAAAGCAGTTGAACCATTTTGTATTCTCACCACCAATGTGAGAACACTACTTCTTCAAAAAGACGTCAACATTTAATGTTGTCAGTTTTTTCAATTTTACACATTCTTGTGTTGTGAGATAGTTTATCAGTGTGGTTTTAATTCGCATTTTTATTTGCTTATTGGCTACTCATAGGCATTTTTGTGAATTGGCTGTTCAAGTATTTTTTCAATTTTTAAATTGGGTTGTTAGTCTTTTTATTGTTGATTTTAGCAGACATTTATATAGTCTGTCCAAAAGTCTTTCTCAGATATATGGGCTGAGAATATATTTTTTCTAGACTATAGCTTCTATTGATCTTACAATGTTATTTTAAGCAGAAATTATAATGTTTGCAGAAATCTATTTTATCAGCGTTTTACTTTTATAGTACGTCTGTATTCTGACCAAGTAAACATTTCCCAAAATCTTGAAAATATTATCTATTTTTTGAAATACTTTACTATTCTGGATTTTATTTTGTATCTATGATTTATCTCAAGTTAATTTTTTGTGTAAAGAATAAGATTGGAGTCAGAATCCAATATTTTCACACATTCAACCAGTTATTTAGCACCATTTATTTTAAAAAAGTATCTTCCAATGGATTGCCTTGATGACTTGTTGAAAATCAATTGTTCATTTGTGTGGAGGTCAATTTCTATACCCTGTTTTCTGTTTGTCTGATCTATTTGTCTCTCCATTATACCAACACCACACCATCTTCATTATTGTAGCTTCATAATAAGTATTGAAATAAGGTAGTGAAGGCCCTCCAAGTTTATTCTTTTTCAACATTGCTGTGGCTATTCTAGATTGTTTCAATTTTCATATAAATTTTGAATAAAATAGCTTTTCTATTCTTTCAAAGAGCCTGCTGGAATTTGGTGGGATTATATTGAACCTCTAGATTTATTTAGATTGGTCTTTATTCTTCCTTACAAATTCATCTTACATTTCCATCTGGCACTATTTACTTTCATCCTGAATAACTTATTTTAGCATTCTTTGTAGTGCAGGTATGTTCCAGACAAATTGTCATAAATTTTGACACTCTTAAATGTCTTTATTCACCTTCGTTTTGAAAGCTATTTCTCTGGGGACAGAATTCTAGGTTGGCAGATTTTTTTTCTTTTAGCAATTTAAAGATGTTGTTCCACTGCTTTTTGTTCTATTTTGTTTTTGTTGAGTAGTCAGCAGTATTGAATTTATGTTTCCTTGCATATAATATGTCTTTTTCATCTGTGTTTATATCTACAGATGTTTATATACTCTTCATATCTGCTCTTCATCATTGACTGTGATATGTGTAGTTTCTTTCTATGTGTTCTGCTTTTTTTTTTTATTCACTTAACTTCTTAGAAATATAGGTTAAAATCTTTCATCAATTTTGGAAAGTTCTCATCTTGTTGCTCTTCAAATATTTCCTTTGACTCATTCTTTCCTCATCTCCATCTGGGAATTTATTTTATAACTGTGGTTGTCAACCAGGAGCTATTTTGTCCCCTAGAAAACATTTGACAATGTCTAGACACATTTTTGGTTGCCTAAACTAGAAGGGAGTTCGCTACTGGTATCTAGTGAGTAGAGCCGATGATGCTGCTAAACATCCTACAATGCACAGAATATGCTCCCACAACAATTACCTGGTCCATAATTTCAATTGTGCCATTTGGAAATCCTGTTTTACACTACAGATATTCCTCAACTTACAATGGGATTAGATCTTCATGAACTCATTTTAAGTTGAAAATATTATAAGTTGAAAATGCATTTAAGACACCTAATGTATCGAACATCATAGCTTAGCTTACTTTAAAAGTGCTCAGAACACTTACATTAGCCTACAGTTGGACAAAATCATCTAACACAAAGCTTATTTTATAATAAAGTCTTGAATATCTCATGTAATTTATTGAATACTATACTTAAAGTAAAAGCCAGAATGGTTGTATGGGCACAGGATGGTGTATGTGTATTGATTGTTTACCTTTGTGATTGTGTAGCTGACTGAGAGCTGTGGCTTGCTGCCACTGCCCAACATCTCGAGACAGCATCATACTGCATATCGCTACCCAGGAAAAGATCAAAGTTCAAAATTTGAGGTACGGATTCTACTGAAGGTATATTGCTTTTACACCATCATGTAGTCGAAAAATCATTAAGTCGAACCATCGTAAGTCAAGGACAGTCTGTATATGACGTTGTTCCATAGGTCTCAGACGTTTTGTCTTGATTTTTTTTCATTCTTTTTCTCTTGCATTTCAGTTTCAATATTTTCTATTGATTTGTCTTCAATTTTACTAATCTTTTCCACTTCAATATTCAGTCTCTTGTTAAGTCCATCAAATACATTGTTTATTTTTGATATTATATTTTTTATTGCCAGTATTTTATTTGTTTTTTTATAGCACCCATATCTATGCTAAAATTCGTCATCTCTTTCCTCATGTTGGCTACATTTTCCACTAGAAACTTTGACATTTTTATCATAGTTATTTTAAGGTATCTTTCTCATATTTCCAACTTCTGGGCCATCTCTAGGTCTGTTCTAATGACTGTTTTATGTGTTGACCTTAGATCCCATTTTCTTGTTTCTTTGTACATCTTGAAGTTTTTGGATTATATGACAGATAATTTGGGTAACATAATAATAATGACATAATTAATACTTGTCCCCAGAAATTAGCATGCCATTTCTCTTAGGCTGAGAGAAGAAGAGCTCTACGCTGCTAGAGTGTAGGCTGAGTCAATCTGATCTAAAGTCAAGCTGAGTTTTGGCTTGTGATAAATTTAGTTTGATTTAGTTCACTAATGATTTTAAATACTTTGAGAGTAAAATGACTCTATTCTTTTTATTAAGACCTGTGATGGAAAGTCTATCAGGATTCTGGATTTGCTTATGCTTCTTAAATAAGTCATTCGCTTTTTTTTTTATTTTTTGTGAGGAGGATCAGCCCTGAGCTAACATCCATGCTAATCCTCCTCTTTTTTGTTTTTTTTTTTTTGCTGAGGAAGACCATCTCTGAGCTAACATCTATTGACGATTCTCCTCCTTTTTTTCTTTTTCCCCAAAGCTCCAGTAGATAGTTGTATGTCATAGTTGCACATCCTTCTAGTTGTGGTATGTGGGACGCAGCCTAAGCATGGCCAGAGAATCAGTGCGTTGGTGCACGCCCGGGATCTGAACCCGGGCCGCCAGCAGCAGAGTACGCGCATTTAACCGCTAAGCCATGGAGCAGGCCCAAGTCATTCGCTTTTACAACAGAACTTTCAGAACTCCCCCTGCTTTACAGCCTGGCTTCTAGGTATTTAGATTGCTGAGAGTACACTTTGCTATCCAGTACCCCACATCCTGCTTTCTGGATTTGGGAGTTTTCTTTTAGCCTTACTGCCTAGTACAGTATTAAATAGACATAGTGAGAGTGGTTGTACTTATCTTATTCCCAATCTTAGGGAGAAAGTGTTCATTATTTCATCAGTACATATGATGTTAACTGTAGGTTTGTTACAAATACTCTATTGTAGTAAGAAAGTTTGCTTCTACTCCTAATTTTCTGGGATATTTTATCATAAAGGGATATTGACTTTTGTCAGATGCATTGTCTGAATTTTATTAAGATGATGGTTTATCTGCTTTATTATATTAATATAAAAATTGGGTTAATTTTTTGGCTTTGTTTTAATTTACACAAGAGTTGAAGTCACATTTTTTTGGGATAAAGTTCTATAAGTTTTCACATATTCCTAGATTCTCATAACAACAACCAGGGATAGGATACAGAAACATTCATATACCCCAAAGAGTTATATCATGCATTCCCTTTGCATT
This sequence comes from Ceratotherium simum simum, assembly GCF_057802395.1. Classification (NCBI taxonomy): domain Eukaryota; kingdom Metazoa; phylum Chordata; class Mammalia; order Perissodactyla; family Rhinocerotidae; genus Ceratotherium; species Ceratotherium simum. The sequence continues at coordinate 68,775,573 of NC_141900.1, read as the reverse complement.
CAGAACTTACCTCCAGTTCAACTCCTGGCAACCACAGATCTGTTCTGTCTTTCTATATTATTACCTTTTACAAAATGTCAAAAAAATGAAATTATATGGTATGTAACATTTTAATGTTGGGTTCCTTAATTTAGCATAGTGCGTTTGTGATTTATCCATGCTGTTGAGCATATCAATAGTTTGTTCTTTTTTATTGTTTAGTAGTACTCCATTAGATTGATTTATTTTTGAATGATAAATGAACTTTGAATTGAGATAAAACCTAGTTGGTCATAGTATAATTTTGTTATCTTTTGTTATCTATTGCTAGATTGATTTGATGTGTTTAGGTAAGCAATTGTGTCTTTGTTTATAAGGTATATTGTTCTCTAAATTTCATATAATGGCATTGTTAGGTTTTAATATCACTGTCCTTGGTACATAAAGCAATTGGAGAAGTCATTTTTCCTTCTTTATTTTTTAAAAGAACTTATGCAATACTGTTATTGTTTCTTCATTAAATGTTTGTTAGAGTATACCAGTGAAGCCACAATTATTTGCGTAAAGGCTTTAAATTACAAAATCAATTATTATAATTGATATATGTCTATTCAGGATTTTTTACCTCTTCTTGATTACTTTTAGCATGTGATTTTCAAAGATTTGTTAATTTCATACAAGGTTTCAAATTTCGAGTCATTTATAATTCTCCTTTATTATCTTTTTTAATATCTGTACAATCTATAACGATAACCCTCTTTCATTCCTAATATTGGTGATTTATTTTTCTTTATTTCTTGATCAGTCTTCTTAAAGATTATCAATTTTCTTAATTTTTTCAAAAAACCAATTTTGACTACTTTAATTTTTCCTATTGTTTGTTCATTTCTTATCATATTGATTCTCTCATTAATTTATCCTTTCTTTTTCTTACTTTTTCTGTTCTATTAAGGTCATAGCTTGCTTAGAACATTGATTTTAACTTTTTCCTTTTCTATTAAAAATATTTAAAGCTATAAATTTCCTATATAGTATCCAGTAGCTATATAATAATGTTGATATGTTGCATTTTTGTCATCATTCAGTTCTCAATATTTTCTATTTTCTCTTCCGATATTGACATTAACCCGTGTATTGTTTAGAATAGTGTCTTTTTCTCCTCGAATATCAGGGGATTTGTACATATCTTATTTACCAATTTCTAATTTAATTATATTGTGGCAAGCCAATATATCCTGTATGATTTCAATCTTTTTTAAATTAATGAGACATTTAATAGTCTATTAAATGGCCCATAAGTGCACTGGCCTGCGTTGGTGAGCATTCTTGCTCAGTTATTGGGTGCAGTTCTCTCTAAATATCAATTACGTCAAGTTGGCTGATACTGTTGTCCATATCATCTATGCTTACTGATTCTTTGTCTATTTGTTCTATCAATTACTGAAAGAGGTGTACTAAAATTTCTAAACATTATTGTAATCTGTCTATTTCTTGCTTTGGTTCTGCCTGTTTTTGCTTCATGTATTTTGAAGCCCTTTTATTAAGTATTTTCACATTTTGCCTTGATGATAAAATAATGATCCTTTTATCATCATGAAATATTTGTTTATCCTTAACGGTACTCTTTGCATTGAAGTCTACTCTGTCTGATGTTAATATAGATACATCAGCTTTCTTATGTTACTCCTTAGCATGTTATATAATTTGTCATTCTATTACTTTCAACCTACCTTGTCTTTATATTTAATGTTCGTCTACTTTAGACAGCGTATACCTTGATTATGCTTTTATTATCCATTCTGGTAATCTTGGCCTTCTAATTACAGTTTTTCTCTATTTAAATTGAAACTAAGCACAGATATGGTGGCTTGTGTTTAACAATTTGCTGTTTGTGTTCTATTTATGCCGTGCTTTTAGCTCTCTTTCCTTCCCTCTATAGGATTATTCAAATTATAGTCAGTATCTCATTTATTTCTTCTATTTAATTTTTAGGTGCATAGACATTAATATGTAATGAGATAGGGAAATACAAATATGAAATGGAAAAATGTGAAGATGAACCCTGTGCTGTTGGATTTGAATTAGAGGTATCAGTATGATCTAATGATTATTTAAAAAATATGAACTATTCCATTGAAAGCTTAGAAGAAATGTCACCCAAATCAATGAGTACATATAATATAATGCTCAGATGTTGGTCTTTAAATGTTATTTCAAACTAAAAGATATGAGGTTTGAGACTGGGAAAGTAAAAAATGAAACTGAAACATTTCGCTGCATCAGAAATCAAAGATGTGTTCATATACTAAACAGGACACATTAAAAGGATACAGGAAATTACCTGAAAGGACTTCCACTGGTGAAACTTAGGGCAAATTAAACATAAAAAAATAAGGATCATAATGGCTTATAACACATTGACTAAAATAAATAAATCAATACATTCAGAGAGATACTTTTTAAGAAAGACTAGAGGCTACGAGTGAGAGAGATATCTTCCTTAGAGAATAAAAGAAATGGAAAAAATTTACCATTTTTCAACTAACAACATAGTAAATAATTTTATAAATTTCATGAACAAATGCTAAAATCAGAACGAAAGGAGAAATATATATTCATATTTGGAGATTTCAATACTCCTATCTCATTAATTTATAGAACAAGTAAGAAAAAAGCCAATAAAGATATAAAAGATCTGAACAACACTATCAATCAACTGGATGAGTTGCAAATTGTAGAACACAACAACAACTAAACAATACACATCTATTTCAAGTGCACAAGGATTGTTCACAAAGATGCCATATGCTCAGCCAGAAGGTAAACCTTCATAATTATCAAATAATGATATTAAATTATATTCATTTGCAATAAAATATCCCCCCAAATCACCAAATATTTGCATATCAAATAAACACTTCTAAATAACATGCAGATCAAAGAACAAACTACAGCAGAAATTAGACAATATTCTGAACTCAATAATAATGAAAATACAACATATCTAAATTTGTGGATTGCAGGAAAAGTAGTGATTAGAGGGAAGTATATAACTTTAAATGCTTGTATTATAAAAGAAAGGTGTAGGGCAGGCCCAGTGGTATAGCGGTTAGGTTCCCACACTCCGCTTCAGCGGCCCAGGGTTTGCAGGTTCGGACCCCCACTGTGGACATGCACACCGCTTATCAAGCAATGCTGTGGCAAGTGTCCCACATATAAAGTAGAGGAAGATGGGCATGGATGTTAGCCCAGGGTCAATCTTCCTCAGCAAAAAGAAGAGGATTGCCAACAGATGTTGGTTCAAGGCTAATCTTCCTCACCAAAAAAAAAAAAAGATATAAATAAAACTAAGCTCCTACTTTCAGAAGCTGGAAAAAAATGAAACTGAAAAAATTAAGCCCAAAGAATGTAGACAGAATAAACAATAAATATAAGAACAGAAATGAAATAGAAATAGATATGAAATATTTCCAAATGACAACTTCCTTCTCTTTAGCTGCAATTTCTATTTTCTCATTCATTCATTTATTCACACAGCCTACATTTATTTTGCAACTACTCGGAGCATGGCACTGAGTGAGATGCTGTGCAAAAGCTGTGATGACAGTCCCTTCCCTCATTGTACATAGGAAAATAATTATACAAATAATTAAATTTTTTATTTTGATCAATTCTATATGAGAACTTCAGAATGCAATGAGATTGTAACAGGAGAACTGAAATGTTTCAGATGGATTACAGGTTACACAAAAAAAAAAAGAGCACATACATTACGCAAAATGCTCAGCTGATTTCATTTAGTACTGCTCAAAGGTTATAGAATTTTAGCTGAAGTGAGGTGACCACACAGAACGGGAGCAGATACTACAGAGGTTCTTGAGACCCACCCCATTTCTTGCTCCCTCCATTGAAATCCTTAGCGGAGATGGGTGATAGTCATTGTCGTTAGGCACAAATATTCTGGTCCTGTTCCTTTGTGGCACATGGTAGGAGTATACATCTGGGAAAAATGTAAGTGTGTAATTCACTGTGTGCTTGTCCCCCTACTATGATGATCATGGAAGTTAAGATGGAGATTCTGTCGGCATTAGCCCCTAACAGAAAAGAGGTGTAGCAGAGACTGCAGCTAACTGCAGCTAACAGGGGACAAGTGGCATAAGCAAGAAATAAATCTTTGTTGTTTCAAGTAAATGAAATCTTGGGAATGTATGTTAGTGCCACATAACCTAGCCTATCCTGACTAATACAGATCGGGAAGCTGCTGGCATCCTTGGGACCTTCCCAGAACCAAGATTAATATTATGTTGTAATACAGCATTTTACATAAAAGGAGAGGACATCACTATTTAGATTTACATCGGCAAACTACCTTATCCTGCAGAAAAAAATGGGCATTAAGCAGTTAGATGACCCCACATCATTTCCCTGCCTCAAATTATCCAGAATTCCTTAAAGCACATTGCTACACAGAAGCTTAATCTTGTCAGAGACAGTGGCAGAGGAGGTCATTAAGGCTCACCTGAGGAAGGGAATATTATTCTAATGTATTAGGAAATTCACTTATTTTACCATGAGAAGAACAGTTTCCCTTTACACCCTTATATAGTAGGTGTTTAATAAATATTTGGTGGTGTTTTATTAGATCATCTGTGTTTTTACTAAGTTGGCTCATAGGAAATAATAATTAAGCTAAAGCGTAAGTATATGCTAAGAATGTTATAAAAGAGTTTTTTCAACAAGCTAAAATTATAAGTATTGGAATATTAAACAGTGGTCAATGGGCTTAAGTAATTAGCATATCAATAATTAGATATTCCTAGTGAGGTGAAACTAATGACTGAATTTCAGGATCTATTATATCACAATGGAGTATAATTCTTGCTTATGTGGTGCTAGTCTGATATCAGTGAAATAATTTAACTTTCTAATGACCTTTTCATTCAGATTTGATTAATTCCTTATCACACATTAGCTCACGCAGTGAGCCTTACTACCATGGACGGTATTATAATTACCCAGCAGAATCAAGGCCTATAAGCACTCAGAATTGCAATAGAAAATGTCATCATCTGGAATTGCTTTGGGATTGGGCAACAGATATAGGGCAAAATTATCTATTATCCATATATCAATCTAATACCTAGATATCAGAGGGTATTAAAATGTGCTTATATTCTCTAATAACTTTAAATTATCCAAGGTTATTAGTAACAATACTCTAATACAAACAACTTGATTGCTTTTCAAAAAAAAATAAATTTGTTTTTATTACTTTTCACTTATGCACTGGTTTTTAGCTTTTGGCTGCTTCCCCAGAATCCACTGGTCATATGCTACCTCCAGGGATGCTCTAGGCTGATAAAAACTTGGGCATGCAGAGTTGCCAAGCACTTTAAGAAGCCATCACTATGTTATTGGAAAAAATTAACAATGCTTAAACAAAAAGGTGTTGGAGATTTGCAAAGAATCCCAGAGCAGGAAAATATCTAGCAATTTATAATAGAAAGTATTTCCAAGAGAAAATGAAATGCACATTCTGTTTCTCAGGTATATAGAAAAGTTCATGTTCAAGAAAGCTGAGTCAGACTCAAAATAGTAAAGCTCTTCAGGAAAAATGCTCTCTCAAGTGTCTAACTCTTCAGTAAATAATTATACATTCTTTTATCATTTTAAGTTTACGAATTATTTTCACATTTGATCCTCACAACGGATCTGAGGAGGAATGAATAGATAGTGTCATTCTCCTTTCATGGAGGAGGATATTGAGGCCAGAGTGTAGCACAAGTGACTTAACTGAGGTCATTAATTAGTAAACATAGGTGTCAGAGTGGTGTTATTAAGAAATCCCATGCCTTGGCCAGAATATACCTGAGACCTCATCCCAACTACATTCTGTGCCAGCTGTGTGTCATTAGTAGTGTTTCCAAATTCTTGTGGGCCTAATTTCCAAACCTACAAAGAGAAGATAATACCTCCTTCAAGGAGTTGTTATAGAATTAAATTAGAATAAAAGAAAGTTTTAGTACTTGCCAGTAGTATGCTGCCAAATATTAAACAACAGGCTCTGTGAAGAAAAAAGATGTATGCATGTATATCTGTACATAAGTTTATTATAAATTTCATTAATATAAATGATGTGTAGCACACAATTAACAAATAATAATAAGGTACACAATACTTATTGCAAATTCTACATAGTTAGTTGATTCTAACAGAATACTTCCATTAATATTTTCCAAACTCTTGTGTTGGTAGCCAAATTATGGCTGTAATTCAACCAGGATTTGACAAATGGAATTGCATCCCAATTTGTTATCTCTTTCTCCAATAAATGTATCATCAATAAATCTGATGTGTGACATGAAGGCTGGTTGATATTTTTGTTTACTTTAATGAGTTAGGAGGAAAATGAAACAACCAAGATGTGTGTCAGAACCTCACTTGCTCATTAATGACATGAATGACATCTTTGCTGAATCAGATAATAGTTTTCAAATGATAGATGAATATTTTCTCGATTTTATACTATTCATAATGTAACTGCATGACACACTTTCTACTTTAATCTGCATTATTAACATTTCTTAAAATTAGGCAATCAACAAAACAACAGGTAAAGACCTGATTTGTGACATTTGCCAGCCGTGGCTAACTTCAAGCTACCAACATGATACCACTGAATACAGAGTTGAGAAAACATGTGCAATAGCACACTGTTATATAGGTTTTCCACCATACAGATACAATTGATGTAAATAACCTCCTCAACAGCAGAGATAATAATAAAATGTAGAAGAATAACTTGGAAATGATGAGCTTTGAGTGTTTATTATCTCTGTTTTTAATATTTTATTTAAATGTAGGTTTATTTATTTATTTATTTATTTATGATTCTGGTGAGAAAGATTGGCCCTGAGCTAACATCTGTTGCCAATCTTCCTCTTTTTGCTTGAGGGAAGATTGTCTCTGAGCTAACATCCATGCCTACTTCCTCTATTTTTTGTATGTGGGATGCTGCCGTAGCATGGCTGGAGGAGCGGAGTGTAGGTCCACACCCAGGACCCACACGTTCGAACCCTTGGCCACTGAAGCAGAGTGTGCGAACTTAACCACTACACCACTGGACCAGCCACACAATTTAATTTTTAATACTGGATGTTTTTACTTAATGACTCTAAAAATTCTTGAAAATTTAACAATAGACTCTCTTTGGTGAGCCAATACTAGCTGGTTACAGTACAACACTGGAACCCACCACATGTTAAATGCTCAATGAATATTTATATTCTTCCTTTTTTTTTCTTTTGTCTTGTTAACCTTCTACCCACTCACCTTATATTGACTAAAGGCTCTACCCAGCCCAATTCAGCATTTCTCCCCATGGTATCTAGGTGATTTGGGGAGATGCCATGAGAGCATCTTAATTAAGTCAGCTTCGAAAACTTCCAAACATGCCTAGTTTCCTTTAAACAGTCATTATGCATCTAACATACAAATTTAGCTCAAAAATTTTTAAATCTATTTTTATAATCTGCCTGTTTTGAGGGGAATAACAAAAACTATAAAAAAACAACTATTTCTGATTCTAAAAAGCTACTTTTCGTTCTCTTCAAAGCTACACTATGGGAAGCAGCAATATTTATCAGTATCCTTGCTCCTTCTCGAGCACTCACTCTTTAATCCAGGGCCCTTTATCCTAAGAATCCAGAACTGACTAAGCCAGCAGGAATCATGGCCAGACACAGTCTGAGTATTGTCAGAGGCTCAAAGCTCCCTCGGGACACTGCATCCCACCATGTAGCAAGGTTTCCTCTAGATACGAGACTACCAAGTAATATTCTGGCCCTCATGGTTATTCCTCCCTCTTTGCACATATTCTTCCCCAGAGGTTGATGGGGTCTCACCTAGTTCGTGCTACTAGATGTCACAGAGGCTTGCTCGGGTGCACAGAAGGTGATGCTTTTTAGTCTTGACCATCCTGATTTCCCCCATGCTATGTACAAATAAGCCCTGAGTAAGGATAGGATCATTTTTACCCACTAATTATGTTATGTTTCTGACAGGACAAACGTCTACCTATTATTGCTTTACTTTTTTCTTTCTTTCTCCTCCAAGTTTTTTTGCTTATAAAATGTTATACCAGCAGCTGCCTCCCTCATCATATAACAAAGTCCTCTTCATGTTCCCTTTGTCTCCAAATCAATAGCATTCATGTATTTGTTCAGAAGTTATATGCTTTACAACCCCACAATAAAAAGAAGCTTGTCCCAGACCCAGGGAAAAGAGACAATGTGTACTTTCTTTACTTCATCTACATTCATTTTCAACCTCCACTGATGCAGATTTTAGGATAGACTAAAAAATAATTTGATATGAACTGCCCCCTACTCCTTATGGGGCTATTTTTTAGATTTTTTGTATCATAAGGTAACCTTTTGACTAGGTGCCAGTGTCAGCCGTTCTGCTTAGTAGTTTTAAGTCCCTCAACTTGTCACAACCTCTAAAGTCATCTGGAAAATGGACGTAAATAATACAGCCCTATTTAGCTAATCAAATGATTGGGAGGATAAACTTAAAAATATCTGTAAAAATGTTTTGTAAATGGAAGACACATGCAAACAAGACATATTATTATGGTTTTATTTATAACTCCTCAGCTCTGGCATTATTATAGTTTTTCAGAGATAGACACACTGAGTTTTTGATGGGAAACCTTGTTATTCTGAGGAGTCTGGATAAGACACTAGGAGGCGTCTATGAATACTCACATCTTACTGTGATCCAGCCACTCATTTTGAGAGACTCTCAAAAGAGAGAGATGTATGGATAAAGGAGGCAATGCAAGGAAGGTGACATTCTTATGTGGGACTGTAGCTACAAACCTCAAAGCAGGACTCTGGTGACCTGGATTTCAGGAAACAAATCCTTTTTTTCAAGAGTAGAAAATTTGCTTCTGAAAATGGACGTGGTATAACCATACAGAAGTGCCCTGATCAGAAGATTCAGTGGACACAATTTGCTGCCACTCATTCGACTATTGCTTTAGTAACACTGTCTGGTAGTTAGAATCCTACAGTGCACTCACCACAAATACCATCTACCAATGTGTTCACCTAAACAGTTATGTTAGAGTGTGTTTTGAGACCTGAAGAACCCGTGTTTAAAAGGCAATTGAAGAGAAATTATTCTGGAATAAAAGTGGGAAAGAAACTTTTTTTCAAAGTAACATTTTGAGGAAGAAAAGTTAAAAAACCTCTCATAAATTTTTTCTTGTTATTATTCTCTAGGTCTCTAAGACTGACCCAGCCTGAGTCTTTTAATAGAAAAATGCCAAAATGGGGAGAAAAGATTTTTAATATCCAGATCAGCACCAATTTCCTAAGCCATGTGTTGCCTTTCTGTCTGTCTGAGCAGGTGTTCCAGTAGGCTCATCTTTGGAAGTCATAAAACCCAGTAAGGAGACAAACTGATCAAAAATTTAGGCCTCTTTTATCAACACATAACTGTTAGCAAGTAAAGATCAATTAGGAAACATTAACAATAGATGATCCTAACTATAAATTTCTTAATGGGTGTGAGTTTGAACTTTTTATTCTTACGTGTATTCCGGGGTTTAAAATGTGCCTTTAGAGTTACGATAAAACCCAAGCTTTCTTTTTTTTCTTTGCAGTTTCAATATTGATTCAGTTCTCTTCTGCAGTCTCATTCTCAGGTCTTTAAAATAAGAACACTTAGAAAGAAAGTAAACCACAGAGAAGGGCAATCTCGATATGCAATAAGCAACAAAGATGAAAAGGCGTGGGTAATGCTTAAGTGGAAAAGCATTGTTGTAAGAAATGCTCAAAGAGGATTTCATTCATAGGTCGTGTTCATGGGGATTTGCACTAACACAAGTACTTCAAAACGATTCTGTATAATCTCTTCTTGGACATTTAGAATCAGGTCCTTTACTCCTAACCCATAGGCTTTCAAAGATATAAAAAGTGTCCACATTTTCTACCAACACCTGGAAACTCATTTCTGATCTGAGTATTTGTCTATTGAAGTAGTAGGTATTTGTGACTAATATAAGCAGACTAAAGTAGCTCCCTAATCTTAGTCTTTGAACTTTGATTTCAATTCAATCCAATCAGTTATAGTAGAAACCGATTAGTGAAATGCAGCACCAAAATTTTTATTCGATGCAACCATTTATAATGTATTACAGTGATGTATATATTTAATTTTCTTTAAAATACCCCAGAGATATGAAATTTGTATAGCCCTATATGCTATGCAAATAAAAACATAATCATCGACCTTTTGTAGAGCACACAGAATACCGTCATCACAGCGGGCAGCACTACAGTAGTGGTCTAGTGACATTTGTGAGTTCATATCACACATTGTTAGCTCCTTGGAAGAAAAGATTTTATTTGATTTGAATTTGTAATATTGAGGCTTATCAGAATTTTTGGCAATTACTAGATGCCTAATAGATATATATGATGACTGAGTGAAAAAGTTTTCATTGTAAAGATATGGGGAAAAAATGGATCTTCAAAATGAGGTGTTACCCAGAAGAAGTTATATTTCTTCAAAAGAAAAATCCAGTAATGCTGGCTGGGAGTGAGGGAGCATTCACCAGATGGAAAACAACTATTGTGTCAAAAAATCTCTGAATGTGTTCCAGTTGTGGGCATGTGTGATTGTGTACAGTCTGCTTATAACAGATAATCCATCAGTGGCTCCAATAAACTCAAGATATAGAATCAAATTATTGAGGTAAAATGAATTGATAAAAATCTATGACATTAAGTAAGTTTTCTTTGGTGTTGAGAAGAAGTTGAAAAGTCAGGAGTGAGGGTTAGTGAACCTTATGTGTAGTTAAAATAAAATGCTTTGGACACTATGATCATTCAAAATATCTGTATTAATTATACAACAGATTAAAGCACTTCAAATTCTCCTCGGTGACCAAGTCTGATCTAGCAACCTTGGGAGTTACCTTGTCTTTGACAATGCAAGCTTTGGTTGTTTTTTGGGAAAAAATAAATAAAGCAAATATTAAAAAGAAAAGAAAAAAAAAAAAAAAAGAAACTCTAGTGATCCATGTGCTAGTACATGAGAAAGGGATTTTTGAGGAATGGAAGGCCCAGCAGGGGAAACAAGCAGTTCAACTTCCCACAAGGAAAGAGGTGAGACAGCCGCCTTCCCCACTGCCTCAAACCCTACAAAGAACTGTTCTCTACCCACATTAGAGCACTTATGTGTACATTTCAGCAGCAATCTCAGTACTTGGGAACAAATGGCAGAACATTATTTCACTCCTCTGAACAGAACCTAACAATTTAAACAGCAGGAGTTCAAGTGTTTTATCAATAGCGTGCTACTATCTACTCTCAAAAATAAAAAAGAAAAGAAAAGAAAAAAGTAAACCCTCAAAAACAAAACCTATTAAGGAACGTATAATGAATGTTTAGTGAACTATGCGTTTGGAACAGAAAAGGCGTCACAGCATGCAACAAGATGGAATCATTCAGAATGGCAGTGAAATTATCTTTCTGCCTTTCTAAGCTTCCAAATATGCTCTATACTTTATTCTACCTCCTGGTTAAGATATAAGAATACATTATTTAGAAAATAACTGCATCACTTGTGTTGCCTAGTCTGAACCTTGTGATTTCACCGTTAGTCATCATGCATGAGGATCATAATGACTCATCTCTCTATGTCACCAAGCCATGAATCCTAGTAAATTGTCACAGAGCAGCAGATTGACCCTTTGCTCGGGGTAAGCCCTACTGTCACTGCTGAATTCAGATAAGTTTTCTGCCTAAGTTTCTACATTCCGGGGAGAACGCAAGAGTTCACATAGCCATCCCACAGTGTACAAAGAGATGGAATGGAATAATAAAGTATACTAAGCAAATCTCGGAATTCTGTTTAAGGCCCAGAGTAGTGCTCAGTACATAGAAGTCTGAAGTACTGCAACAATTGTGAATACCTCTAGAGATTCCAGTGAACTTCACGATGTTGTGTTAAAATCTGATTTAGCCACTCGTTTTAAGTTAATATTTTTATTTCATCCTATAAATTGATTTATTATTTTGTAAATGTCTGTACCTTCAATAAAGGCACAAGAATGCAAGATATTGTGGGTTCTAGACAAGACCTAGCTCCTCACTTTTAGGAACCTATTGCCTACCTGAAAGCCAAGATATTGGCATTTACTCTATTAAGAAGGTACATGACTTATCAAGCAGTGCAAGAATTGTCAGTAGACAGAACAAAGTCAAGATCTAAATGAATACTTAAGTTTATGGTTGGGAAACAAGTTAGGATGATGTGAAATAGGAAACGGATCTTGAAAGATAGTTAATATTTGGATGAATAAAAGTGAAAGAAGAGGCATTTTCAATGTGGGTCAAATAAAAATGAACCTGGTTTGTGGGGACATGGGGGTGACAAAACTGATTTCAACTGGTAATATATAAAGATGTTCTTAGAATTAAGGTTTAAAAAGTAAACTGGATTTAAATTATAAAGTGATTTGAATTCCATCTTAAGGGATAAATTTTAATGTTACTAAGTTGCATCCTATCTTGGTCTGAAATGATTTAAGATAGTTTACAAAGATGCGGCTAACCAAGAAAAACAACCTAATTTACACTTCAGGAAAAAATGAGTCAAAATAAAAATTAAGATTTAAAATAGTGAGGTGTACCTAGGAAAGAAGTTAGTTTTTTAAGAAGCATGCTATAGTAAGTTATACATTTGTTAAAAGTGATAAACAAGACCAAGTTTTCTCACACAAAAAAAGAGAATCAGGTAACGGATTGAGAATTATAAGGCACAAACAAACCGAATGCTCAGGAAAAACACAACTGATACTCAGACCAAAGTTCTCAAAGAGAAGTCATGAATAATGTGGTGAACAACATCCTCAACAACACAGCCAAAAAAGTTGATAGAACAATTTTTCAGAAAATCCCTTAACATAGGTCAATGGTAGATGCTAAAGCACAGTGGAGTAAGGTCTGAGGGACAATATGTCCAGATATGTTTTGCATTGATTGCCTAGCTTAACACAAGAATATGAGGTTAAAAGTCATGAGAGACTTTTAAACAGGACACCGACATATTTAAGGACAGACTTCTGCTACAAGACTTCCTCCAGATCCCCTCTTTGTAGCAAAAATATAGGACCTTTGGAATGGTTTCATCTGTCAGCACGTGGACACTGCCCTTACAATTTCCCTTTTAACCCTAACTCTTAAAAGACATAATTCATTCTCAAGAAAAGTGTGTTTTTCCTACATGATTTGCCAACCAAGTCTTGAAGCAAGATGTGTTTTAAGGTAAATGTAGCATTGCAGAAACCACCCACTCAAACTTGGAAAGCTTTAACCTGGAAAGATAGGCATACGATTGTCAACAGCACTATTTGCTTTAAAATTTGTGATGAAGATTTGCATTTATTTCATACCCCAAGCATAATTTGAAAGTCTTCTTGTTGAAAATGGCAGTCTTTTCTGAAGAAGGTGCTACTGCAATGGCGATGAGGGAAACAGGTCATGAATTGATAATCTTGTTTGGTAGAAGCTTCGTGACACCTGCCAACACTATACACAAAGAAAGCTTTTCTCAGTCCTTCGCTTTCATGACTGGTAAATTAACTCATATATTTTACAAAAGAAGTGCTCCATACTGTAATTATTTCCATCTTCTGACATCTGCTTCATGCATATCTTTGTCGATCTAAGATATACTACTTGTCAGTTGTAAGGGAATCAGGGTATATAAAAATGCAAAAATAGTATTTTACATTAGGAAGATGTAAAGGGCCTTAGCAGAAAATTGACAAAGTCACAAAATACAAATAGTAACCTTTACCCTAAAACTGACAACTGAAAGTTTTCACCACAGGGCCTGTTGGACAGTCTTAAAATGAATAAGAAATCTCATTTACCTGAATTGTAATACATATTTTATTAATCTTGTGTGGTTTTTTTGAATAGTATAAAATGCTATTTTAACTATTATCTATTTTAAAGTGATATATTTACACTTTATTTCTTTATATTATTTATTTTATATTTAAAGGTCTTTATATTTTTATCTAAAATTCATGAAAAGATATAACTGCTTTGAATATGATGAATAATATTCCCTGATAAATGTTAAATGTGGTTACCTTTTCGAACAGCCATAAAAAAATTGAAATAAAATTATTTAGTAAAATGAATAACAATTCTTTAAAATATAATGAGCCATGTTATTTAGGGCAAAGTTATGTAAGGTCCAAAATGGAATATAGCATATAGTTCAAATTAAATCATTTCATAAGTAACAGTAACATCTTTGTTATATTATAGTGTTGCTATAATAGAATGTCTTTGATATAGCTTCTCTGAAAAATCAAATAAAACCATGATTATGAAAATGGGCTATGAATAGTGTTAGTGTGGAATCTATCAAATTAATAAGTAATTTGTTATTTTTTAGCTACAATTTTCCTGGACAAACTTAGGTTCATTTCCACACTTGCTATGTACCGTTGTAGTTCTGATAATCTTCTAATAGAAACTACAGGCACATGCAAATATATTCTATTCCAGAGATTTTTCTTTTGTTTAGTGTCCTTTCTCACGGAAACACAGTCACAGTGTGTACTCTCTCTCACTTGCCTACTAAAGGAATCTTTTATTTTCTTTGTGTGTGTGTGTGTGTGTGTGTGTGTGTTTGTAAGTCAAGCTGTGATGTGGCAGGTAGGTGATTTTAAAAATGGACAAAATAATAAATTTATTTTTCTCAGTACCATCATAACGTGTACAGAAAATGCTTACCTTGTCCTTAGCCCATTGCTTCCTAAATACTTGGGGAAAAAAACAGAGAAAGAAGCATGAACTCAAAGGGCTTTGGACTAATGAGAAGAAAGTTCCAAAGTAATTAAGAAAAGTTAATGATAACATACTAGTGACCAACAGAAAACTGTTTGACATCTCTTATTAGAGTCCTCTTATAATCTGTATCTATTCATTTTTAACAACTGGTCATATATTTTTGTGTAAAAAGTGTTCTATGGGGAACTGTAGTTTCTAGGAAGAATAAACTTTGTAGAAGAATATTTAGAAAATGTGAGTTTATTGTCAAGTCAATGTACTTCCATAGGGTGGAGTATTACGCAGCTATTAAACTTTTATAATACAAAAATTGCTTATAACGTATTATAAAATGAAAAGAACCTATGAATACAGTACTATCTCATTTTTTTAATACACAGACACACACACATGCATTATAAAGGTAAAAGGAAAATCTATGCAAGCTATTATTATCACGGAGTGGTTAGAGTAAGAGGGGGTTTCGTTTTTATCATACTTACACCTCTCTATATTCTCCAAATTTTCTATAATCAACATGTGCTGATTATTAGTGAAAAAACTTAATGTAGACTGTTAATATACAATATAAAAAGGAAGAATTATTCCAGATAATTAACACCCAGGGGGAATAAGTATCTCTTCAACCCTTATATCCCCCATATTTGATAAATTTAAACAAATCCATAGTAATAATTATGCTAAAAATAAATGAACAAGAGTTCTTGTTTTGCGTAAAGTGGCTAAGCATACTCCACCCTATCCCTCACACTGACTGCAGCTATAAAAAATGGACAGAATGCATGAAACAGCTATTTGAGGGTACTAAAAAGTAAAGAGTAGCAGGCACAGCAGGTAAGAAGATGATCATTTGAATAATCATCAGACCTGCACTGAGTTTACTGTTTTTTTCCTTTGGACTTCTGCCATTTGGCCCTGAATGCTGCACAGCTGTAGAAGTGGGTGGCAGTGAGGGGTAATTAAGGTTTTAGCTTTCCAGACAGAGGGCTGAAAAAGGAAGTCCCAGGGAACCCAAAAGTCCCAGGGAGACACAGACAGAGGGCTGGCCTCGGAAAAGAATCCCTGTAAATTTGGTTATGAACTCCCAGGCTCATCACCAAGTTGTACACTTGTAGATTGGATCCTAATCAGCAAATCAAAGCTATTGAGAACAGAACTAACGCATAGACTAGGTCCAAAACTAGCTACTGGGTGATACACACAAGAGACAGATCCAAATAGGCTTCAAACACATTGAAAACTGAACTGAAATTGGAACCACAGCCCACAAAATGTATGTTGGAACTTTCAGCATAAACCTAACCAGGCTGACTACCAGCTAAAACAAAAATGTCAACATTTTCCTCCGTATTTAAAGTAAACTAGGAGGTTTATAGCATAACATTCAAAATGTGCAAGATACAGGCCAAAATTGCTCTCCATGTAAAAAACCAGGAAAATTTCAACTTGCAGGAGAGAAGAAAATCAACAGATTCTAAAACCAAAATGACACAGCTGTTGAAAATATCTGAAAAGACTCTAAAGTAGTGATTATACAAATGCTCCAACAATCAGGAACACTCTAGAAATGAATGGAAACATAGAAATTTTCAGCAAAGAAATAGAAAACCTAAGGAAGAAATGAATGGAAATTTTATAACTGAAATATACAACAACCAAAACAAAAACTTCACTTGAGGGAAAGGCTCAATAGTAGAATGAAGATGACAGAGAAAAGAGTCAGTGAACTTGAAAAAAGATAAATAGAAATTGTCCAATCTGAACAACAATCTGTTATAAGAAAATACAAATGTACCAAGATCAGTAACTATTTTCTATTCTGTAAAAAAAAAAAAATAGAAATGAATGTTGAAATAAAAATTCTTTCATAATATCAACAAAAATATAGAATATGTAAGAATAAAGTAAGCAAAACAAAGGATCTATATAAGGAAAGTACAGATCTAATGGAGAGAGAGAAACAAGACCTGAACTGATGGAAATGCAAGACATGATTTAGGATATGATGATTAATATCTTAAAACTGCCAGTTCTTCACAAAATTAAAAATAATTATAATACAATTCTAATTACTACTCTTCAATGATTTTTTGATAGATCAATTAGGCAAAAATATCTTAAAGTTTATGTGGAAGTTAAATACCAGCCAAAAAAAAAACAAAAAAAGGACTCAAAAGGAGCAGCAGTAAATAGGGACTTGCTTTACCAGATACCAACACATACTCTAAAGTCACTTGAATCAAAATAACGTGGTATTGGTATAGGAAAAGTTTATAAAGCAATGGGAAAAAACAGAAAATCCAGCTAGACCTAGGTGTATATGTTTAATATATGACAACTTGGTATTTAATTCAAAGGGAAAATGATTATTTTCTTAATAAATAATGCTGGCAAAACTTATTATGCATCTGTAGAAAATTAAGGAATAAAAATTTATATACTAAAAACATTAGGGGCCAGACCAGTAGCGTAATGGTTAAAGTTCGCATGTTCCACTTTGGCAGTCTGGGGTTCGAATGTTCGGATCCCAGATGCGGACCTACACGTTGCTTATTAAGTCATGCTGTGGACGCGTCCCACATACAAAGTAGAGGAAGATTGGCACAGATGTTAGCTCAGGGCTAATCTACCTCAAGCAAAAGGAGGAGGGTTGGCAACAGATGTTAGTTCAGGGCTAATATTCCTCACCAAAAAAATTTTAAAATAAAAAAAAAACATTAAAATCCCTAAAAGGGGGCCGGCCCCGTGGCTTAGCGGTTAAGTGCGCACACTCCGCTACTGGCGGCCTGGGTTCGGATCCCGGGTGCGCACCCACGCACCACTTCTCCGGCCATGCTGAGGCCGCATCCCACATACAGCAACTAGAAGGATGTGCAACTACGACATACAACTATCTACTGGGGCTTTGGGGGACAAAAAGGAGGAGGATTGGCAATAGATGTTAGCTCACAGCCGGTCTTCCTCAGCAAAAAGAGGAGGAATAGCACAGGTGTTAGCTCAGGGCTGATCTTCCTCACAAAAAAAAATAAATAAAAAATAAAAACCCTAAAAGGAAATCTAATACATGAAATGAGTATTCCCATTGGAAGAGGTCTTTGAACCCATTATTAGACCCAGAAGTTATTAAAAAAACAATTTAACATAATTCAATACATGAAACTTCAAAACTTTTGTATAGCCATCTATACTTACTATTAAACAATGAATTAGAGCTATAGAAATTGAGTGATATCCATGAACTATTTTTGTAACAATAGTAAGAGATATAGAAAATTGCATAAAATATAATCCTATTTTGTACACCATGAAAAAAATCAGGTGTATACATTTGTATATTTATATTTATGTGTATAAAATGTCTACATAAAATTATACGAGAAAGAGAAAAACATGAAGTATTCATGGTAGGTGTTCAACATGGGTTGCTGAGGTGTGAAAAGGGAGTTCTTGTGACTAAAAAGACAAAAAGGAATTATAGAATAAAAATTTTAAAAATATATTCTACTTTTAAAAAGCATGTAATACTTGATCATATTCATGTAAGATAAGAATATTTGGTGGCACCATAGTCTCCAAATGACTTCTGTTTCAACAGAGAACTTTCAGCTAAGATCTTTTTCAGCTACAAAGACTTCAGATCTATTCATTAGGTTTGGTCTAGAGTAGAAATTCAAGCAATATCTGTTTTTAAGCCTCACCTAGATCCCCACTGCAGAGTACTTTTTATTGGGACAAATTAACAAAGAAAAGATAACTTTTAATATGTCTTTCTTACAAATTTATTGAGAGTTGGAATATTTAAATATATTTTTGAATGCTTCATAAAAATAGCAGAGTTGTATGCAAATACAGAGGCACATAAACATATTTTAAATTGAATATATTTTCTTCTATTTTTTTCTCTTTCTTTAATACCAGATCTCTGATTAAGTGCTTTAGACAATAACAGCAATCAAGACCAAACATAGTAATAGCAATGTCAACACTGTTATGTAATGACTCTGGCTGAGAAGTTGACATTTTGGAGTGGAAAATAGCTAATTACTCTAACCCATTAGGCACAATTACTATATTTCTTCACCCACAGTGTGATATCACGTTGTCTATAATAGGTGTAATTTCTAGAGAAGGTAAATGTCCTACTGTCAAGAAGAGGAATAAAGATGTCAGGAGAGAATTGACAGTTACTGGGCTTCTCCTCTGGACAGTCACCCTAATAGGTTTCCATCTTTTATCTCAGCTAATCTGCCTAAGAACCCTCCAGGGAAGAGATAATACTATTTTTCTTTTTCATCAGATGAGGACTCTAGGTTCACAAAATTTAAGACAAATATCTAAGTTTATAGTGAGTGGCAGAGTTGGAATCTGAATTCAGTATATTCTTTATTTCTATTATGCACTGCTGTCTCTACAACCAGAAAAATAAATTATTTAAGAATACTAGCACACATGTCTTAAAGTGAGTTCTTCATTTTTTATTTGTTTCTTTGTTTGATTTGAGGCTGTGTTTTGTTTTACCAGTCATGTCTCAGACTGAACTTCAGAAGAACTAGATATAGAAGTAGAATGATCATCATTCAAAGGTGGATGAAGGATTTTTTTAATCTTCTTTTAGGAAGAAAATCAGAGTGTTCTGGCTGCACATGAGATAGTTGTATCATGGTAGGCGGAAGCAAGACTTTGCTCTTGTCTTCATTTAGGTATGGACTAAAGAAGTATGAATGGCTACCAAGTTTGAGTCCTAGAAATATAACTAGAGTCATCCGTCCCAAGACCTTCCATTTCAGGGGCATATCCCGGTAGTGCCCTCCCCACCAATAAAGTCATTCTTGGCTTTCCACCTTTCCCCAATAGCCTTGGGAAGCACAAAAACATCAATATCACATTCTACTTGCACAGAGCCAGCAGTTTAGCCAATGAAATCTCCATATTCCCTTTTCCTTTGAGTATTCAGATGCCAAGTCAGAGTAAATTGATGAGATCTCAGATATGACAAATTTTTGCATAGAATTTTATAGTGGAGAGAATACAAAACTATGGTGTCTATCACAGTCTTATGGTTGAAGTAAATGGCACAGAAAAAGCTGGAGTACGAATAATCAGAAATACTACAGGACGACAACAGGCAATAAGACTTGGGATGATCTTGAAGGCAGGAGACTGTTATAGACTTGATCAAAGAACAGCCATTCCTATTTGCTAAATATACGTATCAGTCATGGTTCAACAAGAGAATCAGAGCCACTAGGAATGATTCAGAATAAGGTATTTATCATAGAGATTTAACCTCATGCAATTGTAGGAGCTGATGAAACATTCTTCGTTCAGCTATTTCTTCTGCTACTAGTGCTGACTCTGAAGTCATAGTGCTGAGGTTGAGAAGGAAAGACAGATATGAAGCTAGGGAGAGAAGGAAAAACTTAAATCTTTGAGGAACAACCTGAGAGCTGTATCTATCACATGTTTATCTCTCCTCATCAATGCCATTCACGAGACACAGGAAATGTTGGCACTTGTCATAGAGTCACATTAGCAACTGACTCAGGATTTAAGAAAACTGGAGGAAGTTATACCATGAAAGCAGTGGGACCCAGGGGTCCAGCTGCTACCCTGCTAGCAAAGTGAACAACCAGATACTTCAGAACATGTATGAACTGCAACAGGCTTGGCCAACATCAAACTTCAGTGAACAAACATGACAACTGTTTCACTTTTACTTTCCAAATATTACACAAATCTTTCTTGTGGCCAACTCCAGTCAGGAACATAGGGAAGGAAATTCTTGGAAACACTGTTCAGCTTAACCAAGTTGACACATTACAAGCCACAGCAGTCTATCCCTTGTCACTGTGTTATCCATACACGTCTTTTAAAATCATACTCTAATTTCAAATAAAGACAAAAGTCTTGCTTCTGTCTACCGTGCTGCTACTCTTTCATATATAACTAAAAATATGCTAACCCTTAAAAAATCCCTTATCCATCTTTGGGTAATACTTAGTCATTTTTCTAACTGAGTCACAGTCTACCTTTGAAATCACGTAAATTAAACAATGAGGGGAAAGGTTACCTGCTATTAATTACCTGCTATTATGTTAGATGGTAAAGGAATGGGAGAGAAGGGAAAAATTTTTATTAATATTTATACAAATACGCTTATTTCAAAATATGGAAAAACTATAATACTCATAACTGTTACAGATCTTGTTTCTGCAATTAACCCCATGGTCATAGTATTTATAATGACCTTCTTCCACTACCCATTCCATACACCTTTTGCCCTCAGCAAGCACCTCAGCTGGTTAAGGTTCCTTGTCCGGTGTGGTGACTCAAACCTCCATTCCTGAATGAATTGTGTCATGAGTGGCATTATGTATGTTGTGTTGCTAGACTTTTCTGTGTATATGTTAATCAAAGCAGCTGGAACTATTGAGAAATGCCTTAGGGGAGCTCTTGCGTTTCAATTTCAGACATTACCCCCATCATAGTTATTTATTGCTATTTGCTAAATTACCTTAAAACTTAGCTGCTTAAAACAACGAGCTTTTATTATCTCACAGTTCCAGAGTGTTGGGAATCTGGGAGAGGCTTAGCTGGGTGATTCTCTGTCTCAGGGTCTCTCATTAGGTTTCTGTCAAGACGGCTGAGGCTGCAGTCATCTGAATGCTTCCTGGAGTGAGCCGGCGAGAGAGCAAGGGAGAGCATGTGAGATGGAAGTCATGGTCTTTTGTAACCTAATCGTGGAAGTAACATCCAATTCTATCTATCTGAATTCTGTCCCTTAAAAGTGAGTCATGAGATCCAGCCCACATTCAGAGAGGAAATTACACAAGGGTGTGAATACGAGGAGGTGGAGATCATTGGGTGGAATCTTACAGGCTTACCACAGCATTGCACAGAATTAGGTTGAAGAACATTATAGAAAACATATTTTCTATGCCAGGAAGGCACCTCTTTGCATTGTTATAATTGATAGTATAATTGATAGAATTAAAAGCGTTTCATCTAATTAGAATTATTTCACTCATCTAATGCCAGTTCTTTTACATGATATTCTCAAATCTGTGACTCCATTTAAAGATAAGGGGTATTAAAACAGCATTTAATGGAAAAAAAAAAATTAGCTTATGTACCATTACTTCCATCTGTAGTTGTATGTAGAATTTACAAATGAGGATATTCTATATACATTTTATTTAAGAAGACAAAATCATCTTACCATTTTCCTTTTAAAAGAATGATAAATCTAGAAAGGGTGTTAAACAACAACTAGTCTAACCTCTTGATTTTAGAAGTGAGGAAACTCAGGATTTATTCAAAATTTCATGGCTATTTGATGATAAGTCTAGGAAGTGACACGCTAGATCTGACTTGCATGGGCTTGCAAGTGTTAATTGTGCACATCTCTTCCTAACTCCACTTTCAGGGACATCATGTTGGTAGATTGAAATCGGCCCCAGTGGGAGTATTTACACCATGGAAATCTGCAAATATTACAAACCTGTGTTTTTTTCCAGTAAGCCAATTATTAAACATTCTCCAGCACAACACTGGGTTTTCTAATCTCTCATGGTTCTCTGTTGACTACACTGGTTGCGTGTCTTTATCATAAAGACCAAAACTGCTGAACTAATTATCTTATATAATGTTGTATCCTCCTCAACCTGACCTGGACTTTGTACATAATGTTTCTTCAGAAGTTATATTCAGTCAAATACACTGTTAATGAAATGTAGGATTATATGCCCATAGTAATTAGTGGGTCCCGGTGATCTTTGAAAAAGATGGATGCCCATTCTCTCTGTTTCAAATTGTTTGCCACAAGAAAGCAATTACCCTTATTAAATGCCTAGATACTGTGGCTGTATTTTTAATACTGCTACACAGTATTAGCCATACTCATGGCTTTTTGTGTGATCTATATAACAATTAAATTTAAAAACCTCATTTCTTCATGTTATGCATATTATAGAAAACTCTCTTAATTTAACAAACTTTATCTCATGTGGGGTCAACAAATACAAACAATTCAGAACATAAAGAAACCCAAAAGTTAATTTAAAAATAATTTATTTAAAGAAGTACTGAAATTATTTGCTTTATACTGCCCTAATTTTAATACTCTTATTTCTTGACCTTTATTATTATTGTCAATTACTACATAATATCATATGGTCTTTTCTAATTAGTAACAGTAACAAATAAAAAAAAAAATCTGTCACTGGAACCAGTAAAAATTGTGAGCTACAGAGTTTCAACTCTTTGAATTGGTTTGTTTAAGCAAGAGTTTCAATAAAATTGATTATACATGAAGCATTATTTTGGTGGATGCTTGGTAACATAATTATCCTCTAAAAACTTACATTAGTGTAATTAAGTATCACATGCTAATTATCACCGGGATCCCTTCCTATAGCCATAGTGATTTCCTTATTAAATGTAGAAGTAAATTTGTTATTTTTTTCTTCAAAATTTATCCAGAAACTGACTATCTGTTGCCATCTCCACAGCTACAAATCTGGTCCAGTCATCATTTATTACTTACATTATGGCAGTTATCTTTGACTTAGCCCATTTGTGCTGCTATAACGAAATACCACGTATAGGGTAGCTTGTAAACAACAGAAATTTATTTCTCATAGTTCTAGACGTTGGAAAGTCCAAGAACAAGGTGCCAGCATGGTTACGTTCTGGTGAGGGCCCTCTTCCTGGTTCATAGCTGGCACCTTCTCACTGTGCCCTCACATGGTGGAGAGGCTAGCAGTCTCTGTGGGGTCTCAATTAGAAGGCATTAATCCCATCCATGAGGGCTCCACCCTCACCCTCATGACTTAAGTATGACCCAAAGTCCCCACCTCCTAATACTATCATTTTGGGGGTTTAGGATTTCAACATATGTATTGTGGAGAAACAGACATGCAGAACATAGCAGTCCCCTAGGTAGATTTCCTGTTGCTCTTCTTGCCTTCCTACGATCAATTCTCCACACAACAGCTAGAGTCATTGTTTAAAAGGTGTATGAGATCTGCTGAGTCCCACAATGACTTCCCATCTCACTCAGAGCAAAAGCCCAAGTCCGTATAATGGCTTACAAGCCTGACGTGATCTGACCTGTTCCTTCTCTGACCTCATCTCCTTCTCTCACCCTCCCTTTGTCTGCTCCAGCCACGCTGCCCTCCATGTTTTGTTTTGTTTTTGATTTTGTTTTCAAATGCTGCGATCGTGCTTGCGTCTCAGGATCTTTCCATTAGCCATCTCTCTCTGCGTGGAATGCTTTTCTTTCTGATATTTGCATAGCTCACTCTCTCATCTCTTTCAAGTTTTTGCTTAAATGTCATGTTGTCAGTGAATCATTGCTGATTACCCTGTATAAAAATGCAAGCTGCCCTAATCTCTGGCCTTCTGCTCTCATTTTTCCAGAATATTTATAGCTTACTAATTTACCACAGTTTAACTCTTTAGTATGTTAGTGTTCATTGTCTATCACCACAAGCCATACTAGAATATATGTGTTGTCTTAAATTAATATAATTGAAGGAAAAAAAGAAAAGAATGAAGGAAAGTAAACATAGAAGGGAATAGTAAAATGCAAGAAAAAGTTGTGAACATAGAAATTGGTAAACATATTGGTAAATCTACTTAATTACAGATGATAAAAACAAATTAAAAATGATGATTTCATATTTTTAGCCCCTTGCATTATTATGCAATATGAGAGCGATATTAATTAGCCTTAGGTACTGTTAAGACTAGAATGTGATTTAAAATATAAGGATATCCATAAAGAAAATGACATATTATTAGGCAAAAAATAACATAAGCAAAAAAGAAATTGACAAATCTACAAACATAGGGATTTTATAGATATCTTCCTCAGAAACTGAACAGACAAAACAGTAGTAAGACTGTTGAAAATATAAAAAGTGAAATTATCAAGCTCTGTGTTGTGAACATGTAGACAGCCTTCATGCAACAAAGAAAGAAAGCAAATCCTTTCAATCACAAAGGATATCCATATACCAAAGAATATCTTATATAGACTATGTTCTACCACAACATGGTAAGGAGTCAAAATGGGACCCATACACGCACACACACACGCACACAAATACTAAAAGAACACTTCTGAATAATCCACTGCATAAAGGATAAATTATAATGAAAGTTAAGGATTGGAACAGCACAATGAAAGCAATAGAGATTAAAGCGTCTAAGTGCCTGTAAAGCAGTACTTAGAAAGAAACGTTTATCTTTGATATACATATCATAAGTCCAGACTAAAAATAAATGAGGTAAGTGTTCAAATCAAGAAATTAGAGACAGAAAAACAGAGAAAGCCCAGAGAATAAGAAGATTATAATGATAAGAGCAGAAACTTCTTTTTTTACACAGGAAGAATAGAGAAGATCAACAAAATCAAAAAGCTTTAAAAATAATAAAAGAGGGCTGGCCCCACGGCGTAGTGGTTAAGTCTCGCACGCTATGCTTCGGCGGCTCAGGTTCGCGGGTTCAGATCCAGGGTGTGGACATACACCACTCATCAAGCCATGCTGTGGCGGTGTCCCACATACAAAATAGAGGAAGATTGGCACAGATGTTAGCTCAGAGCGAATCTTCTTCACCAAAATAATAATAATAAAAAAATAATAATAATAAAAATAAAAGAAACAAGAGGCAAGATTAAGTAACAGTATCAGAGAGAGAGAAAATTTTTTAAGTTTTGGAAAGTTGAACAGGACAGAACTATAAACAGAGATGTGAAAGCATCAAAAGAAAATATTATGGAAAAATTATGAAAATAAAATTGAAAACTATATTAAAGGGACAATTTTCAAGAAAATTATTAGCAAAATTGACACAGGAATAAATAGAAGTCCAGAATAGAACTATAACCATTAGAAAATTGTCAACAGCAAAATTCTGTCGATTACAAAAGGATGAGACTCTGACAGATTTGAAGAATTTTATCAACCTTATACGGACTCATGTGGTTTTTAGTATATTCACTGTGTCATGCACCATCAACACTATCTTAATTCTAGAACATTTTCATCACCCCAAAAGAAATCGTGTACCTATTAGCAGTGAGTCCCAATTTCCCCCTTTCCTCATCTCCTGAAAACAACTACATAACACTTGTTTTTAAATTATAATTGTTAATATAAGTGAGAGTGTTCACAAAGATAATCTTGAACAAATCTAATTTGCATTGGAAGGCAAAAGAAGTGGTTCCTTCACTGGTCTCTGCTTTAGGTTAACTTTAAATAATAATCAACACGAAAAATTTCCCATTAAAAAGAATAGTTTACTTCTCAAGTGAATTTCTCTCCTAGTAGTAGTATAATTAATACTTAATAGGCACATTTTGAGGTTCAGTTCATGAAGAGTCAGTTAAATATAAATTCATAATGTCAACTTGTACCACACTGCATTTTTGAGATTGTAGAAATTTATATGCAGTTGTATATCATATGTTATTGAATTGAGTCGACATAATTTAGGTGTATTGAGTAATTATGACAGTATGCAAACCTCTTTAAATTGGCTGATATATAAGCAGAATTCATACTGCTTCAGGATAACCTAGTCTATTGCTTCTGTTAGGTAAGAAAGAAATTTGAACTTCCTTCTATGGAGTATCCCAGTTTCCATCTAAACTCCAACTTGTCTGGACTGAGACAAGCCTCACCTCCCCCCCTTCCCACCTCCCCCAAGCCTCACCTGATCACTCTTGCACACAGACCTTCCCTTTTTGGAATCTCTCTTTAGCACTTATTCATTTTAGACACCTAATGGAACATTGTGTCACAGTTTAATTGTGTTAACAAAAGCAGTGAGAATGATGGGATATTTTTTAACCTAATAGATCTTTTACATTCAAATGTTTTAGCACTAAAGTCCCTGCAGGAGCAATGAACTCATTTCAGTGGTGCTGCCATTACTCCAATCATTTTGTTAACTCCTGTTTGAAACTGCCATGAACGACACATCACAAACCAAAAAGGGCATTTGCCCATGGTGCACTAATGTCTTCTCTGGTGGGCATTCATGTCTCCTACAAAATTTCTTTCCTTTCTGACCTTGTTTTTAACCTCATCTATCTACCTTGACATTAGTGCTTACTTCAGTGTCTAAACCATTGTTTACTCTATAATTTGGGGGGAAAGGAGATTTTTCCCCCAAGAAGAAGTTGGATGTATACATTTTTTCACAAACTGGGCATTAATATCTTTATGAAAATGCCTCAAATATTACACACTGAGAGATTCCTAAGGCATGAGTCTCTTCTTCTGGGAGTTCCTAAAACTAACTGGAAAAGCAAACCTTGTAAGACCCATTTATAAATAAGTGCCTTATTTTTTAGTAAATATGTATAAATTTATATATATTTATTAATACAACTGAAAGCTGTCAAACATTAGTACTGGAAAATCAGAAATAAAAGATATAGTCAATATCTTATTATCTGGTATGGAATGTAGAAAGGTGCTTTATTGAAGCAAAATTTCAGAAACTAGAGATACAGGCTAAAAATGGAAGTCAAGAAAAATGAAAGATTTAGGAAAAGACTTGGTTGGTATGTCTCCTGCATTGTCCAAGGAAACTGGGAAGTAACTGTTACATCTTAGAGGAGTAGTGGGAAATGAACACAGTTTCTTGCAGAGCTCTCACTTCTGATAACTGGAAAAAATATATTCTGTATTTTAAAAAAACAAATCTTGAATCGTGATACTACTTACACATATATGCTACATTACTCTTCAAGTAATTGAATGATCTTTTTTATCTCCTAAATTTTAAATCCCGCTAAGTCAAGGGGTATATTTTGCTCATTCACAAATAGCAGATGCTCAACAACATTTGATAAAGGAATGTTATGAGTGAGTGATTAGACTCATTGATGTTAGTTCTTAGCTCAATACTCGGTCATGCAAGTAATACTGTGAACTGTGAAAGCCTACATGTGAAAGACAGAGGGCAATTAGGACAGTAGAAAAGCAAGACATTGAAAATGGATCTTCTAAAAGTTGACACTAATGTAGAGCTTTTAACTAGGGTTTCAGAAAAAATGACAGATATTCCCCTTGTCCAAGGGCCAGGGATAGGGACTGAACAGCTAGTTGGGACTTGTATTTCTTCAGAGACTCAAGAGATTTAGGCCTAGAAACCACTCTATCTGAATTGCATGGGACCATAGAGAAAATAAGTAACAGAGAAGCAGTGTTTCTCTGTGTATTAGTTCTCAGTGTATTAGTTTAGAGCGCCTAATACGGATCAAAGTGAGTGTGCGCTACTCGGGTATCTGGAGATATAGCCTGAAGCGTGCTCTATAAACTTAACATTTCTTTGAAAACATGCTTTTTAAAAAAACTAGTGCAAATTTAACAGTGTAGTTCATTTTATATTTCTGTTTGCTTTAATGACCATGAGGGCAAAGACCACCTGTTTCCTGTTAGTTCTTGAGTGGTTATCACAATGCCTTGCATCTTGCTAAGCAACCAATAAATATCTGTTAAATGAATGCAAAATCATTTTAATTATTTTCCAATTGGCAAAGCAATAGACCTTAAAATAATTTTCTTTATATCTCATTGACAATGAACAATTCAATTGCATTGAATCTGTCAACTTTGGAAAATTAGCTTGAATTGAAACAGAATTGACATCTTCCATATAATTTTCCCAGTTTGTCTCAGGGTCACATTTTATAAGACTTCATTCTTAGTAAAGGAAAGCAACTGGTAACTTTTTTCTCTTTTTTTAATGAACATTGTTGGTTATCATGAGGGAATACTCCCAGAAAGCCACTTAGGAAGTGGGACAGTGTGAAGTTTTGGAGTTTCTGTCAATGAAAATTTCAATAAATGCATCTTCTTATTGAAACATGAAGGCAATGATTGTCAGGTGCTGGGTTGAAAACGTCTCCAATCCACCCATTAGGTTCTGTTACTATCTCAGGGAGAAATTTAAACAAAGGTCCTTTTCAGTAAAAAAAGATTACTGTTGATGTTCTTTGCTGTTAATGTTCTCATTTTCATTCCATGCAAATGGACTAAGAATCTTAAATGACTCATTTTCTCAACAATTAACTTCTCATCCAAGTCTCAAACATCATTTTTATGGCAACCATTTTGTTGTACGCAGTTAAATCACTCGATTTTTGCCTCACAGTTAATTGATTGTAAGTATTCAGCCTTGAAAAAAATTCTATATAAGCAAACATTGTGATACACTTTTTTCAATAAATTTAACAATGAATTTATTCATGGAGACAAAGTCTTACCCTTTATTATAGTGCCTTTTCTCTCAATGAGGGAAAATAGATATGACATGAACTTAAAAACTGATAAACAGCTTCTGACAAAAGATAAAAAAGAAATGATAAAAACTGATAAATGTATCTATAGAAGGATCCAAGAGAGTTATTTTCTGTTTGATTACTTGTCTGACTAAGAAAAAAATTGTTTAAAAGGTAATATTTTTAAAAGAAGCCATTTCAATACCATTTACCATTTTCCCTCCTTAATAAACAAAGAGTTTATTCCCCCTCACTGCTGCAAAAAGGTTCACTTGTGATTTCCTTACTGATTTGTCATGGATAATGAAGTGGCTTCAGGTACATATGCAGGGCACAATGTTTTGTCTATCATGATTTGGCTCCATCTGTGCACATATCTCTCTAGATACATTTTTTCCTAGATGGTATGATGCTGTATAAAAATCACACATTAGTTGATGAAATGTGTTCACAAGTTTTTTGTTTTTTTAATCATTAGGCATGCTGAAAATTAACATGTCTTCACAGACATATTTAAAAAGCAAGATATTTAACTCATTTGAAGAAGCTAATTTCTTCAACAAACAAATTGTATGGATTTCCATATCCTGCATTCTTTCCATGAGCTTCCTTCCTGTACTTCATATACTTCATTCTTTCCTGTATTTCTTTCCTGTTCATCAATCTAGACTGGTGACCTCAGTATAATTTGCTTTTGGTGCATTATCTGGTCCCATTTACTTTGCTCTGGTTGTAATAGCACTAGGTCTTTCCATAACACAGAACTATCATATTTTTCCAATCACTGCCTACATATTAAAAGTTTCTACACTCCAGATTTTAGAAACAAAATTGAAGTTCACCAAAACGGAAAAGTGATATTCTTATAATTTTGCTCGTGAAAGGATCAAGTGAACAAATATTAGAAGAGAATAAAAATGTGATGTTTTCTAAACCTTTGAGAAAACTCACAGCACAGAAAGATGATTTTCTGGCAGCTGTGCTCATCTTCCCTCACCAGTATGTCCATGTACTCCAATCTCAAGAGCACTGTAGAAAAGAGATGTTCCAGACATGGAAGCGGTGGCCCTGAGGCATTCAAGTCATATTTAACCAAAATCCAAGTCTCTCATCTCCTAACCCAGAGAAAGTGTATTTCTGTGTCCATTTTATGTTTCTATCTCTGGCTGACTACTTGGATACAGTTATGCTATGAGAACTCTTTAAAACTACAGCAAAATAGGTTTTTCTCTCTTTAGGGTAGCTTGCTCTAGAATTTCCCACTGTTGTAGATGACAGTATATAGGAGGAAAGAGGAAAAGTATATATCCCCAGGACTTAACTTCTGGAAAAAAAATTGAGACTTTGTGCAATGATGGGGAAACTTTTTGTTTCATAAAAGGACTCCAGCTCTCTCTGTAACCCCTAATTTTATGTCTCCATTTCCCCTGCTTTTCCGCTCCTCCACTCTGCCATTCACTTTCACTACTTAAGTGGCATAAATCTATTATCTTGAAAATTTACTGCTATGCAGTGAAAGCATTATCAATGAAACAACCATCTGAGAAACCAAACAGAGAAACACGTGCTCACCTATGTAAAACATGGTATCTGACAAGAATTGTTTAAAACTAGCTTGTGTGCTCCAACTTTGCCAACTAGTGTCTATTAGGGGTAATCTTACTTAAAAATCTGGCTCAGAAAGCCATAGAAAACTAGAGTAAGACTGTGTTGCAAGTTAGGATCCATAGGATTCATACTCTGAGATAGAAATTGGCTTTCAGAAAATTTATTGAGAAGTGCTCTTAGAATCAACATGTGTTGAAGGGGAGGGAAAGAAGCAAGATTGGGCAGAGGAAAATTTGGGATGAAATTCAGTCTCAAGAATGGTCAGAGCCAAATGCCACAAAGATCTCTGAAGGTGGGATGTTCCTTCAGATTTGTCCCACGTTGTTGTGAGAAAGCCTAGTCTTCATATTCTCAAATCAACCAGTTATTTGATGGAGATAACCCCTGAGAAAAGTAACCCCTGAGAAACCAGTCATTGGATGTAGGAAACCCCTGTGACTCTGCGAGAAGCAGCTCCTCCAACCATGGGCTATTTCCAAAGAAGGATGACACTTGAGAGTTTCCAACAATTAGGGTAACAAGCTCTTCAGTACTGAACAGGACTCTAGACAGCATATCACAGCATCCATTACTGGTGATCATTTTTCTCTCCAAGCCATGAAGCATCCATTGACCCTTTCAAACAGACATATCACAAAGTAGATTTTCCCCAGTGCAGAAAGAAATTAAAATTTGCCCAAGTAGGAAAAGGAGATATCTCAAATTCAAGTATGGAGTATTTTTTAATATTGCTTATTAGAGTGTAGAGGCTTACTTGATTTTTATCTCCATTTTACGTTTAAAAGCTTAGTTATGAAAATAATTGATAAAACTTACTGAAACTCTTCTATGTGCTAGGCACCACACTAGAGTCTTTTATGTAATCCTGCAACAAATCTAAGGGTTAGATACCGCCACACATTGTACAGATGAAGAAAGTAGCCTGGGGGAAGTTAAGCACATTGCCCATGGTCACATAGCTAATAGGCAGCTGATTTGTGTCTAACTCCAAAGCTGTGTGCTTTCTATTACTCTGTACTGTTACTTGGGTTAAACAGAAATATATTTAAAATATATTTTATTAATCCTAGAGCCTTTGTCTATCTCATTTGTAAATCACAGTGGACATTGCTCTTCATCTTACTAACTCAGAAACTAATCTAGGTTCTTTGATCAATTTGCTCACATATAAAATGGGAATGAAGAATACTTTCCTTACCTATGCAAATAGCTTGTGATGAACAAATGAAATAATGAATACTTAAGTGACTTGAAAACTGTAAAGTGCTAAAAAATACATATCATAATTATGATGATGATTTATTTTATATTGATTCATAATAACAGCATCTGGCAAATAGAGTCAATGTGGTGCAGTTTTGAAAAAGCATATGCCCTTGTATGAAGGTTCATTTGATAATAATTAAGCATGACTTTCACCTCAGGCTCAAAAAACTCAGGTAATATTAATATTCGGTAGAAAGAAAGGAAGGCCATATTTCTACTTTAATGAAACAAATGATTTTATAAGAAATAATAATATTGTTAGTTATAGTAATCATATGAAGGCACAACTTGCTTTGTGAAAAATCTGGCATTGGATGTTTGAGAACAGTTTAGTTCTTGAATTCTACCACACCTTTACCCTTCTGGACTTCTATATTCATATGACTGATACTCAAACGGAGAGGAAAGTATAGCATGAAACACTGGCTGGGCAAGTTTCCTATAACCCTACAAATCAGGATTGCTCAGCAAAAGCTGATTCGGAGAATGTGTTTTAAGCCCAGACTCAACTGAGTCTTCTTGTTCCTGTGGGCCGGCAGAGCA
Organism: Ceratotherium simum simum; assembly: GCF_057802395.1. Taxonomy (NCBI): domain Eukaryota; kingdom Metazoa; phylum Chordata; class Mammalia; order Perissodactyla; family Rhinocerotidae; genus Ceratotherium; species Ceratotherium simum. The sequence continues at coordinate 68,742,993 of NC_141900.1, read as the reverse complement.
GTAGATCCAGAATCTGTTTACCCCATAAACTGCGCGGAAATTGGGCTGAACTCAGAAATATAGTGGCAACCCAATTCATCAGAAACTAGATGGATGTGGTAAGGAGACCATGCATGACTCACCTGGGCACTGACTTTAAGACAGAGTCATCCCTAGTAAAACACAAGCTGACAAAATTAGCAAAGTTCTACCAAAATGAACAACTATTAAGTGAGTGAAGACAGAGGTCAAAAGCAATAGAGCAGATGTTTTTCTGTTCTCAGAGGCTAAATGGAAATATGTACTAGAAAGATTGCCTATCACAGACACACACACACACACATACACTTCCTAACATGTAGATTCTCTGATTCTTTAGTAAATGGAGATATTATGCCTTATATTAAAAAAAATGTTTAAAGGAAACATAAAACAAATACATTGCAAAATTCAATGTGGTAAAGATGCCAAATGTAGCCAAATTTATCTATAGATTCAATGCAGTCTTAATAAAAATCCTCAGGATATTTGTCGACTTGAATAAAATATTCTGAGATTTGTATGGAAAAGCAAAGGTCAAAGAACCAAAATACACTTAAAAAATAAGAACAAAAAGGAATACTTGTTTTATTAGCTGTAGTAATTAAGACCGTATGGCTATTGGCACAGCAATAGAAAAATAGACCAAACTAACAGAATAGAGAGTCCAGAAATAAACTCATGCATATGCAAATATTTGTTAAATGTAGCACTGCAGATTAGAGAAGAAAGAACAGATTTTTTTCAGGAAATCTTACTGGATTGTCTTTGTATAATATGGAAAAAAATTAATTAGATCTCTACCTTACACTACCCACAAAAATTAGTTTCGTATAAATTATAGAACTAAGTGCAAATGACAAAACTATAAAGCTTTTAGAAAGTAATACGAGTGAATATTTTCACTACTTTGTGGCAGGGAAGGAACTCTTAACACAAAAAAGCTAAATTTACCACTTTAAAAGTAAGAATTTTTGTTCATCAAAATACACTATCTAGAAAAATAAGAGAAACTACATAACTAGAGAATATATTTGCATGATATTTAACTGACAAAGGACTGGTATCCGAGATAAATATAATGTCTAGGATCAAAAGATATACTGTGTTGGGACTAACAGAAAATGGACGAAAGATCTTAACAGATATTTCAAAAAGAGGAAATTTATAAAAAGATGCTTTACCATAAAAGTTATTAGAAAAAAATGAGAATTAAATCAATTTTACACACGTTTGATTGAATAAATTTAGAAGTCTCACAATTCTAACTCTTATGAGCTGCAGGAATGAGTGTCATTCAGTACAATCCCTTTGGAAAATCATTTGATGTTGTCCAGTAAAGTTGAAAATGTGCATAGTCTATGATCCTGCAGTTCTTATCCGAGGTATAATCATAGAGAAACACGTGCACCAAAAGACATGTAAAAGAGTGTTCACCGCTGCTTTCCTTGTAATAGTTCCTTACTGGAAACAACCCAAATATCCATGAAAAGTACAAAATAAATAATGGCATAAAGTGCAATGCTATACAATATTGAAAATGAAGACTCTACTGCTAAACACTGCAAGCATAATATGTTGAATGAATAACACAAGCCACAGAAGTATGTATGGTAAGATTTCATTTAGACGATGTTCAAAAACAGGCAAAACCTAATTATCTTATTTAAGCATGCAAACACAGGTGGTTAAACTATAAGCAAAAGCAAGGAAATGATTATTAAAAAATAAACATGATTTTTCCCCTAGAGAGAAGGAGAAGTGTTCAGGAAGGGATCTGTGTGGGATGGCTATGTTCTGTGTCTTAAGGTGTTTCTGTGCTGATTCATTCACTTTGTAATTGCAAATCTTTGTTTAATTTCATTTATTCTCCCAACAAATAATAGTTGAGAATTTACTATGTATAAGGCACTATTTTGACATTAGCTTATATATTTAAAATAACTAATCTCTTTATTTTTAACCATGCATAATACTATATACATTACTCTAAGTTAATTTCTTTCTGTCTTGGAAGTTTGATCTCCTGAGTTGTGTTTTCTAATAAAAGATTCAAACTTTCAAAATTGAGGAGATAAAAAAAGAGGTCAGTTTCAGCTGGGATAATTGCTTCCCGGAAAAGGTGGCATTGGAACTACACTTGGAAAGGTACATGGTAATTTGATATTAGGGAAAGAGAGCTATGTAGCAAGCACAAGCAGAGATATTCAATGATTGACAAATAGACTAGTTTGACTGAATTATGCAGTTCACATGTGGTAATAACTAGAGTAAAGTCAAGAAGGTCAAAAGGACAATTCTGGAAAGTTCCTCTCTCTCTTCACCCCCCATCCAAAAAGACAACTGTTACTCATTTTTTCAAATTTCTGCTTAGTCTCCTCTTTAGGGAGTCCTTTTTTGATCTCTGAACTAGGGTAAGCTCACTGCTGCAACATACAGACTTAATAACTCAAACACAATAAAAGTTTATTTCCTGCTCATGTAACACCACAGGGTGAGTGAAGAGTTTGTCAGGCACCCTTCCTCCACAGTTATTCAGGAAGTCAGGACTATCCAGGCCCTGTGATCTTCATGATGTGGCTGCATGATAATTCTTCCGTTCAACTGTACCCAACGGCCAGAAGGAAAAAAGATCATGGGGGAATGTTTTGTGGTGGAAGAATTTTATGGGCCTTGAAACAGATCATTTCTACTTACATTCTAATGGCCAGAATAGATGCACATGCTTATAGGCATCTGTAACAGAAGTGAAAAATTTAGTCTATCTGTATATAGTATATAGTTTATATGTATGAACAGATGAAAAAGAGGAAAACAGGTTTGAGTGAACAGCTAGCAATTTCTTCCATATACCTTTAAAACATAGTGACAGAAAACTTGAAAGAGAAGGGGAAAATTTGTCAGGCTAATCCTAAAGAAAAGATATCTGGTGTCAGAATATTATTATGAGAGAAAACAGATTTGGAAGCCAAATTCATTATTAGAAATATACTGGATCACCAAAGAATAATGATATTCAATTAATAAAGAAAATTTAATTAAATCTAAACTTGTCTATCTATTAAAATCAAAAACATATATAGCCAATATTAAGAGAAATGAAAGAATTTCAAAGAGAAATTAACAAATCATTATGGGAGCTTTAAACATATCTCTTTCTATAATCAAAATTTTAAAAGCCAGAATAAAAAAGATGAGATCATAGAAGATTGGGACAAAAACGTTATCAATCATCATCTAATAATAGTATATAGAGAACTCTGCACTTAGTAATTAGATAATTTATTTTATAAAAATGGACCATGTTGGTTACATAGAAATATAAATATGTGAAAAATCATTAATCTGCATCACCAAGGCTTATGTACTTAACTGTATGTAAGTTTTGGCTTACTAAAGAAAAAATGTGCACCATATAAAAGGTCGTAAAGTGAGTCTTATTAAACTCAAAGAAATCAGAATCATGCATTTGATTTTATACAGTATCCTCTGATCACAATGTATTTAAAGAGAAATGAGCAACAATTTGATTTTTTAAATGAAACAAGACAAAAAACAAACATACAATTAAACATTGCATTCTAAATGAATCATGTTCTAGTTCCATCTTGGTACTTGTAGTATTTCAACCTGCAAGAAACATGTCAGAATTTATTAGCATTACTCCAATCTTCTTACGTTCTCTACACTCACTTCCCTATTATTCACAGACCCTTATAGTGAATATGAGTCATATCAGGTGTTGGCATTTAATGTACAGTAGACTCAAGCATGCTGGCAGCTAGCTGTCTTCACATCCAGTATTATTCAGGCTTTCCTCCTCCCTTCTTTTTGATTCTCTTCTCCCAGAATATATTTTCATAAATGGAGCCATTTATTTTGGAGAGAAGGTGATAGGCAAAGCAGTGAATGTCATTCTCATGCTCATTGACAGATTCTGGCAGCATGGCCTTCTGCCTAATATTGACTTACCCATCACTTTATTTCTTGAGCATCTTTGGCCTTGAACATGCATTTGCTGAAAGCTCCATGGCAGTTAGATGCAGTCAGGTGATATTTTGCACTACAGTGTGTTACACATTATTAGAAGTCCACATGACTCCTAGTATCCTCCTATTCTGGCCCTACTTACTAGATCTCTGAGATAACTGAGGGTCCCACATAAATGCAGTATCTTAGGCTCTTTCAGAAATTTGAAAACTAGAAAAATGTTAAAGAGTTTTTTTTTTTAATTCTACTTAAAGGCGTTAAAATTTCCCTGATTCAGAAATCAACACAAATGCTTTACATTACATAGCATCATGTCAAATATTTACTTGCTAATGTTTTCCTCTATGACTCAGCAAGATGGTTCTTGTCTAAAAAAAACCTGTAACTATTCACCTAATAATTGATTTCAAACAATTTTTGTTTGAAATTTATAATCAAACAAATGAAGCAAATTTATAATCAAACAAATGAAGTAAAAGATACTGGCAATTAAATGTTAAAAGGAGATTTTTAAAATTAAAATGAATTCACTCAAACAACATACTCCTTAGGGATCCTGGTATCAAATCTACTATATATGGATCTAGTAATTCCCATCTTCCTCGCTAGCTCGAGTATCAGGTACCCATGGGCAAAGGAGTCCTACAAAAGTACTAGGCAGTCCTAGTCCAAACTAGGTGTGACTAGTTTGGTTCTCTAAATTCAAAACCACAAAACTATTTATTTTAGGCCATTTGGTTATCTGTTCTGTTATAGATTAAAAGACAAAATATCAAATGTGATAGAAAATCAGTAGGATGCATTCATATTTGAAGTGAAGAGTCCCCCCAAAAAAGTGAAATATTCTAAACCCAAATACTACCAAACACTTTTGATTCTATCAATAAGAATACATTTATAATATTGTAATACGTATTTCTTTAGTGTTAGCTATAAGATTGGGGGAATAATTAAATTGAATGCAGAATACAACTGTGGAGGAATGCTTTTTCTATCACATTTTCTCCCTGGGGCATGATGTAGAAACAGCTTTGCTTTGAAGCAACTCAGAGCAGAAAAAAAGAGACATGAATACTTTTAGCGTAATAATACACTGGAGATTGACTTGTAAGTGATAATACTCGTCCAACTAAATGTGCTGGATTTCTGCAAATGTTTGATCTTGATGCTTGTCCAGTGATGTGCATTCCACTCCCTACCCACAACAAAGCCAAAGTCTCTCTAGATCAATTAGAAGAAAGTTATTATGTTACAGTAAGACACAAACTCCAAGCCCAGAAAAGAGGTTAAACCCTCGAGGTGGGTGGTGAGATCAGGAGTCCCAGGGGAGAGGTGCCCTGAGGGACCTAGAGAGAGACAATCCTAGCAGCCCCAAGCACTGTGTCCACCATGCCTGATAAAGGAATTAGGAGGAATTAGGAGAAATACTGAAGATGAGTAACCCCAGATTGGGATTGGTGTTTTGTGCATGAATAAAGAACAGTGCTGCATAGTCTCTTAATTCCACATGTGCTTTTCCTTTAACAGACGGTATCATTCTGTCTTTGCAATACTGAGGGATTATACCACTCCAACCTCTTCCTCTATTCCTAAATTGGGCAAATACTTTTTCTATATAAATTTCACAATTCCATTTGTTTAGTCTCAGCTAGTATTAAAATGTTCTCAAATTTTTGAATGCTATGATGTTTTCTTTTCCAGAAACTGAGGAAGTTACTTTAATTCCTTCTAACCTGTTTTGAGTTTTAAGCAGACTGATCTGTGTACAATACTATGCCTGTGCACCACAGTGACAAAATTGTTGAAGGAGGAGTTGTAGGACTCAGTCTCATTCTAGGCTCTGACACTTAGTCGGTCAAGTGACATTTAGCCTCACTTTCTTCTCCTGAAAACTGAGAAAATAGCAAAATAGCACCTGCACTGTCTAGAACTTTATGTTAATGTGAGATCAAATGAGGTGATATATTCTGAATGGATTTTAAAGTATAAAATTATACACTAATGGAAAATATTAAAGGGTAATGTAGAGACTCCTCTACACGGAATTTTTTAAACATAATTTTTCATTTAATGACTATTTAAAGTGTCTCCTGCATGCACAGATTTTGAGAGCCCTGAAAAGCCGTGAGGGTGTATGGGGGAAGGGGGTGGATAAATTATACGAAAAACATCATCTTCCTTGCCTCAAAGAGCTTGTAATAATATGGAAATCAAGACACACAGAAAAATTAAAAGTAAAATAACAATTGAGAAAAGCATAGGATTGGATGGTAAGAAACAGAGAAAGATAATAAGTGCTAAAAATAGGTCTTTGGAGAGAGGTCATTAAGTAAGTGCTCAAAACCCCAGGGTCCTCCAAGCCTTTGATCCCTTAATTAGCATTCCTTAGTACATTAATATATTTTCAACTTTTGAAGTCTGTATTTTTTTACACAAGAAGTACTTGAGTATATTTTCATGATTCAACAATCTACAGAGTACAAAGTGAAAATCCCACTCTGTCTCCCCTCCTCTCCTGGCAAACTGCAATCCCAATTCCATTTCTCTTCCCCTCAAATACCATTGTAGACAGTTTGGTGGTGTGTATCCTAGAATTTTTTGTTCATTGATACACACACACACACACACACAAATTTGTAACACCAAGGGTATTATAATGTGCATACTATTCTGAAACTGGCTGTTTTTCACTTAACAGTATGTCTCAGCAACACTTCCATGGCAATACATGTAACTTTTATCCTGTTCTTTGAAAGTGATCTTTGTATCAGTAAAACATACACTATTTATTCTCCTGTTAATCGTCATTAAGATGAGTCTAGTTTTCCAGTCTTACAAACCACGTAGTACCACTATCCAGGGGCTCATAGGATGTTTGATTTATCAGCATGGGATGCCAAATAATGTCACATCAGACTAGGGGACCCACTCTACATAAAGGAAGTACAAGGGTGAGCCCATGACCAGGAGCTATGTTAGTTGTATTACATACTGCCCACCTAGAAGCTGCTGGCCTGAGAGAGCGTTGGAGCAGCCTCTTCAACACACAGTTGAAAGACTATCTTGGAGTAATACTCTGTGAGGATAGAGCATGGTTTTTCTGGATGCAGTATACACGTGGAGTCAAAGACGTTTATATAGCGCTGTATCTTCAGTAGGAAGAATACCTGGGTCTGGAAACCAGGTCGTTACCATCAGAGGAATTTTGCTTCTTCTCCCTGCAATAACTTTAGGTTTTGCAGAGTTAGAAGTCCTGGTCCCTACAGGGGGCGTACTTCTGCTAAAGGACATACTTAGAGTCCCATTGAACTACAAGCTAGGGCTGCCTCCTGGGTTCCTTGAGCTCCTTACGTCTGGGACCAAGAAGCAAGGAAAGGAGTCACCATCATGGCAGGAGTTATTGACCTTGACCATCAGGAAGAGATAGAGCTGCTATTATGCAATGGGCTGAGGGAGCAATATGTGTGAAATACAGGTGATCCACTGGGGTGCCTCTTAGGGCTCTCTTGCTCAATTGTGGTAGTAAATGAAAAAGTGCAGGTACCCCTGGCAACAACCAATCTACTCTCTGTTTCAATGAGTTCAGGTTTTCTTAGGGTCCACATATAAGTGAGATCATACCGTATTTGTCTTTCTCCGTCTGACTTATTTCACGTGGCATAATGCCTTCACGGTTCATCCATGTTGTTGGAAATGGCAGGATTTCATTCTTTCTCATGACTGAATAATATTTCATTGTATATATATATATATATCTATATATACACACACAACATTTTATTTATCCATTCATCCATTGATGGACACTTAGGCTGTTTCCATGTCTTGGATATTGTAAACAATGTTGCAATGAACATGGGATGAAGATATCTTTTCAAGTCAGTGTTTTCATTTGCTTCGAAAATATACCCAGAAGTGAGATTGCTGGAACATAAGGTATTTCTATTTCTAATTTTTCTGAGGAAAGTCCATGCTGTTTTCCAAAGTGGCTGTACCAACTTACATTCCCACCAACAGTACACAAGAGGCCCCTTTTCTCCACATCCTCCAGCACTTGTTATTCTTGTCATTTTGATGATACCTATTCTAACAGGTCTGAGGTGATATCTCACTGTAGTTTTGATTTGCATTTCCCTGGTGATTAGTGATGTTGAGCACCTTTTAATGTACCTGTTGGTTATTTGTATATCTTCTTTGGAAAAATGTCTGTTTAGGTCTTTTGCCCTTTTTTAAATTGGATTTTTTGACTTTTTTGCTATTGAGTTATATGAGTCCCTTAGATATATAATTTCTTATCAGATATGTGGTTTGCAAATATTTATTGCAATTCCGTAGTTGTCTTTTCATTTTGTGGATTGTTTCTTTTGCTAAGCAGAATCTTTTTACTTTGATGTAGTCTTGTTTCTTTATTTTTGCTTCTGTTGCTTGCACTTTTGGTGTCATATACAAAAACTCATTGCAAAAACCATTATCAAGGAACTGCTTTCCCATGTTTTCTTCTGGGAGTTTTATGTTTTCAGGTCTTACATTTAAATCTTTATGCCATTTCAAGTTAATTTTTGCCAGTTGTTTGAGATGGGGTCCAGTTTCATTCTTTTGTGTGTGAATATCCAGTTTCCCAACACTATTTATTGAAAAGACTCTCCTTTCCAAATTGTATATTCTTGGTTCCTTTGTGGAAAATTAATTGATCGTATATGCATAGATTTATTTCTGGGTCTCTATTACATTCCCTTGGTCTAGGTCTGTTTTTATGCCAGTACTATACTTTTTTGATTACTATAGCTTTGTAATACAGTTTGAAATCAGAAAATATGTAGCCTCCAGCATTTTTCCTTTTTCTCAGGATTACTTTGGCTATTTGAGGTCTTTTGTGGTTCCATACCAATTTTAGGATTGTTTATTCAGTTTCTGCAAAAAATACCATTGGGATTTTGATAGAGATTGCATTGAATCTATGGATGTCTTTGGGTAGTATAGACATTTTAACAATTTTAATTCCTCCAATCCATGAACATGGGACATCTTTCCTTTTATTTGTGTCTTCTTCAATTGCTTTCATCAATGTCTTAAGTTTTCACTGTATAGATCTTTCACCTCTGTGGTTACATTTAGTTCTAAGTATTTGTTTTTAATGCTATTGTAAATGGGATTGTTTTCTTTATTTTTTTCTCAGACAGCTGTTATTAGTGTAGAGAAATGTAAGTGATTTTTGTATGTTGATTTTGTATTCTGCAACATTATTGAATCATTGATTAGTTCTAATAGTTTTCTTGGTGCAATCTTCAGCGTTTTCTATGTATAAGATCAGGTCATCTGCAAACAGAAACAATTTTACTACTTCCTTTCCAATTTGGATGACTTTTATTTCTTTTTCTTGCCTGATTGCTCTGGCTAGGACTTCCAGGACAACGTTGAACAAGAGTAGTGAGAGTGGGCACCCTTGTCTTGCTCCTGATCTTAGAGAAAAAGCTTTCAGCCTTTCCTGTTGAGTATGATGTTAGCTGCAGGCTTGTCATATATGGCCATGACTATGTTGAGGTATGGTCCTTCAAAGTCAAATTTTTCAAGAGTTTTTATCATGAAAGTATGTTCAATTTTCTCAAATGCTTTTTCTGCATCTGTTGAGATGATCATATGATTTTTATCTTTCTTTCTATTAGTGCGATGTATCACATTTATTGATTTGCATGTGTTGAACCATCCTTACATTCCAGTGATGAATCCCACTTGATCATGATGTATAACACTTTTACTGTGCTGTTGAATCTGGTTTGCTAGTATTTTGTTAAAAATTTATGTATCTGTATTAATCAGGGATATTGGCCTGTAGTTTTATTTTCTTGTAGTGTCCTTTTCTGGCTTTGTTATCAGAGTAACTTTGACCTTATAAAATGAGTTTGAGAGTGTCCCTCCTTTTCAGCTTTTTGGAAGAGTTTGAGAAGGATTGGCATTAATTCTTCTTTAAATGTTTGGTGGAATTTGCCAGTCAAACCATGTGGTCCTGGGCTTTTCTTTGTTGATTACTGATTCAATCTCGTTACAAGTTATTGGTCTGTTCAGATTTTCTATTTCTTCATGATTCAGTCTTGGTAGGTTGTATGTTTCTAGGAATTTATTCTTTTCTTCTAGGTTGTCAACTTTGTTGGCATATAATCGTTCATAGTTGTCTCATGATCTTTTGGCTATTCATTTTCTTAATGGTGTCTTTCAATGAGCAGAAGTTTTAATTTTGATGAAATAGAATTTATTATACTTTGTGGTTATTCCTTTCTGTGTCCTAAGAAACCTTTGCCTACCCCCAGGGAACAAAAAGAGTTTCCTATGTTTTCTTCTAGATATTTCTAGTTTGGGATTTTACACTTAGGTCTATTATCTACCTTGAATTAATTTTTTTTATATTCATATAGATATCTACTTGTTCTCGTACCATTTATTGTAAATACTTTCCACCTTTATCAAAATTACTTTGCCACTTTTATCTCTTTCTGAACACTCTATCATGTTCTCTTACTCTATTTTTCTGTCTTTATGCCAATACCATACCATTTTTAATATTGTAGCTATAGAAATTCTTAAAATCAGTGTAAATCTTCCAGTTTTGTTCTTCTTTTTCAAGATTTTTTTTAGCCTTTGTAGTCCTTTTGTTTTTCAATGTAAATTTTAGAATTACATTGTTGATTTATAAATACTAAGAAAAGTCTGTTGAAGATTGTTTCACATTGAATCCAGGTTAATGACGGTATTTGGGAGGGAGGTTGCTCTGGGAATTATAATATGCATCCTTAACTTCTCACAGTCCATTTGAAGTTATTATTTTATATTATATTATATTATATAATTTCATATTGTAACAACATATGTCCATTTAGCAGCCCACCATCCTTTTTGCTATTATAATGATATATCTTATGTCCACATACATTATAAACTCCGTAATATAATGTTAGAATTTTTGGTTTAAATGGCCATGTCTTTTAGAAAAATTAGGACAAGAGAAAATATATATACATATATATACATGGATTTTTGCATTTTTTTAGTATTTTATCATTTCTAGTACTTTTTATTTCTTTGTATAGAATCCAAGTTTCCATCTGAAGTCATTTAACTTCAGCCTGAACAACTTTCTCTAACGTTCCTTATAGTGCTGTCTGCTGGCAACAAAATGCCTGGTTTATTTTTCTGCTAATGTTTGCATTTCATCTTCAGGTTCAGAGGACATTTTTGCTGGATATGGAATTCTAGGTTGACAGGTTTTTAATTTGCTTTCATCCTTTTACATTTATCATTCTGTTGTTTTATGGCCTATTCTTTCTGATGAGAAACCACTTGCCACTGCTATTACTGTTCCTCTGTATATACTATACTCTTTCCTCTGGCTGCTTTTGAGAATTTTTTCTTTCCCTTTGGTGTTCAGCAGTTTGCTTATGATGTGCTTGGGTGTAGTTTTCTTTGTATTTTTTTCTCATTAGCATATACTTAGTTGCTTGGCTCTATGGGCTTATCATTTCATCAAATTTGGTGAATTTGTGGACATTACTTCTTTAAATATTCACCTTCTCTATTTTATACCTCCTTTCCTTCCTCACTTTCCAGCTTCGCTGACTTTCTTGATTTTGTTCCTGTGACTCTAGTAAGATTGGAATCCTTTGCTTCAATGGTAACTTCCCCAATACCATCTGTCCTGGGGAGGGCTGTCAAGTGAAAATTTTACCCAGAGCATTTCCCTTCTTTCAAGGGTCCACTCCTCTCCACTGTCTGTCTCTTTTTGGTTGCTTTCTAATGCCTTCAAGTTATTGTGTGGGGTTTCTTTCTCCACAGTTTAAAATAGTTGTCTGTGGGAGAGATAATGTGGTATAAGCTCTTCTGTGAGGGTTTATAATAGTTATCTATGGGAAAGATTGGTATACAAGCTCTTCCACCATCATCTGAAGAGTATCTGTCCACTTAAACTTGTATGAATCTCTTCACTTTTCCCTGCACTCAACCAAAAGAGCTTTATTTTAGTTTTTCAAACAGGCTATCTATCCCTTCCTGCCTCAGATCCTTTGAAATTATTCCATCTTCTTGGAATGCTCACACACACACACTCACACACACATACATCTGGTTTAGACCTGTGTATTCTTTAGACCTCAATTTAATGATTTTATGTATTGAAATGAAGCTTTCTCTTACCTCTTGGATTAGACATGTTTTTCTTGGTATCTGTTCCTAATGCTTCTTATCATTTTCCCTCATAGTCTTTATCACAGTTTGTGGCTTAGGCTTTTATCGGTGATTACTTGATTAATATTTGTTTTCACCATTAGAACTTAAATTCCAATGATTTGTGCTCACAAATTTCTACACAGATGAACTTTGTTTGTTTTACTCACCATTATATGAGTGGTGCTGAGCAAGTGTCTGATGCATAGTATGTGTTCTTAAAATACCAATTTAACTCATTCATTAATTCATTCATTAATGCTCCTGACCTGTATTGCATCCTGACTGCTTCTAATTGAATACCACATGGGTACCTTAAACATCACACACCTCAAACAGAATACATTTTCTTTCTACCAATCTCCACCTGTCCTCTTTTATTTCCAATAAAAATTAATTATAATCCCATATATCCAGGTGCCCAAGGTAGAAACCTCAAACCTTGGGCTCTTCTCTTCTCTCAGGAACACTTCCCATAAATGTACTCCCTTGGGATGTCTCATTAGTTAAAATTCTATCAACTTCTTTCCATAGTTTAACGGCCCTGGTTAAGGGCCTTATTTTGTTGGGGGACATTTCTACAGGTTTCTACCTTGTTTCACTGGTTTTAATCTTTCCCCTAGCCACTTTGCCTTTACTATTTGTCTCTACTCTCCCAACAGATGAATATTCCTAAAACAAAAACTTGCCAAGTCCTCAATTAAAATCTTTCTAAAGGTTTCATTTTTAATTGGAGAAAGTTCAAGAACCTTAACATAGCCTGCCTTTTTCTTCCACCTTGCCCAATAGTTATGTGGTAAGCTAACAAATTTAGACACTGCAACTCAAGGAAGACCTCAGATACTTTATCTTATATAAATGATCAAATCTTTCCCACACACCCCCGACCTGTTGAGTAGCGAGAGCTCTGCTCTGTGTTCTAACCCTAAGTCTCTGGCCATCCGCAGGTATCCTCAAACCCTCCATTTCCTGTTACCGGGACACTAGGAACTTATGGACCCCTCTATACTCTGCAAGAATATGAGAAGCCTAGATGTCTCCCTCAGGGCTATCTGTCTTGCCACCTCCTACTGCCAAAGGTTCTCTACTGCTCTGACGTGATGTAGGAAGTGGCCCCACACCAATACCAGGCTTCTCCCGGGGCCAGAAGGCTGAAGGCTATGCCTTCAAAGTAGGTCCCGAACCTGATATTCTCAGAGATTCCATACCAATCTGCATGTTTTATAGCTCCAACACTGTGGATCAATTCTGGTTTTGGAGAGGATTAAATCTGCTGTCAGATCTTCTTGGCTTCCTGTTTCCCTTCTTCGCTGACTCTCCTAGAAGGAGTAAGAGCAGGCTTTCTACTTCCTTTCACTTCTTCCCAAGCCAATGTTCATTTTGCCCACTTAGCTGTCAGACAGAGTGAAGGTAGATAAAATGTCTTAGCTATAATAGAAGATCTAAAAATATTACCCCATTACACTAAATTTATAGAGTTTTCAATTTCATTTCTAGTCATGTTCTCTTCTCACCACCTCTAGGCAGAGTTAATTACTATCACATCTCCCACAGCACCTTATTTATATTTTTATTGTATCGTTTAGCACATTGTAATTATAATTAGCTATATGTTTGCCTTTCCCACTAGACTGTGACATCTTCAAGGACAGGGACTGAATCTTACTCATCTTTTTATTTTCCCAAAACCTACCACAGGGTCTGACACAGAATGGGTGTTCAGCGAGTGTCTGTTCAACATGTGAGCAAACCTGCTTGAAGCTGAGGCTTCACATGAAGGAATAATGAATGGTAGATAGCACAGGAAAGGAATGGAGTGCTCCGATTCTCAATCCTCTAGCAGGTATCACTTTTATATCAGAGAATGAAAGTTTTTGAAGATTTTCAGCAAGCGATGAATGTATTTTTAATAATAAAAACATCACTAGAGATCTACTGTACAACATATCTGTAGTAATCAACACTGTATTGTCATTTAAAAATTTAAGAGGATGGATCTCACGTTAAGAGTTCTTACCATCATTAAAAAAAGAAAGAAAGAGTTCAGAAAGAGAACATTTATTTTGTAACAAGCCCAGATCTGTTACCTAAAATAAATAAATCAATAATGAACTTTCAGCTTTATTTAAAAAAAAAAAAGGCATAACATGTGCATATTAAAGCACTTCAATAGTTTAACAGCGTATGTTTGGATAATTATTTAAAACTTACTGATAAATGTTTCTTGACAAAGACTGTGCCTTTAAAATTTACTTAGTCACATGTCAGGGAACGTCAATCCCAGAACTTGAGGAAAAAAATGAAAACTCATCTGCCTCCTCCCCTATTTGTTAGACACGCACACCTGGATGTCCATTATCCTGAGTAGATGTCTGAAATAATTTTCTTAACTCAATTAATTTTTGAACATATTTATTACAAATTACTTTGGTCTTCCCTAGAATATTGTTTTAGATCAGTAGGTATACAAATTTAGCATGATAAAAACCAAGTAGGACACAGGTCAACAATCCTACTGCATATAAATAACAGCATCAGTGTCTTTGTCATTCAACCATAACATGCTTTTGATATTAGAGGTAATTCCAAGAAAATTGATAAGGAATATTCCAGTCCACACTGGTATTACTGACGTTAGAGCTTACAGGAAAAATGACTGCACAGAGGAGTATTATTTAGATGTGAACTTTTATTAATTAGAACTTTTTGTAAAAGTATTGACTTGTTTTATAAAATAGATATACCAAAGAGATCAAAGCAGAAAGTAAAACAAAAGTACCAATCACCAAGCAGAAGCCATTGTTGTTAACATAAATCTTTATACCTCTTCAGTCTATGCATACATATAGACTAAATGATAGAAAGGTTTAAAATGTAGCAAAAATGCTTTATGTCACACCTGCTATTTTAAAGAAAAAAGTATTAAATATAATTTTCTTGAATTTTAAGGATAAAAATAGAATTTAATTGCTGACATTCAGACACATGTTTCTTTACCATACAAGATAATAAATTCTCAAAACTCGTTCTAAAGAAGAAACACGATTATGAAAACAATTAAGAGTTTGGAGTCATTAGATTTTGTTCTGAGCTATAGTATGATTGATTCCCTGACTTTAAAAATTATAAAATGTATACATTTAAATCTCCTCCATATCCCATTTCTCATGATTTTTGAACATGATCTTATTATTGTCAACATTGACACTTCATCATCAGTCCCTACAACATTGCTTTTCCATTCCTGGGTATTGTATTTTGATTTGTCATTTGTAGATCTGTACTGTATTGCCAGTTCATTTAGTTTGTTTTTATTTTGTTTTATTTCAAGAAAAGTTCTTCCATGTTTAGAATGTGGTCTTTGGGGGCTGGCCTGGTGGTGTAGTGGTTAAGTTCACGCACTCTGCTGGGGCGGGCCAGGGTTCACAGGTTCGGATCCCAGATGCAGACCAATGCACCGCTCATCAAGCCATGCTGTGGTGGCGTCCCATAAAAAGTAGAGGAAGACGGGCACGGATGTTAGCCCAGGGCCAATCTTCCTCAGCGAAAAAGAGGAGGACTGGCAACAGATGTTAGCTCAGGGCTAATCTTCTTCACAAAAAAAAAAAAAAAAGAAAATGAATGCGGTCTTTCATTTAAAGGAATATGTTCTTATGTTGTAGATTTGAATTACATTTTCTGTTTCATTTGTTCTGCTCTTTCCTTAGGGAAGTAAAATTAAGTCTATATTAAATATAATTTGACTTTCTCCTTTATCTTTCTCTCTAAATCTGTTGTATATATTTCTTATTTTCCCTTTGTGATTTTGTGTGCTTTCTCAAGCCTGTCGACCATGACCCTAAGAGTCATCTTCATCATATTTATTCTTTTGTTGTGGTTGTTGTTGCTTCTAATTTGACTTTAATTTTAATAATGTATTTAACTGTCCTTTTCCATTTCTTTGATTTTATTCTCTTTCTGGTATCTTCTAATCTCCTTTTTAACCTTTGAATCTCTTCTTGAAATTCTCATGTTGACTATAATTTTGTTGAGAATATGGGATGCCATTTAACTGAATTATTTCCTGATTTCTTTGAATACTTTCTCTTATGATGTACTTTCCATATGTTGTTAGTGCTCTTTGCCTTCCTTTTCCTTTGCCTGCATGTTTATTTATTTACTGCATGTTTATTTATTTATTTATTACATATTAGACAAGTGCTGGTTCCTTATTTTATTGTTATTCATTTTTGAATGAACTAAACTATTTCATGAAGAATATGGAGGAGAGAAACAGTGGAAAGAACTGGAAAATTTCGTGTCTTTTTTTCAGTTTTTTGCCACAATAAATTTCTCCCCAATTCTTTCCTCCTTGAAACAATCTTCCTCCGGTTTTTACATGGCAGACGTGAATGTGATAAAGCCCTTTAACCCCAGGTTGTCTGTGTTGCAATTTGGTGATCACCGCTTCTCACCCTCCCTCCCCAGCCTTTAGACCTCACTTCTCCAATTTTCCTGAATCAGGAAACTGGACTGTAGAAAATTTAAATGGCATATCAGTGTGGTTTCTTTACCCTCTATTTCCCTAACATACTATGGTACCAAAATCAATTACCATATGAATATCTTCATTTATCCTACTACTTACTGATTTATGTGTTTTTAGTCATTAATTCGTTTATACAAAATCATTTAATTGGTTGTCTATGTGTCAGGCAATCATCTCAGTTTGGGGGATACTAAAGTTCCCAATTGCTTCAGACTTAATTTCTGATAGAAAATAAGGACCAAAACCACATTAACAAATTAATAAATAAGATACTTTTAGAAGTGATAAATGCTAAAAAGAAAACAAAATAGGATTTGAGGCTAGAGAATGATGGAGGTGGGATGGTCTGCTGCTGAAGCAAGGATGGCAAGTGAAGACCTCTTAAACAGATGATGTGTAAGTGGAAAAATAAAGTGAAGGTGCCAACCTTACGAGGGTCTGGAAAAGCAGCCTTCCAGACAAGATGGACAAATCATGCAAAAACCTGCATGGGTAGATGTCCAGTGTTTTACATCTATCTTCCAGTCTGGGCCATCAACTATCAGGGACAGCTGCTTTGGGCTTGAAGTTGGAAGAGGTTTGTGTCAGCTTTAGGATTTCTGCTTATTTTAGCTCAAAATACTCATAATTTGGAGGTCAGCTTAACAGATTGTGGTCCAGAGTTGTGTCTGCTTGCTTATTTCCTTGAATACATAATCTCCCCTTTCTTGTGTTTTGCTCTGTCTTTGTTTGTTTATTGGTTGGTTTTGTACTACCTTTGGTGGAATTTTGAGGATTGGAGTTATCTAAAATTGCCTTTATTATAGAACCTTTATGTTCAGGTTCTAATTAGTTTTAAATTAAGTGTATCTAACTAAAGGTATGGCCACACAGAGCCATATTGATAATGAGCCATTTGATGTAATTTTGATGAAAATTGGTAATGGAAACACTATTTTTCCAAAAAGCATCATCAAATGTGAATCCTTCAAAAACTCTCTGAAATAGCAGGACATGTCAATATTCCTTCTGGGAGGTGTTTGACCAAGGACATATTTCATACAGAAGATACACTGAACTTCTCATTTATTTTATGTTTGTTAAACACACATTTCTAAGAAATACAGAAAAAAATCTAATATTCTGGCATAACATACTATAAATAAATTACCCTTCAACTCATCAAGCACATATGTAAATCTTTAAGTGCTGAAAGTTGATTTTATAAAAACAAACTTTATGGTACCAATAAATTCTAGAGATGCAGTTTGTTTATGATTTCAACAAAAACAAAATTACATTTGCTTTTAGGTGGTTTCTCTATTTTTCCCTGAAGAGAAAATAGAACAAAATGTACCACTTGTTTGAAACAATCATGGATCTTGAAATATTTCAGTTTCCCAAGATGCATATCATTTTGTATCTTTTTATCTGCAAGTATAAATTTGGAAATCTTGCCACACACTGAGATATCACTGTATAATATTAAATCTTATCAAAGCCCCTGTGATCACAGGAGTTTAACTCTCTAAGGCATCAACTTTATCAAGAATATTCTGCCTTTTCCCACTGTGCTGCTACTGCTTCAGAGGACTGATTCTGGAAGCAAGTTATCCAAGGTAGAAAAGCTGCCTATATTTGTTTTTCTTCCAAACAAACAAAAGCACAAGGACAACAACAGAAGAGTATCAGTAAGTACTCCAATCCTTGGAATTCAATCAGAAAGTAAACAATGACTATATTTTTGCCAAAGACAAAAGTCAGGCTAAATTAATCCTTTGGTTTAATTTTAGCCCTTTCTCATACTCAGGTAATTTTCTATATATGCAAAAGAGATGATGTATTGTAGATAAACATGAAGTCAACTCTGATACCTGTCTGTTCCCCTCCCTCCTCTCCGAAGAGGAGAACCCTGAATTTAGTGAGTGTATATCTCTTGTGACTTTGTGTATAAAAATGTACAATATATCCATTTAAAATAAGTAATATATGTAACATAGTGTAGCTTGGTGTTGTTTTAAAAGTTTAAATAAGGCTATCATACATCGTCTACCTGCAACTTGTTGTTTTCATTCATCATTAGGTTTTGAGATTAAACTACATTGGTATTCCTCTATTTCATTCATTTTAATGGCTGTATAGTATTAATTATATAAATATACAATGTTTTTCAACCTGTTCCTTAATGAAGGATCATTTCAATTTTTTCTAGAGATTCAACAAATTTATTCTTTAATCTATCCATCTTGAAAGCAATTACAGGAATTTAAGATGCTTTCACTTCGATCTCTCCTGGGTCATTTCTTAAGCTATTGCAGTTTGATATTCTGATTCCTCTTTAATTTTCCCCAAATTAGCCTTCTTTAAAATACTAATATGTATTTAATCTTGACAATACAATACAGTTACCAATTTATTTGTTAGCATTGTTTTTTGCATCCTACTTATCTTTCTGAGTTCAGTTTTCTTTTGTTTTAATGCATCTTTAAGTAGCTTTTTCTTAGAAAATATGCAGGTCATAAACTCTTAATCTTTGTCTAGCTATAAAAATCTTTATTCCCTCCTTACTCTTTAGAATCATTTGTCTGAATATAAAAATGGGTGGGCAGGCGTGGTTTTTTTTGTTCTGTTTTCAGATTTTTGGAAATATCATTGCATCGTCTCCTAATAGGAATAGACACAGATAAGAGTCTATGAAAAGTCTGGTTGCTGTTCCTTTGTAGGAATCTTCATATATACATCTCCCCTCCCAATAGAAAGCTTTTTAAAATCTGAATTGGTCTTTTGTGTATTGCAATTTCATTATGATGTTTCTAGGAGTAACTTTGTTTTTACTTATCCTGTTAGGAATTAACTTTTTTTTTTAAATTTTGATCATTCTTTCCCTATTTTAACTTCCTATCAAGTTCCCCTCCCACTTTCTCTATCCTCTCCTCCTGAAATTCCTGTAACAATTGTGTTGGTCTTTCTCTTTCCATTGTCCAGACCTAGAAGTCCATTTCATATTTTCTATCTTTAGCTTTTTGTACTGCATTCAGAGTGATTTCTTTGGCTCTGTATACTAATTCATTAACTTTCTTCAGCTGAATCTAGTCTTATATTTCACCTCTCCACTGAGGTTTCCATGTCAAGGACTGCATTTTTTATTTCTTTAACTCCTATCTGGTTCTTTTGCAGCCCTTTTTTTCCTTAAAATAATTTGGTCTATCCTTCTCATTTCTACTTTGTCTTTTGTCTCCTTGATTTACTTTAAAGTCTCTTCAGTGTGCCCTGCAATCTCCAGCCCATGGGGTATAAATTCTCCCATGTGTTGTATCTGTTGACCCTTCTTTATGGCAGTTTGTTTTCTCACAAGGTCTGTTATATTACTGTAAACTTATCTTCAGCAAGGGTTACTCTTGTGGGACTCCTACATGCCCTGGAGTGTGGGAGTATTCCTGTAGCATGGTTTCAGGATTACCTCTGCTTGGGAACTCACAAGTATCAAGGCTTCCAGCTAGGGTATCCTCGTACCCTGCAATCACCGTGAATCCAGACCCAACCCTGCTCAGGGCTCCTGGCTGCTTCTCTCTCACAGGTAGCTCTTCTTTCCACCCTTGACTTCTACCACTGACAAGCTTCCTTAGTGCTTTCCTGGTCTGAGCAAAGGTCAAGCTTTCCTTGTCCTTATTTCACACATAACCTGATCACTTACAACTCCAAGTTCTAAAAAGGAAGTTCAGGTCCCGCATTTTCACAGTGACTGATGTTGACGCTTTCCTTCACGTTTCAACAAAATAGCTCCCAAACATACGCACAAACACACCAGAAAGGAATTCGCTGATGAACTCCAGGAAAGGAATCCATGAACATATCACTTTTGAACTCCACTGATATTGAGTTCTCTCTTCAATTCAGGCTCTGAGGATTTTCCTTTTTTTTTTTTTTTAAATTTCAAGCCCCGTTTTGCATGTAAATTTCTGTATGTGTTTATATATTATCCAAAATGTATTTTCCCACATCTCTTTAGTCTAATATGCTAACTGGAAGAACCATCTCAGTTTCTCTTTGGATTCATGAGTATATAAAGCTAGTAATTTCCATAGTTGACTGCCTTGGTTAGAGAAAAATAATTTTTCACTTAAAAGTACATTCTAATCATTTAGCAATTTTAGCATTTAGGGCTCTGATTACTAATGAACAATCTTTAGATGTTGGAAAGAATTGTAACTCTTTTAAGAAATCTGATATAGTTTTATTTCATAATATCATCTTCAAACATCAAAAGGTTTTATTGAATGAACAAATTAATATATGAAGGAACATTTCATTTGCTTTGCAAACATCAAGGCCTGAGATTGATTTCTTAGAAATTCAGTTCCTCATTTAAGGAAGGATAAGTTTTGGACTGTTTTACTTGCCAGTTCTCTGTTTTTCTCTTTTCCATCCACTAAAATACGTGGCTATTTTTTCCTTAGCATTGACATTCTCCAATTCTTATAAATTTGTTACAGAACTCAACCTGCACTCTCTAATGCCTAGTGTTTAAATTCTGTTGTCAAATGGCTCTCGACCTTATACTTTTGGCTGGATCTGCTATTATAACCTTTGTTCCCCATTCCACAGTATTTAGAGAGAGAAGGAAAAAAGGAAGTGAAAATGAGGCCACAGAATCTCCAGATTTTGATTGAATTGATCCATCAGTGCAGGCAAGAATTGAGTGCAATCAAAAAAGTAAGACATTTCAGATTTTTTTTTTAAACGAATAGTACATAAAGAACAAGTTGCTCAGAGCTATATATTTTATTTCTAGGAATATTTTTATTCTGTCTTCTGCATAACCAATTTCGTTTATTTATTCACCAATAAAAATAAGAATGGTAATCCCCAGCATTTCCTCTTTTATAAAACTATTCAAATTGGAATCCATTCCTTCCCTTTGCCAAAAAATTTGCAATTTACAACTAAGGCTTATAAATGGCAGATTTCAGAGCCAGATGCTCTGGGGCCTAAAGAGTATAGAATGCATTAGAATATTTACTGATTATTAGTTGATGAGCAGTGTCATACTTTAAACAATGGCCAATTAGCAAATCCTAATAAAGTTTTCAGAGGACTCATGAAAGTTAATCATGCTTGGATTCCTGCCACAGAGTCACCTCACTTTAAGCAACAGACGTTCCTAAAAATCACGTTAATCCAACATTTATAAGTTAAAGCATAAGTTTTCATAGACCCGAATTATCAATTCAGATACACTTTATTTCTGATTGATTTGCTATTGGCAGTAGCTCAACTGAAGTTTAGCCTTTTCTGCTTCCTGCTTTTTTGTTAAATAACAAACATTTCAGTGCCCCAAGGGAGATTATAATTTAAGAGAACATTTTAAATTGTTTTGTGAAGTGAATCAATACTCATCTATCGATTAGGAAAGAGAGCTACCCTTACAATATGGAAACAGCTATTGTAAAATATAAGAAATTCCCCTGGAAAACGTGAGCTGAAGATGGTGGAAAGAAGCTACTAAGGGCAAGTTTTTTCATAATTATCTCATCTAACCTCATAGCACTCCTAGAGGTAGGAATACTTGTTCCCATTTAACGAGTAAGGATTAGGAGTCTCAGAGAAGTAGCAGAGGCAGGATTTGAACCCTTCTCTCTGACTCCCAAGTTCATCCATTTCCTACTCTACAAGAGGTCTTAGCTTGACCCATATCTGGAAGCTTATTTTTGGAATTCCGGGAAGAGCTTTCTGAAAATACACAGATGTGTTGCCTCATGAGATCTATAAACGTGGCTAGTCCAGAAACATATGGATTAAGTCCCCAAATAGATAAAAACTAAGTTATGTACATTTTCTACTTACTATAATCATTTTTACTCAGAATTCTACTATATTTTGCTTTAAAATATGAGTCATTGCCATCATTTTATTTAGTGAAAGAAGAAATGATTCTCTGCTCTTGCTGAATCAAGGAAACTCCACTGCACGGCTGGTTTTCTGCTCAGTGTGGCAACCTCAGGAGTCCGCCATCTCCCAGCCCAGCAGCTTCCATTGCTAATTAACCATGGTAAATGAAATACCAAGCAGTGTGGTCTCCAATTTCTCTGTAGCTTGTCCTTGCCCCAACCCTAAGCCCAAAACTTAGAAGGAATTCCTGGACTGTGCAACTGTCTTCTGCACAGGCATCCCAGCATTTTTCTATTTCCTCAGTATGAAAGTCATAACTGGTCCTTATGGTTTTCTGGCAGTTTTGATCAGTTGAACTAAATAGCAGCAATTTCTTGAATTTTTCTGGTATCTAACGGTACCCTTGACAAATTTTTGGATAGAATTCAGGCTTTCCCCTATTTTTATATTCTAAATGGGACTCTAGTGATAACGTAGAAGGTGGGGGTGTAAGGGAGGGGAGGGAGTAAAGGGGCGACTAGGAGTTAAATCTCTAAATAACCTTCAAGTATCAATTAAGATTTTTGTGAGTGACATGCACAAAGTTGGGTTGGTTTGATTTGGTTTGGTCTTGCAACGCGTAACATGAAGAAGAAAGAAGGTGGAATGGAATTTTACAGATAACTTACGCAATACTAAAATTCTGGACTAAGGTGGAGATGGAGAAAATAAAAGGAATAACTTGAGGGAGGCATGACATAGGAATGCTCAGCTAAACTTGGTGACTGAATGTGTGGGCTGAGGATGAAGGAAGAGCAAGGATAATTTGGAATTTCAACCCTGGGAGCTAAAAGTGTAAAAATATCGTTGACAGGAAAGGAAACTAGAGGGAAAACTTGACTGGGGTGCCAGGAAGGAATGAACAGCTACTCGTGTTGGATTTCAGCATCTGTTAAGGAGGTAGGATCTGAGTTCAGGAGGTGATTACAGCTGAGAGTGAAGTGATGGTCACTGAATCCCTGAGTTGAAGAGAACTCTGACCTAGTGAGTGAAAATCGGAGGACTGAGACATGAGTCTTGGAGCTTGCAGAAGGAAGTAGAACCATTGAAGGACTTGATGAAAAGGGAATAGCTAGAGGAGTAGAAGCAGCAGTGAGGGACAGCCTCTTGAAAGTCAGAAGCGGGGAGAATTTCACAGAGGAATACATCATGTAAGGAAACGAATATTACAGAAGTTTTAAAAATGTTTTCTAGGAGATTGTCTTTGAATTGAAAATTTTAAGATTTTATTCAGAGTTGCAAGTGTTATGACGATCCAATAATCATACAAAAAAGTGGATGGTAGAAAGGTTTCTCTAAATCCATTAATTCAACATTTTTGAAGATGAGAGAACGGACTGACTATACGTTTTATTAAGACAGACTTGGAGAAATACAAGAATTTTAGCTAATGAAAAATATGCAAATTCACCTCATTACATTTTGGTGTTAAGTGAATACACTGAGTAACGTTGCATAAATGCACTCTGCAAATTTGGAAAGGGTTTACAATTTGCTCCTAATGGTTATATAGAATAATTAATGCTTAATTGTAATACCTAAGGCTCTAAGGAAAAGCATTGGCTGCCCCATATAGTTTTTTATTGAGGCATAAATAGTCTGAATTTTTTGCACTTATAACTTGTGAAATGGAATTCATTTATGTAAATAACCTATGTAATTTTTTACAATATTCCCAGTAATATTGGCAGAATACATGAATATTAATTTAGGTAGAATGATCTGTTATCCCATCTTGACCCAATATTATGCTGTGCTGCTCAACATAAACTACTCAGTGCACATAAAATGAAATTAAAATTACCAATAACAACTAATTGAAGACAAAGCTCAGGGACCCCTATCACAGATAGTGTTCCCTAAGCCACAAACTCACTCTAACAAGCAAGTCTGCTTTTCTTTTCTTTCTCTCTCTCCCTCCGCACCCTTAGCCTCCATCCCAAAGAATAGAGAAACATACTGCCTACACAGCAAAAGAAATTATAATTTTATATTACTGTGAAAATTATGCAGTATTGGGCTTGCTATCACAGAGGTCATTCATATTTAAAAACCAGAATACAGTTGAGTTTTTATATAAACTCTCTAATAAAATACAAGAGAAGCAGAGGGACTGAGAGAGTCAATCAGGTTGACTCACCAAGATTATTCACCTAGTTTGGGAGCAGTGGTAATATCTGTCCATAATACTTATAAGGTCGTCTTAATGAAGTATAATCAATCTAATACTAAACTCTTATGATTACATCACGTTTGGCTACTGTTGTATCTAAACATGATTTCCATCAAAATATTTAAGACATTACGGCTATTTTCATATTTGAAAGATGTCTATCTAGTAAAACCTATTTTAGCAAGATTTATAACAACCGCAAACTCAGTTTCTAACATTCCATTGTAACTAAGCAGTTGCTATATTTTTTCCTTGGATTGGATGCACTTAAAAGTTCTTTGCTGAATTTTACACTTCAACAGGGAATTTTAAGGTTCCATTTATATGCTACACACAAAAGGTGGTTGTAATGTCTGACTTGTCATAAAGAACGGAGCTAAACCATTTTTAAAGTGAAAAATCAAGATGTCCCCAAAAGGCAACTAGAAATAATTAATGTAGTTTCTAAAACATGATTCTCTTTTATTTCATTTACATCAAATCTGTGGAAGGGAATATTTGAGGAAAGAATCTGTTATTTAAATGCATTTTCCTCAAATCTATGAGGTACACCTTGCCATTACTCTAAAATTTTTAGGAAGCTGGAGTCAGTAACATAAAGATTACGTATTATTTAATCACACAAAAAACACAATTCATAAAATATTCTGCCTCTTAGAAAATACTCTAGGTATTTTACAAGGAGCAATATAGTTAGAGTACCAAAAATATACACAAGTGCAGAAGCAATTAAAACCTGTAATAAAAATCAAACGTAAAATCAGTGTACCATGCCAAAGGCCTTTTGAAATAAAAGAGCTTTAAATCTACAGAACATAAAAGAAGGCTAATTCAGTGGTTGTCCTCAATTGAAAAGAGAGGACGTTCCAGAGCCCTAGGCTAGCAGACAGAAATTCTTGCGCCTGTGCTTGTAAGTTGCAGAATGAAAATTATCTTGCTCTGAAAGTTCATCAGTTATTTAATATTTCTCTTCTTTTCAAGATGTTCTTCTTAGAGAAATGTCACCAAAAGGATCTTAACTATGAGGGTTAATTATAAACACACAAGCATATTGTTTTTCTATCACCATTTTGGCCTTTTAACTTTATGGAGAAAAAAATACAATTAAAAAAAAAAAACTATTCACTATTTGCACTTCTAACATCAGTCAAGGTCCTTGAGAATGTAAAAATCTGGGCACTTGCAGATGAAATGAAAATTAGAAGATAGTTTTGAGCAAACCAAAACTGCCTGTTTCTAGGAAAAACAAAAGCAAATGAAAAACTTTTCAATATGTATGACTTTCTGACAGGGTAGGAAATGCATTCATTTGTCAAAAATGAACCAAAAGAAGATCTAAATACATTTGTTGCCAAAGTTTTAAAATACAGCTTAAAAACAGAGTAGACAGAGCTCCTACTTCTTAATCTTTATAAAAATCGACCTGCCAGCTTCTTTATACAAATGGCCAAATGTTACTCTAGGACTCTGATCTCAGCACAAATTCATTGGATGAAATATAAAATGCTTATTCTTTTACAGTAATGAACTGCAAGCCATCGTGATTTGATATGGTTTGGCATATGGTTAGGATATGCAAAATGGAAGACAGACAATTTTGCCACCAAGAGCATACATTCAAGTGAATTTCAAACAGATATATTTTGCTGAGTATATTTTTAGTTTTTCTAGCATCAATGTGTTTGAAGAAAAAATTTCACATCTCTTTTCTACCTAATCAGAGGAAGCTTTGTGAAATTCACAAGGATGGGAGAGAGAAAAAAGAACATTCATGGATATGAAAAAAGATTTAGTTTTCTTTTCCTTCTGCACTAGGAGAGAAGTTGAAAAAGATAAAAAGTGAGAAGTTAGAAAGGATAGAGGAAGCAAACCAGTTTACCTGAAAAAGAAATTTAAGGTCATAAAACAGCTCTTGCCTGCTAACTTCTCCTGATCTGGCTCTATGTCCACACCAGACTTTATGACAACAGGCTAATACTGACAGCTTCTGTCCACCACTGTCAATATCATGTACTGGGCCTGAACAAAGAGCAAAACAAAAAGAAACAACAAAATACGTATATAATATTTTTAATTGTCATCTCAGCATTAATTTTATTTACACTCAAATTTCATCCCGCAAATGATAAATTGGTTTTATATACCAATAAGCCTTTCAGTTCATTCTGATCTTTTGGTACATCAATATTTTGAGAGAGCTTATATTCTTTAATTCTTTGTACATTTAAAATGTCACAAAGGGTCTTCATAATTATTAAAATTAAGCTCTGAAAGCCCGAAAGATTATAAACCTACATTCAAGTACGTGTATATGTATCTCATTGTATATCAGTGTCATGATGTAATGAAAAGAGCATTGGGCTAAAGGTAGGGACACTTGGCTTCTGCCATTGGCTCTTGATTACTGAGAAGATCCGTACAGCACTGAACAAGGCCATGGGTGCTATTTTTGTAGCCTACAGATGTGAGAGACACCTCTTGGAATTTGCTGTGCATGCCTGCAAAACTACATTCAGTAGTCCTACCTAATTAGTCCTGTAACTTTGGCTAAGACATTTCAAACATCTCTATGATTCAATTTCTTCAGTAAAGGGGCTAGAGACTATTGAGCACTCCTTCTAGCCCCCAAACCCTATGATTTTAATAATACTAAATGGTCTCCTCTAAAGGCCTAGAAGCCGTTAAAACTGTTTCATGTTTCCTTCCACTTCTATGACAAGTTAGGAGGAATCAGTGCTAGGTTTCAGCAATTGTATTTCTAAGACAGGACTTGGCCAACTGAATGACTGAAGCTGAGAAAGAGTCAGAGTCAAGAAACACAGTCCCAACCAGGGAAGTTCTCAAACAGTGAAATAAAATTGCAAGAAAACACTATTGTAAAAGAACAGAGAAAAGGCCATTTCAAGGGCAAAATAAGACATTAATTGACTTTTTTGGTACTTGCCTACTAGTTCAAGCATATACACTCTTTGATTAGGGTAATTTTATTCTTATGGAGTGTTTCTTGACCCTGTAGTTGTTGTCATTATCAGAATCAGCTTCAGAATTAGCTAACAACAGCAAAGTCAAAGTGATCCCCCAGAAACATCTCATGAATTATTTGTTAGGTTTGGGTGTATAGCTACATTTCTTAAAGACATTGGGAATTTTCCATATTATGTGACACACAAATGTGAGATCTCAGGAAAGGCTTTTGGAAATTGTTTGATTATAACTTAAGCTATTTTCTGAAAAAAAAGAAAAGGTTAATTATTGACTGGCCTTCCCCTTATAAGAGGATACAAATCTGATTCTTAAAGTTTTACAGATGTATTCCTTCTCCTCAGCATCTAAAATATATGGTACAATTCAAGGAAAATCTAAAGCAGAAGTTAGCACTGGGGAATTCAATCATTAATTGGCAGATCTTACTGAATACTAGATGACAGATGAGACAATTAACTAATGCTTTCAACATTTTAAGCCAAAATTATTTAAACTTAGATTTCCATACATAGCTCAAACAAATTTGAAGGCAAATTAAGACTTTGAAGATAAGCAAGAGGCAAAACGTTATTGCCCAGGCACATTTCCAAAAAAGAAAGGGAAGGAGAATGCCAACAAAATAGAAAAGGGATTCAAGGGCCGGCCCCGTGGCTTAGCGGTTGGGAGCGTGCGCTCCGCTGCTGGCGGCTCGGGTTCGGATCCCGGGCGCACACCGACACACGCTTCTCCCGCCATGCTGGGGCCTTGTCCCACATACAGCAACTGGAGGGATGTGCAGCTATGACATACAACTATCTACTGGGGCTTTGGAGGGAATAAATAAATAAATAAAATCTTTAAAAAAAAAAAAAAAGAAAAGAAAAGGGATTCAAGAAAAAGGAAGTACTCAGAATCAAAATAATGACCCAGAACACAGTAAAAAGAAATGCCAGTGTGACAGTTGAGCAAGTGTTCTAGAAAGCAATTTTTCTTTGTTAGAACAGAAAGTCAGAGGGATCAAAGTAGATTGTCTTCAAGGTGAAAGTGGACATGATTGGGATTACATAAACCGAATGGTTAAGAAAGTAAAGGATTTTAATGGTAACACGAAGGAATATATTATATTTGACAAAGGAAAGAGAAAAACAACTAGAAATTCAAAGGAAAACAAAAAGTTGTAAGTTAAACTCACAGTTCAACTATGAACCAAAGTAAAATATGGCATAATTTTGGCAATTGGTGGAGTGTAAGGAAAAAGAGTGAATTTTATCATGACACTTGGAATAGTCTCTTCCAAGGAGAGAGGGGTAATGGCATAGGGAAATATTTTGTTGGCAATGTACAAGTAATGCCATAACAATAGAAACAGAGTTTAGGGCAGAGTTTGACAGATAAGTAGAAATCTCAAATTTCTCACTTCGTAATATTGATATTCAAGAAGCACTCCAGTATGTATTGAGTCAAGGGTTAATTATTCTAGGTATGTAGCAAAAATAAAAATTAGTAATTAACAAACATTGGGAGAAGAGGAAAGAAAAAGAGAGGTTAGCATATCTCTTCTGTCATAGTGAGAAAATGTTAGACTTTATCCCAATTGTTGAATGAGGAAATAGCTGTATGAGAACAGTGTTTAGTGTTTTGAAGGTAATTGCCAGAAGTGTGAACAGAAAGGGTTAAAGATATGACTTATATGATGCACAACTGGGGGTTGAGAAAAGAAGAGAAGGGAGAATTTCACCTTAATTTCATGTTATTTATTGCAAATACACGTAACATTTTATGACATAATTTTTAAAACTTAAAAATATGCCTCTGTATGATATTATCTCAACTCCTCCTATAAATCTTTCCTTTTGTTCAAGCAATGCCCTTCGTCTCACAGATGGTCATAACTGAGAATCATTTCTGTTGACTTACTTTTCCTGTTCTTTGCAAAACTGTAGTTGATTTTATTAGCCAATATGATATTCACTATACTGAGACCTTTGAGATTTATTCCTGTATGAGTGCAGTGTCATAAAAATAGCTTTGTCTCTGCAGATAAATTGTGTCTTTTCTTTTGTTAGAAAATAAAAATTGTGAGGCTTTTAGCTGTCAGGAAACAAAAGTTAAACGATTGCTCATCAGTTAACCTGGGTGAATTATGTAGTTATCAGTTTACCTAGATGTCTAAACTTTTAAGTCATCTTTATTCTGCTTTTATTCCTTTTTTCCCATTGACAAATTAGGCATTTTGACAGAATCCTCAAATACTTGAATTTGTAGAAATTTTACTGATGCTAAATATATGAAAAAATATCAGCTCTACCACTGTGACAGAGGTTTGCTCCAATCATAATTGCACCCACATTTTCCCCAACACATTGTAAATTTCTTGATCATACCAAGTATATATAACGTATTATGTTCTCACATCTCTAGCAGAGTGCTGTGTGTGTAGCAGGTGCCCAAGAAGTGTTCCCATGTTGGACTGACTTAATCACGGTTACCACAATTTTTCAATTTATGGTCAGTAGTAAAAATGTTTCCCAAGTTACATATAAACAAAAGGAAAATGTTTTACCTCTTAGCTACTTTTATATGTGCTAATAAAATTCTCCTAAAAGAAACAAAGCAAATGCAAAAGACTAACTTGTGATTCATAAACAGAGCAATATTGCAGTTACCTTTCACTGGATCACTTTAAATGCAATTTTGACTTCTAGAAATGAATGTGTAATACGGACAATAAAAAAAATTCCTTCTGATATAATTCTTCATGTATGATATACAGTAGTGAGATGCCTTTTTCTCGACAAACTCCTGCTTTTAACAAATATCTGAACCTAAATAGGAATGAGGGAGAAAAAAACCAAAACTTTGATATCCCTTTGAGAAAAATCAATTCCTTCATCTTTAATTTAGAGCCCAATCTGCTAAAACACTCAGTAGCCTCACAAATGGCAGTTTGCATTCAAGGGTCATTGAGTAGTGATGTTTTCCTGTTGCACCATAGTCATCGAAGTACTCTGAAAAATAACGTTGTATCATTAATTCACAGTGAAGCATCAATATTTCACTATTACTCAGATGCTTTATTTTTCTTAGAAGTAAGCAAACCGATGTCCCTTAACAAGCTGAAAAGGCAATGCTACCAACAGAGCTGTTCTTTTGCAGAGGTACAAGGGAACACTGGTCCATGTGTGATATTGAGGCCATAGACTGGCATATCTGTCTTCAAGTTTTCCTCCCACCAGTCTGAAACAGAAGCAGAAATTTTCCACTATAAAGTTAGTCCTTTAGGTCATGGCATCATCAGCAAAAGGCTGAAGTTAACATGATAGGAGCTTACCCGAGATACCACATTCAAACACTGGCACGATTGACATTAATACAAGTATTTTAAAAGGATATCTAGGAACCAGTAGACATTAAAAATAAGAAAGAGGACAGTGGTATTTCCCTGGAGTGCAGAGGTCAGGATAAGTTGGAGAGTAGAGAGGGAAGACCCAGGAATGGTGCAGAATGGAGGACTCACGAGGCACTTTAAGAAACAGACTCTGGAGAGATGGAGTAGAGCCAAGAGGGACTGGGAAAGCATCTCAATAGGTAAACATCACAGATCTTTCTGTGGCTTCTCATGCATACTGAAATAGCAAATGGTAAATGAAAGGTAAAATTGATTACAAAACACAGTATATTTTGACTAGAATACGTTGATTATTATAAAGCAGGAAGGTAAATCACAGACATTTCCTTTTCCTTGAAGAAATACTTCTTGACCAGAGAGCAATACAACCTCCTGAGAGGAAACAGTAATACAGAATGATCAATTCTGGTTGAACTCCTTAAGAAAACTAGACTTGAAACTGGTTCTCTAAAAGGAACTCTTAAACATGAGTAAAATACCAGCAATGATCCTCAACTCTCACCGCATATTAGAATCATCTGGGAGGTTTTAAATGCTAATGGGTCCCGAGACTCAGCCCCCACCAGAGATTCTGATTTAACTAATCTGAGGTGGGACTCAGGCATCAACATTTTTAAAGCTCCCTGAGTGATTCTAATGTGCAGCTAGAGTTGCAAACGACAGGAGAAGCCGGGATGTAAGCTTTAGTGTTTTAGAAGATTTGGAAGTTGTTGCTTCAGGTCTTTGCTTGCATAAAATTCTTGTTTCTTCTCATTTCTTTTCACCACTAAACTGTCGAAGTCACCAAGGTAATGCAGATCAGACCATTTATAGTGCTGCTCTATCATAACTCTCCTGTTGTGTGGCAGACCCAGATCTACTCAACTTGTCAAGGGACAAATAATTGAACTCTAAATGCTACACTTGTGGTTGGGATTCTCATGAGTTTATTAAGTGTGTTGACCACAAAGGAGAGTCTGGTGTTAAGAAATCTTAGGTTTTCAAATCAGTGACTGGTTGTGGGTGGGAGATGGGAGGGGTGATAGGAAAGCATAAGAAAGAGAGTTTAATTACAAAGGGGCATGAGAAAACATTTGAGGGTAGTGCATATGTTCACTATCTTGATGGTGGTAATGATTTCACAGATGTACAGATATGTCAGAACTTATCAAATTGTACACTTTAAATGTGTGCCCTTTATTGAATGTCAGTTACAACTCGATAAAGTTTAAAACATAAAAACTCTTAGCTTTTTAGACATCTTTCAAGTCTGTTATGTCTTGTCTCAAAGGTTTTCAAAAAACACTAAATTATTTTATATCTTCAAATGAGTTAGTCTAAGTGTCTTTAAAGATCTAGAAATGTGAAATTAAAATGATAAGAAAGATTCCAATCCAAAAACATCTTTCCTACTAATTCGTGACAGTACCTGAAATTCCCTTCAGTAGTTGATGGGAGTTGTGATGTCCTCCTAGCATCATCACATAAGCACCAAAAATTTATTTCCATTTCCCAAGGTGAGAAGGACTCATACACAAGAACAGCAAATCTGGCATAGAAAGGAAGTGAGAAAATCTGGAGCAAGGAGGCCACCCAGTTTATACTAGGAAGCTCTGGTACCAGAGTAGTTGGCAGGGTGAAGATGCTGTGCTGTAAGGGGTATGCAAATGAGAGTTGTAGTCCTCAGAGAACTGTATATCCCTTACATAGCATCATATGCAAGCTAATCCTTACTGGTTATGCTGGCATTGCTGAAACATTTGTTCTTTAGGAATACTTATATAAACAGTCCTTGAATAATCGATTCCCTTACAATTATTCAGAAAGACTTTTTACTTATTGTTGTTTTCCAAATGCATTATTCTCCTTAAATATAAAAAGCAGAAGATTGTTGTCACTTTGATAGGGATTGACTAAGTTCTAAATTTCCTATGCACATAGACAAGGAGGGGGATACTAGGA
The DNA here is from genome assembly GCF_057802395.1 of Ceratotherium simum simum. Lineage (NCBI taxonomy): Eukaryota > Metazoa > Chordata > Mammalia > Perissodactyla > Rhinocerotidae > Ceratotherium > Ceratotherium simum. Next base: position 68,709,852 of record NC_141900.1, on the reverse strand, counting down.
TATGCAGTCTCAAAATCTCCACATAAATATTAGAGTAAGAACCCCACATAACAAAGAATTTCTAACTTAGTAAAACCCCACTGGTGAGATCTATGATGAAAATAGTATGAGCAGAAGGTAAATTTAAAATCAAGAGAACACTATGAAACTGGTAGTTTTCAGTTAATACCATAAAATACAGATTTCTGTTATCAATGCTCTGTAATTTTTTTAAGATTCACAAATGTTTTTTAAAACATCTTCCAAGGCTACTAAATTCCAGGTCATATCGTTAAAATAGTAACATTTTAATAGAAATGCCAGGGGGGCTGATTTTATATCATTTCTCTTTGATAGGCAAAAATCACCTTCCATACTGGCCTAGTGAATCATCGATCATTACAAAATAGTTCATGGTCCACTCCAGACATGTCTAGTGGGACTACTGGGTATCAAAGAATAGTCGTTTATTATCATTGCATTAGAATAAAAGGAAACACTTGAACTTGGAAGAAAAACTGCTGTCACTCTAGTACTTTCCTAATGGCTTTCCCAGAGTAAAGACTTTAATGGAGATTTTTATTATTGTTCTTAATTAGACTAAACACATCTAGGGAGATGATCCCTAGTGATTCAGATTCATTTACTGAGAACCATGAGAGTATTCAGAGAAAACAGCAGTGGGAATATATACTTTGCAAAGAACTCTTGTTTTCAAAATGCTGTTCTTTTTCAGTCATGGGAATTTATTTACAATATTTATTTTGTGCCTTTTTAATTTAGGCGTTTCCAAGGCCAGCCCTTGGAAACACTTGGCCTAGGGAACCTACGGGGACAAATCGCTGGTTTAACCTTTCCTGGGAGTGCCACATATTACTCAATATTCTCTCATTCCTCTCCTTTACCTCACTAAAATGTATCTTCTCCTGTATTTCATGCCTCTTCGTCTGTGTTCTGTTAGATAATTTGACTATCTATTTTTTCTATTTTGACTTAAGGTGTCGCTGACAATGTATGAAGCCTACTAGAAAATATTTTTTTCATTTCAACCAGGATCGTAAATTCCTCAGCCAAAAGCAGTAAAGAATGATGCAAATTTTACACATAATGAAAGGTTCTAGAGGTCTCTGAAGATCTCTTTGAACAAAATGGCTTTTCCATTACCCTCAAACAGGACCACAGAGGCACCCTAAGGCATCCTTAGTACTCAAATGAGTTACAGGTAATAAGTGCTCAATAAGCCTTCATTTAAACATTTTTTAACTAAATGAAAGAGAAAAAAAGAGCCAAAGAACTGATCCCATCGAAAATATATTGGAGACTAGAGAACAAAGTCAGAGTCATGATCAGAGAAGTAGGAAGGGAGCCAAGAAAGAACTGAATTGCAGAATCCAGTGGGGAGAGAATTAGATTATTAATAGTGTCAAATCCTACAGCTCTAGAAAGCAAGGAAATGAGGACTAAAAAACAGTATTGATTGGTTATTAGGAACTCGTTATAATCTCCAAGAGAGCTTTTTTTTTTGTAATGTGATGGGAGCAGAAAACAGATTGTTAAAAATTGAGGAATTAGAGAAAAGTAGGAAAATGGTAACAATGAAGACAGACTACTTTTACAAGGGATTTGGCTTAAAGAAAGAGAAAGAGAAATGGATTAATAGGCAAAGTGGTGTCAGGATCAAAAGAAAGGCTATTTCTGCTGATGGGAGAGAACTGAGAGTGTTTATACCTGAGATAAAGAAGTCAGTTGAGTGGGAGAGATAAGGTGAAACTAAAGTGGAAGCCGATCTGAAGAAGATTAGAAATAGAGGATTAGGTTTAGAAATAAGAGAGTGAACTATATAATTTAAAGAAACAATCATGAATTTAAACTCTAAGATGTGAGAGAAGGAAGAGGTGAACCTCTGATTCATAAAACACAAGTTGCGATCATTCTCGTGGTTTCAGATGGAGCTAGGAGATTGATCAGAATCTAAAATCTTTAGAAAGAGATCTCCATATACACAAAGGAAACATATTTCCTTTGAAGAAGAGCTATAAAGTCTAATATAAATGCAAACAAAAATTTTAAAACCTGAAGAAATGAAATGTGAAAGCAAAGAAATGAACTGTGAAGGTGAAAAAGCAATGAATCTACATACTAGATTTGTGCATGTTGAAATTTTATTTATTCTTCTCAATACTTTTAATTTTTTAAACTTAAATTCACTGGCCTAAGGGCATGGGTTTCAGAGGTAAGATCAATAGAGTAATGTGTTCTAAGCCCTTCCTTGGATGAATGGACAGAGGATATGGAATCACTATTTTTCTCTATAACACTTGTAAATCTAGCCATTTCAGCTGGAACTGTGTGTGTGTGTGTGTGTGTGTGTGTGTGTGTGTGTGTGTGTTTGTGTCTTATGCCATACATTGTAGCAAAAGACTGAAAGGGAAATGTAAATTTTACGCCAAACATACTAACCAAACGTTGGGAAGTTGGCTGGCTGGAAGCAAGAGAGAAGAAAACTTCCAGTAGGCTTTGGGATTGGAGCATTTAGGAAGAGCTCTGTACTGATCTTCTCTAATTGCTGAAAAGGGGAAAGGAAAAGAAGAAAGATGTAACCTCTTTGCTCTGAAATCTACTCAGGACAAGGAGAAAGAAAAAAATTGCTAAAGGACTCGCTTCCAAGAAATAAGGGAATTAAATCATTGTTGCTGCTCAAAAACAATAAAAGCCACCTGCCACTAAAACATCAGTGGGGACAGAGTGCATTATGAAGTCTTCAGACAGTAGGAAGCTGAAACAGAGGCATTCCATCTTGATCCATGAACTATTCAGTACAGGCTTGGCGTGCCTGATGCCCAACGCTGCTTACCAAGAATGTCGGTGAGTCAGGAGGAATTTAGAAGCCCATGGTGATCTGTAAACTAGGAATCAGATGAGAATGGCACAGAAATGGTTGTTCCTAAGGCAGGCACTGGGAAAATAAACTTATTTATTACACACACTCAGGATTGTGGACTGGTAAAGTATATTGGTTTCACTTAAAATGTTGTGACTATAGATATTCTTGATGGCTTCGTCAGAAGCAATTAGATCTCCTTCACTCACGCTCCCTGACTTGGATCCCAGCCAAGAAGTGTCATCATTCGGTTGATGACTCCCATTTTCCCTCCTTATTTCTAGTCTTTTCACCAGAGCTTCAGCCTTTTATTTCCAGCTGCATTACAGAACGTATTTTCTTGGTTACCATCTCACACATAACATGATTAGGTTTATGCTCACCTTCTCTCATCCTAAATTTCCCAGTTTCTTTTTCCTAGTCCAAATTTCCCAGGCTTCAGAAGCCTTTGGGCACAAACTCACATAATTGTTAACATTCAAATTTCACTTCATACCTGCAAAGATAGGACTTCATGTTGGTTAAGAGTTTCTCAAATTCCCCCAAGCATTTCTGGGAATCTCCAGAAAGTGTCTTATGTTTCTGAAACTCTCACCACGCCACAGTGATATGCATACATAGAAAGAATGCTCCTTTTCCCTGCTCTACACCATACCCATCCTCCAGGAGAAATAAACAATAACACATTTCATGGGGCCCTTCAGTGAAAATGAGTCCTCTCAAATCAATCTCTAACCTCTCTATTTTAATGGCTCAGACTCAATCCTTGAACGGGACCAAGGATCCTATGCCACACAGTCCTCCCATCGCCCCAATATCATGTGCTTCCCCCAGTCACTTGGGCAGAAAACTTTCTCCTCCAAGTTAGTAAAATCATTCAAATACTTGCCCAAGGGAACTGCTAGAGCCAAGTCTCTATGTGACTGATGTTCAGTTTAGACAAAGCTGGACTTGCTCTCCTATATGTCAGTGACACCCAAGCTCTCATTCCCCCAAGCTATAAAACTCGATGCCACTTTTGAGGTATTCTCTTCTTCTATTCTACATAGTCAAACCATCAAAATCTCCTTCACTCTTTAGTTTCTCTGTGTCTGAGATTAATCTAGTGGTGTGTTGGAGCCAGCTCATACTGGCTTGCAAAAGCAAGTTGTTGTTTTCAGGAATTTGGTGAGCTAGTTTACCTCACATTGGTAGCTTGAATTCAGCCACTGTGAAAGTATTTACACTGTAGAAAGTGGCAAATTATCAAATCAGGGCTTTTGCCCCTAGAGTCAACGGTTAAACGCTTACCAGCGCACCACTGGATAAATCCAGTATTTTCATGCAGAATGGTACAATTCATTAACACCCAAATTTTCAAGGTAATCTCTCAGCTGCTCTTCTTGCCTTCGTTTCATCTGGCATCAACTCATCCAAATCAAATCACTGAATATTTTAAGATTTATATTAGTTCCTATTGCCACAGGGCTCAAGTGTAAATGTGAAGTCTTCAAATATGTCGCTGGCAATCTCAAAAAATGGGTTACATGAGATAGTCCATGTACACACTTAGCACAATGCTTTGGGCCATGGAAACCATTCAGTAAATACTGGTTGTTTGTCAGTATTATTTTTATTAGCACTAATCTCTTACTAAATTGCATTAAGTTCATCTTCACTTGCATTAAGAAAATCTCCATATTTTTCTTTGATACATCAATTCTTTCCTATCTCTACAAGTTTATCCCCCACCTGAAATGTCCTCGTATTCTTTTCCTTAACAAATATTTTCAGATGCAGAGCAAATCTTACCTTTCTCAAGAGCATATTCTGAACAACCCCAGACCACAACTATCCCTCCAGTTTCTGAATCCCTGTAGTACTTTATTCTTACCAAGACTTTGGCACTTTTAAATACAGTGTCACTAATATTGCTCTGGGTTTTTAATTTTTGCATGTGTATTTGCTTTCCATGATAACGTACGAGTTCCTCGAGAGCAAGAGGCATAATATCAACTTTTGGGGATCAAGTCACACACATACTTTCATGCCTTATGGCCTTCATCTATTCTCACCCACTCTCAACAGATTATTGTTCATGAGTGTGAATTTTGTGTACAGGAAGCCCTCTCAATAAGCCGATATTAATCAAACATTGTCCCATGACTGTTGAGCCTCCTATAATCCACTCTGCTTTTCACTTGGGGGAAAATAGCACTCTAAAGCAGAAACGTTTACCTCCTTCCAAACTGTGACCCCTGTGGTACATCCTTATTCTCTTTCATCTCTAAGAACAAATTAAAAATAATTAAAATATGAAGTTTTCATTTATTTTTATTACTTCATAATTCTAGCCATTTATAACTCATTTAAACATTGCCCATAAATTTCAAAATTATGTGGCAATAAAAGTAATTAAAAAACAGAAGTTAAAACAATGCCAATGGCCAATCCTGTCCACATTTAATATGAACACTGTCAGCAGAAAGGATGCCCACACTCAGGAGGGGTGAGATCCATCTTACACTGGGATTTCAATGTCATGAATATGCAGACAGAGTTCATCCCCAGTAAGACAGTGAGGGAGTTTGCTTTCCATAACTGAAAACCCCCATGTGATAAAAAAAAAAAAGGTCTTGATCCATCAGAATAGGTAAGCTAAGCACACTGATTAACTGCATGTCTATTCTGAGTGCATTTGTTCCCTTGGGGGTCTCTTCAGGATTGAATACTGAATCCATCAATATGTTCTCTGTTCCAACCCAGATGAGAAGAGGTTTATGGAAATTGCAAGGTCCATGATGAAGATGATGGTGTAACTTATTCAACCTTCCTGAAAATAAAAGATATAATTTAGCCTTTTGTTAGCTTGGAAGAGAAAAAATAAATATTTTTTTTCCCAAAAGATATGTCATTTCCACTGTGTTTATATGTAAGAAAGAGCATGTGTGTATGTGTGTGCACACATTTATTTTATTGATGGACTATTTGCTGTGCCACTAATGAAATCTTTGAGCTCAAGCAACCAGACATAAAGATCAAATAAATTAACATCAGCATTGTTTGAAAAATACACTGATTTCATCAGCTTCAAATTATTCTCCTTAGATGATTACTCTTTGGGGTTAAAGTATTATTTCCAAAAAGCATTTGCTAAAATTCATATCTAAACCAAGACGAAGCTGAGCATCGGAAGAGCCACAACCTCCTCTCAGAGCTGTAATCTATCAATCACAAACGATAACAGCAACAATGTTTTTACCACACCAGGGAGAGCAATGTATTTTTTCAGAGTCTTGATATTCTGATGATTCTAATAATACCCACAATCTTAGCTAATAACAACATGTGTTTCTGGAAATAATATTTTCATAGAAGATTTTTCATAATCATTATTAAGGGAGAGGAGCCTTCTTTTGAGTGATAAAGTAGTCATTAATCACCAGTCTGTGCCATTGGTTTCAATGATGTTGATATTACCAGGACCATCTGAAGAAAGGCCCACAGTAAGGCGAAATCAGTAGTTTAATTGCAGCAACTGAACTTAACAAAAATGGCTGATTTTAAAAAGATTACTGGCAAGTGAAAGATGTCAGGTGACTTGCATTTATGTCTGGTGGCATAGCAGGAGAACATCAATAAACACAACTCTTTAGTTAATTAAATTGAATTCTATTTTCTGAATCCCTTGGACAAAGGTTCTTCTAAGTAAGAAGTCAAAAGTGTTCTTTCACGCAATCTCCATTGCAAGTTTGCAGTTCCCTGCTTGCAGTCATAAAATTTGCAGACTAAGAGTGACAGGGCAATTGAATTTTCATGGGTTGGATTAGTGCTGATTCCAAAGAAGAGAGAGTTTACTACCAATGTTGCAATCTATGGTAATGAAATGAAATATTTAAATTAAATTCCAGGTTGAGCACAGCTTCCCTGCAAGATGGCCCTGGCATCTGTCTCCGAATTTCTCAATACAGTACATCACCTTCTACATAAATTGCACATTTATGCAAATGAAACTGCAAAAAAGTAAGAAGACTGAGTACAAATTTCTTCTTTTCCAATCTGAAGCATTGATTCAAACCACCATGAGTAGAAAAGTGCTATGTAATATTTACTTCAAATATCACCTGTTGGAAAAAAATGTCTGTATTAATTAAAAAAACAAACAAAGGAAGGAAGAAATGAAGAAGAAGAAGAAAGAAAGAAAGAAACAATCACAATGAAGGTTTTTCTTAAAGGCAGTTCAGTTTTCCATGCACCTCATTCAAATATAGAAAGAAACCGAAGGCAGGAGCCTGTTATCAGAGAAAAAGGTACAATTGCATTTTAACATCCTTAGATTCAATCTATATGTTTTTCTTCTTTTCTGCTCTTTTTATTCATGGACTCTTTACAACTTCACTCAAAATATGTTACCCAATCACCAACTCTACAAACAGAACTTTTCAAAGCCTTACAACTGCACTGAGGAAGCAATTCTGAAAATTCAATACAGCGATGAGGAGATATATCCGTTGCATAAAACTCTATTAGCTGGTGATGGTGCTGGAGGGTGAAACAGAATTAGGGTTTTACTTCATCTACTGATAGCTAGAGTTTGCAGGAAAAAAAGCCTTTACTGCGTAAAAGAATGGAAGGCAAAACAATTTAAATCTGTGTATGAATAAAAGTTATACAAGTATGAGAGCAAATTTTCAAAAGCTGGCAAAAGATGAGGAACTTTTGAGTGTGTCTACATCACCATGCAAAGTTTGGTTCCATGGTAGTGCTACTAGCATTCCGGTGGCCACTATTTTGAGTATCTGTACCACTGTTTCCCACTTAACCCAGACAATCAGAGTTCATTCAATGACGATTATTAAGTGCCTACCCTGTGCTGGTCTCATGTTCCATGATCTAGACGGGAGATAGATATGCTTAACACGAATATATATAAACCCAAATAGTATGCAATATTTGTTTTATGCCAAGGGCACCTTGGAAAAAGAGTAGAGAACAAATAAATGAATTTATATGTTTATATTACAGCTAATTTCAGTTCTAGCTAATTTTTACACTAATTGAATCTTCTGAGCACTAAATAAAATTACAGTTAAAATTTTTAAATAAAAGATTCTGTTCTAATTATTATTTAAATCATTTTGACAAAGGAACAATGTCAACATTTCCCCACTGTTATCCATCTTAGGCATTAGCCAAGTAGTTTGACTGATGTTAACACTATCTGTAAGACCATTTCATACCTTTACCAAACAGGCAGTAATTTCTTGGCTTGGGGAAAAAAATCTGATAATTTTTTCAATGTCATTTGTGTATTTTTTGTTTGCTTTTGTTTTTATGCCATAATTTTGAATAACTTCTACCACTGGTGTGGCTTCGTCTTAATAATTTTAATTAATATTAATACAATTAATTTTGTGTCTTGAGACTCAACTATTACCTTTTTTTCAAAAAGCACTTCTATTGATTCCATTTGAACTCCACTAGTTATATTTCACTAATCTGAATACTATCAGGTGATAGTATTCATATTATGAATATTTTATTTACATCCAAGCCTATGACTTTGCATGTATATATGTACGTATCTAATTGTCAAATAATACATATGTTTTACAAAATAATTACAAATATATAATTTATAAAAATAAAAAGTTTGCTTATTTTTACTACATCATAATCATTTTTCTATGACAATACATAACAATATATATTGTACTAATGGCTGTAAAACAGTTTATTGTAAGAATTGCTGTAATGTATTAGATAATGTATTTGACTAATTTAACCAATTTGTTGCTGAATATACAAGTTTATTAACAACACACATTTATTTAGTTCTTACTATGGACCATGCACTGTTCTAGGAATTTGAAATATAGCAAAGAACAAACACAAATTTTTGCCCGCTGGGAGCTTACATTTTAGTTTTGTTTCTACCACAAAAGAATTATAGACCTATTTGCACAAAGCCTTTGAGATGCAGAGAAATTTAATAATTACTTCTATGTGTAAAGTATGAATGCAGAGATTGTGCTGTGATTTGGGATTACCAAGGAGTTCCTTGAGAGGTGGGGTGTTTTTGCTGCCGTATAATCTAATCCTTCAGTATCTATCCCCAAAGCACCTCCAAATAAACATAGAATCAAATAAGAAGAAGGAGGAGAGGGGAGAGGAGGAGGAGGAAAAGGAGAGGAAGTATGCTCTGCAAATGCAGCTTCAAGATAACTCTAGTTCCTCTGCTCCCTCCATTCCAATAAGATTGTTTTCCTCAGCTCTTCCTATATAGAAAACCTGAAACTCTGACTCAACAGTGATGACTTAAAGAACTTGTCTCTGTTTCAAGATTTGTTCCTTCCCCCTAATTGGCTGCAGGTCATTTTTGTTTGACATGAGCTCTCACACACTGACTTGTGGTCAACACAAACCTGCTCACAGTTGAGCATCCTGCGCTTTTTACAGTATCCCTCCAGCCCTCTCTATACTTGTATATATGTTTTTTTATTTCCTTATAGATGTTTCAATATAGACATGTTTTAAGACCTGAAACTGACATATTCCAAATTCCTCCCTTTCAGAAAAGAAACAGAAACAGAAACAGAAAGAGGTTAAAATTTGTCACTAAAAAGATGACCATGTCTGACAAGCCTAGATACTTTCCCACTGAATAGACCGTATTTTTGTAATACACAGGCCCCATCCTTGACTCTGAAACTCCTTTTAACCTGTTCGGCCTTGTCATGCCACTCTTCTGGGTATAAGAACAGCAAAGGTAAGGGTACCAGAAACTCAGCTGAATGCTGGTGTGGGGTGAATGTAGTCAACATGGCATGGTGGGAAAAGACTTTCTTCTCCCCACCTCAGCTACCCCTCCACACACACAGACCTCAAGAAGCAATGGTAGTATCAGCGGACAGTAGACAGGAATGTCAGTAGAAATTAGGAAACCACCTGACACAAAGGTGGCCCTATGTGGCAATGCGTCAAGTCTTCTGATTCTCCTTCTACAAGGTCCTGGGCACCAGAAATGGCACTTTGGATGCCTCAAGAGCAGAGAAGTTGATCCTTTTGCTGTGAATGCTGCACCTTTCAGGGGTGGTGGTAACAGAACATGGAGAGAGTCTCCAGCTTGCCAGAGAGGTGCAGGGATCCATTCCAAAGGAATTGGCCAAAGATTATAGCAGGGCATGCTTCAGACTAAAGGGGGCACACCTGGGGTCCAGATGCCAGTTAAAATGAGGACAGACAGGGGCTGAACTCTAAGTGAGCCCCCTTGGGACTGGGAATGCTCTGTGAGAGCTGCCCCAGGGGCAGAGAGAGGGCATACTTTAAGGGGTGAGATGGGAGTGCAGTCATATTAATTTTATTCTAAAAAGAACTGTGGCCTTCTTTTGTACTCCAAGCTGACGAAATAGGACATTTATGTTATATGAAATATCTCTTATTGAAGAATGTGTATTTTTTCATGTGCTCTCAATAAAGCATTCCACAATGCTGTAGAGAATTATACACACACACATATACAGATTTTATATATATATATACACATATACAGATTATATACATATATAATTATAATCAGATTTATAAACAAGTCTTCAGAAACTTAGGAACATAGAATATATACAGGTGTTCATGAAAAATTTGACTATACTACTCTAAAATTTATTTTAAATTATTTAAAGGATAAAATGGCCAAGCAGATTTATGTTACACAATTAATAGAATTTTTTTTAATTAAGCTTCAGAGGCCATAGAGCAATTATGCTAATTTCATTTCTTGCAAAAGTTCTTCTAAATTGTAAATCCAAAAGCCCCTCATAAAGGAGTTTATTTTAGATTAAACTGCTCAAGACAGGTCATTACAAAAATGACAACCCACATGCAGAAAAAATTTTTTTTCTTCCAAAAATATTAAAAAAAGCTCTAAATCATCTAGACTTTAACTCACAATTTTAAATATATGTATTTAAAATGAGCAAAGAATACTGTAATAATTTGAGGAAATATATAATTTTCCTCTTAAAGTTCCCAAATGTCAGAAACTTTTCTGTTCTTTCATTATTATTCAACTCAAAGGAATAAATTCTGTTTAAAATATGACCCTGATCATGAAAGATGAGGAAAGACTGAGGAATTTTCACAGATTGTAGATTTGACAACTGAATGCAATGTGGGATTCTTGATTGGATTCTGCAACAGAAAAAAGGACATTAATGGAAAAACTGGTGGGATTCAAATACCATGTGTGGTTTAGTTAATAGCATTATGCCAATGTTAATTTCCTGGCTTTGATCACCGTACTATGTTTATGTAATACGTTAATATTAGGGGAAGCTGGGTGAAAGGTATACAGGAACTCTCCATAGTATTTTTCAAAATTTTCTGTAAGTATAAAATTATTTCAAAATTAAAAGTGTAAAACAAATCCCTGAGTAGAAACGTCCTTTGTTTCCTTATGCGATTGGGTAGATTTTAGCTATAAATGAAATATCTTTCTGCAGCATGCCTAAGGGAAGATCTCGTGATAATGAGAAAAATAATTCCTCACCACCTTCAGGACATTTATTTGATGGCATCATTTGCATAAATAAAAATATATTTTTTATCTTGGTAAAAACACATTTAAAAATTCAGCAATTAATGATTTCCAAAAACTATGATAATGATGATGATTGAAACTACTTTACTGCAGGCTGTATCCTCTGCATTATGATGTTAAGCTATAATAACCATGTTTTTTCCCCAGAGTCATTTTTGAGTCTAAGGTAAAAAGTGCTTTTACAGATTGCATTCCACAGTGTTCTTTGGGATCTTGTCATAACACTGTAAACTACAGCAGAATCTGGAAATGTGGGCTAAAGAGGCCCTACCCAAGAGGATTTGCTAAAGAAATGACTAATGGATTTCAGTGTGAAACAGTTTCATTTTAAGTTTATCCCAAGAGCATTAAGCTCTGAGGGCCATGTTATTGGGAAGTTTAAGTTCAATCCACTTTCACTGTGAATTGAGTGCAAAGGCCTGTCTTCAGATCCCTAAATTTTAACTTTGAATTATTCTCGGTCAGCCAACACACTTATCCTCAAGGGAATGAGATATAATAACCTAAGAAATAGGACTGCCTTTACTTTAGAAAGTAAGCAACTTTGTTATTTTAAGGTCACAATATATCACTCCTTACCCAAGACAACTCTCTTTCTGGCCTTCCCCATGACATAAATTCCACCTTTCAGACACTCATTTGGTTTAAATTTTCTGATAGCAGCAGGTTTGAAGGAAAAGCAAACCTGTTCCTTGGAAGGGCACTCATGTGTATAGTCATCCACTAATACACAAACTAGTAAGACTAGGTTTGGCAGATTGGCTAGTTTTTAACTCAAGAGACAAAGAGGACTAGCATAGGACAGGGAAAACCTGAGAGTGCAAAAGTATAAACTTCTGTCCGGAGAGGAGCATAAGGAGTAGGAGACTCCGGAGCCGAGGAAGATGGCAGAGGCACTAACATAAACCTCACTTGCTTACAACCAGCTGGAGCAAAGCCTTTTATGACCCTATCTCAAAGGCGATGATGGTGCCTTTCTGAAGCAGTCAGGATGCCGGCAAGTTGTGCTGCGTAGAGAGGAGAAATCAAATTCACAGCTGTGAATTGTCTTGTTCCAGATCTCAGCCGATGCACATCACAAGACGCTACCAAAAATATTAACACAATTTACTTGGAGCTCTGAGCTCAGATAAACATGAGTGCCAAGAAATACTGTCATAAAAGCAATCAATGCAGAATAATGGCTATTCTTGAAGGGAAAAAATAGCTTCGAAGTTGTTTTGAAACCACAAAATATCCCATCGGAGGTTACCATACAGTGTGTTTATTGCCAAGGTAATTTTACCTCCACTGGAATAATAGGATCAGACAAAAATAAAGTGTTAGGAAAAAACACAAAGTAAGAACTACTGTATACTTCTTTTCAGTTATTTTAAGGCTGTGAGTAGTAGAGATAAACCACATGCCTCCAGCCTTTTGAAAGCATCTCTCTCCACACTTTGCCAGCCCCCCCAGGAAATTTCTTGTCAGTCTTTGTGCCACTGTTTTTAATTCCAGCTGGCTTTCCAACTCTTTTCCAAGAGTTTTCTTGAAACTCTTTGGAAGAAACCATTACATCTTCTCAGATTGAAAAATTTAATTGGTATAAACAAAATTATCATATGATTTCAACACTTCCCCTTTCCACAGTGCTCCATCCAAAACTATTGAACTAATTATCCTTCTAAGGATTTGGCCCAAACACAATCACAGCTTCTTTGTTGAAACAATTTCTCACCTTTTAAAAAATAAGCTGGCAAGGGAGGCTTGGTTTTTATTTTATTATATTTTATTTGTATTAGTTTTTTTTTTCTATGGATAACTCTTTTGGAGTCAAATTCAGTCCTATGTGTCTATTGGATTGAATACAGGGTCCCTATGGCTCCAGGTAGGACTGGCTTCATGGGTATGTGACCTGCAGAGTCGCACAGGGCCCCATGCTCAGAAGCATCCTGTGCTTGGTTTAATGCTCTGCTGTCACCATCGGAAAATTCTTATTAATTTTTGAGCAAGGGCCCTAAATTTTCATTTTGTATTGGGCCCCACAAATTATGTACCTGGCTCAAGGTGACACCTTGGTTCAACAAATCCCAGCCAGAAGACCCTGCTCCATATCCTGCCTAACTAGCCAGAATCTCTACCAGGCTTGGCCTGATCCTGAAGAAATTCAGCCTCCTTGAGAGTCATTTTTCAGAAGGCTGCGACAGATTTGTTTCTTAGCTGGAGCCTTCTTTTAAAGGACCAGGTAACTAATGGGGGGAGGAGAAAGTGTATATGGGGAGAAGGGTGTAGGAAACTCTTGGAAAATGTTTTGTGAGTGTTTTAAGTTAGACACAGCATTTTGGGTGTTTCTAAATGGCAGACCTGAACTCTACATATCACTCTCTATGAATATACACCATAGTCAGTTAGTACTGAAAAAACAAATAATTTTAACTTTATGATCATACCTTACAAACTAGAAGGGACTTTAGAAATTATGCAGTTCAACCCTTTCTTATTTCTATTTCACTGAGAATATGAAGACCAGAAAGCCCATAGGCTCACAAATAGTTAAGAGTTCAGTGGTGATGAAAATCTAGGTATTCTGGTTCCCAGTTCAGGGTGCTGTCAAGCACATCACTCAGCTTCTGAAAAACAAAATACCGTTTACAAAGCTGGTCCAACAAGGCACAGTTGTGATGTTGCTCCAACAAGGCACGGTTGTGATGTTGCTAAGGGTGGTCCCAAGGCATCATTCACACCTTTTTACAAAGTGTCCACCCCCCCCATAGAGCACCCAAGAGCTTGTCACACCAATTCTGTGAACACCAGGGCCAGATCATTGTTAAAGTCAGCCTGGGTGGCCTTGAGAGTAGTGATGGTTGTGGGTCTACATTGTTATCATGGGGGAGGTGGGGGGGAACAGTTACAAAGCATAGTTTTCAAAGTATTTTTTTATACAAAGTGTATACTGCAGCTCTCACTGTATATAATCCTGTATTTTTGACTTGTTTGAATATTGCTGGTTCTGAATAGTAGTCCCGTCTTTATTCGTAAGCAAACATGGCATACGATTCCCCCCAAAACACATTTTTCTTTTCTAGACACTTTTCATATTTATTATTGATTTTTATGGGCAGGGATCCTTTGGCTGTGCATGAAATTTGAGAACAAAGAAAGATTTCAGTTCTGATTTTGTTGTGAAGTTAGAGCTCCCTCCAGTGATCTATCTGACTGACTGAACTTAAAAACATCCTTTCCAGCTGTTTCTTGATGCGTGCAAATAAATCTAAGATGTAGCCTTTTCAATGCAGATTTCTTTCCCTTCTAAAAATTAAAGTCAGCCAGTAAATACATACATATTGATTTCTCCTGAAATCTTGTTAAATATCCGTATTCATCTATCCTCTAATAGAATATTTAGAGAGTAGAATCAATAAAATAGGACACGATCAAGGAATTTTCATTTTGGCAGAGAGATTGTGCATGTATTGTTATTATTTATGAACTTCTATGACTGCAGGTGAGAGTTAACTTGCATAGTTATTAGCAAACAAAGAAAACGGACAGGATAAGTGCCCTACCATTCACACTGGAGTTGTTATTTATATTTCAGAGGCTTTTTAAATGAACTGGAATAACTTTTTAGATTTATCACAGCCACCTTTAGCATTCCTCCCATAAACCGCCTTCAATTTACTGGTTTCTACAAGCCAAGCATGACACTGCCCATATCAGCGATGCCGTATAACTGGATCAACTACATGTCGTACCCAAAGGGATACATGAATAATTCATGACACTAACCAAGGGCCAAGTGGATATTAAATCACTTTTGACTGTGAGAAAACTAGTTATGATTTTTGTGATTTATTTAGTTAGTTACTTACTCGTTTATTTAATTCCTCTGAATACCAGATAAGATACTACCTTGCTCAGTATCACGGAATCACAGCCAAGGTAGTTGGTAGGATGCTTTCTCAACCACAGATTTGTCTATTCCGTCTCTCTCCTTCTCCCTCCTTTTGTTCCTTTCTCTTCTTATCTCTTCTATTTTTTTAATCTCTTCCTCTGCTTTCCCCCTTCTATTAGGTTTCATTGAGACTCACACCTTTAGAGCTGATGACTACATTAAAGATAATCTAAAACAATCCTGTGATTTTATAGAAGAGAAATTCAAGAAGGTTGAGAAGTTTGACCTAAATTACATCAAGGTTTCCTTTTCCTCGGTCCTTTCTTTGCGGCAAGGTCATAAGCACACATTAGGTTCAGCGCACCCCCGGGTATTTATTATAAAACTGACCTTTGTTTCACCCCAGTCCATTGTCTAAGGTTTGGGTTAATACTCAAGAATATGTATGCAGCAATGGAAATAGAGCTGATAGAAATGGTTTTCTGCATAAAGTGATCTTAGAAAATTTTTAAAAACAGGAAATTGTGGGGCCGGCCCCGTGGCTTAGCAGGTAAGTGTGTGTGCTCTGCTACTGGCAGCCCGGGTTCAGATCCTGGGCGCGCACCAACCTACCGCTTGTCCTGCCATGTTGAGGCTGTGTCCCACATACAGCAACTAGAAGGATGTGCAACTATGACATACAACTATCTACTGGGGCTTTGGGGAGAAAAAGGGGAAAAAAAGGAGGAGGATTGGCAATAAATGTTAGCTCAGGGGCGGTCTTCCTCAGCAAAAAGAGGAGGATTGACATGGATGTTAGCTCAGGGCTGATCTTCCTCACAAAAACAAAACAAAACAAAACAAAAAAACGAGAAATTGCATGAGCTTACAATATTGCAAAACTATGGACTCTGGTACTTTAAGAGTATTTTTTCTTGAAAAATGCCTTGCTTTTGCTTCTTTCAACAAATCTAAACAATAGAACTTCATTTGACATCACTTCTCTTGACAATGATGTTAATAATATTACGTTATATTTCTCTAGCATGTTATACTTTACCAAGTTTGTTGTCACCTAGTGTACTATTTCAGCTAACTAGAACAAAGTCTTCCTGAATGTCATGGACTAGTACTACCTGTGGAAGAATGTAAGGACGCAATGGAGACTTCAGATGACCCTTTACCTTTCACGCCACCATTAGCTCTAGGTTATTGTCTCACTGTGCTCCATATTCACCCAAATGTTTATGCAGTTTAAAGGAGATGTCAAATTTAGCACTTGAAATAAGAAGGTTATCAAGACGTGGATAGTTAAGGCAAATTGCCTAGTCAAGAAAAATTGCTGCAGCCTCCTCAGCAAGCACAGGTGATTTGTCGCCATTAGCCACGCCGAAACGTCCAATAGGAGGAGTAAATCTAGGGACAGTCCCAGGTGTTTAACTCG
Organism: Ceratotherium simum simum; assembly: GCF_057802395.1. Lineage (NCBI taxonomy): Eukaryota > Metazoa > Chordata > Mammalia > Perissodactyla > Rhinocerotidae > Ceratotherium > Ceratotherium simum. The sequence continues at coordinate 68,693,117 of NC_141900.1, read as the reverse complement.
AGCAGTAAAGTTTCCTTTGAAGGAACCCACCCACCTGGATCAAAATGTTAGATGAGAAGGTTCGAGAATGTCCAGCCATCTTGCTAACCTGGATTGCTTACACTGTTCAAATAGTTTTGCTAGATGTAAGCTATTTTAGTAAGAAAGTAATTGAAACTTATACTGAGAGCAATGTTCACTCTGTAGAGAAACATAGCAATCCCAGGTTACTCACAAGTCTCAGTTTCCATGAGCAATAGAATAGCTTCTGTGACAGGAGAAAATCAAGCCTCTTACCCTTATGCAGTGGATCTCAGATTTTAGGAAGCATAAAAATCACTCGAAGAGGTTGTTAAAGTGCAGATTCCAAGACTGCCCCCGAAATTCTTTTCCAGTAGATGCCAGGTACACTAAAGGTATCTTTCTTTGAATCAGGAATTTGAGGTGATTCTGATATGGACCGCCTGGGTACCACACTTTGAGAAACAATTATGTAAACTAGGTCAGTAAAACACGTCTTGAGTCTGGGAGGGGGGTTGACTATCACTGTGTTACTTTTAACTACTTCCTCTGCCATAGGAAGAGAAGCAGAAGCCGTAATAAACGGGCTCTATCCCTGCCTGGCATGCGAGAGTCTCTTCAGCTTCTGCATGAGCAGCAATGGATCATTTTCTAAGATCCACTTTACAGAATACACAAGGTTATAGGAAAGATTTTTAAAATATCTGTATGTAAAAAATATTTCCCAAAGCATAAAACACCAAAGTAAAGTGTTTATTTGACTAAAGAACAAAACGTTAAGGGAATTTGCCAGCATAGTTTACAACGTACAGATACATACTTCAGTTAGAATCACAATGTCTTCTCTCCTTGACTCAATTGTTGAAAAAGACCGAAGTAAACTCCTCTAAAATAGTAATCCTAATGTATGAATTATTTGAAGAAGATGTACAAAAGTTAAAAATAATATCAATAAAAAAATAAAATAAAATAGTAGCCCTGTACAACTGAACTTAGTCCATCAATCTGAGAAAGCAATGCTAAATTTACCCCAATTTTTCCAAGCGGTTTAAGTTAACTTTTGAAAATTGAGTCCATGTTCTTCATCAAGATAAGCCAAAATAATAAGAGCAGGCACCCTGGCATAAGTAAAGACAAGGGCTTTGGACTGAGACTGAAAAATGCAAGTGTGGGCTAAATCAAAGCTTTAAGTCATCTTAATACCTCAATCCCATCATCCATAAAATGGGGATTAATAATGTTTTTCTCCCCTCGAGGGTTGCTTCAAAGACATAACTAACAAAGCAAATGATTGTAAATTATTTTGTAGGCCTGCTGTGTTGCTGCCAAATAAGAAAATTTCGATTTAAAAGCTGGGATTTTCAGAAGCTTCAAAATATTACAAAGCAAGTCACATTTCATGGCTAATTTGAAACATCAGGGGTTCCCACAAGTTGCTTATAATGGTATTTTCCAACTCCCGTGTTATTTGATGATTTATACAGCTTCAACTTTTACGGTTGAACCCAGCCATTCCTCTCTGGCTGTGATTTTCTTTTATCAATACGACCAGCTCACATAACTGTCTATATCTTCAGGGGATTAAGTACTACTTTTTATCTGGACCTGGGAAGAGTAAATTCAGAGATGAGAAGAAATTTCTGGTTGCAAGTCCAATGTGTTATTTATTTAGATCAGAAAAAGAGCTGTTACATACAGGTTTAGGAAGACTTTTTAAAGCACTGATAAAAACTCTGTGTGTCAAATGGAATGGCACTGAAATTATTTTTGCACCTTAAAGCTCTTATGAGTTGAACTAAACTTTCAGCAAAAGAGTCTGGTTCTCCTTCTGGATTTTTGGACTTGAAAAGACAAAAGCCAAGCCAAGCAAAGTAAAACAACAGCAAAAGCAAAACAAAAGCAAACAAACAAAAGAACTGATTGCACCAAATCTTTGAATCACAATATTAAGGTAACCAATATTTGTACATTTAAAAGGAACGAGGAGACATCAGGAACTCTGGATGGAGGCGGTATAAGAGACATACAGTGTTTACCAAGAGCAATTTATCCTAAGAATTGGCCAGGATATTAGATAAAAATACAAATTTCTAGACTCCAGTCTAGCCCCCCTGAACCAGAATCTTGAGAAGAAAGCCTGGAAATCTGAATTTTTAGCAAGTGTCTGAGATTCTTGTTACATAAGGTGGTGTTGGCAGATCAGCAGCATCAGTATCACCTAGAAACTTGTTAGAAATACAGAATCTCATGCGGCACTCCAGACCTGCTGAATCAAGATCTGTAACTTAACAGGATCCCCAGGTATTTGTATATACACAGAAGCATGAGATGATTCTTATATTCTAACAAGCTTGGGAAACAAGTATAATGGAAAGAGTCAGATGATTTGGGTTGGGGTCAAGCCCTGCCTCTGCCACTAAACACCCTGAGCTTCCTCCTATGAATGCCTGGGAGTAGAGTAAGAGGTTAAGTGTGAGTTCTGCATCAATGAACCGATCAATAAGCCATCAAAGGCTAAGAGTTCCTGGAGGTTCTTATTTGGAGAAAAGGGAGAGGAAGGACTAGCTAGGCAAAGATTGTTATTAAACAGTTGTTGAGGACCTACCACATGATAGGTAGGTGCCAGGCAATGAAAAAACTGTCAGCCTACATAGAATGAAACACACACACACACACACGCATGCATGTAAACCTGGTGAAAACTGAATGAGGTCAGTGGATTGAACCAATGTATCATGCAAGGTGTTGCCATCGGGAGAAATTGGGTGAAGGCTACACAGGATCATTCTGCATTATTTCTGACAACTGCATGCGAACCAACAATTATATTAAAAAGTTAAAGAAAAACAAAACAAAACTCCAAGCCCAACAAGGATCCTAATTTTGCGTTGGCGAAATCTAAGGCTCAGGAAGATTAACTAACTTTCCTAAATGTCGTTACTAATAAAAGAGATAAATTTGGAAAACAGTAGCCTGTGGTGGATGGTGCATCAAAGAAGAAATTCACAGGCTGGGCTGCATCTCTGTGTTTTCTGTGTTATACTATAGAGCGTAACTGTTACAGCTTTTATCCTGTTCATTAATGCAGGCACTATTGAATCCAGTACTATATTAATTCAACATAAAGCTAAGCAAGCAGAAAAGAAAGGGAAAAAAATAAATCTCTCCATCATAAGTATTATTAGATCTACTATCACGGAACAGGAAACCAGATGCTTTAAAAGAAAAAAATTTAACTCACTCAAGTTTCAATCTCTTTCTTTCTTTTACACCTTGAAGAGGAAATATTTTGTTTCTTGAGAGGGACAAGCAGTATAAATCTACTCCATATTGTAAATCAAAGTCAACAGAAAATCTTTTCATCTTTAAGTATTATTTTTTAAATGTTATTTTTAGAAGTATTTCCAATGAAATCTGTTTACCTTAGCGAGAGGGAAAGAGAGAAAGAAAGAGGGGAGAGGGCAGGGAGGAAAGGAGGAAGAAAGGACAAGAGGAAAGAAGGAAGAAAGGACAAAAGGAAAGAAGGAAGAAAAAAGGCTAATAAAAGAGGTAAAGGATACACTAAGGGCTAAAAAATACACTGGATTTATTTTTTTTTTCGTGAGGAAGACTGGCTCTGAGCTAACATCCGTTGCTAATCCTCCTCTTTTTGCTGAGGAAGATTAGCTCTGAGCTAACATCTGTGCCCATCTTCCTCTACTTTGTACACAGGATGCCACCACAGCATGGCCTGATGAGTGGTGTGCTTGTCCGCGACCGGGATCCGAACCTGTGAACCCCAGGCTGCCAAAGCGGAGTGCACGAACTTAACCACTACACCACTGGGCTGGCCCCTGGATCTATTTTTTTTTTTAAATGAGCACAGAACAAAAACAGAACATTCAAAAAGTAAGCAAACAGTCAACAGAGTTTTGTTTTTTTCTTTTTAACATTCTCCCTCAACGTGAGGATATACATTCTTTACCTATCAAATTGGAAAATACATATTTAAAAATAGTAAGTTCTGCTAAAGATGCAACAGGATGGACCTATCATATACTTGCTAGTAGAAATGGAATTGGTATAACCTTTCTGGAATACACTTAGGTAGTATGCCTCCAAAAGTGCAGACTTCTATGCAAGGGCATTCATCGTGTCATCATTTCTAATAGTGAAAAATTAGAGATAATATTAATGTTCAACAATTATAAATTCAATTATAAAACATCAACATAATAGAATGAAAAGTCATTTAAATAATGTATTTGAATAATGTTTATTGATCTGGATAGTGATCATTATGTTACAAATAAGTTTTTTAAATATTAACAATGATTATTTCTGAAAGGTGAATTGTTATTTTCTTTATACAATCGATTTTCTCAATTTCCTTCAATAAACATGCATTAATTTTAAAATTAAAAATGGATGGCTCTAGGATCTTCACCGGAAGAGAAAGAATGAACTTTCCTGGAAGGTGGCTGTGTCTGTGATTTTCATTTTCATCACTAAGTTATGTGACTTGGGAGGAGAAGGAAAGTAAAGAGGTACAAAGATTGAAGGAAGGGCTGGAGGCACGTCCCCAGCCAGGATTTCCCAAAGACAATGAGTTATGACCAGTAAGGAGATGAGAACTGTCAGTCATGTGAGCTCTGCCTGCCCAGACCCTGCGTGGTCACCTTTGGTTAACAATGAAGTTTTTTAGATTAATCCATTTCGGTGCTTTTCTGTGTTTTTTTTTCCCCCCTAAATTCTCTATTAAAAGCTTGTTTGAAAAAGTTACACCTTGTTTTGCATTGTTTTCCTCCATCCCAGACATACCTAGAAGAAGAGCAGTACTATACCTTCGAAGGCAGGCGGATGACATGGTGGCTTTGATTGACATCCCTGCTTGGGCCCAGGAGGGGGCATTTAGAGAGGAGGAAATACTGGAAGAGCTGTAACTACAGATTCTGCTCCCTTCTTTTTTTGAGCTTGGTTTCTATTTTATATACAAAATAAGCTAGACTCTGTGGCAGTAATTTGCACTGTCATAATACTGAAACAAGCCTTGTCTTTAAATATGAAATCAAAGAAATCCTGAACATAAATGGATGTTTGAGCACCAAAAGTCTCTTTGCATACTACATTTTTACAAGACAAGTGTTTAGAGTCTGAGTGTGTGTATGAATGCATGTGTGTAAGGGTCCCTATGCACGCACAATAGTGAGATTTCTTCCTTCCATGTGAGCATAAGACAGAGAAGACTCAAACTCTAATAAAACCTTGCACTCCTCTTAAACATAAAAATCTTTTTTCTTTTTTTTTTTTAGCAAATAGACCAGTCAGCTCAGAGAGAAGAAAAGGAGAGATACAGGTAGTTGTTTACAATTAAGCCAAACCAAGGATAACCATCAGGGCTGCTGCCTTCCTCCTCTACACCAAAAGGCAATGTCAGACTCTGTCCTTGCTCTGAGTCCCGCAGCTAAGGGGCACACACGTGTAAGTCCACACACTGTGTGTGAGCACAGTGGATAGTCAATAGCTGTTGAATGAAACCCAAAAGCAGAATTCTATGTTTGGTTAGTGAAGAATTTGAGGGGTGGATAAAAGTTAGGGAGGGGAGGCATCTCATAGTCACAATCACCATTGTTTCTGTACAAATAGCAGTTATACAGACAGTGTTCTATTTTTATTTTTGATGAAAAATCAAGAAGTAAATAAAGCAAAGTCATGCAACAGTAGTCAAATCTCATTTGAGAACATTCAATATTTGCGAAAGGTTCAGCCTGCAGAGGTGTAACTCAAATTTTTCACCGGATCAAACAAGTTAGCAGATATGCAATAGTTAGCGGAGTTTCATAAATTAACAAAACAATGTTTGGACTTCTGGGAGTCTCCTCTTTCAGCTTGCCATTTGATTTTCATAGATTTTCTATCTTTACACTTTAAAATATCCACCATCACATAAAGCTTACATAGATTTGATGTACAAGTGGCCTCCCTTTGCTACAAGTGCCAACAGCTATATATCTCTATACTTATAAAGTCTTAGAGTTTATGTGACAGAAGACACTTAGATGCATCTATTACTCGGCTAAAAAGTCTCTATATTTTCCTGTTAAAACAAGTTGCCTGTTGCTTCTTAGGAAAGGACTTTTTCAGCATTAACAAGTGGTCTATTGTTAGAGCCGGCCCGGTGGTGTAGTGGTTAATTTCACACACTCCGCTTAGGCTGCCCAGGGTTCACAGGTTCAGATCCCAGACATGGACCTACACAGTGCTTGCCAAGCCATGCTGTGGCAGCGTCCCATATACAAAATAGAGGACGATGTGCACAGATGTTAGCTCAGTAACAATATTCCTCAAAAAAAAGAAGATTGGCAACAGATGTTAGCTCAGGGACAGTCTTCCTCACACACAAACACACATACATAAATGGAGTATTTCCTCTTTGATTTAGCAGCACAATCACCCACTGAGTCCTAAGTCCGTGTTCAAAGTCAATAAGGTTGATCTAGGGTGACCATATAATGTATTGGACAAACTGGGACACCTTTGATAGTGAATGGAACCGCTAAATAGACAGGCAAACTTGGATGCCTGGTCAGCCTAGTCATGTTGCAAACTGAATAGCTGTTTCTTGGTGCATAGCTGTTTCTTGGTACATAGCTGTTTCTTTTACCCTACTGCAATCATTGTTGAGATTGCATAAGATATAAATTTATATTTCCCAGAATGTAAAAAAAAAAAGCCCAAAAATACAATAAAGGCAGAATCTCAGTAATGTAAATGATTATAAGGTGATAGAAGACAAATTATTCATTCCCTACTCACTCTCTCTGGCTTTGCTCCTTTCTGGCTCAGAGATCCCTCCTGCCTGTGCTTTCTGCCCGTGATGCTCCTGCCAGGCTGCAGGCTACATACAAGAGAACATAAAACAAGTTACAATACCAGCAAATGCCTCACTTGGTGATTATTTCAAATAGAAATTGGATGCAAGATCTGTCACAGAGCCACTGTGGAGAACATGATTCACCTAGAAAAAATGAGAAGTTGTCTTTACATCTGTTTGCAGTTTCAGTGCTGGAGAAACCAAATCTCAGAATACTTTGTCATTTTTCACTTCTTTTCCCTTGGTATCTTCTCATTCTACTTATACATACACTTAAAGTCTGGAAGCATTGGCATTCCTGCTCTTATTATTCTTCCCTTTTGCCACTGCTAGAAAATTCCACCTCTAAAACTTGCTGATTCACATTTACATTCTTAAAAGTTACAAAGTGAAAAGATACTAGTTCCTTTTAGGCCTTTTTTGTCTTGATATCTGATTTTTCCCTGGACATTCTATATTCATCCAGAGGCACCAATCTGGGTGATTTTCAGAAAGATAAATTAATCCAGAGAAAATAAGCTACCATCTATTCTGAACTTGCCACATTTCTAGTAATGGAGGGGGAAAATAAATATGCTTCTACTTTCTGAGCAAAAGAAAGGAATACAATGAGAATGGTTATCAGAATCACATTCTACGTATGGCCCTCTGTTTGTCATCAAGTAGCTCGTAAAAAGATGTTGCTCCAAGCCAAAACATTGATTTTGTTAAAGGCAAAATTTCTTCTAGGCATGACATACACAAGTAGACTGCTCAATGAACTTTCACAAAATGAACACACCTGTGCAACCAATATACAGATCAAGAAATAGGACAATCATAGCACCCCAACCTATCTCCACGACCTCACCTAATCAGTATACTTCCTTCCACAAAGGTAACAACTACTCTAACTTCCATCATCATTGATTACTTCTTCCTGCTTCAGGACTTTATCATGTGATATGAATTCTTTCGCATCTGGATTTTTTTAGTTAATAGGTTTGTGAGATTATCCATGTTGTGGATAACGTTGCATTAAGCAGTAGGCATTCACTCTCATTCATGCATGGTATTTCCTTGTATGATTATATCACAATTTATTATCCATTCTGCTGTTGATGGACATTTAGGTTGTTTTCATTTGGGGCTTTGACAAATGATCTTGCCATAAATCTTCTTGAATAACTCTCTTGGTGCCTATAGGTACACATTACACCCATTTCTGTTGGGCATAAGAATAAAACCATTGGTCAAATGGTGTATACATTCTACTAACCAAGTTTTCAAATAATTTGTGTTACTTTATACTCCAAACTAGCAGTGTATAAGAGTTCCCATTGCTCTACATTCTCATCAAAATTGGTCCTGTCCATCTTTTATTTTATTTATTTTTTATGAGGTACAATTGACCTATAACATCATACAGTCATGTGCCACATTTTTCTTATTTTTCCCTATTTTTGTCTGGTATCCTTTTTACTTAGTTCAGAAATCTAAATTGTCAGAAATTTATTCTCTGCTCTTTAAAGATGTACTTAGTTTTCTTTTTACTACTATTGTCTCTGTTAAAACCTCAGTTCTGTGTAGTTTTATAGCACTCATCTTCTTGGCTTCTGAGCCTCTTGCTGTGGGTAGTTTATGGCAGCAAATGGCCCAGAGGAAAACCGGTTGCAGATGGTAGGCTCTCTTCTTTGCATCTCCCTTATATCCATAACGTGGGGAATCTCAAATCTTAGACATTTTGGCACTCTCGAGGTCAAATTTTTGTCTCCTTAGTCCCATGAGATTATTTTAAACTCTGCTGGCTTCTCAGGCTCCTCAGCTGACCCATCCTTGTCTTCTCAGCCTCTCAGTGTGCTTCCTAAGAGTCAGCTTATGCCCTCCAGCAGAAAGCAATGCGTAGAATGTTGACCCAACTTGAGCTTCTCTTGTCTGCAGGATCTTGGACTGTCAGGGACTATCTTCTTGATAGGCCTTCTGATATCCTTAAAAAGATTTTTTTTTTTAATTCAGCTGTTCTACTTCTCATCAGAAGTATTGGTCTATGACAAGCCATTTCCTCAGATCTGGAAGCAGAAGTCAAAATGGCGTTTCCTGTGACTTAGTGAGAACCATTTTCCCATTTCATAATGACCTTTTCAAGAAGATTACGGTAGATTTTAATATTAACCGCTATTAGCGTCCTTCCCAGCAGCAGCATAATACATCCCTATGTTCATTGGCATCAGCCTGGTCATGTGACTTCTTTTCAACAATGAAATGTGGTCACTTTCAACTAGAACTTTTAAGAGGCAGTTTGTGGATTACCATGTCAGTTTTCCCTCTGCCGAGACAAACAGTGATCCAGATAGAGGCTGTTCCATTAACCTGAACGGCAGAGTGAAGGAAAAAAGGAAGCAGAGCCAGAGCTGAGGGGATCTGGACACAGAGATTTGTTATTATTAGGGCCTAAAATTTGGGATTGTTTTTATTGCGGTACAACTCAGCCTATCCTGACTGATACATAGGGATACAAAAGAAATTGGTGCATATAATTAAAGTATCCCCTTCATCATGTATCACTATAGTAATAACAGTTCCCCTTTGGTCCAAAGATTGCCTTGTTAGAAGATAAGTGAAAGCTGACTTCTCATTTCTATACCCAAAAGAGCCTTTTGTTAAGATTTTCAAAGGCAAAGAAGATGGAATAAATCCCAATGTGTTTTTGACTTTGACCTTTTTCCTAAAAACTCCCATTATTAGAATTCAAGCCAAGGGCCGGCTCCGTGGCTTAGCGGTTGAGTGTGCGCGCTCTGATGCTGGCGGCCCGGGTTCGGATCCCGGGAGCGCCCCGAGGCACCACCTCTCCGTCCAACGTGAGGCCGAGTCCCACGTACAGCAACTAGAAGGATGTGAACCTATGACATACAACTGTCTACTGGGGCTTTGGGGGGAAAAAACTAAATAAATAAAATCTTTAAAAAAAAAAAAAAAAAAAAAAAAGAATTCAAGCCATTATGTAAATTCAATCATTGAAGAACTAGGTTCTTTTACCGGAAAAAGTCATTCAAAAGATTTCTAAGCTTTCTTTCCTATCCAATGGTAATAAAAACTTTTTCTTTGACCTATTTATTTCATACTGTTGCTATAAGGTTTATATGAGGAAAGTACTTTGAACTGGAAGAAAGTTTCATACAAACGCAAGGTTGTAAAAAAGTATGTATCTTTTTATTTATGATGAAATTAACCCTCAATAGGGTTAATTTCTAAAATGTATTCATTCAAGCAATATTTGAGCACTTAATATAACGAATTTACACTATTAAAATTCAAACTTGTTAACCAAATAGCTTTATCCTGCCCTTTCCTAAGAGAGAAGCATTCCCTCCTTGACAATTAATGGAAATCACAAAGTTAAAAATCCAACAAATTATTTGACCATGGAGCTGTCAGCGTCTTAGTTGTAGTCCTCAGCTGTCTCACATGGATCCCTGACCTTGCCCTAAAATGAAGCTCTGATATGATGGGTAGATTTTATAACCCTGAGAAAGTGACTTCTCATTAAAATAAACCTGTGACAGAAATCATGTCACAGAAAGTAATGAGGAAGCAAATTCCAACTTGTACGATGTGGTGTAATTTAAATGAGACTGCAGTTTATATTAAGAACACTTTATTTAGTGGCTTTGAAAATACTTTTTGTTTTTTAACTTTGAAATGACCTGTTAAATTGATCTGTGAAGGTCATGGATGCCCTTGGAAAGTGGTGCTTAAATGCTTTCCAGTAGCACAAAGTCCTAGTTGAATTAGTGCAGACTCCATGGAGACTTTTGAAGCTGTTGATAAATCAGGTTTAAGAGCTGTTCAGCCCAAAGCTCAGCTATAAACTCAGGCAAAGCCATGAACAAATTTGCAGGTGGCAATGCCCCATAACTACTCCCTTCTAATCCAAAGTGATCCCTTCTGAGCCACTTCAGCATCAAGCACCCCCTTCATCAGATTAGGCTGAGCCATGCATATCTTCACTTATATTCAGATCCTCAGTGCAGTCAGATCTGGACCAGGTGGAGAGCAGGCAGAGTGAACAACTGATTCATCAGTTAAAAAGAAAAATGTGAATCCATGGATTGAAAACAAACATGTAGGGCTTCAGCGTGAGTGCAATCTTATAAGCATTAGGCAAGAGCAACGATGTTTTCTCATTTTATGTGGATACTCTCATACTCAAATACATAACAGTATCCTCACCAGTTTGACTAAGCTACAAGAACAAAGAAAATATTTTAACTTAAGTCATCTTTAGCTTTTTTCTTATATGAGTCCTTTAACTTTCAACAATATATTTTTTGTCTCCAAATGTTGAAGAAATAGATAAGGAAGAACCTCGTGTCAATAAAGAAGTATAACTTTAGTACATGTAGTGTTATCCAATCAGATTTCAGGCCCAATTCTAATTTAGAAAAATAGTAGGGCACATAAGTAGGCAATAGTAGGCAATAAGACAAATGGAGGTTGGCTCCCTGAAGGAAACTTAGCTGAGTTAGTTTTTGAGTCCTCTAGATGAGTAGCTTAGATTATAAGCTTGTGGAAGGCAATGATCATATCTTTACATCTTAGGGCTTATTACAGGGTGTCCAAACTGAATTCAATCTGTGGGCTCCTTCTCTTGCATTACGTATTATGATATTATAAAAATTGTAATGCATACAAATAATGGAATATTAAGAAGTCTTAATAAATAATGGCTTCTTTAAATAATTTTTACTTGTATGGAAAGATGTTCATGATATACAGTTAAGTGAAAAGCAGGATATGAAACTGCATTTCCATCATGAACATAAATGTAAAAATGAACATAGGTAGTATATGTGCACGAAAAAAATACTAGATAGAAATAACTAAAATGTTAACAAAGGCTCACTACATGGATAGAACAGAAATAACCAAATTTTTCCTTTATATTTTACTCTATTTTTCAAATATGTATTCATTTATGATACGGAAAATTAACAACCATGATATATAAAAATGAAACAAAGTGAGTCCTCTGATGGCTTCAACTGCCTTTAGGAAAATGCCAGATCTCTTCTTTACTAGCCTCATGGAAACGTCTTCCCATTCTGTCCCCTACACTCCAGTGTAATACTGTCCCCTTACAATGATTTGTCAAGGGAGGGTGATGAGGATGGTGCACTCCAGGTGCAAGCACTAAGTAGGCGTTTTACCTATAGAAAATTAAAATGCATAATAAAACCTACTAAAAGTCAGTCTGCTTAGTATAATCACCATTATTATTTAAAAAGTCAGTGGTTAAATACCCTTCTCTACCATATGGGTTTTGGTCTAAGTTCTGAACACCTGCCTGTGCCCAGTGTGAAACGCTTCTACAATCCAGCCGTTGGTATACCACTATCCCTTCATCCCATTCATTGCCCTACCTTAGCTATAGATCTGCATATACTAATTCATCAGAAATTCTCTTATCCCTCTTCTTCTTCTGTAGAAATTTCTCACAACCCTTAGACCCAATTAATATGTCTTCCATAAAAACTTTGCCAACAACCCCAGGTGAAGTTCTTCAGTTGTATATGTACTATCTTTACTCCTTCTACATACTTCTATTAACTCACTTAGTACATTACGTTGTATTCACTGGCCACATTCCATTTTCTTTCACCAAGCCCTTCCTCCAACTTCTCCGGCCCTTCATCCTTCTCAAATTGAAGCTCCAGCGTGGGACAAGAGCGACATGGGCACAAATGATGAGGCCAATATGCTGGAGTATGGAATTCCTGGAGCCATATTAATGGAGCAGAATTGAAAAGACACAAGGAGGGCACATCTTCTACTAGAGTGGTGACCTCCTTCTTAGAAAGCAATTTTGAGGTTTTTACATCACAAAACTTGAACCTCGAGGGAATCATTTGGAGAAGAATTGCTTTTCGTTTGCACTGTTTTCCAACTGCCATCCCCATGCCTTTAAAGAAGAGGGAGGAAAATATGCCTACCCGGAGGGAAAAATAGCTACATATTTGGCACAGAATTCCTAGCCAGGAGTAGAAAGTATGTATTTCAAGAGATTATTGTCTATCTTTGAGGATTAAGCCTTGCTACAAGCAACTGTGGTTAAGGAAGATAAAAGACTCGTTCTAGGTGACGGACCACTAAAATACGACATATTCAGTTGAAAAGAAATAAGATCAATGTCATATTCATGCTGTTGTTTTTTGCTCCCAGCATAGGATGCCCTCAATACATTGAGTGCTCAATATATGATCATTGAATTAATTTTAAAAATCGCCCAAGTGCTTTCTGGTGATATAAATACATGTGTAAAAATTAAATTCCCATTTTGAAATAACATCTCAACTTCTTCACTAATTTATAGAAAGCATGAAGTTATTAAGAAAGAAAAAACAATTACCACTGAACCAGTTGTATCTGGTTCTATTTCTGATCCAAGTGGAACTTGCTCTTGACCATAAGCCTTCACTTTACACCTTCAGCCTTTCTTACTCACTTGTTAAGAAGGAATTTTGGCATAGATGTTTGCTAATATCCACCCCAATATCTCAGCTACCATTGAATCAACAAGGAAGAGATGGTGGGTATTCTTCCTGAGACTGGCAATGAGAAAAACAGAATGGAGACTAATAACACAGCTTGATTTCCTCACACTTTGGGTTCCAGGATGCCTGGGTTGAGAACTGCTCATCATCTTGCTTACAAAGCTTTTGACCCTGCCCTGCTTTGTCTGCAGGAAGAGACCACAAAAATTCCTTCCTCCTGCTTAATGAGGTTATAGTGCACTGGCACTGTGATCAGACAGACCGTGACTTTAGACAAGGTTAATAATAATACATACTAGATAGTGTTACTGTGAGGATTGAGTGAAGCCATGCATGTAAGAGCTCACTGTAACCCTTGGCACAGAGTAAGAGCTCATCAAAAATTAAGTATTAAGATTATTACTGGGTCTATTAGAGTCCCAAGGCCTCAGTAACAAAGTAACACAAACCGGTTGTCTTAAAACAATAGAAACTTATGTTCTCACAGTTCTGGGGGCTAGAAGCCTGAAATTAAGGCGTTGGCAGGGCCATATTCCTTCTGAAACTTGTAAGGGAGCATCTTTCCTTGCCTCTTCTAGCTTCTGGTGTTTACTAACAATCCTTGGTGTTCCTTGGTTTGTAGATGCTCATTCCAATCTCTGCCTCTATTGTCACATGTCCATTTTCTCCCAGTGTGTCTCTATCTCTGTGTCTCTTCTCCTCTTCTTGTAAGGACACCAGTCATTTGGATTAGTGTCCACAGTAATGACCTCATCCTAACATGATTACATCCACAAAGAGCCTGTTTCCAAATAAGACCACATTTACAGATATCAGGAGTTAGGATTTCAACATATGTTTAGGGGGGACACAATTCAACCTGTAACAATGGGACTACACCTAAGATTTGTCACCTATCTAAATGTACACAGTGTGATTCAAGGGGCCATCCGTCTACTGGAATTCCCTGAAGAAAGCTAAATAAATGCACTTAGAATACCCCAAAGTTAGCTGAGAATTATAAGTACAAATTGAAGGATAATTTATGGAGGGTCTATGTTGACTACATATTAAAGAATAATGAGGGTCTGTATTTTCATTTTATCAAAAACTCTTCTTGCTCTATTGTCTGAGGTACCCTCTCTATCCACCTTGACATTTTAGATTAGCTGTTCTTATAAGTCACAAATAACATATCTGGATTAGGCAAAACCTTGCTAATTTATCCTTTCCTCTCCAGAGTCTCCCTCATCCAATCCAATCTTCCTAGTGCAGACAGATTGATCTTCTCAAAACAAGTCATCCTCTTTCTCCAAAAGATTGGTGGCTTATTGGCCCGTTTCTTACCTGGCGCTCAAGGCCTGCTCTATACTGACCCCTGTTAACTTGTCAGCATTGGGTCTCTTTCTCAGAACCCTGCATGGATCTCACCAATTTGGCCTCAGTTTGTCAACTGGACTGAACTTTGTTCACTTTCAGGCCTGTTCCCTCTTCTGCTTTTACACATCTATTCATATGATTTGTCTATGCCAAACAACTACCAATCCTTTTGTCCTTCAAGGCTTATATCCATTTCCACCTCATTGGAGAAGATGTTACTACAAATGCGAGTTATTTATTCTTCCTCTGTATTCCTGCAGTTCTTAATGTCTATTCTATTGATTTGGTACCTGTCCATTTGTTGTCTCATGATGGCAAATACTTTTAAGGTGCATGCTTTATTCCCAAAATTATAAAACGATGTTCTTTAAGGGAGTAAAAGTGTCTTATTTTTTACCGAGTACAATGTCTTGTACGTGGTAGATGCTTAATAATTCCTGTTTTGTTAGGCAGAATATGAGCTCTAGGAATCAGAGTCTTAAGAAGGAACACCACCGTTGGAATCACCTGGAAGAAATGTTTATTGCTCCAAACTTCCACAGAGCCAACCAAGCTAATACTAAACTTGGGGTTTGACTCAACGCACATCACGTGCACTATAAACTCTTTTATATCTTAATCAAACCTAGTTCCTGGGGCACACTGGTCATTTCTAGAGAAAAATAATCTGCTAGAAATATAAAGAAAAGTTTTTCCTAATTCTTCCCTTTGCCTCGTCTTTGAGTTCTGGCCATGAAGTCAATTTCAGGACTGAGGTTAAAGAATAGGAGATCGACTGAAAGGTCTTCCAGTTGCTCTAATAAGCAGACCATGGATCTGCTTACTCTTTTCAGTATCTGAGGTTTGTCTAGGGTAAAAATGCACCTGTAATGATTGACTAATTTGGGGAGTTTTTCTAGTGTTCTCTGTGTGGTGTATTTTAATCAGCAGTACAATTTAGCAGCTGCATTAATTAATTAGCACGTTAATCAGGAGAGCATTTTAGCAGCTAATCTCTTGAAAACTAGCAGTTCGTGATAAAATCTTAGCAGTAGGAGAACAAGCAGCATACCAAGTTATTTTTCAATGTTATCATCACTGTGGGCCTTGCAAAGGCAGAAATTATGCAACCAATTGAAACCTTTCTTAAAATATACCTATGCAGGGCACATTTGAGAAATTGTATGCTTCATGCAGAAAGGTTTAACAATTACTACTTTCCCCGTAAAGCAGCAGTTCTGAAGAAAACTGTCAGGCACTCCAAGAAACAAACTCTCTAAGTGTTCTTAAAATAGTTCTTGTGTAATTTCAGAAGAATTCAAGGTTCCTCTTCTATTAACAAGGTTATTTATGTAATAATGAGAAGTTTCAAGATATTTTATAGTTACATATGTTAGAGCAATTAAAAAGAAGGAAATACTTGCCTTAGCCATGAAAATGTTATGTCTAATTTTTAGCTCTTTAAAACCTTTATAGTGAGTTTTATACTTGAGAAGGAAATAGAAAACATATTTCTTCCAATATAATGTTTAGAGATAAATGCGTGGAGCACCACAGCCAAATGTAATTTAATTGTGATGAAATATAAATCAGAAGCCTCTCTCACGTGGAAACATCACTCCATTTTTGCTTCATTATATCCAAAATATAGTGACATGTGCTTTTATTTGAATCCATGCATATTGAATTCCACATGTTCCAAAATTTAAAATTTGACTGAAAAATCGCATAGGCTGATATTAAAACTTCCCTTCATGTACAAAGCCCGGGGATATTGAATTCTTATACACAGCAATCTATTAGTTTGAACTGCTAAGCAGTTCTTTATCCTCACAGCATTTTCCTGAGAGAAATCAGTGTTCTTTCATGTCTCCACACCACTTTTTCAACCTCAGAAAGGAGAGGGTCAGAGTAACCGAGGGAGCATGTGCTGGGTAAGCATTTCCCTACATTTCAAACTCCTGTTATATTGACTTTCCTCTGGTTCATGGAAATTGCACTCTATTTAAATCATATAATACAACCTGGAAGAATTTTAATTTCCACTCTACTTTTGTCTCCATTTATAAATCACATTTATATCTCTCAATCTTATGCCCTCTCTTTTCTAAATTTTCAACTCTTCACGGCCTACTTTATCAGCAATTCCATTCCAAGCCCAAAGAAATTCCAAAACCTTCTGGAGAAAGAGAGATGAAAATTAGATATTTCTCTACAAAAAATTTATAAATTACAGTATTTATTAAGGGCCCATTCGAGTGTGATATTAGTAAGCTATTTACTTATAAATGCCTTATAAATAAAAGGCTTGCAGTGCGGTGGCTGCCCATGCAACTCCATCCACAGTTCTTTTGAGACAATGTCATGTCTTGCAGATTCTTATATGCTTAGGTTGAAATCTATGCATTCCTTTTGTCACAGCTAAAATCATTGTAATTATGTTATGAGTACATTACTTAGCCTCATTTGTGGACACGGTATTTGTTATCAATAAATGCCTTATAAATGAAAAACCTCATTTAACTATGAGTCACCATCTATTGATGTAATCCTTCTTACTATATGAACTTTTATAAATAACATAAAGCTTGCCTGGGCTCACATTCTCCCTCCCTGACTGAATTTCCTATTTCTCCCTCCATTCCCAGTTGGCTTGGATGTGTGCCTGCACACACGCACCCCAAGACAAACACACACAAGCACACGTGCACACACATACACCATCCTTCCTCTATAGTATCCATTCTAGGGGGCCTTGGTAGAGTATTGATTAGTGTGCTCTTTATTGAAGCATTTATTGTTGAAGCATACCCACTTTCTCTCTCCCTCACGGCAGATGTTTGTTCTAAAATCTGGAATAAGCCTACAGTAGGTATCCTCCGTTCACTGGATCAGTGTACCTCTAAGAGAGGTGATTAATTCATTTCTTTGAAAAATGTTTTTTATAAGCCTATTACATGCATGGTTTTTCCTCTTTAGGCCCTCAAAATTTGTTATCAGGATTAATACAATACTCCTAACCTGTCTTGCTGACTTTGGTAAACTCCTTCCACCAGTGAACTATCATCTTCCACACTGTTGCATACCTCTAGTCACCTCCCTACACGAATCCTCAATTTTACCTTATTCCATTTGTTTTTTCCTAGACAGACCGTGCTCTCTTACTTCTGTTCCTTTGTGATGCTTTTCCCTAAATATGGCATGGCCTCTTCTCTCCTTGCCCTGTGTAACACATGTTCATTTTTTAAGACTCACATCTGATATCATCTATTTGCCCACCACATCCTGTTCTGAATCAGACCTATGTTAGTTACCACTTATGTGGCAAACTTATGTTAGTTACTTCCTTGAGCTAATAGACTCCTAGATATACCTCTTTTCTTACTACATTTAATTTTAACAATTTTCTTGTCAGTTTTACCCAGTATATTGTGAGCCCCTTGATGTCAGGGACTGTCTTTCATCCTTTGTTCCTCAACATTTTGCAAAATGCCAGGTATATTAAGTCTTGACGTTGTTAGTTGAATAAAGATAATTTGTGATGAGAAGTAGAGAGTGGTATCAACCTGGAGCACAGGATGTTGGAAAAGGCTTTGGGCCCCAGGATGGAAGCAATGTTGCTAGAAAGGAGATGTGCTTTAAAAACATTACTTAAAAACCTTAAGGTGATGCTAGAGACTTTTACAAAACTTGGACTTTTGCAAAGCTTATGAAGTCCATGACTGGATTAGTCTAAATCCTCAGGCTGTTATGGATATGTTTTACAGCTTCAAGACAAATCAACCTACTCCTCAACTCATTAAGGGATGGCATGCCTTCACCATGCCTAAGCAATGGCAATTTGGGAACACTGAATTTTGCATCACCTTAGTGGTCAAATCCTTTAGAATGAGCCATGAAACTCATGAGATGCTAGCAAGAAAAGTCTCATGTAAGAGAGAGAATGATCCTGTAACATAGATAAAACACCCATGACCCCTATTTTAGATGAGGAAATTGAAGCTCAGAATCATTTAACAACTTGCCCAAAGTTGCACTCCTAATAAGTAACAGATGTACGTGTCAAACCTAATTTCTGAAACTAAATCCACAAGGCTATTTCTCTATGCTATGAACCACTTACCAACATCTTAAATGTCACAAAAGTAACCAGTAGTCATAACTGCTACTGGATGTATATGTGTGTCTATCTGGGGAGGCAGGAAGTGGTGGGGAAGTAGGGGACAGTAAATGAAGATCATTCTGACAAATCATTATTATTTTCATATTTAAGTAAGGTAAATTATTTTTGGAACTGACTTTCAAGTATTATGTTATTAGGAATAATTATATCTTTTCAGCTAGAAGTAAAGTATCAACAAAGCTAAGTCTACTGCTCTTATGTCTTCTGAAATTAATCTTTTCTGAAAATCAAAGGCTACCGGTTGGGCTTAAAGGAGAAATGATAGAGATTTTACACTGGGTAAGTACATTGATTAGCTAATAAAACAAAGTTACATCCAGTAATAAATGTTGGTTTTTATATGGTTCCTCTAATACACCTTATCACCAAATGCTTTATAGAAAAAATCTCTCATAAGATAAGAGCAATAAGAAAACATGGAGAGGTCTAGTAACTCAAGAGAGAAGGGAAGAAGCTATAAGAGGTACTACAAAATGACTGAAGGCCACAAACTGAGACAAAATTCTTTCAGCTCAGAAGGAAAGGGGGCTCCAATTATTTATAACAAAACCCCATGTTAGGAATTAGGTACAAATGGTGGGCAAGAGGAAGTCACCTTGAACAATTATACTCACCAGCTGCTTTGAAGAGATGGACTGTCTTCCAAAAAAGGAGAAACATGCACTCTGGCTTTAGTGCTTTCATGTCGGTGCTAGAAGAGCCCTGAGAAGCCAACACAGCTCAAACATTCTCAGCAGAATCTGAAATTACTTGCAAACTTAGTTGACTGACTTACTAGGAGAAATTTGTTCTTTTGAGTACAGGTATTGTAGGGTTAGAGATTTAGAACTAGAAACAGTTATTTGGGGCAGCAATATGAGATTAAAGAATCACTCTTCAACATTTAGTCCACATTCTTGAGAGACATGTGCATAGAATGCTAATGTAGGTGTGGTGAGAATAATAATCACCAGCATGGCTCTTATTTAGTTGAATTTCCAAACCATGGCCTGAAATAGTGATCTCGGGAAGAGTTTGGGAGTGAAGGGGAGGATGACAGTCCTCTCAATTGTAATTGACATACGTGGCGGACCCTCTGCCACCCTCCGATCTTCATAACCAGCCACTGTGCCTAAGAAGGAGATGGGAGAATATACCCGCAGTCCCACTATAGAGAGAGAATTCCAACAAGCAATAACGTCTCTCCTCTGGTAGAAGGTAGAGCAGTAATGTGCAGCTCTGAGTTATCATGGAGTCAATAAACTTTTCCTGTGTTTTCCTCTTATAAAGACTGCTTGGTAGTTATTATCCTAGTTCATCTAAATTTGTTAGCAACAGTATTCTAAAGGGTGTTGGTACTATCTTGTAGGCATAAACTTGTATAATTTCTGATCTACCATCTGTCACTAAAAAGCAAGATTATCTTGAAATCCATAGCAAGAATTGTACAGGCAAATTATAGTGAAATAATTGAGCAGTTAATCTACTTGGAAAACTTTTCCCATCAAGTAAATTTTATAAGTCAATCAACTTTATTAAATCCAGGATAAACAGCAAATAAGAGGGCACTGACTTCAACA
Source organism: Ceratotherium simum simum (assembly GCF_057802395.1). Classification (NCBI taxonomy): domain Eukaryota; kingdom Metazoa; phylum Chordata; class Mammalia; order Perissodactyla; family Rhinocerotidae; genus Ceratotherium; species Ceratotherium simum. The sequence continues at coordinate 68,672,654 of NC_141900.1, read as the reverse complement.
GGCTCAGTCTGTTGTAGAGTACACTCATCATCATCACCCATCACTCCTTAATAATTGGAGGCCGTGCAAGTATCACTATAAATTAGCTTCAAAGTCCTTAGGAGATTTCAATGGGACAGAGGGAGACTGCAATTTAAAGAACAGAAAGGATGAAGCACAAATGAAAGCAAGCCTTGCCAGCAATTCCGCTGCTAAGAAAAAAGTACTAAGAACCTTGTAGAGGAAAGAAGTTTGAAGTTGTTCAAGTCAGAGCAGCAAATCTGATCAAGTAAAGCAATGGCAGGTAAATAAAAGATGAGTTGACAATGTGTAATTAGTAACAATGATGAGCTTCCATTAATAACACAGCACTTAAACTCAAAATAATGTAGTTTTATTAATTAAAACAATAAATTATTTCTCTTCTATGCATATGGGTTCAAAATGCATTATGAATGCTATCGCTTTGTTTTTCCTACTTTGCTCTTCTGTAGATGCTGTCCCATTATTCCACCTACCAGTTGCATTTGCCATTCCATTTTCTTGACCCACATTAAAATTAGGCAAGTATGAAATTAAAATTCCAAACATTTTCAAAACCTATTTCAAATTCAGAGATTTATATCCCTTACAAAATGGGATTTTGACTTTGACACTGGTCTGGGACACATTCGATCCCTAAGCACATTTCAATACAGATATGGAATAGTTCGGGGAGTAATTTTTTTAAGTATCTGAAAGTCCTTTATGACTAACTTCTCCAGGTTATTTATGTTTGGAGCATTTGACAAATTCTAAATAGGTTCTTTCCAAGTAAAGCCAAATGGACTCTATTTTCTTGATAGCATTTATCTTATATAATGACATACAGGTATTAGAAAAAAAATACCTCTGTGATTCTGTCCATACTCAGAATCTAATATAAGAAATGCCATCCAAGGTCATAAAATGTCCTCTAAACCTAACAACAACATGAAAGGCACAGAAAGAGGCAGTCGATATGTAGGTGCAGGCTCTCTCCAGCTTGCTCTGAAATCCATGGTGGAGGGAGAGTTTCATTATTACTTAGAATATAAAGTGCCACCTTGATTAATAATATTCAGTGAAAATAAATGCCTAGAAAGACTTTTTGTAAAGAACAGAAATTTAGACAGAGCTTGCAGTTTAGCAAGAAAAATTCTCTTCTTAATACAAATGAGGGCAGGGTCCCTATTCACAAGGAGCTTTTAATTAAGCTGAGAAGAAAATTCACATGTGATAAATCAAAGAACCCCTCTTTCATACTCACACATGCACACACAAATTGAATTAGGTCAGAAAAAGTGTTTGTGTAAATCCTGCAGAGTATCTTCAGAAGTGGGAGTTTGTAGGCAGGCAGACCTGGATTGGATCCCAACTGGGATACTCAATGGTTGTATAACTGCCACCAACTTACTTAGCCTTCCTAGCCTTGATTTCTTCAACATAAATTTGGGAGAATATTAGTAGCCCCTGCAAAGGGCTGTTGTGAGATTTAAATGAGAAAATGCAGAGTACCTGATATACAGGAAACAGCAAATGTTAGTAAGAAGAGGAGGCTGTCTTTAGTGCAATAAACATAAGATTAAATTCTGGACTCCAGATATGTTCAGCCCTTACTCCTTCTTAATTCCTTTAAGGAGTCAGTCTATAAGCAAAACTCTGAATTAAAATTTGTCATCTCTACTGAGACTCCTCACCACCACTGCCACCATCTCATATACTTTCTTCTTTTCAGACAGATGGTGGCATATAATTTATCAAAATACACTCAGGAAAGGTGGCATCTCAATTGCACTCCGAACTTTCTCTAAAATTTTCCCTTTTGGTTTGTCTTCTTAACGCTCATTCTCTCCATCAGATCCTCCCTCTCAATCTACCATCATTTTCATTAACTCCCCATCTAAAAACAAACAAATCAAAATTGTTGCCTCCATTCTGCAACCCACTCATTATTATCTCTTCCTTTTCCTCCACCACCAATCTTCAGTGGAATATCTCTCACAGCAGTCCTCCTCCCCCGTAATGAATTTTATTCCCATAATCCAAACCACTTCCTATATGCTCATCATTAACTTCTATATATCAGATCCTGCTAAAAGGATTTTCATCTTCACATTGCTCTTTTTCATCCTATCACTGCATGAGTGACTACATCTTCATCAACCATTCACTCTTCCTCATGCATAAGAATATACCATCTAAATAGAATATTGGATAGAGATTTTTATTTGTAGTCAGTCCATCCTGCCAGTTCTTGCAGCAAAGTTTTCTGGCCTCTGGCACACTCTCCTCTTGATCTCTCCGATTACATTTGCTTCACTTGTTGTATCCTTGGCACCTTGTAAGCATTTCCATCACTGTCAGTTGGGGCTTTCCTGGGTGGTATTTCTGCTCCATTTACTCAGTGAGGAAAGGGCCTCTGAGCCATTTGTCATCACCAGTAGACTTTCTTCAGGCTACGTGAGTAACTGCCCAACCTAATATCCTTTATGCTTTCAAATAAACTACAACTCTGTGTGGGTTTTCTTGTCATTTTTATCAAGTTTGACTGATATTGTAAGAGCTATAAAAAAAAAATCTGTGCATATAATCAAACTCTACCTATGAATTTTTGAAATTACTGAAAATGTTGACCAGACGGTATTGTCTGCCATTGAGTATGAATTGATTGTGCCTTGATTTACAATGTTTTCAAATCTGCAACGTCACAGAACACTTTCACGCCAAAAAAACAAAAGGTAATACAGATCCACTAGTAAGGTAATAAATGCTTCAATTCTGTTAGGAAAAGGAAGCTGTATTCTTCTCTGCACAGACATAGCTGGGTAATCTAGGAGTTGATCTCCTATGCTGCAAAGGACTATCCTTATAAAAAAAATACCCTTGAAGTCCAACTAGAGATGTGGTGCTTTGGTCTGTATACAAATTAGACACAGTCCTGGACCTCTCAGAAATTCACAAGATGACGTGTTCATAAATGTCAGCTTAGATGATATTATTCACAAATGATTTCACTGAGTTTTCTTAAAAATTAATGTTTTTTTGCAGAGTATATCTTAAAAATTCATATTTTGTCTTTTGTTTTTTGGTGTTTTTATTTTTTTTGCAGAGCATGTCTTCTGACTCTTAGATGCAATGGAGAAATGTAAATACCAAAGGATTTATTTTCAAATCTCATCATTTATTCTTAAAAAGAAATGTGAAGTCCAATTTTTTTGTAGCTCTATTTATTCTACTATTATGAAGATATTTTTATGTTTTTCAATTTTATAAGGAAAACGCTATTCTATTAGTGTCATAAAGTTCAATGTAGAGGCATTTTTAGTAGAAAAAATTATACAAAAATAATTTTTGTTAGATATAGGCTTTATATATTGATTGATCTATTTATACAAAACTCTATGTTATCACCAATTCACACTTTCTTAGAATCACAGATTAAGACCTCTAGAAATATAAATAGTTTAATATAAACTTAACTGCATTTTTAAATAATTTCTTTAAATTAGAATGAAAATAGCCATCTGCCCTGTATTGTACACTGACATAGCTGTCAAATTTAATGATATGTGATTTGTTAGGCAAAGTATTAAGAAGTTCTTTTGTTTCAACTTTAAAAGTTTGGGTCTACCAGTTAAAAAAAGACAAATACCGTGTGTTGCCACTTATATGAGGTATCTAAAGTAGTCAAATTCATAGAAACATAAAATAGAATGGTAGTGACCAGGGGCTGAGGGAAGGGGAAATGGAGAGCGCTCTTGTTTGATAAGTACAGAGATTTAGTTTTGTGAGATGAAAAATTTCTGGAGATCTGTCCCACAACAATACGAATATAGTTAACACTACTGAACTGTACACTTAAAAATAGTTAAGATAGTAAATTTTACATTGTGTGTGAGTTTTTTTTTTTTTTTTTGGTGAGGAAGATCGGCTAACATCTGCCAATCCTCCTTTTTTTGCTGAGGAAGACTGCCCCTGGGCTAATATCCATGCCCATCTTCCTCCACTTTATATAGGACGCCGCCACATCATGGCTCGACAAGTGGTGCATCGGTGTGTGCCCGGGATCCGAACCGGTGAACCCCGGGCCACCCCAGCAGAGCACACGCACCCAACCCCTTATGCCACTGGGCCAGCCCCTATGTTGTGTGTTTTTTACCACAATTAAAAACAAATTTTTAAAAAGATACAAGGAAAACAGCGCAAAATAAACTAAACAATCCCATGACTAAAAATACATACATCTGGGCCTAAAAACCATTAATTCCACACTGTAGTTATATTTAATTTTTCACACTCTAATTATATTTTAAATCATGTTATTTAAGATACGTAAGCTAGAGTGTGCTAAAATAAACTATTGAATAAAGTTAAATTCAGGTCAATTTGAAGAGAAACATTTTATTTTTTATTAATAGTAAAGTAGATCTCCAGTTGAGAGGTCACTTTATTTGACTCTTTCTACAATAGGAAAGAAATGAGGTGTCTTCAACAAAATGGAAATTTTAGCTTTTAAAATAAGAAGTCTGAACCTAGTAAACAGCAAAAGCACTTATCCCTTGGTATAGTAAGCAGAACGATGGCCAAAATAAGCCCATTTGCTTTACAGACATCATCCAAGTCATCAAAAGCTCTAATAACTCTCTCTTTTTCTTTTACCTACTTAAAGTAATAATACATACAGAGCAAAAGAAAGACTTAAATTTGCAAAATTAGAGAGATATATTCTTAATAATTTTAGAAACAGCCTATATCAACAATTCTATTTCCTGTGTTTTCATATAATAACTTGAGATAGCATACATTTTTGCATGGAGAGGAAAAGTGTACTGGTGAGCTTCATCTGTATCGTCCTGCAACTGGATCCTTCTAGTTGGCATTTTCCAGTGGATCAGAGAAAATCTATGAGCCAGCTAAACCACAGAGCCGTAAAATCCACCTAGAAGAAGCAAGTCATTTCACACTATGAAGGCAGTACATGTGGATCTGCCATTTATTGAGCATTTTTGTGTGCTAGAGTCTGTACAAGGTACTTTACATATGTTATATGTCATTCAATATTAACAATTCTATGAATTAACAACATTCTCCATTTCATAAGAGGAAACCAAGATTCAGTGAGGGGAAGTGACAACCAGTAAATAGCAGAGCATGAACTCACACAAACACTCCTAAATCAATGTGTTCACCACAGCTCTCAATATTCTCAAGCTCTTTCTTTTTTTCCTCCCTTTTTGATTTCTTTCTTGCCCAATTTTATTCTTTTATTTGCTTTACCTCTCCCCAAAATATACCCCATGGGCTCATATATCATCCATACACAGGGTTATTCATTCTTAGATATAAAAATACATAATTTGTGAAAAATATCTAGATTGAAAAGGGACATCAGCATCATAGCAGAGTGAGTTGTTCTCTTTGTCTCTCTCCTCTCAGTTACAACCAATTGGACATCCATTGACCAAAAAAGGACTTTCTACACAGCACAACAGGACATCTAAGAGATCCATGCATCTATACATCTGAATGTGGGTGGACTGGACCTCTGGGAGGCAGTAGAACTAGGAGAATGACCCCCTCCCTAGGCAGTGGCAATCCAAGGCACATCCTCATACCAGCAAATAGAGACCACAGGGGCAGAAATGCCAGGCGTGGCTTAGTCCCTGCTTCCCTCCCAGCAGATCTGGTGCAAGCGCACCTGCAAATGGAGGCTGCAGGGACAGAAATGACAGGTGTGGCTTAGTCCCTGCTCTCCAGCCCCACCCCTGCCAGTGGATCTGGCCTCCACACTTGTGAACAAAATCTGCAAGGACGGAGATAGCAGGCTTAGCTTAGCTCCTGCCCACCACCCAGCACTGGCGAGTGGCACACATGCCCTGAGAATTCAGGACACAGAGCAGAACCAGTGACCCAGCTCCTTCCCTCTGCCCTAGTAGTGGTCTGATCTTTTCAACAGTCAGGAGAGTATACAAAACTCAGATTTTCCCAGCTGGGGTGGAGCATCCTGACCTGAGTTCTCAAAACACACTGGCTCGTGCTAGAGACCAGAGGCTGCACAAGCAAGCAGCAACAACAATCTCTCCCTGCTTAGCCCCTCTCACCCCCCACGCCAGCAGTGGCAAGTGGAACCTGCCACCAGAGGCTTCAGGAACCACAGAAGAACTGATGACCCAGCCTCCAGTGGCAGAACCCCCTACACTGGCTCCACCAGCAGCGGGGGCTGTATACAGGTCCTCAGGTCCCTGGGTCCCTAGCAGCAACAGTAATGCCTGTGAAAATGGCACCCCTGGCAGCAATGCAGCCAGCACCCCCAGACAACCCAGGAGCACCAACGCAGGTGGTGCACAGGGCAGCAGCATCTGAGCCTGTGGAGAGCCAGTGGGGGAACATGAGAACCAAGTGACCCAGGAAGCAGCAGAAGTGCTTGCAGCCTGGTGACCCCAGTGGCAACACCTGAGACTGCAGTGACATTGTAAGCAGCAAGGCACTAGCAACCTCAGAGACACAAACAACACAAGGAGAGCACTGACAATGCCTCTCGCAGAGGCAGTGGAGGGTAGAAAGTGCAGGCTCTAAAATACAACCAGAAGCAGCTCAGAACCAAAGTAACCAGAGCCATACTGAAATAAGAAAGGTGGTTACAACCGTGAATGTATCAGCAGAGGATCAATTCCTCAAGTACCATGAAGAACTACAGTAACGTGGCAGAAAAGAAAGAAAATGACAACTCTCCAGAAACCAAACTTGAAGTCACAGAAGATTATAATTTAACTAAGAGAGAATTCAAAATAGCTGTCATGAGGAAATACAAGCGGTTATGAGAAAACTCAGAAAGACAGTTTCAGTGAGCTCAGAAATAAAATTAATGAACAGAAGGAGTACTTCACCAAAGAGATTGAAACTCTAAAAAAAAAACAGAAAGAACTTCTTGAGACAACAGAAATAATGAGATGAAAAATAAAGTAAAAAGCATTAAAAATAGAGCTGACCATATGGAAGAAAGAATTAGTGGGCTCAAAAATAGAAATCTGGAAATGAGTCAGGTGGAGGGGGAGAGAGAACTGAGATTTTTTAAAAAATGAAGAAATTCTACAAGAAATATCTGACTCAATTAGGAAAAGTAACAGAAAGGTAAAAGGTATCACAGACGGAGAAGAGAAGGAGAAAGGAGCAGAGAGTTTATTCAAAGAAATAATAGCTGAGAACTTCACAAACCTGTGGAAGGAACTGGATGTAAAAGTACACAAAGCTAATAGAACTCCAAATTATCTCAATGCTAAAAGACCTTCTCCAAGGTATATTATATTAAAACTGCCAAAAGTCAATGACAGAGAAAGAATATTAAGGGAGACCAGAAAGAAGAAAATAACCTACAAAGGAACCCCCATCAGCCTGTCAGTGGATTTCTCAGAGGAAATCCTATAGATTAGGGGAGAGTGGAATGACATATTCAAAATACTAAAAGACAAAAACTATCAGCCAAGAATACTCTATCCAGCAAAAATATCCTTCAGTTATGAAGGAGAAATAAAAGCTTTTTGAGACAAACAAAACCTGAGGGAGTTCATTGCCACTGGACCTGTCTTACAAGAAACGTTGAATGGAGCCTTCCTATCTGAAACAAAAAGGCAAAGCTTTACAAAGCTTTGAGCAAGGTGATAAATAGACAGACAGAATCAGAAAAGTGCAACTCTTTATTAGAATAGGTTAGTAAACACTTAATTATAACATAAAGGATAAAGGGAAAGAAAGCATCAAAAACAACTATCACTACTTCAATTTGATCACAAACTCAAACACAAATAAGAATAATTTGTGACAACAAAAAACAGACAGGGAAGAGGAAAAGGGTGGAATTTGCGCAGGCTAATGGAGATAAGAAGCTATCAGCAGACAAAGGATGATCTTATCTATGAGATCTTTATACAAACCTCATGGTAACCACAAAACAAAAAATCAGAGCAGAATCACAAATTATTAAAAAAAAGAGAAAACTGAGAAAAATATCACAGAAAACCAACAAACTGAAATGGCAGCCAGGTATACAAAGAAAACAAACAATGGAAATGTAGAACAACCAGAAAACAAAAGATAAAACAGCAGTATTAAGCCCTCATATATCAATAATCACTCTATATGTAAATTGATTACATTCACCAATCAAAAGACACAGAATGGCTAGATGGATTAAACAAGACCCAACAATATGCTGCCTCCAAAAGACACATCTCAGCTCTAAAGACAAACAAAGGCTCAGAGTGAAGGGATGGAAGATGATACTCCAAGTAAATGGCAACCAAAATAAAACAGGTGTAGCCATACTTATACCAGAAAAAACAGACTCTGAGCCAAAAAAAAAAAAAATAACAAGAGACAAAGATGGACATCATATAATGATAAAAGTGACATTCCACTTATTAATATATATAAACCTAACACAGGAGCACCCAAGTATACAAAGCAACTATTAATAGACCTGAAGTGAGAAATTCACAGCAACACAATAATAATAGGGGACTTTAACACCGCACTTACATCAATGGATGGATCATCCAGACAGAAAGTTAATGAGGAAACAATAGCTTTAAATGAAACACTAGATGAGATGAACTTAGTAGATATACATAGAACATTCCATCAAAAAGCATCAGAATATACATTCTTCTCAAGTGCACATGGAACATTCTCAAATATAGACTATATGTTGGGAAACGAAGCAAGCCTCAATAAATTAAAGAAGAATGAAATCACATCAACAATTTTTTCCAACCACAATGGCATGAAACTACAAATCAACTACAAGTAAAAGCTGGAAAAGTCACAAACTATGTGGATACTAAACAACATGCTACTGAACAACTATTGAATCAATGAATAAATCAAAGGAGAAATCAAAAAATACCTGGAGATAAATGAAAATGAAAACACAACATACCAAAACTTATGGGATGCAGCAAAAGCAGTATTAAAAGGAAAGTCTATTGCAGTACATCCCTACCTCAGCAAACAAGAAAAATCTCAAATAAACAATCTAACTTTATACTTAAAAGAGCTAGAAGAAGAAGTACAAACAAAGCCCAAAGTCAATAGAAGGAAGGAAATAATAAAAATCAGAGCAGAAGGGCTGGCCTGGTGGCATAGTGGTTAAGTTCATGTGCTCCACTTCTGTGGCCTGGGACTCACAGGTTTGGATGCCAGGCATGGACCTACACACCACTCATTAAGCCGTGCTGTAGTGGCATCCCACATACAAAATAGAGGAAGATTGGCACAAATATTAGCTTATAGAAAATCTTCCTCAAGCAAAAAGAGGAAGATTGGCAATAGACGTTAGCTCAAGGCCAATCTTCCTCACCAAAAAAAAAAAAAAGAAAAGAAAGAAAGAAATAGAAAAAAAAAAATCAGAGCAGAAATAAATAAAATAGAGACTAAAAAAACAATAGAAAGGATCAATGAAACTAAGAGCTGGTTCTTTGAAAAGATAAACAAAATTAACAAACCCTTAGACAGACTCACTAAGAAAAAAAGAAAAAAGGCTCAAATAAATAAAATCAGAAATGAAAAAGGAGAAATTACAACAGACACCACAGAAATAAAAAGGATTATAAGAGGATCCTACAAAAAGCTATATTCCAACAAATTGGATAATCTTGAAGAAACCAATAAATTCTTAGAATCATATAAACTACTAAAACTAAATGAAGAAGAAATAGAGAAGCTGTATAGATCAATCACAAGTAAAGAGATTGAAACAGTGATCAAAAACCTTCTCCAAAATACAATTCCAGGACCAAACGGCTTTTCTGGTGAATTGTACCAAACATTCAAAGAAGATTTAATACCTAGCCTTCCCAAAAAAATCAAGGAGGACAGGATGCTTCCTAACTCATTTTACAAGGCCAACATTACCCTGATACTAAAACGAGACACAGGCAACACAAAAAAGGAAAATTACAGGCCAGTATCGCTGATGAACACAGATGCAAAAATCCTCAACAAAATACTAGCAAATTGAATACAACAATATATTGAAAGGATCATACACCAAGTCAAGTGGAATTTATACCAGGGAAAAAGGGATGGTTCAACATCTGCATATCAATCAATGTGATACACCACATTAACAAAATGTGAAGAATAAAAATCACATGATCATCTCAAGACACAGAGAAAGCATTTGACAAGATTCAACATCCATTTATGATACAAACTCTCAATAAAACGTGTGTAGAACGAAAGGACCTCAACATAATAAAGGCCGTATACGACAGACCCACGGCCAACATCGTACTCAATGGTCAAAAACTGAAAGCTATTCCTCTGAGAACAGGAACAAGACAAGGATGCCCACTCTTGCCACTCTTATTCAACACAGTATTGGAAGTTTCAGCCAGAGAAATTAGGCAAGAAAAAGAAATAAAAGGCATCAAAATGGGAAAGAAGTAAAACTGTCACTATTTGTGGATGACATGATTCTATATATAGAAAACTCTAAAGAATCCACCAAGAAACTATTAGAAATGATTAACGAATACAATCAAGTTGCAGGATACACAATCAACATACAAAAATCTGTTGCATTTCTATACATTAATAAAAAACTAACTTGAGGAGGAATCAATAGTACAATCTCATTTACAATCACAACAAAATGAAAAAAATGCCTAGGAATAAATTTAACCAAGGAGATGAAAGACCTATACACTGAAAACAATAAGACATTACTGAAAGAAATCTAAGACATAAAGAAAGATATTTCATGCTCATGGATTGGAAGCATAAACATAGTTAAAATGTCCATACTACCTAAAGCAATCTACAGATTCGAAGCAATCCCAATCAGAATCCCAATAATATTCTTCACAGAAATAGAACAAAGAATCCTAAAATTTATATGGAGCAATAAAAGACTCCAAATAGCCAAAGCATTCCTGAGAATAAAGAAAAAACCTGGAGATTTGAATTATTGAAACAGTGATCAAAAACCTGAATGCAAAATATACTACAAAGCTACAGTAATCAAAACAGCATTGTACTGACAGAAAAACAGACAAACAGATAAATGGAAGAGAACCAGGACCCCAGAAATAAACCCACACATTTACGGATAGTTCATTTTTGACAAAGGAGCCAAGAACATACAATGGAAAAAAGAAAGTCTCTTCAATAAATGGTTTTGGGAAAACTGGACAGCCACATTCAAGAGAATAAAAGTAGACCACTATCGTACACCATACACAAAAATTAACTCAAAATGGATTAAAGGCTTGAATGTAAGACCTGAAACCATAAAACTCCTAGAAGAACATAGGCAGTACGCTCTTTGACATTGGTCTTAGCAGTATCTTTCTGAATATGTCTCCTAAGGCAAGAGAAACAAACAAAAAAATAAACAAATGACTACATCAAACTAAAAAGCTTCTACATGGCAAAAGAAACCATCAACAAAACAAAAAGACCACCTAACAATTGGGAGAAGATATTTGCAAACCAAATATCTGATAAGGGGTTAATATCCAAAATGTATAAAGCGCTCATACAACTCAACAACAAAAACACAAACAACCCGATTAAAAAACGGGCAGAGGATTTGAACAGACGTTTTCCCAAAGAAGATATACAGATGGCCAACAGGCACATGAAAATATGTACCACATCATGAATTACTAGTGAAATGCAAATCAAAACCACAATGAGATATCACCTTATGTCCATCAGAATAGCTATTATTAAAAAGACAAGAAATAACAAATGTTGGAGAGGATGTGCAGAAAAGGGAATCCCCATATACAGCTGGTGGGAATGTAAATTGATGCAGCCACTATGGAAAACAGTATGGCGATTTCTCAAAAAGTTAAAAATAGAACTACCATATAATCCAGCTCTTCCACCTCTGAGTTTTTTTCCAAAGAACATGAAAACACAAATGCAAAGAGATAATATGCATCCCTACATTCATTGCAGCATTACTCACAATAGCCAAGATTTGGAAACAATCTAAGTGCCCATCAACAGATGAATGGATAAATATGTGGTATACAATGGAATACTAAGCCATAAAAAAAGACAAAATCATGCCATTTGTGGCAACATGGATGGACCTTAAGGGTATTATGCTAAGCCAAATAAGTCAGACAGAGAAAGACAAATACCGTATGATTTCACTCATATATGGAAGATAAACAAACAAACACATAGATAAGGAGAACAGATTGGTGATTACAAGAGAAGAAGAGGGTGGGGGGAGGGTGAAAGGGGTAAAGGGGCACACATGTATGATAATGGATTAAAAACTAGACTATTGCTGGCAAATACGATGCAGTCTATATAGAAACTGAAATACAGTAATCTACATCTGAAATTTACACAATGTTATAAACCAACGTGACCTCAATAAAATAATTAAATTTAAAAATATCCAGATTCAATAAATCCATAAAAATGACTTTTTTCCACTCTGAGTAAAGCTGTTTGTCAACATTAAGGCAAGGCTCTAAATGAATCACTCACAAAAATGAAACAAAAATCTTTCACTGCCACCACGTTCTCACCTTCATAGCCCGCTCTGTTCCTTTCAGCTAAATCACATTTCATAGTGGCTGGACATGTTCATAGTTCTTCCCCTTTACGACCAGAGGTAAGACAATTCCATTCTATTAGCTGAAATTTTAGGAAGATTTTATTTATATACTCAAAAACTTGTGAATAAGCATTGAGTCTATCTCTACAATTAAGAGTGACAAGTCCAGCAGTTAAGTGCGCGCACTCGGCTGCGGTGGCCCAGGGTTCCCCCGTTTGGATCCCAGGCGTGCACCAATGCACTGCTTGTTGAGCGATGCTGTGGCAGTGTCTCATATAAAGTAGAGGAAGATGGGCACGGATGTTAGCTCAGGGCCAAGCTTCCTCAGAAAAAAGAGGAGGATGGGCATCAGATGTTAGCTCAGGGCTGATCTTCCTCACAAAAAAAAAAAAGAATAAGTCTGATTTCTAATGGTAATTAGCACGGCTGCTTCTGCCATTTTCGAAGACTATTGCACAGCGATTTTACCTAATTGTCTATTACTGTTAGCTTCTAGCTTGCTACTTCTTTTTATTTAATATCCCCCAAGTCTTGATTTGACATTTATCCATTATCCTATATTAAATGTTGGTAATTCAAACCCCTACATTTTCTATCTTACTGTAAAACTAATTTTCATGGTCCCCTGTTGCTAAGTCTTGCTTATTAGTGATATGAGATGTAGAATTATAGAAATCATATAAAAGCATCTAGCTACTTCTCATGATATTAGGTAACTCAACAGAGTTTCCAAAGGTGAAAGGGCGCTGGGTTCTTTTTTTATTTTTTTTTTGCTTCTCACAGATCCAAATGACATAAAAGTTTGGACCAGTTTTCATGTAAAAAGATGAATAAGAATTCCCAAAGAAGGGACAGCCAAGCCTTTAGATTGGATTTGCAGAACTGGCTTTAATTTGTTTCTGTTCATAATGAGATATATTACACAAACATGTTTAATATATATATATTATCTCTATATATTTATCTATCTATCTATACATATTTTAAATTCTTTCATTTTGAGGAAATCACCATCTTCAATATAATAAACAAAAACCTCTACATTGCTATGTACTCCCAGTTTTTCATTATTTATGTCTTGTCCTGTGCACACAGTATTTGTCATATTGATTATGATCTTCAAGCTCCATAGCTTTACTTTGAGCTAGTAATTGTTTCACCTATGCAGAATGGTAGAGTCACCCTTAGGTCTTGTGACTGTGTTTGTGAGGGGAAAGAGGGTCACATGTTGCTGAAATAAACTCTACCAAGCCAACTAAATAAATTTTTCTCTCAGATTCTAATTTTCCACAATCTATTACCTTCAGTGTAGCCAATGCGTTAGCAAGGCCACTTAGAACATCAGGGACACAAAGTTTGCCTGTACCCTATCTAAGTAGACCCACAATTTCTCAGAAATTTGGAATGTTTAAAATGATGGCATAATTATGAGTATGGGATGTAAGGTATATCTTATAAGATTAGTACACCTTTTTGTCTAATTTTTAGCAGACTTTGTCCCATATTTTCAGGCACCATTCAGTTGGCTTTTGATTGCTGCTATACTTGAGAAAATGTTCCTTCTCTCATTCATGGCTAGCTCAAAGCTCCCACATTTGAAGAGAAGTAAAACCAGCTGTGTTAAAAACACAACCTAAATTTTCTTACTGCCACAATTTCCCCCAGACCGATATTTTGGGAAATCTATAAAATAGTTAGCCAAGCACTGGCTTGGGGAGTTGACCAGTGTGGTAGAAGGTAAAGAAGAAGGAATTAAACTTTCCAAGGCTTTTAAATTTATAACCACTGCAACATAATCTAAAACAACGTGGGGAGGATGACTGTCCGACTCCCACACATGTACTCATCAAAGGTGAGTTATTTTTCCTTTTCAAGATGCCTTTGATTTTCATTTTAAAATGATTCACCTGTTGAATAATGTTTGGGTGGGGAAAGGAGGATCAATAAGACAGATCTGGGCGGTGAATTTAAATATTTCTGCCTACCATTTGCAATGACCCTTAATATCAATTTACCTTCTCTTCCTCCTACTCAGAAACACGTTAAATCATCAGCAAACCCAGCTAGAGAGACAAAACTAGTTTCAGGAGGGATTTAAGCGTAAGATAATTCAGCAAACCAAGTAATGCAATTAGTTACTCAGTTTTTCAGTCAGTCAATCAACCTGTTAGCCAAATCCAAACAAGCATGGTTTGAATATCAACAAAGAGGCATTAATCAAAATGACAGAAACACATCTAGAAATATTAGAGGATAATTGGTCCAAAGAAGGCAAATATAGGTGGTTGGAAATAGAGCTCCTATTTATTGAACACCTCATTTAATCCTTACAACTGTTATAAATTATGCTTAATACTCTAATGTATACCCATATAATTGATTTTTGAAATATCAGATAATGCTTGAAATACAATGGGAAAATATACCTCTTTATTTGTCAAATTAAAATAGTTCTCCTTCCCAATAATTTATCTAAAATTTTTCATAAAAAAGCATGACTCTGAAACAGTAGTTGGTTCTTAACATTTGTTATATAGATTACTTTGAGAATTTGAATTTAAAAATTATGAGTCTTCTTTCTCAGACAAATGTGCCTTTAAAATGTGCATGTATACCCAAAATTGTTGACACAATTTCAGGGGATTCATGGGCCCCTAAGCATCCTTGTACCTACTTCAATATCTGGTATATACACACACACATACACACACACCCCCTAAATCCCCAAAGCCTGCAGCCTCTTTCTTTCTCTGAGTCCTTACACCATAACCTAATACTTGATATCTAATTTTTTATCTTTCCCCGTTAATTTATTGAACATAATTCTTGCCTTTTCAGCCACAAAATAATATCTTCAGAGAAATGTGCCTTTTGTATTCCAGCTGGCACATAGAAGATGCTTGATGATCACATGGGGGTTGATGGAAAGGAAAGCGGAAGTACATGAAAGCCATGATTACATGAGACCTTACATGTTGCCCCTTGAAATGTGGAACATTTCCACTTGCAAATGCTTACATTGTCTCTGATCATTGCTTCTTCTGCGTCTTTTCTCCGCTAAATCAAGGATTACTGCATGGCCCCGTAATGTTTTACACAATCACTGTCAAGCTCTGCCCTACAGCTACCTGCATTTCAGCTTCAGCGAGCCAAATCCTCCCACTTACAGGGCACAAAGTTTGAGCCCAAACTTTGGAGCTTTAGGGGAAAGACGTCTTTACTTCTTTCTCTATCTCTGTTCAGCATGGTACTCCCTCATTCGATGTCTTCACACTCCCTAGTCAAATCCCTTCGCCTTTGTGTGTGACCTAAGGCCGTTTAAAACTACCAGGCAAGGACTAGTACTGCCACGGGGTTTCCTTTAATGTAGCAACATAATAGAGAAAATATGCTTATCCTAGAGAGTTTTGTCACGCTGTGGTAGGTCAGTTATATGCTTAGCTGACCGCCTTCTGTAGTCCCCTGAAAACAGAGTAGAAAATTGGTATCTGATGCTAAGAATCACTGAAATCTCAGAAAATGGATGCATCTTTTGATCAGCGTGTCATACCTACTTCTCCTTTACGGAAAAGAACAAAAAACAAAAAGTACAACACGTGTGCTAAAGTGGTTACAGGTAACATGTGCCATGTCTCATGTTATTCCAGCTTCCTTCCTTCCAGTCATCATTCTAAGTAAAAATAAATAAAAAAGTCTTTTTAAATAGAAATCCATATTAATGATTTTTCAAGCAGATGGATTTAAGACAAAGAGTTTATGATGCACATATCTAGTACTTTGTTTCCCTTTCCTGGTTTTATTGCAAATATGTGACATGAAAAATTAGAGTTAGAGAAAAAGAACATTTCCAAAATTATCACTGGCCATTTGCTCATTTTATAGACTCTATTTCTCCCCATATTATTTTCTCAATGAAATTATCACTTTCTCATTTAGATAGCACTGAATCTACACTTAAGTTAATTACAGAATTTGCCATTAAGGAAATGTAGGCTGGATGTGTTTGAGAGGTCTGAGCTAACCTCAGAAATACCCAAATAAGCCTTAAGCTTGACTTAAAGAAGGCCATCTAGTAAATAATGGATGGGAAGAAGGGGTAGTCTCAGGGACATCGATCGTCTGAACACAGCCTCAAGCTAAAATATTGTTCAGCATCTGTCATGTAATGAATGACTCATTTTGAATTTTGAAGTTGCTAGCTTTGAGAAGAACTCACAATCCTAGATTTAGAAGCAATTTCTGTGTAAACTTGGGGCAAATGCTCTAGTAGCTGGCCCTTCTACCACGTGCCACAGAAAACCCAGCAAGTGGAAACCAAAGGGAATGAGCAAAAAGGGTGGGAGTGGGCACGAGAGGGAAGATTGTGAGTGAAAATAGTCTCACCATGTAAGGAGCAGGTGGAAACCACAAAAAGTAATAAGAGCATAGGGACTCTTAGATTACGACAATCTTAGAGCCAAAGTCGAGGAGCACTTAGAGAACAAATGTCATCCCCAAATCCTTCTTTGATGCTTGCTAAGGCCCAAATGATTAACCATCAGAGGAAATTTTGCCTTTTTCCAAAGCTCGGTGATGACAGAAGTGTCTCTTCACTTACACAGAGTAAAGCAGCCAGACTTTTGAGGAGAGACCCTGTTCCACTTGGCTGAGGATTAGACATTGTTAAGTAATCTACTATTACTTAATTTCTTTCTTGCCCATATATCTGAGGGGAATCCTACACTCATATGGGGGAGAAAGTGAGATAGAAAAGTTTAAAATGGACATTTCCCACGAGGGGAAAAAGGACACAAAATGTTCTTTCCACTTTGTATTACTAGCCCCCTTTGTAGACGTGAGTATAACTGTATATAATGAAAAGTCTGATACCTGGATTTTGCCCAAGAAATTTAGCATTTCCATCTGGGGTAAATATGTTTCATCAGTTTTCCATATGATGTCTCTTAGGGATATATGCAGCAATTAAGTGAAAAAAATAGTTCTGACCTGAGTGCAAATACTATGGCTTCCCTAAATTGAACCATTTATTTAGAAGAAAACCGGCCTTAATAATTTCAACACATTTTAATCCAGCCTCCAAACTCTCTTCTCTGCATTAAACACTATTAGTTCATCTACAAAGCCTTCCTATGTCAACAGTTAGTTTCTGAAACAATTGTTTTCTTTTGGTCTTGTATTCTGAGATTTCTCCAAAGTAAAAACTGAGCAATGATGAATTATGGAAAAAATACTTTTTCCTTCCAAGACATTCATGTCTAGTCTTTGTTTAAATAATTCTAGGTACCATTTTTGCCTACAGAAAATAACAACAAATAATGAAAATAGACATCAAGTTTAGTATTGTTTCAGTTCCTAAAGGCTTGCCATTTTCACATTGGCTTCCCCCACAAGGTAAAAACCACCCAAATATCAGAGGAATCACTTTCAGCACATATTGTTTCCCGAAGTGATGTCAGTGAAATCATAAGTCAATTTCATTCCTGCAACTACAGTTTCGTGCTGTCTTCCTTTCCTTTGCTTTCAGCTTGAGTGAGAAATTTATTTTTGACAGTTGGTTATTACGAGGACCTAGTCATGCTGGATTGTAAAATACTGAAATCTTTTTTTGTATAGTTACTGAGCACTTCCTATTCCATCAAAATATAGGCAAAATCTTTATAGAATTCCTGTTAAATATCTTTCACTGTGGTGCCATCATTGAATGATACTGAAATGTGATAAAAGCAGGTGAGCCAATCTATTAGGTGTGTTGCAGCTTCTTATACAAAGGAAGCAGGATTTAGACCTCTGTTTTTTTGTTTAGGAGAAAACAAGTCATAATAGAACTCCCTTGACTGTTCTCAACCTTACTTAGTTAAGAGGGCCTTACGGTTTCCCTCAGCTTGACTAAACTTTAGACGAGCTTCTTTCAGACTCTAGGCCCTGACTTTTCTGGCAGTGTTTACTTTAGAAAACTTGTAAATTCTTTCTCTGCCCCTTTAAGATGTAATATTTTTTAAAAGCCTCTTGCCAATTTTACAACCCAAGAATGTCTTTCTCAAGGCCTTGGGAGCCATCTCTTTGAAATGTAAACATCAAGGAAGATCTCTGTTTCTTTGAGAGAGTAGGAGCCACAAAATTGGAGGATGCCTTGCTCAAAGTTATAAAGTTACCTTCTGTCATGAAGCTTGCTTTCCCTTTGCGTAAAGCCGATTAACACACACAGATGGCCTAGGACCCCAACCCCAACCCCAAGCTTAAAAAAAACATTCTCACCCTTTGTGTCAGTGGAGCTGAGCTCAGACTCAGTTCTGGTATCTCTTATTGCAATGGCCTTGAATAAAGTCTTTCTTACCTGTTTAACTTTGTGCAGTGCAATTCTTGTTTTGACAAGTGTTAACGGATATGCAATTCTATAACATTAGTATACTCAAGGTTTTGCCAGGCCTGTCTCTGGACATATTTTCAAGTATAAAAAAAGAAGATGCTGGGGCCGGCCCAGTGGCATAGTAGTTCAGTTTGTACACTCCACTTCAGCAGCTCGGGGTTTGCAGGTTTGGAACCCAGGCACAGACCTACGCACTGCTTATCAAGCCATGCTGTGGCAGGCGTCCCACATGTAAAGTAGAGGAAGATGGGCATGGATGTTAGCCCAGGGCTGATCTTCCTCAACAAAAAGAGGAGGGCTGGCAACAGATGTTAGCTCAGGACTAATCTTCCTTACAAAAAAAAACGAAGAAGAAGATGGGGCCGGCCCGGTGGCATAGTGGTTAAGCTCGCGTGCTCCACTTCAGTGGCCCGAGGTTCGCAGGTTCAAATCCTGGGCGCAGACCTACACATCGCTCATCAGGCCATGCTGTGGCAGCATCCCATATACAAAGTAGATGTATATGGGATATTAGCTCAGGGACCATCTCCCTCACCAAAAAAAAGAGAAGACATCAAAAACAGACTTAAGGCTATTACATAATACCAGAACAAATATAAAATCAAATGAGCCGCTAATAGCTATTAAAATGTTCATGGAGAAGACTAAGACCAAAGAAAAACATGATTTATTTACTTCCTTTATCTTTCTACAAAAGACTCAAGCAAGTTTGGAATCAATAAAATAATAAACACAGGGAAAAAATAGAATGGAAGAATAATGCAAATACAACTCCCAGAAGAGAGCTTACAGGTGTTGTGATCAAGCTTCAAATTCAGTTCTAAAGTTCCCGACAGCCAGAGAAAGAAGGAAAAACGTCAATTCCTCAAGGTGACTTTTCTTAATTAACTTTTAAAAGACATGTTCATGTAGAATTGTATATGGGACACTGAGAGATGTAATAGAGAATGTTTTCATGTTAAACGTAAACATACATTTGTGTTTACAGCAAGTGCTATAACATTTTTCTTATAGTTATTTCCTACAGTGACCACTGATAGAAGCCAAGAGTTTAACCCTGAAATATAGAGAAAGCACAGGGAAGGTGATTCTAGGATTATAATGGATTCTGAGTATGTCAGGCTTTCCTTGTGCGACTGGCGTTGAGAATTAAATTCAAAGTGCTTTAATAGATGGAATACTCTCTTTTCCTCATTCTATGCTTTGGAAACAAGTAACCCAGTGACAGAGCTGGTTTTCTATTGTGAATGTAAGAAAGCTAAGGAATGTTCAGAGTTGGATGAAGGCCTGCCCATCTTTGTCCAGAAATAGAACCTGGAGGCATTGCTGTTGTTTTACACAACTCCAGGAGGCACATTACATGGAAGATAATGTGATTCAAGCTCCCCAACACTGTGTAATTTATGGCAGTGCCAGGATACAGGGAACCAAACTTAGGATTTTGCCCGTGAAACTGCTTCAGATGAGCTCTAACTCTGAGGCCACAAGAACACATGGAATAAATATATTTTATCAGGAAAATTTTCATGACCAGTGGTAGTAGTCACCAGCCACAGTCTAGAAAGAATTTAATAATGATTTCAAAGTGATCTGATTCTGGTAAACATGGCATCAGGTGATAAGGAAGGGAGACTCTATAAAATTCTCTGTTGATAGTTACGTTTTTTTCTCAGCTATCATTTTAATTGTGAGCATTCTTCTGACAGTTTATTTCTCTGCTCACTACTTTAATAATAATCATCATAATAATAATACAATAATAATAATAATAGAAGCAGCATTAGTTATGCTTCTTATGTGCCACACACTGTTCTAAGAGATTTAGATATGTTAACTCATTTAAACTTCATAAAACCTCAATAACAAAAGTACTATTATT
The DNA here is from genome assembly GCF_057802395.1 of Ceratotherium simum simum. Classification (NCBI taxonomy): domain Eukaryota; kingdom Metazoa; phylum Chordata; class Mammalia; order Perissodactyla; family Rhinocerotidae; genus Ceratotherium; species Ceratotherium simum. The sequence goes on along the minus strand of NC_141900.1, from coordinate 68,651,828 downwards.
TCCCCCATTTTACAGAGAAAAGTGAGGCACAGTGCGACTAAATAACTATTCCAATGTCTTGCAGCAAATACATGATGTAGCCAGGATTTAGCCTCTGACATTCTGACTCTGGAGTCCATTCATTGGCCAGAGACAGAGAGTGCTTATCAAATATTATAAGTACCCCCCTGTAATCCCCAGACTATTTTGCTGGGAAAATGAGAATGAAGTCAAGTGACTTTCTTACCAATTAACTATCAGTATAAAGAACATGGATCTCTTCTGGGATGAGGCAAATAAGATCTGATGTGTCTCTTCCATTCTTGTCTTCCTCTATTAGAGTGAGGTGGAAGGCATCTGTGAGATGGCAGTGTTACAAGATGGAAGAGGGACAGATCCCAGAGTTGCCAGGTGGAAGAAAGCAATGACCAACCTACAGAAGACTTTGCATTACGTGAGAACTAAACTTGAGATTTCAATTTGGGAAGTGATTTGTTATTTGACATAGTCTTTTCTACTTTAACTAATACAATGCTCTTAAACACTTCCCTATGGAATCTCATTCACAGCTCTACATCTATTCCCTAGCTGATTACATCCACAAACTTGATTCTAAATGTCATCTATTTGCTGATGTGTTCCAAGATTAAGTCTCCAAATTTGAGATTCCCGTATCCAACCACCAATTGGAGGATATAGATTCAATATTTTGAAAACTCATCTCTGTTATAAAAACTCTCAGGAAACTAGGAATAGAGGAGAACTTCCTCAACTTAATAAAGAATATCTACAAAAAATCTACAGCTAACATCGTACTTAATGGTGAGAAACTAGAAGCTTTCCCACTAAGATCAGTAACAAGGCAAGGATTCCCATTTCACCTCTCCTTTTCAACATCACACTGGAAGTCCTACCTAATGCAGTAAGATAAGAGAAGGAAATAAATGGTATATGGACTGGGAAGGAATTTTTTCATAAAACTGTCTTTGTTCACAGATGATATGGTCATCTATGTAGAAAATTGGGAAAAACTGACAAAAAAAAAATTCCTGGAACTAAGTAATTATGACAATGTTTCAGGATACAAGGTTAATATATATAAGTCAATCACTATCCTACATACCAGCAATGAACAAGTGGAATTTGAAATTAAAAGCCCAATACCATTTATATTAGCACCCTCCAAAATATGGAATATTTAGATATAAATCTAATACAATACGTACCAAATCTATATGAGGAAAGCTACAAAGCTGATTAATGAAATCAAAGAACTAAAATGGAGAGATATCCCATGTTCATGAATAGGAAGACTCAAAATTGTCATGACGTCAGTTCTTCCCAACTTGATCTACAGATTCAATGCAATCCCAATCAAAATCCCAGAAAGTTATTTGTGATATTGACAAACCGATTCTAAAGTTTATATGGAGAAACAAAAGACCCAGAGTAGGCAACATAATACTGGAGAAGAACAAAGTTAGAGGACTGACACTATCTGACCTCAAACTTAATAGAAACCTGCAGTAATCAAGACAGTGTGGTATTGGTGAAAGAAGAAACAAATAAACCAGTAGAAAAAAATAAAGAACCCAGAAATAGACCCCCATAAATATAGTCAAGTGAGAGGTTGAGAGAAAAATAATTTTTAGCATAGAATTCTATACCCAGCAGAACAATCTTTTAAGAATGAGGATGAAATAAAGACAATTTCAGACAAACAAAAATTGAAGCTATAGACTACCCTCACTAAAGGAAGTTCTAAAGAATATATCTAAGATGGAGGAAGTGTATCTCTGGAAAAAGTTGAAGATGCAAGATAATGAATAAAAGTAATGGTAACTCTGTTGACAAATAATGAGCAAACATTAATTGAGAGTTGCTTCTCCTCAACATTTAGAAACGTGTCTGCAGGGATGGTAGGGGAGCGGGGTAGACTGTAGGACATCTGTGTTTGCTAATTGGCTTTACTCAAAGAGCTAGTAAACTTTTTCATATCTTTGTGATAAGAAGTAACATTACAACTTGGAGCAAGGTACCAGCTGAAGTTAGGCTCCTACCTTCCCACAGAAACTGAGAGACAAGGACATTGTCTTCCTTGATGATTACATTTCAAACAGATGATTCCCAGGTCCTTGAGAAAGACATTCCTAAGTCTTAAAACTGGCAAGAAGCTTTTAAAAAGATTTACATCTTAAAGGGCTAGGGAAAGGATTTATAAAATTACAAGTTTCTTAAGTAAATGCTGGAAGAGAAGGGAATTTAGGGCCTAGACACAAGAAAAAGCCTGTCTAAAGTTTAGTCAAGCTGAGGAACACATTACAGTCTTCTTGGTCAGCAGGTGTTATGGACTGAATTGTGTCCCCCAAAATTCATATGTTAATCCCTAACTCCCGAAATGACTGTATATGGAAATAGGGCCTTTAAAGAGGTAATTAAGGTTAAAGGAGGCCATAAGGGTGAGACCTTAATCCAATAGAACTGGCGTCTTTATAAAAAGAGGAAGAGACACCAGAGCTGGAGCACAAAGAAAAGGCCATGTGAGGACACATTGAGAAGGCAGCCCGGAAGAGAGAACTCACCAGACACCAACCCTGCTGGCATCTTAATCTTGGAATTTCAGTCTCCAGAAACACGAGAAAATAAATTTCTGTTGTTTAAGCTACTCATCCTGTGGTATTTTGTTATGGAAACCTAAGAGGACTACTATAGCATGTATGAATGAGTGAATGAATGAGTGAATGAATATTGCCTTCCATTATTAGGAATCCATCTTAACACAAGTTTAGTCAAGTTTAATTAAAACATCAGAATTGGGTTGGCAAACATGGCATCCTTCTGGCACATTGATATAGTTTTTGGTGATTCTATTTGTATGGTTTATAGAAGTAAATTCATTATGAAATGGTATTAGTTTCTTATGACTTAATACTGTAAATTAAATATGGCAAATCTGAAGAGGTAATTAGTAAAAACACAAGAATTATAAATCAGAAGGCTCAGAAGTTCATGATTAAGCTCAGTAATTAAAGAAATGTACTAAGACCCATGACTACCAGAACAATAAGATTCACTACCTAATTTCTAAAAGAGACCTATGAAGGAAGCAGTGGTTTATAGACAGGTATTTTTGATCTGATGGAATGTAGCTTTTAAATCCATCCTTACTTCAGTTCTTCTTTCCTTTAAATCTTAACATGCTTCATTTATGCTGGCACTTAATATGCTTTAATCATAATTTGTTTCCATGTTATTCAGAGTCTCTTCTAAAATTTTGTTTATTAATTCATACTCCTGCACCTGTAGCCTATCTATGATATTTATGATATTCTACGGTAAATTACCAAAAGGAAAGACTGACAATTTCTAATTACCTTCTACTCATTTCTCATACTCTACTAATCCAGCCAATACCTTCCAAAATCCATAGATGTGAACTTGATGTATTATTTTTATTTTATTAACTCATCCAACTAATATTCACGTGGCCATCCACCAGACACTATACCAGTTACTGGGGCTAGAGTGATGAATTTGACATACTCCCTGCCCTCTTTGAGCTTGCCATTTAGTAGGAGACTCACATGTAAACTAAAGTACAAGGAGAGGGATTAGCCAATTCAACCCGAGTGAGGAGGGGATGTGTCTTAGATAAGAGGATGCACCAGCTGGACATTAAAAGATGAGAAGGTGTTTTCCAGGGGGCCAGATGCATAAGACTGAATCAGGGAAAACAACAGTCTGGAGGTTGGCAAGATAAAAAAAAATTCAGAAAATGTTTAACCTAATTTGAACAACTGAGACATATAATACATTAGTTTGTAGAGTATATAAAGTAAGACATTGTAGTTTATATCTTTTCAAGTCCTTGTCAGAAATATTTTCATGTCTGCCTAAATATATCAACACTAGGCAAATAGATCTAAGAACATCCATATGTTTTTATCCAGATCATTTGTTTTACCTTTCAAATGCTTTGCATATCAAGATCTAGAGAAATAATTTAAAATAATGTCAGAAAGGAAATTGATGTATCTATAACCTGGGGATTTGATCCTGAAGCTGTTTGATATGGTAAAATACCTTAAATATTAATGTTTATTTTCCCAATTATACACACAAAACATATTCATCGTAAAAGTTTTGGAAATACATAAAAATAAGAAGATTATCAGTTAACTTATCTTAATACTAGGTACATATAATGAACATAGACAGTCTCTATTTTCACTTAAATGATATTTTTGGTTTTTAAAACATAAGGTCAAATTGCCCACCAGGAACATTATACCAATTTCTATTTCCCAGACAGTGTCAAGATGGCAGCGTAAACAGACTCTGAACTCACCCACTCCAATGGACACAACTAATTTACAACTACTCTTGGATTACCCCTAAGAGAGAATTGAAAACTGGATAAAAACAACCCTGACAACAAGGGAGCATGCTAACTGAGGTGGAAGAAGCAAAAATTCCTTTCTGGAGAGAAAAAAGCCACCTTTGAGCCATGACACTTTATGGCCAGCTGGGAGCAAACTTAAGGTACAAAGCCTTCCCTGGAGGAGTGGGGGACCCAAGCAGGGGAGTGTTACCACAATAAGCAGAATTTGGACTCAGCACAACGAAGACAAGTGTCATAAAATCTGGCTTTGCTGGCTATTAACTACAAGGAGGAATACCTCCAGAAAAGCTTTCAGACATAAGGGGGGAATAAATGCCTGCTCTTAAAGGACCCATGCACAAATTCATCTAAAATCACTAGAAAGAAAGGTGCACAGTCCTTTGGCGAAAAGAAACTTACTTGATAGGCTCTGGGTGCATCTCAGTGGTAGATGAGACCTCTCCAGGGACTGAAACATTGGCGGCAGCCATTATTGAGACCTAGTGCAGGCATTCTGACACAGATGCTGGCAGATGCCATTGGAGTTCTTCCCCTGGCCTGTGAGCCCAGGGGTTTGCCCCACCCACTAAAGCACAGATTTAATACAGCTCAACCAGGGCAGGCAGCCCACCCTAAGGAATGGCCCCACCCAACAGCAAACCCGTGGGCAACTTGTGGGCCTACATAGGTGGGGTACCTGGAACTTTTGCAACTGGGAGAGTGGGTCTGCCTCAATGGGGCAGGGTGTGCATGAAGGGCAGGCCTGAGTTGGTGGAGTGTGTGGAGCCTCTGCAGTGGGGTCACTGGGTAGACTTCAGTGGGTCAGGGTGTGTGCGTGGGGCAGGACTGTGTTGACACGGTGTGTGGCCCTGCAGGCGGTGGGGCCTGAGAGCTGTAGCAGACTTGTGCTTCTCATACAACCACACAGGGGATCAGCCCCACCTTCCAAAGCCTGAAACAATTGGGTACTCTCATGCCTGGGGTCAGCCCCACTCAGCTACAACCCTCAGAGAGCTGACAACAGCCTTGTAGGCCAGAGACCTACAACAATTGTAAGCCCCTGAACCTAGCAACCAGCCACGCTGGGGGCCTACACATTTAACAGAAAAACTGCAACAAGAATGTGCTATTAGACCTTACAGTCAACTATGCTGGGGCTCCTCATGCCCAATAAAGTAACAGAAAGGACCACAGCAGACACACGCAACTGAGCATTACAACCAGCTGGCCAGGGGGATAGCATAGCCTCCCCAAGCATCCGCAACAAGAGCAACCCTGCCACAACAGAAGGACACATGTAGCCCACACAGGGGACATTCCAGAAACATTTGGAACTGGTGACGAGAAGGAAGCACACTGCTGGGACTCATAGGCATCTCTTACCTAGGGCCATCTCTCCAAGATTGGGAGAAGTAGCTGAGTAGTATTCCATTCTGTATATATACCACAGCTTCTTTATCCATTCGTCCCTTGATGGGCACTTAGGTTGCTTCCAAGTCTTGGCTATTGTGAATAACGCTGCAATGAACACAGGGGTGCATGTACCTTTACAAATTGGTGTTTTCAAGTTCTTTAGATAAATACCCAACAGTGGAATAGCTGGATCATATGGTAGTTCTATCCTTGATTTTTTGAGGAATCTCCATACTGTTTTCCATAGTGGCTGCACCAGTTCGCACTCCCACCAGCAGTGTATGAGAGTTCCCTTCTCTCCACATCATCTCCAACACATGTTGTTTCCTGTCTTGTTAATTATAGCCATTCTGACGGGCGTGAGGTGATATCTCATTGTAGTTTTGATTTGCATTTCCCTGATAGTTAGTGATTTTGAACATCTTTTCAATATATATACACAATGGAATACCACTCAGCCATAAGAAACGATGAAATCCAGGCATTTGTGACAACATGGATGGACATTGAGGGTATAATGCAAAGTGAAATAAGTCAGAAGGAGAAGGACAAATACCGTATGATTTCCTTCATTAACTAGTAGATAATAACAACAATAAACAAACACATAGAGACAGAGATTGGATTGGTGGTTACCAGAGGGGAAGGGGAGAGGGCGGAGGGTGAAAGGGATAATTCAGTACATGTGTGTGGTGATGGGTTGTAATTAGTATTTTCGTGGTGAACATGATGTAATCTATGCAGAAATAGAAGTACAATGATGTACACCTGAAATTTTTACAATGTTATAAACCAATGTTACTGCAATAAACAAAAAATAAAAATAAATAAAAATTTTAAAAATAAATAAATAAAGAAGTAGCTGACCTACGTAATACACAGAGGTAAGCACAGAGAAAGAGACAAAATGAGGAGACAAAGGAATACATTCCAAGTAAGAAAACAAGACAAAACCCCAGAAAAAGAACTAAAAGAAACAGAAATAAACAATCTATCTGGCACAGAGTTAAAAAAAAAAAGTCATAAGGATGCTCACTGATCTTGGGAGAAGAATGGATGAATTCAGTAGAACTTCAACAAAGAAATGGAAAATATAAAAAAGAACCAATCAGAAATGAAGAACACAATACTGGAAATGAAAAATTCACTAGAGGGGCAATAGCAAAGTAGATTACACAGAAGAATGGATCATCAAGCTGGAAAAAAGTCTAGAGGAAATCACCCAAGCTGAACAGATAAGGGAAAAAGAATTAAAAAGAACAAGAACAGTCTAAGGGACCTCTGGGACATCATCAAGCACACTAACATCCATGTTATATGTGTCCCAGAAGAAGAAGAGAGAGACAAAGGGGCAGAGAATTTATTTCAAGAAAAAAATAGCTGAAAACTTTCCTAACCTAAGGAAAGAAATAGACATCTAGGTACAGGAAGCACAGAGAGAACCAAACAAGGTAAACCAAAAGAGGCCCACACCAAGACACATAATAATTAAAATGTCCAGGGCCGGCTCCGTGGCTTAGCGGTTAAGTGCGCGCGCTCTGATGCTGGCGGCCCGGGTTCGGATCCCAGGCACGCCCCAAGGCACCACTTCTCCGTCCAACCCGAGGCCGAGTCCCACGTACAGCAACTAGAAGGATGTGAACCTATGACATACAACTATCTACTGGGGCTTTGGGGGGAAAAAAATGAATAAATAAAATCTTTAAAAAAATAAAAAATAAAAAAAAAAAAAAAAAATAATTAAAATGTCCAGAATTAAAGATAAAATGAGAATCCTAAAAGCTGCAAAAAAGGCAGCAAGTTACATAAAAGGAAACTCCATAAGGCTATCAACTGACTTCTCAGCAGAAACCTTACAAACTAGAAGGGAGAGGCACAATATATTTAAAGTGCTGAAAGGAAAAAATCTACAGCTAAGAATACTCTACCTGGCGAGATTATCATTCAGAATAGAAGGAGAGATAAAGAATTTCCCAGATAAGCAAAAAGTAAAGGAGTTTATCACTAAGAAACCAGCTTTACAAGAAATGCTAAAGGGACTTATTTAAGTGGAAAAGAATACCACAAATAGGAATAAGAAAATCATCAAAAAAAAAAAAGCAATAAAGTTACTGGTAAAGGCAAATATACAGTAAAGGTAACAGATCAACCATCTATGAAGCTAATATGAAGGTCAAAAGACAAAAGTACTAAAATTCTCTATTTCTATGATAAGAGGGTAACAGATACACACGCACAAAAAAAGAGGTTAGATATGATATCAAAAACATCAATTGCGGGAGAAGCAGAGTAAAAGAGTAGAGCTTTTAGCAAGAGGTCAAACTAAAGAGACCATCAACTTAATGTAGATTGCTATACACATAAGTTATTATACATGAACCTCATGATAATCACAAACCAGAAAACTTTAATAAATACAGAAAAAATTAAGAGAAAGGAACCCAAACATAATACTAAAGAAAGTCATCAAACCACAAGGGAAGAGAGCAAGAGAAGAGAGGAACAGAGAAGAACTACTAAAACACACAGAAAAAAAGTAAAAAAATGGCGATAAATACTTTCTTATAAATAGCTACTTTAAATGTCAATGGACCAAATGCTCCAATCCAAAGGCATAGGGTGGCTGATTGGATAAAAAAATAATACCCACATATATGTTGCATACATAAGACACAGTTCAGACCTAAAGTCACTCACAAACTGAAAGTGAAGGGAAGGAAAAAGATACTCTAGGCAAATGACAATGAAAAGAAAGCTGGGGTAGCAATACTTGTGTCAGACAAAATAGAATTTAAAACAAAAACTATAACAAGGGACAAAGAAGGACACTACATAATGATCAAGGGAACAATCCAACAAGAGGACACAACATTTGTAAATATCTATACATCCAACATAGGAGCACCTAAATACATAAAGCATTTATTAACAGACATAAAAGAAGAAACAGCAGGCAATAATAGTAGGAGACTTTAACACTCCACTTAAACCAATGAATAGATCATCCAAACAGAAGATCAATAAGGAAACATTGGCCTTAAATGACACAATAGACCGGTTGGACTTAGTAGATATATACATAACATTCCATCCAAAAACCACAGAATACATAATCTTTTGTTGTTGTTATTGTTGATTTTGATTGCGGTAACATTGGTTTATAACACTGTAGAAATTTCAAGTGTACATTATTATACTTCTGTTTCTGCATAGATTACATCATGTTCCCCACCCAAATACTAGTTACAATCCATCACCACACACATGTGCCTAATCATCCCTTTCACCCTCCTCCCTCCTCCCTTCCCCTCTGGTAACCACCATTCCAATCTTTGTCTCTATATGTTTGTTTGTTGTTGTTTTTATCTTCTATTTATGAGTGAGACCATATGGTATTTGACTTTCTCCTTTTAACTCTTTTTGCTTAACATAATACCCTCAAGGTCCATCCATGTTGTCAGAAATGGCTGGATTTCATCATTTCTTATGGCTGAGTAGTATTCCAATGTGTATACATACTAAATCTTCTTTATCCATTCATCCCTTGATGGGCACTTAGGTTGCATCCAAGTCTTGGCTACTGTGAATAATACTGCAGTGAACACAGGGGGGCATGCATCTTTACACATTTGTGATTTCATGTTCTTTGGAAAAATACCCAGCCATGGAATAGCTGGATCATATGGTAGTTCTATTCTTAAATTTTTCAGGAATCTCCATGCTGTTTTCCATAGTGGCTGCACCAGTGTGCACTCTCACCAGCAGTGTATGCGAGTTCCCTTCTCTCCACATCCTCTCCAACATTTGTTTCCTGTCTTGTTAATTATAGCCATTCTCACAAGAAATCTACAATGATACCTCATTGTAGTTTTGATTTGCTTTTCCATGATATTTAATGATGTCAAACATCTTTTCATGTGCCTGTTGGCCATCTGTATATCTTCTTTGGAGAAATGTCTGTTCAGGTCTTTTGCCCATTTGTTAATTGGGTTCCTAGTTTTTTTGTTGTTGAGATATATGAATTATTTATATATTTTGAAGATTAACCCCTTATCAGATATATGGTTTGCAAATATCTTCTCCCAATTGTTAGGTTTTCCTTTCATTTTGTTGATGGTTTCTTTTGTGGTGCAGAAGGTTTTTAGTTTGATGTAGTCTCATTTATTCATTCTTTCTATTGTTTCCCTTGCCTGATCAGACACAGTACTTGAAAATATGTTGCTAAGACTGGTGTCAAAGAGCATACTGTCTGTGTTTTCTTCTAGAAGTGTCACTGTTTCAGGTCTTACATTCAAATCTCTAATCCATTTTGAGTTGATTTTTTGTATGGTGTAAGATAATGGTCTACTTTCATTTTTTGCATGTGGCTGTCCAGTTATCCCAGCACCATTTATTGAAGCGAATTTCCTTTCTCCATTGTATGTTCTTGGCTTCCTTATCAAAAATTAGCCATCACTAGGCATTCCTTTCAAATGCACATGGAACATTCTACAGGATAGATCACATATTAGGCTACAAAATAAGTCTCGATAAATTTAGGAAGATTTAAATAATATCAAGCATCTTTTCTGACCACAATGGTATGAAACTAGACATCAACTACAGGGAGAAAATTGGAAAGGCCACAAATATGTAGAGATTAAACAAAATGCTACTGAAAAATGATTGGGTCAACGAAGAAATCAAAGGAGAAATCAAAAGGTACCTGGAGACAAGTGAAAATGAAAATACGACATGCCAAATTTATGGGATATGGCAAAGGGGGTTCTAAGAGTGAAGTTTAGAGCACTACAGGCCTACCTCAACAACAATAAAAATCTCAAATAAACAGTCTAACAGTGTACCTAAAGAAACTGGAAAAGGAAGAACAAACAAAGCCCCAAATCAGTAGAAGAAAGGAAATAATAAAAATCAGAGCAGAAATAAATGAAATAGAGTCTAAAAAAATAGAAAAAAATCAATGAAACTAAGAGCTGATTCTTTGAAAAGATAAACAAAATTGACAAGCCTGTAGCTAGACTCACCAAGAAAAAAAGAGAGAATGCTAAAATAAATAAAATCAGAAATGAAGAGGAGAAATTACAATGGACACCTCAGAAATATAAAAGATTATAAGAAAATACTATCAAAAGCTACATGGCAACAAATTGGATAATCTAGAATAAATGGACAAATTCTTAGAATCATACAACCTTCCAAAACTGAATCATGAAGAAACAGACAATTTGAATAGACCAATCACCAGTAAGGAGATCAAAACAGTAATCAAAAAACTCACCCCAAGATAAAAGTCAAGGACCAGATGACTTCCCTGGTGAATTCTACCAAACACTCGAAGAAGACCTAATATCTGTCCTTCTCAAACTCTTCCAAATAACTGAAGAGGAGGGGAAGTTCCCTAACTCATTCTACGAAGCCGACATTACCCTGATACCAAAACCAGACAAGGACAACACAAAAAAAGAAAATTACAGGCCAATATCATTGATGAACATTGATGCAAAAATCCTCACCAAAATACTAGCAAATCACATACAACAATACATTAAAAAGATTATACACCATGATCAAATGGGATTTATTCCATGGATGCAAGGATGGTTCAACATTCACACATCAATCAACGTGATCCACCACATTAATAAAATGAAGAACAAAAATCACATGATCATCTCAATAGATGCAGAGAAAACATTTGACAAGGTACAGCATCCATTTCTGATAAAAACTCTGAATAAAATGAGTATAGAAGGAGAGTACCTCAACATAATAAAGGCCATATATGAGAAACCCACAGCTAATATCATCCTCAATGGTGAAAAACTGAAAGCTATCCCTCTAAGAACAGGAACCAGACAAGGATGCCCACTTTCATCACTCCTATTTAACATAGTATTGGAAGTCCTAGCCAGAGCAATCAGGCAAGAGAAAGAAATAAAAGGGATCCAAATTGGAAAGGAAGAAGTGAAACTGTCACTATTTTCAGAGGACAGGATTTTATATATAGAAAACCCTAAAGAATCCACCAAAAAACTTTTAGAAGTAATAAATGAATGTGCTAAAGTTGCAGGATACCAAATCAACATACAAAAATCATTTGCATTTCTATACACTAACAACGAAGTAGCAGAAAGAGAAATTAAGAATACTATCCCTTTTACAATTGCAACAAAAAGAATAAAATACCTGGGAATAAACTTAACCAAAGAGGTGAAAGATCTCTATACTGAAAACTATAAAACATTGTCAAAAGAAATCGAAGAAGACACAAAGAAATGGAAAGATATTCCATGCTCTGGAATTGGAAGAATTAACATAGTTAAGATGTACATACTTGCTAAAGCAATCTATAGATTCAATGCAATCCCTATCAAAGTTCCAACAACATTTTTCACAGAAATAGAACAAAGAATCCTAAAATTTATATGGAACAACAAAAGACCCCAAATAGTCAAAGGAATCCTGAGAAACTTTCAGGAGAAATCTTGAAAAGCTGGAGGTATGACGCTTCCTGATTTCAAAATATACTACAAAGCTATAGTAACCAAAACAACATGGTACTGACACAAAAACAGACACACAGATCAATGAAACAGAATCGAGAGCCCAGTAATAAATCCACACATCTACGGATAGCTAATTTTTGACAAGGGAGCCAAGAAGATACAATGGAGAAAGGAAAGTCACTTCAATAAATGGTGTTGGGAAAACTGAACAGCCACATGCAAAAAAATAAAAGTAGACCACTATCTTACACCATACACAAAAAATTAACTCCAAATGGATTAAAGGCTTGAATATAATACCTGAAACCATGAAACTTCTAGAAGATAATATAGGCGGTACGCTCTTCAACATTGGTCTTAGCAGCATATTTTCAAGTACCATGTCTGAACGAGCAAGAGAAACAATAGGAAAAATAAACAAATGAGACCACATCAAACTAAAAAGCTTCTGCACCACAAAGGAAACCATCAACAAGATGAAAAGAAAACCTAACAATTGAGAGAAGATATTTGCAAACCATACATCTGATAAGGGGTTAAGCTGCAAAATATATAAAGAATTCATATATCTCAACAACAAAAAAACTAGGAACCCAATTAACAAATGGGCAAAAGACCTGAACAGACATTTCTCCAAAGAAGATATACAGATGGCCAACAGGCACATGAAAAGATGTTTGATATCACTAATTATCATGGAAAAGCAAATCAAAACTACAATGAGATATCATCTCACTCCTGTAGGAATGGCTATAATTAACAAAACAGGAAACAATAAGTGTTGGAGAGGATGTGGAGAGAAGGGAACTCGCATACACTGCTGGTGAGAGTGCACATTGGTGCAGCCACTATGGAAAACAGCATGGAGATTCCCGAAAAATTTAAGAATAGAACTACCATATGATCTAGCTATTCCATGGCTGGGTATTTATCCAAAAACATGAAAACACCAATGGATAAAGATGCATGCACTCCTGTGTTCACTGCAGCATTATTCACAATAGCCAAGACTTGGAAGCCACCTAGGTGCCCATCAAGGGGTGAATGGATAAAGAAGATGTGGCATATATAAACAATGGAATACTACTCAGCGATAAAAAATAATGAAATCCAGCCATTTGTGACAACATGGATGGACATTCAGGATATTATGCTAAGCAAAATAAGTAAGAGAGAAAGTCAAATACCATATGGTCTCACTCATAAATAGAAGATAAAAACAACAACAAATAAACACATAGAGGCAGAGATTGGATTGGTGAGGAAAGGGAGAGGGAAGAGAGTGAAAGGGATGATTAGGCACATGTGTATGGTGATGGATTGTAATTAGTCTTTGGGTAGTGAGCATGATGTAATCTACACAGAAATAGAAATATAATCATGTACTACCGAAATTTATATAATGTTATAAACCAATATTACCACAATAAAAAAAAAATGAAGAATTGTTATTAACATTTAGTTCTACCAAAGCTCAGGATTTCTCTGCTTCTTAAATTTAATTCTAATTGTTTTTTTAAAATACAGGAAACAGCCCTTTGGGAGGGAGGGAAGATAGGAGTTTCAAAAAGGATGGGATGACTGAAGTTCTGGGAGACGAGTTGCATTCACATAAAAAAAAAAAAAATTCTATTCCCACCAGCACTGTATGTTTGTTTTAAAAAAGGAAAATAATGGCTTTGTAAATCTGATAAGAAACAAGGACATTTAATTATTTTAATTTGCACTTCTTCGACCATTAGTAAACTTGGACTTCATTACCTAAGTTTATTGGCCTTTTGCATTTCTTCTTTTCTTCAACTATTCTTCATACTTTTGCCCTTTTTTCTAGCATGGTTTTCTTATTGTGCTTAATGATTCATAAGAGCTGTTTATCCATTCAAGAAATTTAGTCTTTGCCTTATATTTATTTTGCTAATTTCCTCTTCTTTGTTTTGTATTTTTAACATCATTTATAATGTTTTTAGCAAATTCTTCAAGTTTTACCTGTCAAATCTATCAGTCTAACTATACACTGTCTTCTTTTGGTGTTATGCTTAGAATGCCCTTCTCAAATATGAGTTCAGATAACATATTCAATTCCACTTGCTTCTAGTTCTTTGATTTCATTTTTACATTTAAATATTTATTTTGGTACAGAAAATAAGGTAGAAACATATCTTCATCTTTTTTCAGCCAAGTAATCAATCAATTGTTACAGTGTCATTACTGAATAGTTTTTCCTTTTCTAAATCATTGGAAATACCACTTTTGTCACATTGATATTGAATATGCTTCAGATTTTTTTCACAGTACCTTCTATTCATTTTCACTGATTTTATATTCTTGTTCTGTATCACATCATTGCTTCAACTATTATAATTTAATAACACATTCACATCTGGTGGTTCAAATGACTACATATCTTCAGAAGTCAGACTTTAAATGTTTTGTAGAATGTTAATATTCACCTTACACATGTGAATCAGATCAATATTGCCGAAACATCTGTAAGACTATCCCAAAGAGTGAACAAATAAGGCAGAAAACCAAAAAATGCAAATAGCAAAATTCTATTTCTTTAGTAACTTGCATGTTTCAAAGTAGTGTAGAAGTCTAAATTACGTCAGTTGTGTTGTGTCTCCATGCTCTTTTGCAAGTACAGCAGTTGATACACATGTAAAAAATGATAGAAGAGGTAATAACTGAAATGATATATGTATTGAAAACATAAGAATATGAATTTACAATTAAATTTTGCTCATTCCACCCAACATTTCCATTATTTAAATAGCTGATAGAGCAAAAAGGAATAGAAAGAGAATGTTACATCCAGAATTTAAGCAAAAATTTCAAGCATTAGACATTTACCATCAGAAACTTTTTTTAAAACATATTAAATCAACCTCATTAATTATTTGGGTTTAGAGTCTATTAATACATTAGCAACAAATCAAAACAATTAAAGTTACATGAACATTTCTAATAAAATTGATTTTTCAAAGCAGTTACAGAAGGTTCTATTTAACTGGTAAAAATGATACTACCCATGAGAGACGCTTGCCAAGTAGTAGCTTCATTTAAGTGTGTTCATTACATCATTAAGTGATAATTCATTAATTGTAAGCAATTAATATATGTCATACCTCAGACATTCAAAATAGTAGTCTATCATGCTGTAGCCTCTTTTTTTTTTTTTTTAATTTTTTGTTTATTGCAGTAACATTGGTTTATAACATTGTAAAAATTTCAGGTGTACATCATTATACTTCTATTTCTGCATAGATTACATCATGTTCACCACCCAAATACTAATTACAACCCATTATACCACACACATGTGCCAAATTATCCCTTTCACCCTCCTCCCTCCCCCCTTCCCCTCTGGTAACCACCAAGCCAATCTCTGTCCCTATGTGTTTGTTTGTTGTTGTTATTATCTACTACCTAATGAAGGAAATCATACAGTATAAGGCAGCCTCTTAAAGATGTCACTGAATTTGCTCGTCTTGCCCTAGAAAGTCATGCAAATATTCAGATAACAAACAAGTGAATTGAGTATGCAGCTCTAACTTCATCTTGGGACAGTTTTTCATCTCATTTATAGTTGCTAAATAAATAACCTTTATCTTTTACATATAAGATTTTCTGAGTAACTCATAAGATATGAATTTATGAGATTATCGTGTCTAAAATGTAGTGATTCCATTCTTGGTGATGTGGGGAATAGTGAGTCTCAAGATGGTTTCTACCAGTATTTTCCAAAGAACTTACTAGAGAATCATCTATGGACAGAATCACATATGGACATAATACTCCCCCACCAAAGTTTTCAAAATCCTTGCCTAAAATAACCAAAGGGCAAGATGTTCTGCCCTAAGACAGAAATATAACAGGAGTAGCTTTCCTCGTCTTGTGTTGTGTTGTGTTGTGTTGTGTTTTGATTAGGTAGTTGCAGGAATTCATTCTATTTTCAGAGACGTAAACATCTCCTTTATTAAAGTTTTCTCTAGTAGGAACCAGTAATAAAAGGGGGTAATCTCTCCCTCATATACTGTGTCTTTCTTTGGGTGGTATATTTTTCACATCATTCTTTTGGCTTTATTAAAGAATATTGTCCTCATAGCATAGCCAACTTTCAAACTTTAAATATAATACCTTTCTCTAATTTTATTTTAGAAATGGGGCTTGTTTTCTGAAATGGAATACATACAAATTTTAAAAATTTAATAGTTTCAGTTTCTATCCCATGTGCTCCAATTACTTGAATTGTATATTTAAACAGAAAGATCTCCCTATGAGATGTGTAGCCATTTTAGATATGAGCAAATTTCACAAACTTTTAAGGCGAAAAATTAAAATCTTGCTTGATATTGTCTATCTTACAAATGAATGGCTTTAACTTTTTTAAGGAAAAATAACGATGCAAAATAAATTCATTCCTTAAAAAATAAAAATCAACTTCTTTGTTCAGACTAACAAGGTTTAAAAAAACTAAGCAGGTAAAAACCTAACCCAAGTTTTCAATTTTCAGAAAGCAGACGAGAATATAGCTATCAATATACCAGGAAAGGGATCAAGGCAAGCCCTGGGGAGTCAATTAGATTAGTACCTCCACCTAGGTTTTCCCTATTGGGAAATCTATAAAAACACCAGACGATATGTTTCTATAAGAACAAGTGTACATGCATGTCTGTGTCTATATCAGTGCACACAAGGCTAGGTGAGGGCCTGCTCTTGTTGTTTGTGATAGTTTGGAAGTTGAAATGTGGAAACCCTGATAGTCAAATTCTGTCACTTACCTTTTTATTGGACCATATCAGCTTCAAGACTGAAAGGAAATGAAAGCTAACTTATTGCTTTCTCCAAAAACACTATTATTGGAATGATTATAAAATAGAACAATCAAGCGCAACCATTATAGTTGATCAATACACATGTTTCCATTAATTCTCAGTGGGGATGAAATGCAATTCACTTTAAAATGGCAAAGATTTGTAAGAGTTAAAGAGAAATAGAAAAGACATCATTTATAAGTGCAATCTGGTAGCTACATGTCAGGTTCAATGTAAGTAGCTACAATACAGAACTACTCCTTCCCCAGCCTTTCACCTTTTTGCCTAAAAAATTACCTTCTTTGTGGTGAAAGATCATTTGATTTCTTATGCTCCAGAGTCCCTGCAGAAAAGACTATCCTTTTGAAAGCAGCCATTATATACCGTTAGGTCCACCAGTTGGAATTCTAAAAGACCAAAGTTGTGTTTAAAGAGAAAATTAGGTTTATAACTTTTTGGTTGCTCAACTGTCTTCATTTCCAATACAAAAGGGAAGACTTTATGTCAGATTGCCTTCAGAAGAAAAGAGAACACTGCGATAATACCTGTACTTTTCCACGGTGCTAGGAGCAGCAAGAAGCACAGCCCGAGAATATCTGAAATCACACTTTGGAAATGAAATCTTGATACAAAAATAAAGGACATGATTATATTTACCACTTAGAGTACACTTTTCCCTCCTTACACCTAAGGACTATCAAGAAATTAAGTATTTCAGTGTGTTTCATGATTAGAAATAAAATCTAACGTGCGTGCATGTGTGTTATATCCAGCCTTATGTATCTGTTTTTTCCCATTCTAAGACAAAGTAGGCATGCAAAAACTTTGCTTTAGCTTAATTGATCTGTAAATCGGAAACACCCTAAGCACTGTGAAAAGTATGTAATCCACTCCAAAGACCGGCTATTGTAATTGCCACACATCTTAGCCAGGATTCTAGAAAGTGGAGCCTGATGCAAGGATTACAGTGCTGATGCTTTACTTGGGAGGTGCAAAACAAGGTTGCAACAGTGGTAAAAATAGAAGTGGGCAAGAAAGGCTATAAACCAATGCGAAGTGAGGCTTTTCCTGCTGCCTATCACTTTTCCACAAGCCACAGAGAGAGACAGTGCAGCATGATCAATAGGTCTGGCCACTTAGGATATGAGTCTTCTCTGGACCAGATGCAAAGAGAAACCCTGCCTTGAAGTAGTTGATACAAGGTAGGGAGGTGAAGGAAGGTATCTGCCTGCTCCCTCCTGATTTATTTCCCAATGGTCACCTCTTGTAGAGTTAACTCCCATGCACACTGGACCTAACATCTGGCAGCCCTTTAGCAGCTGCTCAAAATGCCAGAGCCTTCCCTGCAGTGTGGTGTTTCACCATGTCCTGAAGTGATAGGAGGAGCCAGAAACTTGGGCATTGGTCTGGTTGGCTTAGCAGGCCCTCCTGGTTTTGCAGTGTGACCAAGTAGAAAGGCCTAGCCCTCTCAGAATAAGTGACTGACCAACAGATTGACCCTTCTGTCTTAAGGGACATAACTGAGTGGACTCGACTTTCTGTCCAAAGAGGAAGAGACTGAGGTGAAAGAGCAGCTGAAGGTTCGGGTGGGGGGCAGTGTCTAAGAAATTTGAGGAAAAGCATAATGTATTGAAATTATGATGTGGGGTGGACAAAGTAATAGGTTAGAAAAGAATTCATAAGCAGGGATCATGCCTAAAGAGAGGAATCACTTTGTGGCAATAGGATGGGTTTCTTAGACTGACTAGATATCAGATTATACCAGGTCACTCCAATTCTCAGGCAGTTTCTGTTTGGCATCATCGAAGAAGTTGCCACATAGTCCATGACAGATTGTCAAAACAATAAACAATAAATCAAAGCTACTAGCATCTGTGTTTCAGAAGATAAAGACATTGTGGGTTTCACATATGATCGATTCCACATCAGACTAATGGCTGATGTATCCAGAGTCCTTTTTTCCATGATGCTGTGTCTGCTATAGACATCAACACTGACTTTATAAACAATTGCATCTGCAAAATTTACCTGTCATAGCTAATATTAAACAAGACAGAAACATCAATGAGATCTGAGAGTAAAGTCAAGAAAAGAAGATACCTGATCTTCCAAAACTTATGTTCCTTTTCCAATTGCCCAGGGAGCATATTTGATGCAGGAGCACTATGAAATCACTGCCTTGAGGTTGGTTTCTGCCCCATGCCTCCAACACTGAAAAAAGAAGGGGGTATTTTCAGTGGCAAATTACACTCTTGTTAGAGTTACGTCAACCAAGTGGAGGATATTTTTCACTCAATCTCATGTAGCTGTGAATGGGGAATGGCAGGCGGTTGTCTGACTCTTTAGGTCAATAGACTTTTCATGAAAGAAGAATTCTAAATCAAAGTGTGTCCCCTAGATCAGCTGCAGTCTTTATGAAAAATGCTGACACCTGGGCCCATCAGAGTTATACTGAATTGAATATATGTGGGGTGGGGACTAGAAATCTTCATGTTTAATAAAAAATCAAGGTGATTCCCAAATAAAGATTATTAAACACTGACTTAAAGTCATCTTCAAGGAAAAAAATCTACTTGGTGCCCATAAATGCTTTTGAAAATTGAAAAAAAATCACCTGATACCTCAGGATTTCTTTTTAATAGAAAAAGTGCTAAGGCTTCAAGCCAAGATTTCCATTACAGACCTAAGGAGACCGGAGTACTCCTATGCTGTTAATTAACAACCAAGACCTATGATTCCCCCACCAATGAAAGGCTCTTAAGTAGCTCTGACTTGATCTCCCAGTACTAATAACTTAATTGGAAACATAAAAGACCATGCTAATGGAGTATTATGAAAAAGTCTTATTCAGGCACTGCTCACAAAGTAGAGCTGCTAATTTGCTTGATGTTCCCTTATCTTAACTGTAGTTCTCATTTGGACGTCCACCCAGTTTATGTAGCTATTGACAGATGCTTACAGTATCCACAGAGTCCTTTAACTCAGATCTTTACAAATGTCATAAGAGTTTCTGATGAAGAGAAGATTTTGTACGTGGAGCATATAAATTTGTACTTTATATTACTACATATTAAAGTGGAAGTTTGGCAGAAGCAAAATAATAGAACAGGAATTGCATTCCAAAGGAGGCAGTAGATCATATACAAAATTCAAAACGGAGGTTTCTGAAAACTGTTCACATGTCTTTTACCCACAAACTCACTGGAAGAATTTAAACAGATCAAGACTTACATATTTGAAGAGAATTTGGAGGTGAAGATTTCTTTGGGGAGAACTGTGCGATAAGTCCCACCCGTCACTCCCAGGGGGAAAGGAGACTCTAATAAGTGGTTATCAAGACCACTTTGAGAGCTTTATAAGTGCCACATGCAGTTTGGAGACCCAATGGGCAAGCGTGTGACTCTCTGGTAAAAAATCTAAAAGGTGAGAGAGAAGGTAGCCTGCTGCTTTGACAATGGAGCAAAAGAGTTGGTATTGGCTTATAAATCCAGACTTAGGGTAAAGACTGCATGAATACTTTCCATGGACCAGATGTGGGCAACACACACGGGAGATCTAGTATAAGGTAATCTTAAGTCCCATCCAAGAGAACCACGTGGGAGTTGACTGTAACAGAAAGAATTTGAAAGTATCAAGAAATTTTAAAGGACTGAGAGAGCAGCGAGCAACTGCACTTGGTAGGGTCAAAAGAACTTCTAGCAAGATGTCCCCAAAATTGGGTAGGGGAGGGTTTCTGAAGAACCCTTAAAAGAGAAAAAGTCCACTTTAGTCTCCTAATAGTCCCAGAGAACATGGTACCAGCTAATGATAGTATCAGTCAGTTAAGAACTCTCCTACCTTCGTTCTCCTCCCTTCCTATACCCTGACTACAAAGTGGTCAGAAATACAGTTAGCCAGACCCAGGGAAGGAGATGGAGATGAAAAATGGAAGTGCTAGAGAGGCAACCAACCATATCTTTTCCCAACTGTAGGATTCCAGCCTGCAGCTGGCTCAGGTTAAAAATAGGTAGAAATTTCAAGTTTAAGTTTAGAATTGTGATTACTCCATGGGAATGGACATTTTAATTATTAACTAGAGACTGTGTCTGAACTTAAGGCAACCATGACTAGAAGAACCACAGACCTGACCCCCATTTTCAAGAGAGGCAGGAGAACAGCTAGCCCGATAGAACTGAACCAGCGAAAGACAAAAATAAAATTGTTTTATAATTACATCTCAGGAGTCACTTTAGTTCAATGTAATGATTCCTTTTACTCAATGCTTAACTCATTAAATCCATGTATCTAAAAGCAAAACTTGGAAAATCAATTTTTGTGGAGAATTATTGACTATAAAGTTGATTAATTAAATTCCTTTAAACAATTTAAACTGCAATTAGCAATTTAGTATGACTGATTCTTTTGAATATTTTAAATACCCTAAACAGCAAATAAAATATACACAAACACAATGATTCAATGATTCCATAACTTTCAAGACTTTAAAATAAGACTGGTAGCAAAAAGTGCTAATACAATGAATAAAATTTTGCTTTAATTCTTATTTTTATGTCTTTCCATGGTTCTAATTTTTATATCTTCCTAAGCTTTCTGTAGCATTACCAGAACCAATGTTTACAACTTTCCTAGGGAATTTTTCCAGATCTAAAAGAAAAACAAAGCCAGCTTAGAATACCAGAATCCAGATTGTTGGCTGGTTTATTTACATTTGTGGTATGGCACTTTGTAGTATGGTCCAAGATACAGCAAACTTCTGTCTCTGCAATAGACCAATTGCCTTTTTATATCAAATTTTCACTCATTACATCCTGAGACCCATGTATCCCTGTTTTTAATATAAATTTTAATTGTTGAAGACTTATCTTTGCTGAAGTTTCTGGTAACTACAAGTCTCTATGGCATTGCCTTGACATTATGATACATTGACCTGGTTTGTTTCAATTATTAAAATATGTGTATTTCTTATTAGTATTTATTAAAATTCATAGGAATTTATTCATAATGAGTAGAAGCTTATCTCCTAGGACATGAGAAATTGAATCTCTTTGCTTTTCATCTCAGAACATTTGGATAATTTATAATATGGGGACATCCTATTTTGTAACAGTCACTGTGTATGCCTGTATGCCACAATTGGAATCAAATGCAATACCCTTGTAAGTCATTATTATATAAAACCATTAATTCTGATAAGTCATTTAGAATCTAATATGTCCCCCTTGTCTGGTCTTTTCTATAGTAAGAAAAAGGTCTACCTCATTGTGTAGAAATCCTGGGTCATAGTGGTTAACTCATATATCTTCGTTCCCCCTTCTTTCTTACACAAACAAATATATGTGCTAAACATATGGAAACATGCTAAACAAAGAGAATAAAATGTCATATGTCAACACTCTCCTACTTGTTTAAATCAATAAAGATGTAAAGATCCTATTGGAATCATTCTTTTGTTGTATTACATGTACCTCTTTGCACACTTTGTGTTTTCTCTTTTGAGTATTACTGGGAACTCATGGCTTTTTGCAGGCTGAACTTGTTCCAACTTAACCATTAGCATTATTACTTTTGTTATTATTTGCTGGTTCTTTAACCATTGAAACACCATCCCTGATGTTTCAAGAAGCTGCTTTGATTTCTGGTTAACAACAGGTTGCTTTGGATCCATCTCATTTTGTCTTTGCACCAAACTTAGAGTCAACTACCCTCCAGGGATCAAAATTTGTGCGCTAGGGGTGCACATGCGGGTTAGTAATAAATTAGAATAGTGCAGCTGCAGTTGGGCCATTTGTAATAATAATAGAGCTGGAAAATAAATCTTTCAAGGACATGAATTCACACTGATTTTTCCAATGTAACATATTACCGAACCCCTCTTTCTTTGTAGACTTGCTTTTACGCTTATAATAAATATGTAACAAGTTGGAGGAAATGCATTACCTTCCCAGTTGGTAGCAGAATTCCTCCTCAGGAGAAATCTCTTTTTCTTGGGAAAAATGCTTTAATATTTTAGAAGGTGAGCTCCTTTCTCCCAATTCCCACCATCAAGGCCTAAGAAAAAGCTGCCCCAAAAGATTCAGTGAAGAACTTAGTTATCCGAGGGCTGCCAGGAAGAAGGGATTTGAGTACAGCAGATGAAAAAGGGTGAGGAAAGAGAGGCTTTATGGTGTTACTGCCTCTCATGGTGATCTACCAGATAAACAAACAAAACTCAAAATTCTTGGTGTGCGTGTGTGGCAGTGTGTGCAAAGGCTGTTCATGGAAACCGAAGACAGGGCTGCGCGTCACGTCAAGATTCAGGAGTTGTGGGACAGATGTGGTATCCAAGGGTGCAGAAACACAACGACCTAGAAGGACCTGTAAATACAGTTCCCTGTAAATCTGCCAACAATTTGGAAGACCCCTTGAGACTTCCACAGAGGGAAATCGGTGAGGTTAACACCAATTTCATCCAGAGACTGAGAAGTAGGGAAGTCCCCTGTCTTAAAAATAGGACACAAACAACTTCTCAGAGTAGGGTTGCCAGATTTAGCAAATAAAAACACAGAATGCCCAGTTAAATTTGAATTTCAAATGAATAAAAAATAATTTAGTGTATGTCCTGTGCAATATTTGGGACATATTTATACATCTGGAAACCCAACAAGAGGGATTGAACCCACATCATAGAATGGAATAAAAACTGGAAACAGTTTACCAAATGTGATATATATATCGAAAACTATAGATATACTCAGTGTAATTACGGTATCATCTGTATTCCTCCTCATTATAAATATATAAAACCCTTATTGTGATAAGTAGAAAAGGCTCCTCCACATTCATTTTTGTGTTTATTTCTGTTTTGATCATCTTGATTTTGCATTGTCTCTTCATCCTTTGCTTTCTATGTGCCCCATGCCAATATGTAACTACCATGGTTTTTCAAACCTACTGTTCAAAATTCTCATATCTGTGTGTGATTGCAAAAGCGTCAAGTAGAAGGTCTTTATAAAGTACTTCTTTACCTCCAGTTAATTCTGTTCTCCAATGCGCAAGACATATTATGATCTCAAACACTCAAAGACGCTCACATAAGTTTTGCAAAATTATGGCTGTATTGTCACCCAAAAATGGTCTTCATCTCTCCACATCTCCTCTAGCTCATCAGAGCATTTTCAGCCTCAGTTGACTTGCAACGATGCTTTGAGAAAGGAGGAAAATTATTTTTTGATAGGAACAAAGGAGCATCCTTGTTGAGGAAAATGTCTACACCACTCTGCAGGAATCCTGTGGCGGACTGGGAGACGGGGAGCCCTAACTTCAGTTCTTCAACACTTTTTTCCCTCTTCCATGATTTTATACCAGCTGTGTTCATTCTTCTGCACCCCCAGTGTCCTGCCTTCTCAAGCATTTTTATATCCTGAACTTTTTGCATGCAGTGATGTGAGGGGAATTCTCAGCTTAGTTTGGTCATGTGACAGACCAGAGACACAGAATTAAGTATTCATCAGGGATACATAGTTCAAGTGAAAGATGCATATCTAGGGATCTTCATCAAGAAACTAGTGGGTTATGTAAAACCTTTTCCAAAAAAAATCATTAAAACTGTTTAAAGTTAATAAAACTTTACAAAAGTGATTATATGGGAATGAAATGCATTTGTGAAAACTTTAAAAATGGCATTCACAAAACCCTGCTGAGAGAAGAGCTGACTAAACTACACCCAGCTGTGACAAAAAACTCAAAACGACCCCAAGCCTTCCAAGGGATAAATTAAGAAAGGGGCATAAAGGCAATTTGAGTTTGCTTAGTTTGTCAAAAGATGGGAAGCACTCTTCAAGCCTCACTCTTCTCATCAGTACAGAAAGGAGATTGAACTAAATCAGTGGTGCTCAAGCTGTGCTCTAAGCAGGCCTGTTGTGTCTGTGGCGACACAGAGATGGGAGAGATGGGGCAGGGTGTCACATTCATGAGCAAGAACAGCTGTAATTTTTTTTACATATTGGAATTCACAAAAAATTTCCAGTGAAATAAAGGTGTAGCGTCTGTATTCGTTTCCCAGGGCTGCCATAACAAATTACCACAAACTTAGTGGCTTAAAACAACAGAAAATTATCCTCTCACAGTTATAGAGGCCAGAAGTCCAAAATCAAGGCGTCTGCAAGACTGTGCTCTCTCCGGCGACTCTAGGAGAGATTCTACTTGCTGCCTCTGTTTCTGGTGGCTCTTGGCATTCCTTGGCTTGTGCTATCAGTCCAATCTCTGCGTCAGCCTTCACATGGCCTTCTCCTCTTCACGTGCCTTCTCCTCTTCTTTTCTCTTACAAAAACACTTGTCACTGCATTTAGAGTTCACCCTCAACAAGGATGATCTCATCTGGAGATCTTTAATTTAATTATGTTTGCAATAACGGTTTTTCCAAATAAGATCACATTTGCTTGTTCTGAGTGGATATATCTTTTGGGGGACCACCATTCAACCCACTACAGTATTGAAAAGAATTTAACCTAATTCAATTTTTTTTTTTTTTTTTTTTGTGAGGAGATCAGCCCTGTGCTAACATCCGCCAATCCTCCTCTTTTTTTGCCGAGGAAGACGACCCTGGGCTAACATCCGTGCCCATCCTCCTCCACTTTATATGGGACGCCGCCACAGCATGGCTTGCCAAAGCAGTGCGTCGGTGCGCGCCCGGGATCCGAACCAGCGAACCCCGGGCCGCCACAGCGGAACGCGCGCACCCAACCGCTTGCGCCACCGGGCCAGCCCCCTTAATTCAATATTTTAAAGGCTCTTTTTTATATATATATATTTTTTCAAATTATGCATTAACACATGCAATAAAACACATAAAGATGTATAAAGAAAAAGCTAGGTATCTCCTCCTCTCCCTGCTTCTTTCCAATCCCACCTCTTTCCAACATTTCTCTCCAACTCATTCAGATTTACTGCCTCTCCTCCCATCAATCTAGTAACTCATGTTAACAACCCTGTGTTTGTGCTTCCTTGCTTTACTTCAGGCTCACGTAATCACACACACACACCCCCAAACACATGCATATACACATACATCTGCATTGATAAGGAGTTTGGAATTCATTATACAAGTTGTACCACATTATACAAACTCCTGTGTATCTTAGTTTTCTCGCTCAAAAATGCCTTATTTACATTGCTCTAAATCAATTGGTATAGCTCTAGTTTTTAATGGATGCATAGTAGTATCATATTCCACAACATGGACAAACTAATATTTATTTCAAGTCTTCCTCTCTTGATGGGCATTTATTATTACATTTCCAACTTTTTGTATTTTTCCTCATCTAAAAAATCTATAATACACATACAAAAAAAATTGTACATACAATTTTTTTAACAGTTTTATTTATTTATTTATTTATTTTATTATTTTTTTTTGTGAGGAAGATCAGCCCTGAGCTAACATCCACGCTAATCCTTCTCTTTTTGCTGAGGAAGACCGGCTCTGGGCTAACATCTATTGCCAACCCTCCTCCTTTTTTTTTTTTACCCCAAAGGCCCAGTAGATAGTTGTATGTCATAGTTGCACATCTTTCTAGTTGCTGTATGTGAGACACGGCCTCAGCATGGCCAGAGAAGTGGTGCGTCGGTGCGCACCCAGATCCGAACCCCAGCTGCCAGTAGCGGAGCTCACACACTTAACCTCTAAGCCATGGGGCCAGCCCCCAAATTGCTTTCCCAAAAGACTGCACAATTCCATTTGTCTACTAATGTATGAAAGTTTGCATTTCCTCATATCACAGCTAGCAATAACTGTTATCATTCTTTCCACATTTTTGCCAATCTAATGAGTATAAATAACACTAATTTTTACTTAATTTGCCTTTCTCTATCAGTAATTTTGAGCATCTTCTCAAATGTTATTGGCCATTTAGATTCCCTCTGCTATTAAGTGTTTATTTCTATTCTTTGTTCTTTTATCCATTAGGTTGATTATTCATCCTTCATTCATTGAACTGAAATACTAAATTTGTCATACATTAAACTCTGATATACACTGGAATCATTTAATGAATTTTTATTTTTTTATCTAATTTTCTAGTTTTAAGACAATAATACATTGATTTTTATCACAAACACTATTGTATTTCTAACAATGGTAAGGTAGGTTATCTATCCCAGTTCCTCTTTTCTTAGTATTCTTCATGGATAGTCTCAGGCATTTATTATTCCATATATAAGATCATTTTATAAAATCCCTCCCAGAATAAAATCTTTTGGAATCTAACTGAAATTGTATTGAATTCTTAATTTTAGCAGAACTGACATTATTATTATATCTTCCCATCTAAGAATATTCTGTCTTTTCTATTTTTTTCAATATTATTTTCTACAATTCAGAGATTCTACAGTTTTCTTTGTAACAATTCTATGCCATTCTTGGTAAAGGTATTTCTAAATATATTATGCTTGTATGTTATCTTAATAGATTTCTCCCTATTTTTATTTTTGTCTTAACTGATAGAAAATCCATTCATTTATTTATTTTATCTTCTATTTATTTACAGACAAAATTATTTTATTCATACAATTCTTGTACTAAAATTCTTGGGATTTTTAAATATATGATCATACTCAAAAATAAAAAAGACGTGATTTAATCTCTTCTTTTCCAATATTTTACCAAACAATCCATGGTATAGCCTTTGTTATAAGTTCCAAAAATGTTGAGTATTAATGGCAATAATGAGTATCTATATCTAGTTCCTGATTTTAATTGTAATGATTTCAAGGTTTTGTTAGTAATCTCATTCTGTTCATATTTTATTGAGAGTATTCTTTGAAATTTTGTCAAATATGCTTTCAGCTTCTCTTGAAATTATAAGATTTTTTTTTTTCCTTTAGTTTGTTAATTAAACAAATTATAATGAGATTTTCTGATACGGAACCACCTTTGTATTTTTGGATAAATTCTAGTTGGTCTTAATAAATATTCTTTTGATAAAATGCCAGATTTTATTGGAATTTTTTTAATCTTAACATATCTATACTCACATGTGAAATTGGTTTATAGTTTTTGATTTTGAAATATCTTACCAAATTTGGATATTAAGGTTGTGCTGGCTTCAAAAAATAATCTGAGGAGCTCTGATTTTTTTCTATTATGTAAATTGATTAAGTAAAGTGAGAAATATCTGTTCTTTTGAGATTAGTTACAACTCAACTAGGAAAATATCTGGTCATGATGCCTCCTTTTAGTGTGCTAAAATATACATAACGTAAAATTTATCATCTTAACCATATTTAAGTGTACAATTCAGTGGCACTAAGTACATTGACAATGTTGTGCAACCATCACCACTATTCATTTCTAGAAATCTGTCATCATCCCAAACAGAAACAATGTACTCACTAAACAATAACTCTACATTCCACCCTTTCTCCAGTCCATGGGAACCTTGATTCTACTTTTTGTCTCCATCAATTTGCCTATTCTAGGTACCTCATATAAGTGGAATCATACAATATTTATCTTTTGTGTCTGGCTTATTAAACTTAGCTTAATATTTTCAAGGTTCATCCATGTTGTAGCAAGTATTAGAACTTCATTTCTTTTTAAGGCTGAATAATATCCTATTGCATGTATATCCCACATTTAACTTATCCATTGATCTGTTGATGGACACTTGCACTGTTTCCACTTTTTGGCTATTGAACATTGATGTACAAGTGTCTGTTTGAGTCCTGCTTTCAATTCTTTGGGGTGTAGTAGATTGCTGGATCATATGGTTTATGTTTAATTTTTTGAGGAACCACCAAACTGTTTTCCACAGAGCCTGCACCATTTTACATTTCCACCAGCCATGTACAAGGGTTCACAATGCCTTTTTTAAGGGTATAACTTTAATCACCTTTCTCACTTCTTAGGTTATAATTGTTTTATTCTAGTTCTGTATTTCTTTATCAGTTTTGATAATGTTTACTCTGCTGGGAAATCAATAATTTTATTTAGGTTTTCAAATACATTTCATTTTCTTTCCCTTTTACTTTACCACTTCTCAAAGGAATTTAAGGCTATAAATTTTCTCTCTGAGTTTTTGCTGTGTTCCATGAGTTTTGATATTCATACATTTTTACTGTTTTTAGATAGTTTGTAATTTCAGTTTTCACGTGGTCTTTGATCCATGGGCTAACCAGAGACACATTCTTAATTTCCAAGTAGTTACTATTTGGGAGCTAGGGAGAGATAAGAGGATCACTGTTTCATTATCTCTTATTTTATTTTAATATGGTCAGAGAATGTAGTCTGTAAAAATTTTGCTTTTAAAATTTTATCAACTTTTCTTTGCAGTCAATTACACAATCTATTCTTGTAAAGTTTCCATGGACATAGAAGATAATTAATACTCTCTATTCAAGTAATACTTGATTTCTGATTTTTTTTCATTTTGTCTTGCTCTCTCTACATAAGAAAATGTGTTGATATCATTATTCAATTCCCCTATAATCTTATTTTTTATGTAATTCTAAAAATGGGTATTAAGGTCTCTCATTATAATTGTAGTCTTGTAATTTATCCTTTCATATCTAAGAGATATAGCTTTTTATATTTAGCTATTACATGGTCTTCAGGTACTTTTGTTGCTTGGTGCTTCAGAGTCTTTGTAAATTGTTTATTTCATTACTTTACTGTTACGAAATGTCCCTCTCTATCTTGATTAGTACTTTAAACTTCATATACCTCTTTTCTTACTATTAACATAGTTCTTATTATTGCCATACCTGTTTTTTTCCTTTTTCTTCATTTTTTTTTTTATTTTTGGAATTTTCTAGTATCTCTTTACTCATCCCTTTATTATAATCCTTTCTCCATGTCCTGTGACCTTGGTTTTCAGATGTTCTTCTCACCTAGAGGAGAGAAGGTCCCTACCACCACTCTCTTATCAGAATTAGACCTCGACCAGAATCCTCTCCCCCTCCATTGCTTTACTACTTAATTATTTCTCTTGCTCCTCTCCATTCTTAAGTTATTTTACCTAAATAGATGGGAAAAAATCTTTACAGACAGTTAGGAGACCTGAGTTTATGACAAAGCTCTGCCACTAGCTGTGTGACTTTAAGCAAGTCAATTAATGTCTCTAGAACTATGTTCTCAGTTGTAAAATATCCAAATTGACAAGACAGCCTCAAGGGCTCTTTCCAGTTCTACAAATCAGATCCTACCATTCTAGAGAGGAAAACTCAAGGAGGGAGGGGGAAGATATGACAGTGGTAGCATAAGTACAAGTCAATTGCAAATTTCCAGAGCTAAGGACAATGATAATCTTTTTATCTTAATAATATAACAAAATATTATATGCAAGGCTACTATACAGCATCACTAACATTTAAAATTATGAGTGTGAATTGGGCTATATGTTTTAAAGCTAATTCTATGGTTCATTTAGATATCTATTAACATAAATTGAATACCTTAAAATTATATATTGGTCTTTATAATTTTCTAATTCAACCCCTAAGTGATGAACAATGCTTTTGAAATGCACCTATGTCTGAGAGATAGAATTATGTGGTGTCTGTATTCATTTCAAGCCACAGTACTTCTTATCAACCATTGAATCTAAAATCAGAAACAAATTCCATTGTCTAATAATCTTCCTCTCTCCAAAGTTTAATGGGATGAGCAGTTTAAATTGTGCAGAGTAAGTTTTCACATCCACTCATGAGAATTGCTATATTTCCCTTCCTGAAGGAAGGAAGGAGAGTGTGGCAGGAAAAATCCCATAGATTTCTGATCAATCTTAACACTTAATTTACCGTCCCAAAGCCTCTCTATAGTCCAACAGTGAGAATTCTGGAAAATAAGTTACATTCTAATACTTTACTCTAAGTACATTTCTTCTCATGTAGCTCAATATTTGTAGACTCAAAAGTCAAAGGTAAGATTTCGTTTCTCCTGGAACACAGGTAGACCAGACCCATGCCTCCATTCTAAAAACTTTGTGATTTAAAACAATTTAAATCAATAGGCTTTACTGAGTGCCTATTGTGAGCATTGTTTTGCTTTTAACACGTGAGATAACGAAGTAGGAAAAATATAAAAACATAGAAGATTTGATATCTGCCCTTGAGGAATTTACAACCTGATTCAGGAAATATTAAAAAGAATGCTATACACAATAACATGAAAAATAACTACAAGGTAAATTCAGATAATCAAAATGTCATTGCGGTAAGCTGAATAACAACTCCCCAAAGATATCCTCATCCTAATCCCTGAAACCTGTGAATTTCTTACCATACATGGTAAAAGGGACTTTGCAGATGTGATTGAGAATCTTGAGATGGAAGATTATCCTGGATTAAATAGGTAGGCACAGTTAATCCCAAGGGTCCTTATAAGAGAGAGAACAGAAAGTCAAAGACAGTAGTAGGAGATGTGATGATGAAAGCAAGAGGCTGGAATGATGCAAAGAAAGAGCCACAGGCAGTGGTCTCTACAAGCTAAAATAGACAAAGAAATGATTCTTCCCTCAGAATCTCCAGCAGGAATCAGCCTTGCCGATACCCTGACTTTAGCCCAGCAGGACTGATTATGGACCTCTGACCTCCGGAAATGTAAGAAAATAAATTTTTATTGTTTCAGCCACTAAGTTTGTGGTAATTTGTTACAGCAGCAATAGGAAACTAATACGATCAGGGTATGATTTGAAAAGATAAAGGTAGAAGGTAATATCATATTAAATAATTGAATCAAGTATAATGCAAATAGATTATTGAGGATGGTAATAAGATTTTGTGTTAGTCGGGGACATCTTCTCCCCAGTCTTTGTTTCCATGAGGAAGGCTTTTGTCTAACTCACCCCTTCTCTCTCCTAACCCTTTAATCACTCAGGCCCTGGTAATATAGAATAATGTCTCTGTTTAATTTGGAAAGAGTATCTGTGCATGCTCAGTCCAGTTCTGCCATTTTTCTTGAAAAAGAGCATCCTGTAGGGACAACGATGTTCTGCACTTTTTCCTCTTTCCATAGGAAGCCTGGCCCAGGTGGTGCTATAACAGGTAGGGTGAGTCTACCTAATTCTGGGGTACATTTAGCAGGCCAATTTGTCTCTCAAATTAAACTGCATTCTCCAATCTTTCCCTATCAGTAATAAGGTGATATTTTGCCTGTGTTTTTACTTTTTCTAAAATTCCCAAAACGTTCAGCACCAGGATGAAAAAAAGAGTTGCAGTTTGGGGGAGAGGAGTCTCAAATTATCAACTGCTAATATTTATGGAGTGCATACCATGTGCCAGGCACTGTAGAGAGCATTTTGCATACGTTATCTCATTTCACCCTCACAAAGACTTTATGAGGCAAGTACTGATATTACCTGCATTTAATAGCTAATAAAACCAAGGCACAGAGAGGTTAAGTAACTTGCTCAAGGTCTCACAACTTGGAAATGACAAAGTTGTGATTCATGTCCAGGTCTTTCTCACTTCAAAATCTAGGCTTTTGAGCACTCCTCATATCGCCCTTCCTCCTGGAGGACATGAGGTTGGAACTGAATACTAACGATAATTCCTAAAGAAAGCTTTGTCTTCTTGGCATCAATCTTGGTTTGACCTCTTTTTAAGAAAGTTGTTAGATGTAAAGCTCAAATAAAAAATTGAAACCATAGATCACAGCAGTCTTGTTCTATATACTCATTTAAATGCTATTAATTGCCTGCGTCTCTTATAATTTGTCTTTCACATGAACACGGCCTAGACTTGATTACAAAAACAAAACCTCTTTGAAAAGATTTCACCATTTAAAATACAGCCACCCTGAGAGCCTTTAATCTTCCATGGCATGAAACTACCCCCACTCAATCAGAAGCTGCCTAAGGGGTCATCTCAAAAACAGATGCTTATGGCTGAAAATTAAGATATCAGACTTTCATCTCATTTGACCAGTTTTATTTCACTTTTGATTCCATGTCCTTCCCCTTCTCTTATCCTGCAGGCAGTGGACCATATATTTCTTACTTCACAGAGGATTTAATAGGCAGTCACAGTTCTACAGCTGGACATCCCACAAAGCAATATTCTCCATGATAAATTTCAGCCATTTTTGACCCTCAGCTTTCCTTTGAGAGCCATATCAACCACAATGAGAAGACCTCATATTACCATCTCAGGAGTATAACAAGGTTAAGACGATTGCTGTCTCAGCTAGACGCTGAGCTTTTGATTCATGCTTTTATAACAACAAGGCTGGATTACTACAATTTGTTGTTGGCATCCCTCCCAGAATGCTCACTGCTTTGACTTGACTTTGTACAGGATTCAGCAGAGTGTTCAACAACTAATACAGAAATGCCTGCACATATCATATTAGTACCACAAGCATTATGCTGAAATATAGAATTGGTTTGAAAAATTGTAGGTACAGGTCCTTACTCTTAACCCTATGAAACAGTGAACCTTGTCCTTCCAGAAATGAGGCTTTCATCTACAATCCTGGTGTAGAACTGACTGTGGCTCAAGAGCTCTAAGCTACTTTGTAAGAATGTCACATGTCACTTGACTTAGGCTCTGAGGAAAATCTCTCCTTTCAAGGGCCTAAAACGCTCACAGCCAATTCCCGCTTGCTAGCACACTTAGCTATATCTTATCAGAAGACACTTTCACTAAAAGAGAGTAATATAGGGGCTGGCCCAGTGGTGCAGCAGTTAAGAGCGCGTGCCCTGCTTTGGAGGCTGTGTGTTCGCAGCTTCCTGGGCGCACACCGACGCACCACTTGTCAAGCCATGCTGTGGCAGCGTCCCATATAAAGTGGAGGAAGATGGGCACGGATGTTAGCCCAGGGGCAATCTTCCTCAGCAAAAAGAGAAGGATTGGCATCAGATGTTACCTCAGGGCTGATCTTCCTCAAAAAAAAAAAAAAAAGAGTAGTATATATAATACAATAATATTCTATAATTTGCATTCACACCTTAGAGAAACTCGAATCACACAATATCCCAGTGTTTAAAGTCTCACTGAGAAACATCTCTTATTGACTCTCGTAATGTCTGGATGAAGTCTCCTTCTATTATCCAGACCAGTACTTATCAAAGTTTGCTCCTGGAACCACCCACCTCAAGATCACCTGGAGTGTCCATTAAAAACACAGATTTCAGGGTTTTACTCCTAGAATAATGACCTCTGAGGTTGAGGCTTAAGAATTGGCATTTTTTTTTAACAAACTTCTCAGGTCTTCCTAATGGACACTAAAATTTGAGAACCTCTGTACTAGACATAGTAAGCTCTAGGAATGAACACACAAAGCCTCATTCAGAACCTAGCATACTGCCTGGCCCTAGTAGGTTCCCATTGTTTCTACATACGATGTACAAATAAATGAACAGTTGATGAATCCTTATGCGGATTCACAACGTCCAAGGCAATGCCTCTCTCTGCTCTTGTGATCTGCTCAGCTCTCCTGACCTGGGTAGAGGAGCCACAAGTAGAATTGTGAGATTGAGCAAAAATATACAGAGCACCCAGTTAAATTTGTATTACAAATAACAAATAATTCTTAATATAAGTATGTCTCTTGCCACATTTGGTGACTCTAGCCCCAGATTATATAGTCCTAGACTGATCCAGTGTCTTCTCTTGGCTGGTGTCCCCTCCTAGCCACAAAGGGAACGGATACCTCGGGGTGCAGAGCATGTTGGCAGGGAAGCCAGGGTGCCTTCCTGTATGCTAGTAGTACAGCTGTCAGCTTTACTCTTGACAAGCAAGGTGAGATTTTTCCTCCCAGTCTCACTGCCACTGCCTCTACAGGGCCTTATCCAAGGGTGAGGCTCTTGTTTCTCTGATCCTCTGATATCTTATCTATTAAAAAAAAGATAAAAATGCTTCCTCATAAGGGTTGCTATGATGATTAAGTGAAGTAACATCTGTAAAGCTTAATGATGGTATTTATTTCCTCACTTTCACTGTCTTCAGAGCTATGTTACTTTCAACATTAACATAGTACCATCAACTCACACACACATATGCACAAATAAGTATGCATGTGCTCACCTTTGCGCACATACATACACATGACCATGCACACACAATTTTTGGAGTTCTATTTATGTTCCAGGTAGGAGATTGGCACAATACAGCATAGAGGTTAAGAGAGAGAGGGCTCTGAAGCAGAGCATTCAAGTTCCATCTCTGCCACTTATGTTTTCTGTATGACTTTGGCTATTTATTCAACCTCTTCATACCTGAGTTTCCTCATTTATAAAATGGGAATAACAATGCTTGCTTTACCGGGTTGTTGTAAAGATTAAATACATTAATACAAGCAACCACTTAGAACAGTGCCTGTACATGGTGATCTTCAGTAAGTATCAGCTATTGTTATTTTTATCATCATCATCATCATCATCTCCATCCAACCCACATATGTTCTTGACATTCAGTAACCTCATAGGACCAGGAATTACTTCCCCAAGTAAACTCTCTCACTTAGGACTGGAAAGACCCCCGAATGACCGTATTTTATTCTCATTAGGAGCTGGGAAAATAGTTAAATTATACCTCTGGCAGTAAGCTGATTTCCATCCTCTGGCAGTTTCTAAAGCATACATGCTAGTGAGACCCTCTTTTAATTGATCTACATAACCATGAAGAGAGGAAGAGTTTAGAATTCTTGTAATTCCACATTTATTTTGATAGCTTGAAAAAGCTTGCCCTTAGAAATTGTCTAAAGATCAAAAAACATAACCCAGTATATTTTAAATGTCTCATCTAAACATAGAAGATCAAAATGTGTCCATACTTAAGAAAAATGTGACTCCCACTGTCACTACTAATTTAAACTTTTGTAAGGAATATGTCTGACTCTTCCTCATTGACCATCGCTATCTCACCCAATACCTTTCATCCAACAAATAATTTAACACTACATACCCAGAGTATTAACATGACAGGCATTTATACATTGACCCATCTATTTAATAAATATTCATTGACTGCCTCTATGTGAGAAGTGCTGTAGATATAACAGTGAACAAAACAGACAAATAACCTTGCTCTCATTGAGCTTACTTTCTAGGAGGAGAATGGGCAAAAAAAGAGTGAAATAGCATGTCATTTGGTGATAGATTCTGTGAAGAAAAATAAAGCAAGGATGGGGCTAGGAAGTGCAACAAATAATGAACTTTTACTTAGAGTTGTCTGGGAAGACCCCACTGCTATTTGCACAAAAACCCAAGAGAGGTGATGGAATGAGTCCTGCAGATACCTAGGCAGAGGGGGTAGCAATGCAAAGAGGTTTAGAGGAAAAGAAAGGTAATTAAAGGCTTGGAAATTGAATTTTAAAATATTGTAAGAGCCCGGGGGCGCCTGGAGAAGCGGTGAGGTGGCCGTTCGCGCCTCTTCGGCCTCGGGGTCTTCCCCGCTACTCCAGCGACGGGGCCCCCAGCGGCTCTGGGCCCCAAGGACCCGCAGGGAAAGTTCACAGGGTCCCCGCCGAGCACAAGCCTTCGCAATTCGACAAGAAAATCCTGCTGTGGACCGGACGTTTCAAAACGATGGAGGAGATCCCCCCTTGGGTGCCGCCAGAAATGATAGATGCTGCAAGAAACAGAGCTCGGGCGAAAGCGTGTTACATAATGATCGGATTCACAATTATCGCCTGCTTTGCAGTGACCGCGTCAGCCAAAAGGGCTGTGGAACGACACGAATCCTTAACAAGTTGGAACCTGGCAAAGAAGGCTAAGTGGCATGAAGAGGCTGCGTTGGCTGCACAAGCTAAGGCTAAATGATATTCTGAAGTGTTCATTGGAATATCATCACTATTATCAGCAACGATAAAAGATAGGTAAAATAGAATATCTAAAAAAAAATAAATAAATAAATAAATAAATAAATAAATAAATAAATAAAATATTGTAAGAATACTGAAAAATTCACCTGAAGAGAGCAAAACAAATATTTGACATGAATTGGCTTTTTAAATAAAATTATCAAAATTAGGACTTACTACTAAAACCATGTTCACTGAGAAACCATCAGACAAAAGATGAAACCTATGCAGAGTCTCTGCAGACTATATCAGTAATTATGGTAAAATTCATGTAATCATTATGAATTATTATTCATAAATAATCGAAATTTCATATGGCACCCTCATGGTGGCTCTCCTATTGATTTCTGATGTAGAATTGCCCTCTAACACTAATCTGATGGAGATTTTTCCTATGAACTTGTCTGGAAGGGGATTCACTGACAGCCACTCAAAATTCTTAAGACAAACATCTTCAAAAGTGGAAAAAAATTTTTGGCTAAAAATAGATATTAAAAGCAATCAGCTCAAATCATAAAAAAATACTGATTTGTCTTGAATGTCTATTTACGTTAAAATGAATGAAGGGTTATCCTACAGGGAAGGCCACGCCTGCCAGGGGAATGGCCCGGGGAAATAGATTGAGTTTCTCTATAAAAATTCACTTGTGACAAGGACTGCAATAGCTCTTGAAAATGTGTGTAATTAGTTATACTTGGCTACCTTCTTAACTTCTACTAAGTACATTCCTATTATGGTGTTTGGAACTGAGAAATACTATAGCACAGGCTTAACTTATAACACTATTAGTATGCCCATATGCCCTTATTCTTTGGTCTAATAATCTTCATTCTATTGATATGTTTCTACTTTTTGTACTGTTATAAATACATTTATGGGCAAAATGTTATGAATTCACTTGATGATATATATAACAAAATTAACTAACACAATTTCAGTCACAAGGTAAAAACCTGAAATGAAAGTATTAAAAATCATTGTAATAATAATAATTACATTTATTGAGTCCCTAGATGTGTCACACATTTTACATATAGTATTCTTAACCTCACAACAACTCTACTGATATGTATCATTATCCTCATTTTTCATATAAGGAATCTTTTTCACATAAATTTAATTTCTTGAAGGAAACAGAGCCAGGAAGTGATAATGTTGATATTTGAAACCACATAAATTTGAATTCAAAGCTGCTAGGCTTTCTACTATACGATATCACGTTTTTAGTAACATTTATTCAGTTAACTTGTTTAAATTTGTGTTTAAATCATTCTTGTTTAGTTGATGACATTTAAGAATATTGAAAACTGAAAATTTAGTTTGTACGTTATTTTAATTTATTTTTGCAAAAGTGCATGGGCAGCATTTTAAAGTGATACTTTGGGACCTTTACTTCTATGGCATTTCACTACAAATACCATTTTTAAAAGCTGGTAAGATTTTAGTATAAAGGCTATATCAATTGTGAATTCTGTTTTACAAAGTAAATGAATATAGGGTTCATTTTGCAGTGAGACTTAAAAGAATGAGACCTAAGAACATCGGCTCCAACTAAAAACTATGGCTTGCCAGGCTTTTAGAGAAGACTGCTCAGGTAGCTGAAGTAGGAGGATCGCTTACACAGAGAGGGCACAGAGACCACAGTGTTGCTCAAAAATCTAACCTCCTAGTGTTACCTAAGGACATTCCTACACTCAATTTACGCCCATGAAAATATCAGAATTGATTTAAAATCCAAAAACACATGTTCATTTCTTGTTTCAAAGAGTAAAACCTTTATCAAACATAATAGTTCTCTCTGAGGGTTAGGATGCAAATTCCCCTTCTTCTGAAAACAAGCAAATAAAACAAACACAATAAAATTCAGAGAGGCTAGATTATTTCTGAGTTACTTGGATTAAATCAAGCCATACAGACTGAGTGCTGAGGGCAATGTGTGGCCAAAATCCTAGGGTTATCTACCAGGCCGCCGTTGTAGTGATTCAGCATTTCTGAAGTAATGAGTAGAGGGAGAAATTCTGTGAGTGAGCTAAGTTGTTCAGGAATCAGAAAGCTTTCCTTGTGCGTTTTACTGGCATTTTGCTGGGACACCCACCCACATCCTCCCCAGCTGCTCAGAGAGACATAACTGGGCCACTAGGAACAGTGTCAGTTGCACTGAGAGAGAAAAAGGCAGGAATTGGCTTGTCTTGGTTATTCCTGAAAGCCCTGATTTCAGTGGTGATCAGTATGTGTAAAAAAAAAAAAAAAAAAAAAAGCAGAGTATTTTTTATCACTTCCTGAACCACTGTATGTATATTCAACTTCTTAAGTTGGTATTAAACAAAACAAAACCAAATAAAGCACTCAAGAAAAATATGAATGCAGAGACATCACTTGAAAAAGAACACTTTCATTTCATGGTTGACTTTTTCTGTCACAGAGAAGACAATGAAATGCATGACAATGCTTCTGTATTTTTCTCTTCTGCAACAAGCACGGAGGCATATATATTCAGATGCTTTATACATCACACTTGTGAATATTCACCAACCACAAAATCAAAACATATAAAGGCTACATCTGACCAAAATATTTTGGTTGCAGTTATTTCTTCTGCAGACAGAAACCTGACTTTCGCTCCTGAAAAAACATTGACTCTTATAACGGAGGTATTCCTGTGTAATTTTACTTTAGATACTATTTTTTCAGGGTTCAAATGATGTCATCAGGACCCGGTTTCTCTGAGTTGTGAATTACATAGGATTTCAAATCAAACCAGGATTCTAGGCCCAACCCTACCACTTTTTATCTATCTGGGGAATATCAGGGAAAGCATAAGTTCTGTGAATTTCAGTTTGCTCACTTGAAAAATGGGGATAATAACAGCCCTCTGAAGTAGGATCAAATGAGAAAGTAGAGAAAAGTGTTGCTAAAATTCTAAGGCATCATATAAGCATTCCAGATAAAAGCATATGACTTTCCGTCTACTGGAGTGTGTTAAAGAAATGCCAGCTTTGAGAGGTAATGGAGTTGGGGAGGAGATTAAAGTGGGGAAGTAGAGAGAAACGTTTAGAAGAGTGGTTAAGGAGCATGACAGTCCTCAGTGGTGACGGGCAAAGGAGAGAGAACACCAGGAATTTGGAGCATAGCCTGGCAAGGGAAGCGGGGGCATGAGAAGGAACCATGGTAGGGGAGCTTATCATATGGCCTTCCCTGTTTGCACAGCTGCATGTCATGAACTAAACTATTCAGTGATGGGATAGTTAACATGAATGTCTCAACAAGCAGCTGCCAAAACTGCCTCTGAAACCCAAAGGCCCTTTTCTATAGTCTAAGTGTTAATGTTTGAATGGTTTTATTGTTTTCTATTACAACCCAAGTTCCATGACTATATAATGTAGCAACTCCTATAGCTTAGGACAGAAGTAATCCATTGGTTTTAGGAACCAAAAAATTGGTGCAACTTGGACATTAGCTTTCTCTTCAGTCAACAAAGGATATCAATTGAAATTGAAATAATTTAGATAATACTTTTATGCATGAAATTATCCTGGAACTGGCATCTAGCTGGCAAGGAAAGAAACAGGATGCTTCCAGGTTTGTATTCTTTGTGGGATTGAAAATCAGTGTGGTTAGGGCCGGCGCCATGGCTTAGCGGTTAAGTCCGGCGCTCCGCTGCTGGCGGCCTGGGATCGGATCCCGGGCGCACACCGATGCACTGCTTCTCTGGCCATGCTGAGGCCGCAGCCCACATACAGCAACTAGAAGGATGTGCAGCTATGACGTACAACTATCTACTGGGGCTTTGGGGGGAAAAATAAATAAATAA
This sequence comes from Ceratotherium simum simum, assembly GCF_057802395.1. Classification (NCBI taxonomy): domain Eukaryota; kingdom Metazoa; phylum Chordata; class Mammalia; order Perissodactyla; family Rhinocerotidae; genus Ceratotherium; species Ceratotherium simum. The sequence goes on along the minus strand of NC_141900.1, from coordinate 68,611,147 downwards.
AATAAAAAAAAAATCAGTGTGGTTAACAGTGAGTATACAAGGATAAATAGAACTGTGTCCCTATTTTCTCGGAACTCAGTCTAGTAAAGGAAATTTATATAAATAAATAGTGGTAATATAATGTAAAAAATTGTCTAATAGATATTTACATGCTATGGAGGACCAGAGAAGTAACTACCTCTGCAGAGTTCAGGGAAGGAGTCACAGAGAAGAAAATATCTGAGGTGATCATAAGGAAAGACTGGGAATTTATAGGAAATGAGGGGATGGTCATCCAGGAACAGGGAAGGATGTGCACAAAGTCACATCAACCTGAAAGTTGACTGGCATGTTCCTCAGTGTGACTATCTGTGGAAGTGTTAGGCAAAGTAGTTGACAAGGTAGATTAAGATCGGATTTTATGGGGTGTTGTCTGTTTGGGCCTTATACTGGGGAGAATACATGCTGAGAATAAATGAGAAGGAAATATGATCAGACATATTTTAGCATGTCAACTCTGGAAGAACTGTAGACTGTAGATTGGAATTCAGTGGAGATATAGTGTACAAAAGCAGAGATATTGAGAATAAAGTGTAGTAAATTATTTGAGAGCTCTTTAGGATATAGGTTCTACAGGTTTAGTGCCTGGTTGGATTTAGAAGATACTAGGGAGTTGCTCAAAATGAATCCCAGATTTCCACCTTTGGCAATAATAACAGTGTCATTAATAAAGTTTGGACTTGGAGGAGGAAGAAAATATTTGGATGTCACTTGAGGTGTCTCTGGACTATGCTGGATGGCAGTAGAATAAACAAATCTGGGGCTCAGGAGAAAGTCCTGAGCTAGAGAGATAAATACTTAAGGATTATTAGCATAGAGTAGAAGCTAAAACTATGCAAATAGTGTAATCTCCCTGGAAAGATAGCACGCAGTGTACAGAAATCTGTAAATCAGTGAAATGGGTTGAGGAGTAAATGCAGGTAAGAAACTGGAAAGAGTGACTGTCAAGAAGTCTAGTAGTAACTTCCTCTCGATGATCCCAAAGTACCTTTACATCCTCAAGACCCACCAAGGTAAATGGCAGATAGCAGAACCCTCTAGGCTGTGAACTTCTGGGGAAAATAAACTATAAATTATTTATCACCTTATCCTTAAGATACAGATAGTGTCTGGTTCTCAATTAATATTCGGTGAATAAAAGAGAGAGAGAATGCAGTTTGGGAAAGTGCTATTGCTAGAAGAAAAATAGAGCAGGGGCAGGAGAGATTTTATTTGGAATGGGAAATGGAACAGAAAAAGTTATAGATTCATGGGGCATGAGTCTACACTAATATGAATAAATGATTGAACAAACAAATAAATGAGGGAGAAAAGACAAATCTTCCTTACAGAAATATTTCAAATAATATTTGTAAATATCTCTCTTCTCTTGAGTGTAAGCTGATATTAATTATTCACTTCCAAGCAATACAAGATGGAAAGGGGAAAAATAGTAACTTTATTAACAAAGAAATCTGGCAAGCGCTAACATAACCAAGCAATCAATATTAATGTCATCAGTGATGCTATATTGATGTCCTGTACCCCCTGATGTGATGTGATGGGAATAATACTTCAACTCTGTAGTGTTCTTCCCAGAAACCCATGACGCCAGTCTAATCATGAACAGACATCAGACAAACCCAAATTGAGGGACATTCTGCTAAGTAATTGACCAGTTCTCCTCAAAACTGTCAAGGCCATAAAAAACAAAGAAGAACTGAAGAACTGTCACATCTTAGGGATGACTAAGGAGCCGTGATAACTAAACGCAATGTGGTAGTCTAGATTGGATCCTGGAACAGAAAAAGGATGTTAGTGTAAAAACTAGGGAAATCCAAATAAATAGTAGAATTTAGTGAATAGTAATTTACCAGTGTTGCTTTCTTAGTTTTGACAAAGGTATCCTGGTAATTTGAGATGTGAGCATTAGAGGACACTGGATGAGGAGCTGTATTGGTTTCCTAGGGCTGCCATAACAAATTACCACAAACTTAAGACAACAGAAGTTTATTCTCTCACAATTCTAGAAGGCAGAAGTCTGAAAACAAGGTGTCAAGAGGGTAGGTTTCTTCTGCCAGCTCTGCAGGAGAATCCATTGCACGTCTCAGTGCTAGCCTCTGGTGGCTTCTGGCAATCTTTGGTGTTTCTTGTTTTGTCGCTGCCCTCCAATCTCACATGGTCTTCTTCCTCTGTCTGATCTGTCTCTTCTCTTTTTCTGTCACTTATAAGGACACTAGTCATTGGATTTAGGACCCACCTACATCCAGGATGATCTCTTGAGATCCTTAATCATGTCTGCAAAGATGCTAATTCCAAATAAGGCCCCATTTATAGGTACTGAAGCTAGAACTTGGATATACTTTCAGGGCTACTAGTCAACTTACTACAGGGTTTCATGGGAAATCTCTGTAAAATCTTTGCAACATTTCTGTAAATATAAAATTATTCCAGAATAAAAGGTTTATTCATAAAGGGGAGGGGGTAGCAGTTACGTTTAATCAGTACAATGGAAGTGAAACGTAGAAAATTAAAAAAATACTTCCTCAGTGACAAAAGGAAAGAAGTGAAAAACCAAATTGGATACAGATGTGAGTAGGTATGTAGGCAAAATATTAAGATTGTTCATGGCAAAAGAATCCCATTCACTCTAAATATGAGGTTGGCACTTTACAAACAAAAAGAGAGAGACAATAAGTTTGGAGATATATAGTAAGGCCTCTGAGGAGAGCTATGCAGTTTCAGGAACTGGGAAAGAGTGATGCTTGGAAACAGAGCACTAAGCAGACTTGGGATCCAGCTGAAGTCATAAATCATGACTAAACAAGGGTCTCAGCCCAGTTCGGTCATCTACTCTAGCAGCCCTCAACAGCTCAGGCAAAGTAGTAGAGAAAGAGGGTAGTTTGACTGATTCAAGGAGGGGATTGGTCAATGAGTACAGTGACAGGGATGCAGGTGAGGAACAAACTATGTTTGATGTAGAGATCCAGGCTAGTGGGAAAGGAAGTGAGTGAAGACTGTTAGGATCTTTTCGCTATGTTTTCTTCTAGGAGTTTTATGGTTTCAGGTCTTACATTTAAATCTTTGATCCATTTTGAGTTAATTTTTGTGGGTGGTGTAAAGTAGAGGTCCAGTTTCATTCTTTTGCATGTGGATATCCAGTTTTCCCATCACCATTTATTGAAGAGACTGCTCTCACTCACTGTGTGTTCTAGGCATCCCTGTCAAAAATTGGTTGACTATATATACGTGAGGATTTATGTCTGGGCTCTCCATTCTGTTCCAGTGATCTATGTACCTGTTTTTATGCCAGTACTAAACTATTTTGAGGAAAATCTGAAAGTGTTAGAGCAAGTCCTTTTCAAACTTCTATGTGCATATGAACCACAGGAGGATGTTGTTCAATTGCATCTTTGGTTTGGGGAGGGGCCAGGGCATTTCCAACAAGCTCCCAAGTGAGGCCAGTGCCAGTGCTGGTCCACCAAACTCATTTTGAGTAGCAAGAGAGAACTTAGTGATCCGGAAGATATCAGAATGCAGTATAAGAAGTGTTCAGAAGTATAAAAAGAAATGAAACTGTGGGAATTCAAGGATTCAGTTTTCTGAAATGAATTAGTATTAGAGGATGACAAGGTCCAGGGAGCAGTCCTGGGCATGAGTGGCTGAAGTCAAGTGGCAGTCAACGTTATTTGAAGAGTGTTTGGAGTGTTTAATGGGTCCTCCCTGTAGACATTTAAGTCACATAGGATTAGGACAGTTTGAGTCCAGAGGAAAACTGACAGCCAAGTATTAAATTCTGTGATGCATCTAGAGAGGAAAGACCTAGAGACTGCTGAAGGGTGACATAACCTGGGGAATCTGAAGGGCAGATACAGTTCTGTTATGTTTTGGAAGTAAAACTGTCTGGAAAATACACACCCCAGTTTCTGAGATACAGGGAGGTGGAAGAATGAGCAGTCCCCAGCCCAAGGTTTGGAAAGCAGCTTTTCAAATAAGCTTCACTAACAACCCAAACGTACTGACAAATTCCAGTTAAATAAGAAGGTGGGAGATAAAGTCAATTAAAAGAATTAGGAGCAGGCTCCGTGGCTTAGTGGTTGAGTGCTTGCGCTCTGCTACTGGCAGCCCGGGTTCGGATCCCAGGCGCGCACTGATGCACCGCTTCTCCGGCCATGCTGAGACGGCATCCCACATACAGCAACCAGAAGGATGTGCAACTGTGACATGCAACTATCTACTGGGGCTTTGGGGGAAAAAAAAAGGAGGAGGACTGGCAATAAATGTTAGCTCAGAGCTGGTCTTCCTCAGCAAAAAGAGGAGGATTGGCATGGATGTTAGCTCAGGGCTGATCTTCCTCACACACACACAAAAAAAGGATTAAAGTTGTAAGGAAAACTGAGGGTGCAGTGTGAAAAGTTTGGAGGGAGGTCAACAGAGGAAGGTTGGCGTGAGATGGTGAGAAAGAAAAGAAACCCCATCTTGTGGCACTTGCCCTTCTGAGGATGACTGGGAAAGCCGGGATGAGACAGGAGTCGAGAGCTAGGGAGGAGGGCTGTAAATAAAGTCAATATATTCCCAGGACTCGGGAGAAATCACTAACAAAAAACTACTTCTCTCCAAAATACACAATTCCTAGCTCTGCACATGTATGTAAACAAGAAACAGCAAGAGTGCTTCTCTGACAATCTTCCAGTTCTAAGAATGATGGTATCTGTTCAGTGGCAATGGATTAAAGACTTTACAGTGGTACGATTATCAGATTTATTTTAAATTCTGGTATATAAAAAGGCAGCTTTTTTACCTCCTGCTGTTGATTCTCATGGAAACTATGCTTATCATAGGTTTTGGGAAACGCAGCTTGGGGCCCTGTGGTGATTGGCAGGAGTGCTAACGGTGGGTGTAAACCAGCATTGTGGATTAGAGATGAGACCTTTAAACTGCCCTGCATTCTAATTAGCTGACAGTTATAAAATATGTAAGCATCAGACATTGACATTGTCACTTCAGGCAAGACCAAAGGCATCTAATTTATATTAATATGAGAAAAGTTTAAATCTGCCCATTTAATATGAGAGAATTTAGGCAAACTTTCATTAGCTTCTTTGGTTGATAAATGAAAGGCTACAAGACTGTAAAAGCCACATCATTTATTCTATAAATTAATAGAAATTGAAAATCATCTTATGGTAAATAACCTCTTTTATCAGCAAAAATAACTGAACTAGAGCAAACACAAAACTATTTTATTATCATCTTAAAAATCTTACTCTTGTTATTTTTAAAGCCATTTACATTATTTTCTATCCCATGAATCAACACTAAGAGAAAATACTTTGGTGAAGAGTTGTGAAATCCAGAAATATTAGGGAAGATACTTGTACTCTTAAAAATATACATTTGTTTTTAATGTTTTATTCCCCCAATTCTTCTGATTAATATGCTACGTTTATAGTTTTAAACTCTTCAATCAAATCCCCTTTAACTTTATTATACTCTTGCCCACAGTGATTTAAAGACATAAGATCAAGAATCAGATTTAATTATTAAGATAATTCTTACAGTCTTTTCTCTTTTTGAATTACAATGCTTTTGCTCGTTCATGGGTTAGAATACAATGTTACAAGAATCCTTCATTAAGTAGTAGATAATAACAACAATAAACAAACACATAGAGACAGAGATTGGAGTGGTGGTTACCAGAGGGGAAGGGGGGAGGGAGGAGGGTGAAAGGGATAATTCGGTACATGTGTGTGGTGATGGGTTGTAATTAGTATTTTGGTGGTGATCATGATGTAATCTATGCAGAAATAGAAGTACAATGATGTACACCTGAAATTTTTACAATGTTATAAACCAATGTTACTGCAATAAACAAAAAATTAAAAAAAAAAAAAAAAAAAGAAGAAGACTTCTAGAGAACTAAGGACACATTTACATTCCCTAGAATTGCATTGATGGGTCTGGGAAAAAGGCAAACCAATGACTGCCATGCCTTCTAAAACAGGACTAAGTCACAACTTGTTTCCTAACCAACAATGTGTCTTGAACTTGGGCTTGCTTATTTCACAGTTGCTGACCTTTGCGGTGTCCCATAAAGTGTGTTGAGTATTTGATTTACAAAGAAGTGTAAAACAAGATTTCTATTCTTAAGAGGTCTACAGCTCAATTGAAGAACAGAACATATAGGAATTAAAAGATAGTTAACCATCAAGGAAGTATATGATTAAATGAGAGAGACTGATCTCATTTCCTTCAGTAAACATTCAGACTAGGTTTTCTTAAAATAGCTTATCTCTAGAATCATTACCCAATATTTTGCCCTTTAGAAAATCCCAATTCATTCTAGAATAAATTCTTGAAGCTTACTATCATTTTGCCAATATCTTAGTCTTGAGCCATTTCTTTTAGTGTCTGGCATACAGTAGAGACTCAAGAGGTTACTGAACGAATGGATGGGTAAGTGAATCAAGGAGTGTTGAATGCAAAATATACAATATTCCTTAGACATTTCTTCTTCATCTGAAAACACGAGACAATTTAGTTTAAATACAGATCAAATTAAACCTAAGTTTTCATCACTGTTTCTTAAAACAGAGCCAGGCATTAAGTCCAACTAAAGTATTTTGGCAAATTTCCTTAGAAGCAGTAGCATTCTCTCAATCTGTTATTTGTTTTACCTGTACAAATATCTACAGAGTGACGTTACAACAATTTTCTCAGTAATATTGCCTTGGGTGTATGCCTTCCTCACATTTTTCATTTATTGTCTAATTTTTTACAGTAACTATTTTCAAGAAATCTGAAGCACACTTGTAGTATCCTACATCATTTGATGAGTGACGTTAGCCCCCAATATTTTTCTCCTCTAGGCCAAACTTGCTCTTTCATTTATTCTTTTTCTTGTGAGGAAGATCAGCTCTGACCTAACATCCATGCCAATCCTCTTCTTTTTGCTGAGGAAGACTGGCCCTGGGCTAACATCCGTGCCCATCTTCCTCCACTTTATATGGGACACTGCCACAGCATGGCCTGACAAGCTGTGCATTGGTGCACACCCGGGATCCAAACCTGGGCCACCAGCAGCAGAGCGCGTGCACTTAACCACTACGCCACGGGGTCGGCCCCCCAAACTTGCTCTTTAATCTCTCCCTGTTCTCAGAGGATGTTCCTTGACAATCTCCTTCAAATAATAATGCTATGTTCTGAGCCAATTCTCCCTATAAAGATCCATTTCTCTTAATGTTATTTCTGCTAATTCAAGATTATTATCTTTAAATCTTTTTTTCCATTCTAACATGGCTTTTAATAATCCTCATACTGTAAAGTAATAAATTATGAAAAAAATTAATAGTCCAATTTAGTAATATTTTTATTGCTGTTTTTCTCCCATCCAGTTGTTCTCAGTTTAAAGCCTGGGTAACTATGCTGTCTCTTTCTACATCTGCCAGAAGGCAACTACAAAAGCAAATTTCAAGGAACAACTTAAAAAAAGGTAACAAAAGGCATAATACATATTAATAAACCTGAAAAATATTCAACCAACAACCTATTATTATTCTTTACATCAAAAGAAAACACAGGAACTGAGCCTCAGAGGCGAAAATGAAAGGAAAAAAATGATAACAACAAAACTTGGAAATTAGAGGAAACATCAGAAGGCTGAAAGGGGTTCAAGGAGAGAAGTCAAAATATCCAGAAGGAAGTAGAAAATGAGTATGACAAGAGTCATAAATATGCTATGGTATGAGGCAATTGGTAGCTATACTCACATAGAATTAACATTATCTTATAATATGTTCTTCTTTATTTTAAAAAAGTAATTCCTTCAGTCTTCACTTCTTTAATTAAATGCATGAAGTACTTCTAATGTGAATTAACTTAACTAGTTATTCATGCAGTCATTCATCAGAAATAAAACATCCTTAGTGGTCAAAGAATGCAACTGACTTCTAGAAAATTTCATTCCTCGATGACCTCACTGGATGATGCACTCCATGAGGATTTCACAAAGTTCCAGTTTCTTTCCCACTATAAGTCCCAACTATTTCATATTTTTTATCATTATTTCAGCTTTCTGGCAAGATCTAAAAAAAAATGAGTCATACACAAAATGTTACCAGAAAGAATGAGCAAGATTCTATACAACTTGTTACTAGTATATTGTGTACTTCACCCCAAAAGGTGCATAGAGTAAGCTCTACAAGGTGAAGAACTTTATTCCTTGATTCTCTCCTGTATTCCCATTACTAATTACTGAAAACACTGCTTAGCATACAGGCATTGAAAGAATACAAATTAGGGTTGGAATGCCTTTACAAAGCCGTTCATAAAACTAGTTTGCCAATTAGGTGTGTCTTCAGGGATATCTTCTATATTTTCCATTATTCCTATTTGGTATTTAAGCCATTGTGTAGTCATAAAATGAATAGTAAAATCATACGAGGAATATTATAGTCTTAGTATATTCATATAACATGATATTAACATTGAGAAAACAATTTCTCTGGGCCGGCCCCGTGGCTTAGAGGTTAAGTGGGCGCGCTTCGCTACTGGCGGCCCGGGTTCGGATCCCGGGCGTGCACCGATGCACTGCTTCTCCGGCCATGCTGAGGCCACGTCCCACATACAGCAATTAGAAGGATGTGCAGCTATGACATAAACTAACTACTGGGGCTTTTGGGGGAGGAAAAAAAAAAAAAAAAAAGGAGGAGGATTGGCAATAGATGTTAGCCCAGGGCCAGTCTTCCTCAGCAAAAAGAGGAGGATTAGCACGGATGTTAGCTCAGGGCTGATCTTCCTCACAAAAAAAAAAAAAGAAAATTTCTCTGAAGATCGAGAATTAATGACCAAAAATAATTTAATAGGTGACAGATTAAAATTTTAAAAAGCATTTAAAAATGTACTGAATTTGCCAATTCATAGCTCACACTATAGAGTTCACAGCTTGAAAACACGGAGAAATACGGGGAGTTTCCTACCTAATAAGCAGTGGAGAAGTTTTACAGAATCAGGCAAAAAAAAACGATAAGTGAACTGATACTACACAAAATAAAAATTAAAAAGACAACTTCAACAGACACAGAAAATCTAATACACGGGATTGAAGTGGGCATCATCTGAAAGCGTTCTTAGCTCTAGGAAACCTGAATAAGAATGAAAGGCTTGCCTGGAGATGGAGTACCGGAGACACACAGGAAGGCAGTAAAGCTGCAGACCTGTTAGACAAGGGGGACGTGCAAAGCTCCATTAGGACAAGAGACACCTGAAAAGAGCAAGAAACAAAGAATGCTGGGATAAAGGCCAAGTTATAGGAGAAGGCATAAGAGGCAAAGAAACAGCAGCGGATGGTCCGTACCTGTCTGTTGAGTTGATGAGTGAGGGACAAATCGTGAAGGAACATATATATATTTCCCTATTTTAAATAACTGTATTTAACAACAACAACAAAAAAAGTTTTGCTCTACAGAAATGGTTCTTAAAATGAGATAGTTTAAGAACTCTGAGGGTTAAGAATCAACCCACAAGCTTGGGAAATTTTCTCTGGGAAGATAATTTTATAATATAACCACATCTATAAAGTTTGTCCACGATAAGAAATAACTATTTTCTTAAAACAAGACATGAAAATTATTTATTGTGATGAACAAGCAGGCTGAGGCTATGTAGGATATTTTTAACAGTTCTTTTGCATTGTTAAAAAGTAGTCCACAAACAACTTTGAAAAATCACAAGGTGATGGTAGCATAAAGTTTAAAAAAAAAAATAAATCTAGGACTAACTGTTAAGTAAATACTCCTTGGAAGAAAAAGGAGGTAATACACAAGGACTAAGAACAGAAAAAGAAAGAAGAAAAGAGAGGAGGGGAGGGGGGAGGAGGGAGGGAAGTGAACAAGACTGCCTTACAGTTCTCCTCAGCTTGTCTAAGCTTTAGATAGGTTTCTTCCTGACCTCCATTTTCTTACTTTAGAAAATTTTTAATTGTAAATTCTCCCCTCCCCCATTGAGATGTATATAAATCTTTTCAAAAGCCTGTTGACAGTTTTAACGTCTTTCTCAAGGACGTGGGAGCTATCTCTTTAAAATGGAAGCATCAGGGGAGATAGTACCTCATCTCCCTGTATTTGTGAGAAGGTAGGCACCTAACTTTAGTGGAGCCTTGTTCCAAGTTTTAAAACTACCTCCTGTCACAAAGATACAAGAAAGTTTATTTTCTTTTGGGTAAAGCCAATTAATAGACACAGACGGCCTGTGCTCTCCCTCTCATTTCAGTGTTTAAAAATCCTCACACCTTTTGTTTCAGTGGAGTTGAGCTCAGACTAAATTCTAGTCTCTCTCTCCCCTATTGCAATAGCCTTGAATAAAATCTTTCTCACCTGTTTAACTCTGTCAGTGCAATTTCTACTTCGATAGAAGCAAAAATTTTTGACAGAAGAGAGAAGGTCAATAATTGTTAGTTTAAAAACATGACAAATGAGAATTTTTTTAAAATCACAGGGTTTTAACTGATCGTTCAGAGATATTGTAACTGCTACACAAACACAAAATTAAGCATGCTAACCCAACACAAAATGGATGCATCACCAAGCATGAATCATTTATCAAGAACTCATTGAGCCTGTTACAGGGCAGGCTCCACTAAGAGGCATTTGGGAACCAGAGCAATGCAGGCTGGTTGTGAGGAGGAAGAAACCAAACAGCAAAGGATAGGTGGTGGAGCCAACAGCTAGCGACTCAGGTATAGGGCTGGCTACTGAGGATGACTCTTGGTCTGTAGTTCACTGTCCCAGCACTAGGTGGACTCACACTTGGTTCAGGCAGGCACTGCAGTCCAGGCCCACAAATGCAGTATTGCAGCAGAAATCCACAGCACACGTGGGGTGAAGTTAAGCAGATTCCAAGAGTACCTTCTGTAGTCAGGGAACAGAGAGCCGAGTGGATTCTCCTGTGAGAAGAGCTTGGCAAGGACTCAGAGAAGAACTGAGTAGAACTGAGAAGAACAGAGTAACAGAAGCCAAAGACCAATCGGGTGGCTTGAGCAATTTCATGGGGGAAAAACTACAACTGAGCGGGCACATGGGTACTCATGGCTTGCAGCAGGTATCCTTGGTTTAGGAGGCCCCTAGTAAGATATTAGGTAAAAAATATTAATATTCTTCAGTAAAGAATATTGATTCTGTCAACAAGACTAATTCCAGTTTCCAAAGGCTAGTGGGCAGAGACTATAAATACACATCCACTAGTCGTGATGGTCTTAGATGCTGAGAGGCAAGAATGGGAAATTATGAGCCAATAAAATGGCTTGAGCCTTCAGGTGGAGAGAGTCTGGGTCAAAATCTGAAAGGGCTGGGCAAAATGTGCACCTAAACTGTCTTCATTCTTGCTCCAAGGCACTGGGCATCGTTCTTTTAAGCTTTTTAAGGACTTTTGAAAACATGCTACTTTTCTCTCCGGGAGCAAGCATAGATATTTATTTAAGGGTGTGATACACTGAACATTTTTCATCAACTCACAAAATGTGAACCCTTCCCAGAGATCAAAACAGCACACTCCTATTGTCTTCCATTTCCAAGTGCCAGAGGGGAATAGCTTTTAATAAATACTTTTACACTGCACTTCAGTCCAATTGCCATCGTGTGAAAACAGGCCTGAGGAGAATTACACATTGCCAAATTCCCTCCAGCGAGTGCAAAATAATACTGTAGGTTCTAGCAGAGAAATAAAATGGAAACCTGATTACTTTGTTTTATTCTATGTGGAGATAATGTGTGAGCACATTTAAATACATAATTCAACGTATTTCAGCTATGGCCCAAGATGATTCAATGTCAGCCTTACACTAACCTTGCAACATGAGAGCTGCATTTAGAGCTGAGAACTAAAGGGAAAGTTGATGAAATTACACTTTATTTTATTTTCTGCAGAGCTAAGCAGACCTGTTTATTCCATTCCCAATGCCAGCTACTGTCATAAATTTGAGAAAAGTAAACCTACCCAGAGAAGGCCATACATATTAATAAAGTTGAAAGAATTGTCTGTTTACCATATTGGAATAGATTCAACCAAGAAATAAAAAAAAAATAAAATGTGAAGATCATTTTCATGGATCACATTATAGTAAGTGATTTAAAGTCCAAAGAGATTTATAGTAACTTACCTTTTAATTATATGAAATCCACAATTGTAGTAGAGATACGTAAATGGCTCCTTTTGAAAAAACACAGAATGGTTTTAGGAAAACGCAACATAGGAGATAATTTGCATAAATGGTTAAGAGTTTAGGAGGCCACTAGCAAGATATTGGGTAGAGAATATTAATATTCTTCAGTAATACTGTGGAGGAGTTGAAATGTTTTACACTGGGAAATAGTTTTAATGGTAATAATTTTAAGGTGAATGGGTTTCTTCTATTTTATGTATTTTATTTACCTCTTTGGCAACAAGCATAGGGTATCCCAGAAAATTGAAACATTAACTACTTTTAATCCTAACACTAATTTTTAGGCCACAGACACAGCAGATGATGCCTTCTTAGAGACGTCAAGAACCCCGTGAACCTGGTATGACGAAATGTTTCATAATGCCCATGTGAGGTCTAGCTTACATGGCTATATTCGCAGCTGAAAAGCAGTCTCTTTTCACAAGTCGGCTTGCTAACTGCTACTGCTGTGATTTAGGGCCACAACACAATTGTATCTCCTCCCACAACACAGAAAGGAAATAAAAATGGAAATTTTAGGGTTCCACATAATCCAGCTGTTTTTACTTCTTTACCTGAATGATTTTTTGCATAGAAATTTTTGTAAAATAAATGAATTATGAACTACTGTAACAATATGGGAGAACCAACACCAATTTTACTAGATCCTTAATGGGTTATGAATGACAAGGGTATATTCTTATTTAATGCCAAATTTCTGCCCACTCTCTTCCAACCAGGAGTAAAATAGAACCTCAGTCTTAAAGTAAGTTGTCTTTGACATTATCACTTTTTGAATGCCAAAACACTTCTTCTGCTGATTATATTACTTCATATGGCTTACACTTACAGATTTTAGCAGTATTTGTTTATGTTTAGTTAATAAATTATAGCCTATTTTGTTCAAAGAAAAAGCATTTAAAGCAGTTGTCTCCAGCTTTGTCTTGGCTGTAGGTTTCTGTTCGAATTCACTTAATTCCAATTTGTAATCTATAGAACTGTCTGCCTCAATTGCTACTGTTGCCACTTCTCTTTCTGCTCTTCTGCTACCACTAGTTTTCATGTTGCCTCTACCTGTCTCTTTATAATTGCACAGGTTGCATTGAATTGCACAAGGGATTTGGAAATGCCTGTGTCTGGGTGAGAAATTCTATGATTTTTTAATCTACTACATTTAGTGCCTTAAATGATTTGACTCTGACTGAGGGTGGAGGAATTCATGGTGCCCATATGGTGAAGCTACACAAAATCTTACCCCACTTCGGGTGCTCTCTTCAAGGCCAAGGTCTCTTCTCAGTCCCCTGGGACTGATGGGTGTGTCCTTTAAGGGTCATCACCAATGACGTCTTATAAATAAAGATCATTGTTTTCACTAGTTATTTCCACCCTTCTCCAAAAGACTCTGGCTTTATTATTAGTGATTTCAGCTGTCACATTTTCTTGATGGCCACTTTGGCTATGTAGAGAATTTCTACACTAAAAACTCGGGAGGCACCCTATGGTCTCTTCTGATCCTCAGGTCTCCTTAATTGCTTTTTGTCTCTTGCTTCCCACAATAAGCGAGACATTTTGGAATTTAGAGCTTAAAAGTGCCTAATTATACCAAAACTGCTACTCACATACAAACAACTGCCATAGTGTTCCAGAGCTCTTCTCAGTACTTTTAACTTGCTTTTCTTTTGTAAGGATTATGCTCTCAGAATGAGTCCAGATGATACCAAACAAAATGCCTAACCCAGTGGTGTCATTTTCACAATGAATGAAGATTGCCATGATATCTTTATGTAGCATCTCTGCGCTGCCTGCCAGTGCCTGAAATCTGTGCCTCAGCCATGGCAGAATTGGCCCAGTGGCCTGTTTAATACTGCTGAAGTCTATCTGGCCTCATGTGTAACCAGCATCCCCAAGTATCTAGGATTTTGAAAGAAAAAGAGAGTTAAAAACCAGACCAGTTACAATTTACATAAAAAGAAGTGTAGCTAGCCAATAAACATAGGCTCAGTGCTTCTCATCACAAGAAATATAAATTAAAATTCCTTATCAGAGTTCCTAAAAATTAAAATATTCAATAATATGCAGTCACTTTCATTTATACTTGTTAGAAGAATTGGTGAAATTTCTTAAGAAGGCAATGTGGAAATATTTATCTTTAAATTTTGACAATGCTGTGTCTCAGTTCCTTCAACTGAATATGGAAATAATAATAATACCTACTTATAGTGTGTTGTAAGATATAAATTAGTTAGCACATGCAAAGTAATTAGAATTGTGTTTGACATACACAGAAAAAAACTCTACCTAAGTGTTAGCTATTATTATCATCAACATTTAAAATAAGCGGACCTTTGACTTAGCGATTTCACTCACAGGAATTTATCCCCCAAATAGAGGCAAAGCTAGGCTTTATGAGGACACAAGTTTATGCAATTTGGGTGGCCCTCTTCAAGAAGAAGAATACAGCAGTGTGAATTCAAAATTAGTTACAAAAGTAAATACGTAAAATGAGAAAAGAAAATAAAACAAATTAGAGAAGCCTTGGAAATCAAGTCCTTGCTTTTTTTACTAGTTGTCTTTGGGAAATTTATCAGAAATGCTCATGTAGATGTGCTTTTTGTTTGCATATCTCCACTTCCACCAGAAATACTCCACAACTCTAGGCTTTCAAAGAGCCAAGCGAGTGAGGTCCTGAAGCTTCAGCTTCATTATATTCACAGGAAATCCACCTTTGCTGAGAAAAATGCTCACATGTGTGTATAACGATATCATTAAAGGTTGTCGTTTTTAAAGATATGTATGTTAATGTATGCATTAAAATTTCTAGAAGTATACAAAAAAAATTTTTTTTCCATTGCAGCATGGCTTATACTATCAAACACAGGGGGAAAAATTTAATATCTACCAAGATGCAGCACAGCATGATGGTTAAAGAGTGAATTCTTAAGTGAGCTGGACTCGGGTTAAATCAGGGCTCCACTACTCACTGCTGTTTGACCTTAGGCAAGTTACTGAACCTCTCTGTTCCTATGTTTCATTATCTGTAAAACAGGAATAATAGTTTCTATGTCATCAGGTTATTATGAAAAGTGAATAAGTTGATATTTATAAAGTGCTTAGAACAGTGCTTGGCACGTGGCAAGTGCTCTTTAAACATAAAATAAATACAAATCTACCTGTAGATTTGTACCTGTAGATTTAATTAGAGACAATTAAATAAGTCCATACACCCATATAATAGAATGACACGCAAGCAATAAAAAAGTAAAGACAAATTTATATTAAAATTCAACATTGATATTGAAAGCTGTTGCGTGAAAAAAGGAACTTGCAAAACAGCAAAATTCAATAGAATACCAAGTTCAGGGGGAGCGGAAGAGAAGCTTGCTTTTATACTACTTATAGGCAGAGTAGTCCATATAATACTATTTAGAGATATTATCTGTGTCTAATGTGGGAAAAATACATCAACAATTCATTACAGTACACTGTTCATATTTGTGGAAGTTTAAAAATAAACAGTCCCACAATTTTTTGACCCTCCTCCCACAGAGAAATGAGGTCTATTTCCTCAACTTTGAACCTGGGCTCTGCCTGTTTCACCAATAGAATAGGGTGAAAGTGACACTGCCCGGCCTCCAGGCTCAGGCCACAAGCAACTGGTAGTTTCCACTTCCTGCCTCTTGGAATACTCACTCCTGAGCCCAGCTTCTGTTCTGAGGAAGCCTAGGCCACATGAAGAGGCCGTCTATGGGTGTTCTTGGTGACAGCCCTGCTGAGACTCAGTCAACAACCAGAATCGACTACCACATGTATGAGCTAGTATGCCTCTTCTTGATATCAGCCTCAGCCTTCAAGTCTTTCCAGCTGACGTCCTAGACCTCATGGAGCAGAGACAAACCACCGACACTTTGCTCTGTCCAAATTCCTGTCTCCAGAGGTTTTGAACATTAGAAACTAGCTCTTTGATGCCATTAAGATTGGAGAGATAACAGGCAATAGATAACTGGAATGATATGTTTATATTTTTTCACCATGATCTGAGTATTTTGTATGCTCTCAGCCAATGACGGTATCAGTTTAGCAGATGAGACTATATACTTCCAACCAGTGAGTACTCCATAATGCACATGGAGTCAATGATGTCTATGGCTATAAGTTGAACGAGGTCTATATTGTCCATTATTTGCTGTATGATGATCTGTCTTTCTGCCATTTATCTAAGATGTAGTAAAAAATCCATAATGATTGTTGAAGGTTTGTTAGTGACAGTGCTAGACTTGCCACAAAGGGAAAAGGTCTCATTGCTGCATAAAAATACAAGTTTGGGGATACACAAAGGGCTATTTTTTTTTTTTTTTTTTGTGAGGAAGATCAGCCCTGAGCTAACATCCATGGCAACCCTCCTCTTTTTGCTGAGGAAGACCGGCTCTGAGCTAACATCTATTGCCAATCCTCCTCCATTTTTCCCCCAAAATTCCAGTAGATAGTCGTATGTCATAGTTGCACATCCTTCTAGTTGCTGTATGTGGGACGTCGCCTCAGCTTGGCCAGAGAAGCAGTGCGTCAGTGCGCCCCAGAGATCCGAACCGGGGCCACCAATAGCAGAGCGCGCGCACTTAACCGCTAAGCCATGGGGCTGGCCCCCACAAAGGGCTTTTGAGAGAGTAGTAAAAGAAATCAAAGAAAGCCTCATTCAGTAATTGAGAGCTAATGGAAGTGCTTTGACATCATGAAGGACATGTTAAACATCACCGTATCTGGAAGGATTGGCCAATAGTTGCATGAAATCATTGGAAAGCTGGAAAAAATAGTGGCCAGAAGTATGACATGACTCTGGGAGATTAAAGGAACACAGAGAAGTAATTGCCTCTGCATGGTGCATGACATGACCCTCCATGTGGATGGTGCCCTACACTGTGTTTGTGTTGATTCACTCAGAGGTCTCCCTTCCAGGAACCCTAGCCCACTATCAAATGGTTTCTGAGTCTGAGAGCACTAGCCTGTGTGTGTGCGTGTGTTTGTGTGTGTGTGTGTGTTCTCACATGTACTTTTATATGAATCGAAAATGCCTGGAAGCATGTATAAGAAATTCCTAATAATAGTTAATAATGGATCCTTCTGGAGAGTCTGGGGACAGGATTTGGGGAAGCAGATGGTCTATGGGAAGGGTGGGGAAACTTTACTTTTCAATTTCATTTCTTTACAAGAAAAATGCACTATGTGTATAACTTAAATGAAAAAAATCAATTTTAAATAAATGAGTCCAATTAGAAGCACAGAGTTTATAACTTCACTTCTTGGCTTTCTTGCAGATAACATGGCAGAGTGTTTTTGTCCTGGCAGGTTTTCCTCTACTCCCTTTCTGAAAATGACGGTACTGGATAGTGGGTTATAAATATTCGTTTTTAACATGGAATGGTTGTAAAATGTCAAACCCTTCCACTTTTCCTTTACATTGTTCAGCTCCAAAGATTTTCAGGTTCTAAAAATAAGATAAACTTCTCTCCTGTGTTTCAGTAACTTGGACATGTTTGAAGTATACAGTAGTCATTTAGGAAGTGTGTATCTAAAGGTGGACATCAAAACTGTGTTTGCAATAATCATTTTTCTTTCAAGCTATCTCAGAGCAATCCCAGGAAATGTTCTTTCATGATCAAAGCAAATCATCGCCTGAAAAAATGCACTGTTTTCAGTTAACTCTGCTACCAGCAAGTGCCAAAAGCATTTGAAGACAGAATGTTTCACACTAGAGAAAGTTAAGTACAGCACTAAAAAGCAGCCATGAGCTCACCAAGAGAACCTACACAAAACACATGTGGGCAGACTGTATGTATTTATTCAGGGCAAAACCACCATCATTGCGCAGAGCTTAGCTTTATATATCTCACAACATGCCCCAGAGAATAACTGAGACTCGAAAAAGACAGAAGGAAAATATGCATGGCTCCCAACTGTCAAAACAGGCAGCTGGGCAACTATATTAATCATGATTTAAAAGCCTTATAACATATTCTATTTCAACGGTATTTCATTTTTCCCCCCGTGGAAAGGAAAATAGTCCCTGTAAGAAAATGGGCAATTTGCACTTGAAATAACTTTCAAGCCCTTGCTAAGGACAGATATCACAGTGTTTCTGTCTTAGTGGATAATAATGCCTGGTTAAGAAGACCACAAACCACATAGGAGGGGAAAGCCGCAAATGCAAATTCATAGAGTAGCTTATGATTCGGGAAAGCTGGTCATGACAGACACATTCTTCCTTTCTGCTCTTCCCACCTAAATTAATATCAACTTAATCACTATCAAGACAGTCCACACCTGATTACTGGGAGCTTGAGGGAGGGAAAGGGACACATACCTTATCTACTTTACAGTAGTTATATCCTTGCTACTAATTATGACTCAAAAAGTCACCTCTCATTTGCTACACAGCTTGTCTTGGTTACTATGCCACAAGAGCAGTAATTTCTGAAGTGGGAGGTGGGAAAAAAATATTGAACTTCCATTTATTCTATTCTAGAAATAAAAAAGGAAATGAAGCTTTACTAATATTTACTTTTGAATGAACCTGGGTTCCCACCCTCAGTCTGTATGTCAGAGTCGCATGTCACATATGCTCTGCATAGGATATTGAGGGAAGGGTGAGACTTCCCTAACTTGCCATTTTCACTGGCTCCTTAGCTTTCAACACTGCAATGAATTACAGATTGTGTATGACTAATTAGATAGATTTACACACTATATTTATGAGGCTTTCAACTAAACTAAATCTTCTCAGTGTGGTCAAAGGGTGTTAAAAAAAAAATCTCTGCAAAGAAACCCAGATTGAAGATAAAACTAATGATGCAATTTCAGGCAAGCAAAAAATAAAACGACAAAGTTAACACATCTATTCTTCATATGAGTTCTTTGCCATGTTATAAATAAAAATAACAATGATCTAATCATATGTAGCCCTTTGTCAGCCCCCCAAATTTAAAATTATCAAGTGGCTTCCATCTACTTTCTCTAACAATGAATTTCTAATTGTATATTTTTGCTTGAGATATTAACTAGAAAAGGTAAAATATATTTCTTTATATATACACACAACTTATAAATAAATATATAAATATATTTTGGGAGTGCATGCTCATTTTCTCTCAATGATAGATAGCCATATTCAAAAATATTAAGGCCACTCTTGTAGAGAACAGAACAAAGGGCAAGAAGAGGTCAATAGAGAATAAAGAGCATGCTAATTCTTAATTTCTAGTTGATTTGCTCTGAAATGCTGACTAAACTCATTTCTTAAGGAAACACTAATTCAAGCACATACACATTAAAGAGACTGTTGTTTTTTTAACTACCTTGTTTTGCTAACTTTGGCCCACCCACCTCCATAGCCATTTTCCTGGAGTGATTAACTTAAGAAATGCATGATGACACACTACTGTCGATTCCAAGTGGAAACGCTGATTCACTTAAATAAGTGAGTAATTTCCATCTTACTTAAGTAGTTTAAATGCAAATGATCCATTTTATGTTTTGTTTCTGTGTCTTCTCTTAGGAGAAATATGCATATTATTTCACAGTGAGAGTAGAAAAGATTCCCTGAATATTAACATCTAACGGAAAACACCTGCAAAGCCTGCCTCTGCTCCTCTCCCAGTTGTACAGCTGTAAGGGACATCAGAAATCAGCCATTGCAGCCTCCTCATTTTACAGATGGCAAACTTGGGGCATGGCAAGATGAAGCTACTCAGCAAGACTGCACAGTTCATTAGCCACAAAGCCAGGACCGAACGCTTCCTGACTCATAGACCAATCATTCTCCAGTGTAAGGAGACTGAAGCAGAAACACCATAGTATCCTCAGCAAGGAGTTTACTCAAAAAGTTAATTCAGATACAATTACTTTTCCTAAAAGGACTACCTTCTAAGAAAATAAAAAATAGGAAAGAAGAGAAAGAGCATAAAAAGAGAAGAAAAAAAAAATCCTTTAGGATATGACAGCCTTTAAATGGGACTTTAAGGTGATTGCACAACTGACTATTTTGACATTTGGGAGCAGTGTACATTTTCAGTCTTTGTACAGGACCTCAGTTATTCTCTGGGAAGATAAAGAAGCATATTAATGATGGTCTTACCTAACATAAAGAATATATTTTACTCTATTTGTGTTTAGCATACTCCAGAATATTGTGTAGATTTTCTTTGATTTTGGTGATCCATTGACCTAGTGACTTATTTTTTTGGTACTGTCGACATAAATAATCCATAATCAATCTATAAATCAAAATTGGGGTGAGTTTATTATGAGCCAACTTTTGAGGGCCATAGGAGGAAGGGCACCAAAGAAGTGGGCTGTACAGAGCAATTATATACCTTCAAAGAGCATGTATCACATATGATTGCAAAGTCCCTTTTACAATATCCACAAGATCACCCTGCCAGATTGCTCTGCCAGAATAGCTATTGATGGGAACAGGTCTGCCGACTCAATGGGTGTGGCTGGTGTCAGGTCTGTTGTCTCGAGCTGGGTGGTCACAGGATGAGTGCAACAATCAAATCGTAGCCTAGGGAGAAATGCTTACCCTTAAGGAAATGCCAATGTGGGGGAAGTTGCATCCTTTTCTTAAGGGCATTTACTCTTCTCTTCGGGACATGGTAAAGCAGATACACAATGCATGTTTGAAGGCGACTGGCCCTGTTGGAAGAACAAACCCCAAATGGCTTCCTCATATGCTCCAATATATCCTATTGCTTGCTATTTATTTATCAGCACTGTATCTTTCTCTAGTGTGAAATAGTTTTGTCTTCAAATGCATTTGGCACTCGTGAGCCGCGAATTAATTAAAAACAATGCATTTTTCCAGGAAGTGATTTGCTTTGACTACAGAATATTTCCCAAGACCTCCTCAACAAATTAAGATAACATTTTTTTTTAAATACAGAATCTTAGAGATTCTGATTCATTGGGTCTGGGAACTAGCATTTTTAACAAGCACCTCTATGATTCTGACGTAGGACTGCACTTTCAAAAATACTGCTTTGTAAGAGCCTTTCCACACACTTATTTTAGAGATAATTCTCTTAGAATGGGGTGAGTAGAATGCCCCCACAATGTTCTCAGTGCTGTACCTGCTTGATATTGTGTAGGCAAATCATCTGCTTATTTAAATGAACTTCTCTTGGTTTGACAATGCGGAATCACATACTACCTGCTGAAAAAGAATGTTTTCAGAGATCACACAAGAAGTTATAATACATAATCAATGAAATAGACTACTTCAGGGCTTACCTAATCAAATCTAAATTCTGAAACCCTTTTTGTTTTGTTTCAAATAGTCCCCATTTGTTAAAGAATAAGTGACATAAATGAGCATCTAATAAAGAAAGCATTTACCTTTTAGATGCCTATCACAGAACTTGTCTTGAGATGGAAATGAGGAACTCCTGATTGAGAATCTCTCCCTTTATGCCTCTATCATATCCAAAACCCCTAAGAATACCTGTTGTCTTTTAAATGTCATCTATAAGAGTAACATTAATCCATCAATAGCCATTAATGTGTAAATGGAGATTGGCTTATAGAAAACAGTAGTGGGATGAGGAACTAATGCCTTAATAAGAATGCAACGAAGTAAAGATCTAGATTACAGTCTAGGTTTGGTGCTCTGGCCTAAGAAAGCCTGCCTCAGAAGCAGCAACGTGATTCCTGTGGCCAAGAGAACCCTGAGGGGACTGAAGGCAGCAGGATGCAAGGAAGAGAAATGAAGAGAAGAGAGGAATAAACTGCTGAAGGTAAACTAAAGCTGCTTCAGAGTTTTGGCATTGTACTGACCTTGTTCCATAGCCCTTTTATTTTGAACATTTCTAACAACCTGCCTTCATGGAGTGGGCAAGGTAGAAGCTGCTTGGCTAAGAGAGGTAGCCCAGATTTGCAAGTCAAACAGACAGAATTAAAATCCAATCTCCAACAGCAGCTGTGTGATCTTGTGCATTACCTCTGTACCTCTCAGTTCCCCATCTGTAAAATGGGAATAATAATTCCTACCCAGGGAATTGTGAGAATTAAAGAGATGGGTATGAAAACTTTCTAATATGGTGCTTCCTCTCTTCATCTGCTCATCTGTTCTCCTTCATCTGCTCACTCATCTGCTCAGTGCAGGAAAGAGAAAAGGGGGAGGCATTTTTCCCTGGGAGCACATCTGAGGCATTTGTGAGTTGGTTTCTGATTTTCATTACAAGTATTTGTCATTTTGTTACCACCCAATGTGGGGCCTTCTGCTCACCGCAACACATGCCAATAGTCAAGAGGTAAGGTAGTAGGAGAAAAAGGACTTTTCTATTACAGCTTGCTAGCAAGAGGGAAGATGGGTGACTAATGTCTAAAAAAACCATCTTAAGGGGGCACAAATCTTACAGCAGTTATATAGGCCCGTGGGTTATAGGGGAGGGGGTTAGGAATATTGATCATCTGGTGTTACAGACTGGGAGTCGCCACACCAGATCTTTCAGTTTTCATTGATGATGGTTCTCAGCATAGACTCTCTGTTTGGGGGTCATCCCATTCCTAAGGAACTCAAAAGAACACAGTTATCATCTTATCACAGCTGGGAGGTACATGCACAGGCAGGGGTTGTAAAATCAACATAGCAGTTAGATCTCCTGGAGGGTGCATATCCAGCTGGGTTATTTTGTCAGAGGTCATTCAAAGTTACAATAGGGTTTCTTTTCTGCAACATGGCTTCCCTTATGTCAACCTTGTCTTGAGCCGGTATCAATTTTACAAATTCTGCGGCAATTTTCAGGAAGAAATAAAAATCACTCCATGAATATGAACTCATTATATCTCATTTTCTGTCATTTCAGTACTCTTGTGGAAAAGTGAAGATAGATTTCAAATATTATGAATCCTTATGAAATAAAACAAAACCAACATTAATTTATCGAGGGTTCATTCTTTTGGCACTAGAAGAAATGCAAAGAAATATAAGACAGTTTCTGCACTAAAGAAATTAACAATTGATTAGAGGTTCAAGGCAAGTGAAAAGTTTTAGAGCCACAAAAAATTAAACAACAGCTCAAGACATAAGACATAATAGGAAAGATGTCATGAGGCAGTTAATGAATAATTTAAAAATGAATTGCACAGACAATAATTGTTATATGAATTTAGAAGAGAGAGAAATCACTTCCATTTACATGTTGAGGAAGATCTGAAGCAGACATTGGTGGAAATTTCTGGCCTATAGACTGAAATCAACCTGCAGGCCTATTTAATTTGAAATTCTTAGTGTTTTTTGTTTTTGTTTTTGTGTCATTTTTTAAATAAGTTGCAACGTCAAATATGGGGAGAATAAAGTCTATAGTCCAAGGAAGGTCTTTCCAGACTAAATTGGTTATCATGGGAATTTGAAGGAAGAGGAATAGGAGAGAACATCCAATTATAGTCCAACCCTCCATTAGTTCATTCATTTATGAAGAGCATCTCTCTTCCATCCGGGCGTTTCTAGCATTGAAATACATTCCCTGTCTTTCCAGCTGTCAAAAAATCTTGTTAACAACAACCTTAAAAAGACTTACTATTGCTTGAGCTACCAAGGATAATTAAAATCATCAGGGTAAAAACCATCAGTTCCTCCTCCTAGGTGATTATCAGTTTAGAGCTGGTTTCACGGGCTGACCACTTCCTAAAGTGAACAAGCAGGTAATTAAATCCTCAGATCTGTAGGCATCCGGAGGGACTAAATGCCAAGAAGCAATTTTACGTTTGAGACATTTTGGAAATCAGGCCAATGAATAAACAGATTTGAAATCAAATCTTAGATTTGATTTCGGCATATACCCTGACTGCAAAGGAGCAAAATAAAAACAAAAGAGCATCGTTCGCAGTCACTATCTTTTCATTTACTACCACTATATTGGTAGAACATTGACATGTTCTCATTTAAATATTCAGAAGCCTAGGATGGTTTGTTCTCCAAAAACTTTCTTTTATCATGTAAACATATGTCTAGCCTTGTCGGATTTAATTGATATTTACTGCTTCAAATTGCTTTAAAAACTTATTATATTCATTGAAAACGCCAAACATTCTGTGACCCAATCTGCAAATTCAAGAGATTTATTTTCATATAGTATTTCAAAGATGGTTCTACTCACACTCTAACATCTACTGAGTAATGCAGCATATTTTAATATCTTATCTTAATAAGACTTTAGTCTCTGGATTTACCTTCTGAATTTTAATTGACAATCACAAGAATCACTCATATCCATGTGCAATGTGAGAAGCAATGTTTTGGAAGAGGAGGAGAGAAGATCAATATTTTCTAGCAGAGTAGAGCCACTAAACCATACATCTCAATCCCATACCCACCTAAGACACCTCCACATGTGAAATTTGACTTTCCAAAAATAAGACACGTTTTTTACTTCATAAAATATTTTGAGTTTGTTACATAGTACACGTTTAAACAGACATTGCCTCAGTGTCTTGTACATAGTAGATACTTGATTCATTCGTTGAATCTAAATTAAGTGACTAAATAAGATGTTCATCAACATCCAAGTTTTATTTTCAACGTAATTTCTTAGAAATATATACATTTTTATTATTTGAATATACTTATTCTGTGGTTTTTAAGATCATCTTCACCCACTAATCTCCTTAAGAGAAGATAAAAACAATTCATTTTGGTCAAACTTGGGGAATCTACAACCTGGTCACATTTAAAGTTACCCCTGAGGATATCCAGGAATCTGCTATAAATTCTACCAATTTATAGAGTTTCAGAGGATGAATAGCATTAGCCCACTAACCTGGCAGCTCAGCCACTTGGGGTTATAATTAAACAGATTGCAATCTTTCACTGAAATGTTCATTTTTGTAGATATAGAGGAAAAAATTATGGAGAGCAAAGTGGCCTTTGTTAATGCACAATACTGATGTATTTTATGCCTAAACCGATATGTGGAAATAAATAAACAATAATAATGAAGCTGTTTTGAATTTAAAGCTGACGAGGCTGTGCTGTAAGCACTGCTAGAGAGGGGATCAAGCACGTCTCCTAGGGCATGTAGTTTTAAAACTAGGGCAGTGTTTAAATTAGATCCCTCTGCTTGGCAAACTCGACCCTTTCAAAGAAACACAATGCCTCTTCCCAGACCCTCAAGTAAGTATAAAAGAGTACATAGCCACAGGGCTTATGAAGCTAAACAAATGTTGGCAAATTGTCAGAGTCGCTCTATAGTGTGTGTGCTCATTTAGGCAGCAGGAGGCTAAACGAAGCCTCTAGAGCTGAAGTTCCTGCTTTGTTCCAGTCTCTGTGGCAATGATCTCTACATCACAGAGCTGAAAAAAGGGCAAATGTTAGCTGGGTGTTAAAGGGGTCAATCTGAACCTTATCAGTGTAGAAAAGTGAGAACTTCAGTGTGTGGCTTTCTCTCTTGGCATTCCATTCCTTCAGTTACTACTCATTCTTCAGCTCTGGCTTCTAACCTCCTTACTCCATTGAAACTGGTCTTACTGACATCACTCATGACTTCCTAATTACAAAATGCGCTTGACATTTTTAGGTCTTATTTGAATACACCTTTCTGCAACACTGGACATGGTGACTACTCCCTCCTCCAAAGCCCCTCCCTCGTGAGTCTCATGCCCTTGCGTTCTACCACTTTTCTTTCTACCTCTGGTTGACCTTTCTCCATCTTCTTTGTGGCGCTCTCTTCCTCTACCTCCTCCGAAAATAGCAGTGTCCCCAATATTATATTCTCTCTGGACAGGATTTTGTTCTCTCTCATGGTTTTAATTACAACTTATTCATTAATAAAATTCACAGTGCTTGCCAGGGGCTGGAGGAAGGAAAAAAGGGGTAGTTGTTATTTAATGAGTATAAAGTTTTATATTTGCAAGATAGGGCCGGACCCGTGACTTAGCGGGTTCTGATCCCGGGCGCACACCGACGCACCGCTTCTCTGGCCATGCTGAGGCGGCATCCCGCATACAGCAACTAGAAGGAAGTGCAGCTATGACTTACAACTATCTACTGGGGCTTTGGGGGAAAAAATAAACAAATAATATTAAAAAAAAAGAAAACCTTTAAAAAAAAAGATAAGTTCTGGAGATCTGTTTCACAACAACGTGAATATACCTAACACTGCTGAATTGTACACTTAAAAATGGTTAAAATGGAAAATTTTATGTTATTTTTTTTTTACCATGATAGAGAGATAGAGATTCCAAATTTAGGATAATTTTGGTTACAAATAGCAGAAAAGCCATCCTCAGCATGTTGGTTAGGTGACCATGTGGCTTCAAGATGATTGCACCTGCTTCAGGCTTCACATTCTCACACATCGATGGCCTTATAAGAGTTAAGGAACTCTCCCAGAGGGGCCCAAAAGACATCCCTTTATTTCTCATTGACCAGAATGGAATCTCCAGCCACTCCCTAAGCAAACCCCTGGCAAGGGAAATGGTGTCACTATGACCAGAACAGACTATCCAAGCTGAGAGGCTTCTCAGCAACCCTTGTTGAGGATGAGGTTAGTCTCACCTCCTCAGATCACATGGCTGCGCAGAGGAGGGTGAAGACATAAAATCAGAGCTGTACCAGCAAGAAAGAGGGCACACGGAACAGACTTAGTTGGACAACTGTGTCTGCTACACTGATCTCTCCTCTGAGCAAGAAACCCATGGATATTGCTGTTTCTGAAATATCTCCTCTCATGTCAAACTTAACATGTGCAAAACCAAAGTCATTATCTGCACTCCTTGTATGAGAACACTTCTCATATTTCCTATTGCATTTGATAATGCTTCCTCATAATCTAAAGCCTAGTCAGAGACCTGGGCAAGGTCTTAACCCCTGTTTTCCTTATATAAATAATCCTCAATCCTGGTAATTCTGACTTTCTATTTCATTTCTATTGCCACTGCCTCCTAACTCATCTCTCTGCCTCTAGTCTAGCTTTTTCTCATCCAGCCCAACTACTGAACTGATACGAACCAGAGCAATTAAAGTAAAACGCAAATCTGACTCTCTTTCTCTCTCATGTGACTCTCATGTGACTCTCTTTCTGCATTGCGTACAACAGGGGTTCTTATGACTATGACTACCCTGAAATCAGATACAAAATCTTTTGAATGTGTAAGTATGTGAAACTTTCTGGTGGATTATCTCAGAGAAATCCATGACCCAGTAAATCTTAAAAAACTACCGGCATAATCGATAAAAAACTAAGATATTTAGCATGGTATATAAGACCCTTCATAATCTGTTTCCTACATACCTGTCTAGCCTCATCTTTTACATGTCTTTCCCTTATACCTTATGTTCTACTTAAACCACTTGCAGTTATTCAAGTACACCTCTGTGCCTATGTGTAAACCAGTACTTCTTTTTAGATTATTTTTTCTGCCCTAATCCATGTAGCTGGTGGTCCAGTGGTTAAGATTTGGTGCTTTCACGAAAAGATGTTCAACATCACTAATTATTAGGAAAATGCAAATCAAAACTACAATGAAATATCACTTCATACCTGTCAGAATGGCTAGAATTAACAAGACAATACATAACAAGTGTTGGAGAGGATGTGGAGAAAAGGGAACCCTCATACATTGCTGGTAGGAATGCAAACTGGTGCAGCCACTATGGAAAACACTATGGAAATTTCTCAAAAAATTAAAAATAGAAATACCACATGATCCAGCTATTCTACTACTGGGTATTTATCCAAAAAACATGAAATCAATAATTCGAAAAGACATATGCACCCTTACATTCAGCAAGCACTACTCACAATAGCCAGAATGTGGAAGCAACCCAAGTGCCCATCAACAGATAAATGGATAAAGAAGATGTGGTATATATATACAATGGAATACTACTCAGTCATAAAAAAGACAAAATTGTGCCATTTGTGACAACATGGATGGCCCTTGAGGGTATTATGCTGAGCAAAATAAGTCAGACAGAGAAAGACAAATACCTTATGATTTCACTCATATGAAGACAAACAAATGAATACATAAATAAGGAGAATAGATTAGTGGTTACCAGAGGAGAAGGGAGTGGAGAGAGGGCAAAAGGGGTAAAGGGGCACATATGTATGGTGATGGATAAAAACTGGACTATTGGTGGTGAACACAACGCAGTCTATACGGAAACTGAAATATAATGATGAACACCTCAAATTTACACAATGTTGTAAGCCAACATGATCCCAATAAAATAATTTAAAAAAAAATTTGGCACTCTTATTGCCACAGCTGGGGTTTGTTCTGGTCAGGGAACCACCCTCTATGGCAGCTGCGTGCTGCTGTGATGCTGAAAGCTATGCCAGCGGTATTCTAAATACCAGCAGGATCACCCATGGTGGACAGGTTTCAGTGGAGCTTCCTAAGACTAAGAAGAAGGACCTGGTCACCCACTTCTGAAAAAATTGGCCGTGAAAACACTATGAATAGCAGGAGAGTATTGTCCGATATAGCCAGAAGGTGAGAGGATGGCACAAAAAGACCGGGCAGGATTCCACTCTGCTGTATACAGGACCACTAGGAGTTGGAATTGACTTCACAGCACTAACAACAACAAATTCATTTAGCACACACCAATACATCCTTCACAAGTCAGTTTGTATACACTCCCTCTATACAACCTTCATTTATAGCTCCACAATATATCACTTCCCTCTATGCACTTTTATAGATATTTTTCTATTTATGATATATTTGACATTGTAACATATATTTACCTATTTCCTCCACCAAAAGGAAGCTGCCTAAGGAAAAGATGATGTCCTATTGTTTTTGTGTATCCCCATCTCCTAGAATAAATCTCAGTACAAAGTAGGTATTCATGAAGTATTTGTTAAAAGGAACAATTTGAAAATATAGATGCCCATAGTTAGTATATAATAGTGGGACTGTGGATTAACCTGATATTGAGCAGTATCCTTACAACTGCTTCCTTTCTCTTACCTGGGTTTGACAGTGATGGTTCTCAAACTTTAGTGTTCACCACACTTACCAGTGAAGTTGCTTAAAAATATACAGAGAAGCCTTGAGTCCTATCCAAAACCTACGGAAGCCAGAATCTCTGGAGCTGGAGCCCTGAGATCTGCTTTTTTAACTAAGCTGCCTGGATTAGCATCACACCAAATCCTGACAACTCCTGTTCTCAAGAACTGACAGAATTCACTTTCCATTCCAGGACAAGGACCAAAGAAATATTTATATTGTCTCCCCATTGTGACTTTAGGCAGAGGGTCTGTCACTACTTATGACATCAGAGGATAATCCATTTTAGTCACTGCTGACATGCTTTCCTTGAAGTTCCAGAAGAAATGTAAAAGGAACTTCAGTCCTGGAAGTCATTTGAACAGTTCCAGTTGAAGAGCCAAAGCAGAAAATTAACATCCCAGCTCCCAGAAACTTTATTTCCACATTTCTTCTGGGCGTAAATAATTTGTAACTCAAATAGAATTGTTCTGGCCCTAGTGATTTTGCGTAACGGCTCATAGCACGATATTCTGGCTCACATTCAATATTATTTTCCTGACTTTTCTGTAGAAGACTGACCAGACTATTCCCCAAGCATCCCAACAGAGCCCCCAACCCACATCCAGCCCCTGCCCAGGCCAATCAGCCATTAAAAGACAAAAAATAAAAATTTATACAATAAATCAGAAATGGCAAGAAGATAAACCTTGCCAAAGACTTGAGTGCTTGCAGGTAGACTACAGTTATTTTCTCTTTGGTCAAGGAGGGAGCAAGCATGACTCCTCAGATACCCTCAAAGCCTATTGATCAAGACAATGATTCTTCTCTGATCGTTCACTTTTTGTGAAATGGATCAGACACTGGTATTTACTTATTCACAGGAGCCTAATTACTCATCTTGTTACCATACCTCATCTTCCCAGTTTCATTTATGCATTGCTTACCTGAGTAAATATGGCGGCCGTGGAGGTGCCTTACCCACATTGCCCATTCAACAGAATCTACTGTAGGAAGCATAGATGATTGACAACTTTAGCCATTGTCCCTTTGGCTCTACCAGTCAACATTTTTCTCTATATGCTCCCAGTCAATGACCTAGTACGGTGCGGGTATTAGATCCAGTCCATTTCTGCCTGCCATGGGACTCCTCTAATGGGCAACTTTTGCTCAAGGCTGAGGCTTTGCCAAGATCCCATTGCAGTTTGAGTCTTTTACTACCCAATTTTCCTTTCCCACTTTCCTTTCCTGGCTGTCAGACCTTCATTGTGTTCTGAAGGCTCTCTCTGACTAGTTCTTCTCTCTCTCTCTTTATCCTTCACAGATTTATGCATTGCTTACCTGAGTAAATTTACCTCAGTAAATCTCTTGCATAACTAATCCTATCTTGGCTTTTTGAAGGACCCAAACTAACACAGTGCTTGCTGTGTTAAAGATTGTTGCAAATTATTTGCAACTACTCCCATTAAAAGGTGGAGACCCAGGGAGCCCAGTCTTCCAACTGTTCATACCAGGATGCCAAGTGAAAACGTCTGGGAACTTGCAGACCAGTTCATCTGGCAGCTGAGTACCACTAAGTTATCACCATCAATATCATGAGCAGCAGAAAAGTCATCCAGCTAACTCTGCCCGAATTCCAGACCTATATAATTTTGAGATGAAAAGCCATTAAATTTGGGGGTAGTTTTCGGCAATAGATTTTTCTCTTTTGTTTGGTTGAGTTAAAAACCAATACCCTATGTATATAATCCCTCAAAAGTTTTTAAAAGACTATATGAGGGAGTATTTTCCATAGTCTCTCAGGCTACAATTTTTAATGTAAGCTTAGGTTTTATTCAAATCAAACCTGTTGAGTTCAATAGAAACTTCTCGTAATTTCAGGTGCTAAGAAAGCACCTTTCAAAAGCTCCTCATCCTACGAGTTTTTAATTCGTTGGCTCACTTTTTATCTCAACTTTATAGAAAGCAACTCAATAATCTTTCAGTTAGTATGCAATTCTGCAAGACTTTTTTAATGCTCAAAAGAGGTAGGTAGGGTGTGGGAGGTGCAGTGGGAAGCTTTTCAAAAAATTGGGGCTGTTGAAAAGAGCATGCTGCTGCAGACAGATTTGAAATGGAACACTGATTTTATTTTGATCAATAAATCCAGATAACACAAGGCATTACCGTTCTCAAACGCTGCAGTTTTTGCTTCGTTTTAACTGAATGTGTCTTGTGAAATCTTGTTTTATTCCATAAAACAGAATGACAATCTTTTTCCCCAGCCAAACAAGCTAAACCTATCTGAAATCAATCTTTCAGCATGGCAAATACATTGTAAATTATAAGGCAATGTGTATACTAAAGCAAGCATCGTAGTTAATTTTAACAATTTTTTAAAAGCATGTCAGGATTTTGATAAAACCAGGGAGATGAATACTTCTTACACAGCACGCCAGATCAGCACAGTTTTCAATCTGAGATTATAGGCCATTGACTAACATGTCATCAGGTTCACATAGTATTTATGGGCGATATGCTGAAGAAATTAAAAGCATTCAATCTTGGGCGAGACACAGATGTGAATGACTGAAACAGAAGACCTGAAAATATTACTGTTGTGATAAATATATACTTTTAATAGATGTTTTGATTTATTTTCCAAGGAACCTGACACCTGCTTTAAAATCACAGGTCCATGGAAATCTTCCGATGTCCCAGTGTCACCATGTCCCTGCATGTCAGGCCATTCCAATATCTTTGTCATTAAATTAATTGATCCCAGAGAATAAGACTGCATAATCCTGGCTTTTCACTGTATCTTTAAAATCCATTTTTTTCTCCAACATCACTCAAAAACCCTACATTTTTGAAGTATGTCATTCATTCATACATATATACACTCACATATACCTTCTGTTGGAAAAAGGAAAAAAGAAATAGAATTGTGTAGTAAAACATAAGCTGTTTTATTTTGTAGGGGAGGGTGTTTGTTTTGTCTTGTTAGTAGTTCTGCTGGTGATGGAGCCCTGGGATTGATAAAGAAAGCTGATTCAAAATGCACAGATTTGCAGATCCGTCTTTCTATCCCTTTCTTGCTCCCTCTTCCGTCACTTCACTTTTTTTTTGGTGACCCTATGCAAAACATTAACCATAACTGCCACCTCTTGGCAGATGACCCACCATCTAGCTTACAATTCTAGTCCAGACTTCTTTCCTAAGCTCAATTCTAAATTTCTACCTGCATATGGCATATCTCCACATAGTTGTTCTCTTCACAGTCCAAAAATTAAAATTTTACTGAGTTCAATAAATACTCATTTAATCTAAAACCTGTACTTACCAGATGTGAAAACTGAATCCTATAGTAGTTTACAAGGTTACCTATAGCCTATAGCTGCCTATTGGAAACAAACCTACTTCTCTAGAAACAAACAATAAAACCTAAAATTTGTTCTTTGAAATGACTAATAAAATTGAAAAACCTCTGATTTATCAAGAAAAAAATAGAAGGCATTTAAAAAATTATCACCATTGGGAAAGAATGATTTTTAGTTTTTGAATTTCCACTTATTCCTTATTATAGATTTCAGATCTTCGTGAAATTCTCCATTTTGCCATTAATTTTTCTTGAACATAATTTTTAGAGTTATTTTAAATTCCAATATCTGAATCGCCTGTGGGTATTTCTATTGTCTACTCTTTCTCAAGTTTATGTCCAGTAATATATCAGGACATCGTACAGAAAAATTGTACAAGAACTGAAAGGGTGATGTCTTTCTCTTAAGGGCTTTTCTTAAGTTTCTAGAAGGCAATTTTGAGTCGGAGCAGAACCATTAACCCAGTCGGGGCTTAATGCTGGTTTGGATAAGGGTTTCAATCTCTGTCAGGCCTGCTTATTTCTGGTTTGCCCTTATTCCCTGCACGTTGTCATTTAGGGCTCTCCACTGAGAGCCTGGGCCCATCCACCCGGCAGATCCTGTACTCCAGTTTTTATCTCCCCAGCACCACCATACTTCAGATAACTGCTGTCTGCTCGGCTTCTCCGACTCCTGGCCTGCACTGCCTCAAGCGCGAAAGGGGCTTGGAAAGTAAATCTCACTTCTCTGCAATTCTCTTTCTTCTGGGATTATGACTCCTCAAATCCTGGCTGCCTTGAAAACCATGCAATGCCTTCAGGCAGATGTTCTTCTATATTTTACTTAGATTTTCTAGTTATTATCAGCGGGAGGATTGGTGAGCTCTAAGCCAGTCCTCGTAGCTGGAAGCCAGGATATATTTTGAAGATAGAGTGAATGGGATTTGCTGACACATTAGATGTGAGTGGTGAGTGAAAGAAACTAGTCAAGAATGACTCCAAGGGTTTTGGGGGCTTTTTTGTTTTTGTTTTTATCCTGAGAAACTGTAAGGATGGAGTTGCAAGTAACTAAGATGGAGAAGGCTGGGTGCGGGGGAAGGTGGGTGGAGAGGACAGGTTTTAAGGGAAAACTGACAAGCTCAGTTATAAATATGTGACTAGTGAGATACTTATTACGTATACAAGTAGTGATGCTGAGTAAGCAGTTGAATATACAAATCTAGAGTTCAGAGAAGAAGTCCAAGATGGAGACATGAATTTGTGAATTTCCAGCCTGTACTTTCGGAGTTGACAAAGCAGAGGCTGAGATACACATAATCTTGGGATGCAAAACAGTGAGTGGCAATCTTTAAAAGATTACAGAGCGTCTGCATGAATCTTCCACATTTTATAGCAGGACTTTCAGATCAGACTGTCTGAAGTGGAGCAGGAGAATGAGGCAGATAGAGGGAGGATTCTGCGCTTACAAACAAATCCTACCATGCTCTAGTTTCTCTAAAGGCACACAATTGTGATTACTTTGTCTTCTCACTCGGGTAGGAGGCTTGACACCATTAGTTTCCCTTTCCACCCTTCCTCCCAGAGGACTCCATCTGCAGAGTGGAGCCTGAGTAAGGAAAGAGTGCTAAGCCTTGAAAGGGAAGCTAGAGAGTACCAAGGGATTTGGGAAAGAGATTGAAAAATGAGGAGAGGGAAAAAAGGTGAAATGAAAATACAAGCACACTTGAAAGCAAATAATCCTTGTGTTCTTAATATTTACTTGTTTCTAAATCCTTATATTAGGAAGTCTAAGGGTGCTTGAGTCTAACCTTAGTTATCTACAAGGAATACATACCCTCATCATTAACTAGTAGTGGTCTTTACTTATTTAACTTATTAAATAACTTTCCATGGAAGAAGAATAAAAATGCTTTTATAAATCTAAAAATCCCTATGTCTGCTTTTTCAAAAGGTATTTTTTCCTATTGGCTCCCAAAACACTCTCATTATCATTTCATATACACTATCACTCTATGGAGCAAGAATCCGCCCAGGACAAAACCAAAGTCACAAGGGTAGAGGCTTGGGTAGCTGCATTTTTAAATTTCCATAGATTTCAAAGCCTTGGTTAAGAACTATGACAAGTCATTTTTCATCTCTCCCCATTATTGATGTTACTCAGTCACTAATTGCTATAAACTGAATGTTTGTGTTCCCCCAAAATTCATATGTTGAAAACTAATCTCCAGTGTGATGGTATTTCGACGTGGGGCCTTTGGGAGGTGATTAGGTCACGACGGCAGAGCCCTCCTGAATGGGATTAGTGCCCCAGAGAGCTCCCTTGACCTTCCTGCCATGTGAAGACACCATGAGAAGATGGCTATCTGTGAACCAGGAAGCATGCTCTCACTGGGTGTAGAATCTGCCGGTGCCTTGATCTTGGACTACCCAGCCTCCAGAACTGTGAGAAATAAATGTTTGTTGTTTAAGCCACCCAGTCTATAGTCTTTGTTCTGGCAGCCTGAACAGACTCAGAGACTAATGAAGAGTGGTCCAGAGCTGCCATCATCACTGGAAGGTACACTATCATATCAGCTCTGGATTAGCTCAGAAGCCTCTGGTGTTTTCCTTCTCTTGGTTTCTACCTGGCTTTTTGCCAATATCCATATGACTGATAGAATAATCTTCCTAGAACACCACACTGATCACATCACTCCTTGATGAAGAATCTACTTTGATTTACTACTATATCAAGTTCCTTTTTTTTAAAATTCAATTCTTCCTAAAGTACTCCCATAATTCTCTATCCTTGCCTCTGATGGCAATCACCCTCATGTGTTATATAAGAAAAATTCAATTCTGTTTATATTTTACTTAGTTTCATAAAGTCTTCTTATGATTTATAATGCACATACTGTTTGTGTATAATGTATGATGTAATTAGTACCAGACTCCTAGGGGGTTGACTTCCAAGTGTTCCCACAAAGGCCACCTTGGAGAATATTAGGAAAACAAACACTTCAGGACCTAAGTGTCAAGAGATCAGAATTCTAGCTTCAGCTCCGATGCTAACCAGTTACGTGACCTTGGGAAGATCCCTTTATTTCTTTGAGCCTCTGCATTGTCATTTGCAAAACGCAAGGCTTGGATTCAGTTATCTCTCAGGTCCTTGTAACGCGAATGGTTTATGCTGCTCTTACCTCTCACAGAGAAGGGTGAATTAATGACTGAAAATAAATATCATTTAGCTTACAAGTTAGTGATTTTATAGTAAATATGCATCTGAAGGATCTTAATAAACTAGACGACACTATATTTAATAGATACACAAATTAGCAATTTATTTTTATAGGGATTTTATTTGTTTTTTGTTTTTGTCATTTGTGTAAAGTGTTTTGGCTTTTGTTTATAATCTAAAGCAGTCTACCTCTGACTAATGTGTCTGCTTTACACAAACTCTAATATTTCCAGACAACTCCAATTGCTTTGAATCTGCTCACATCTGGTCACAATATAGATTGAGCTGTGATAATATTTCTAAAAATAAGTTAAAATTATCTGAGAAGCCAAAAGACAATAACCATAATAATAAAGATTGCTACATCTGGTGAAAAACGAAGGGAACTGCTGCAGATTTCCCGCATCTTGGTCATTTTTGCCTCCAACTTTGCTCAATCTCTTACCCACGCAGATTTCCCTGTATCATGCTATCAGTCCAAATCCACTATTTCTTTCAAGGTCAGGCTCAAAACTCACTTCACTATCCCTTTCCTCCCATCACTCCTTTACTCCTCATGAGATAGAGGCCAGGCTTATCTTCACTTTACTCCCTGCTCGTTTGTGAACTCTCTCTCTCACTTTAAACACCCACATCAAGGTACCATCATCATCTCTCTCCTAGCTGCTCAGGAAGCACATCCAGATGTGTCCACTCCAAATTCTCATCCCCCACCCCAATATTCTACACCAAATTTTGGCTATGCCCTGGCCTGTTCTTCTGGATTACAGATATATTAAAGCAAAAAATATTGATGATTGAATACTAGCATATACAGCTAAGAATGAAAATATATTTATTAAATTCCAAAGTTAATGCTGGTTATAGAGAGATTGATAGTGTGAAAAAAGGGGAAAAGATAGACTTCTGCTTAGTAGAGTTAGCTTTATCATATATCAGTCTCATTGGAACTTAAACCTCCCATCAAAATACAGGATGATCCATATAATTCTTCTGATTGCTAGATAGAAGACAGAGAAACCTTCCTAGATAATGCTAATAGCCAAGTTATCTAGAGGAAGAGTGAAGCCTTTGAGAGACAGTAAGGGCACTGGCTCTGGATTCAAACTGCTTGGGCTCAAACCTCTCTAGCAATTACCAGCACAGAGACCTTGAGCAAGTTCCTCCACATCTCTGTGCCTAAGTTTTCCAACAATAAAGTAGGGTAGCACTAGCCCCTACCTCACAGAGTCTTTGTGAAGAATAAGTTGTTCACACATATATAAAGTGTGTAGAATGGATAAATCTTTCCAATTATTGTTGCTGTTGTTAAGAGGTCATTAATTAAACACTTGTTAAACACGTAAAGCAGTAAATTAAGAACAGACAGAGCTGGTAAGAAAACCTGCACTTAAAGTGTGAGTTTTTTATCAGTTGCAAACAAAACAGTTGAGAATTTTCAGCAATTAGTCAATCGATCCTGATTCAAGGAGGGAAAATACATTATGAAGAACCATGTGGAACACAGAAGAGGATCATCATACAAGTGAAGATTTCAAAGAAAGAAGACCGCAATAGATCCAGAGGAGAGCATTTCCTTAGTGTCCGATTCCTTAATTGCCATTAATACCAGAACAATAGTGGAGTTTTTCATATGTATATATAAAATATAATGTTTATGTTTATTAAGTAGTATTACATTATACATTATTATATGTTATATTACATAATTTATGTTATATACAATTCATATATATGGGTTCAACTCCTCATCTGGTCATATTTAATGTTGTTTTTATAAAACCTAGACTCATAAGAATGTCTAAGTAGATATTTGCACCTTGTGATCCCAGTGTCTGGAGCAGCTGTGATGCTGGATCAGGGTGGGGACAGGCCAGGCAGGAAGCTCTTCTTTCAGAATGGTGCCTTAAGGAGGCCTATTCCTTGTTGTGCTGCCGATTCAAATACACAGTTCCCCTAAAGTGCCCTGTGACTTATTTCAGAGGCATTTGAAGGCTTAATTTAAAGGAGTGGGTTCAGTCATTTCACATAGTCTACCTCCCTCCTTTCCCGACTCCTGTATATGTGTGTCTCTGGTATCTGGAGACAGCCAGCTTCTTCTTGCCTTCTTTCTCCTACCCTTCCCCACGGCTGCTCCTTACACTCCATGCCACGGGTGGGCAGCAAGCCCAACAAGCCACAGGGCCCGTGCCAGTAAAGGTGATGATCTGAGCAGGTCAGCAGGCAGAACACAGGGACAGATATTTATGAAGCACGTACTATGGCCAAGTCCTAAAACTAGAAGCTGTTTACTGTATTTGCATCTCTTCTTGATAATGCTGGACCCTGTAGTCACCATTTCAGATAAGAGAAAACTGAGACTCAGAGAAACTGAGTCACTATCCCAGGGTCATACAGCTCATGAGGAAGCCAGTCTCTTGGGAGTCTATGTGCCTCTTTATCCTTTCCACCACACTACAGTGTCCTGAGAAGAAGGGCAGCATGGGGAGAGCAGAAGTATAGAGAAAGAATCATAGCAGGGAATTCACACCATCAGAGGATGATAATGCAAATTCCTGAGAGAACTTATTGAGAATGGCTGAAACCACAACAAAAATGCATTATAGACACCTTACTATACAGTTAATTTAAGGATAATG
Organism: Ceratotherium simum simum; assembly: GCF_057802395.1. Lineage (NCBI taxonomy): Eukaryota > Metazoa > Chordata > Mammalia > Perissodactyla > Rhinocerotidae > Ceratotherium > Ceratotherium simum. The sequence continues at coordinate 68,572,754 of NC_141900.1, read as the reverse complement.
ATTCAACAACTATAGATGATGTATTCTTGGGGTATAGATAAAAATGCTCAATACCTTCTAATTAAGGAACTTGTGAAGAGAGCACAAAAGACAGAGATAATTTGCCACATTGGTGCTGGGAAATAATGTCAAGAAAGGTTTCATAGAGGGGTGACTCTATCTGAGTTTCATAAACTAGTAAGCATTTACCAAGTGGAGAGGTGTTAGGGAGGAAGGAGGATATAGAGATTCCCAGCAGAGGGCAGGAGGAAAGGCACTGAGACCTGAAATGGCATAATCTGATCTATAAAGAGCAAGTTGTGGGAGTTTTTTTAGGTAAAATTTACACACATGAAACGTACACTTCAATGAATTTTGACAAACATATTCAAATGTGTAACTCACACCCTAATCAAGACATAGAGCCTCATTGCCTCCAGAAAGACCCCTTGTGAACCTTTAAGTCAATTGCCACCAACCATTAAATCTCTGTTCTAATTTTTATCACCATGGATTGGTTTTGCCTGTTCTTGAATTTCTTATTAATAGAATTATGCCATATGTATTCACGTGTCTGTGTATCAACATAAAGTTTCTCATCTGTGTGCATCAGTAATATATGCCTTTTTGTTGCTGAGTAGTGTTCCACCATATGGATGTACTGTGATTTGCTTATCTATTCAAGGAGCAAGTTGTTTGATAAGGCTAATGCACAGAGTTTATGTGCGGATGGGTTGGAGAATGGGGAGTCTATCTCAAAATGAACCTGAAAAGAAAGGACCAAAATCATGGCAGGTGGCTTACCGAGGAGCGTGGACCTTATCCTAAGAGCAATAGGCAGCCAGTAAGGAGTTTTAAAGGGGCAGGGGTATATATAATCAGACATCAATACCCAGCTTATCGCTGAGGGGAAATCTCAATCAGTAATTACATACAGTTCATCTCAAGGTCTGAGTCCTTATAACAGTCATCCAGCAGAGATGCACTCCCTCTAATATTCTTCATTTTCATACTCAGCTAACATATTTTGAGCATCTATTATGTGTCAGGCACTCTATTAGGAAACATCATATACATGATGGTTCTTAAGGTTCCTACCATCCTCATCAACACAAGAGGGTATTCTTACATCTGCGTGATCCACCTCTGCAACATAGCTTGGCCATTTGATTCTGCTCTGCATTCTCCAGTTACCCTGTGATAATGGGAGGATTTGATCGTGCTCACTCTTTTTGGAGGAAAACATAACTTTGTGATTGGAATTACAGTTAGAAGCAGGTCTCCTCACAGCACAGACACATAGTTTGAGCAGCTCAGAGGTATTAGCGTTTAAGCATTTCCTGCTCAATCTCATATGAGCTACTGGTGCCAGCTGGACAACCAGCTAGCAACTGCCAGTTGGACTGCCAGATGTGGCAGATTTCTGGACTATCCAACGGAAAGATTTTTCTGAATCTTTTGATGGAACTAGAGCCAAGAATGCATTCACACAAAATACCCTGGACTCCATTTGTCACAGGTAGCTCCAACATAAGAAATATAAAAAGAACCAGGGCCATCAATTTCTAAAGCTTTTGAAAAGATCCAAAATCACTTGCTTGTTTTATCTTCCTCCATGTAAAACTGAGTTTCTTGAGTACAACTACTTAAGAAAAATCAAATTTTAGTGACTATAATTGTTTTCATATAGGAAAAAACTACTCGCTTAGAGCACTACATGATTCATAAAGTGCTTCGTGAGTTGAGTTTTACATCAGGGAATTTTGGAATGCAGGTTGGCAAGTGATACCAGACATTGTGGTACCTTATTGTGGGGAGAAAAGAAAGGGAAACAGTAATGCCAGACGAAAACAACCGAGAGGACATTACTGCCCATCCCTTGATCCAAGATGAAAAGTGAGTAATTTGCCAGCAGTGGGCCTCCTGGAATTCAGGGAACAGAGAATACAAGGAAGATGGTGAAGCTCAGGGATCCCAGAGGAAACTGGAAGCAGATTTCCTGGCAAGCAGGAGAAGCTGGATGATAAATGCCTACAACCTGGAAGTGACCCACATGGCAAAGGCCTCTGATGGGCAATCCAGGGCAGAAAGACTCATCAGCCAAGCTCTCAATGATCATGAGGCAGACGGTCATTTAGAAGACTGATCGTTCTGCTGGAATCTCATTTGCCCATTCTCAGTCTGTAGATAAAATATCTGTGTGTGTGATATGTGTGGAGCAGGATAATTTCAGGGTATAGTTTATGGTTTTCCCTACATGTTCTTTCCCTTCCTTTGTTTTGGAGGCAGAGTATAGGCCCCCTGTTTGTGTGTTTCAGGAGAAGTTCATGGCAGGGCAACCCAGTCTTTCTTTTCACAAGGTTAGCACTTTGGGAGAAATGAAGTTTGAAAAGAAAAGGGTGTCCCCAGGATAAATTATGAGCCTTTGGACTGGGAGTGGTACTATAATCCATGGTCACACAAAACTTCAAGGAAACTGGATTCTACATGGTGTCCTGGATTGATCAGAGTCCCATAATCCAAGAATGGCATGGGGAAAAGCAGAGCCACCTGATTGGAGGAGTAAGGCAGGCTGGGAGGATAGGTGTTTCAATGGTTCCACTTCCTTTCAGTCTCCAAGCAGTCCCAAACCTTCAGGCCAAGAGTGAGGGACAGAAAGAGCATCCACACAACAAACCACTGCAGTCCCCAGCCAAGATGACAGGTGAAGAAGTGCGACTGGTTTTTGAGTGTAAAGTCCCTTTCAGACAGTAGGTGGATGGGAAGCACAGTCAAGACCATGTGGATTTGCAGTTGCTTGGTTGTTATCATTGAGCATCACTCATGCTCTTTGCCCAACAGCTTTTAAATCTCTAGGATCAATTTAATCCTTTTATAGTTAAAAAATTATTTCCCTCATCATTTTATCTTTTATCTGCAGCAAGAAATCATCAGACTTTTCCCCAAAATTCACCCCAAAATGAAATAGTAAAACCACGTCAAGTTCTAGTTTCGTTCACTGATCCACAGTCTTCTCTCTGCTCCTCATTCAGTCTCTAAGTCTCCTTTAACTTGAAAGAAATCTCTCTCACCACAAATCCCATTGGGCTTCAGCTTTGAAAACAAAACTCATGAAGCCCTCCCACAAACTTCTCTAGGCAAAGGAGCAGTAGCCATTGCTATTTTCTTGAATGGAGAGGAAAAAGAAGTTTTTCTTGTTATAAAATCATTACAAGATAAAGGTCTATTCTCAAAACAACTGGGAGCAGAAAATATGTAGAGCCTTCTAGGCTTTAGTCAACATTTTGCTAAATTTACTCTCTTAATAATGAGCATTTCAGTCGTACCCATGGTAGAAAAATGACCAGTGACTACCAAGGCCTATCTGAAACTTCGGTAATGTACGTGAAACGTGGGGAGGGGATGCTCAAGGATGACTACAGTCACATTCCCCTCCAGCCCAGCAGGGAAGGAGTCAGAACACTAATTTTGTTTCCCTCCTAGGAAAGGCGGCAGTTACACGCATAGTCTTGAGAACCAGACTGCCTGGGTGGAGATCCTGCCTCTGTCAGGACTATGTGACTTTGGATAAGGTTCCTGGCCCTCTGTGCCTCAAATTCCTCCCCAGCAGAATGAAAATACTAACAGTATATGTTTCAAGTGTTGCTGGGATGATTGAGTTAAAATTTACAGACATCCGTATTTCAGACAGCAAGGAAGGGAAAACTGAGGAGAAAGGACATTTCTCCCCTGAAGTTTCACACACCCCCATCCTTACATTCCATTGGCCAGAATATAGTCACAGGGACAAGTCCTGTAGTCAAGGGAATGTGATCTTTATTCTGGGAAGCCATGAACTGAAATTTGCGGGGTCTTGTTTCTGAGAAAAAGGGAGAATAAACATTGGGGAGCAATTAGCACTTTCTATCAGAGGTATCTCTTGAAAGACTGAGTTTGTGGAGAGAGATTCTTTCCTGCTACATAAGCTTATTTCATCTCTTTCAACACCCTATATTGAAGTCTTACAAGATGTGTGAGGTGAAGAATGTTGTTTTTCTCCAGGATGATAACTAGTTCCACAAAGTTGGGAGAAGATATGCTAACAAAGGGGATATTCCTAACTTTAGAAATCTTGTCTCCTACCAAAAAGTATGAGCAAAGTAAGAGTTTCACAAGAATAATTTCATTTGATGCCATAATTAGCTTATAAGGTGGACAGGGCAAGCATTATAATCCTGAGTTTACGGATTAAGGAATTTGAAGTTGATTGCGGTTTCTTTGTTCACACAACTGTTCAGTAACAAAACCTGGTCTCTTATCCATGACTTCTGACCACAAAACAAGTATTCTTTTCATTAACTAAGTCTAGTTTTGTAGCCTATCTAAATATCTAATACTATTTATAGCAGTTTTTACAAGAAGAAATGGGTCTGAGCAAGTGGTATTATGATAAAGTATATTAGGATCCAAGCATCTGAATTCTGTTCTCAATCCTATTGCTACCTAGTTTTTGACTTAGACAAGTAAGTCATATTTGTGTGCTTGACTTACCAGATTGAAAAATGTGAAAGCTTTGCAACTTGACTCTTAGTTCTATCTAATGTGTCACCAAGCACAGTATAACCTATAGGCAAGAATCTAGCCTTCACTTAAGAGAGAACAACACACAGAGATAACGACTTCTCACTGAGCATAGAAAAATAATGCTATACTATGTGATCTGTTGGACTAGGTGACCTCTAAGGTTTTATGGAAAAATGCTTGGATACCCACAAAGCAAAAATGCTTGGATACCCACAAAGCATCCAGAAGCACTCAGTAACTGCCTCGTGAGTAAGTAAAAGCACCTCTGATTTACACTGTTTGGTGAATAAATCATTTGATACTTGTGGCAAGTGAACCAAAAGGAAATTGAGATATTCTAGGAAGCAAGGTGAATCAGACAAGAGTCTGGAAAAAAATTATTTTTTAATGAATTTAACGGCTGGCAATTAGGATTGGCAGTAGAAATTAGCATAAACATGCCATCCAAATGATAATACAACTAGAATGTTGTTATAAATTCTTAATGCCTCTTTTAAGAATAGAAGATGACAACTCATCAAAGAACAATTCATCAGGGTTCACCCAGCACTGACCTGAGTGCTTCATTGCTCTGATTTGTGGAACTCATTCCAATTTACCAGGCAAAATGCTTAGAGTGGAAAAAAGTGAATTTTCATATATTAATAGTCTAGACTGGTAGGTTTCAAAATTTCTTGGCTGAAGAAAACTGTTCCATTTTTCAAAGGAATTAGTAGGAAGAAATCTAATATAATAACAATAGTAACAGCGATAACTAATATTTATTGAGTATTACTATGTGCCAGTTACTATTCTAAATATATGTATTAATTTATTTAAACTTCACAGCACCATCTAGATTCATAATATCATTACCCTCAGCACACCAGATGAAGGAAGTTGGTAATATTGAGGTTAATTGTGGAGATTACCTATTACCCAAGTTGTAATGAAAGGAGCCATGTTTCAAACAAGTCATCATTGGAGCCCAGTTACACTCTTTGCTTCCATATGTAAAACAGATGTAGCAGAGCTATTCTTGTTGGAAGTGAATGGGTATGATAGACCACTCCCCAAATGCTACCTACTGGTCTAAATGAAATCTGCCTTCTGAGCATCTCACATATGGATATCTGGAAAATTACCTCTGAGATTGTCCTTGGATTTACTAGACAGAAGTATCTCCCTTTATAACTTAATATTTTTAAATACATTTGACCCCTGTGTATTTAATTTTCCAGAGTCAGATTTAAGATACAGTCGTGTCTGAATGAGACAACAATCAATTTTTTGAAGTCTATTCCAGAGCAGAGGTGCAGAAGTAAACAGTAGATTCCCCATAATGACAATAAATATTCAGAGCAACTACATGTAACTACGATACACGATTGTGAGAGAGTAATGACCATGTGGAACTCTATCTTTTATATACCCAAAAGATGACCAACAGCTATGGTGGTTAGAAGAATGTACTAAAGAGGCAAAAGCTATGGTTTTCATTTCCATGTGGTAGGTACCTTAAATTCAGTCTGTTTCTAGGCTAGTTCTTGCATCTTGAATTATAGTGAACTCCCTTGCAAGTGTAGGATTGTTTTCTCTTTCTGAGGCCCTTTCTCTATCAGATGAAGTAGAATGTATCTCAAACCACAGCCCCCTGGCCTCTGATAAATGCAAGTGACCAAGACAGACTAGGCAAGAGAGTATGACCAACAAACCATCACCAAAATTCAATTACCCTGGGAGACATTCAAGTATATCACCCTGTCTATACATCAGTATGATATTTTCTTGTTCAAAAGACAACATAATTTTGTATTCATAGGAACATAGACCTCCTCATATAGTAGCAAAGGAACTTCCACACGCTTTTAAAAATCCTTCCTATAATTCAACTCGGTAAATGTTTATCCAGTCCTCTCTCTGTTCTTGGCATCAGTGATACCAGGATGACAGCGACACAGTATCACCCTGTTATTTTAATGTAGTAATCCTGATCATCTTTGCTCATTTGTCAACCTTTATCTGTCAACCATTTGTCTCGTATTATGGGTGAAAATTTTTATCCTTAAATACTTTTTCCTCAGTAGTAATAACTCCAGTGCCTTTCCTGACCTGGCCACAGTAGGAAAGAAGTACTACTCAAATCAGCATCACAGAAGCAGCCTCAGAGGGCACGGAGTTTCCAGGATAGACCTAGGCCACGGTTTACCCAATGGAAGTTTAATCAACTTTGTTAGTGGTTGTGAAGGACTATAGGGCACTAACCACACGTAATAATCCTTTTCTTGCTTTGGTTCGTGTATTACAGAAGTTTTACCAGCAGGATGAATTGCTGTTCCGGAAGAAAATCCTCTATACAGGGAACAGTGTGTAAACGGGATAGAACTGATAGGTCAATGGTATTAAGGAAGATCTTATTCATGTTTAAATCTGAAAATTTCTAATTCCTACCAGAGAAATGGACAGAAAGATGGAATATAGGCACTGGATAGAAAACAAGATTTCCAGTTCGAGGCATCAGACATTTACTAGAAGTTCTAATTATTAATGTTCTTTTCAAAAAACACAAATGAAGAACATACATGAGTTCATAGTAACACTAAATTTGGCTTGAGATTTTGAAAGCTTATTATTTAGATATGCAACTAGATAACTATTATTCCTGCTGTGATCAGAGATTATAAAATATGCAAGTGTGAGATTGCTATGCTTCACTGATTACCTTTTGTTCCATTTAATCTTACTCTTTTTTGGGGTGGAAAACAGATGCATGTACAGCCCTTTGGTGAAGTAGGACTAACACAATATCAAGAGTTCATATTAAGTTTATAATTGATAACAATAAGTGATAGCACTTTTTTAAAAAAATTCCTGCACAACTCTAGAATGCACAGAAGTTGTGCAATTTAGTAGTCATTTACAAAGGAACATAAAAAATAAAGTACCCATTTTCTCCAAGAGAAATGGAAATGTAATTTCCTAAGCAAAATCTATTCATGTTGGAATTTTTATTAGCTTTCTGTAATGGAAAGGCTATTAAATAGACATTGTTTTGTGCGTCTGAATAGTTTTCATATCTTCTTAAGTGAAGACAAGATCAGTATTGCATTATGAAAAATACCATTCACACATATAAGCACCAGTTCACAATGCAACGGGCTGGGTAAGGCAAAATAAATTCCAAAATCTAAATTGGACAAATGTGGTAAAATTAATGATAGCTTTATTACTTACTCCATAGATGCTATGGAAAAGAACACAAAAATCTGGGGTTTGAAGCTAGCTTTTACTGAAATGTTCTTTAAAGCCATTTGTTTGAAAATGCAAGACATCTAGCGGCAGATTCAGCTCCCACCACTACTGTGTACTCATTGAGAGACCTTTGGCCTCTCAATGGCCTGCTGCCATTTTAAAACATTCCAAAAAAAGGGAAATAAATCTGGCATTTTTGGTCAACATGAAAGATAGAAAGACAGTTTATCACAACTAAAAGAACAAGCTTTCATTTAATAGTCAATGTTGACAAAATGAGAATAAGACAGTAATTTGAGAGAGGGAGGGTATTATTCTCTCTTCTTTATATTCCTGTGTGTTGGTGTTGAACAGACATTTTTTAGAGTCAATTCCATCATTTCAATGAGGACAGTTAAATGCATTAAACCTTGTTAATGTCTATTCTGGTAACATATGAAAATGTCTACTTGTACAAAATAATGGGAAGATGTTTAATCTTGATCCAGTCCCACCCCAAGTGAACCAAGGAGCTTCAGCTATAAACTTTCCCTCTCTTCTCTAAAGAGCTAATCCAGTCAAATTCTCTGGAAACGTTTACTGAGAACTTATAGTCAGGTTAAGGATTCTTTCTTTATATCTGTCTACTTAGACACCATAGGCTTAAATGGACAACTTCTCTCCTCAAAAGTATATAATACGTTATATTTACCTTTTATTCCCTCTTTCCAAATTTCTTTTCTTTACTTTGTACTTACCTCTTAATGAAGACTTGACTTTTCAGGATGGCATTTCCTTAGCACTCTACCATACACACTGACTCATACATACACACAATTCCTCTTTGGAATGCCCCTTAGAAGAGCTGTTTTGTTTTGTTCTACTGTGGGCTGAGATTGGTACAAAACAATTTCTAGCAGAATCAGGGACAATCAGGTATCTGCATCTACTCCAACATCCCACGTCCTTTATGGACAAAAGAGAGTATCCAAACCCTTCTTAGTATATTTGGAGGGCCGTGAAACAGACTTGGAGAATAGAATAATCTCTCTAAGGGGACCTTCAAGATTCCCAATTCTGACCGAGTCTTACATCTCCTGATTAACTAAAAGCCCCCAGGAACAGGCCTAATAGGCTATTCTGAATTCTCGTTAGATATTTTCCATTTGAATATCAAATTCAAATTATGATGGCAAATGTCAAATTTGACCAGCTGACCTCTCTGAAATTATAAAAACAAAATTAAACAATTTTATTACTCTTACTTTTTTCCTTATTAAAAACCTGTCCATTTCTAATCTTAATGATTCACTCTGTCCTCCAGAAAAATAGCCTCATAAAAAATAGGAGTATGTGTCAACAAGAGACAAAAGTAGCATCTATTTAAAAATATTTAAACAACTTTATTACAATGTGATTTGTTGCATTTATTTTAATACAGAAGATTAGCATTTTAAAATACTAATGCCTTTGTATGTAATCTCTGCTAGAATATTCCTGTGTATGAATATGGAACCCATTTACCAAAATAAGAAGCCGCAGGTAATGCAACGTTAGTTCAACAGTCAACTGTGTTTTAAAGTAAACTAAAAAAAATGCAGCAATTATTTAGCACTTGTTTTATGCAAATACTGTACCAGATAATGAGGGTGATAAGTGGATTAGTTCCTACCTTCAGAAAGCACATGCTCTAGGGGGTCATGAGATCCTCATAAACCAGGAGCAATGCTATAGTGTGGTGTCTTGCTGCTGGCATGATAGTTATGATGTGATAAATTCTTTAAATCTACTTCTTAATTAGATGAGTTAATTCATGTCAAGAGCTTAAAAGAGTGATTGGCATATTGTAAACTCTCAATAAATATTAGCATCTTTAAGAAGCACATATCAATGATTCATTTTAGAAACGGTTGAAACAACAAACTAAGAGACATTAAATAACTTACCAAATTCCCAGAACTAGAATGTGGAGAAGCTGTATCTGGCACTGATGTTAGTCTGACATCAAAACTCACGATCTCTCCACATTGCTCCCCTACTTCTCAAAATGTGTGGAAGAGAAGAGAAGAGAATGGGTCTTCATTCTGCCTCTGGATGGGGAGTTAAGAAAGTCTTCACAGAGACAGTGACACATGAGCTGGGACTTGAAGAAAAAATTTCACTAGGAGTCAAACAATAGCAGAAGTAAATTCCGAACAAGGGAAGAGTATCAAAATAATCAAGGCTCAAATGGTCACAGCATATTTAGGGTGACGACAAGTAGCCCAGTGTAATCGAGAGTTAGAAGTTCAAGAGATTTGAGAGTGTGGTGCAAAAGACAAGGCTGAAAATGTGGCCTGGGAACAGATTACGAAGGTCCTTAAGGATGGTGCTAATTAATTTAATGCTCTTGATGATGCGGAGTCATTTGTTATTTTAAGAAGAAAAGAGACGTGATAGGGGAAAGATGTCAGAGAAAGGTAATTTGGGAGAAGTGTGGAGAGGCGCTGAGATGCGTGAAGACAAAATATTATTAGGAAGCTATCTAACTAGACTATCTAAACTAGTTGAGAAATGAGGAATGCCAAGTGAGGGGTGTGGCAGAGAAAATGGAGGAGGAGAAAAGCAATCCCAGAGTTAGTTTTGACATGCTATCAACAAGACTTATTGATTGACTCTTGGGGGTTTGAGAAAGAGGAGTCAAAGATGGCAAAGTTTCCAGTGGGGATGACTGCAAAGTCATTCCATTAAGAGGGTGGAAGTGCAGAGGAGGAGGAGAAAGGTTACCAGAGAATAATTGTTAGCTATGTGACCTTTGAGAGGCCTTAAGGCCAACAAGGTGAAGATGATAATTGGCAGCTCAGACTTGAGGTATGCGTTGGAGACAGAGGTTTATGGACAATCACTATAACTGAGGCCGTAGCAAGGGATAAGAGAATGAGAATAGCAAAGAACCAAGAACTTACTTTTTGGTAATACCAAAATTTACAAGCTCCCAAAAGGAAAAGGAACTTAGAAGGACATTGATAAATAATGGTCAAAAAATTCAGAGAAAAATTGAGGAGAGTAGTGATTCAGAAGCTACAGGATGCTTTGTCATGGTAAGTGCCCCAGAGGTCCTGGAGGGTAACAGCTGAATGGCAGGTGGGAGGCTGTCGGTAACCTTTGAGAAGCTAGTTTCTGTAGAGTGATGAATGTGAGTGAGAATCTTGGGAAAGTAAACGAAGACTGAAGCAGTGAGTATAGACTTTTCTTTCGAATTTGGCTACAAAGAATAGAGAAGATATTGAGCAATGGGGGACTCAAGATCAAGGGAAGCTGTAACAATTCTAAGCATGTGGACATTTTTATATGTTGACAAGCTGGTAAAGAGCCAGTGAAGAGGAGGATTCTGAAGAATGAGAGAGGTGGTAAATAAGACCAACTCCTAAGAAGAGTCAGTATAGAATCTTTAAGAGTAACAAAACTCTCATTTTATATATTGGTTTTCCTTTAGTCTCTTGCCAGTCTTCCAGTGTTTTCGGAGGTACAAACAGCTCACTAATGCTGGGAGCCCAGGAGAAATACTTTTAAAAAACAATAGTTGGCCTTTCTTAGGCAGTCATTTTTTATAATCTCTTCAAACACACTACCCACTATTTTCGCAATGTCCAGCAATCTAGGTCCCCAAATCAAGGTGTTTAATGGCAGATACCTGGGGTTTCAGAGCATGGCACCTCGCCTGTGCTCTTCCTCCTCTATTTCACGCCAGGTCTTTTATTTACAACTGTTTCTTTCTCTCTCAGATAGATAGATAGATAGATAGAGAAATATAGATATTATAAAATGCTTTAGGAGTAAAGCAGTCTCTCCTTCATTCTCTCCTCACTTACTTCAGGATTTATCCCATCTACTACTAATAAACTAGTATGATTTATGACATGCAGTTTACCTTCACCCCTTATAGACATCTAAGGCCAGCTCTGAAAGCTTTCCAAACACTAATTCAAACCTTACTGAAGCTGATCCCCTCTCTGTTCCCAATTATTTCACAGAATACCTTAGAGAGAAGATAGTGTTGAAGGCAGCCAAAGGTTCCCTTCCCATGGCGCATAGGTTTCCCTCTGAGACACACTACCCTACTCTTGGAACAGGCCTCAACTGTTTTTATTCTTTTACATACATATCTCAAATTCATATTCAACCTTCTATGCATCTTTTCACAAGGAAGTCATGATACCTACTTTAGAATATGTTTTCTAAATGCCTTAAGGGGATCAGTTCTCATATTAATGAGAGTTTAGGTGTAGCCACCACTCAAGGCAGGTGGATGTACTGGTTGTCTTGTAAATTCTTTTCCTATGTGGCATAATTAACTGCATTCTTGAGAGATCACAGGAGAAGCTTCAGGGTGTTTAGTTCAGGTCTCTGTATTTCTTCTCTAGTCACTCCCATCACTCAAATTGGGGCCATATTTCAATGTTACTGAAGTGGGGGAGATTGGTGGAGGAGCACGTTTGGGGAGGAAGAGACAGGGGAAGTTGGAGAAGCTTTTGAGGAAAATCCAAGTGGAGTCAGATATCTTACTCTGAACCTTATGGTAAAGTTCAGGGCTAGAGAGAACACTTTCTAAGCTGACAGCAAACTCCTTTCCTATTTCAGGAGAGATCCCTGATGTTTGCCAGGTGGGCAAAATGGCTCCGATAACATTATATTCTATTTTCTCCAATCTGGCACTCAGCAGTCTCAATGTCAGGACCTGTCACAAATGACAAAGATTAGTACTAGTTTTCCAAGGATTAACATAAAAAAAATAGCTCCAAGGCTTTAAGATTCTCGCTCGCCAACCAGAAACATAGAGCAGATGGAAACAAATGGTAATGCGATTTCCAATGATAAGTTCTCATCCACGATATGAGAATAAATGGGTTCCATTTAATCAAGTGAATGGTTGTTTCTTAGCTCATTTTTCCCTTTTTTCAGCTTTCAAGCTAATATAGATGACTACAGAGGGGGCTGAGAAAAGGGCAAAAAAATTAATAGTAAATCTGACCTATGAAAACATAAGTGAAACAAGATTTGGTGTGCATCAGCAAAAGGGAAGAAGTGAAATTCCCATAAGAAGTTACCATTATAAAAAATACTTTAGGAAAAATTGTTCTACTTGTTTATGAAAATAGAAAATAAGCAAAATTGTTTTCCCCAAAACAACATAGGCACCAATTCTGCTTTTCTTTGATAAACCATTAATGAAGGGAAATAATTAATGATGGCATCTTACAACCATTCACCCTCAAAATTTCCTTAGCAAAGACATTTTCTAGTTCTGTAGTTTATAGATGGATCTGGGCTTCCGTATACTGTATAAATGGTCTTATTAAATGAATCGCCATATTCTGTAATAAGGTCCGTGGCTCTCTCCAGATATCACAGCCCCCACATCAGATGCCATAGGAGATTGAATGCCTAATTTGAGGTGATGTTTTACTCCATTAGTGTTTAGCATTAGGGAGACAGTACGTCTGGTATAAGGAATTTAGGCATGGGAATCCACAAACAGGTGTTCCACCTCTGCATCCAACTAGAAAGTGATTGCCATGAGTTACAATCTCTTTGAAGATCAGTTTCCTCATCTGTTAAAAAAGGGAGTTTTATGTCTCCTGCAGATTCTTAAAATCTTGATTTTCTTGTTACAAAAGAATTTGGGGTGATCATAATTACCACAACAAGCTAACATCACTTTTTTAATGATAGTGCTTCATTAAAAAAAACCCAAGAAACAGGATTACATTAACTCTTTATAATTCTTTTCTAAGTTACCTTTAATTGCAATCATAGTCACGCTGATTAATATAAGGTCATGTAATTTATATTTTATATTTAGACCAGTTAATATGTTCAAAAAGATTTTACCCTTTCTGAAGTCCTAATTTCCATATGAATTATAACCACCTTTGTTAGCAGCTGTTCTACCATAATGCCTTTCTCAGAGCACGTAGGTGTGATGGTATTAAGACCCACAAAATGCACAGAAAGAGAAATATCCTCTTAGCCTGTTCCAGTCATACAGTATTTCTTCCTGTGGTGAACATTTTCCAAAGAGTCATTAGAACACTATTTTCCCTGCATAACTAAGAGCAGCACGGGGTTAAATCAAGTGACTAAATGACTAAATGGAGATCATTTTCTTAGAGAAATTGTTTTCTCATATTTGTCTAAAGCTTGTGAATTATCTGATATTTGTCTGACCCATCATCATTTTTAAAAATTATGAAGTAAACAACACATGTGCACACTTCCACTCATTTGCATATCATACAAAAGAGAAATAGACATCGCGTTTTAACAGAAGAGCCTGAATTGCAGCACAAATCCAGAGTTCTAGAAGGTGAATTAGATAAATTAACTTCAGATAGTAATGATTCCCATGTTTTGTAAGATACAGACCTCACCTTGACATTGCCATTCATTCATTCACTCATTCATTCATTCATTTAAGCACACGTCAAAGTACTGAGTCCCTGGCTAAATGCAGAGAAAATATAAAGATAGTCCGTATGATTAAAGACTTTTCAATTTATGACAAAAGTGGGCATGTATTCAATACAATGTGTTGAGTTTCACAATAAAGGTATGTTCTGGGGAGTAGATACTGCAGAAGAGAGCACCTTTGTTGAATGTTTTCCATTGTCCTTCCAGATCCCCTTTCCACTCTTCCTCATGGTGCTCCCAGGAGGCAGACCTTACGGCTACCTCAACAGCCTTACCTTCTGGCTTCAGGGTGGGTTCAGAAATTGGGAGACACTGAAAGCAGGACAGAGCGGGGGAGAACACTGAGGACAGAGTACTTATCCCCCAATTCCTCCTTGAGAGGTAGCTGAAGCTTGTACAACAGACCACATCTTCTTCAAGTGGTTTGCTGCAGGGTAAATCATAAGGCGCTGCCTCCTCTTGCCCTGTCAGGGGTGAGGGGTGATAATGGCTCCCAGCTGTTGCTAGTCTTGGGATCCTGCACTATCCTTTGTGGGTTTCCCTTAATTATATGTACACTTTTGTAAGTAATCCCTATATTAAACCTTTCTCAAATTACCCACTTTGAGCATGCTGCCTGTTTGTTTTCTTGATACATCACTCAACCCAGACTGGGTTAGGAAGGATCGCGGTTAAGAAGACAAAGTGCATCACCTAGTCATAAAGAAGGAGTAAAGGTTAGATAGGAGAAGAAAGGGATTGGAGAATAGAATTTGAAAGTGGAAAGAACTGCATCTTCAAAAATATAGAGGACAGGAATATTTGATATGTCTGAAGCATCTGAAGTCATTGGGAAAGCAGTGTAACAGACAGCCAAAGAGGCAGCCAGGGGCCAGCTCTTGTAGGGCCTGGTGTGCTGCTCAAGGGAATTTGGGTCTCATTATAAATGGAATTCATTTTCCTTAAAGCATTTTATTCAGTGCAGTCTCAAAAGGTCACAATGGTGGCATTTTGGAAATTAGAGGGGAGAGAAGTGAAATGCAAGATAGGGAGAGCAGTTATCAATTTATTACAATTATCACAACAATACAGTTGAGAGGTAATGCACATCTGGACTAAAGCCAGGCCAGAGGGGATTGAGAGAAGGAGATGTAGAAGCGTATAGTTGATAGCACTTTGTGACCAATTAAATATTAGGAGAAAGGGAATGAAATATACTGGCTTAGATGGCTGAAAAATGATATTTGTTGGGGATTTATTATGTACTAAGCACTGTTCTTACAGTTTTACATATTTTGACTTGTTTTTGTCCTCACAGAAACTCCTGAAAATAATAATAATTTTACCCCTATTTTTTCAAATGTAGCAAGCAAGGCACAAAGCGCTTAAATGACTTGCCCAAAGTCACACAAGCAATAAGTAGGGAAGACAAGATTACAGGAGGAGGAGTTTGGAGAGGGGGTTAAGTGAGATTATGAGATCAGGTTGGAATACCTCTAGTCTCTCTAATATTGGAAGGTATTCAAGTAGAGAAGTCTGATAAGCAATTGGATCTCCTAGCTTGAAATGCAGCAATATAGAAATACAATAGCTCGAGATACAAGCTTGAGAATTTTCAACAGATTTTCTTCATAACTGAAGTCTTGGGAGAGAATGTGGTCCCTAGGGAGATTATGCAAAGTGAAAATGGGTTGGAGGTTGGAGATTAATGCAATCAACATCAACATTCAAGAAATAGAGTAAGAGGGGCATGAGCAGTAGACCCCCCAATCCAGTCCTGTGCTAAACCTCCTCGCTAATCTTCCACCTTTCTCCACTGAGAATCATCTGCTCCAGACAATTTATCTCCTTCTCTTGTATTTTGCTACTTCTGATTAACTCCCTTGGGAAGCTGCCACCCCTGCATTCCACTCTTTCAAACATTTCTCAATCTTCAGGGACCATTTCAAGTCCTACTTCCTCACTAGAATTTGGTCCCAATTATCTCATTCTAGGAATTGTAAATAGCACTTTGATATGAAACTCAATAGTCATTCTCAGTTCCTTTTGTGGATATTTATCTTTGTTATTGCCTATTTTTCCTTTTACTGTAACAATATATCCCCAAATAGATCACAGATTCCCTAAAGGAGAAAACATTCTTATTTTTATAACCCATTGCTTTCAAAATAGTGCCTTGTACATGGTGGATATTTGGTAAAGAGTGTGTACTCTCTGATTTGGTGTTCACAAGGACTAGATACTATCCATGTTAGCAAGTACATTCTCTACTAAGTCTCCGGGAAAAATTATCAGAGAGTTGAAATCTTTTACTCTACTACCATTCTCTTCTCTCACATGCCCAGTGTCTTCAAGATCATTCTCTCTGAAGAAATGTCATAAGCTCTACACTCTTTCTGATTTATCTCCTGTACAAACTCATCTGACTACAATCCCATTCTCTCAGTGCTATCCATTTTGCAAGACGAGAATTGGCTAACCTGACTTTTTTTTCTTCCTCCAGATAAAAAATGAAATTTCCAGGCTCCATCTAGAAGAAATGAACTAAACCTATAAACATAATTCAATGGCAGGAATTTAGGCAGTATAAAATATATTTTGAGACAAGTAGGGTTTGTGATTTTCTTCAAATCTTACTACATACCTCTAGTTCCTAATTATTTCTAGGACCTTGACCTGAAATCTATTAAAGCATAAAGATATTTGGGATAGAATTTTCCCATATTATAAACTCAATTGTTTATCATTTCTCTTCACAGGACTTTGGACAAATTTTTAGGAATAAAATGCATTTCACTTAGAACATATGCTACGAAGAACATCCTATTCAAATTTGTGCCATCTCATATGTTTGACATGAGTGAATCATCCACTTGCCTCAACTTTCAATCCTATAAATCTTAATGTCTAAAATATCTGTAAGTTCACAAATAACAGTTGCTTTGTCTTTAAGATGAATTTTGTATGCCTTTTTTATTTTTCAGTATAATTATACATGGGTTATTAAAAATGGCATGTGTAAATGATAATATTAATAAAATACTAATTTGTGCTCTAATAATGGTCTCCCACTGATAGACAAATGCCAGCAAAGATATGTTGACATTATTTCTGAGGCAGTTTTAGCTCATGATAAGAACAGCAAAATCTTCAAATCTTCTATCGTTTTTTTTCCTAAAGTAACAGCACAGTTTAGAAGATCATCATCTATTTGACATTCCTCTAAAGAAAGGAATGATATCAATGGCTGAAAGTAGCTCAAGAATTAATAAACTTTGGATTAAGTGCCATTTCTCACTAATTAGTTTCCTTTTCGGGAACTAAACTTCTCACTAATTAATTTTTTATCCTTATGGAGTAAACTCAACGTTTAAAAAAATCTGTATGGCTATATCCATTTTAAATATCACCATGGATGTTGAATTGTGGAAAGTTTTGTGTGCTTGGGAGCAGGTTTGAGTTTTGCCTTTATTACTTACCAGCTTAAGTTATTAAACCATGATTTTTTCTCATTGTAAACTAAGGACCTTAATAAAGTGTAAATAACAAACCTACATGATTCACTTAGCTACTAAATGTAAAAACTAAAGTGTTAATTAGAAAAACTCTATAAAAATATAACTGACTTACATTATCCCAAGTCGTTCAATTGATACAATGATTTGGAAAGTGGATTTTGGAGTTTAACACCACTTTCTAGTTATGGAAACTTAAATTATTCACTTAATAATTAAATGCCAAAAATCTCAGTCATCGAAGTTCCTCTTCCATGGAAGGATGCAGAGAGCTGCAAAAGAATATCACTTCAGCCATGGTTTCTAACGACAACAAAACAGCTGTAAAATATACAAAATCATAAGATTTTGTGAGCCTGTCAGAGAACCAAAGCCACCAGGTAACCAAATGAACTGAATTCCAAAGAGTGATAAGCTCCTTCAAAGAGGAAGTATGTTAAACTGATTCCAAGGACGGAGGTTAGCCATGTGTTTAGTAGTGAACAGGGTAACTGTATTTAAATGAATGAATAAATGAAGTGCCCTATGAATGTGGCCATTCCTTCACTCTGGCACTTCCTTTTTTCCATGTTTTATCTTTCCCTGCAGGAGCACAGTAAGCCCTCAAGCTTGGAATAGGAGGACAGGAAAAGGTCCAGGTTATAAGAACGCTTTGTTGGAATTTCAGGCACAAGTCCAGCCAATAATACAGTGTTTCTTGCTTCCATGGTTATGTTCCTTGTGTATATATCTTTCTTAGGACCACATGGAGGGTCAGCTGTAATTTGAGGCAGAGTTTGACTGTTCCTGAGTACCTTTGGCATAATAATACCATATAACCACCGTAATACAATCAAAACCTCACGAATATTTCCAATACATATCATAATGTTATGAAGAGAGAATGTTTTTACTGCTGATATAGCATAGTTGTTACCAGATATAGGCATATAACTATTCGCAGAATGCTTGAAAGTTTTAGAAGAACTAATACTTATCAGAAACTTACAAAGTGCCAAGAGATTTCTACCAATGGCAACAATCTGTTGAGGTCTCACAGTGTGCCAGGGACTACAGTAGGTGCTTAATGTGCTGTACTGAGTTTAAATTTCACAATAGTGAAAAGTTTATTACTCTCATTTTACAGAATGAACTGAGGGTTAGAGAATTGAGGTTAAACTTAATCTGTAAATTGTAGCTACAATACAACAAAAGGCCCAATTTTCCTACTATATCACATTGCTTGGTTAAGCCATGTGACGTTCTTAAATAATATTAATAACATAATAAGGTACAATTGTATAATGCTTTAAACTTTAAAAACTTCATAATTTCCAAGAATAACAGCCCTTGAAATTGCACAGTCTTATAAAGTGTAGCTGCTGCTTCTTCCTCATCTAGCTCCACACAGCTATTTAATTTTGAGGTCTCCATATTAGATGCATCTCCCATCTCCCAGTGTAGAAACTCTATCTTGCTATCATGCACATTTTTTCCAAACATAAGTCTCCTCCATGCATATGTCCTCGCTCAACCAGAGAAAAACATACCAGGTATTAGAAAAGATGCAATGTCTGTTTTCCTGCCATTCCCAGACCCAAGAATAGGATGTTATCACTGCAGTATGTTGAAAGCCATGTCCAACACACATTCAAAAATGCTGGAGTAGATGGAACAAAAGGAATTTGCTCCCTAGGCTAATGCCAAGTTTACCCAATTAGAATATAGACAAAGATTTAAGTCTAGACCTGGCTGGAAAATCAGAGAGCAGAGACGACATGGGCATACTGAGTTGCTCTTACAGAGCTGGACAAAGATCTTTGGCAACAAAAGAAAGAAAAGGAGAGTATATGATTAAATGTGGTCAGGATTTCTCTGACAGTACAGCCTGGATCAGTTCATCACTTCAACTGCATTGGGCAAGAAGGAGAAAATGCACGACAGGTCTATGTATGTAATTTACCAATGTGCAGTGTCTCTGCCCACTAGCAAATATTGTCTAATCAATCCTCTGAAATTTAACCAATTAAATTACCATCCCTCTACTTTGGGGGAGGATTGAAGAGAGAGGATGGGTGAGAAGAGCCTACAGAGTTTCCACACTGAGACATCAACAATATATATTTAGTAAATAATTTAAAAGGAGTAGCAACCACCGAATCTTCAGAAAGGAGTTTATTTTCTTCTATGCCCTTCTTTCCATCATTGTAATGACATCCAGGTCTCACAGTCTTATTCTCAAAGATTTGACTTATCACATTCCTCCTTATTAATAGTCTTTTGTATTGAGATTTTCTCTCTCCCAATAGATGGTAAGTTATTTGACAAAGGTATTATGCCTTACTCTTCTTCATGTCCCCTGTTGTGCCTTCCATATATTAGTCATTCTATCAATATTACTTAATGGAATTAATCTCCCTGCTGCTTTTGGAAAACAAGTAGCCCAGCCAAAAGGAAAGAATTCAGAAGTTTTATTTTGCTTCACACTCTGACTCGGCTAACACATTATTGACTCTGAGGTGGAAGGGAAATTTTTTTTATTACTTCTTAGCAAGGCACTTCATTATGATTTTATTTGTACTTTCAAACTTTTCACTAGAGAATAATGGTCAGCCTCAGATCTACCGGACTGGATGGCAGAATTTCCATTCGGCATCATTTATTATATCCAAACATTATTATACACTCATTAATTCTGTCAGTTCAGCTGTGAGAGATCTAATCTTACAAAATGATTTAGAAGAAAAAGCTGAAATATAATTGGCAGCCCTATAGTTTCCCTGTGGAAAGACTCATCAGTGGAAAATCTAAAATAATTCATCATCACCAGTCAGATCACTCATCATATCAGAAAATATAGAAGAGCTGGTACTTTCTTTCCCCTATTGTATATTTGAAAGAACAGGAAGATTAGCTTTATAGCTGATTTTCAAGCCACTATGTATTATAAATATTGTATAATGTGAAAATAATTTTTCACATTGAACAATTAATGTTTGCAGTGTTCTATGATATTAAAGGAGTTTGGGCCAAACTGGTTCTCAGGACCGAAGCAGAGAACTGTACAAGGTGATAGTTCAAGGTTTCTTTAGCATCCTGTTCTATGAAGTAGTGTTACTTAACAGTTCTTTTGTAGCTGCTCTCCTGGCTTTTCTTCCAAGAGGGTTTAACTTGGTTTTGACACCCACTTGAAATAAACTCTGCTGTTCTGGAATATTGAAGTTTGTTTACACGTTTGTTGAGGAAATACCTGCTAAGTGCAGCAACAATTTGGCATTGAGTTGGAGATACCAATCTATTACTCTGAGCCATCCAGGACCATGAAATGCTTTTGAATTGAGCTATTCTCTGGTCCACTTACCCAGAACTCCTTGTGTCCCGAATCAATGGTTCTTTATCAGTTTTGATTATTACCTGTCTTTTCCTCAGCCATTGTCAGCAGCCGCTAATCAAGAATCTCTATCAATCTTACAGATATGTGCTCATAAAGAACTTTTCAGCTCTGCTATAGCCAAATTTCAGCTACAGCCTATATCTGCTGTTAGAACAACCTTAGCTGCCATGCAGCCCAGATCCTGGCCTTATCCTTGGTTTAAAAAGTGACTTGGTCCCTGAGTGTGTCTGAGAATAATCAAACCCCTCCCAACCTAGGTTTCAGTTTTCTATAGAGTAAGCCAGTGTTAATCAAAATAGGGATTCAGATCAGTACATTAACTATTTAAAAGAAGAAAAAACATGCCAACAAGGAATAAAATCATATTTAAAGGAAATTTTCTCTCTATAAAAATTATACATACATTATATTTTAATCTTTGTAATTGAAATTAATAATTGGAAATCTTTGGCAGTCTGCATTCCCCAAGGTACCTCACATCCCATCACATCATTCACATATTCTTTGCTGAAGATGCTTTCTTTGGCAGCTATTCTAAAAGTGAGCTTACTTGCTTTATTTAATTTTATTACTTGCTTTATTTAATTTTATTTTATAAAATTGGATTATGGTTCTCGTGGAAACATATAATTAAATTTCTTCTGCTGCTCAAGAGAGGTTAATTGTTAAATAACAACTGTTATTACATTTTGCTGTAACAACATAAAAACAAAGTTTCTTTCAACATGCAACTTTTGGTAGAAATTACAGAGAGACTAATCAATAGAAAAAAGACTGTGATCTCTTTTTACATTTAAGAAATTATTTTTTTCTGCCAGAATTGATTAATTTTAGCCAAGAGCACTAAGAACTCATTTACCAAGCTAAATTTATGGGCTTCTTTAGAAATACAATTTGATTTCTCCAGTAAACTTACCTGTATGATCCATAATTCATATTTTCTGCCAAATAATATGACCTTTCGTTTAATGAGTATTATTGACAAATAACCTAATTAGTTTTTTAAATACTAAATATTGTGTTAGGATCAAAAGGCCTGATGTCTCTGAAGGGATCATAAGAACTTGAAACTGGATACCTGAAAAATAGTAAGCACTCTTGTAGTTTCAAGTACCAGTGCCATACTACCTACTTCATCTTAAATGTCAAGTTCACATGGGTTAAATGTTAGAAGTCCATAAAGTTATAAGATAAAGGTCTTGGATACATAAATATGTTAAGCTGCTACTAAGGAAAAATCTTTATATTAATAATTAAAAAAGGATCATTTCAAAAGAAAACCATGCCCATCTTTCTCTTTTATTGGTATGGAAATAATTACTTAGTAAATCTTTTTTTTTTTATCCCGTGCTTATGACTGAAACAGATCTGGTAGAAAAAAATTGCATTATTCTTATTGAGTATCTCTTATATTGCAAAGAGAATCTTTAAATTTGAAGAAGAAAATATGGTATCACTGTTTATGGAATGCTCACTGTGCTTGGCACAATACCAGGGAACGCAGAGGTATGGTTTCTGCCCAAGGGACTTCCTGTCTAAGAAATACAGACAATTCCATTTGCATATAATGAGGAAGCCAATGCTTCAGTTAGATGTTAGAGTTATAGAAGTGCAGGCTTTCAAGCATCTCAATTTTTTTCCCCTTTCTTCCTCCTATACCTTTCTTTTTTTCCTCCTCTTCCTTCAGTTTCTTTGCACAAGGGATTTTCATAGAAAGGGGAAATGAAAAACTTGCATTTTGAGCACAAAAGACTAAAGAAAGATGCAAAATGGCTGCCAGGGGAATGAGAGAACACAATAGAGAAAAATCTAAGCAAGACACAAGAGACTTAGAAAGGAAAATGGCTGAGAGATAGAACCAATTTCTACCAGTGTTCTTGTTTTCTCTAATCCTGGAAATTGAAGTAAATATCAGTCTTATCTGGTTTTCTCTGAAGTGATTGGCATTGTAGAGGAAGAGGGAACTGTTGAAGACTGGCTTCCACCCCACTGCCTCTATTCCTCTTTGAATTACATTGACCAATCCTGCAGGTGTTGACTAAAATGAGTAGAGAAACATCCTTAGGGTCAACTTGACAGCCCACTTGGCTCTGAAATATTATAATTTTAGGGACCCAGAGAAGTTAAGCTTAAATGATTGCAATTATTTGCCTTGTATTAGAATAATCGTGAAAGCATATCCTGAATTGATTCTCCTTTATTTTTGTTTTCATCAATTTCATAATGGGATAACTTTGAATGAGTTTACTGAAGCAAATGTTGATCATCTTTTAATGGTATAAGGAGGAAAAGGAGAGATAAAATAGAAAATATTGAGTTCTGCATGCATTATACAAATAACTGCTCACAACAAGTCTTTGGGTAGGAACGATTATTATCCCCTATTACAAAAGAGGAAACTGGAGCCTATAGAGGTTAAATAACATGTCCAAGGTCACAGAGTTAGTGAGCGGTAGGTCAGGATTTGAGCCTAATCATCTGACACCACGATTCACTACACTACTTACGCTGTTGTGTGAGCTCATCCTAAGGATGAGTTGCAGCTGATCAGATAGACTGAGGAAGGTAGGTTTCCACAGTCCTTCACAAAGTGTGGTACATACAGCACTGGTGGTGTTCAAGATGAATTTTTGGTGATATATGGATAGATCTTTTTGTTAATTTTTATAGTAATTTATTTATTAAGATACATGAGGAATTAATATGACCAGCTTATTAAACACACTATTTCATGGATATTTTTTGTTTAGAATGAGGCTAAATTTTAAAAAATGAGCTATTTAATCTGTATGCAAAGAAAAAATCATAGGAAAGTAATAGTACAAGTGGGAAGTTAGTGAGGCAAAAGGCACAAAGACAAGAAATAAAATTGGGGAAACAGAATTAAAGCATGCCAAGCTGAAGCAATCACCAGTGCAAAGTCATAGGGATGTGAAAGCAAACAGTAAGTATGAAGAAGAACAAATATGAGATTATGACCAGAGTATAGAGTGGATAGAAACGAGACCTGAGAGGTTAGCCTGTTAAGAAGCTTAGAATTCAAAACAAGAGAAACTGGAAGTCATCGATAGATTTGACATGGTCAGATTTATAGCAAGGAAAACCACTCTAGCTATAGTGAAGAGCATGGATTGGAAGAGAGAGATCCTGAAGACAGAGGCCAGTTAAAAGATGCATTATGATGGCTACTATCAAAATAAACAGAAAGTGACAATTATTGGTGAGCATGTGAAGAAATTGAAACGCTTAAGCACTATTGGTGGGAATGTAAAATGATGCAGCTGCTATGGAAAACAGTATATATTATTTCCTCAAAATATTACAAATAAAATTACCATATAATCCAACAATTCCATTTTGGGGTATAATCTCAAAAGAATTGAAAGTAGGGTCTCAAAGAGATATTTGTAAAGTCATAGTCATAGGAGCATTATTTGCAATAGTCAAAAGGGACAAGCAGCCCAAGTGTCCAACAACAGATGAATGGATAAACAAAATGTGAGAGATATATACAAAATGAAATATTATTCAGCCCTAAAAAGGAAGGAAATTCTGAAACATGCTACAACATTGATGAACTTTGAAGATATCATGCTAAGTGAAATATGCCAATCACAAAGGACAAATATTGTATGATTCCACTTATATGAAGTACATAGAGTAGTCAAATTCACAGAGACAGAAAGTAGAATGGTGGTTGCCAGGGCTGGGGGAATGGGAAATAGGAAGTTATTGTTTAATGGGTATAGAGTTTCAGTTTTGCAAGATGAAAAGAGACCTGATGGTGGATGGGATGATGGTAGCACAACAATGTGAATCTATCAAATGTCATTGAACTGTACACTTAAAAATTGTTAAGATAGTAAATCTTATGTACATTTTGCCGCAATTTTAAAAACATTTTGAAACAACAACAACAAAAGCACCCCATATAATAATCAATGCAAAAAAATGTTAAACCCTTAGCTAAAACACTAACTGAGTGAAAGGCAAGAAGCAATAACTGATGAAGTCGCTGATCCCTACTCACAGTGAAGGCTGGGTACCCAACATGGCACAACTAACTTGACTGTTTGCCAGGTTGGGTCACTTCAGATGTTTTCAGCAGAGTAATTTAGTCATGGAGCCCACGAATTTATTTATATAACAAATAATTACAGAATACCTACTGCGTTCTAGGCTGTGTAAGTTCTCGGGATAAAGCAGTGACCAAAATCGATACTACCCCTCTCATTATCCAGAAGTGGACAGGAAAGGTGATGGGTCTTTCTATAGTTGACAGGTTTGAGCTCTTTGATTATTCCTACCTTGTGCGTCCAGAGAGCACCTTCCATCCCCAGCCCATTTTCTTAATCAATGTTTGCCAGACTTGGGGGTTGCCAATTTCTTATTTTGATAAGGAAAAGTCTTCAATTACTATCAATTCAGAAAAGAAAGGAAATTCTAACATACAAGCAGTTGTCTAACACTAGACATAATCTTAAAAAAAAACCCAATAAATATAACACATTTAGTTTTAACTCACTACCTGGGCCTTGTTTTTTCTCTTTTTTGCCATTAAACAATAAAAGTATCTTCAAGGGTATTTACTTTCCTTTGCACATCCCTCTGGATCAGCATTTAGAAACCACTGGACTAGAGTATAGCCACTTCCTCAGAAGTCTGGGCCAGGTTATCTCTACCTTCTTCAAAGTAAGTAACAGCTTTGTGGGCTCCCACTTTGGCTGTCTTTGAATATTAATACCTGTAAATAATAATACCTATAAAATACCCCAAGGCTTCTGCCAGAGCTCTAACAGTCCTTCCAGCCATTAAATGATAAATTCAATTCAAACTCCTTGACAAACTCTGATTGAATAACTTCTATGTACCAGATAATAGGCTAAGTACTAGAGATGAAAAGTCCCTTCCTTATAGGATGAACATATCATCTATTATCCAAACTGGGACACTTATGAGAGTGAAACTGGGCTCTGTTAATACCTATGCCAGGAAAACTGACCCAAGCTAATTAAGACATGTGGTCACCCTACTTAAGGGGCTCACAAGTTGATAAGTAGCATCATCAAATTGTTATGAAAACTCAGAGGAAAAGACAATTAATTTGGGGGGATGGGGAGGCTGAAGGATGGTAATCTGGGACACACAGAGAAAGTAAAGATTGTAATTACATCTTAAGGAACCAATAGGATTTCACTCCTAGGAAGAAAATGAGAAGTATACTTCAAGCAAAGGAAATAGCAGAGAGCTCATTAAAATATCGATTGCAATTCTAATGTTTCCAATTACAGTGGAAAATATTAAGGATTTACAAAATAAGTACTTGTCATATTTCTTTATAGAGCTTATAATTTTTTTAAATGTATAAACAATTTTTTAAAGACAAAATAATGGACAAGGCTTTCTCCTTGACTACGGAATACCTACACAAGATCCAGATCTGAAAAACCCACCAGAAAAAAAAAAAAAGGAAGAAAAGAGAAATAGCTAGATACAGATGGAGAGAGAGAGAGAAGGAGAGAGAAGGAGGGAAGGAAGAGAGGAGGGTAGAAAGAAAGGTAATTTACCAGCATAATTGAACAGGGTTCTTAACTTCCAATAACTTCCAACATGACATTTTCTGGATTCAAGATAGATTTCAAGAATGGATGTACAGAACTTTATACTGTAGATTATGTTAAAGATTTGAGGACTGTATTTTCAGTAGCTATTTTTCATTGTGGTTCTGGAGTCACAGAAGACAAAGCTGGTCTGGTTTATAAAATCTCAGTGGTTTTTTTACATCATGATGTGTTACTTCCTGGAATTCAATGTGTGAGGGTCCCCCAACTCACTCCAAAGGTTGCATATTTGAATGAAATGTGTGCAAGACACCTTCTCTCATTACAATATTTTATAACCTTCTCCCAGGTTCAGCTTCTTCCCATCATCACGACAGCCCTGAAAGTTATCAGGTAAGAGTCAGCCTGCCACATTGTCCTTTACTTTCTACTCTCTTTGTTAATTTTCGTCATCTTCTGATTTTTAGCTAAACATCATGGCAATTGGGTCCTTCTCTCCAGTGTCGCTAAATCAGGCAAATATACTTAACTACATAAATTCTACACATTAACTAGGACAGTGCTCTAAAGTGTATTTCTTTGGCCACTCACCTCAGAACTATTTTGAGGGCTTACTAAAATGCAGATTTCTAAGCCCAGTTTCAAAACATTAAATCAGAAGCTCTTAGAAGATAGGTCCTGGAAATTTGCAATATTAACAAGTTCCACATAAATTTTGCCTCCAGACTCCTGCCAGTTAGATATGAGGTGTGAAATAATTCCCCCATTTCCGTTAGAGCTACCTTAACTACTTGAAGTAAAAAGGCAGGATCATCTCAAAAGGAACTAAGGAAACACTATCTCAGAGGAAACAACCAGCTACATGTTGGAAAACCAGTATATGGAATCATCTAGGTTAATAACTTACTCAGTTACAAATGGCTCACCTGTTAAAACTATTTTGAGAGATTATAAAATTTTATAATTGGAAGGGTCTATAGGAGTCAGTCCTTAACTTGACCTCCACATTAAAGCTGAGGAAATCAAGGATTATGGAGTCTAGTTACTATCTGTTATTTTATTTATTTTCAAATAGATTTTTGCTTGCTTTTTCAAGAATCATACATAATAATGACATATATAAATATATGCATTTTGCCAGAATAGCCAGTCTCCTCATCCATTGAGGGAGTATAAGTATAGCAGGCTTGACTTATTTTGCTATAATTTAATCCGATTATCTAAGCGCCAAATGTGAAAAAAAAAATGAATTTATGTGAGTAACTGGTTCAATCCCACAGTTATAAGTAGGTGATGTGTCAATCATCCCATGCCCTCCGAAGGCAATAAAGACAGTTTCAAATGTCATGCTTGTCTGCTGTGAGCCACATGCAAGTTAGTGAATTTTAAACATATTTGTATGCTTAATAAGTACAGATTCTCCTACACATGCCATATAAGCACAAGTACCTTTTGCTTTTTTCTGTGTTATGTTTACAGAATCACATAACATGACTCAAGTCACAGAATACCATAAAAAATGAGATTTTTTTCATATGAAAGGTGGCCTGTAGAAACAAACATTTGACCACAAGCTAAACAGATTTAACAAGGTTGTCCACCAGAAATCCACAAAATTTGATCCTTAGGAAGAGAGGGAAAGTAGTTTGTTTTTTGTTTAAGAGAATATAGCTAGTAAAATTTGCCCTCACTGGGAAAACAAAGTTGTTAATCACACATTGTTATACTCACGCCAACACCTGCTTCTCTCTCCTTGCTCTCAACGCAAGTTCACATATCACTGAGAAATTAGAAGCAATCCTAAAAGAATGTCCACAAGCTCTGACCACAGCATAAGCACATCTGTGTTTATAAATCCTGGCTTCTCTCCTTTATTATGAATGTGCTATCCATTCTCCTCACAAAAACCAAGCCCTTCACTCTAACACTGATTTATCTTCTCAACAGAAACCACTCCAACAACTATTTCCCCTACATTCTCAGTGGTTTTCCTCTCTACTAGATTATTCCCATGGCCATATAAAAATCTATAATATTGCACATCAAAGAAAAGGAAGGAAAGAAGGAAAGGAGGAAGGGAGGGGATAAGAGGGAGAGGAATGGAGAGAAGTCAAGAAAAACCCTCCTCTACCCCTCTGCTGCCTCTCTTGTTACCTAAGAGATAACTTGTCAAGACTAATATCCTTTAGGCTGGGCTCCCAGAAAACAATTTGTTGTCCTACCAGCTCCCATGGAAACTGGGGAGCTAGTATTTATTATGATCAATCCTGGTCAACCAGAAACTTGAAGCCCAGATCTGTGAGCAGTTAAGGCAGGGACTGAAGAAATCAGGCTGGAATCAAAGTATCACAACAGCCCCTGATCATACCAGGAGAGGAGCTGGTGCAGCTCTAAAGCCCCACAGCCTAAATTAAAATGCCTCTCGTAGAGTGTGACACCCAGTCCTGCTAGATCTCTGGGGACTACCCTAAACGCAATGGGCAGTGGGGGCTCACGCTCCTGATACTGGTCCTGCCCTTATGAGTTTTCCCCCAACAAACTGCTCCAGCAGGCCTGGCGTGTGCTGTCTGGCCCTTCATTCAACATGGCTGAAACAATAATACCATTCTCCTATTTACAGCAAAACTCCTCAGTAGTTATCTATACTGTTGTCTCTATTTTTTATCTTCTTGTTCTCTTTTGAACCCACTCCAGAAAGACTTTTTCTTCTCCATTCCTCTGAACTACTCACAAGATGGTCAACAATAACTCCTGGTTGTCAATTCTGTTCTTATTTTATTAGACCTATCAATGGATTTTGACCCCACACATCCCTCCCTCCTTCCTGAAATAGTTACTTCACTTGGTCTTTGAAACACCACTCTTTTGGTTCTCCTTGTACCTCATTATCTCACTCCTCCTTACTCCTCACTGCTGATTCCCCCAACCTGTAGACCTTGAAACACACCAGGACTCAGCTCTCCGAACTTCTCTATCTAAATTTCCTCCCTAAACGATCTCTCCCAGTTTCCTGTCTTCAACGGAATTAAATATCAATTTTATGTTGATGACTCCCAAATTTACATGTCCAGCCATGACCTCTCTCTGAACTAAATACTAATCTCTAATGTCCAAACTTGACATATCCCACAATGAACTGTCGAGTTCACTGCCAAACTCTCTTTTCTACAGCCTTAGCCATCCAAGTTGCTCAGGTCAAAAACCTTGAAAACATCTTTGTTTGCTTTATTTCACACCCACATCCAATCCTTCAGGAAATTCTGTCACCTCTATCTCTAAACATGGCCAATATCTAATCCCTTTTCACAGCCTCTATTCCTATCACCTTGCTCCAAACCACCATCTCCCATTGCCTGGATTTGAACTAGCCTACCAGTGTTTCTCTGCTTCCAATGTTGTCCCCTTTACAGTTATTTTCATAGCATCCAGACTAACCTTTTTAAAAGAAAACAATAGCAGGTCACTTTGGTGCTTATGACTTTCTACTGGCTTCCCATCTAACTCAGAGTAAAACCCGAAGTCTTATAACAGCCTCCAGGGCCCCATGAGATCTGAATCCTCCCATTTCTTTGCTGACATCTGCTACTCTTCCAGCCACACAGGTTTCCCTGCTGTCTTGAACACACTCCTGCATCCGGACATTTGCCTTTGCTTTTCCTTCTGCCTGGAGCATTCTTTCAAATATCTACATGGCTTATTCACCACCTCGTTAGGTCTCCAGAGTGGCTTTCCTTAACTAAAATGTGTAAATTGGCTACTACGAATCCACCTCCATTGGTGATTTCTACTCCTCTCACTCTGCTCCATTTTTCTCTCCATAGTACTTATTGCCACTTGACATATTATATAATAATCTTTATTGTCCATATTTCTCCTCTAGAATGCAAATTCCATTAGGGCAAGGATTTTGTTTTTCTCTTTACAACATCAGCCATATTGTAGATGCTCATTAGATATTTGCTGAATGAATAAATATGTAAGTATTAAAATGATGAACAAATTAAGCGATGTATCTTTATATTTCAATCACAGCTTGACTAAAGATGTGATTACTTTATATTCCAATGGAAAGCTTCTAATAGTCATGCAAGAGATTGTTCTCAGATGGCTGATTTCTGAAACTAAATCTTTCTCCTTGGGTCACTATTTTCAAACAATCTTACAGCCTTTTGAAAGAACCCCACATAGATTATTTACTCTTTTTATTTTTTCATAGCATTCTCAAAGATCAAGTGAAAAACACATGTCAAAGCAATTTCTCCCTGTTTCTTCTGATTAAAATCAATATTCTCCCTGCTCTTAACAGCAGTAAAAATCAACACAACAGTTTCTGTTAACTCAATAGAATGTCAAGTGATATCTTAGTGTATTGTTACCAGCAGGGATATCCACAGAGGACTACCAACAGCCTATAATCATTGCTGCTTTTATTATCTACAAAATGTCATGTGTGCATATGGCATTTCACAAAACAACACAGTGAAAACAAGACTCCCGTCTCAAGCAGCTTAGAGCTTATTTAGACAAAGAACTAAAGAATAGGGAGGCACAACTTAAAAGGAGGGCCTGCTGATGTTGAGAAAAGAATGCGATTGGTCCAAGTGATTAGGGCAGGGTGGTAATTCCCATTCCTTCTCTGGTTACTGTGTAGCTTGATTTTGTTCTTTGGATCACAAACAGCAGCCAGAACCATAATTGGCTTTCTCAAAACACTGCTCCTGTTGGTCATGCAGAAGATAGCTCAGAACATATCCACCAGCAAACACTCTGTTAGAAATGTCAAACAACAATCTAAAGCCACATCCCAGCAATAGTTACAATATTACATCTGTAATATTTTATTATTTAAAAAAACTGACCTTTCCCAAGAAATATCATAACAGCTATATTGAGCTTAGCCTAATAGTGAATTTCTAAGTTTATATAATTTAAAACATCTAATTTAGGATATTTACAATAAGGGTTATTAGTAACAGTTAATAAAAACTTATTTCAGTTACTAAGAAATAATTGTACAAATACATAAAAATTTGTATTAAAAGGACTAAATATAGTAACCAAAAAATGAACACAAGCTAAATGTCCAAAAGAAATTGTTTAAAAGGATTGGATAAGTAAATTAAATCTATACCACACTATGCTATAGAATACCATTCAGTCATTAAAAAATGGAGATTTGGTTCTATATTTATTGTTATAGAAAAGTTCTTTTTTTTAATTACAAGACAGCATACGTTCAATGGTCCTATTTTGACATAAATATATACATATACACACGCTTACAAATATATACACACTCACTCACACATTTCATACATGTGAATGCATGTACAGAGAATTTGAAAGATACCAAAAGTGTGATGGAAAGAAGATAAGGGGCAGAGAAGCAAAAATAAAAGACAGACAGGGAAGCCCTTATAGATAGAGTAGAGAAAAGCATGTAGAAAGAAAGAAAGCTTAACAAAGAGAGAGACAGGCCCACCCAAAAAGGCCCACCCAAGACACCCACAGAATAAGATGCACACATTGAGTTATACCCAAAGATTCATACAGACAGGAAAAAGTCTGGAGGGATATATACTAAAAGGTGCATAGTAGTTAAGTCTAAGTGGAGAGGCTATAAATAATTTTCACTATACCTTTCTATATTACCTGGTCTTTACCATGAACATGTACAGCTTTAATAATCAGAAAGCATAAAATACAAAGCTATTTACAAGAAACGAACATTGGAATTCCAGAATGAAATGGATATGCAATGAATATAGAAATAAACAAATAAAATCCTCAAATTCTTAAGTGCTAAAATATAATGAAAATTTCAATTTTTCTTTAAAATCCTAGAAGTTTTGTCTTTGCCTACTTAATAACATATCTTAGTGTCGTCTTAAGAAAAAGTACGAAGCTTGTCTTCTAAGTGCCTTTTAATTTTATTCTATAAGATCCAGTGTATGCCAATAAGAAGTTATTTCTCATTCAGAATATTATTTCCATATGAAAATAGCACATACATATTTGTATTTCATCTTTTCTTTAAATCTCAGAACTTCAAAGCCTTGAGGCAATTTCAACATATCTAAGTAGGAACAAAGGTAATCACTACCATGTCATCCAAAATCAGGTACAGAAAGAAGTTTTTCCGGGAGAAACAGAATTCTTGATTAGAATTATATAGTTCTTAAAAGGAGCTTCAGAGACATATCCAAATATAGCAAAAAGTTTGCAAAGGTGGCACATCAATTTTTGCTTTATAAAAGATCAGAAAATATACAGAACTTCAGCAATCATAAAATAAGTCATTCTGTGGGACCAAGAATACTGAAAAATAGACTATTTTTAATTCGCCAAATTATGAATTTTAATTCTTTCAGCAACCTGCAAGGAATTCATTAGTCCAAAGAGCAAAGCTAATCAGTTTTTTAGTATAAAAAGCACTAGTATATGTTTTATTTCTGAGTTTAAAAATCAGTAATTTTAATTCACTAGAGAAACTGGAAATCAATAGTACAGCAAAAACTGATGATTCCACTTAAATAAATTCTTATTCATATAAATATAGCTGAGTATATTAAAATAATAATGATGTATGTTAGATTTCTCGACATCAGACAAACGCAATGCTTAGAGGATTACAGATTAGAGTTTTCATTTGTACCAAAACTTTGAGTAAGCCTCATTTTAAATCATGCTCTTCTTAATGTATTAATTCCAAATACATGAGTAGAATAATTCTGAGTCACTGGAAGTTTACTGGTAAATATTATTTACAGAAACAATAATAATTCTCTTAAAATACATCATTCACAGCATTACTACTTGCTCAAAATAATTCAGTGGTATTTCATTACCTTCAAAATAAAATTCTGAAATTAAGCACTTTCCACGATTTTTCAACCAATTGTCTACTATTCCTTAGCTTTAATCATGAGACTCATTTATTGTAATCTTTTTATTTTATTTTTGTTATTGACATATGTGTTTATTGACATCTAAGCTGAACTATATTATCAATAATCAAATAGATGTATACTATTAAAATATATATTAGCAGTATATTACAGAAAGAGAGCTATAAAAAATATAGAGAGATCCCCTGGGCTTACTGTCAGAGAGCCTGATTTAGTAAATTGAGAGTAGGGGCCTAGGCATCCAAAATTTCAAAAGCAACTCAGAAGATCCTGATGCCAGCAAGTTTGTTAAAGGAATTTGGAAACTGTTGTAGATCACAGCCCCGGCTACACCACCTCATGGTGTTATATTACATTTTGCAGTTTTCAGTGCTTCATATAAATTAACCTAATTGATTTATGCCCCACTCCATCCAAAGATCTTTCCACTGTCACTTCTCAACATATTCTGGTTGTCCTTTGAACTCTACTTATTTTATATACAAAATACTTCGGCACTATTCAAAATAGAGTCTTGAACGATACTGTGAAGGACTTTATGTACACACGTATACTCTCCCTACCTCCACAAGGTTGAGATGCTATCTTGCACTCCTCTGGTCGTCTTTTCTCTAGTGTAAGCTCGTCTCCATATGGTTCTACACCTGCTTCCACACCCTAGACCACCCCTTCCCTTCACCATCTGTCTCTCATTATCTCATAGTTGACCTCCCTCTTAATTGTTTCCAATTCTGGAGCTCCCAAATCCATACAAATACTCTTCCACCTCCTTGGTTGCTTTACAGGGTGTTCTTCCCATTCTTGTGCTTAAATAAAAACAGAAGTCTTCTCTAGGATAGGGCTTTTCTTACAACCCTTCTGAATGGAAGCTGCCTATGTGCTCATGACCCACATACACCAAGGGAAGGAGGTGGCATATGCATTTTCTTGACTTCCCATGGGCACTTCAAATCAATTCACTCCACCCAAGTGTGAAAAGAAAACATTCCTCCTTTGATTCCCTTTCCATCAGAGTACACTAACTTCTCCCCTTTCCAGGGGTGTCACTTCAAAATTATTGCACATTCATTGCAGATGTTAGCAACTAGAATACTCAAATTACTTCTAGTTTTTATCTAGAGGGACAGTAATATAAGTGGAGAGCCTCATAATCTCTTGAACTGCTCAATTGCCATTACCGTCACCTTCACTTCTCTTCAATACTCCTCTCTCAAGAACATATAATGAACTTTATCATATGGCCAAAAGTCTTCTAACTCTGAAAAAAGAAATTCAACAACAAACTTCCTGGTCACATTTTCTGAAACAACAGTGGTCCCCAGGTCTTGACTCCACACCAGACTTGCTCTCCTGATTCATTTTCTCTTTGGGAACTCTCAGTCATGCCAATAGATTCAACTTTCTCTTATATTGTCATAACCACCAAATCTATCTTTATAACCCAGACTGCCCCCCTAAACTACAAGTCTATATGGTTAGCTCTGCTGCAAAATTCTATTAAGTTCCCTCATAAACATTTTAAACTCATAATCAAAGCCCAAATTTTCTCATCCATCCTCTCAAACCTACTCCTTTCTTTTAGGTTCCAGTGTATAGAGCAATGATATCATCATCTATCAAACACCTAGAGCCACCTCTATCACCCTTCCACACAATTATCAAATTCTATCCATTTTACCAAGAAATTATCTCTCAAATATCTAATTTTTTATCACCACTGCCTCTCCCCTGATCTATGGCCTCAACTCTCACCTTCAAAATTACAATAGCTTCCAAACTCAATGATTCTAAAACTTTGTTTACATGAGGATAACTAGATGTGCATGTTAAAAATTCAGATTTTCATGCCCCTTACTCAGAAAAACTGTTCAGTTTCCTGAAATCTTTTTTATTAACACATTATTTCATCCTTTGTGGGTAATTCCAATCCCAGTGACCCATTCAATTACACTTTGGGAAGCATTGAACTATCTGGTCTCCTGGTGTCTTTTTTTTCCTTTTCATTCCATTCTCTCACTAGTGACAAAGTGACCTCTTGTTGTATTCAGAGATCATGTCCCTAATTCTTCCAAGGCACTTGTGTTAATCAAGATGTTTCCCTTGCAAATGGCAAAAGACAAACTCAAAATAGCTTAAGTTAAACACACACACACACACAAATTGATTCATGTAAATAAACCGTAGGAAAGCAAGATAGAGTTTGTCTTTAGACACCAAAAAGAAAGCTCTCGAACATTGTCAAGAAATTATTTTTCTATCTCTTGTTTCCACTTCTCTCTGTAGGTTACTTC
Organism: Ceratotherium simum simum; assembly: GCF_057802395.1. Lineage (NCBI taxonomy): Eukaryota > Metazoa > Chordata > Mammalia > Perissodactyla > Rhinocerotidae > Ceratotherium > Ceratotherium simum. The sequence goes on along the minus strand of NC_141900.1, from coordinate 68,536,925 downwards.
ACTCTCTCAAACCAGCTTTTCCAGAAGGCAATGAATTAGTGTGTAGAAATCCTGGCTCATACCTTAACAATCTCTGACTTAGAAAAGAAACACTCATCCTCAAAGTATAATTAGAAAGAATCCACAGAAGTATTCTGACCAACTCAATCTGGACCATGAGCCCAACCTTGGAAAAGCCACTAATAGAGAGGCTGGGACAGTGATTTCTCCAGCTCATAACAGAGGTTCACCCATCCGCCAGTCATTGTGGTCAGAGGGGTGTTATCCCATTCAAAGTCCATGATTAAATCTGCAAAAGGAGTAATTCCCCAAAAGGAGGTGAGTATTTGTCCCTGAAAAAGAAAGACTATTGGAGAAGCAAAACATCAGTTTCTTATTAGGTTAAAATCTTGACTCCTCTATGGGGCATATAAGACCCTTCACAATCTGGTCCCTATCCTTGTCCTCACTGCAATCCTATACTTCAGTCAGGCTCGCTTAAGAGCTCCTGCTGTTATACTTCCACTGTACCCTATCTGCATCTCCTCTGTGGTACTTAGCATATTGAATTCTATTTCTTTGAGTCAAGGGGTGGTGGTATGTCTGAATCCCTAGAAAAGTGCAAGACACTTTAGGTCGTCTTCATCTTTATAACTTTAGTGCCTTGCAAAGTGCTTGGCATAAAATATGTGCTCTATAATTAATTAATATCTGTATACTGGTTATGTGAGTAAAGTACAAATATAAAAGCAAGATGCTGGGGTCTGTGACCCAGACTCAAACACTGGTGATTTGAACTGGGAAAATTCTTTCTCTTACTGCCTGCCAGGTAACCTGAGGCATATAATTCCCAAATCCTGCTATCAGAGCTGAAGCTAGAAAAGATATATTCCTGGCATTCCAAAATAGAACTTTAAGTTTTCCCATGACAAATATAATTAGAAAGCTTAATTTCTAAAACAGCATTCACACAGTAATATTTTAGGCATGTTATACAATAAATTGTGATTGTTTGGGCCTAGTATCTAACATTATTTCTATGATGATAAAAGAGGGTGCTTTAAGTCACAACTAAACTTCAAATCTCTGAACACAATTTTCCACAAAATGAGAATTTCCTTCTGAAAGTACTTGTTTATTTGGCTATACTTATTGAAATCTCTTATCATATCAAAGTGGTATTTATAACGTATATTACTCTTCAGATTATAATCCACTCCAAAAGAGTTCATCCTTATTTAGACTTTATAAACTATTACGGCATGCTAGCAGGTAACTGCTATGGTAGTCACCATCTATTTGAACAACACAGGTACTATTGACTTTCCTTCCAGCCAATTATAGATACACCCAGTTGATGCCTATTAAATACCAAATAAAGCATCATTAAAGCGACTTGTTTATGAAGCTTCCAGGAATTACTGTCTTTACCATTTATTACTATAATAAGTGTTCCTATCTGTATCAGTCAGGTTTCTCCAGAGAAACAGAACAAATAGGATATATATAAGGAAATTTATTTTAAGGAATTGGCTCATGCAATTATAGGGCCTGACAAACCCAAAATTCATAGGGCAGGCCAGCCAGATGGAAACTCAGGCAGGAGTTGATGCTGCAGTCTTGAGGCAAAATTTCTTCCTCTTTGGGAAACCCCAGTTTTTGCTCATAAAGCCTTCAGTGAGCCTTCCTGAGCCCAACTTGACTGAATGAGGCCCACACACAATATTGAGAGTCATCTCATTTACTTAAAGTTCATTGATTTTAGATGTTGACCACATCTATAAAACACCTTCACAGAAACACCTAGATCAGTGTTTGATTAAATAACTGAGTACTATAGTTTAGTCAAGTGGACACATAACAATAACCATCACACTATCGATAGGACATAAACCAGGCAACTTTTCAGTGCAGTAGGTCCCTTTTATCCACGGGGGATATATTCCAAGACTTCCAGTGGATGCCTGACACTGCAATAGTACCAAACCCTATACAGTAGTCCCTCCCTTTTCCATGGTTTTGTTTTCCGAGGTTTCAGTTACCTGCAGTCAATCTAGGTCCGGAAGCAGATGATCCTCTTTCCGATGTATCTTCAGAAGGTCAATAGTACCTAACGCTACATCACAATACCTACATCATTCACCTCACTTCATCTCATCATGTAGGCATTTTATCATCTCACATCATCATAAGAAGAAGAACGGTGAATACAGTACAATGCGATATTTTGAGAAAGAGAGACCACATTCACATAACTTTTATTACAGTATATTGTTATAATTGTTCTATTTTATAATTAGTTATTGTTGTTAATCTCTTACTGTGCCCAATTTATAAATTAAACTTTATCATAAGTATGTATATATAGGAAAAAACATAGTATATATAGAGTTTGTTACTATCCAGAGTTTCAGGCATCCACTGGGGGTCTTGGAACCTATCTCCTGCAGATAAGGGGCGACTACTGTATATACTACGTTTTCTCCTATACATACATATCTGAGGTGTGACAGAAAAACTAGCACAAATTTCTTTTTCCTTCTTCACAATTTCACAGATAGAAGATTCATTCTTACTGTAGATCTTAGCAACCTCAGCATACGATTTTCTTTCTTTCCTTATTAAGTCAAGAACTTTCACATTTTCACTTAAAGGAAGCACTTTATGGCTTCTCTTTGGCATATCTGAATTGCCAGCATCACTACTCGTGCACTTTGGGGCAATTTTTAAGTAAAATAAGGGTTACTTGAACACAAACACTGTGACACTGAGACAGTCGATTTGATAACCGAGGGTTACTAAGGATTAGCAGGTTGGTAGCGTGCACAAGTTGGGTCAGTGGACAAAAGGGTGATTCATGTCCCATGCGGGTGGGAGCAGGATGACATAAGATTTCATTATGTACTCAGAATGGTGGGCAATTTAAAGCATGAATTATGTCTGAAATTTTCCATTTAATGTTTTCAGACGTCAGTTGACCACAGGTAACTGAAATGAAGGAAAGCAAAACTGTGGATTACGGGGGACTACTGTATTTAGCATTTGGTCCTCAGGGTTATTTATTTTGAAGTATTGATGTTAGCAAGATATATTTTTTCTGTCTTAATTTCCTTCATGCTAACCTGCCCTTTATCCTAAGTAACTTCAGTTTTTAGTTGGTAAGGACCTTACAACTTCAGTGAAAAGGGCAAAAGAACCTAAACCAAGTTGCCAGAATGCTAAACAATGAGGGGGAAGAGAAGGAGGAGACAAAGAGGAAGACAAAAAAAATGACAAAGATAACAACAACGATAAAAAAGAAGAACAAGGAGGAAGGAGGGGGCTGTACGAAGAGCAAGAGTGGAGAAGGAGAAATTGGATCCTCTAGGAAAAAACAAAGGATTTCAAAAGTGTGTGATTATAAATAACCTCTCACTCATTTATATACCTACAGTTTTTAAAAGTATAACACGACTCCACAAAGAGCACAGTAGATATTAAATTTGGACTCTGATCCAGATGCCTCAGTCAATCATAGTCCAAAACCAGAAACCCTCTTTGTTTTTTTTTTTTTATAATTTTTATTTATTTATTTATTTTTTCCCCCAAAGCCCCAGTAGATAGTTGTATGTCATAGCTGCACATGCTTCTAGTTGCTGTACATGGGAGGCGGCTTCAGCGTGGCCGGACAAGCAGTGCGTTGGTGCGCGCCCAGGATCCGAACCAGGGCCGCCAGCAGCGCAGCACGTGCACTTAGCCGCTAAGCCACGGGGCAGGCCCAGAAACCCTCTTTGTTGACTGTACCATATTTATTTGATGGTGGTGATGTGAGTGTGAGTGTGTGTGTTTGTGAGGGAGGGGGTTGGGGAGGGATGGTCCCTGCATCACAAAAGTAAACAAATTGTTAGGGGCCTTTTTTCTTTTAAAATCATCTCATTCTTGTTTGGATGGCTTTTATCAAAAAAACAAAAGATAACAAGTGCTGGTGACAATATGGAGAAAAGGGACCCCTTGTACACTGCTGGTGGGAATGTGAAGTGGTATAGCTGCTATGGAAAACAGTATGGCGGTTCCTCAAAAAAATTAAAAATTAAACTACCATATGATCCAGCAACCCCACTTCTGGTTACGTACCCAAAAGAATTGAAATCGGGATCTTGCAGAGATATCTGTATTTCTATGTTCGTTGCAGCGAACATGCAACGCGGAGATCTGGAAACAACATAAAGGTCCATCGATGCATGAACAGGTAAAGAAAATGTGGTATATACATACAATGGAATAATGTCCAGCCTTAAAAAAGAAATTCTGCCATATGCCACATTGTGGATGAAGCTGGACGATAGTATGCTAAGTGAAACAAGCCAGTCACTGAAGAATCAATACTTCACGTGTTTATTAGGTATGTTGTATGTTAGGTATATTAAGTATCTAATGTATATTAGGTATACATGTATAGTTAATATCTAAATTATATATTTCTATCTCTGTGTCTAAAATTGCCAAACTCATAGAAGCAGAGAGTAGAATGGTGGCTCTGAGGGATGAAGGGAGGGGAAAATGGGGAGTTGTTGTCCAACGGGTATAAAGTTTCAGTTATGCAAGATGAATAAGTTCTAGAGATCTGATGTACAACATTAGTGCCTATAGTTATCAATACTGAATTGTACACTTAAAAAATTGTTAAGAGGGTAGATCTCAGGTTAAATATTTTTACCACAAAAAAACCTACATAGGAACAAAACCAAATTATGTATTTTTAAATGTACTAAAGCAGAAATGATATGTGCATTGAAAATATCAAAATATTATTTGAATCAAAACAAGACTAGTTTCATCTGATTCCCATCTTTCATTCTAGACATGTAAACTTGGATAAAATACAGCCTCGGTGCTTCATTCAGGCTTCTCCGGTTATACATTAGAAGGAGAAACTAATCCATTACATTCAGTTTCATTCAGCAAACATTTATTGAATGGACCTGTGTAAGTAGTCACTGTATTAGGTGTCACATACTAGAGAGACGTAAGATAACGTACCTATGTTCAAGAAGCTTATAATCTAATGGCGCAGACATGCCTGTAAACAACTAAGCATTATCCAAGGCAGAATGAAACAAGGGCTGTAAGTAGAGATACAAGCAAATCGCTGCCAGAGTACAGAAGAAATAGCATCTTAAATGGATAAGAACAGACTTCAAGGAAAAGTTTTCAGAGAGCCTCTAAGGAAAGTCATTGTCAATAACTAGAGACAGTGGGATAGTTGATGGGTTTAGTGGGACAGGAGGGAGAACAAGTACGCAGGGGTGAAATTGCACAGCATGTTCCAGGAATAGTAAATACTCTAATGAGACTAAGAATATCCAGTCAGCAGAAGCCCTGATGTACCTCTTCTCTCCAATGTGGTTAGATGTTCCGGGAATAGTAAATACTCTAATGTGACTAAGGATATGCGGTCAGTAGAAGCCCTGACAATGTTCATTGTCCAGAGTTATCTATTCACACCCTCGTATTCTTCCTTAATCTTGCTCATCCTGAAGGGCAAAGAATTTTATTTTCTTTTAAAATGTTTTCCCAAGTATGTAATATGGTGATATACCATCTTCTAGGCAATATTCCCCATAAACATGTATTCACATGGGAACACACAAAACTCCATAAGGTTCAAGGATAGATGGTGAAAATTGTCTCCGACTTTCCCTTCTCTGTCTCTCCCTCTGAGCCTCTCTCTTCACCTGGAAGTGAAGCAAATCCATACAGGCCCTATGAAGCACACAGCAGGATGTCCACACTGCCAAGATGGCAAGCAGGTAGAAATGTGGAAAGGATTATTCTAGAAAGAGATTTAAACCTTGACTAAGAAATGTGGATTTTAAGAAATAAAAAGTTGGGAATTGAGGTCCCAGATACTGAAAAGATTGCTGTTCCACTCCACCTCTCTTTCTCTAATATCCTGGTTTGGAAAGCAAACCTGGTCTGTAGATAAGCTTCAGTTCAATCTTAAAGGAGCCATCAGAGAATCTCTTTGCCCTCCCCATACCCGCCTTGTAGGGAATATCTGCTGTTTTCCCTCCCAGAATCAATTTTCACTTTGTTCTAGGAAGAGCTCCTAGATTTTCTTTTAGGCAGCTTCCTCTCATAGCTTAGAAGTATTTGAGAAAATGAAATCAGTGCTTGGCTGGTGACTGAAAAGAGGACATGTATAAACTGCTTTAAGGCATGATGTGAGTTTAAGGTTCAATATTCCACTGGAAGAATACATTGCTACACACTATTTTTCCCCTTTCATTAACTGGTTACTAAGGTTGCTTTTATACCCCAGAGTTTTATTAACTGTTATTAATAGGATAACCCTTAAAAAACAATTCTGAGTAGCTAAAGAAATGATTTGCTCTCCAAGGGGAAATAGGAATTGCTTTCTCCTCTCTTCAATACACCTGTTGTTCAGGTTAGGATGGAGGTACATCCAACTGCAAGAGACGCATCTCTTAGCTGCCCCTCATGCTGTTGCTGCAAAGATAATTTCACAAACCACATTTTTAACACCATGACTTTGACCCCAGAATGACTGCCATAATATTTTGACAAGATTTCTTGTTAAAGTATTCACTCTTCAACCCCAGCTAACGGCTTTTTTAATATACACCTTCCTGTCTCTAATAATGGTTTAAAAAAAAGAGAAAGAAATAATAAGTTTTCTTCTTAGCTATTCTAGTCTCATTTTCCACTTCTGTAAGATGAGAGAACAGACAAGGTGATTTATAGAGTCCCTTTGGCTCTAATAATCCATGATTTGAAAACACACTAAGCATTTCAGTTGACAGCCCAGTCAGGTAGAATGACCTCTAACCCTTCATTACCATTCAGAGAGCAAATCTGTCATTCAGTGTGTAGATGAATTTGCATAAGACAAGCTGGCATTGTCTCGCCAGAACTTGCAGAGAGAAAACTGAAGTCTGAGACCACAGAGCATTATATAAACGAGTATCTGTGGAGCAAAAGCACCAGGATTCATAGGCATAGAGCTAAAAGGTAAATTTTAGATGGGAGGGCACTGTCATTTCCTCTGTAAATGTTAAGCAATTCTTATAAATCCCATTTAACAAAAAGACACAATCATAATGACATTTCCTAGGAATCCTATAAAAGACACAAAGCACAACCAGCCCTTTGTCAATGTCTTCTATATTATAATATTAGTGATTTAATGAAATTTGAAGTTGACAGTAATAGTCTCATAATAAGACATACTTTAAATCAATAAAAGAAAAGTGAAATGAAATAAAATCTAGAACATATGCCTGGTATTTTAAAGGTACATTCTTGTAACCTATCACAGGAGTCAATTATTCTGACGCATTGTATTCATGTATGCATATTAGTGCATGTAAGACATGCACTAAATTAAAGGCTTCAGCTTGAGTCATGCAGTAGGGACCTCTACCCTCTAGATAGACTATGAGTTCTACAAGCCCTGGAAGTTTATCTGTCTTGATCCTCACCAAAACAGTGCCTGGCGAGAAAGAAGAACATGACAGATTAACGAGTAAACCTAGAAGACACATTGTTACAAACATTCACTGACAACCCTCATCCCTACTTCACCCAGATAACGTAACATGTCTCTTATATGTTCTCCCCAAAATATCCTGCACTTCCTTTGTTACAGCCCTGGTACTTCACAATAATTCTTGTTTCATTGGCTGTATTTTCTGCTATAGAGTAGGCTCAGAGAAGTCATTTTCTCTGGTCATTTTCTTCACCAGTCATATCCCCAATACTTATCACCAATCCTTAGCATAAAAAATTCATTTCATAAGTGTATTCACGCAAAGAAGAGAGACGGTGGAGGGAGGACAGATGAAGAGATAGAAGGAAGGATGAACCACTTTTTCAAGGAGTTTAAAAGATTATTCAGTATCTAATACTGGTTGAACAAGATAACCATTGACGTCCCTGAGTTTTTCCCAAGGTAAGGCCCAAAAGAGCTATAACAGGATAAATTTCTAAATTAAAGCCCTAAATTAGATTCTAAGAAGCCAATTGGAGTCTCAGGATCCAAACACTTGGTGTTTTGTCAGACATTTGTCACAGGGCACTGCTCACATTAAGGTCAAAGACAATACCAATCACTTGCATGAAAAATGTTCAAATAGTTCAAATATTTTTGTTTGCAGGCTCTGCAGAAAATTCTGTGTTTCTTTTCTCCTTGAATTTGTATTTCTCTTCCCCATCTTGATGGTGTGTTATCTTTATATATTTTTTTATACTTGAAAGTCATTCATTATCACCATCTTATAGTTCTCTGCAACAAAATATAGAAATTTATTTTTAATTTCTTATGAACACAAGACTATACATTTTATTTGAATTAAGAATTCATTAAAATTATTACTGATATAAAATTAATAAAAATAATCTACATATATGTACATATATACATTTAAAAGATGAACACAAACAAACATATAAAGTAAAATTATAAATTCGAGAAGTAAAACTTTATTGGGACTATATCTCTTACTGAGAAGGGGAAATTTATAGTGTCCTGATTAGAGGAATTATTGAACTGTCCCTCTGTCTTCTGTCCTGCAGGACAGAAGTCCCAAGGCCATGCCCCATAATAAGACTCCTGATGGGTGAAGGTAGGCTTTTCTTTCAGAGTTGGGTGAAGAGGTTTTATGGAAGGAGAGGTGGCAAAGACAATGTCCACCTCAGATAAATGATCAGATAAATCAGTTTCAGAAAATAGTATGTATGAAGGAGATTATCTGGAAAGTAATTTCCCTTAAAATGACCCACCACTGTAACCCCTGGAAAGTCTTTTGTACCCCAGTCTGAGGACCACTGCCCTTCACCACGCTGTGGGAAAACATCTAATGCTCTCATCCTCTTATAAGTATTTCTCACTCAGCAGTCTCCCTCACTCTCTTCACTGCAATTCAGAGCCCCTGTTCTGAACTCCAGACCAGCATTTCCAACCCCCTGCATGGCAGTCCCACATGCACACATACCTGACAACTCATACTCCACCACATGTTCCCAGATAAAATTATCCCTATCCCAGCTCCCCAAAGAAGCTACCCTATCTCTTATATTTTCTATTTCACACAATGGCATCAGAAATCTTCCAGAAACCCAATCTAAGAAAATATCAGTTAACTTTGACTTTTTATTCACATTATATCCTCCCTCCCAACTCATGACTAAATCCTGTTGATTTGCTTCTAAAATAAAGCAATCCCTTCCTTAACATTTCTACCATACTTTCTCATAATTTCTTGCCTGAACTAACTGGTCTCTATCCGTCACAGAGAATTCAAATACCATAGTATCATGGCTTTCGCACCCTGGTTTATGCAGGGTCCTCAGCCTCAAATGTCCCTCTTTCATTGCTCATCCTTTAAAGGATAGCTCAACTCTACCTTCTATATGAATTCTCCTTGATCCCAACTACAATCTCTGATTCTCACAACCTTTTACTAGTATCTTATGTGATGGAGGATATATTTTTAATGTATGAATATCTCTACCTTTCCCATCATCCTGCCTCCCAAAGAAGATCTGAATTTTCTCTCTGTTTCTCCCCTACCCCCAATCTCCAAGGATTTGAAGACTGGTTTTGGGGAGCTTTGTAAAGATAAAAGGACAAGAAACTCTTGGACTGGACCATGGAGAGAGATTTTTAAGGAGTGTAGATAGAGAAGACTGCCAAAAGAGCTGTAGGATGTAAGAGAAGATTGAAAATACAGTGGGGGAATTTTAAAAGAAAGTATTTTCATGGACTGTGATTCTACTTTGTGATGCTTGAAAAATACAAATAAATAATTTGAGTTCTTGTGAAACTTTTGCACTTACATCTTGTTTTCTGGAATGGGTTTCTTTGATAGTGACACTTCTCTAAGACTAGACCATGTGGATGATAAGGTTAACAGGGTTATATTTTCTGGAAATGCCAACCAAGATGTGGGATGACTTTAGGATGTGGACCCTGCTCGCTCTACCCTGGATTAAAGGAGTCATTATAAATCTGAGGCTGAGGGGCACTTTGACCTACACAAGTCTAACTGTTGGAATTATGGTATTAAAAAACTTCAATTATATCCAAGACATGAATGTGACTAATAACATCAAAAACTTGAAGAATCGTCATGGAAATGACAATAAAATCAGAGTTCCAAATTATGGACAAGAGCACTGCTCAAGAATAATTTTACCAATCAAAGAACCGCACTTTACAAGTCTAATAAACTGAGGATATCTAAATACTGACCTCAGAAAATAGCAAACTGAAAATTGATTCTTACTGCAACATCCTTAGATACCTAGTTTTTGAAAAGATGGAGTGAATTTTGAACACTAAGATGAGGTATATGTCATATCGGCTTGGATTGGTTCAAAGCCTGCCTGGTTCTATAGGTAAAGACTGGGTCCCAAGGACATGACTATGGCTGTCGTACTTACATTAGACAAGTGTTGGAGCCACTAGACAGGTACGCAGTAGACAGGTGTTGCAATCACTGAGACAGGTACTTGCTACCAGAAACTTGTGAAAATTATGAGAAATACTATTCCAGAGTCTGGAGATACAAAGAGATGTAGGTGCTCTGGACTAATATTTTGCCACCCTCTATAAAGACTAACCAAAGGGAAGAGTAACTGGACAACAATTATTAATATGTGAATATTCCTAAAAATGCTGCTAAAGATGTGCATTATACAGGACTCTTTCCACTTCAAGTGGCAGAAAATCAGCTTAAACTATCTGAAGCGAAAAAAGATGGGAGTTATCAGTTCATGTAACTGGAAAAGTCAAGGGGTGCCTCAGCCTCAGACACTGCTAGACCTAGAGGTTCATGCTGCCAGCAGTTTATTTTTCTCCCCATTTTCCAGATCTGCCCTCCTTTTTAGTCATCTTCATTCTGCAGGCAGCCTATTGCATCCAACCAGGGAAATGGATGCTGGCAATTCCACCCTATGATCCTTACAGCTTGTGACACACAAGGAAGAAAGGGTCCATATACCCATCCTCCCAGAGGGCCTTTGATTGACCCAGCTTCGGACATGTGCATGTCCTTGAACCAATGATTTTGGCCAGTAGAATGAGGGAGTCTGCTGGCCAGTCCTGTAACCCCTTTATTTCTGTGGCTAGTTGGGGATGGTGTGATCTCCACAAACCACCTGATACATGCTCCCCACAGGGAGAAGTTCTGTACCAGAGAAGAAGGGAAGGGAAGCAAGCCAGAAACCCCACATTGTAGCTATCACAGGCCCCTGTGGGAGAATTCTGTCTTTGCTGGCTGCGTGTCTTTTCCTTCTCTGTTCTCAGAGATTGATCTTCTCTTGCCAGACTGTTTCTTCTGGATTTTTGTTACAAAGTCAGTACATAAGAGAGAATGGGGAGAAAGATACAAGGTGTGCAGGAGGGTTATTTGGGGCAAGCTTGAAAAGAGAGAGACGAAGAGTTGAGACTGTGTGAGGAAAATGGATGAGAGATAAAGGAAGTATTTAAAGTACTGCTTTAGATTATGTAATGTCTTTCATGTGGTTTGAGAAAATAAGTAAAGAGAAAGCTATTCTGAATTACTGTTGGGTTTCTAAATTATTCCTTTGACCACTTCAATAGGATTAGATCCATTATTGCACAAATACTATATTCTAATTGTGTTTGCACATCCATCTCCCCCACTAGATCAAAGTCTCCTTGAAGATAATAGTTATATCTCATACATTTCCACAGTGCTTTGCACACAGAAAAGACTCAGAAGTGTATTTGTTAAATGAATGACAAGTTCATGATGTATGATTTTTCCACTCTCAAGGCACTCCAATAAAGTGGGGTCTTCAAATTTTCAAAAATACTAAAGAAGGTGTTTCCATGGCCTCAGATTATAACCCTGCCTTTAGGTAACAAGAATTCCCTTTGTTACTTTCATAAATTCATTCTTAAGCATTTTCTCTCTTCACCTAATATCAAGATAGGTAAGACAATAATAATCTTTCAAAATCACAGAATCAAAATAATTCGGGCAAAGAAGAGAACTTGAAATACTGAAATCAACTCCTTAACTTGACAGAGAAGGAAATTAGATCTCTTTTTATTTTATTTATTTATTTATTTATTTATTTTGTGAGGAAGATCAGCCCTGAGCTAACATCCATGACAATCCTCCTCTTTATGCTGAGGAAGACTGGCCCTGAGCTAACATCTATTGCCAACCCTCCTCCTTTTTTTCCCTTTTTCTCCCCGAAGCCCCAGTAGATAGTTGTACGTCACAGTTGCACATCCTTCTAGTTGCTGTATGTGGGACGCTGCCTCAGCATGGCCGGACAAGCGGTGGGTTGGTGCACGCCCGGGATCCGAACCCGGTCCGCCAGTAGCGGAGCACGCGCACTCAACTGCCAAGCCATGGAGCCGGCCCTTTTTTAGTTAAATTATTTGTTCACCCAAATAGTTATTCAGTGCCTAAAACAAGGACTTGAGTTCCTAAACTTCAGTTTCAAGACTATTTCCATACATCATCTTGTCTCCTAAACATTACACCTTCTTAAAGACACATTCAAACCTCTTCTCTTCATACCAAATAAGCATAACTATCCCTGCATTCCTCATGGTTACTTATATACAAAATGTGTGTGAATAATATGGTAGAATAAAAACACAGCTTTGGAGTCTGACAAGTCTTGAGTCTGCTTCTTTAAAGCTGTATGATTTGGTGAAATTTTGTTTACCTATAAAATGAGTGTAATAATACCTATGGTTACTGGGTATCTATAAAGTACTGAATTGTGAGCATTGAACAAGATAAAACCTAACATAGACCCTGAACAAGTATTAGGAGTTTTTTCCCACCAAACCCACACCCCCATCCATAGCCAAATAACATTTACGAAACACACTGAAATATATAGAGTTCTATGCCAGAGGTTACAATTTTAGCTCAATGAAGAAAATTTGCTTGGAAATTGGAATATCAAGAGACTTAGGTACTCTATCTTAAATTAACCATTCTTCAAGTTAATAATACTTCTTGGCTAACTCATAGTCCCATAATACTAATGAAATGAAATGTACTTTAAATGTACTCTTGTCACGAGAATGTATTAGCACCAAAGAAGTGCGGGAGCCCAGACCGCAAGAGTCTTATGGGATTTACTTAAAAGACAAAGTTATTTTGTCAGCGAAAGAAGTCGAGATTAGAAACGAAGTAACAATTCCCTTTTCCAAACATTGCCACCTAATTTACAATACCATGGCAGCAAGGAGAGTAGTCTTGCAGATAAAAAGTAATTTGATAAAATAATGGCTGCCACTTTTCTACTGCAATTGCTCTGCAATATAATTTATAGGGACTATACTTATCCTCTTCTAGATGACAGGTAATGGAAAAAATTTTAGCAGCAAACCTTGATAGCAGGCTAAGACCATTTGGATCAGTACAACTAAGTCATTTTTAACTGCTTCCTCAATTATTTTTTTCAACTTTTACCCCATTTCATGAAAAAGAAGGACAAAAGTTGATGATAAAAAAAATCTCTGCTCAAACTTGAGATTTTTAGATTAAAAATAGCTATAAAATGATTTTGACTCTATATTGTAAGGATATTGATGCATTTTCTACATTAAGATGATCAGAAATTAGTCTACAGTTTATCATCATGAATATTAAAATATGCAATATGGAGTTACATATACAGCTTTTCTGAAAATGAAGCTCACAGGTTTTTTTTTAATTGACTCTGTTCCTTATGTGTTTCAAATAAATTCTGAAGTAATTTAAAGATTATCACAGAATTTAAAGTGTGATACTTAAGAATAAAAGAGAAACAGACCACCTAAAGGATGCAGGTAGAATTTTGCTTTTAAGTATCTGAGTTGAGTTGATTAAACTTCTTGAATACTAAATTTAGCTGTTGAGTCTCTGGAATCAAAGAACATAAATAATAGACAATTGCAATAACTTTCATTTTCAGCCTCTTACATCATCCTTTTCCTCACATTTTATATGGATCCTAATTTCTTCTTTATTATTTCAATTACTCTTTGTATGGATCTTATCTTGATTTTGGAATTTTGTAGGGTAAAATTATAAATGGATAATTTAAATCTTTGATCTTTAATCTCTTATACTGGTAATAAGTCAGGATGCCACATCTCTATGCAAGATAATAGAAAAAAGATCATTTAAACACCAAAAGTTGAAAGTTTCAACTATTGAATAAGTTAAGAAGTGAAAAATTGTATTTATAAACATGTAGTAAAAATGCCAACTCAGATTTTGCTATCAATGTTTAGCCATTCCTTCTGGTAATTTCTAAGCATGAAATCTAACTTCTTAGAAACTGCTCTAGTTTCTAAATAGCCATTTACTCCGTTTTCTACATAGTCAAAGAAGCTGTCATCATTTTTTATTCAAAGGACAACTACACAATCCCTCTAAAAACACTATTCCAAAATATTTAGATAAAGATACATATGTTTGTTCTTTCAACAAATACTCAATGGGGACCTTTGGTGTTCTAGGCACCATTCTAAAAGCAAGAGATTCACTAGCGAAGTTGCCTTCATGGAGCTTCCTTTTATTCTAGTGGAGACAAAAATAGTAAATATGGAATATAAGTGGTAAGTACTCTGAAGAAAAGTAAGCAGCACAGAAAAGAGAGAAATATAGGAAATATTTTAGATATTATTAAATTTCAAATAGTTTAGATTATTTTCCAGGGTGACCAGAGAAAACATCTTTGAGGAGAAGATGTTCCTTCATTCCTGTTGGTGAGAATGTAAATTAGTGCAGCCACCATGGAAAACAGTATGGAGGTTCCTCAAGAAATTAAAACTAGAAGGGGCTGGCCCGGTGGTGCAGCGGTTAACTACGTGCACTCCTCTTCCGCGGCCCGGGGTTCGCAGGTTCTGATCCCGGGCGTGCACCGACGCACCGCTTGTCAAGCCATGCTATGGCGGCATCCCACACAAAGTGGAGGAAGATGAGCATGGACGTTAGCCCAGGGCCAATCTTTCTCAGCAAAAAGAGGAGGATTGGCATCAAATGGTAGCTCAGGGCTGATCTTCCTCACAAAAAAAAAATTAAAACTAGAACTATCATATGATTCAGCAATTCCACTTCTGGGTATTAATCTGGACAAAATGAAAACACTAATTTGAAAAGATATATGAACCCCTATGTTCATTGCAGCATTATGCACAATAGCCAAGATATAGGAGCAACCTGTGTCCATTGATAAATGAATGGATAAAGAAGATGTGAGAAATCTATATAATGGAGTATTATTCAACCCAAAAAGAATGAAATCTTGCCATTTGCAACAACATGGATGGACTTAGAGGGTATTATGCTAAGTGAAATAAGTCAGGCAGATAAAGACAAACGCTGTATTATTTCACCTATATGTGGAATCTAAAATTTAAAACCAACCAACAAAACAAAACAGAAAGAAACTCATAGATACAAAGAACAAATTGGTGGTTGCCAGAAAGGAGGGGGGTGGGAGGATGGGCAAAATAGGTGAAAGAATTAAGAGGTACAAACTCCTAGTTATAAAATGAATAAGTCACAGGAATGTAATGTACAGCATAGGGAATATAGTCAATAATATGGTAATAACTTTATATGGGGACAGATGGTTACTAGAATTGCCATGGTGATCATTTCATAATATATACAAATGTCAAATCACTATGTTGTACACCTGAAACTAATATAATCGTCTATGTCAACTACACTTCAATTAAAAAAATACAATTTGAGGAAATGATAATGCAATTGTTTCTAAGCTAATAGAGTTTGAAATGTATCTCAAAACCTTTGTCCATAATTTCAGTGTAATAAAATAATCCCCATTCTGAGAGAAGCATAAAAATAGAACTAATTTAAGTTAATAGTTTGGCAAAGATCAGGGCTCATCACTCAAGAAAGATTTTGTGTGGGTTTTCTGCCATGTGATCTTCTCTTGGAGTTTTGTTCAACTTGACCTGTAAGAAACTCTGAGGGAAATGAGGATGAACAAGCCTAACTATGGTGGAGGTGCTAATGGACGGTTATGTGAAGAGAGAAAGCCTGTCATGTGTATACCTCAGCAGAACTCTCAAGGTTTTCTGGAAAATTTATAAACAACTAAAATTGTTTTCTCTGGTACCCTAGTCGACCATCTCAAAAAAATTTCCAGCCTGACCTTTCTACTATTTGCCAGATAATTACTTTATCCAAAAAAAAAATGTGCAAACAAGATTTTTCATTCCCAGATTAACTATAGTTGTTCTTATTTTTAAATTCCCCTCACCCCTCTCTTTTAATCCTAATTTTGCCTTTGTCCCTTGACTCCATCTACCAACTCTCCCTAACATTTGAGTGTACAATTTTCATTCAAAATATCTTTGAGAGTGCAAATGATGCCCAGCTAAATATCTCTGAGTTATTCCCAGGTTAATCTGGGCTTTGAAATATTGTTCTTAATTTTGATTGATCCTTCAAGAATCTGATGGAAGTTATTGCATCTCTACCCAAAAGATACAACACATCCATACACAACCAACTTTACACAGATTCACAGGCTTCCTGAAGCATCCTCTTGTGTCCATATACACTAAATTAAGAGCCCCCAGCTGATACGGAGTTATAGACTACTCCCATGCCACCCACAAAAAATTTTAGATCCATTTACAGGTCAGACAGACACAAACTTACCCTTGAAGTCATTTATAAATATTAGCCCTTCCCATTCTGCTCTAACTTGAAGCCATACAACAGGCACAATGTCTCCACATCTGTCACAAGCCTGTCTTGAACACCTGATAAGACCTGCCTTCTTAGAGAATGTAATGTGTTTAAATTGTTACCTGAGCCAACTAAGCCTTTGAATGACTTCTATTGATTTGCTTATGACATTGTCAAGATAGTTTTGCCTAATTGTTCTGTTTTCCTGTGGGATTTTGCCAAATAATAAAGTCAGTATTATCAACTCTGTGTCTTTAATCAAGTCTAATTGTGGCATATCTACTCTTTGTTTCACATAATTAGAATTGCTTCTTTCAGACAACATCACATGTGAAGCATTATCAGAGCCCAAGAAATTCTCCAAAGAAAGGACAAGATCCACATGGTGTCTTAGCAGCCTTATCTCTCACAGCCCTACCTTTCCAATTTAGCACATAACCAGCTTGATGGCAAGATGTATAAAATTTAAATAGAAAAATGATCATTTTACATGCTCTCCAATATCATGATACATTTTGAGTAAACTCAATAAGTTGACATTGTATTAAAGAAGTTCAGTAAGTTGGCATTGAATCTATATAGTGAATATGTGCCCATGTTAAAGTTAAGATGTCTCTCTCAATACCTGACAAAAAATTGTTGAGATGACCACAGTACCAAAAGCCCTCAGCCAGGTCGCTTAGCAAAACTCCGTGTGGAGGATCTATTCTCTACAGCTTCAACATGTCTAGTGACAGCTTTTGTCTGTACTATCTTGCCCAGAATGATTGTATGACAAACAGTATTGGAAGCTAAAGTTAGTCTCTCCCTCTGGGACACAGGGCAGATTTTTTTTAGGATAAGAATAATAAAAAGATGTCTTTCTCTGGAACAAATATTAGCAAAGTGGCTAGCATCTTCTTTATAAGACTGAGGCTCAGGATTCCTCAGCTGTCACACAGACCCCCTGTGTGCACACCATTTATCTAGGCCACTCCACATCACTCCACAGAACTTAGTGGACAAGAGGAGCCAATGAGAACATGAAGCTCAAGCTTCTTGCTCTGCCATGAGTAATAAATCCTTTGTCTCTGATCTAGGAGTCTCGTGTCTTCTTCTAAAACTGTGGCAGACTAACTTGTTAGCTTGTAAGCAGGCTGAAATCTCAGACTCTTCACAGTTCTTGACATTAAGCTAAGTAAGCAAAGCCGATGGGAAAGAAAAGAGTACTTAAGGACTTCTACAACTGGCCAAGATAGAGTAATGAGACAAATTTATCCTCTTACCTAAAGCAACTATAACACTAGGAAAACATATGAAAACATGGTGTTAAGACATTTGGACATCAGGCAGTATAGAGTAGTGATCTCTGAGAGACGGGAAACAAAGTGCCTGCAAGAATTTCCAGTCTGCAAGGAGAAGAACCCCAGAAGAACCCAACAGTCCCCCCAAGTTAAGGAGATAGAGTTTAGGAACCAAGGCAATTAAGTCTGCAAGGCAGAGTACAGGAGAGGAGGGAGCTGCACAGAGAACTCCAGAGATCTGCAGATTCCTCTCCAGTCACCAACTGAGCACTGATCAGGGCGTGTGTGTGAAGAAACTACCAAAAGTAGAGAAGGAACTACCCTGGAGCTCACACAGGGTGAGGAATACTTTGTGTTCCTGATAGTCAGAGTGGAAAACTCATAATTGATGGAGCACTCACAAGAGCTTTGCCTCATTAGTAGGGAAAGGTATCCCAAGCTAAGGATTGCTCTGGACCCATCCAAGCCTCAAAAGGATAAAACCATTTCCGAGTAACTTAGCTACCTCCCAGAACAAGGCTTAAGAATATTTACAAGAATACCAACGTAACCAGCATCCAACAAGGAAACACTCACAGTGTCTGGCATCCAATCAAAAGTCACCAAGCACACAAATGTAATATTATATGCTTCTTCAAGGTAGCTTTTGGTATTTGCTTCAAATTGCTAATAAATACTTACTTCATTTTTCTATTTAAAGAAAACTTTAGGGGCTGGCCCAGTGGCACACCAGTTAAGTTCGTGCACTCTGCTTCGGCAGCCCGGGGTTCACAGGTTTGGATCCTGGGTGCGGACCTACACATCACTCATCAAGCCAAACTGAGACAGTGTCCCACATAGAGCAACTAGAAGGATGTACAACTATGACATACAATTATCTACTGGGTCTTTGGGGAATTAAAAAAAAAGGAAAAAAGGAGGAAGATTGGCAACAGATGTTAGCACAGGGCCACTCTTCCCACTCCAAGAGGAAAACTTTGGTAGGATGGATTTCTTAAAGTTTCTTAGTTCAAGTCCTAAAATTCCATCCAAAAACCCAAATTACACTCCTCAGCTGAACTCTGAGAAGCATACCAAGCTCACCACTGAGAGCAGTAAAATAGGAGAAGCATGTCATGCCACGACAGTCCAACAAGCTCTTTTAGAATCTGCCACAGTGTTCAGAAAAAGAGACTAATACATCATATGACAAAATGGAAATGCTACCTGACTCCTTTTTAAGTCTGGATGGACTCAGTCTTTAAACAGACTTCAAAAACCATCCATTCTGTTTCTACAGTGAAAGAGTAGACCGTGTTGTTGATTGTGTATAATATCACTATAAACAGAGAGATGTGTGGTGATGGATCACCCTGAACGTGGCAGATGAGTAAGTGGCAGCTTCCCTTTCTCCAGAAAATAACATCCTAAATTCTTTTTTATGCTAGAAGAAAAACTCATGGGTCTTTTAATGCCTAGTCAGCTTTCCATGTTGGCTTGACTTGCAAGGGTAAACTAGTTTCATGGCTTGAGCTAGTTCTCATCCCCAGTATTGAATCTCTGCTTACATAAGTGTTTTTCTGTGATCCGCTATAATTGCAACCGTCTCCGTGCTACTGGATTATCAGCATTGACATGAAATTTGTGCTGGATAGAGATAATGCTCTCTGTCTTTGCAATTTGGGCAGTTTAGTTCCTTCCCTAAACAGAAAGATAATTAAAGGAAGGCAAACATGAAAGAAACATGTCCAGGGCAAGCACCTCCTCATCAAAGAGATTAGACCGTATTAAGAACACATCAGCTAGCTGAGGAGTTTAGAATCATGTTCTAAGAAGATAGTTGACAAATGCAAACCCTAAATCTCTTTTCCGGTGGCTACAGACTGCACATAGACTCTGCCCAGACAATTTGAAAATGCAAGTCATTTGCTTAAAAGGAGAGTTAACAGCTCAGCACAATCTAGCACCACTCCTGGAAAATGTATTTGAAGCGTGTGCCAACATTTGTGCCCCAAAAGGCGGGGGGAATGCATTTGGGGGCATTCTTATCTCATATGCAGATTCAGACCACAGAAATCTACATTCCCAGAATACTAACCCACAGAATAAGCATTAACCATGCCTAGACAAAAATACTGTTATGGTAGTCAAATGACTAGCTCACTCCCTCTCCATCCATACCTGCAGATTCAAGAAGAATGCTCATTTTTATTACCATTTGAATAGAAAACCAAACTCCTATTTCAGTAGCCAAAACACTGGTCCACTTTGAGTCTCAAGAGCCATCATTAAAATTGACACTAATTGGTGTTATTGCTGACAGCACAGAGTGACAGGGCAGGCTCTGCAGAAGAAGCACCAATCACCCCTGGGAGTGTATGCCAGCTTACTCACGGATGGAAAAATTCAGGTAACCCCATGCTGAGCCTGCCCTTGTCATTCATGCTCTGTGAAGACAAAGGATGACAGGATTTTTGATCCAGCACTTCTTCCAAACAGTGTTCACTGTTTTTGCCTCTGTGCACATCGCCTCCCTTCCCAAGCTGAACCGATGAGTAGGTATTCAAAGGCAATGAGAGCTTGGCTCTGATCAGTGATGCATACATGGCAGATGCTGAGAGGCCCACGGCAGTACTCACAGCCGTGTTTGGGTGTTATGACAGGAGCTCAAGACTGTGATGCTAATGAGGCTCGTACAACAGATTGCACGTGCCAGCCCAAAGAAGCACCACGCGCCTGAGCGACAGGAATCTTCTTGGGTTCCACTGTTACTCACTCATGGTGTACACAGCAAAACTCATCTCACTGCTAATTCTGTTTTATTCACATGCTTTCTATCTCCTCTTAAACAGCACTCAGCTTCTTCCTACCATAGTCCTCATATTTCATACCTACATAACTGCTGTTGAACTGAAACAGTGGATCAGAAAATTTGCATTATAAATCCTAAAGAACAGAGACTTTTTTTGCACCTACTCATAAGAACAGAAGAATTTGTTCCTGTTAGGGCATGATCCAGAATGTTCATCTTGAGACAATTTATACACAGATATAATCATTAAATTAAACAGAGAACAAAAACAGTCTTAAAAACATCTTCCATGTACAAAATGGAGATTTTTGAAGTAGGAAAGGAAAGGAGAATAATTTCAAAATAAACTATTGAACAGCCACTGAAAAAATAGAGATGCATGAAGGGAAACAAAAAAATGCATAAATATAGGGTAGTACCTTGAAAAGGAAAAGTGTAATATATGTGTGTATGTACCCTTTTTGCCTTATCTTGAGCTCATTAGAATAGCATAGATTTCACAGGTCATTTCAGAAATCATTCTTTTCATCCAAGTGCCTCCATACATAAAACGGCAGATGAGGGGAATGAGATGCTGTTAATACTGGGGTTTACCACTTGTTTCCAGTACACTGCACAAGCATTGGGAATTTGGAGGGTATGTCCTTATTAGCAAAATCATCTCAATAAGTGTAGAGGAAACAGAGTAAGTTCTATTTATCCAAAAATAACAGTCAGCTAATCAAATTTGGAAGAGGATTTCACTTTCACATTAATTGTCAAGATAGGATCATGCTAAATCCGGAGATGGAGAGAAGGTCATGTTGAATCTGTGTGTCTTGAACTCATCCACTCAGACCCCATCCAGAGGTAGGAGTTATACCAAAACATGAGACCACCATTCAAATAAAGTAAGTTAGCCACAACAGTTAGGAATACCTTAAAGGACCAAACTCATAACAAAAAGATGCACAGTGGAACTTTATATTCAAAATAAATATTCATCAAAAAAAAAAAACTATTAGAGAGAAATATATCTGACACTCTACATACGTGAAGAATGAAAGTGATTTTTCAAATGTGATTATCAGCACAGCTGGATTAGAAATTTCCCATTACTCAGTGATAGATGAAAATTAATGGTATTATGTTGCTTTAGTACAGCAACACCCAAAACAAAGAGAGCCGGCATTGTCTATGAACCTCTTAGAAAAATGAGGAAGATATAGGAAATGAGACGTTAAATGCCTTTTCTGAATTTTTCTTTTGTATCCCATACAGTACCTTACACATCCTTTAATAGATCCTTGTTGAGTAACGATAAAGTCCTTAGAATGGCATAAAGGGCTCTACCAAGCAAGCTAAAATGATTCCCGTCAGAAAAGGAAAATTATAGATTCTAAGGTTCTGACCAAATCTTAAAGATCAGAATTCAATCTTTCACTTATTTGATTGGAAAATTTAGGCCTAGCATGGTAAAGGATTTTCCCGAAGGTCATTCAGTTAGCCTGCTAGAAATGTTCAGTCCCACCAGGGATTCCAGTTTCCTTTGCTTTTACCGTATGCCAGGACTCTGCAAGACACTGTCAATACAAAGGTAGTGGGCTACCTATCATGCCTTCATGAGAATGACAATCTTTGCAGCAGGTAGACATTTAAAATAGCTGCTGTGGAGTGAATTGTGTCCCCTCAAATTTCATATGTTGAAGCCCTAATTCCCAGTGTGACTGTATCTGGAGATATGGTCTCTAGAAGGCAATTAAGGTTAAATGAGGTCGTAAGGGTGGGACTGTGGCCTTATGAAAAGAATAGAGATTTCTTTTTTTCTCTCTCTCTGTCTCATCAATTGAGGATACAGTAAGAAGGTGGCCATCTGCAAACCAGGAAGAGAGACCTCACCAGAAAATGAACCCTGCTGGAACCTTGATCTTAGACTTTGCAGCCTTCAGAACTGTGAGAAAATAAATTCCTGTTGTTTAATCCATCCAGTCTATAGTATTTTTTATGGCAGCCTAAGCTAACTGAGACAATAGCTATACCAATGTGTAATAAAAGGGAGTGGACAGCATTACCCATAGGCTTCATTCCAGACCTTGCAGGGAGCAAGCACCAAGGCTGCAGGGATCCAGACTGAGAAGCTCTCCCTGATGATGCACAGAGCTAGATAGAAAGGGTAAGACTTCAAGGCAGCAAAAAGGAGGAACAGTTGAGACAAACCACCCAATCTCAAAAGCAGGCCCAACTGAAGCACTAATGAAGATGCATCCTATTGAAATATGCAGGTCGGACATCCACATTAGCATGAATATTTATTGAGTGGCTTCTTTAGGCAGACACCAGGGATATAGCAGTGATAATTCAGGCAAGGTCCCTGCCCACGGGATCTTACCTCCACAGGGGAAGACAATCTGAGTTGGCTACCATTGACCCTAGTCTTCCCTGAGAACCCAAGGAATTCTACAGATTGGCCCTAAAATATGTCTCTTTCTATCTTCTTCTGTGCTTCGCTTCCAAATGACAAGAACTTCTGATAGTTTTACGAACTTCTACTACAAGCTTCCTCACAACGTCACCTTTGAGGAAGAGGCACTAATTGGGCCAGTCTATACTGATCCATCCCTGTGGATGAGATCTGGGGTCATGAACAAAGTCTTTGTGTCTAAATCTGGCCAAGCAGGCTGGTCACTTAGCTTGTGACCAGGCAATCAACGTGTGCAACTCAAGAGTTGGTGGCTAATCTGTCTACTGCTCAGCCAAAGAAGTCCAAGATGATATTGTTTCCAGATCTCCAAAGAAAATCTCTCAGATAATCACCTGTAAAGTGGAATATTTGCTGAATGTAAGCCAGAAATCACCATTAAATGCATGTGCAAAGGCTGCCATTGGCAGGTCGTTGACTGGCATCTACAAACCCCTTCCGATTGAACCCTGGTGTTTGGTGGACAGGGTCTAGATATGATTTCTGACCACTATGTCGAATGAATGCAGTCAACCAGGAGGTGAACATCAAGAGCATGTTTCAATATTGCACCATTTGGCCACGGCATTTTCAATGCTTGAAGTCAAGACTGTGAATGTTAAGCCTTTAGTCACCCATAAGTTGCCTCTAGGGAGAACCTTGGAGATCTTTAAGAAATCCACGAAGGATTTGAGGTTGAAATCCACGCTCAAGTGCAAACCCCAATAGCCAGAATCCTCATGCTCTCCCTTCGTTCCCACCCTCTCAGCATTTCAGAGACTAAAAATCTGAGCAGGATAGCCTCTGATGAGGAAATTTCTAATAAATGGTAAAAAATAAATTGATATAATGTGTTATAACCAGAGAGCCTTATACAGAAGGGTGGTATGCCTTAAAAATACAATTAGGGACAGCTTTGGGAAACTTGTAGCCAGGATGATGTCTTCATGCAGAGCAAAGTTCAGCAAAGGAGAGCAAAGCAGGCAGGTGCTGGAGATTCTCTTTCTCCCTAGGGTGCCATTGTTGAGCAATGAGGGAAATCTGCTTTTAGGGTTCCTGGTTCTACTGTGTCTGCAGCCAGGACGGGATATCAGAGAAGGGGCCGGTGAGTTCTAAAGAGACAAGTTCATTAAGTTTATTTGAGCTAGAAGCCAATTTTAATGGAACCCTACATCCCAAGGTCTTAAAGGGGCATTGTCAGTAGCTTTAAGGGCTTTTTGATTTGATAATAAAAGGAGACTAAGAGAAGGGATAGGCCTGAATGGAAAAATCAAACAGAATTTTTTGTGAGTTTAGTCAGACTTTTCTTGCGTTGAATGAACAAATAAATTGCCAGGCACCCTGTCAAAACAAAAGTAGAGTGAGGATTATGATAAGCAAAGTATATTGATCTCAGGTCTTCTAGGACAGAGTCCTCTCTAAGGAGCTAACATTTAACTCAGTCCTGAAAGATGATTAAGAGTTAGCCCTTTGAAAGGAGAGTGGGAAGTGGGAAGAATGTCTCAGTCAGAGGAAACATCATGTGCAAAGTTTCTGAGATAATACAAAACAGGGTGCATTCAGGCAGAAAAAG
Organism: Ceratotherium simum simum; assembly: GCF_057802395.1. Classification (NCBI taxonomy): domain Eukaryota; kingdom Metazoa; phylum Chordata; class Mammalia; order Perissodactyla; family Rhinocerotidae; genus Ceratotherium; species Ceratotherium simum. The sequence continues at coordinate 68,512,150 of NC_141900.1, read as the reverse complement.
TTCAAATTGATGCATATGAAAGAGAGAAGGAAAAGAGATGAGGTCAACAATCTGGAACAGGTCCAGGTGGCAGGTCTTACAAGCTGGATTAAGGGATCTTGACTTTATCCTCAGGACAATGGGAAACCATGAAAGCTTTTTAAGTATGAAACTTAAATTATGAAGTTTCATAATGTTGTCCTAACTAAAGAATGTAAAAACGATTTAAGAGGAACACAATTACAACCAGGAAGACAAGTCGGGAGATATTACAGAACTCCACTGAGAGACAATGGCCAGGATAAGAGAGGTGGCAGATGGGGATCTGAAGAGGAGGACAACTGATGTATTAACTACATAATTGACATTTCCTGCTTGAGCAGGCAAATCTTGGAATCTTCTAAGGCAAAACATATTCAAAACCCTACTAATAAGCTTCAGTCTTTCCAAGCTCAATAAAAGGCATAATCATTTTCCTAGAAGTGGAAGTCAGAAACCTTGGAGACAGTTTCTTCTATTTTCCTTATTTTGCCCCCCATAGCCCCTCTTCTCTGCTCTGTTCACAAATCTCATTAATTCTACCTTCAAAATTTATCTTTGATTGTCTTTGTTCATGTTGGAAACAGATTCGGAGAGAAATTTGCATGCAAGAAGTCTATTGGGGATGACCCAGGACAATATCTATGAAGGAGGAAGGAAGCAAGATGGGCAGCGGGAGCAGTTGAGCTGTGATGCAGCTGCAACAGAGGCTTCAGCTAATTCTGCAGGGAGCTCTGGAGCTAGAATGGTTTTTCAGAGTTGTCCCAACTTAAGGCAAAGGTCTTATTCTTCCTCCTCATTGACCAGTTACTGGGTGTGGGGCAACCCAGAAGCATGATCTTGAATGAGGCACTTCTGCTGGGCAAAGGACAAGTCCTGGAGATGGACTAAGTTCTAAGTTGTTAGCAGCCAACAGTCCTAGCAACTGGGAGAATGAGTGCCTCAGTCCTGAAGGGGCATCTTGGTGGCACAGCGCAGTGTCTACCACATCGATGTATATTTAGTTCTTTCTTTACTGCTACCAACACCATTATAAGCCATTATTATCTCTCCTTAAGGCTGTTATAACAGAATACCATGGATTGGGTGGCTTATAAACAACATAAATTTATTTCTCACAGTTCTGGAAGAAGGAAAGTCCAAGGTCAAGTTGCTAGCAGATTCAGTGTCTGGTGATGACCTGCCTCCTCATTCACAAATAGCCATCTTTTCTCTGTATCCTCACATGGCAGAAAGGGCAAGGGAGTTTTCTGGGGTCTCCTTTGTAAGAGCACTAATCCCACTCATGAGGGCTCTGCTCTCAAAAATTAATCACCTCCCAAAGGCCTCACCTCCAAATGCTATCACATTGGGGGTTAGGATTTCAACACATGAATTTGGAGGCAACAGAAGCATTCAATCTATAGCACTTCTTCTTCAACCATTGATCTTCAGTCAATTCTTCAAATTATGTTTTTTCTCTCTTCACAACCTCTACACTGCTCTCTATTACCATTCTAGCCACCCTCCTATACACCAATTCTTGCATGATTGGATCCTCCTCACATTCATACCTGCTTTTGAATGTCACCTTCTCAGGGAGGTCTTAATTAATTACCCTTTTAAATTAGATCTCCTTCTTTATTCTCTGACATAGCACTTTGTGATACAGCAATTTGTAAATGTGCATTTGTATGTGTATTTATTTGTCTTTCTCACTACATTGTCCACTCTGTGAAGTCAAGACCATGAAGATTTATTCATGTTTGTATTCAGAATCTAGCACAGTGCCTGACACATAAATACTTGTCAATGAACAAGCCATTGAATGAACAATGCATCAGGATATATTTAGGACATTCAATCAGCAGAATTCTGCCAGACGTAGTGGGTAATTGGGTGTGATGGTTTAGGGAAAGTGACTCATATGCTTCTGTATTGCGCATTTGGGTGCATCTACAGCGATGCTACAAAAGAAGTGGTTTTGAAGGAGTGGAAGGAAGGTCATCTAAACCTGACTCATCATACCATGTGATTAATATACACTTTATTTCCTACAAATCTGAAAACAAGTGCACTTACCAGACATGCCTCTTTATACTTGAAGGCCACTTCTCTCTTAATAGGCAACTTCCATAACTGAGAGTTCAGTATCAGCAAATACTTTGATCCCGCTTGCTTTCTTCCACTAGACTTTGACAACTCTTAAGGACCCCTCAGCCTTTACTACTGCTCTTAGGATGAAAGCATGAGAATCAGACAAAAATATAGAATTTGAAAGAGAAAGAAGGAAGTTGAATATGGAAAGAAACATATTAAGGGGAGAAGAGCAGCCTAGGAGGAAAATAAATTCTTGCTCCATGAAGAGCAAGAGATGAAGACTCAACTCTGATTTGAGAGTACAGACCCCATGGAAAGCAGCTAATGGCTTCACTAATATTGTCTTTGACCTTCCGCAGACGCTCTGTGCAGGCGTATTTTGTAAGGGAAGCATAAAAGCAGAGCCATCTCCGCAGTAGCAATCTCTCATGCTTCATCTTTTCATTGGTTCCAAATATTTGCATTAAATTTCATATCACAAAGCTGTAGCAGACTGTTTGTACAAAAGACATCTGTGTTTATGTCAACTTTCAACTAACCTTGCTGTTTTAAGTGTGATATTACAGATAATCCCAAACTAAAATCACATATACATGGCTTTCATTATCACATAAATTCTTGGCTGTGGATTTGCCTTTCCTAAGTATATATTCCAGAAGTTATCTCTGATTCAGTAGTGGTTACAACGATCCTCACAGTTTAGAACAGTAAAGAATCTTCCTCATATTACAGATGAGGAAACAGGAGTCCACAGAGTCACTTGCTTCTTCGGTGGTGGAGCCGGAATCCACAATTCTCAGTCTCCTGTTCATTGCACTCAGTGGTAGAACCAAAACTGCATGCATGGACTGCTTCTCATGACCAAGTGATTTCCAAACTTAGAGAGTTACAATACTGCCTTTGGCCTTTTTGACATTACCCCACAAGATGACTTAAATCATTGTTAAGAAAAATTTTAAAACAATTTCAGATAACTGAAAGGGTACAATAGTACACCTGAGAATTATAAATTGTGCAGTTACTGTTCATTTAGTCCCTAAATTCATGCTTAGCTCTTCTCCTCCCTGCTTGGTCACTGGAAGACTGGTCTGATGGCCCACATCATCTGAGCTCCTTTGCGGCCCGGCTTATGTAGGGCTTGGCCAACAGCCATCACCAGAAGGAAACCAGAGGTTGGGAGGAGAGAGAAGTCAGCATATTTCTTCACCTTACGTTTTATGCTTTGGACTACATTTCTGTCAGTTACATTCATCCAGGACTACAATTAATATTATTCAATCCCTTCTCCAAATTTCCAGCTCTCACAAGGCTCAAGCAATACTATTTTGCCTTCTAGCAACTTGAATGGCTTCCTTTCTTGCCAGTTTCTGGGTGCCTCCACGTCCCTTGTTTGCCTCCTTAGTGCTGTTCACCCTTTGCAAGTGGGCCCTTGAACCAACTGATTTACCTTTTTTTGCTGAAACTTGACTGACACATACATATACTGTGACTGTTTATGTTAAGGTGACTCAAATAAATGTACACCATTTAGGGATCAAAAGGTACATATTTCCAGTTATAAAATGAATAAGTCCTGGGGATGTAATGTACAGCATTGTTACTATAGCTAATAATACTGTATTGCATGGCTAGGAGAGTGGATCTTGAAATTTCTCATCACAAGAGAAAAAATTTGTAACTACGTACAGGGAGGAATGTTAAGTGGACTTATTGTGGCAATCATTTTGCAATATATACAAATAAGGAATCATTAAGTTGTACACCTGAAACTAATATAATGTTACATCAATTATAACTCAATAAAAACATACAATAAATAAGGAAATTATGGAATATACGATGAAGTCAAGGAGAATTCATTTTAAAACACGATTTAAAACAATTTTTGCTAATAAATAAACAATAATTTTTTTAAAAACAGCGGTACACCTTCTAAGCTACAAAGGTGTATACATAACTGTAATTAGCTGAATCTTTATTAGAAACACCAACTGGAAATAGTTTTAAGTTTACTTGAGAGTATTGATCGTGCTTTTTACCACACAGAGGAACAGCAGTAGGTCTATAAAGACCAATTTGGGTGAGAGAGAAAAAACAGAGGAAAACAAATACAGATACTTGAGAAAGTGTCACTTCTCTCCCCAGTCCTGGACTTACGAAGTAGTTGAACTTCACGTCTCAGAAACACCAGTCAAATAGCAGTAGTACTAATTAGATATAAAACAGTGATGTTATCAGAAAATGCCAGAACCCTGTCTGAAAAATTGCTACATTACCTGCAAAGCCCTGACAGCTCAATTCAATGTTAAGGTGTTTTCACCAAAACAATGGCTTAATCACTCCATTACAAGCAAAACTGCTACAATAACTGATAAGGCTTCTGGTACTCTATCCCTTATCCCTGGCAGCAGCATATAGGTCAGCCCATGGGAGGGTGACTTCCAAGAATGCATATCATAAACCCAGGTTTAAAAAATTTCTAGCTTCAGCAGTCCCTGCATTTCCCAGTGAGTGCACTCAGTTGGACATTGGGAGAAACAGCACTGATATTTTATGTAAGAGTTTAGGTGAATTTATAAGCCAGTGCTGCCACCACTGTATCATCTTCCAGAATGCACAACTTATGGAACTGCCTATATCTAGAACTATTTTTTTTTAAATGCCAACAAATGACTACATTAAGGCAAAGAAATGTAAGCCTTACCTACGCAGACTAGTTGTATTTTATATGAATTTCTTTCACATTTAACCGTCTGAAAAATTACATGACTTTGGTGTCATTTCCTATTCATTTACTTATTTAATCATTCATTCATTCATCTGTTTATTTGTTTTTTTATTGAAATTATGGACACTAAGGCTCAGAAGTTAAGAAGTTAAGAAGTTGCTCTAGTTCAAACAAGTCCTAAGAAGCAAAGGCAGGATAAAGAAAGATCTTCTGACTAAACCCCCGTGCTCTTTCCCCTCGGCCACATTATGTGTTTGCTCAGACTATTCAAAAGCACACTATGTCTTCTAACAGAAAAGTTAATGAATACTGCTACAATTACACTTCCAAAATATGTCCCATATTAGATTTCTCCCCTTTTCTTCCCAATACCCTACTGCCAACTACCATTGTCTCTCTCCTGCACTTCTCCAACAGTCCTCTAATTCATCTCTCTTCTTCCACCTTTGCCCACCTTCACTCCCATAGTCCATAATCCACACAGCAGCAAAGGAGGTTGTTTTAAATATATATTAGATTATATCACTACCCTGCTCGAAAGTCTAATGTTTTCCCATTGCACTTAGAATGAAATCCAAACTCCTTACCTGGCCTACAAGCTCCTGTGTAATCTGGCTACCATCTGCCATGCCCAACTTCTTTCCAATCACCATTATTCGCCATCCTTCAGCTACATTGGCCATCTTTCACCCTTTCAGTAAGCCAAGGTCATTTATACCATAGGGCCTTTGCATATATTGTTGCCTCTGTCTGGACTGCCTTTTCTCCAACTCTCTCCAAGACTTTTTCCTGCTCATCGTTCAGATTTGTCTAAAGTCACTTCTTCCCTAACCACTTTATCTAAAGGAGCTTCTTGCTCTATCCCCACATAATATATCCCATTACCTGATTTTATTTTCTTTATGATACACATTACTCTGTAAGATCTTACTCTTGTTTACTTTATTTGTTTATTTGTTTGAGGTAGATTGGATTATTTTCAGCAGATAGTCACTCTTTCCCACAGTATCCCCTGTGTGAGGTGCGTACCTCTCCAGTCCATTGACCTGAGACTTGGTCATATGACTTGCTTTGGCCACTGAAATGTGGTAGGAAGTGACAATGAGCTTTAGGGGGCATGGTAAGTCTCACTAGCCCTCTTATGCTCCTGAGACCTTCACCCCACTATAAACAGGACTTATCTAAGGCAGCCACTGCCCCTTCAACTTGGGTCCTAGAATGACAGATACATGGAACAGACCAGAACCCACTCATAGCATGGAACAGAGTCACCACAGCTGACCCCAGATCTGAGAGCAAGAAATAAATGTTGTTTTTAAAGCCACTGAGAATTTACTATTCTTTGTTGCCACAGCAAAAGCCCAGAGCATTTATCACTCTATGAGTTATTTATTTGTTTCTAATTTACTGTCTAGAATGTCAGCTCCATGAGGAAGAGACTTCATCTCATTCACAGCACCAAAAAAAAGTATTTGGTATATATATAGTTGGTACTCAACAAGTACTTGTTAAAACTCATGAGCAGGGTCTGATGCAATCTAGAACTGTAGAAAATTTAAAACTCATTAGGTAATATGAGGCTTTAAGATGCAATGTTTAAATATCAAAATGTGAGACAATTTTCTAAATTTTTCTATTGGTTGATAGCAAAAGGAGTTTTTATATTCCCTAAAATCAAACCAATTGAAAATGAAATTGAATTGTAAATATGTTACGTAGCAGAAAGGAGTAAGTTTGAATTATTTTTTCAAGGATAATGGAGGAGTTGCTGTGTGCTGAGAGTGTTTCTCAGTCAAAACCTAGAGTAGTAGACAAAACCTCTAACCCCTCTCCCATTCAAACCCTCCAGCTACAGCCTAGAGCATCCTCTTCCTTCCTGCCCTGGTACTTTGGCTCATACTCCTCCCTTTATCTGGAACACCCTTGTCCAATATCTCTACATTTTGAGATTATAGCTGTTCTTCAGATGCCTTCCCTTTACAAAATCTTTTCAGTCTTTGCCATACAGAATTAATCTTCTCCTGGGGGCTTAAGAAGGCTATTTGTACCTCCTGTATAATATTTATCATATCCTGTCTTCTATCTGGGCATGAGGACCTCTAATAAGCTATGTGAGGACAAGAATCGTGTCTTATTCCTGGCACAGTCCCCTGAAAATAGTATATTTCCAAAAAATATTTGTCATATCGAAAAATGTACTAAACTTTTCAAACATCCCTTACCACCGTGGTATGCATTAGGACTGGAGAAAAGAGAAGAGCCCATACTACTAACCAAGCTTTCTCATAGTAGGAGATTGTTGTGAAGGTAGAAAGGGAGGCCAAAACCTAACCTGCTTCTTGTAAGTTCAATGATGCATAAAGAGGCTGAGATGTTGCTCTTACAGCTGACATCCACAGATAATCATCACCATCACCGAAGTTGATTTTGAAATGCTTTGTACATATGTTTGACTTTGCCAGTAAATAATATTTATAAAGCTTATCACTTCTTTTATGAAAGGATCAGTTCGAGTATTTTTACATTTAAGCAAGGCTGATTTGTGGGAAAAGACATAGGCATGTGTGTTATTTGGTATGATTAGAAAAATATCAAGATGCACCACCCACTGTATACTATGCGTCATTCAAGCTTTATTACTTTGGGGTAAGAAGTATCCTCTTTTAAAGCTTAGATACACTTGAGATAGTCCACAGATTAAGATAAATAAGTTATTCATGTACTAATTGAACTATTTTAATGAGATTGCTTCCCTCCTGACAGCCAGTAAAAAATGGCTGCCCTAGAAGAAGAGCAGGTCTCAAGTCAGAGAGTGGAGAGAGGAAACTGTGACAAATGAAACTGCTCTGGAAGCACAGAGCTGATGGGAGCCTCGGCTGACCCTGAACAGCAGCGGTAGGATATTAGGAATGGGGAGAGGGGCATGCCAGAGATGAAAGAGGGGAACAAAAGAGAAGATACACGGGTGCTAATGATACTTTGAAAACTTTATCCAAGAGTGCCCTGAGACAACATTCATGCAAACTGAGTTTATATGATACCAAGTAAGCCCTTTGGTTCAGTCATTTAATTATGTTGGAGTAAGGAAATATATAACACTATTGTCTGCCTTTTAACTGTCAGATTCCCTGATTCACATTAAGAAATTTCCCCAAGGTAATCCAGAGGCTGTGTTTACATGATGGTAAAAAAATTATTAAATGTATGTTGAAAGGCATCCAGAATAAATGTCTAGATGATCGGTTGAATTTAAAACAAAAATTTAGAATAATTTGGCATCACCCAAAAAGATACTGTGATAAACTTCTTTCTTCATCATTTTGACTCAGATATTTGAAATCCTGCTATGGTCCAGGAAGTGAATTAGAACAAAAATAAATGAGACGTGTTTGCTTTCTTCAAAGAGCAAACAGTCTAGGAATGGAGGCAGACACAGAGAAATAATTCCAATAAAACATGAAGGGATTGACTGGACAAGGCGGGAGGAAGCAGGGCCTGACGCAGAACAAATCGTGGAGAGGGCTATTTGGGGAACCACCACTAGTTCTGCCTAAACTACGAAGTTGCAAAAGATGGGGCTTTTGCCCCATGGGGGATAGAACTTGGACAGCCTTCTCTGCCATGCTGAGAAACTTAGAGGCTATTCTCTAAGTAATGCAAATCTATGGAAGAGTTTTAAGCAAGAGAGTGAAATGGTTAAATGTGTGGTGACGTGGTACGTGGATTGATGTGAGCATACTGGGGAGTTGAAATCTAACTAGGAGGCTATCGCAATAGTTTAAGTGATATATGATGGGAAAATGAGCGAGGGCAGAGATGGGAAGGATCAAGAAGGACAGGGCAAAACACCAATAACGTTCTGGCTCTTGGGAAGGTGTTGGGTTCACTGGTGTTCTCTATATTATTATAGTAAGCACACATACATAACATATACAGGTTTTCTGTCTTAAATATTTAGTTTAAAAGACAATTAAGCAGAAAAGAAAAATGAGTCGCAGATTATAGGATATTTAAGTGTTGAAAATTGATCAGATATGCAGGTAAGAAAGTAGAAGAATCTAGAATGAGAATTGTCTCATACAGTTATGCATGTTATGCCCTGAACTGAGGGGAACTGAAATCCAGCCTGAGCTGTGCTTATCAAGTAGAGTCTGTGTGTGCATAAAGGAAGGTCAACTCTCTACTTTTCACAAAAGCACTGTGTGGGCAAACAGTGGCCCTGTCTAAGGTAACTCCCAGTGTTCTGTCTTGAGCAACTGGATGAATGGTGATATAATTAACAGTGACTGGAATACTAGAATAGGAGCCATTGTTGAGTAATATTGGGGGAAGGGGAGAAGACCATAATATTAATGTCAGGTTATGTATGACATCCAAGTGAAGGTATCCACCAGGAATGTGTATCTATGATTCTCAAGTTCTGAGGAAAGGTCAAAGCTGAATATAGAGGTCAATGGCACATACAAGAGTAAAGCATGAAAGTAGGAGAGAGTAGTAAGTATAAAACAGTATCACTTAATCTGGAGGGGCTGGCAAAGATGAACTCCCAAAATAATCTTCGGGCCTGTTGCTCTGACCAGAGATTTAATTCTCTAATACTTTGTTTCAGTGACATCTTACTGCACTTACAATTTTCTGGAAAACTTAAAGCTCTTTTTCTATGAACAACCCAGCTCTTTTCCTACGAACAACTCATTCCATCCCCTAAAGCACCGGCAAGCCCATTTCTCACCAACATTAAAGCTTTTAACTATGTTCTTATCTCTTCTTGAAAAGCAACTGATTGCCTGTCATTGGCTTATACTTTTCAAGATGGATTCTGTAAAAGGTATTTCATCTTACACATTGCCTTAGTCCACCAAGGATATATTGCCTCGTGTTTCAAGATACATTCAATTCAAAACTGAAATTTAAGCCTCTATCTTTAGTGCTTTGTCCTTTTGCCCTGTAGCAAATGGAATTTTTATATAATATTTTTGGTGACATTCTTGCCATTCAAATGGCCCAAACATTTTTTAAAGCAACATTACATTGTAACATCTTATTAGTGAAAAGGAAGAAGACTGGGGTGGATTTCTGAAGGAGAAGTCTGAAATGTTACTCATAAACTGTCCACAAAGCTCTTAATGGGTGAGTTCTCAGCCAAATGCAGCAGGGTTATCTTATTAACATACCATTTATTATTATTAGTTATACTTCTCTTTTGAGGGAGAGAGGTCAGAGTTTATGTCAGGCCTTAGGAATTCAAATAAGAATAGGACATTATCCCTACACTTTAGAACATCAACCTAGCAGACTATCAAGAGAAAAATATCCCAAATTATTAGTTGACATTTTCCCCAGTTCTAATTATAATCAGAAATATAAGGAGGTCTCCATCAGAATTAAAATTTTATTTTAATTTCACTAAAAAAATGTTACTTCATAGCCCAATTTCATCCCATTATTGCATCCTTTCTCCTCTAAGTTCTTAATTTTAAAATTCCAAAATAAAACAGGCTTATATGACTAATTATTTATGATATTTTTAACATATTCATCACTATTCAAGGTAAATACCATATGAAAAGAGATGATTTATGTGTCCAAGAAGGCTGCAGTTCATAATCCTTGCTCTCTTTATGTCAGTGAGCCCTGGACAAGTTTTCAGGGACAAACTAGCACTTAATGTATATTATGTAGATTCAACCTTAACCATCATTTTCTGACCCAGAAACTCCTAGATTTCCAAGCCTGAATTACAAATCAATTTGATATCACATTTATTTTCATTTTACTAACCTGATTATACTATGCAAAATAAAATGAAATGTCCAAGACAGTATATCATGTCATTTATTCCATTTGGAACCGGTAGAACATGTACCTTGGCCACTCATCCAGCAAATAATAACTGAGCACATACATTGCACCAGGCACTGCATTAGTTAAGAGTGGTGTCTCTGTTGGTGAATAAGACAGTCCGTGAATTTTTAGAAACACAGTACATTTCTATCCATCACATTTCTTAATGAGAGTTGGTAAACTCTCAAAAAGACACTTGTTGATTATCTCCAGAAATGATATCTAGGGGGAGAAAACTGCAAGTCAGAGCTATTTTCCAGGATGTAAGTTAGCCTAAGCTTATTTTAGTAGAATCATATTATATAACATCACTTAAAGAACCAAAAAAGTTTTTATGGAAGAACCCCATCTGCAGCTCAATTCAAAATGAGTTTATTGTATATTTTGATGGTTATCACACTGTGGTTCAAGGACTGGAGAATTCACATCCATTTGCTTGACAAATACAAAATTGGCAAGTACTAGGAGGTTGGGGAGTATTAACAGAGTATCTTCCCAATAAATGCTACAACATATTTAAATTGTTTCATTTATTTCTTTTCCAGTTCTCTGCAATGCTCTTACCACTCTCTTTGTGGCTAGAGAAAGTGATCTGTCCCAGTTTTTCTTCTCCCTTCTCCAACCAAATTTAGATGCATTATCGCCCTCAGATTTTCAATAGCTCCCATAGTGCTTCTCTAGGAATTGTTCTGGATCTCAAAAGAACTTCCAAATATACAACTTAGTTTTGTGTTCACTAAAAAATGTATATTCTTGGGGCCAGCCTGGTGGTGTAGTGGTTAAGTTCGCACACTCCCTCTTTGGCCTGGGGTTAGCAGGTTTGGATCCCGGGAGCGGACTGATGCACTGCTTGTCAAACCATGCTGTGGCAGCGTCCCATATAAAGTAGAGGAAGACGGGCACAGATGTTGGCCCGGGGCTGATCTTCCTCAGCAAAAAGAGGAGGATTGGCATCAGATGTTAGCTCAGGGCTAATCTTCCTCACAAAAAAAATAAAAGTGCATATTCTCAAATTATCTCCTGAGGACCTAGTTTTCTAATCCTTAAAAGATATTCTCCTTGATTTTTCAAAATAATTTCCCCCTCCTATACACACACACACTTGTATTTATCTTCTTTTCTGAGTGACGTCAGCATCATGATGGAGTGAGCTCTTCCCTTAGTCTCTCCTCCCTAAGATACAACAAACAGGACATTCATAAACCAACGGAGGACATCCACACAACACAATAGACATCTGAGAGATCCATGCAGCCATACGTCTGAGGGTGGGGGTCCTAGATCCCCTGGGAGGTAGGGGAAGGAGGTAAGCAGATCTCCTCTCCCTCCCCAGTGGCAGCAATCTAGGGCACAGGACCTCACATTATGGCTGACACACAACTCTGAGAGGAGAAGGAGGAAAAGGCAGCTCTCTGTGGGAAGGCTTTTGCTCTTGGAGTTGCCTCCCAGCCCATGAGAATGCACCCCACAGAGGTAGCTAAGCAACCACAGACGTGCCTTCATCAAGCCAAGCAGCCCAGGTGGGCAGCCAGTGAGTGCAGAGCAGGAGCAGGTGGGAAAGAAGGTGCCCTCCCCCCCGTCTCACCTGGCACATCAGCTCGGCTAGTCAGCCAGGGCAGGGGATCCATGCCAGAGCGCCTGCACATACGTGTGTAAAGCAGTGGCAACCAGATACAGAAAGCCCTATTGGCACAGCTTCCAATGGAGAGGCAAAACTGCCAGGGGTCGTCCCGGGCTCAGAAAACACAGCTCCTACGCCACCCCCACAGTGGTGTCAGGTGGAATCTGCAACCAGATACTACTACTACGTGACAGCAAAAGTCCACCCGATCGAACAGTATGAAGAAATATATCCACACTCCAGACCAGAAGGAAAATGACAAGTATCCAGAACCAATCCTGAAGTCACAGAAATTTACAATCTAAATGACAGAGAATTCAAAATAATTATCATAAATAAACTCAATGAGTTACAAGAAAACTCAGAAAGACAGTTCAATGAACCCAGGAATAAAATTAGTGAGCAGAGGGAATTCTTCACAAAAGAGATTGAAGCTATAAAAAAATAACCAATCAGAAATGTTGGAGCTGAAGAACACAATGAATGAGATAAAAAAAAATCTGGAGTCCTTAAAAATCAGAGCTGATATTATGGAGGACAGAATTAGTAATTTAGAGAACTGAAATATAGAAATGCTTCAGGTGGAGGAGGAGAGAGAGCTAAGACTAAAAAGAAACGAAGAAATTCTCTGAGAAATATCCAACTGAATTAGGAAATGCAACTAAGGATTATAGGTATTCCAGAGGGTGAAGAGAGGGAGAAAGGAGCACAGAGCTTGTTCAAAGAAATAATAGCTGAGAACTTCCCAAACCTGGGGAAGGAGCTGGAATTACATGTAAAGGAAGCTAACAGAATTCCTAATTACATCAATGTATCTTCTTTTCCTCTACCCAGTATTCAAAAGAATCCAAATTTCAGATATGAGAATGATCGCAAGAAATGAAATAAACCAAGGAAAGAATTGATCCTATAGACTTTTAATTGAATAAAACATCTGAAATAGGCTCACAATCAGCAGCAATTTCAAGTCTTGTCTTATTCATGATGGATTATCCCATTCGTTAAATCTGTCTATAAGCTGGCTTCTTTTTGGCAACCACCCTCTACATGGAGTCAGGCTCTAAAAGGTCATACTTTTGCATCGTATATTAGGCGTGCACTGGCTGGAACAAAGCATTAAACCACATTTAGTGACTCTTTCATACTGATCTTGGAAAGGAAATAAATGTCACTCTAACAAGTATATTACATGAACAAAAGATTAATATGAAGACAAAGATTTTTTTTTTTTGGTGAGGAAGATTAGCCCTGAGCTAACATCTGTTGCCAATCCTCCTCTTTTTGCTGAGGAAGATTGGCTCTGAGCTAACGTCTGTGCCCATCTTCCTCTATTTTGTATGTGGGTTGCCACCACAGCATGGCTTGATGAGGGGTGCCTATGTCTGCACCCAGGATTCGAACTTGCAAACCCTGGGCTGCTGAAGCAGAGCACGCAAACTTAATCACTACACCACCAGGCCGGCCTCACAAAGATTTTTTTTTTAAGTCATACTTTTGTTTAACAAAAGGGGAAGAAAAACATCCTATTATTTTAAAGGCCCAACTTATTGGTGTGCCCCAAAATTCCACAGTAATTCATGGCCTAGTAAAAGTACATATATTTTTTAACTTATTTATTTTCCTAGTGGTGCTAGAGATGGGTATATATTTTTTTGAATCATTTCCTCCCTTTCTCTCTTTTTAAATAATATATTCATACCCCATTCTCATAAAGTCTGCTGTTATATCCCAAGATTAAACTCTGGCCAAAGCTGATTGAAAGAAAAAGTCCAGGCTGAGCCAATTACATTGTCTCACTTCCATCATGGTATTGGAGCTCCGACTGAGAGACCCCAGTCAGTCTCTGTTGAATATTTTAGCTGTGAGATAATTTAAAAGAGACTAGACTGGTCATTTTTTACCTTATGCAAAACGAAGGAAAGAAAGTTATTTAACAAAAAAAGTGAGAGAATGAAGCAGGAGCAAGAGAATTGCAGAGACTGAAGACCCTGAGGGCAGGAGAGACAGAGAGAGTGACTGCCTTGAATTTGGATGATTTTTAACATCCAGTGCCAACCCCTCCTGAAGTCAGACTGCACATCCTACCTTTGGGTTCTGTAAGATCACCCATATCTTCCTTTTGGCTTAGCATATTTTTAATAGGTTTTATTTCATACAGTCAAATCATCTTTGATTAAGACATTGATGTCTTTTAAGTACAGACATAAAAGCAAGGTCCCAGGCATTGTCAGGAAGTCTGACTTTAGTCTTGTCTTAAAATTAGTATCTAACAGAGGATATGTGGTTGTTCAAAAGAGCTGTGTGATCTTAGGAAAGTCATGGAAACTTTGAGTCTTTGTTTCTTTGCCTTTGAAATGAAGGTAGAAGGACTTCTACATTTGACAGTATGGCAGATTAGATACCCTGAAAAACTCTTTTCAATAAAATAAAATATCAAATAAAAATTTTGAAATATTTTTTGAATGCATCACTGAGCTAACACAAAAGTAATGAAGGTGTCATGGCTCAAAAGTAAAATAACCGGAAGCTCTAGGAAATAAAAGAGTGCCAAGGCTGACTTTTGACCTGAAGATTTTTAGTCAAGTTGTCAGACCTTGAGCTTCCACTTTGACACCTACTCAGGAGGTAGAAGATGTGAGATAAAGCCCAGTATCTCTGAGCTGGGTAATCTAATAAGTGGTCTCTGCCACACCCACTATGCAAGGGTGAGTGAGACATAAACCCCACCGCATAGAATGGGACAGAAAAGAAACTGACCTGTGCCAACTAAGCTCTCTTGGAAGGGAAAAAAATGTATATTTACTCTAGTGATTCATAACCATAAGCCATCCCTAAATCATGTTTGCAATCTGAGTTCACACTACCTGCCTGATCTAAAAAATTCCTCAAGAGGAAATTTTAATTTACGATGGTTCCAGGTTGGTAGCAGCCCCAGGGAACTGGCAGACTAAATACAAATCTTATTTTGAGCCATATTGATCATCAACTAATTAAACAAAGAATAATTCAGAGAATAAATTAAATGAAGTCCTATTTTCTAAATACAAAGCTGATCATACCACTCCCATGCTTAAAATTTTTCATTGCTCTTTAAAAGTCAAACTCTGTTCAGTTTTCTCCCAATCATACATAACAATCCAACCAGAAAAGTGTGTGTCTTCTAGCCCCACGTAGTTGAGTTGTTTTGAGGTTTTTACCACAGAAGGGAGCAAATTTCTATACAGGGCACCCAACAACAATTCACTGAAATGGAAGCTAAGACCATGCTACTTGACCACGCAGGAATCTTCATGCCACTGAAAATACAGGCTAACAGGAATGTTACAGAGTTGACCAAGATCCTGAAGGGGCTATAATATTAAATGGAATCAGGGAGAATGGCTGGAACCCAGTTAATTTCCTGGGACATGTTCTTTTATAATCATGCTTAGTGATAAAAATTAATAACTCAACTTTTAAAAATGGGCGAATGACTTGAATAGACATTTCTCCAAAGAAGACACAAAAATGGCCACCAGGTATAGAAAAGGTGCTCAACATCACTAACAATCAGGGAAATGCAAGTCAAATCACCTTACACCTGTTAGGATGGCTACGTATTATCAAAAAAAGATAAATATTGTGGAGGATGTGGAGAAATTGGAACCCTTGTACACTATTGGTGGGAACATAACATTGTGCGGCCACTATGGAAAATAGTATGGATGTTCCTCAAAAAATTAAAATAGAACTACTATATGATCCAGCAATCCTACCTCTGGGTAAATTGAAACCAGAATCTTGAAGAGATATCTTCACCCCCATGTTCATTGCAGCATTATTCACAATAACCAAGATATGGAAACAAAACAAATGTCCACAGACAGATGAATGGATAAAGAAAATGTGATATATACATACAATAGCATATTACTCGACTTTTAAAAAGAAGGAAATGCTATCACTTGCAACAATATAGATCAAATTGGAGAACATTATGCTAAGTGAAATAAGCCAGTTGCAGAAGTAAATACTGTATGATTCCACTTATAAGCAGTATCTAAAATAGTCAAACTCATGGAAGCAGAGAATAGAATGGTCGTTGCCATGGGATGGGGGAGGGGAAAATGGAAAGTTGTTTAACGGGTATAAAGTCTCAGTTATGCAGGAAGAATAAGTTCTAGAGATCTGCTGTACAACATAGTGCCGATAGTTAACAATAGGGTCTTGTGTACTTAAAAATTTGTTAAGTGGGTAGATCTCATGTTAAGCATTCTTACCACAAACAAAAGGACACAAGGAAACTTTCAGAGGTGATGGATATGTTTATTACCTTGATTGTGATGATGGTTTCAACGGTGTATGCATATGTCCAAACTCATACATATTAAACGTGAAGGTTTTTTTGTATTTCAATTATACCTTGATAAAGCTGGTAAAAAAAATTATTGAAGGATCTTCAAGGTTTCAGATATTTAAAGAACGAATGTTTAGAACATATTACTGGGCAAACAACCCCTACCAAAAGCAGAGGGAACTGGAATGGGTAGTGCAGAAGAAATCATAAATGCAAGAAATAAAAACTCTAACTCTCAGTCATATTCCCTTCATTGTTGGGTCATTTTTCTTTTAGTCATTTCCCTTCTCTTTCCTAGTGCCCTCCACCAATATTGTAAATAATGTTTAGTGATGGTGATTAACCTTGCCATTTAGTCCATAATGTGGGTAATATCAGGATGGATTGATCACAGGGAAACCACAAGGAATAAACATTGCCCAGGTATCTCATACATGGAGTGAGACACAGGAAGTGATCACAACTTTAGGCTATCTCCCTTTGGGAAAGGAATGAATATAGTTGAGGTTGGAAATAATGTAAGAAGTAGAAGCATTTTTGAAACTCAATCATCAGTGTTTCTCAAGCTTTTATTTTTTTTCTCCCAAGGAGAAAATTTAAATTCCCCCTAAGGAGAGAAATTAAATAGTAAGGAATAAGATTTTGTCATGTAGGGTTAAGCTTTAGAGGACCAGATACCATTGGAATATTCTATCTGTGTCCTATTCCTGCACAAACTACCACAATTTAGCAGCTTAAAGTTCAATTTTTTCTCTTACAGTTCTGGAGGCCAAAAGTCTGAAATCAGTTTCAGTGGACTAAAACTAAGGTGTTAGCAGGCCTCTGTTCCTTCTGAAGGCTCTAGGATCCCTTTCGCCTGCATTCCTTGGCTCATGGCTCCTTTCTCTCTCTTCAAAGCCAGCAGCGGAACATCTTCAAACCTCTTGCTTCTGTCATCACATCTACTACTGACTCTGCTTCTCCTGTTGCCCTTTTATAAGGGCCCTGTGATTACACTGGGCCCACTCGGATAATCCAGGATAAGCTCTCCATCTCAAAATCCTTAAGTTAGTCACATCTGCAAAGTCTTTTTTACCATGTATGGTAACATAGTCACATATCCTGGGGATCAGGACATGCATATCTTTGGGTGGGCCATTATTCAGCCTACCATAAATATTTAATATCCCTTCTCCCAAGAACCAATTTTGCCCACTTGAGGGTAATATCACCCCCATTGAGAATGCATGCTTTATATATGAAGGACATATGTAAATGTTAAGTAGCCAAAGGACGGACTATATAGTAAACAGCTTTGGGAGTTGGCAGCACTTCCATCCATTCCTCGTTTTCTTTGTACTAGAAAACTATATTTGCTTTGGAGAATAGCCCTTTATTCATCGTGTGCAACCTTAATGGACCCATATACCAAAGTGTTCTGCTTTCCCCTAGTCGAGGTGCAGGCATCTGGTGGTCAGTTGGGCCCTCTCTATGAGCAATAAAAAAAGAAGAGGCTCTGGTTTCATTCAGCATCTAGTGAGACTGTCTAGAAGTTTTTGCTTCCTGAACACCTGGATTTTCTGCTTTTCTGGTTCTTTAGCCTCTCTTCACCTCCCACTTCCCTTCTGGAGCTCCACCAGATCCTTTCAGTGTGTTCCATTTTTGCTTGAGTTGGCCAGAGCTGACTTGCTTTTTTTTTGCATGCACCCAAATAACTCTAACTCATTCAGAATAAGATATTTTAATTTCTGATGCTAATATAATACTTTTGGGTCTAGGATTTCAGGAAAAATGAATAATCCCAAAAGTCATTTTATTTTCATTTTGAATCAAAACAAAGGAAAGAAATTGGGCAATTTGCAATGAAATAACTAGAGTAGCGCTATCCAACAAAACTTTCCGCAGTGGTGGAAATGTTCTCTGTCTGTGCTGTCCAATACAACAGCCACTGGCCTCATGATGCTAAGGAGCACTTGAAATGTGACTATGTAACTGAGGAACTGAATTCATACTCTTATTCAGTTTCAACTAATCTTACTTTGAATAGCCACGTGTGGCTGTTTGCTATTATATTGGACAGAGAAGAACTAGTGTTTATATTTTTATAATTAAGAATAGTCATATATAGCACCTTAAATAAATGATTAGATTTTTAACCATAAGTAATAATTACTCTGATTTTTACAAATACTCTTGAGTTTCGTAACAGAAATCCACGGTCAGTGGGGTGGGTACTTTTTTGCCCTTCCAAATCAAATCTCTTTCTCTTCACTAGTCTAGGCCCCTTAGGCTGACATGTATGGGTTATGTAAATGGACTCCCTTGCCCTCTGGCTTCCATTTGAGGTTAGTTACTGGGAATTCCCTGCAGATGGAAGGGAGGGAGCAGAGTGAAATCGGGTTACTTATCTCCCTGTTCCCTTCTCAAAACGTAGCTGTGGGCTAGCAATATCCCTCAACCAGAGGTCACAGCTCCTTTCAGGCAGCCTCCTCCAAATGATTTTCTGTCTCCAGGTTCTGGTAACTACTCCCTCTTTTCGCCTCTTCAGGCCTACAGATAGTCATGACACCCCACTGTTACTAGCTCCCGGGTACTTACTGTGCTATGCCTCGCTCCACATATTCTGCCCTTATTTATTACTCCATTTAAGTATCCCATCTGTTTCCTGCTGGGATGCTGACTGATAAAATCAGTCAACATTTTCATTTAATAATACTTTAGAATAAGGCTTAAAACTATAAGCTAACAAATGAATATATTTCACTATAGAGCTAAAAGAGGATTCTAATCAAATGCGTTATCGATCATTGCTATAGATAGGCATTTTACACACACACACGTACACACATACCACACAAATACACACACACAGAGTTAGGAATAAAATTCAACTCAAAGCTCAAAGGGACAGTAACAATATTTCTGTCATTAAACGCAGATATCAAAGATTCTTCTACCAAAGTAATTACAAATGTGTTGACACAGATCCTAAATTGCAACTTGGTCAGACTTCTGGGAATTTAGTGTTTTCAAATGCAGGTCCCTTGGAAAAGAAGGTAAAATATCATTGGATTCCCATAAGTTCAGTCTAGTTAGGGTACTATTAATCAAAATGGAAAGTGGAAGCAGAATTCAGTGTTATTTGTCAACGAAACACAATTCGAAACAATAAATGGAAAAACTTGCTGTGTTTTTCCAAGAGGATGAGAGTATACTATATCCAAAAGAAACTTTAAAAGCTCATCTAATTGAAGATGTTCCTGATTGTGCTATGAGTGGTCCTAGGGGCTCTAGGGAGCTTCTGCACAGGCTTCCTTAATCTGATAAAATTCAGCCCTTCATCTACCACTCTCATTTCAAAAAATGCAATTCTGAAGTTAATCTCCCTAAAATTTTAATTAGAGCAAACAAGTCACTGCTAAAAAAAGAAAAAAGAAAAGAAAGATATGAAAACCACTTCTGGTTCAAAGCCATCTGTTTGCTTTCCTTTAACTAATGAGGTCCTATCCAAGTTAAGTAAGAGATTTCCCCAACGTCAAACATTTTGCACCTCAAATCAGGTCCCTGGAGTACTTACTCATTGTTTTTACTATTATATTCCAGTCATTCAAATTAAAACATTGTCCATGATTTCCTTTTACTTATATGTGTGTGTGTATTATGTGTATGTAAAGCTCTCATATATAAAATATTTATCTATTACATATATACACCTATATAAATTTATATTCATTTATTTATAAACTTCTTAAGGATCTTTAGTTTAGGAGAAGTGTATGGTCCAAAGTTTAGTTACTGGCTATATTGGTTAGAGTAATATTAGCTACCAAAATGTGTACTGCTTCAAACTCAAGAGGACTTTATTTCTTGCTGGGCAGCTGATCAGATCAGTGGAGTTGTCCTCACAGTAATTCAGGGACCCAAAGTGACAGAGGCTCGGCCAGCTTCAATGTGTAGCTTCCAAGGCCATCATGGTCATCTCCAGGCCAGCCAGCCAAAAGGGGAAAATAGCACGGAAGGTCACACTTGGAAGATTTTTCAAGGCCAGAAAAATGTGGCGTATGTCACTTCTACTCACATTCCACAAGCTAGAACTCAGTCCCATAGTTACACCGAACTGCACGAGAGGCTGGGAAAAGAGCCTAGCTCTGTGTTCAGGAAGAAAGCGGAACAGGGGTGTGGGGAACATCTAGCAGTCTCTGCCAGAGTGGCATTGAACTTTTCTTTCTTTCAACCCCCAAAACATATAGCTAGGAAACAAGAAGAAAGAGAATGGTCCCCATTTTCTACATGGGAAAGCTAAAGCACAGTGTGCTGACAATAGAAGCAAGAAGGGACCCCCACACGCACATCAGGCCTGAGGCTGGTATTAGGTGTCCCAAACCGTCCTGCCAGAATGAAACATGCTGAGCTGAAAACACAGCTTATAATAGAGGAGAGGAGTCAGGAAACTAAGTAACTGACCTAGCTCCACGATTGGCTCAGAGTGCAACACGGGCCTCATTCATCACTTTACTTCCCAGTATACGATCTATGAAATTCACTGCCTGCAACAAGGCAATTGAATCTATTGACCTATGCCAGAAGACTACACACTTCCTACTTACTTCCCAAGTAGTGGTGTGGGACTCTACCAGAGTTCCAAACACTTACAGTGATTAGTTAAGATAACACTAGCTGCTCTAAAAACAAGAAGCCCTGAAATCTCAGCAGCTTAACACATAAATTTATCTCTCCTGTATGTAAAGAAAAAATGAGTGTTCTTGAGCAGCTGCCAGCTCTCCTCTGAGCAGTGTTTCAAGACCCAGCCTGCATACAGTTTACCACTCTTCTATTTTCAACACATGGTTTCCAAGGTTACCCCAGGGGTGCTCATCCAGTCAGCAGGTGAGAAAAAGAGGAGATGGAGGAGGCGTGTCTCATTCTTGACCCTCTCTTCCTGCGAGTGACACACATTACCTCTGCTCACATTTTATTGGCAAGGCCATTGGCATGGCCACACCTAGATGTAAGGGAGGCTGGGATAAATGTAGTTGTTTCCCAGCAACAGTTTTACACTATAACAAGAAGCACACAAGTTTTTGATGAAGGGCTAGCTCTCTCTGTCACAACCCACTAGGAATCAGTGGAAAGAATCTTTTTATTTGACTAATTGTTATCTGTGCCACAAAGAGTTCTGTTTCTGTAAATACTTACAGTGGGTGTTCTTTAGCCTGGTATGGCTGGGCTTCAGGGATAAGTGAACACTTTGAAATATATGCAAAATTTCATGAGTAGATACAGACTGCATTTTTAAAAAGGGTCTGTGTCCTTCATATCAGGTTTTCAGAGGGCTTCAAGATCCCGCAAATATTTTTTAGATCATCATCAAATAGAAATTTTCTAAACTAGCTTTGTCTTTCAAGGCCCCATTTCCTCACTCAGCGGTTCCTGGACTAAGCCATCAAACCCATTGAAGATCACTTTGAAAGTACAGATTTCAGGACCCTACCTCAAACCCTATTCAATGACCTTTATTCAATGACATTTAAGTTGAGGATGGGGGAGGATGTTAGGCAGTCTGGGAATCTGTGTATTTTTTTTCACTCTCCATGTAGCCATTGTCCTTACTCCTTGCGCTAAACTGAACAGGTAAATCACTTGTTAAAAAGAGGTGAGCATGCTCGTTTCTTGCTAATATTGCCAGTGATTAGCTTCCGCCACTCAGAGCACATTATCTACATTACCTTCTCTACCTACGGTCTACCGATAGTTCTCAGCTTGTTTCTAATATAAAAAATTTTTGGTATATTCATCAGAACCACTTTCCATTTCATGTATCCCTTAAGTCCTTAAGTAACCCCCCCTTTTTTTTTTTTTTTTTGTGAGGGCAATCAGCCCCGAGCTAACATCTGATGCCAAACCTCCTCTTTTTGCTGAGGAAGATTGGCCCTGGGCTAACCTTCACGCGCATCCTCCTCTACTTTATATAGGACACCACCACAGCATGGCTTGACAAGCGGTGCATCAGTGCGCACCCGGGATCCAGACCCGTGAACCCCAGGCCGCCAAAGTGGAGTGCACTTAACCGCTGCACCACCAGGCCGGCCCCATTAAGTATCCCTTTTTAATTGTGATGGCTGACATTTATTAAGCATCTCCCATGTGCCAGGCATCATATCTATCACTTCATGTTTCATTTACAACTCACGGCAACCCATATACAGATGGGTAAATAGGGATTTTTAGCCCTCTGTAATTTGTCCAGTGTCACAGAGCTAGTAAGATTCACACCTCACGGCCTGATTACAATCTGTTTGTCTGATTCAAGAATCTGCTTTTAATCCCTCCTCCTCTTCAGAACATTGCAGAATATCATCATGACTTTATTATTTGCCTCTCCTACTTTTAGCAGTTTTTGCTCCCTCTCAACTACGACTTTAGGTTTTTATCTTTCTCTGGTTTAAAATTTTAATTCTGGGTAGTTCATGTATAAAAAAGAGGAATTCTATAAGTTTCCCAGTGGTAACAATGCATATATTATTTGTTATCAATTTTTCAACTCAGAAGCACCAAATGAAGTAGACGTGAAACATTCTAGGTCTTACCAAGATGTCAAGTTGAGCTACAGAGTTCTTTTTATCTGCTTGAACAGAAAGAAAGAGATGTTTGCTGCTACAAGTCTACAGATATCCTTTAGAGCTTTGATCACAACATGCATAGCTGAGTGAGGCTGCTAACGACAAACACTTCAAAAAATAATTAACTGTTACATCTGACTTCACTTCTCAAGGAATCCAAAGTGCAATATCAGGAATTTGTGTTGAGACTGTAAATTATTTTGTGGCAGATGGTACATGGTTACAGTTCCTTAATTT
The DNA here is from genome assembly GCF_057802395.1 of Ceratotherium simum simum. Taxonomy (NCBI): domain Eukaryota; kingdom Metazoa; phylum Chordata; class Mammalia; order Perissodactyla; family Rhinocerotidae; genus Ceratotherium; species Ceratotherium simum. The sequence continues at coordinate 68,488,688 of NC_141900.1, read as the reverse complement.
ATTCTGTATAAATGTCCCATGCTATGTCTTTCTGGGTTCCCATCTCTGCTCTCCAACCCTGTGAAAATGAGCTCCTCTGCCACCTGAAAGGCAACCCTGGAATCACCAACACCGTGAGGAAGTGGCTGCAACTTTTTAAATGGCAAAAAGTTTCTGATCATAAAATCTTTCTTTCTTTAATTTTCCCAATGCGTAGACCACTTCAATCACTTGTTTCGAGTTGGGGGAGGTGGACGGTATTTGTTGAATCTTTTTGCTGAGGGAAATGTTACAATTATTTTCTCATTAATATTTTTTCCTGGGGGTAAGTTAGGAAGGAAAGGGAGATAAAACATAAGTTAGTCAATGACACTATATTTTGTATTTCACTAAATTATTAGACAGATTCAAATGGTGAAAAGTAGTTTAAAAATTGTTTATAATGAATTATTGGGGGATTTTTTTAATTGTTCCTGCCATTATTGTGCCAATAGCATTGATATTTGAAACGATTATATACAAGAAAAAAGGAAAAGAGAGGAAATGCCATAACCTATAACAAGAGATCAGAGAAAAACTTGTCACGGTTATCAATGACTTAATAAACTAATTTAAAAGTTAATTAGACATTATTTCATATATATATATATATATATATATATATATATACACTCCAGAGTTACTGACTGGCATCCAACTCACAGAGTTACTATTCTATTACTGGCAACTACCTACCAATGTGCAATCTTCCTCCACATTATTTTTCTCTTTGCTTCATTAGTAGCATAATTTTTTCCAACACTTCAGTCCTCTTGCATCCTCCAGTCTCCTACCCCTAGCTAATAAACAAACTCAGATTTCTTCTATCCTTAAAAAGTATCCCTTCCTTGGCCCAGGCCCTACCTCTAACTCTGTGCTTGCTTTCTTTTTGCTTGTTCAGTTGCATCTGAAGAACATTCTACTCTAACTACCTCCACATCCTTGCTTTCCATTCCCATATTCTCCCAACCATGAAAAGCTGATTTTCCCCTCCTACCTACCACACACTGGCCTCAACTCGGCAAAAACTGCTCTGGAAACAACAACCAATAATCCCCATAGTGTCAGATCTGTCAATTGGCTATTCTTATCTTACTGGTCCTTTCTGTTCCATTTGAGAATGATGGAGACTCAATCTTTTCTAAAATTGTATTCCCTTGGTTTCCATGGATTATTCTTTCCTAGGTTTACCTCCACTCTGACTTTCCTGTTATTGTCTCCTATCTGAGTATTTGCTTCTCCTCTGCCTGTTCCTTAAATGTGGACCTATCACAGGGTTTTATCCTTTCCTCACTTTTTCTGCACAATGCCTTTCTCTCCATATGCTTTTTTCAGGTAGCCCCATTTGAGCTAATTATTTGAACTCTCACATATGTGCTAACGACAACTAAAGCTAGTTCTACAGCCCTGTCCTCCGCCATAAGCTTCAGATTCAACCAACCAAATGCCTTCTACATATATCCACTCGGACATCTCCAGTCACCTCCTGTTCAATCCAGGCAAACCTGGATTTGACCTCTTCTCCCCACAATACTTCTCTGGATTTATTCTTCCTTTGTTCCCAGTAACATTTTGAGTAATAATGTGTTTTGGGATAATATCTCAGCTATGTTATCAAGGAATCATTTCCTACAAACTGCCCCTGCTTAGTGGACAGTAGGCCATTGACTCCCTCAGTCCCACAGTTGATTGGACCAGAAGAGAGAAAGATGCAGGCATTTGGAGTGCAGCTGAGTCCCAGGAATGGTTGAGCACAAGAGAAAGTTGCATGAGCTCCTGCTCCTGAGGTTCACGGGCAGCTTTGACTCCAGAACCACCACACCAGTGAAACCCAGACCTCTTTTGACTCCTGTTCTTAGAAGAGAGTCCACTTGTGTTCAGCACACTTGAGAAGGGTCTCTGTTTCTTGTAATCAAAATAATCCTGACCAATAATAAAAAGCCACTGCTATCTTTAAATCAAAGTGACCTCAACACTTAAACAGTATTACAATGCAATCCTTATTAGCAAACAGTGTCTCTACTGCTTAGAGTTCCTCATTGCCGTGAAACCCCCAGAACTGACTCTAATTACAACATCTATCTAGATGCATGTAGCTAAGCGAAACCTTAGGCAACATACTCTCTCTATTTCAATTCTCTTCTCACTGAGGAGCTGCTCAGAATCTAAAATGTCAAATATAAATTATTAAAGCAGGCATTTAAGAAGTCATTTCTGTAGGTTTCCAGAATTTCTGGTGCTGCATTTTTGCTAGCTGTCTTAATAATCCTTTTTTTAAATTCCATTCGTCAAATTACCTTTAATCAACAAGAGTGCTGTTGTATGAGGTATACAAATGGGAAGGAACAAAATGTGCCTCAAGGTGCCTCCTCTTGGAATGAGCAAGAGAAGTGACTCCTGAGTAGACTTGATTTTAAAGAAAAGGTATACTCTGAGTTCTAGTGTGAAATGTCAGGCTTTATCATAAAGGGAATCCAGAGGTACTAGGTACTGCCTGACACCTGATGGGAATATTCATAATTGTTAATTTTAAAAGCATTTCACATGTAGTCACTTCTTTCGCGAAGAAAATTCTGAAATCAACCTGAGCTTACCTATTCTTTAGTGAGTCGGAAGTAACACAGAGTAGGTAAGGTTAAAGCAATTTGTCACAGTCACATGTAAGCAATTCGAAGTTCTTTAACTCCTCCATTCTGAAAGAATGTTTTTCTTAAAAGCAAGCTCTGGTATTATTTTATAGCAATTAAGCAGCTCGTAGTAGATAAGAGAACTAGAATCAGTACCAGCTTCCCTGACAAAACTTTACAAAGAAAAAAATATAATCTTCCAGTCTTATTAATTTTAAAAAGTCTTAATTGGATATTGAGTTAAGCTTTCCATCCTAGAAAAGTGATAAATACCTCCAGCTTATATAATGCAAATCATAAACAGTTAATTCTGTAGTTTTTCAAACAACTGTGATTCACCATGAGTCAGTGAAGAGAAAAGAAAAGGAAAAAAACCCCACTAGGTTGAACTGCATTTACTCAACGCAACACCTCGGCTATTTGGTAAGCTTTTTAAAACCTCTTTAGTCATACCCATCAAAGCTTGATTCTGTGTTCAGAGCAAAAAGTGGGAAATAGTTCCAAAAAGGTTTGTTAAACTTTTTCTTTCATACCAACCAGGAGACATGGGGGCAAGTCACCATTTGAACTCATTTGAGCTTGGCTGAAATCTGGAGACAGATATTTTCATTAAAAGCCTACAGTTTTATTTGGTCCACTTATGAAGTGAGAATGTCATAATCTTGTTTTCAAATTTGGGATATAAGAGCATATTATTATATAGTTAAATCTCCAGCTTAGCGCATCTAGGATGTCATCTTAGGAATTAAATGATACACCGAAGATGCATATTAATAAATTTTTAAAAACATAAGCTTCTGATTATACTAAGTGGGAAAAAAACAGGATCATAAAAAGTGGCTGTCAATAATTCAAGATAATTAAATCAAACATTCCTTCTATTATTTAATATGCTACTTTGGTACTTCAGCAGAATTCAATTTATGTATATACAATCATGCATCACTTAACAACAGTGATATGTTCCGAGAAATGTGTCCATAGGCCATTTCCTTGTTGTGTGAACATCATAAGAGTGTACTTACACAAACCTAGATGATAGAGCCTACTGCACACCTAGGCTACATTGCACTAATCTTATGGAGCCGTCATCATATATCAGTCCATCATTGACCCAAACATTGTTATGCAGCACACGACTGTTTGTTTAAACACACATACACACAGATACACATTCTCCCATATACTATGTGCCAAAATTGACGGATTAGGATTACCAAATTAAAAGGAATATGGATTGTATCCTACCAATTTTGGATGTTTAATCAATCTAGGAGAATTGTTCATTTTAAGTATGATAGGCTATAAGCCCAGTATTTACCCAAAGTATATCAGAGGTAATTTAACAAATTATACATAAAATTTATTTTAGACACAACCCTATGCCCAAAGGGAGTATATTTTCAAATTAGAAAGGTAAACAAAAATGTGAAGATGAGAAAATAAGTTGAGTGAAAAAAGAATTTGGAGAAGGGAGAATTCAAGTGGGCTGGATAAATTAACAAAGTCTCTCTAAAGCAGCCGTCTCAACCTTGGCTCCACATTGGAATTACCTTGGTTCCCATCTATTTAGGTTCCAATTTAATTGGTCTGAGGTGTGGGCTTGGCACTGGGAATTTTTTTTTAACTCCCCAGGGAATTCTAATGAGCAGCCAAAGTTGAGAAACTCTGCTCCAATAAATGTAAATCTTGAACCGCCTTTTAAGGTCGGATTGGGATGGGTAGAAGAAAGTGCATCAAGAAAAGGGAAATGGGGAGCATAAAGTCAGGCACTGTACTTTGAAAGGAGAGCTGAGTTGAGGAGCAAGTACTGTTGGCAAAGCCTCCAGCCACCTGGCATCCCAGTCAGAGCTTCCTATGATGGCATTTACTTAGTGAGGGCCCCACACCTCACAGCATGGTCCTCAGATTTACACACAGAGAAGATCCATTATCAGATAATCAATCTCTCAGAAACCTGTCTCAAAAACTGGACTCACAAAATATTGAAATATGAGTCAGAATGCCAAAGCATGCCTTTATGATAAGAGACTTATCAGCCTGGTGGGTCAGATATCACATTGACATTGGGGCAAAGCTATATGGAAAGCCAGATTATAATCAAAAGTTAGTGTAAAGAATCAGAACAAGGATAACTAATTGTGCAATTTCATCGCTAATACAGCAAGTATGGAGAGCTGGATGCTTCCATCTCCTCTATCTACGCATACCTGATTCATGGACCAGATACCTATGCAATTTCAAAGTAATTTTTCTCAAAGATGAGGCTCTTATTCTTCTTTCTCTTTACTCTCATGCTATTGCCTGCTTCCATTGGTAAATTCTTCCTTTAGTGATGTTAATACCATTGATTATATTACATTTAAGCTTGGTTTATTCTTCCAGATTTAGGTCTTGGAAGCATATTATCTTTAATAATTATATGTTTATTGTATATTTTTTAAATTCTCAGAGACCTAGAGAAACCTTAATTTTGTTACCTATAGAAGAGAATTGGGAATAAAAGGTAGAGAACTGGAGCAGAGGGGACATACTCAAAAGTAACGAGAAATCAGTTTGTACAGCTCTGATGAGGACAAGAATCGTGAAATATGGTTGTACTTATTTATTTATACCTCCTATGGTCCACATCAAAATTCTGAACATAAAACAGACTATTTATTTGAATGTTATATATGAACATATATACATATGTATTATATATATGTGTGTATATATAACTTAATTATATACATATAATTTAGTTCATTGAGAACTTATTTGTGTATGCTTATTCTTAGAGAGTAAGTTAGCTGGTAGTACAGTTTTCCTCTTTCCTTCTTGCGACTGTTACTTGTAAAGGAACTCTTCTCACTGTAGTGCCATCCCAAAACTCTAAATCAGATTGGCTTCTGAATCACAGTAATTATGCTATTTCATGAGATTAATCCCTTTTTCATTTCAACAAGATATTAGTGTTAGAAGATGAAATCAATACCTTGATTTTGAAAAATTTGAATAAGAAGAAAATATCATGATAACCTGCCTAGATAGCATCTATGAGTATTGCTGCTGAATTACAAAAAGGAAAGAAATATCACTTTTAATCATAGGATCTTAAAAGTAAGTTAGTCATTTTAGCTCCTCTTCTGAATTGAAGACTTGGTTCATAAAAAAAAAATGAAAACAGTGATTAAGACACCATACACACTGAAGTTTTATTAGAATTGGTTAGCTTTTAGGTGATACTTGACTTATTGTCACTTTACATTTAAGCATAGATATGTCTCAGAGCATTTCTGGAGGGTTAGTGTGATTCAACCAAACGTCAGCTACTGAGAAATTGATTCAGAGGAGCTGTGCTCATGAATTCATGTTCTGGGTTCCAAGTCCTCTACTTAGTCCCCTGGCTGGGTTAAAATCATGCTTAGAGGCTGAATTTACCCTCAGGTCATGATCTGACTGATCAACTCACTTGCTGGACACTCTTTCCTCCTCTTATCTCTAATGCTCGCCCAGGAGTTCCCATGGCCCCAGATCACCTTACTCTGCATTTTTTTCCATTGAGGTGCTCACTTTAACAGACTTAATTCATACTTATACACCTGAAGTTCTGCTTGTTCTCTTCCCATGCTCCAATACTTGGGGTCCACCAAGCATGCCATAAATTAACGACAACAACTTTCCAACATTTCCTCTAACTGATCTTAAAACTTGACACCCTCTTTGTCCAACACCTGCTATTTCTATCTCTTCAGAATATATTTATCTGCTGCTTTTAAATAGTTGTGGTAGGTTGATTCCACTGAAGAGATTAATATCTATTCTTTCTCTAAATTTGTGACTATAATAAATGCTAATGGTTCCAGAAAGTTTCCAGAATTCATCAACATTTTTTAAAGTTCAATTGTGTAAGATATGATTAGATGTATCTATTGAAACACTTTCTCAAGTTATCACTTCAGGGAAAATAGAAGGTTAAATTTCTATCAAATCCTTAGGAAGTTCAGGAGGTTTAAGTGGATATTTTCTGCATTATAAAAATAATCTTTCTTCTCAATGGTCATTTTCAAATCCTATAAGAATTTTCATTTAATGAATACAAATCACTATTAGAACATTAACAATAAGTAATGATATTCTACTTTAATCTTTTTTCTGTGAGTTGTTTTTTTCCTAGTCTAATTCTAATATAGTCATTCCTGGAGAATTTCAGCCAAACAACTCATAGTCAGAAAGGAAAGTCATTAGAAAATAGAAGGGACGGAGAGAGAAAGAGAGGTTAAAATGAAAACAGACATGTTTTTGAGGCCAGAACAGCACACTAAATTCACACATCTTAGTCTACTTCTTTCACACTCAAAATTGTCTATAGACTTTCCCAACATGTCAAGGAAAAAACAAAAGAGTCAGTGTTCATCCATCTTTTCCTTTCTGCAAAACTCTAGGGTAAGAGTTCTTGCTCCAACTTTTACAGACACATCCTTGTTTAGCTTCCTTCTCACTAAGAAAATTGGTGAAGTTAAAAACCTACTGGGATTTTGATTTGAAATAAGTGGTACAACCATTATTCAAAAAATAAATCAATTTATGAAGTTTCAGGCACATGTGCAAGAAGTCGGTTAGTCTGTCCATTTCCCCATCTGTAAAAAAGGGATAATAGCACTACCACGGTCACTGTGAAGCACAAATGATAAAGCCTGGTGCAGAGAAGGTGGCTTTGGGGAGTTGTTACTTCTGGGTGATACTTTTAGATGTGAGAATTGAGGGAAACTTATGTCTCTACTGCTGCCTTGAGCAAACAATAGCTTTGCCAAGTAACGAATCCAACCAGAATTCACACTCTCTATATATGGCAGAGTTAAGAGAAGCCCATGAATATTCTACTTTAGGAGGGGTGATGGCTTTTTGTATACATTTTCTTTATTTTATGTGTTAAATGTATATAACAATCTTATTTCTTTAAGTTAAACATTATTTTGAATCATTACTAGGGTCCACTATTTATTGTTTTGTAACATAATCACCTTTAGTGTATATGATAGCATTTAGTGAGCTCAGCTTTATGTGTACTGGATTTTCTTAAGGGCCATCTCTGTGTATTGCTCAAACAATTATGCCCTACAGATGGCAGGCAAAGACCTCTCACAAACAAGCAATGTTTGGTGCGAAAGATTAAACGTGCCTGGAAGTTGAGTTCAAGGCTCACTCTGAAAATCTGATTATAAAATAGCACATTTCTCTGTTGTTCCAAGGACAGAAAATATGGAGAATACTTGAGATAAAATGTGTAGGTATTACTGCGGAAAGGAGTATAGCAGCCTTCCTCAGAGAGGAAGATGCAGAGGGAGCATGGAAAACCTGGCAGAGGCAGGTCCCAAAGGGAGTCTCAAACCCCATGAACAGCTTTTTGCATGACGATTCCTTAAGCAAACCAAGATCAGCCACATTAAATACATGCTCTGTTCCCATGAGAAATGGCCTCTGGAATCCATACTCCAACTATAGAATTCATCCAGACCACTCCTGGCGGGCCACCTCACACCTCCAGTCTCTTCAGCACAGCTTCCCACCAGCCAAGATCCCAATCCCCAGTTTTGCTCCATGTTTCAGTTATGCTTTCCTGACTAACCGTATTGATTTGCACAGCTCAGCAGTCTGTCTGTGACACCAACACTCTTCAAAAACCAGACTGTCACCATTTATAAGAACTACAGATAGGCAGCACCGAGACTGGAATCCTACCTCACATCCTTACGGAACAAGCAGCATGACCCCCTCTTCACCCAGCTCCTCTCCAGGGGAGGGTGATGGGACTTTCCTCAGAGGCAAGAGAGAAATCCATGGAGCAAAACATCTGAGCAGTTAGTAGTCAGAAGCACATTCTGAAGGGGGAGAAATAGTCCCTGGATATATATCTGTTCATTTGCTTCACAAACAAATATTTATTGAGTCTTTCAAGTACTAGGCAGTTTTCTATACTCTAAGGATAAAGGTGTGAACAAAACAGAGAATATCTCTATTCTCTGGAGCTAGCATACCAGTTGGGGGAGATAGACACCAAACTAATACGAAATAAGTACATATGGAAATGCATGACTAAAACACAGATGGTGCAATAGCAAACGACTAGGAGAGTGAAGGTATCTCTTTAGATTGGGCAATCAGGAGAGGTCTCTCCGACAACATAACACTTGAGCTTATTCTAAATGAAGAAAAAAAAGATAGTCATGGGAGGATATAGGGTAAGGGAAATGGCACATGTAAAGATCCTAAGGTATATATTAACTTTGCTGGTTAAAGACCAGAAAGATGCTCAGTGTGGCTAGAGCACAGCAATGAAAGTAGAAGATGATGGCAGAGACATTGGTGGGGCCAGGATATATAGGATTTTGTAAAAGTATGATAAAGTGCTTGGATTTTATGCTAAGAGCAATGGGAAGCAATTATAGGGTTTTATGTAGGATAATGCATGGTGTGATTTATATTTTAAGATCTCTCTGGCTGCAAAATGTAGTACATATACATTATTGTGTTCAAAAGTGGAAGCAGGAACAGCAGTAAGGAGACTTCTGACCAGGAGAGTCATGAGGGTGGCTTGAATTAGAGTTTGCAGCAGTAGCAAAAGGGCTACGTCAAAGGAGTCAGAGTAGATTTTGAAAGGGGCACTGACAGGCTGGCTGATGCACTGGATGCAAGTAGCAGAGTGAAGTGCCATTTATAGATATGATGAAAAATAGAGGAGGAACTGGTCTGAAGGGGAACATCTGGGATTCCAACTGGGATATACTAGTTTGAGATGCCTAATAGAAGGGCTGGTGTCTTACTCAGTCCGGGTTGCTATAACCAAGTACCACAGACTAGGTGGCTTATAAACAATGGAAATTTATTTCTCACTGTTCTGGAAGCTGGAAGTCCAAGATCAGGGTGCCAGTACGATCAGGTTCTAGTGAGATCCTCTTGTGGGTGACAGACTGTCGAGTTCTTGTTGTATCCTCACATGGGGAAAGAGGACAAGAAAGCCCTCTGAGGTCTCCTTTATTAGGGCACAATTCCCGTTCACGAAGGCTCCGCCTTCCTGACCTACTCACCTCCCAAAGGCCTCACCTCCTAATACCATCACACTGAGGGTTAGGATTTCAACACATGAATTTGGGAGGGATACAAACATTCAGTCCACTGCAGGAGTGAACAAAGAGAAGCTGGATATATGAGTCTTGAGCTTTCTAGGTTGGAATTATGGATATAAATTTTGGAGTCATCAGCATATAAATTTAAAGACATGAGACTAGATGAGAGATACTAGGTGGAATGTGAACTAGGACTGGTGCACAGCACCATGTGTAGGTCAGAGAGTGACGGAGGACCCAGCAAAGAAGCTTGAGGAAAAAAACCACAGAAGCCAAGAGAAGAAAATGCTTAAGGAGGGAGAGTTCAGCTCTGTCAACTGCTGGTGAGATGTGTTGTGCAAGATGAGGACAGAGAAGTGACCAGGGCCAGACGAGTGAGGCAAGTGAAGTGCCCGCCCTGCACTGGCAGACCCTGAGAGTGTGCGCCTCCTTAAATATTGCACCTTAGATGCCATAATTGCTTCACCCTAGTCCCAGCCATGCCTTAAAGTGACCCTTGAATTTGGCAAGGAGGTTACTGATGAGCTTGATGGAATATATGTCAGTGGAGAGAAAAGGCCAGAGCCCAACCGGAGTCAAGGAAGGAAAGACTGGCAATGAGGAAAACAAAATAGCGAGAGTTGATAATAACACTTGCACTGAATTATTTCTGGGAAGAGAACAGAGAAATGGAGCACAAGCTGGAGGAAGATGTTAAGTAAGTGTGGTGGCTTAATGACAGGAAATACTGGAGCATTTTCCTATGCAGATGGGAATGACCCATGGGTGACAAAATTAATGGAAAGCAGAAAATTGCGACCCCAGGGGAGGGAGAAAAAACGTCCCTCCAGCTTCCAGGGGAAAAAGAACTGTAGCCAGATGATCACATTGGAAAGATGCCTGGGTTTCCCTAAATAAAGCAGCCACTTGAAAGTCCACATTTCACATCAGTAACTGGGGCTGCAGAAGAGGTGCCCTGCTCCCAGATTTTGTTCTAAAAGGCTGGCCCCTTACAACACTAGCAACATTTCAGCCCACGCTACCCCGTAATGAAAGGTATTGCTGGATTTGGTGGCACAGCCACTTCTCTAGGGTCACAGGGACATATGGTGGCAATAATGGCTAGCCAGAGAGGAGAGGACTTCTGCGGCAATGACAGTGGCTCAGGCTCAGAGCACAAAGGTGTTCATCAAAACATCTGCAGCATTGATGACATCTGTCACAAAGTAAAGGGGGAGAAGGAAGAAGAGACAAGAGGAGGAGGCGAGGGAGGAGGGGAAGAAAGAGAAGACCTACAAGTACCCCTGCCAAAACTAGGGGTTTTTTGGCTTCCATTTATGGTGCGTACTCTATTAGATATTTTTTATGTTGAGAAATGTTATGACAAGCTAGGCACTGTGCTAGGTGCTGTATATTGTCTTTAATCCACACAGCGATCCTGAAAGTTGAGTGTTATTATCTCATGTGTACAGGGGAGGAAACTAAGGATCAAAGAAGGCAAATGATTTGTCCATGGTCACAGAGCCATTAGCAAAGCCAGGATTCAAACTAAGTCTGTCTGACTTCAAGGCCTGTGGGTGCTGTGGACAGAGGGGCGGAGCAGCCTGCAAAACAGCACTTGACAATGAAATCTGCCAGCCCTGGCTTGCAGAGCAACAGTGAACACAGTCAAGAACCATAGCTAGAACAGGGGCAGCCTGAGGGACACTGCCCAGAAGGGAAGCAACACGGGAAGAGTGGGAGATCAAGCATTTTCCCACTGGGCAGAGATTATGAGGATCTTTTTTGACATTGCTACTGTTACTCTGACCCGGACGGCTGCCCCTTCCGGTTAGGGGGACAGGGGAAATACTGCTACATAACTGCATAATTCTGCAGCTAGGTAAGTGCAGTGTAACTTCCCACTCTGCTCCGAAGTTGCTGCAGCTAAAGGCTTATCTTCAGGTGTACAATTAAGTCTCCACAGAGCAGTGTTAGTCCTACTCAAAGACGTTTGTGTTCCCCTCGTTTTATGAAAGAATTATGAAAGTGTTCCTTGCTGAGTTGAGTTATGTCTTGAAATCTTTGAAGAAAACTTAAGTCTCTCTGGACTTGCCTAACTCTCTTGAAGTCTGTAAAAACAGAAGGCAAGATAAGGTTGCATAAGCTTCAATTAGAGTTTCTTTTCAAATATCCACAACTTTATACACATAAGAGGAGTAAGCTCTCATTATTACTTGCTTGCAATATAAACATTGATAAGGTTTTAAAATGTGTTTTTCACAGAAGGAACATATTTTCATATATAAAACATTTTATATTTTCACATTTGGAAAGTAGGAAAATAGGTTGTCTAGATCCTGACTGTGCCTCCCATCTTTATCAAACTCTATAAGGTACCAATTTTTTACCACTGATATTCTCTTCCTCTCCACCAGTCACCCCCAAAATATGAGGTAAGAGCCACTAGGCCTACCATACACAAAAATCCACTCAAAATGGATCACAGGCCTAAGTGTAAAAGCTAAAACTATACAATTTCTAGAAGAAATTTGTCATGACCTTTGGTTGAGCAAAGAGTTCTTAGAAACAACACCAAAAACGTGTTCTATAAAAGAGAAAAATGATAAACTGGACTTAATCAAAATTAAAGTCTTTTTCATTAAAAAAGACACCATTAAGAAAATGAAAAGACAAACCACAGACCAGGAGACAGAATTTGAAAATCATATATCTAATAAAGGACTTGTGCCCAAAATATATGTAAAAGTACTCTTTCAGCTAAATAATAACAAGGAAACATAACCCAACTTTAAAATAGAAAGAATATTTGAATAAATATTTCATAGCTAAGATGTGTGAATGGTAAATAATCACGCGAAAATTTGCTTAACATCATTAATAGTTAGTGAAATGAAAATTAGGACCACGATGAGATACCACTGTACACCCACTAGAAAGCCTATAATCAAAAAGACAGGCAACTCCAAGTGTTGGTGAGGTTGTGGAGAAAGCGGAACTCTCATATGTTGCTGATGGGGGTGTAAGATGGTACAGCTACTTTGGAAAACACATTGGGAGTTTCTTTAAAAATTGAAACGTAAACTTACCATCTTATGCAGCAATTCCATTCCCAGAAATTTACTCTAGAGAAACAACAACACATGTCTATGTAAAGGCATGTATACAAATGTTTATAGCAGCATTATTTATAATACACAAAAATTAGAAACAAACCAAATTTCCATCAGCTTGTAAATAGATAAACAAAATGTGGAATTTCCATATAATGGAATACAATTCAGCAATAAAAAGGAACAAACTACTGATTGGTGCTAAAACATGGATGAATCTCAAAAATGTTATGCTAAGTGAAAGAAGACAAATGCAAATGATTACATGATTCCATTTAGATTTACATTCTTCCAAAAGTATGATTCCCTTTAGATGAAATGTCCAGAAATGGAAAATCTGTACTGATAGAAAGCAGATCAGTGGTTGTCTAAGGCTAAGGGTGGGAGTGGGGATGCCAATAGGCACAAAGGAACTTTAAGGGATGATAAAATTGTTCTAAAACAGGATTATAGTGATGATTGCACAACTCTATAAATTCACTAAAAATTATGAAGTTTTATTGTATATAATTATACCTCAATAAAGTTGTTTAAAAAAAAAAAAACTTAAAAAAGAAAGAACCATTAGGTCCCTGGGAGTCAGCAAGATATATCTATTACTTTTGAAAAAGAGTTATTTGCTTCCCTAATGAGAAATATTTTAAGACACCCATTAGATTGGCAAAAAGCTTACAGTCAGATAATGTCACATGGTGGTGAGCTTATCGGTCAGGACGTGCTGTGTTGTACAATGGCAAGAAGCAAGCCCAGAATCTCAGTGGTTTAAAACAAGGGTCAGCAAACTTTCTGCAAAGGGCCAAATAGCAAATATTTTCAACTTTGTAGGCCACATGGTTTCTGTCTCAACTACTCTACTCTGCCTAGACAATATATAAACAAACAGGCATGGCTGGGTTCCAATAAAACTTTAAAAAAGCAGGCAGTGGGACAGATTTGGCCTGTAGAACATAGTCTTCCAACCTCTGATATAAATCATCAATGATTTATTCATAACTCAAACTTAATGTTTATTGGAAAGTCAACTCGACACTTTACTCCATGTCATCTTCACTGAGACCCAATGTGATGAAGAAGTCACTATATGGATCATTAAATTTTTTTGAGGCAGAGTCAAGAGAACGTGATGAATTCCTTACTGGCTCTTAAGGCTCTGCTTACATTTCATTGCCCAGAACAAATCTCATGGCTACACCTAACTTCAAAGGTGGGGGAGAGTGCAATGCCACCATGTGCCTAGAAGGCAGAGAGCTAGAAGTTGTTGGTGAACAATACTTAATTACTACAACAGAGAGAACATACGGAAATGTGAACTCTCATCCACTTCTGGGAAGAATGTAAGTTGGAAAACCACTTTGGGGAATAATCAAGCACATTTAGCAAAATCAAATATACCCTACAAACCAAAACTTCCACTCAGGTGTGTGCCTTAAAGAATCTCCCACAGAAGTCTACTAAAAATACATACGAAGATGTTCACTGTAGCACAGTTTGTAACAGAAAAAATTGAATGCAATTTCAACGTCTATCAATAGTGGAAGAGATAGATAAATTATGATATTTTTCACAAAATGGTATTATACATAGCAGTCCAAATGAATAATACAAGGATCAATGAAAATGAATTACTGTATCAGTATGGATACATCTAAAGAAAGTAATTTTGAATAGAAAAGGAAAGTTGCAAAAGAGTACATACACAATGATTCCATTTATGTAAATTATTAAAAACACATTGTTTGTGGAGACATAATATAAAGAAAGGGGCATATATTAACTTTAAGATAATGCTTATCCCTGAGGAGATGTGGGGATTAAGGGGCTTTCTAATGCATCTGCAATGTTGTATTTCATTAAAAGCATCTGAAGAAGTTGTAGCAAAATGTTAATATGTATTAAATCTGGATGGTGGAAAATGTGGGTTTCTGTTATATTTCTCTTGTTCTTATTTGTATGCTTGAAATATTTTTAAATTAAAAAGAAAAATAATTACTGCAGCCAGTGTATGATTGTCAGCAGAGAGAAGTGTCATGGTGATATTAAAATGACACAAAAGAGCAGGCTGAGCTAAAAGCAAGACAATGAGTTGCCCTTACAAGCGTACCAGGGACAAAAAATGAGCCATGAGAGGGAACAAACAATCATCACTGGCTGAGAAGACTGAAAGCAAAACCATCAGGACTCAACTTTGATTTAGACAAAGTTAATAGTGAATAAAATCCTCAAAAAGTAAAGTTTCATCTTTTTATGCCTTTGAATAATACATCGTGGTCATTTAAGAGATACTTGTTAGGGCTTATAAAAATTACTATGCCTTGTATATCGTGAAAGTGTTCCCATATAACAGAAATAAAATGGAAGGGAGGAAGGAAAGAAGGAGGCGAATAAAAAGAGAGAATGAGAGAAACGTGGAAAGGAGTGAGGGAGGCAGTGTACTGCCGAAAGTCAGGTAACTGAGCTCCCATCGTAGCTCTGTCACTTAATTGTCTTGAGCAAGTAACTCTAGCTGTGTGAGTCCAGTTTCTTCCTCCCTCATAAGAGGACAACTACCCATATTCTAGCTCAATATTCTATGATGCTTGAAATATCCATTGAGGTTCACATCTGGGGAAGTGGTATTACTCAGGGATAAAAACCCTCAGCCTCTGTCTGATCCAATGAAAAAAGAACTAGAATAAAAAGTCAGGGTCATGATTCAGCATGAAGGTCAAAGCACACATCATTCCTCAGGGCAGTTCCTATGCTAAGGGTAGGTGGGGTGAGAAGTAAGTGAAGATAACGTAAGGAGACTGCTGGGTTTCAGACTTCCATTTATGACAAGCAGGATCCAATAAACACACCCTCTGTCAGGAAGGCCTAAAAGAGAATTACGAGGACAATCAAAGGTTTACGCCACCTCCAATTTTTCAGGATCCCAGGACAACATAAGAAAACCCAGGAGACCTGATACATTCAAACCTTGAACTTACCCCAAAGTTGGTGTGAAAAGGTTTAGATTACAGGATGTGGGACGAAGTCCTATCAGAGTTGTTTCTAGAACCAATTATATGCCAAGCACTGCACTAACACAAAAAAATAAATAAATAATAATGAATGAGCCACAGATGTTCTCTTCCCATGTCTCGTTCCTCCTCACCAAAATCCCTGTAGCACATCAGCCCGTTCCTGCAGAAGCCATAACAACTTCTAGCATTCCTCTCCAGCCGAGGCTCTTTGCCTTTTAAGTGGGATTGGGCCACTTCAAGCCATTTTCCCTATAGCTATCCAAAGGAAATCATTTGGAGACATAATAAGGAGGGGTGAAGGTACCGGGTAGTACCTGTGAACCGGAGAGGCTCCCTTGAGAAGCAGAACATCACTGGTTTAAAATAATTTCTCTTTAGGATTACAGATAGACATTCTCAGGTGAAAGTTTTCCAAACAATCCAACCATCTCTACTTTACATTTGATAAGATGTCATCCCAAACCAAGATCTTTCCATTAAAGTGTCAAGACTCAGATTTATATAACAGACATAACAATAAAAGCTAAACACTGGGGCAAAGAACGTTAATGGAAGTTATGTACATGCATGAAGGGGAAATGCACCTCTGAGTGTTGTTTATGTAAAAGGCTATTTGTGAGTTTGAGCTTGCATTTCCTCAGACAGTACTTGAAAGTGTTTATATTACTGATGCACTATAAACATTTTTCACATTTTAATTATGCTGTGGAACATCCTGGTTCCAATCAACACAATGAGGAGGGTTTGAAAGTCCATGAGCAAGAAAGATCTCCCATTCATATAGAGTCCAGGCTTTATTCATATAGATATTAACATGTATTTAGTACCTACTATGTGCTAGGATCTCTATTAAACACAGATATTTAGATACTAGACCCCTTCTGCTGCCTGGATAATGAGGTTTCCCCTTAATGCCCTCAAGTTGACATGAGGACAAAATTTTCTATGTGGCAGAGAGAGGCAGTAGGTCAGCAGAATGAGGCAAACAGGGGCCAGATCTCGAAGGATCTTGTGTGTCAGACCATATATAACCTTGAAAACTATGAAAAACATGGAAATTTTTAATCTGAGGAGATATGGGATCAGATTTTCTTTTGTAAAAGATCTTTCTGGCCAAAGCAGAAACAACAAGGTATAAACAGATGCAAGGAGATGGGTTCAGGGTCCCTGTGGTAATACAGAGCTTGAGTAAGGGTGAAGTTTCAGTACGTACATTGACATAATTTGGCAGCCAAATGACTTGGAGGTAAAGGATTGAAGGCAAGGATAACTCACTGTTTCCTGCTTCAGTGGTACTAGACAAGAAATGGTACCATTGGCTGAAAGAGGGGATAGAAGAAGCAAAGATTTGCAAGGAAAGGAGAGTGATAGACAATGAGTTCAGTGTTGAACATGCTGAGTCTGAGGTACCTGTGGGCAGTCCCTGTGGAAATGTCTAGAAAGCCGTAGGAAATGTGCCTAGAGCTCAGAAAAAATATAAATACTTGAGACTTTGAGTGTAAGTGAGCTCCTGTAAGGAGAGTCTCTGATGGAAGAGATTAATAATAATAACAATACTAATAATAGCCCACGCTTAAAGAGGGCTTCCTCTGTGCCAAGCCCCGGCCTAAGCCCTTTACATACATTAACTGATCTCTTCATAGAAATCAGATGAGTTAGGCATTATCATTACCTCCTTTTGCGGCTTGTGTGACTAAGCAACTTGCCTGAGGTCACATGTAGCTGTGTGATGAGCAGTCAGTGCTGGAGCTGAGCTATGAACCCAGACAGATTGTCTCCAGCCTGTGCTCTTAATCTCTATACAATACAGCCTTCTTCCTAAGACAGGATAGCCACAGAGGCAACCCTGGACAGCAATGAGGTGAGAGGAAGGAAAGGATCACTTGAAGAATATTGAGAATAGGAAGCTAAAAAAGAGAATGGGAAGACCAAGGGAAGAAATAGTTTTAAGAATTAGGGAGGGGTCAGGAATGTCAAAATATCATTAGCCCATATCATTTGTAAACACACAGGAGGAGAAAAGAAAATTTTTAAAAAAGAAACTAAATAAAACTTACACGTGATCAAGTAATAACGCTGAAATATTTCTGTTGAAATTATAAAGGATTTCTGTCCCCACTGACCACATAAACATGAGGAGGTCATGCAATGAAATATGAATTTCCGAGTACAGATATATGCTATTGAAAATAAAGTGTCCTTCCGTTCCTCTTCTGTACAGTGATCTGGAGCTCAGCTTTGCCTCTTGGTAGGTAAAGGCCACTGAAAACTACGATGATTCATCCTACTGGGACATCCTACTCAAAGGAGACAGAGAGAGATTAGTGAGAGGACTTCCCAGCAATGATATTAAATCCAACTTGGCCAGCACTAACTCTCCACTGCCACTGCCAAAGAACTGAAAAGTGGAGGAAGAGAAAAGGCAGATTTGCAATCCATACTTGAAAGAGCCACAGTCAGATGAAAAACAAACAAACATCCTTAAAGCCTTTAGATAGCCTCATGGAAGTTGTTGATGTGCATAAACCTTGACATATCATGCATATTCCAAGAGCCTCCAAAAAACTGATCATCTCTAAATTGAATCTTTCATCCCCAAAGAGAACTGTAAAGCCAAACTTTAGAAAGCCTATTCTTTTCTCCTTTTCAACTGGGAAAATACACTGAAATATCTTGCTCTGAAAAGTTAGGAATTGGTATCTCATTAGCTATGCTCTCTCCTTCAATGGCAATATATCTCCCTCTTGTGGATTTTTGGGATATTTCCACCCAGGAGAGTTCTTTCCAACTTACACCCCAACTTAATCACTAGGTTGCATTGCATAACTATAAGTATAAATAAAAGATGGGATATCTACCATATCCTCCTACTAACCGAAGTCCTAGATAGAATACACACCCTAGCAACTCACATTCATTCTTCTTCTGGAAATGAAGTAGCCGTTAACAAACTGTGATCATGCATCGAATATTTATTGAGCTATTATGAAACAATTGAGCTATTATGAAACAAACAGTGAAGTGTGCTGAAGTCCTGTGACTATGAAACTGATGTTTTTCCTTATATGGACAAAAAGTAAGTCAATATAAGAATTAAATTCCATCACTCTTCACAGAGATAACATCACCAGACAGAAACACTACTGAGCTTTGTACTTCTACCTCAAAATTTTGCAATATCTAGGCCTACCTTTTCCTGTTTTCTCCTGTTTCAGAAAAGAAAGTATCATTCCTTTCCAAGAGTAACCCTTTTACCACTTTTCTTAGCTCCATCCTCCTCTCCTGGCTCCTTTTCCTCCACCTGCAATTTTGTTCAGGTCTCTTTCATCCCCTCCGCTGATGCTTCTTTGAACTATTTTGAGGCCCACTGTAACTATTCCCATCAGAATTAAGCTCCAATCATTCAATAATGAATCCCCAGCACCAGCTACAGTGCCTGGTACATAGTAGGTATCAATAAATTTATTTTTTATGGTTTTTGTCTATGAATTTTTTAATTGAAATATAATTCATACTATAAAATTCACCCTTTTAAAGTACACAGTTGGGTTTTTAGCATATTCACAAAGTTGAAGGATAGTGGTACAATCTTCACCACTATCAGTAAATTCTTTTCCCTTTTTTTCAGCTTTATTGAAGTATAATTGACAAATAAAATTGTAATATATTTAAAGTTCATAATGTGATGATTTAATATAACTATACATTGTGAAAGAATTCCCACCATTGAGTTAATTAACACATCCATCACCTCACATATTTACCTTTTTTTTTTTTTTTTTTGGTGAGAACACTTAAGTTCCACTCTCTTAGCAAATTTTAATTATAGAATACAGTATTATCAATTATAGTCACCATTATACATTAGGTCCTCAGACTTTATTTCTCTCCTAACTGAAAGTTCATACCTTTTTGTCAACCTCTTCCTCTTTCCCCCATGTTCCAGCCCCGACAACAACCATTCTACTCTCTGTTTCTATGAGTTCAACTTTCTTTTTTTTTTAGATTCCACATATAAATGAAACAATGCAGTATTTCTCTTTCTCTGTCTGGCTTCTTTCACTGGGCATAATGCCTTCCGGGTCCATCTATGTTGTTGCAAATGGCAAGATTTCCTTCCTTTTTAAGTCTGAATAATATTCCACTGCATATATACACACCACATCTTCTTTATCTGGGCATCTGTCGACAGACACTTAGGTTGTTTCCATACCTTGGCTATCACAAATAATGCTGCAGTGAACATAGGAGTACAGATCTCTCTTCAAGATGATTTCATCTCATTTGAATATATACCCAGAAGTGGGATTGCTGGATCATGTGGTAGTTCAATCTTTACTTTTTTTAATAACCTCCATACTGTTTGCCATAGTGGCTGTACCAATTTACATTCTCACCAACACGAATTCTCCATCAAGGATTCCTTATTCTCCACATCTTCACCAGCATTTGTTATCTATTTCTTTTTGATAATAGCCATCCTAAAAATTGTAAGGTGATATCTCATGGTTTTGATTTGCATCTCCCTGATGATTAGTGATGTTGAGCACCTTTTCATGTACCTCTTGACCGTTTGTATGTCTTCTTTTGAAAAATGTCTATTCAAGTCCTTTGAGTATTTTTTAATTGGGTTATTTATTTATTTATTTATTTATTTATTTTGGCTATTGAGTTCTATGAGTTCCTTGTATAGTTTGGATATTAACCCCTTACTGTATATGTGATTTTTAAATATTTTCTCCTATTCCATAGATTCCCTTTTCATTTTGTCGATGGTTTCTTTTGCTTTGCAGAAACTTTTTAGTTTGATATGGTTCCCACTTGTTTATTTTTGCTTCTATTGCCTTTGCTTTTGGTGTCAAATCCAAAAACTCATTGCCAAGACCAACGTCAAGGAGCTTATGTCCTATATTTTCTCCTAGGAGTTTCATGGTTTTTGGTCTTACATTCAAGTCTTTAATGCATTTTGGGTTCATTTTTGTGTATGGTGTAAGACAAGGGTTCAGTTTCATTCTTTTGCATGTGAATATCCAGTTTTTCCAACACCATTTAATGAACAGAATATCCTTTCCCCATTGTATATTCTTGACTTCTTCATCAAAAATTAATTCATGGTATATGTGTGGGTTTATTTCTGAGCTCTCTACTCTGTTCCATTGATCTATGTGTCTGTTTTTATGCCAATACTCTACTGTTTTTATTACTATAGTTTTGTAATATATAGTTTGAAAATAGGAAGTATGATGCCTCCAGCTTTATTCTTTTTTGTCAAGATTGCTTTGACTGTATGGGGTCTTTTGTGGTTCCATACAAATTTTAGGATTGTTTTTTCTATTTCCATGAAAAATGTCATTGGAATTTTGACAGAGATAGTATTGAATCTATAGATTTCTTTGGGTAGTAGGGATATTTTAGCAGTATTAATTCTAAATCAAAATTAGACCCCGAATAAAAAAGGAGAGAGTAAAGTCAAGAGTGAACTATAAGATAATAAATTTGTGTTATTCTAAGCCACCAAGTTTGTGGTAATTTGTGAGAGCAGAAAAGGAAACTAATACAATCATTTCTCATTATTTAACATGACTTTTTAATGTGGATGTTCTTCCTGGCAATTTGAAAGGACTCAGTGGTCAATTTCCAATGATGGATGAGAAGCAACTTAGAATTAGAAAATACATGACAAATAAATAAAGAATTTTGATATTATTTTATTTTAAATTGCCCCAAAAGGATTTACATAGTATGATAGTTAATATTGTGTCAACTTCACTGGGCCACAAGGTGTCCAGATTAATCATTATTGCTGGGTGTGTCTGTGAGGGTATTTCCAGAGGAGATCAGCATTTGTATCGGTGGTGGACTCAGTAAAGTAGATTGCCCTCCCCAATGTGTGTGGGCATTATCCAATCTGTTAAAGGCCCTAATAGAACAAAAAGCAGAGGACTGGAATTATACCACCGGCATTCCTGTCCAGCTTACAGAGGGCAGATGGTGGGACTTCTCAGCTAGTATAATTGCATGAGCCAATTCCTGGTAATAAATCTCCTTATATACATGAAATGTACAAACAGATATATATATATAGTACTACGTATATACTAATATATATAGTATTACATACATACTAATATATCTAGTATTACATATATACTAATATATAATGTACATATACTATTGATATACTATTGATTTTATTTCTCTGGAGAACCCTAATACACACAGTTAGGCAAAACTAGATAATCTCAATGATAACCTTTCTATGCACTTTGACCCTTCTATCTCACTCAACTAGATGTGTCTTTTGGCTGAAATCACAATATACACTACTAAATTAGAAAATCCTATAGATTTTGTGATGTTAAACTTCATTCACTTGTTCAAGCATATAAACAAAGTGAACTACCACATAAGGTACATTTTAATTTGCTACAAAATTCTAAAAATATATGTGAGCTCTCAGTGATAATTTGAAAACAAGTGAGATGTGTGAACCTAATTTATATTAAATATAGCCATTCCATAATTTTACTACTAGAAACTTGTGTTACATACTATAGTCAACTAACATTTTCACCTGAAAAGTGAAATGACACAAAACAATCTACACTCATTCTAACAGACAGTTTGTTATTACTATGGTCTGAATGTTTGTGTCCCCCCAAAATTCATATTCTGGAATCCTAATGCCCAAAGTGATGGTGTTAGGAGTCAGGGCTTTTGGGAGGTGATTTGGTCACGAGAGTGCAGCCTTCATGAATGAAACTAATGCTCTTATAAAAGAGACCCCAGAGAGTTCCCTCACCCCTTCCACCATGTGAAGATACAACAAGAAGTCAACCCGGAAGAGGACCTCAATGGACCATGCATGCATCCTAATATTGGATTTCCAGCTTCCAGAATTGTAAGCAATACATTTCTGTTGTTTATAAGCTACATAGTTTATGGCATTTTGTTATAGCAGCCAGAATGGACTAAGACAGTTACATACTATTCTCTTTCTAGTGGTCATTTTGTCCCCATTTGATGTCTAGAAGAAAGAAAAAGTGATATGGTTTTCCTTAGGAAAGGCAAAGGAACAAATGAATGAGGTATTTCCAACCTCTACCTCAAGACTCCAAAATAAAGGATACTGTCAATGAACTGAAATGTTTCATTTTTAAATCAATAGAGTGGTGCTTCTCAACCTATAAATGTATAATTATTCGAGAACCCCATCCTAGAGAGCACAAGTGCCAGGAGCTACATGGTTTATTATCTTTCCACACTTTAGTTTCTCTAGAATGTAGGATTCCCAAAGGGATTTATACTATTTCATGACAACCCCTGAGCATAAAATTAATAAAGAGGGTAAAAGAAAATTTGCTTTAGAGATTCAGAGCTGATTAACGTAAGCCATACCCGTCCGTCACTCTCTGGAAGCCAATTAAGCAAAGTACTCAAATGTAACACTTTAACACCATAAATTAAACTTGGCAAAAAGTTTAAATTCTATCATAAAATTAACCATTGTAAGTGAAGTAGCTGTGAAATGTACCTTATAAAAATAAAGTATATTTATGTCCCAATTGCTAAGCAAAATAAAGAAAATTTTTATTGTGAAACAGCCAAAATGACATCGATCTTTTCTAGCTTTCCATTAGGGGGAAAGAGGATCTTTGCACTATGAGGTATGTGAAATTAATCTTTTTCAGAGATACTATTCTGCAGAGCCTTATAAAAAAAAAACCCATGCAGAATCCATAAAAATAAAGATGGATAACTCACCAGATTACATGTTCCTCCCCTGTGAACTGTTGAAGTTAACTCAGGGCCACAGCACAGTTAGAAACAGAAGGAAGGGGATTCATGGTCCTGATTTACTCTTTTCTCTCTGTAATTTATATGATGTCAGACAGTATCACACCCAACCATATCCCCCACACAAGAAATAAAGAAATGAATAGATTGATAGATTAGATAAACTAGTCCTATAACTCTGTCTTCTATGCATGCTCTCAAAACATGTTATTTTTGTTTTTTTTAACTCTTGTCAAACACCTGGCTACTGAACCGTGGCTTTTATGACACAATCAGGAAAAAAGTCATGATGAGGGAAGACGAGTCCCATGTCCCTCTTCTCCCATTTCCACACTATCCTTGACATGAAGAGAAAGCTCTCCAAAGTTTACGTGCCACGGATAAAACCCAAGCCTCATCCCTCACTACACCAACTTTCACGGCATTATCTGCCTGGAGACTCAAACAAACTTATCTCTTTATTCCTGATTCATTTATCACCTCAAGAAGCCTATTCATCCCCACCTCTAGATATGCCTTCATCCCTGGACTCTTCTTACCAGATAGCTGTGTACTTACCCTTTTATGAACTCATCTTCTACCCACCTCCAAATCTTGAAACACTTCCAATGTGCCCTCTGGAACCCACAATCAATCATCAGCAAAATCCCTTTTCTCCTTAATATTGTCAAATTGACTTGGGTCTCCCCTCAGGAGAGGGCTTCCCTTCATCTCATCACACTATCAACATACTACCCCTCCTTGTTGCAATTATCTATAGACCTGGGTCCTTCCCCACTCCTTGAAGAATTAAGCTCCTAACTCACTGTCACTTCCAGCACTCTATGTGTCATTATTCTGGGTGATTTCAATATCTACCTGATGATCCTTTCAATCCATTTGAGCTCATCATCTCCAATGATCTTCTCTTCTACCTATCGCAGCCACCTTGTCATTATCAATAACAGCAATTCCCCCATAAACTCAATATCAAATATCCCACTCTCCCACCACCGCCCCTTGTCCTTCTAGCTCGTTCTTCTAATATCCCAATACCAATGGGGACCTATCACTTTTTCCCACATTCTAGTCACATATTTACTATTCTCCTTATGTAGTTTAGAATCCATAGACCATTATCTCTCTTTGTATAAAATTTCAACTCTCTTGTCCTCCTCTTACCTCATGGTTCTAACTTGGCAAAACTCGTATCACAGTTAAATCCAACTCTCCACCTGCTCTATCCCAGCACCATGAAGCTGAATGTGGCTAGAGAAAAACAACCTTGTTATATCTTTAAATTGTGATCACTAATCTCAGAGACTTTTAGTGCTGCCCAGTGAATGAACTATTTTTCTCTTCTCCACTCAATTTTCTCATTCTCCTAAAGGACTTTTTCATACCTCTTCTTTCACCCTAAAACTCCAGCACCTCCTCATCTTCACTGAGAGTTTTGCCTCCTATACCTCTAAGGAAAGAAAAGTTCTAGAAACTACTGCCACCACCTCCACCCAGCTACACATATTCCACCTTCCTCTCTGTTACTATAGGTGAATTTTCCAATTTTTCTCATCTAGAGCCAACTCCTCTACTTGAGCACTGAATCCCATAATCTCTCAAGTAAATGCTAATGCTCCAGAATTCTCCCTTCTCTCTTTCCTGATTTTTTTTTTATCTCTACTAGATCTGTTCTGTTAAGCATAAAATCACCAATTCACCAATACTTCTGTTGTCAAGGTCACTTCCTTGTTGCTAAATGAGGTCTCAATCTTTGAACTACATGACATGTCTGCAGTATTTGACTTAGTTGATCATACCTTCCTCCTTGAAAGACTTTCTTCACTTAGTTTCCAGAATCCCGCACTCTTCTGGTTTTTCTCCTATCAATGGGCCACTCTTCAGTTTCCTTTACTGGCTCCTCTTCCCCTTTATGACCACAACATTGGAGGACCCTAGAGCTCAGTCTCTGGATCTCTTTACCTACACTTATGTTGTTGATGATATATCAAACTATAGGCTGATGACTCCTGGATTTGTATTTTCAGCCCTGACCTCTCTAAAAAACTCCAGTCTCAAATATCTAACTAAATTAGTCATGCACTACTTTAATAATGCTATATAACAAATAATTCAAAAACCTCAGTGGCTTATGATGATAATGCATTTCTTGCTCATGTATCTGCAGGTCTGCCAAGGCATCTCTGCTTCAGGCTATAGGTTCAGTTCAGGTCTGCTCCACGTATGTCTCATTCTGGGACCAGCAGCTCCTAAAGGGCATGCTCTCACATGGCAGAAAGTGAAGTCTTTAAAGGGCCTGCCAGAGTTTTGCTATACCACCCTATGGCCTCAGCTCGACTGGCACACTGTTACTTCCATCCTCATTTAACTGGCCAAAGAAAGTCACACGGTCAAGCCCTGCATCAATGAGTCAGAGAAGTATACTTCTCTGGAGGATGAGGTGGCAAGGAAGAATTGTGAAGAAATAATATACTCTACCGCACCAACTCCCTATTCAACATCTTCACTTAGATGTCCAACAAGCATTTCAAATAAAAACCTCAAAACTTGTCATGAACAAAGCTGATTTTACACCCTAAATCTGCTTCTCTCACAATCTTCCCCATATCTGAAAAAGACAATACCAGCATTTTAGTTGCTCCCAAAGCCTTAAAGTTATCATTGACTTTCTTTCTCTCTCACATCACATCCAATCCTATTGGCTTTACCTTTAAATATGCCTAGAATCTGTCCTCTTCTCATCAACTCCATTGTAACCACCTTGGTTCAAGTCACCATCACCTCTTATCAGGAGCATAATAATAGTCTCCTAACCAGTCTCCATATTTCAACTCTCATCCTCCTATAGTGTATTCTCTATACGACAACCAAGAGGTATGTTACCAAGAAGTATGTGGTCTCTCCCTCAATTCCGTGAGAGGTGTGTACTCCCTGACCCATTGATGCTGGGGTAAGCCATATGACTTCCTTTAGCCAGTGGATTATGTGAAGGGGCATTATGCAAACAGAGGCTTTAAGTCTGCTGTAGTGGTTTGGCTTGATCACTTGTGCTTCTGTCATCTGCCTTGAAAAGAATATTCCTGGAGTTGCCTCTGGTCCCTGAATGAGAGTCATGTGGATCAAACCTGAACCAACCCACAGAGAGCACCCAAGCCCAGGGAAGCCTAGCAGAGCCCAGCAAGTCAGATCCAACCTGCAAGCCCATTAGAAAGAAATAAATGCCTGTTGCTGAAAGCCACTAGATTTTGGAGGTTGTTTGTTATACAGCGTTATTACAGCAAAAACCTGAGGATATTTTCGTACATAGCAACAACATCGTCTAGAAATACTTTTAAAACACTTTTTCCATTCATTTTTTTCACCACATCTCACAAAGGGTTTTATCCTTTCTCTAGTACCCAACTACCTCTGTCATTCTTTGTTCTTCAATGATAACTTCATGAAGCAATAGTTCAAACATATTCATCTCCTTTTGCACATTTCCCAACATGCTTTCACTCCCAAATCAGGTTTACATCTTGACATCACAGAGACCATTTTCTCAAATGTCACTCATTCCTTTACCAAAAGGGCAGATATGACACAGAGCTGGGGCAGTACCAATCATGACATCTGTGTCCATCAATAAGTGACAAGTGAAGAGTTAAGTTGAATTGGGGCAAAAAATGTAAAGCAACTTGAGAAGCACTATTTTTTTCAGTCTTTGAGGTTTTTATCCCATCCTCTTTCTTTCAATTCGTATATTAAAAATTAAAATAATTCATCCACTGGATGTGGAATCAACCTCAGTTTTCTCAAAAACTAGTGTGGTAATTTTTTATAATGGCACTTAACTTCTCTGGCCCCTCTTATTTTCGTTCATAAATTTAGAAAGCTAAACTGCATGGTTTTTTAGCAGAAACTCCTAGGAACTTTTCAGAATTCACATAACCATTGGACTCCCTACTCCTAATCCAATTCTGATACAACCCCTTAGGGCAGGTGGGATTTTGGCAATATGAAAACATTCGGCAATTGATTTCTTATCTTCTCAAGTCGCATTGCACAACCCCTGACACATGTGCACACTGGTCATTCAGGACCATTGAGGCAGATGTTCTCCAACATCCTCTTAAATACTTACTAGGTGCGTTTATCTCCTAGAGATTGTGGTCTGAACACGTTAACTCAAATAATATTTTGTATTTCTAATGCAATATATCTATATCATCTAATAAATATAAGCTTTCTTTTTTCCTTTTACAATATCCATCAAAGCACTAGATGTTAATAAATATTTCTATGTTAATTTACTTTCCCGGATCCCCAAAATACCATATATGCAAGTGCTCTTATGCCAAGCTAGCAACTTTGCAGTGATATATACTAATTTCTTCTTATAACCCGTAGCATAGAGGCTAAGAAAGAATTTAAAAACTAGTGTGAGTTTGAGTATTGTTGTCTATTTTATATATAAATTTTTCCCACCACAGAAACATTTGAAGAATTACGATAATTAGATGTTTTCTTCTTTTCGTTATCTCCCTATTCTGAAAAAAAAAACGGTTACATATTTTTAATTTAATTTGCATTTTTAGGATGTGAATGCATTTCTTTTTTTCACCCGTATCTTCAGCCATTTCAATACAAACTCATATACACATCCACGCACCCAACTTCTAAAAGTCTAATACCCCTGCTGCACAGACAGACATCAAGCGGTTTCCAAGGGAACACTGCTTCAAGGCAATGATCCTATTAAAAAGATTCTTCTGAGAACAAATATCCATTCTCTTCAATATCATTCAGAAGCATTAAATTAGAGCCACTCCTCGTGAAACGAAGAGAACAATCCTGCACTTAACCATCACGGGATAGCAGAGAACGTTGCCCTTAAAAGCATAATTATTCTACAGGGCAGCAGTATGGGTATGGACCATTAGCTCTGACAGTGAAAACCTTCCAGCTCCTCGACAATTGAAAAGTTGCTTGAGATGACAAGAGATCTACAAATTATGATTATCTTAAAATCAGAGAATTATGGCACGTCGCTGAAACGGCCCTCCAGAGATCTGATTCCCAAGTCCTCTGGCTTAGGCAGGGAGGATAGCCAGAAACTAGTCTTGTTGAGCAGTCTTTAAGGGTGCTGCTTGCCTAGTATTAGCCATCAGAGCACTAGAACACCTCTTATTTTTGTGTGTGTGTGTGAGGAGGACTAGCCCTGAGCTAACATCCAATGCCAATCCTCCCCTTTTTTCTTGAGGAAGACTGGCCCTGGGCTAACATCCGTGCCCATCTTCCTCTACTTTATATGGGACGCTGCCACAACATGGCTTAACAAGCAGTGCGTCGGTGCGTGCCCGGGATCCGAACCTGCGAACCCCGGGCCACCGCAGCGGATAGCGCGCACTTAACAGCTGGACCACCAGGCGGCCCCTAGAACACCTCTTAAAAATGGTTATTTTTAGTAGCTTTCTCAATACACAACAATAAAATTTAGAAAACATAGAAAAGCATACAGAAAAAATAAAAATCAGCCATACTCCTACCACCCAGAGAGCCACTGTTAACATTTTGGGGCATAGTTCTAAACTTATTCTGTGACTCTATATTGGCATTTTTTTTTTTTTGTGAGGAAGATCAGCCCTGAGTTAACACCTGCCAATCCTCCTCTCTTTCTGCTGAGGAAGACTGGCCCTGGGCTAACATCCATGCCCATCTTCCTCCACTTTATATGGGACGCAGCCACAGCATGGCTTGACAAGTGATGTGTTGGTGTGTGCCCAGGATCCGAACTGGCGAACCCCGGGCCGCCGCAGCAGAGAGCGTGCAATTAACCACTTGCACCACCGGGCCGGCCCCTATATTGGCTTTTTTAAAGACTCAAATGAGACCGTAGCATACACACTACTTCATAACGTATATTTTCACAAAATATCTTGTTGTAAATATTTTCTCCATATTACCAAATATTCTAATAAAGATTTTTTTTGTGAGGAAGATCAGCCCTGAGCTAACATCTATTGCCAATCCTCCTCCTTTTTTTTCCCCCCTTTTCTTTTTATCGTTTTTTTTTTCTCCCCAAAGCCCCAGTAGATAGTTGTATGTCACAGTTGCACATCCTTCTAGTTGCTGTGTGTGGGACGCCGCCTCAGCATGGCCAGACAAGCAGTGCGTTGGTGCGCCCCCGGGATCCGAACCCAGGTTGCCAGTAGCAGACTGCATGCGCTTAACTGCTAAGCCATGGGGCTGGTCCTCTAATAAAGATTTTTAATGTCTGCAGTGAATTCCAACTTACCATACTGGAATTTATCTCTGAAGTTTCACTCATAACTAATAGGGTACCAGACACCCTCAAAAATATAATTTTATGTACAAGCCATATAATTTCCACAGGACAAATTCCTAGAAGGAGAATTGCTGGATCATAGAATATAAGTGTGTTAAGACTTTTGATCCACTTTGTCAAAATATTTCTCAGAAAGATAATAACAATTGCAAGTCCACCATCAGTGTGTGAGAATTGCCACCAGAAACGGCACTGGAATCCTCAGACAAGGTCCACCCAGGGCAGTGGTATCTGTACACAGCAATGACAAGAGGGATTCTGCCACCTCTTAAAGGCCAGAAATTGGTTTACTGAGAAATATTAGATTTACACTGAAAAGTAAGAACTAAGTCAGGTTTACTAATAATGTTAATTTATAAATACTTCTAAGCATCTGTGGATACTCCACAGAAGAACTGTAGCAGAAAGTTCTAGTTCCTCCTCAAAAATGGGAATAGCAAGCCAGAGCTAAAAGAGTCGTGTCTCTTTGGCTTGGTCTAGAAACATCTTCCTGGCTTAACAGAGCCTCCTGTTAGTGCTTAGCATCACTCTTTTCTTACACATCTTTGTGATAGGATAAAAGGACCCTTGATACAAATGCCTGATTATCAGAGAGCATAAACTCAATCAGCTACAAAACCCAGACAGGTATATAAAGATACAAACCTTGCCAATTTAAAAACACTGGGAAGTAGCGGAGCCTGTAGCAAACTGGAGTAAAGTAACTCAAATTCAAATTTTTTTTATCATGAAAGACAAATTAGAGTCTTTGGTCCTTTTTTTTTTTATAAGGAAGATTAGCCCTGAGCTAACACCTGTTGCCAATCCTCCTCTTTTTTGCTGAGGAAGATTGGCCCTGAGCTAACATCTGTGCCCATCTTCTTCTACTTTATGTGGGACGCCTGCCACAGCGTGGCTTGGTGAGCGGTGAATAGGTCCGTGCCTAGGGTCTGAACCTGCAAACCCTGGGCCACCAGAAATGGAGCATGTGAATCCAACCACTACGCCACCGGGCCAGCCCCAGTTTGGTCCATTTTTCAATCAAGTTGTTTGTTTTCTTACTGTTGGGTTTTAGGAGTACTTTGTATATTTTAGATAACAGTCTTTTATCAGATCTGTCTTTTGCAAATATTTTCTGCCAGTCTGTGTCTTGTCTTCTAATCCTCTTGACATTGTCTTTCACAGAACAGAAGTTTGTAATTTTAATGAAGTCCAGCTTATCAATTATCTCTTTCATGGCTTGTGCCTTTGGTGTTATATCTAAAAAGACATCACCCTACCCAAGGTCATCTAAGTTTTCTCCTATGTTATCTTCTAGGAGTTCTATAGTTTTGCACTTTATATTTAGGTCTATGACCCATTTTTAGTTAATTTTGTGAAGAGTGCAAGGTCTGTGTCTAGACTCACTTTTCTGCACGTGGATGTTTTTTGCATGTGCTGTCCAGCATTATTTGTTGAAGAGACTATCTTTGTTCCACTGTACTGCCTTTGCTTCTTTGTCAAAGATCAGTCGACTATATTTATGGGGTCTATTTCTGGGCTTTCTATTCTGTTCCACCGATTTCTTTTTCTGTTCTTTCACCAGTATTACATTGTCTCAATAGCTTTATAGCAAGTCTTGATGCCGGGTAGCGGCAGTCCTCCAAATTTCTTCCTCTCCTTCTCTGTTGTGTTGGCTATTCTGGGCCTTTTGTCTCGCCATATAAACTTTGGAATCAGTTTGTCAATATCCATAAAATACCTTGCTGAGATTTTTATTGGGATTGCATTGAGTATATAGATCAAGTTGGGAAGAACTGACGTCTTGACTATATGCAGTCTTTCTAACCCTGAACATGAAATATCTCTCCATTTATTTAAGTCTTTGATTTCATTCATCAGCATGTTGTAGTTTTCCTCATATAGATCTTGCACGTATTTTGTTAGATTTATACCTAAGTATTTCATTTTTGGGGTGCTGATGTAAATGGTATTATGCTTTTAGTTTCAATTTTCACTTGTTCATTGTTGGTATATAGCAAAGCAATTGAATTTTATATATTAACCACGTATCCTGCAACCTTGCTAAAATTGCTTATTAGTTTCAGGTTTTTTTTAATCAATTATTTTGGATTTTCTACATAGATGATCATGTCATCTGTGAACAAAGACAGTTTTATGTCTTCCTTCCCAATCTGTATGCATTTTATTTCCCCTTCTTGCATTGTTATATTAACAAGGACTTCCCATATGATGTTAAAAAGGAATCCTTGCCTTGTACTTGGTCTTAGTGGGAAAGCTTCCAGCTTCTCACCATTAAGTACGATGTTAGCTGTAGGATTTTTGTAGATAGTCTTTATCAAGTGGAGAATGTTCCCCTCTATTCCTAGTTTACTGAGAGTTTTTATCGTGAATGGGTATTGGATTTTGTCAAATGCTTTTTTTTGCATCTATTGATATAATCATGTGATTTTTCTTTTTTAATCTGGAGGTGATGGATTGCATTAGTTGACTTTTGAATGTTGAACCAGCCTTGCATACATAGGACAAATACCACCTGATCATGATGTATAATTCTTTTTATACATTGTTGGATTCAATTTGCTAATATTTTGTTGAGGATTTCTGCATCTATGTTCACGAGAGATATTTCCCTGTAGTTTTCTTTTCTTGTAATGTCTTTGTCTGGTTGGTATTAGAGTAATACTCACCTCATGGAATGAGTGAGAACGTAGTCCCTCTGCTTCTGTCCTCTGAAAGAGATTGTAGAGAATTGGTATAATTTCTTCCTTAAACATTTGGTAGAATTTACCAGTGAATTCATCTGGGCCTGGTGCTTTCTGTTTTGGAAGTTTATTAATTATTGATTCAATTTCCTTAATAGATATCGGCCTATTCAGATCATCTATGTTTTCTTGTGTAAGCTTTAGCAGAGTATGTCTTTCTAGAAATTGGTCCATTTCACCTAGATTATCAACTTTGTGGGCAAAGAGTCGTTCATGTTATTCCTTTATTATTCTTTTAATTTCCATAGGATCTGTAGTCATGTCCCCTCTTTTATTTTGATATTAGTAATTTGTATCCTCTTTCTTTTTTCATAGTTAGACTGACTAGAGGCTTATCAATTTTATTGACCTCTTCTAAGAACCAGCTTTTGGCTTCATTGATTTTTTCTATTTATTTCCTGTTTTCAATTTCATTGATTTCTGCTCTAAGTCTTATTATTTCTTTTCTTTTAGTTACTTTGGATTTAATTTGCTCTTTTTCTAGTTTCCTCAGATGGAAAGTTAGATTATTGGTTTTATATCTTTCCTCTTTTCTAATATATGCATTCAAGGTTATAAATTTCCCTCTAAGCACTGTTTGCAGCATCCCACAAATTTTGGTAAGTTGTGTTTTCATTTTTATTTCCAATTTATTTTTTAAAGTATTCTGACAGTCAAGCAAAACACATTGAGGGGAAAATTTCACTCATGGACCTCCATATTATAATTCTATTTTTTCGGGTTTTTTTGTTTTTTACTATTGTAGATTATTCTCGGTTTCTGATTAATGATTGTTCAAAGTATGCTTTGGGCAACATTTATTGAAGGATTTTTATGGATTTTTGCTTTGATGTGCTCTTTAAAAGAAGTATTCAGACCAAACTTGTGATATTTTATTTTCTAATAGTGAAATGGGGTTTTTTTCTATTATGAGCCTCTGTGCTGTTTTGTCTGTGTTCTGTCTTGCTGCAGCAATTTGTGCTCTCCATACCCTGGCAATGAAAAGCTGTTGCAAATTTATTTTGTTAATAATAATAACATCAGTTAATATTTACTGAGTACTTACTGAATTCAGGTCAACTGACTCTATCTTAGCTGAAAAAGCACTTCCCCATTATCCACCCCCCATAACAGCTCTGGAGATGCTCCTTTTCACGATTTACCCACAAAAACATATAAGGTCTACCCTTATGCTAAGAATGAGGTTATCAGGCTCTAAGATATTGAGTCAGTCACCCAAAGTTAAATGGTGCTTTTGGTATTTGGATATGGCAGCATACCTTAGTCACTAATTATAGAGTTAAAATTGTTACTAGTCTACACACTGTATAAGTGAGTCTCCTTAGACAGAAGGTCTCCCAAAACCAGTAAGAGCATGGGCAAGGAAACGCAATGGTGGTCCTTATAAAGTTTGATGCTGAGTTGGTGAGGCTGACGCCCCAAGAGAGTAGAATTCTATTTAAGCCTAATGCTTTTTGAGGGTGGTAAATTTATTGAACTCACAGGCTGTAACAATCTCAAGAGTTCTGTTTATTCAGAGGAGATATATTAATCCGTTAAGCTAATGATTTTACAAAAAAGGCTAGACTTACTACATTAGCTTCAGTGACCCAAGTAATTTTACCCATTTGAATAAAATAACTTTTGGTGTGAGCAATATAAAAAAACAAATGTGTATCAAATTCCACTTATTGTGTGTGTGCGTGTCTATCTGTTGGGTTAAATTCCTAGCCTAGGCCTTTGCATTACTCTCAAATTCAAAAAATCTTCCATACTCTGAAACATGTATCTGATCTGAAAAAGAAATTGCAACCAGAGGCCTGTACTTATCTGGATAAAATGAAAGTTTTCTGAATGTGTTTAAGGGGAAAATGCTGCATGAAGGAAAAGATGAGTTGCGACAGCTTGGGGCTCCAAAATAATAATAAAATGAAATTATATCTGAATTATAATTAGAAAGGCTTGGAGAGTACCGAAATGTGAGTAAACCATTTATGTTTTCAGCAAAGTTTGCTCCTTAAATATGTTGAAATATAATCTTCACTAAATCCTAATAAATCACTTATGGCAGATGTTTAGTGTATCAGTATAACAGGATCATGCAAAGAAGTTAGTAAATTCCATCCTACTAATAGCATAAAGCAAAACAAATGTGCTTGATTAACAGTCACAGTTTGAGAGAACAGCTCTAAGCAATTTAAAGACCCGGAAACCAAAATGATCAAAAGACCAGAAACCAAAGTTACTTCCATTCATTGAGTGAAGAGAAGTAACTTTAAAATTGGGATTGCTATAAGATACTGCTTAAAATGACCTGCAGGAAAGGAATAAAAGAGGACCTATTTTATTCTCAAAAAGCTTATTCTGTCAAGGCTGTTGGAGAACCAATTATTCTTAGGACCTCGTCAAATAAATGCCTCTGAACCTGTCTCAAGCTAAAAGATTACATACAAGCATTTAGCATGTATTAGTTTGACCCTGTGAGCTGACCTCATTCATGATATTTCAAGAGACTTGTTGAAAAATACTTCAACATACTAGCACACCTTAATTGAACATGGCACATTTTATAACAAAGGATATAATGCGGGAAATTGCACGAAGACAAGAGTGAAAAAAGAAATTAATTTAATGCTGCTCTATATCCCAGCACCCTTCCAGAATTTAACAAGAAACACAAACCATATAGCCACTAAATTCTGGTTTCATTGATCCAAATCCCCTCCAAGTCATCCAATCAACCCACCCATTTCTTGTTTTAAATAGTTATGAACACAGCTTTTATCTGGAATAATTATCAATGGCTAATTGTTAT
The DNA here is from genome assembly GCF_057802395.1 of Ceratotherium simum simum. Classification (NCBI taxonomy): domain Eukaryota; kingdom Metazoa; phylum Chordata; class Mammalia; order Perissodactyla; family Rhinocerotidae; genus Ceratotherium; species Ceratotherium simum. The sequence goes on along the minus strand of NC_141900.1, from coordinate 68,453,180 downwards.
ATTAATAAGAGAAAATTAAAATTCAACTCTGAAACAGATGGCCTCCCTTCCACTCCACTTCCAGTTATTGAAAACTCTCCTAAAAGCAATAAACTATTAATCAGTTGGATGCGTTTTACAATGCATGTTTGTTATTACTCAAGATGGGGTGTCAATGAAAGCTTTCCTTAGTGAGAGGCAATTATTTTGATCTTGAAAAAGTTCACAACATATTTGATAATCAGCATTTGCCTAACCATAAATATTTTCTCTCTTTTTCCATTAAAAAAATGGAATCTTGTATCTTTCAATCTCTTACACTTTGATGTTTTATTAATTGTTAATCTGGTGAACATTTACTTGATACTAAATGAAAATGCAGATCATACATTTACACATATTTGAAAACATCTCTCTGGTGTGGCCTGTCTAGGATTTGGATCTGCATGACTATTGCCTTCTCTCTCCATTCTGCGACCCCTTTTGTGGCCCCCCTTGCCTCCCTGACGAAATAGACCCTATAATCCTTTTAGGGCTCCAGATCCTTTCCCAATGAAGTCATCTCATCCATTCATACACTGTCTGACTGAAGGCCAATAGAAGTCTTTCCAATCTAAAAGCATTATATAATTTTTAAAACTATAACAAAGATATAAGTACAAGTTTGATTTTTGTAAGGCCTATTTACACATTTTACAGCACTGTTTTATTTCAATATTTATGTTCATTTTCTACACACATAAGAAAATTTAATAGCCTTATTATTTTCATGCAAAAAGTAATCAAAACTAAGTTCTTGGAAAGTAATTGGCAGCAAAGCTGCCAGACTCAATAGGTAAATTATAAATAGTTTAGTCATATGGTTAAGGTAAATAACAATAATGTCATTTTTTACTTGCTTAAAATGCATTTATTCTGGGTATTTTTCTTTAAGCATAAACAATAAAAAGTATTTTAATAAGATAAATATGTCTATGTCATTTACATAAGCAATGTTCTCGTTTCCTTTCATTAACCAGTTGCGTTCCAGCATGGAAAACATTAACATTAAGACAGCTTACTTCAGCTGCTATCTTATTATTGATTAACAGACTAAGATATCAGTCAGGAAATTGTGCTTTCCTGCTTTTTCAAGTCCTAAACCACTTCTCAATTGCAAATAATTTAGCAAATAGAAACCATTCTTTCTAAACCTGCAGAAGAATTCTGTTATTAAAAGCTTAATTCTCTCTACAGCACTCCTATGATAGCTTTCTTGGAAAAACAGAAAGAAGCGAAAGCCAGGGACATGATGCTGAGCCTCAGGTCAGGAGGTGAAAGAGAGGCTGCGCCTAGGAAGATAAATCATACATCAAAAGCGTGAGGGTGAAGGCCCGGGTCAGGACATGGTGCCTCAAACGGGCGAAGCAAGTGGTGCAGGATGAAAAATTAAGACCAGTGCACGGGTGTTCGGCGATACCAGCTATGGGACACGGCAGAGGGCTTTACGGCTAATAGGACCTTGTAAGACTGATCATAAGTTTTAGTTTCTATTCTGTAGGGAATAGGAATTTATTTAGAATCCTAAGCAGGAAAATGACACCATCTGATACACATTTTAGAGATTTCACTCTCGTGTCAGTGTGATAGATTGGAGAAGAAGAAGGCTAAAGGGAGCAAGAACTTTCAGAAACAAGAAATGACAAAGGTGTAAATGAGGGCACCAGAATTGGGGTATGTTTGAAAGATATTTAGGGAATAGAATTGATGGGAATTGGTTACCAATCGGCTGCTAGGTCTGGGTGGGGGCTTAAAGTGTTATTTTTGTATCATTCTCAGGTCCGGCTTGGCCAAATGTGGGGATGGTAGTTCTATTCACAAAGATAGGAAACCAGAAAGAAAAGCAGACTTTTGAGTAAAATTTATGAGATCAGTTTTGAAGGTTCTGTTAAGCAACATAGAAGTATCCAGACCGAACCAAAGAGGGACCACTCCTTCAGCCACTCTTCATGGTATTCCCATTCTCCATGAGGAACTATAACTTATAGCCAGAATCTCACTGTAGAGCATTCACAGATGCTTAGGAATATTCACACATCAACATTATTAGTAAACTTTACTTAGTTTTTAATTTTTAGTGTAAATCTAGTATTTTGTAGTAAATCAATTTCTAGCCTTTTAAGAAGTGGCAGAATCCCTCTTGTCATTGCTATGTACAGATATAACTGCCCTGGGTAGACCTTTCCAAGGATTCCAGTGTCATTTCTGGTGTCCATTCTCATACACTGATGAGTGTTTCAATTGTTATTACCGTTCTAAGGAATACTTTGACCAAGTGTATCAAAACATATTTATATTCTATGATCTAGCAACTCCCCCTCTAGAAATTTGTCCTAAGGAAATTATCAGTAATGTACACCAAGATTTATGTATGAGGATGTCTATCACGCTATTAGTTATAAGAGTGATGGGGCCGGCCCGGTGGTGTAGCAGTTAACTGCACATGCTCCACTGCGGTGTCCCAGGGTTCGGATCCTGGGCGCTCACAATCGCCCTGCTTGTCAAGCCATGCTGTGGCAGCATCCCATATAAAGTAGAGGAAGATGAGCATGGATGTTAGCCCAGGGCCAGTCTTCCTCAGAAAAAAGAGGAGGATTGGCAACAGACATTAGCTCAAGGCTAATTTTCCTCAGCAAAAAAAAAAAAAAAAAAAAAAAAGTGAAGAATCTAAGGACTACCCAATGGAATTGTTTAGTAAGCAACTGAAATAGCTGAACCACTACTAATCCAGTTTCCCCATTTGAATGAGCATATTTAATCTGCACATCTGAGTCCTTCTTCATCTCTTCCATTCTCCCCTAACCTAGATCCTGTTCTTGCCTTCATGTTGCCTCATGTCTATTGCATGTTTGAGCCAATCCTGCTCTTTCCAAGACTATTCTGCACTTTAGATTTTACCTGTCTGTTCCTCATCCAGTCCTGACAACTCTGTTCTCCTCTAAGTAATAGACAGTTAAGCTGATATTCAAGTGCATGTAACAATACACATAGAAGGCCAGATCCACTGTATGCTCTCTCTCTTCTCCAAGATGAGATGTTTATTTCAGCACTAATCCTAACGTGAACCCCATGCTCTTTGGTTGTTGTGTTCACGGAGAAGTAGTTCCAAAGATGGGAATTCCAATCAAAGCAGAAGACAGGAATGCCAAGGCAGTGAGTCAGGTAAATACTTTAGGTAACGGGGCTTTCTGGTGCTCCTCCTTTATCTGGCCATTTATTACAATCTACAACTGGGTCCATCTTGGTCTCTAATCTATTCTGCTTGGAAGGCTGCTTATACACTACTTTTCTTGAAAGTTAAAATAAGTCAATGTTTCCAAGAAATATTTATCTTGCAGAAGTTATGATTACTCCTGAAATATATTGAAGTCATTATTAGAGAAGGATGCTTATTGAGTATACAAATACAGCTAATACCTCTTTTAGCAGTTAATAACTAACAGTTCAAGAACAGACAACAGTAACAAGAAATTTAGCCTTACATAGTTAAACTATTAATATGTATCATAAAACTTTATAAAATATATTGTCCTAAATGCCTCCCTTCTCAAATTGCACCAAACTGCCCAGGAGATCCGCAGCAAATTCATAAGGGTGCCAGGGGACCTTTTAATTTTCAAGGGAAACACAGCAACATCTGTTGGACACCACGCAAACTACAGCGCCGAGACAGTTCAGTTTCAACATTTGACCTACTTATGTTCCTTTTGATGATGCCATCTTTTTTTTACCAGTTTCATTGAGCTATAATTGACATAGGACATTGTATTAGTTTTAGATCTACAACATGATGATTTGATATATGTATATATTGCAATAACGTCATATCTTGGTGAAACATTTTTAGCAGTTTCTGTGATAAAAAGCAAGAACTAAACAAAAATCAATGTAAAACAAGAAATGAGAGTGGTAGGTCCATCTGATTCCACAGTTTGAGAATGTAAGCAGTAGCCAACAGTCATACACATACTATTAGTAAATAACTGTGGGTATTCAAGAATGAAATAAAATAATATTTTTCTTTCCACTCTATGTGTATTATTTTTCCAAATGGCTTCTGTGATGTTAGGACATAAATACTTACTGTTATTTGGGCCTAAATACTTAACAAATAGGTCTATTAGGCATTTCTTTTGGCCTAAGGACACAGTGAAAAAATTACTAGACACTAACGGTGCTGTTTACGGAAAAAGTTCAGTCTGCCTAAATGCTGTGAAATTCTAGACGTAAAATATTTACTATTGTTACATCTTAGTTCTCTCACAAAATTGAGTGAAACACTTTTCATGAGATTTTATTTGATTACTACAAAAAGTATTTAACTTCTAAATATAAAGAAATTCTTAATTTGTATCCATTTTTTTATTGTCAAATATTGTTAGCCTTTCTTTAGGATTTTATAAAGGTAAACATTAAATCCTTAGTTTCAGAAGAACTAATTTTTCCTTCTATCTTTGGCTTCATATTTCTGTAATTTAAGGCAGTACAGACTTTTAGGCAAAGTGCCTAGTAATTAGTTGCCAAAGAATTTATTTGTAGGGAAATTTCTCTTCAGCCCTTTCCACTGATGCATAAATATAGCAAGGAAACTTTAACCTCATTGATATAAGGCAACGCCAATCAAGCCAAAATCTTTTATAAAATTGTAGGTGTGTGTTTTGTTTTCAATATCCAAACTAGCACCAATTATTCAAATCAGCTTACTTTATGTAAATTAGTCTCTTCAAAAAACTTCCTTCATCCTGGCAGTTATTAAGTGAAATAGGATTTACCTCAACTCTCTTTGTCTGCACAAAGAGAGAAAAACACACAAGAGAGATCCTATTATAGCTTCTAAGTACTGGACTCTTCCTTGTTTACTTACAATCCCTCCTCCGGCAAGAACAACGAGCAGGGTGTAATTACTTCATTTTTACAGTTGTAGGTTGACCCTGCATTTTAAGGAAAAGAGAAGAGGAATACAATGAAGGAGCCCTTTTGTCTACACCAGTCTGGCTTAGTGATTAACAAAGGGAGACATCAATTTTGCCACTAATTTCAGAAGGGACATGTTTAAGGAAACCGGTACTTTAGTGCTTGGAAAATATGGTAGACTGATTTTCCACCTGGCATGACTGTTTCACTGCTCAAAATCAAAATCATTTTCATGAAGAAGATAGACTTCCAACTTGGAATTTTTTTTCCTATTAAATAGCAATGTATTGAAAAAAATTAAGAGCTCTCAAGAAGATTTACAATTTTGTGACATGAATCAAGCACATGTTTTACCGTATCAAACGGAAGTTTAACCAAGAGGTGAAGGTGAGTTTTGATGTCTCTATCAAGGAAGTCTCAACTGCTATGTGTCATAATTAAGGAATAGGCTGAGCGAAAACCACGAATATTTGGAAGCAAATCCAGTCATTGTTGACAGTCTTAAACATTCTTTTATTTACGTTCAGGCCTACATGTGCTAATTTAAAGCTGACAAACAAAAGGCTTATCACCTGGAACCCTGGGAAAATGAGTTCTCACAATGTCCCTTTGAAGGTAGTGGCTCACACCCCATACTCAATGGAAAGTGACACTTAATTTGGCAGATCCTGGTTTAGGAACCCAAGAGAATAAAACTGTCCTGGTAGCATAAGATACACAATTGAAGTTGAGTCAGGGTGGAATTCACTTCGTGAAAGTGTCACAAGCAGCCCAAGTTGGAAGCCAGGGTGAAGTTGGTGCAAGGGGGATTTTGAGGGAAATTATGAGATTGATGTTTTTATTTTTTGCTATTTTCATTTATATACGACTTTCATTTTGCCAAGTGATTTTTTTGTATCACTTTAATACATCTGACACCTTTATTCCAGATTCTAAGTAAAAATAAGTAAACCTTAAACACATACTACTTGCCACACATATATGCCCACTATAACTATATTCTCAGTCTCAGGTGAACCCTGCTAGAGGAAAGACAAACTGATATTTTTGGTCCCTCTGCCTTTTTTAATAATCATTTCATAAGAAACTTAAAGGCCTAAGTAAGAGTCTCTCACAAAAAATGGGAACAAAACCAGAAAAGTCGTTCTCTGCAATTAAAGTTCATATTAATTAACATGGAATAGACGTAATTAGCCTTCTACAGGAGTGACCCTTGAGAGGCACTTTGAAACGATTTGTACAGGAGACGGGTGTGTTTCTGAGTCTCGTTAGCATCCCCAAGGCAAATATAAACCACTGTAGCCCAAGCTTTGGCTTTGGATAACCCAGATGACCATGTGCTCGTAGTAAATGCAAACAAAATGATGTGGCACTCTGCATTAAGTTCTAAAAACGGAGAATTGAAGAATAATAATTTGTTGGGGTTTATTCAGAGAGACCTGGAATACAAGTCATTAGAAATACGTACTCAGCAGTAAAGCAGGCTGAGTCCACAGTTCCTGCACAACCTGAAAGAAATACCCTTTAAGACTACTCAATTTATTTTACCATGATTTCACACGCTCATGTTTGCCTCACAATTTCTTGATTAGCAACTTGGATTCCAGGGAAGTTTGATAATAGGAAGGGCTATCCTAGAAAAGGGTTTTCTAGTGACAAGAGAGGCAAATCCCCACTGAATATTAATGTTAGCATTTATAAATAAATCCATGAGACTTGTTAGGCTGAAGTCAGTCCCCAGAAGCTCACCATTCCTTAGTGAACAGATAGCATCAAGTTTCTTGAGACTGGATTCGGGACCCACAGGGATTTCATCAGTCTGCAGAAGAAGCCTGCCTGAGCAAACATGTGAAATGGTTCAAAAGTAACACACGGGCATGTCATTATACATTTCTCAAAACCCATGGAATACACAACACCAAGAGTGAGCCCTAATGTAAGCTATGGGCTTTGGGTGATAATGATGTGTCAATGTAGATTAATTGATTGTAACAAATGTACCACTCTAGTGCAGAATATCAATAGTGGGAGAAGACATGCTTGTGGGGAGGCAGGCGGTATATGGCAACTCTCTGTACTTTCCATTCAGTTTTGCTGTGAACCTAAATCCGCTCTAAATAATAAAGTCTATTAAAAAAAAAAAAAAAAGTAATGCACACAACCACAAAGAGTTAAACAACCCCGGTTAAAATCCTGACACTTCCCCTGGCTGGGTGACATGGGGCAGTTCATTTATCCTCTCTGAACCTCAGCTACTTTCTTTGTAAAATGGAGGTGTTAAATATGTCCCTTCAGTGTTGTGAGGGTTAAATGAAATAACATATGTAAAGCATGTTGGACAGCGCCTGGCACATAGTAAGATTAAATCATTTTCATACTCTGCCCAAAGTGAATCCTGTAAGGTTGGACCTGATTTCAAAGTTATTCTTCATGTCAAAAAGTATAAATCTCACTCCGACTACTCAGAGAGCCTAAGGCACACAGAGATAAGAGTGAGAGACAGCAGGCTGCAGGCCCTGGTGCCTCCAGAGAGTCTTCTCAGGTAATAAGTTAGGGTCAAAAATTTTGCAAAGCATATTGGCTGCATCAAACTTTCTAATTAATACAATTGATGTAAATGTTATTATATTGTCTAAACTGTAACCAAATTGCAGACCAAGAGACTGAGAATTTTCTGCAACTAATAATAAAGGTCTTAATATAAGAAAGTGATTGTTGCAACAAATACCAAAGAAGGACCAAAAAAAACAGAACACAAAGAGCTAAGAGGTATCACAAGTCATTAATGAGGAAACAATGGAAATTAATATCAGCTTACATTGAGCCATTATATGAAATAGCATAATGAAACTGAATGTTTTATTAACTATAAGGTGTTGTTGAGGACATCGCTCACTACATCAAAAAGTGTCCTGTTGTCACGGTACCGGGAATAGTTATAGTTTTATTAAACAATCTGTTTGTGTATGCCTTAAGCATCCTGTGAATATAATGGTTGCGTTTTCTTCTTCATGTTGGCTGCTAGAGAAAACTTACGGACTACTCTTGCAAGGATAGAGGATATCATGACTAGCATTTGTATATTTATAGATTCCTCTCCTTTTATTACTCATATTCCCGTTGTCAAAATTCTCTCAATTATTTTTAATTTATTCCAATATGACTTAGTATATATATCTTTGTAAAGCATATTTTTGTAATCATAGGAGGTAAAAACTAGTTTTAAAATTTTAATAAGCAAGGAAATTTTAGAACATGGGATGCAAAAATTAAATAGGTGCCATGTGAATGGCTAGGTCTCATTAACATAGCTTACAAAGTTGTTGTTTCTGTTTTTGTTTTCTTTTTTTTCTGTTGCTGGCCTTTTGTTGCATCTTACAGGCATCAAAATTCAGGACAGATTGCAGTGTCAAATGGCATGGCTTATGGCTTTGTTGAGGAAAGGAAAAAGCAGAAGCAGCAAGAAGAGAAGCAAAGTCATGGGTCTCACTCTTTCTGCCATTATTTCACAGGGATGCACTCTGAGGCAAGGGCTCTGCTGGGCCTGCAGTGTGGGACTGTGTTCTAGTGCAGTGTCTTGGACCATGTTATTCTCCCTTTTTTATGGGTTCAACCTGAGAAAGCAGCCTTGTCAGCCGGGGAGTACACAGGCTGCTTGCCCCCGGGCAGTCTGTTTTGGGGTAGCAGCCCTTTACAGTATTTGTCTAGAAACACCAAACCGCCCAGCCTCTAGGGACTTTGGGGCACATGAGTTGTTGTCATCCACCTGCTGAGAGATCAAGCCCGTGGTCCCATGGGAAGTTGAGTTTGGTACAGCCCACTCCCCAACCCCCACTGGGAGAAGTGTTCCTCCAGGTCCTAGCTGGTTCCTGGTCCAGGCCACCCTGAGTGAGCCTGAGGGTCACCTGCAGTCAGTTCTGCTTGTTGTCCCCAATTGTCTGCTGCTAAATGTTTAACCACTGGGTGTCCAGAGGAGGGGGTGGGAAAGCCGAGGTTTGTAGCATTTGCCAATTTCCATGGTATAAATAAGCGTATCATGGCTGATTTCAAGCTACCAACATGACATCACTGAACACAGAGTTGAAAGAGATGTGCAGTAACACACCATTAAATCGCATTTCTACCATACAAGTACAATAGATGCAAATGACTTCGAGATCATAGATAATCATAAAACGTAGTAAAATATTACAAAGTGGTAAGTTTTGAGTGTTACCAGTGTTTTTAATTTAATTTGTTTAATTGTAAGTTTATATAATTTAACTTGTAATGATGGCTGTGCTTAATAACAGGGTCACGAAATTCATGAAAACATGAGAATTGGCTCTCACAAGCCGGTACAAGCCCATTCCAGCACACCACTTTCACACCACAGCTCGTTTCATACAGTCTCACTAAAAGGCCTTGACAGCTTAGTTTAGTTAGGCAATTTTTTTATCTTTTTTTTTAAAGGATTTAGGAACAGAAGGAGGACATCAGTATCAGATTACAAAGAATACCTTGCACTACCCCTTACCATCAACAGCATTTACAGCACATAAAACCTGGGAGAGTTGCACAAATTTTAGTGTGATACCAATAAAATATAAAGGAGATGAGATGATCTTACAGCCTTTGTTTATTTAGATATATGCTATTGTTTGAAAGGAATGGAAAGAAATAGCTAGAAAAGTCGAATAAAAATAACAACCATATGTTTTTTATTCCCTAAAATACTTTTATCATTTAATACAAACTTCAGTATTTGTTCATTATATCCATGGTCAAAATTAAGAACAGTGTTTCTAGACCTCACAGGTCAGAAGTCCTCATTAATTCACAATAAAATGTCACTGAATAAGTCCTTTTGCTGAAGTGACTAATATTTGGGGGAAACTAGTTTCCTAAACAAGAGCAACTAATACTTGAACAGTATTTCATAGTTTATGTATACTATCTTCTTTACTACTCCCTACAGCCCTGAAAAGTGTGGATCTTATTTCCACGTATATTTTGTCTATTAGGAAATAGAAGCTCAAGTAGAGGCATCTGCAGTGATTCACCCAAGACCACACAATCCAGTCAGTAGAAAGCCCAGATCTCTTCTCCTACATGCCTTTCTTCCTTCCTTTTCTTCTTTCCAAAAATATTTTTTGAGTAGTGTATTAGTCTGCTCAGGCTGCCATAACAAAACACCACAGATAATGTAGCTTAAACAACAGAAATGTATTTTCTCACAGTTCTGGAGGTTAGAAGTCCAAGATCAAGGTGCCGTCAGGGTTGGTTCTGGTGAGTCCTCTCTTCCTGGCTTGCAGAGGGCGGCCTTCTCATTGTGGCCTCACATGGCCTTTCCTCTGTGCTGGAGAGAGAGATCTCTGGTCTCTTGTCCTCTTCTGATAAGGGCACAGTTCTACAGGATTAGGGCTCCACCCTTCTGACCTCATTTCACTTTAATTACTTTCATAAAAGCCCCATCTCCACACACAGTCACATTGGGGGTTGGGCTTCAACATATGAATTTTAGGGGACACAGTTCAGTCCATAACAGGTAGCTGTTATGTGGCAGACACTAAACTAGAGAAGGAAATGCAGTGATGACAGGATAGACCTGGTCTCTGTCTTTGTGGAGCTTGTTGTACTAGGGAGAACAGACACTGAATCCATCCACGTTTTCCCTCATACAACACTCCTTATAGAAGGCACAATGTTTACCCCAATCTTCTTCATACCATGATCTTTTTTTTTGAATTATTTTAATGTACCTATAAAGGACAAACTTCAAACTACTTTGTGTCTGATTCCTTTGTCTTTAAACTTGGGGAGCCTGAGTTAATAAAATTTGCTTCCTAGTCCCCTCAGAGGAAGGTTAGTGGAGTTGTTCCTGAAGGCAGAACAGGGGTTAGGCCAAGAATTTTCAATAGAAATGCTTATTGCCGTGGTAGAGGGCAAGAAATGTCTTTATGAACTCTGGGGGGGGGGTGGGTGCTGTGCCTCTTTCTCCATCTAGACTGGTGAGCAGCAGGGAAACCTTTTTCCTTTCACCAGTACCAAAAATCAAGAGTTATTATATTTAAGAAGCCTCTGCTGTGATGCTGAAGCAAATTCACAAGTGTTTTAGAAACTTTTTAAAAAGAACACAAAGAACTGGACTCAACAGCTTCACAGCCTGAGTCTGTGATTCGGCATCACCTTCCTACAGCACAAATGGAGGTTAAAAAAAAATGTGGGAGACGAGAAAAAAACATTCTAAGACCTTTTGTTTAATGATATGCAAATAAAACAGTTACTAGGTCGCCAAGCACCATGGATGCTAATTCTGCAGTGTTTTTTGAATCCATTCTCTGCTTCCCAGCTGTCGGAAGCTTTATATTGAATTAGATATAATATCAGCTCTGAGTCAGACAAATTTGGCTTCTGCTTCTGACTCCAGTGCTTACTAGTTTATAAACTTGAGCAAAATACCTAGTGTCTCTGAACCGTGGTTTCCTTACCTGTAAAAATTACAATAATAATGCTATCCTGGGCTTGTCCAGGTTCAAGGAAGAGAGATACCGTCCAGTTACCTCAGGACATTAGAAAGATGTTATATAAGATATTATAAAGATGAAAAGGAAACTGTCTCAGTCACCATCTAGATAATAAGCACAGTGTTCATCACGATTCAGAATAGGGCAGGTGCTGCTCTGATGACCCATCAGGACTCAAGCTCACCCAAAGATGAGAGGCCATTACTCCCTAACTAGCAGATCTGCCAAAATGGTGACAGTCTCTCTCTCTGCTTCTTTGTATCCATCTACTTCTTGCTATTCTACCACCAACTAACTTCTCTCTACTCCCCATGGTATGACTCCTGTTAAATTCCTACTTCTACTGCCTTCTTTCTATGCCTTTTCTTTGTGTATTTCTTTTCGCGTGCTTCCACTACTCACTGCAACTTTTTTTGTGTGTTTCATTTTTAAGCTGCCTAAAAGATCAAATTACTACTCAGAATAGAATTCTGCCTTTGGGAAAGAATTTGGTGCCTGATCTTCACGATGCCTGACCACTGCTCAGCCTATGGATGGCTGGCTGCCTTGGAGAACGATGCTCATCTTGATGCACTCAAGTGTGGCTAAAGTGGTCACATGGGACAAAGCATGGTTACATCTGAGTAGAGAATTACCAACAAGAAACCCTCTGAGCTTTCTCAGGAGAGAGCAGTGCAACTGGACACTCACTTGCATGACCCACCCAGTACAGGGGCTGGTAAGGATAAGATAAGATGCGCAAGCAACTTGTCTAGTGTCTGGCCTATAACAGATGCTCAATAAATCTTAGCGCCCCTCTTGGTTTCCCCACTGCTACCATTCTAGTTCAGGTCTAATTTCTCTCTTACTACTGCAATAGGTTCCCACAAGTCTCCTTGCCTCCACTTTCTTCTCTCCTCCAATTCATCTCCCACACCTCTGCCAGAGCAATTTGTAGAGACCAGGTGGAATTAATCATTTATTTAATATATTTAACATAAATTGAGTACTCACTCTGTGCCAGACACCGTGTTAGGCGATAGAAATACAGAAATTAATAAGGTATGTGTTCTATACTCAAGAGTCTCAAAGAATAGTGTGGAAAACTAATAATCATAAATATATACCATAAAATGCTCAATGGAGCCTCCCCCAAAAAACAACAAATTCTTCACTGGTCAGCAAAGAAGTTTCTAAAGAGGAGGTAACAGGTGAGTCTTGAGAAATATAGCAGGTAAAAAATGCTCAAAGAAAAGAATTTCATTGCACATAGAGATCCAGATCATGAAGAGTTTGCAATCTTCGTGCAAGGAATTGGAGCATTGTAAGTCAAAGAGGCAAAACACTACTTTTAGGGGATGTTAATAATGGCTAGTGTAAAAAAAAACAAACACAAACTAGTATTCCATAATCCAATAGGTCTAGGAAATGCTGGGTTAAAAAAAAGTAAACAATAAACAAGTTTCTTTACTGTAGGGTTTCTTAGAGCTTTTAATATGCAAATATGTACTGTGAATCTCCAAGAGGAGAACTTGGTGTAGGACATTTTCCAAACTTGTTTGACTTGGAATCTCTTTTTCCATGGAACACCTGGCAGGACATGTTACTAAACCCACTCTGGGATATGAAGTTGTTAACTAAGATGGGTCATTAAGGAGTTTCAGCGGGAGAGTGAGGTGAACAAAAGCCACTTGTAGATCCCAATGTCATATAGAACAAGGTGCCAACGCCTTGGTCTGCCCTCGCGGCTTGGCCGCATACTGCCTCTTCAGCCACACGTCTCAACTCCTTCACTCCATGTTCTCTATACACCGGACAAACTGGACATTTCATTTTTCCCTAAGCATGTTTTATATTCTCTTGCTTCTGAGCTCTTGAACAGTCTCCTTTTGAAATTCTACTCCTCTTTCAGGATTCATCTCAAAGACCACTTCTTCAATGAAGTCATGATTCCCAAAATTGTGTTAATAGTTATTCTGCACTCCCTTTGTGTGTTGCTTTTATTTTCAATTAGCCTCTATTCATTCTATTTTATCTAATAGATGGCAGTGGTCATGTGTAATGGGAGCAATTTGGGGATGGGGAACGCTGGTCACTGCTTGCCAGAAGCACTCAAGAACCAGTTCCAGGTTTTTCCTTCTATATCACTACTTCCTCTTTGGGTTTTGAGATGGACCCTTCCCCCACTAATCCCACGCCACACACACACACACATACACACACAGAGCAGAGGGGTCCAAAATTCCTCTCACTTCACACAAATGTGCAGAGAAAATTCAGCTTCTTTATTTTGTCTGTAACCATTCTAATCTTCCTCATTAGCACCCACTCACTGAGAGGTGATAAAAACTGAGTGTATTCCAATCTTGCAAATTAATCTAATTATCTCTAAAGAACTCAGCCTTTTTTGGATAGATGTCCAGTTTTTCAGATGCCCTCTCTCTCCCTTCTCTTCTCCAAGAGGACATCTGGGTATATGAGACATGTTTCCTGTGTCCTCCTGACAGGAGGGGGAGGAGGTCTGGGATTTATTTTATATTCTCCGTCCTTATGCTTTTCTCTGAACTGGCAATCAGAGAAGTACCACTGAGCCTTTCCCTGGGGGTTCTGCTGGCATCTGCTTTTAAATTTGGCAGCAGGCAGGATTTATGGCCTGACCTCTTTCATTTTCCTTAAGGCCTCATGGTCTGATTTAAGCCCATCTTCTCTGTTATTGAAGCAGCTGATCTTGGTCTGGGTGGTGGTTTATCCTATGACTCTCATCTACAAGGTCACCTCCACTGTGCCACAGCAACCTTTGGCATGCCAGAATCCCAGCTGATTTACTCTCTCCCCACCCCGAGGCCTGCAACAAAATCTGGGACTCCATCCAAATAGGACAGGAATGAAAAGACAGCCTGGAGAGCTAAAATCAGTATGAGGCACAGGGTAGTTGCTCAATAAAAATTTGAATGCAGGCCTCCAAGAAAAAAATTTTTATAAATTTTAATTTTATCAGTGCCTATGATATTGTTCTCAAGAAACTCTGCTTGATAATGATAATATAAATTTTATCCGAAAGTTTTAATACTTCTTACAACCATTTTAACATACACAATTTTGATTTCTTACTTATTTTACCTTATTATAATCACCATCCAAGAGCATCACGTTAGCAGGAGTAAGGTCCTTACCCTAAGATACGTCAAATTTTAAGACAAATAATCACAGTGTAGATACACAAATGAGGAAAAAGCAGACAAGAATACTTGTACAAATTATTACCTTTAAATTGAAAAGCAGACTGAGGACATCACAGACTAATCAGTGGGAAGATCAAGACACAGAAAGAGTCTGAAATTGAGATGAGGGAAGCAGAGGCAGGAGAGAAGTGGGATTTGGAAATTAGGCAATGTAGAATCAGGGAATTTCTCTCATTAGTTATTCTCTATAAAGGTAATAGTACAATGTTATTCAAATAAAATTAAGCATCTCTGAGTGATCTTAAACTCTTCTCCAAATATGAGACTATCTAAATAGATTCCAAACTGATAGAATCTTTTAAATAGTTTTCTAAAACATCGGTTCAGAATAAAGAAATTAAAGAATAAAGAAAATTAAACCCTTTCTAATACGTTAATTGCATCTGTTCTCACTCTTCTGTATTAGCTCACTGGTCAGAGATTGGCTTTCACCTTCCTGTTAATTGTGACATTAGCAGAATGTAATGTTTGCTATTGAAGGGAAGAGAGAAATCCAGACAACTTTTACTATACGAGTAATCAATCATTTAGTGAGTAGTGGTGGAGGTTGGGTGCAGGGAGGAGGATTAGATATCATTTTAATAGTGAGTCAAAGGAAGGCAGGAGCTTTGGATACCATTTTCCTTCCTGGGAATGCCCTGGAAGTTATGATTTAAAAAAAAATAAGATTTTATATCTGATATAGGGTCAGGAGTTCATTGCTTTATTTCTTTTTATTTTTCGTTTTAAGTAAAGTCTTCCCTGAAGATCGCTGCACCATCTAAGCACGAAGTCAAGCATTGACTATTTCATCAGACCAAATACAATCTCTTTTCCTCTGAAAGGTATTGAAAGGTTCATTTAATCCAATGACTCAGTTGGAACATTTTATCATGCATTTTATATGACACACAATTTATCTAGGTTTTAAAATGCATTGGAAGAATACCTTTGTACATTTCAACGACCCTGAGAGAGCCCCAGTTACTTTAGATTATACGGATATTGTGCTACAAGCTGCTTGCTTAACTGTAAACTTTTATCTCCAATTAACTTCTGCCTATGATATATTTATACCCTCTGAGAAGGTAGGAGAGGTAGGAAGTCAGAGAGACGCAAAGGGTTCCTCCTGGAATAAGGCAGCTCTCAATCATCTTATAGGTATCAGAGGACAAGGAGGCCAACAAAAGCTGCAGAAAGCAGGGGATCTTGCTTCCTTCAGCCTATGCTAAGCCTGGGTGGGCATGCGCTGGCAGGTTGAGCTGAATAATAGAAACATTCCAGGAGGGCAAAGCAACAAAGAGAAGAGCCTAGCCAGTCCTCCTCGGGATCAGCAAGCACTGGCTCCACGTGACCACCAGGATTCAGGATCAGAAGATCCAAAGCATAGAGGGCATTCATTAGCACAAATGAGGACAGAAGCAGAAATGAAATCCTAGAGCCTGTGCAAGTGTATGCATGTCAGTTGGAGCAAGGCAGTATCAAACAGATAATGAATTGACCCAATAGTAAGAGAGCTGATGTCTGTTACAAGTGAAGCCAAAGGAACAGTAGGAGATAAGATGTCACCTTCCAAAGTGAGCTGTGCCCACAGTGCTTGTAGATCAGTAACACCGTTTTATGAAACTGAAAAAGAACTTCTTTTGGTATGCCTACCAAGAGATGATCCCTTCTTTTCTTAAGGAGACTACATTCTCTTGATGATGTGGACATTTGTAACGTGCTTAATTCTACAAGCATTTAATTGACACCTATAGCCCTGAGTTACTCTTCCAAAAAGATTAGTCAGACCCCACTGAGGGCTTGTTCTGGGTTGGCTAATACCACTTAGAAGTATGGCACAACGGCCTGCTGCCCTCCACTAAGCCGCGTCAGGCATTTCTCTTCATGGTACCCCCCAACCCTCTGTGATCTGGGCTCCTGCTTACAACAGACAGAAAGAAGATATCCAACAATTTCAGGCCCTAGTCCCTCATTAAGAAGTTAATGATCTGAGTTCAGAGTCAAACTCCTAGCTGCACATTGGAATCACTTGGGGAACGTTTGAAAAACAACTAGAGTCCGGTAGGTAGGGCCTGGATGTGGATATTTTTCAGAAGCTCACCAGAAGAGGCTAACGTGCAGCCAGGGTTGTGGATGATTGTCCAAATGAAGGCATTACACACAAAAAGCAAACACATGGAAGGAAAAGTGGAGTATAAGTACAGTGTGCTACAGATAGACATTATTGCCAGTACAAGTCAAATCATGACGTGTGCTCGCTCTTTATTTAACAAAACTGAAAACCTAATTGAAGCCAAAAATAAACTTAAGTTTACAGTGAAGAGTAACTGGGTTAAGTCAGTTCATTTTGACCTGGCTACAGTTCTCCACAATTGACAGAGTTCAGGAAATATCAGTCATATCCTTGGTGCATAGGCTGGTTAATGCTGTGGTAACAAACACACCCAAAATTCCTCAGCAGCTTGAAGCAATAAAGGTTTATTTCTCCCTCATGCTTCATGACTGTCACAAGTCAATTGGGGGCTTTGCTCTTCTTTGTCCTTAGTTCAGGACTCTGGCTGACAGAGCAGCCATTGTCTGGGACATTCCTGGGCAAGAGAGCACAGCATGCCATGTGACAACTTTCAGAGCTTCCACTGGGATGTTATACACATCACTTCTCCTATTGCACTGACCAAAGCCAGTCACATGGCCACGCCTAATATCAATCCTACCATGAGCCCAAATGAAGAACTGGAAATACTTAGTGAACAACAAAACTGACTACACAGCACATTGCTAGAGCTGGCTCAGTGCTCTAGGGAGGTTTGAACAAAGCATATTAGAAACCTAGACAAACCCTTCTCTTTGGTAGAATTGTATTTCCTAATAATAGCTAAAAGTTATTGAGTGCTTATTATTTATAGTTATCACAATAACCATACAGATAGGTACTCTTATCATTACCACTTCACAAATTAGTAAACTGAGGTTAAAAGATGTGAAGTAATTTTCCCAAGGTCACATAGCTTGGAGCAAGCTGTTGAGCTGGGATTGAGTGGCTCCAGATCCAGCCTACTGGTAGAGTGGCCAGCTGTCCAGTTTGCTCAGGACTAAGGGGTTTCTTGGGATGTGGGACTTTCAATGCTAAATCTGAGACAATCCTGGGCAAACCTACTAGTAATGATTATATTACCCTCTTATTGATCAGTGCTTACCGTTTTCCAAATTGGGAAAATCTCTGAAACCTGCTAATCCCTGTGTCTAGTAACAACATAGCACAGTTCCTACCCTCCAGAGAAATGATTCCAAATTTTGTTTTTTTATTTTTGTTTTTTTTGGTTGTTGTTGTTGTTGTTGTATTAATATACCAGCATTTAGTCATGGATAGGCCTAAAAGTCTTCTTGCCAAGAAATCCTCAGTGGTATGTATTCATTTAACCCAGGCTTCCATGGACCATACAGACCTGCATACCAATGTTACCACAGCCTTGGGGACAATCACGATGCAACTGCTTCCACCCCAAATCTTCCCATCCTGTCCTCTGCTGCCCCGGAAGTCCTGAGTGGCTCATATTCCTCCTTAGCAACAGTTTCCACTTTTCTGCAGCCATTGTCATTGTTGTCAATTCTCCTACAGCTGCCATTATTGAAGGATAATGACAAACTTCTAGCTTATTAACCAAGCACTACACGTCAAGCAGGAGGCTAGGCCCTTTACATAGTATCTCACACCTTCTCTGACCACTCAGGTTGGGTTAATTAACCTTCCAACATACTCAAAGAGCTCTCTCTACTTACTTTCTGACAAGAGTTTCTCTTCATTCCAGATCTGGTGAATGCCTGTTTTCTTGCCTATATACCCCACGTATGCACCAAGAGAGTGGGACTAGATGGTTATCCATTATTCTAACCCCAATAATCTCTCTTTCTCCCTTTATTACAAAGCAGGACACTCTCATAGGCAGTCCACTTAGTGGCAGCCTGACACTGAACCAGCCTGCCTGATTTCAATCCTGACTGTCACTTACTAGCTGTGGGACCCTGGGCAAGTTTCTTAACCTCTCTATGCAAGCATTTCCTCATTGGCAAAATAGGGATAATAATAGTACCCAACTCACATAGTCGTGAAGAGTAAATGTGCTACAAAGTCTAAAGCATTTAGAACAGAACCTGGTATCAATGACCAATCATCCCAGTTTGCCTGGGACTGAGGGGCCTCCAGGACGCAGAACTTTCAGTGCTAAGACTGAGAAAGTCCCAGACAAACCAGGATGAGTTGGTCACCCTACTTGGCACACAGTAAGTAGTATATACATATTAGCTTTTTTTGATGGATGTAGTTGGTGACACATGGAAAGATAGCTCTTTTGGGCCATAATTAGATTGTTACATATCTCCAATTTCTGTTACTTTTCAAAAGTCAGGTCTTTTAAGTGAGCAGGGTGCATACCACCTAAACTGCTCATCCCGGGACCAGGTCTCAATATGTTTATGGATTCTTTTGTCTTCAAATTTATCATCCCAAATAGGGGCCCAAATCACCTCTGTTCCATCTCTCTCAAGGTTTTTATATTAGAATCACAAACTCACTTCTCATTGGTTTATTTACACTGAAGCCTTGCTTGTTAGATATGGGGCTTTCTTCTTATTGGCTCATTTGCTTGATCTTGTTTAATGAGACAAACTTTTGCTACACTAGGAGGTAAAATATTTTTACTGTCAACAGTACCTAATATTATTTGGCTTTTCTATCACAGTGCTTGCTATGCATAAACAAATGACATTGCCTCATCTTTCCTCATTTCTCAAAGCTACATAATCACAAACAGAATATTAAAAATATCTCTTATGCACTGGCCCAAGCTTACACAGATATGTACATGCGTAATATAATTAAAAAGTAACATGAATTTTCACAAACACAACCATTTATCATTTCAAAATGATGTTGTCACCCTGGAAGGAGATAATAGGGAATATAAGAAAGAGTAGAGCTTTTAGTGCCAGATAAATCTTAATTCTACATAGTTCTAAGGAATCTTAAATCACTTAAACATGCTGATTCTGTTTCCTCATTTGGATGACACGGATAATACCAGCTTCATAGGACTTTTGTGAAGATTAAATGAGAGTATTAATCACGGAGCTTCCTTCTTCACACTTTTAAATCTACATTATCCTGGCGTGGAAGAGGAGGCACATAGCTGTTCCAGAGAAGATGCTGCTGTATAAAATATTTTGGAATTGCTTACACGGCAGCCTTGTAAATTTCTAAACAAACATAAATTCACTCTGAATCAAGTCTGATGAATAAAGTGGGTGACCCAAGCAGGGCAACACCATCAGCAGTAAAAAGGTACCTCTAAAGGAATAGGGAGTACTCCTAACCACTTCCAGGTTGGTGCTGCCCAATTGGAAGCGATTTTTGTGCAAATGAACTCAAAATTTTTAATATGCTTCAGCTTATCTTTTAACAGTTCTGGTGTCAGGAAAGAGAATTAAAGGAGATACCCCATAGCCCCCAGGAGCAACGAGTAACCAGGCATAGGTATCTGTTGAGCCCCTGGAGTTCGCTGCTTTCAGGATGCCTCTAGAAGTGGTGGGTAAGTCCCTCTCAGATCCTGGATCCTAGATCCACAGCTTTCGCATCATGAGCTTTCAGACTTTATTTGGGCATTTCTTTTTCTGGACTGGGTCCAGAAACTGGCCAGAGTCGGACTGGGTCTGGGGTCAAACCGGATCCTACTTAGAAACTGGACTGGGTCTGAGTGGGACTGAGTCTGACTTAAAGTGGACTGGGTCCAGTGTGAGGTCTCAGGTAAATAAAATTTTTGTTTTAGGGCTGAACAACTAGGTCAACTTTACCAAAATTATTCTTGAATTACAGTGGACACAGTGGAGAACTTTTAACCATTTTACATAAGTTTATCCATTTACGAGGTATCCTAGAGAACAAAGGGTCTCAACCGACCAAGCACTCACTATAAAGGGTAAAGGAAAAATTATTTTTCCTCCTCTACAGTTTCTAGTAACAGGAAAAGAACTTCTGGGACACCCCACTCCCTCTGCAGCCTGCAGATGGCATCCTGGGAAACCTGGCAGAAGCCAGTAAAGAGTAAGAATTCTTACCAAACTCATCTCTCCCAGATCTCTCTCTGTGGTGCCTGGTAGAGAGAAGAAGGTAAAATTTCGTGTTGCCCCTCCCTTTTCAAATTCAGATCGGCAGGAGAAAACATTGGTGATCGATCCTTTCTCTCCCAGGGCCAGCTATTGCCTTCTTGTTTGTCTCATTTTGTGTCCTGAGAGGGTGACTGGGCAACTGTCAGGTGGGGGGGCCCCAAAAATATGACCGGACAGAAAGGTGGGTTGCACCCCATTTGTGGCTAGATATGGCTTGAGGGTCTTTACGCTATAGCCAATCAATAATTTCCTTACTTCCACCATTTCTTTATAAGGTCTGTCCCTGAGCTCCTGACAGTGGAGCCCCCCTAACCACTTCCCATTTGGTACTGCCTGATTCTGACTGATTTTTGCTCAAATAAACTCTAAAATTTTAATAAATGAAGTAATAAGGAGGAGCACGTCATAAACTAACCCTGAGGCAATTCTGATAGAGGGGTTTCAAAAACATTTTGAGAAATGATAGAATTTTTCAAATTCATTTATGGCTTCCCCAGGTGATTTCTTAAAATAGCAAACCTAATCTGAATAACTGCTTCTAGGCTCATGTGAAAAAAAAATCACATTTGTTCTCATCCCTTTTATATAATTAAAATTACTTCTGATTTCAGACACCGATTTAGATATTCTAATCACAATAGATGCTTGATATGTCATAAACCAAAGTTGGAAATTATTTCTTGTTATGCACTTTTTTCAAAGTTTACACAACAAGGAACACAGTTGTGTATATTACACATATGGTACTCTTGCTGATGGCTACATGAAGGACAGATTTCCAGAACCAGAATGAAGACTAGATTTGTGTTTCTCATCTTGACATTTAGGATAAAATATCCACATAAAGTAGTTAAAAACCTTTTGGTTTCAGTGTGATTAAATAAAATGCTTGCATCAATATCTGTTCACTTTGCTATGAACTCTTGGCCTCAACGTGCATTATCAGAAACAGTGAGACATACTCCTCAGTTCTCTTATTTCCCAAAGTAAGAGGTTTTTCTACTAGTATCAACTGCCATAACTGTCTCAAAGAAGAAAATATGCCCTCAGCCACAAAGATAAATTATAGAAGATTTTTTTTTAAGTTAGGTTTACTGATTTAAGAGGCACTTGGTGAGCTTTCAGACCTCAATTAAGACTGTGATTTCAGAAAAAGAAAATGAATTTTCCAAGCAATTAGGTGGTAATAGATCTAATGGCTTTGGGGGGAAAGAAATGGGTATATTTAACTTTGACAAGTGGCTGCCGTGCATGTGTTATATAACCTCTTTTGATAAGTATTTTTGCTCCAAATACCTTTTTTAATTATCTGAAAATGCCTTTTGCAGGGAATTATAAAGAGTAACAACAACAAAGGAGACAGGCATCCTGCCCTACTGAGTCAATAGCATTCACTTTTCTAAAAACATCTCAGGTTAATTTCATAATACTCATTTTGAAATGTCCAGAAATATGTGCTTACCGATAAACCATATGGTCTCAGAGGACATTTTACAAGAAAATGTGTCAGCTTTCATAAACTTCCACAGGGGACCCTTTTCCTTTTGAGAGAAAAAAATCTGACATTGAAAACACAGTGGAATTTGAACATGAAAAGACTTTTTAGCAGCATGAGAATGCAATAGATTCCAAAAAAATCAGTATATTTCATATTAGAAGTAAGGTCCTGTCTTTAGCTCATTCATGGGACAAAAGAACAAACAAACCAACAGTGATGAAGCACAGGTATTCAAAATTAATGGAGATTTAGGTTCCTCATTTACTTATTGTTAAAGGACAGGCTGAGATTGATTCATCTGAAAATAGAGCCACTTTGCTATACCTTGTTCCATAGGTAAAACTCTTTTTTTAAGCCTTTTTGTTCACAGTGTGCAATTTTCTTCATTATTTAACCCCACTTTTTTCCCTACCAATTCTTCGGAGTGCCAAAATGTGTCCTATGAAGTCTCACAAAGGAGGAAATCCTCCATCCACCAGTTCTGTGTGAGCAGGAAATAAATTCTCTGAGCTTCGTTACCTTCCTCCTCCAGGCCCCAGAAGCCTCACCTCTCTAACCTACTGAACAGCAAAAATACTTGGCTTTTGGGTAGCAGAAAATATTTCAAGCTAATAACTTAATGAGATTTCTCTAAAAGAGGGCATACAAAATTAAAACACGTAATGGTTGAACCTAAAATTTGGCTGGAGACAAAAGAAAGTTAATGTCTGCTTTGCTGAAGTTGGAATAATTGTTCATGAAATGAGGATTCTGAGGTCATACTACCAATTAATCGATGAGTAATGAGTGGAACAATAGCCAACTGATCTAGTCACTTTAGCCATACTGATAATGAATATTGATTTCTAGAGCCAAATCATTCAGGAGGTGATCTATAGTGTTTACACAGATGACAAAACCAATGGGTCAGTTTCACTGCCCACCTGGCCCCTTAACGGTGAAATCTGAAGAGTGCTTGCTGTTGTCTGAGATTGAAGCACAATGATATCGGTGCTAATAGAAAAGCAGGAGCTCTCCTAACCCCAGGAGCCCTACACCCAAGGGAGGAAGCAAGGGGATTTAAGAGAAGCAAATAGTGCACCTACCTCAAGAAAAACTGGGACAAGACATCAGTACCACAGAATCACGCAGGAGAAAGCAGCACGGGTCATGGAGCTAAAGTGACATTGGTGGAGCTAAAGCAAAAACACCTAATTAATAATAAGAAGAACAGCTGGTATATATTGAGCATGAATATTTATCAGGAATTGTACTTATCTCAGTGAATCTTGACAATAACCTTTGAGATAAGTTCTATCCCTGTTTTAGAGAGAAGGAAACTAAGACTCAGAAAGCCAGGTGTGGAATCGGAATTAAATCCAGGCAATCTGACTTCAGAGTTCATGCTTTTGCCAGAACCCTCAAGAGGACTGGCTAGAAGTGAGGAAACAGCCAACTTGAGCATGAAACTGAAATGAATCAGGCAAGCGTCAAGGGAGGGGTAAAAGGGGACCTAGACAAACGTTCCAGAGGCTGAGCTCTACAGCCAGGACCAGCAGTAGGTGTGTGATGCTGCTTTGGAAGCCTGTGCTCAGCCTCATCTGACAGCTATGACCTGTCCCTCTTTAGCCGCCTGCAATTACAAGCCACATTCAGGCGGGAATAACCAGAAATAGCCATCTTAATAAGCATGGATAATTCAAGAGCAAATTCTGCAGGTCAAGTAGAATTCTTTCATTTCTCCTCACTTTGTAAAAAAATTATTATTTTGAAATCTATTTGAAAACTTTACTTGAGAAGAGTGTACCAACATGTGGAATATTATGCCTTCATCTGAGGAGCTCAAAACATTTCATAAACCCTCTCACAGAGGCCCTAGTAAAAGAATCTTTATTATTCAGTGCCCTGAAGGTAGATTGGGAGTATTTGAGAAGAATCCGGTATCTTCTTGTGGCCCTGTGGGTATTCTGGACTTTCACGTAGGGTAGAGAGAAGGCAATGGTGATTTAGAAATTGGAATCTCACAGCTTGTTGAGTAGAGATTACATAGGCTTCCCAAAACTTCCAAAGGATGAGTGTGTTGCTTATGGTGAATCAGAGAATCAGTGGCAGAGTCTATGGGGACTACCAGATTAATTGCTTTGCCTGCGTTGATTTGTTAAGCAATTAGAACATGTGACATATAAAGTCTCACACCCCTTATGCCATGCTGGTAAATAGCCAGCTTTAATCTTCAGGATCTTTAAATGGTTGCCATTATATTATATTGTCCTCAGTGGATCCATGCACTTCTGCTTATAATTCTTCTATTTCCAGAAGTGTGGTTTGTAAAGAAATAGATCTGACCAGTAAAACTTACAATATAGAATTGATTATCTTTACTAAATATATTGCTAGCACTTTACAATTACAAAGGATTTTGTTGTCACTGCTGGTTGTCTTTTTCAATGGATCCGTTTAGGTAAGTGTGGCTATGTTTGTCTTACTCCTGAAGGCTGAAGGAGATCACATTGCTACAATTTACACACTAAACTCATGACCAAAACAGTTAGAAGTCACATGCTGACATCCAGCACAGTTCCAAAAAATGGGCCCATTTTTTGTTTCACTGAGGCAAAAAGTAAAGGAATATGGACAATTAACCAATTTCCATTTAACTGCTGATTATAGATATATAAGTTGACTGATTCAGACTAAATCCTTCCCTAATCCTCATTTTACATCAGTAGTAGTCTTTCTGGCAAGAATTACTCATATGTACCTGTATTTTAGTCTTCAGTTATTAAGATTTGGGTGCACACATGGTGTAGACCAAGCACTGGGCTGGCTCTATGGGGCTATAAGGGCAAGCACAGAGACAAAAGGCCCAGGCCCACTTCAAGTGACAGTGTACTCAGAAAGACACAACACACACACATAAAATATCCTGAGAAACCAATGTACCCAAAAGTGTGTGACAATATTCAGATCAAATCCTAATAAATAAATCCAACTACAGAGCTGCAAAGAGAAAAATTAATAAATCCAACTGCAGAGCCACAGTCAACAGCTGCCTGGCTTCACACAATATTTAGCCAACCCAAATTCCACCATAACAAACAAATAAGGAACATTCTTTAGACTTTTCTTTGATAGTATTTGATAGCATAAACCGAGTGAATACATGCTAAAACAGTGGTTCTCCAAGTGTGGTTCCAGACCCACAGCACCAGCATCACCTGGAACTTGTTAGAAGTACATATTCTTGGGCCCCTCCCCAGACTTACCAGATCAGAAATGCTGGAGGAGGGGCCCAATATTCTGTTTT
Organism: Ceratotherium simum simum; assembly: GCF_057802395.1. Lineage (NCBI taxonomy): Eukaryota > Metazoa > Chordata > Mammalia > Perissodactyla > Rhinocerotidae > Ceratotherium > Ceratotherium simum. Next base: position 68,427,593 of record NC_141900.1, on the reverse strand, counting down.
CACAACTTTTCCAGGGGATTCTGATGCTCGCTCAAGAAGAGGCATCTGCTTCAGGTGGAATGAGATCAGGAATGTTTCTTGAAGGAAGAGAATCTTGAGTCAGACATGACAAGAAACAGAAGGCTTGCCTGATTTTCTGTCCTGATAGAAGCCTCTACAAGCAAGACCAGAAAACCGGATTAAATATTTACCCTTTCAAATAAGCTCAAGCTCTGTTTAAATCTGAACCATATCATGCAACTCTTTGGCTGATCTATTTTCCACTGATGTTCCAGCCTCAAAAATATACACTCCCCAGCCAGCCGGCCAGCTAGCTTAAGAAAATTGATAATGACCCCAAAATACTTGAGATGAATAAATGGATGTGATAAAATGTGAAGTATTTCCCTTCACTGATAATTATTTCTTTTCTTTGTCCATTTTGTAAACCACAGCTCAGTTCAAAGGCGAAGTTTGTAGGAAATTTACAAAGCATAAAGAGGCTTAAATTAATATGAACACGAGGCCACAAAGATTACTAAATTCTAGTCAACATTTTTTTTAACGTTCTTATTTCTTGCTACAGAGTACAGTTTTTAACACAAATAAAACTACACCTTTCATTAGCCTCCATTTCATAACAATTTTAGTGTTCTACTTCCCCCATGTGGTAAAAATTAGAATTTCACTATTTCTGAAATCTAAAGGTTGACAGTGAACAGCAAAGGCTTATTTATACCCAGTATCAAGTTTAAATAGAAATTACAAATTCAGCCAATCATATCATTCACTTCTATAGATCATCCATATTCAGATCTTTTTGAAATACCTGATGGTTGGTATAATTTGTTCCTTTTCATCCAGATACATGGCATTATCTAGATGAAGAAAAAAACAGCTGATGGGAGTAGCCAGTTAATAATTTTTTTCAAACAGCTTTAGATTATTAGTTTTTTTAGGGTGCCTGAAAATAGAAATTCAATACATCAGAATAATGCGATCATTCCTGTTAAATATAGAGTTGCTAATGACTACACGGAGAATTTGTGGTGGGCTTCTCACCATTTATTTTGTCAATGCTATGCTAGATAACAGATAACCATCGCTAGAAAAGCAAAAGCCCAATTTAATCAAAATTTCATTATAAAATCTAAAATTTACAGCTCTAGAGTTGACTTCTCAATGGTACAAGATTAAGTGCCACCACAGCAATAAATTGTAGTCATTCATCAGAATGTACTTTGGGTTGAATTACTGGGGTTATGATTGTGGTGTCAAGACTGACAACTTAAAAATACAAAAGCCTCAAAAGCAAAAAAAACAAAGAAGAGATGACAATTCCAACAACTAACTCCATTTGCATTCATAATATGTCAAGTTCTCACTCCTATTTGGTGTCTGCTTGATAATCTCAGGAACATTGTATGGGCCTAATGCTGCCATGCTGAACCACGCAGAGGTCTGCTTAAGGAAGGGGAACTGGTTCAACCTCAACCCAAACAAAAACTGGGAGAAACAACAATGGACTCAACCTTCAAGGAATTCTAGTTTCCTCCATCTCTGAGATTGTTAGGCAATGACATTTATTAACCGTTTGCTGTATTCAGGATGCCAAGCTAATGAGATGTGAGAAACCATCTTGTCCTTCAATGACAGCTCAAATGCCAGAGTGTCTCTAAAGCCGGACAGAATTAATTCTTCCTCTTCAATGATACAATAGTGCTTTATTCCTACAACTAGGAATGCACTTCACACATTATTTTACAACTATTGTGTGCCCATCTGTCTTCCTCACTAGGATCTGAGCTCCTTAAGGAGAGGAACCACATCTTAATCACGTAGAATCACTAACATCTAGCATAGTGCCTGGCACACAGTAGGTCCTCAGTAAATGTTTGCTAAATGAATTGAATAAATTAGGGTGAATGGTATGATACAAAGGAGTTGAAAATAGAATCATTGCCCTTGATTAGTTTGTGTTTTATCTACATAGGCTCCCTAAGTTTATGTTGACTGGTTGGGTCTTTGTATGATTGTAAGAAGTGTGATAAAGAGTGATCTCTCCTGGGGTTAAGGAGAGCTAAGAGGGGGTGTTTTGTTAGCTAAATGCCCTTCAAATCAGCTTTTCCAGTGGCTTCTTCCACTAGCCGGTCCCTGAAAGCACAGAATTTGCTGTGAAGCCAAACGAAGCAAGTCCTCTTTTCTTGCTAAAGGTGACTTTCCTCCCTCCACGATAGCTGTATGGCCCCCAGCTAAGGTCACACATAGGAATCAGGAAGTGATCAATAGGGTGCATTTTTAAAGGTACGAAGGCCCCATTGCCCAATATTTTTCCCACAACTGTGTTAACTAAAACCCCACCAAAATAATTGATTTCGCTGTGTTATAAATTGCCCTATTTTAAAATGAAATTTCCCTTTGGAGGGGCAGCCCACCCAGTTCCTAGCACGTTGGCACGTGTTGGTGTTTATTAGACAACCTACCATTTGCTCCGACAAGAACTGAGAGAGAGCACGAGGATTCTGGATACTTAATAAGGGACGTGATGTGCTCAGGGGTGAGGATGAAATAAATGCTCTGACAGTGAAGCGAGGAAGTCTGCCGTTCTAGACCGCTGCAGTCCTGGGGCTGCTCAGGGGCCCACGCAGGTAGCCGTGCTGTACATTTCCTGCTATCACCTCTCCACCCACAGTTTATCGCTACTATGTCTCCTTCAAAGTGATAGCTAATTAATTTGAGAAAAATCATTCCTCCTACTATGAACCCTCAGAATCTTCTTCCTTGCTGAGTAACATAGGCTAGCCTAAGTAATGTGGACAGGCTGTGAATAAAACAAAACTCACCTCAGCTTAGCCTCCACACGGTAAATGCCATTCCCACCAAGAAGGATTGAAAGCCCTCACCACATAGCCTTGAGGCAGAGTAGCCTGATTGCCCATCAAGAGAGCAGCCAGCTAAAAGTCCACAGACCCAGGACAAGATGCAGTGGGGTAGCCTCACACAGTCCCTCTTCCTCCATAAACTGCAAAGCAGGATCCAGCATCTTCCAGAGAACACTGGAAAGACACTATGCCCTGAAAATCAGCAGATGGTAGTTTAATCCTTAAAAACTATGCTCTGGGCCAAAGCTTAAATAAAGGCTAACAACTCTCTATGATCACTAATATAGATCCTAAAGCAAGCGGTGGACATCCTCTTTCAGGCAGGGGTGCCAAGAACAGCCTGGAACACACTGGAGAGGAGTCACCCTGGGCAAATCACCACATCTGAAGTGACAAGGAATTAGAATCAAGTGGACATTTGTTATCAGTATTGTTGTCTTTGTTATTTTGTTCTTTCGTCAAACAAGATTCACTCTTTCTCTCTAATATTATCCTAATTCCCTTTAGAGGAATTACTTCTCCATCTCTCTGTGAAGTCTTAGTGGAATTATACCTTATCCTAACCAGAGATTTGGCACCAAGTCGTGGAATGGGACTTTCTCCCTGGACTTTGAATATTGAGAGGAATGATACAAAGATAGTTTTTAAAAATAAAATTTGGGGCACATTCATGTCAGGGGCAGAGCGTGTAAAAGATGTCACATAGTTTCCACTGCCTAGAGACCCGCCAGACTATTCTAGTTTCCTGTTCTTATTCAGTGATTGTGTGCACGCCATCACATTTCTAAGCCTATGCATTCTCTGATGAATCTTACCAATAAATTCCCTTTTTGCCAGACTTACCAAGAACTAATTTAGGTCTTACTAAGGTTTTATACACACACACACACACACACACATATATATATACACACATACACACATATATACACACATATATACATACATGTAACTAAATAATAAATCTAGGTATTATTTTTTTGAATACCTGTACTAGGTATCTTACCTGGCTAATCGAAGATGCCCATAGTAGGCAAAATCAGGTAAGCAGGCACACAGTTTTGTCTTAGTACAACTTATTTCTGTCTGAATATGTCATATGCTATATTTTAATTCTGTCGACTTATTTCCAGCCTCTCATTCTGGATGGTCTCTGAGTGAACCAGGAGAAATAAGGCAAGAATAAAATGTTGAGCATAATCCTCTTGACCACACCACATGGTCACATGGACCTATTGAATTGAGAATTCAATCTCAGTCTCCACTGGGGGAACAGAGACTATTTCTTAGATGAAGTAGAAGAATCAATAAGTGGTATCAAACTCCTAATCTATCTAATCTCTGATTCTCCCAGTCTCAAGGAAGATTATTCTTATGACTGGGGCATTTTGCCTCAGGGTGGATGTGGCTGGCAGCAGATTCACATCAAAATGAATCTTTTTAGACCATCACTAGTCTGGGTCACCACTAAGGCTCCCATGTATGAGTTGAAGAGGCTGACTCCAGTCAGTTCCTGTGTGACTTGGTCAGGGTTGGTTTCTGGTGAAGCCTGTCTTGCTGGCTTTGGAAGGAAACAATTCAGCCCATTAACAGGCTGCCATAACAAAATATCTCAGATTAAACGACAGAAATCTATTTTCTCACAATTCAGATTGCTTTCTTCCGATGTCTCTCTGTTTGGCTTGTATATGGCCATCTTCTCTCTGTGACTTCACGTGGTCTTGCTTTTATACATGTTAGTATCCAAATTTCTTCTTCTGATAAGGACACCAATTGTGTTGGATTTGGGCCCATCCTAATAACCTTATTTTAACTTAATTACTACTTTAAAGACCCTATCTCAAAATATGGTCACATTCTCAGGTACTGGGGGTTAGGACATCGACATATAAATTTTAGGGGACACAATTCAGCCCGTAACAGTAAAATAATAAGACAATAAATTGGCAAATGATATGAATAGGAAAGATGATGAGACAATAAAGAGTGATACACTTGTCAAGGCTGGGTCATAACTCTGGCTCTGAGGCTCATAGCTGCCAATGCAGAGAGGGGAACTTGATCAGTTACAAGACACTCATCATGCTTTGCACATGGATTTGAAGGATGCTTTTCCAGAGGCAGTATGCTCTTATTGTCTAATAAAAAGTCATGACTCTAATGGTGGGAAACTCAGGCCAGTGGGAAACTCAGGCCACAGAGGAAAAAAGAAGAGCACCATGGCAGCCCAGTGGGAAATGTATTCTTCAGTAGCCACAACCTTACGGATTCCTTCAAAACACAGTCAAGGGGCAACTATGTGTACCTCAAGATTCTGGGGAAATAAGGAGTGCCCCCAAAGAAACTAGTGTTTCATAAATAATATATACTCATATATATTTGCATGGAGTAATTTTCAAAAATTATCTATTGCAGGTATTTTAAACAATCTCCTAAAATTAAATACAGTTCTAATTCCTAAATGACAAAAGTCATGATCCTTAGATCTACATAGGCTTTTCATAGTCTCCAGCATGACCATGTCTCCCATTGCAGCTCCGTGGGCCAAAGATGAAGAACGACCAGGTCTGGAGCCATGAATTTAACCTCTGACTCCGTGTTCTGCAGACCACTTAGATCGTCTTTGGAAGGGAGGTGGATATTTGAGAGTGAGGAGACAGGAAAGCACAGATCAGGATGAATGGTTTAGGCTGGGGATATGTCATCAGCCCTTCCAGTCCCATTCAGAGATCAAGTGTATCTGCCAAATTGAAGGCAATTATCGAGGAAGCCTCCTTTTCTGCCCACAGACAGGAAGTCTTGTGTACCGCTTAAGGCTCATGAATTTGGGAGACAGTCTGCCTGGGTTTGAATCTCAGAATCACCATTTATTAAATGTGTGACCTTGGGAAGTTTCATTAAGCTCTCTTCACCCTGGTTTCCCCATCTGTTGAGGAGGAAAACAATTGAACTTTTTTGGGGGGGTTGTTGTAAGGATTTGGTTAAATATGTAAAGTGCTTACAACAGTGCCCAGCACATAGTAAATGCTATTATTGTTAAATAGTTCCTTTAAGCTCTGAAAATTTTAGGTTGATATAATCAAATTTCTGTAAAATTGTTTGACTAGAAATGATGGAATCAGAACAGTTTCAACCATGTGTGCATATTCACAAGCCCCAAACTGTACTCTATTTTGAACAAGGTTTGTTTATTCAGATATGTAATGAGGATCTCAGTCTATTAGTAAAGAGGGACATAAGTTCCTTTGTCAACACTTCATAATGAGACATCTTTGCATTTAAAACCCCAGAAGGGAATTCTCTCCTTTCGGAGCTGTTGTAATCCCTTGCAATTCAGATAGAATTTGCTATCTGCTTTCACTCCAGATCCAGGCCTTCTATATTTTTTTCTCCAATTGGGCATCTTTATTTAAGATTATTTTCCCCAGATGTGTTTGTGTTCACTTTTCTTGGCTGAATCTTGTTTTGTTATGTTTTTGCTCAAATCTCTGAGCTCCCTTAAGTCTTTGTAAACTCTCTCAGTCTGTGGTGTTCTCAGCCCCATCATTTGGTGGTAAGTGGTCAGCCCCATTGGCACATCGTCTCTCTGCCAGATCATTAATGATGCTTTTAACATTTACATCCAAGGCTGCTCTCTGTCTTTTTCTTGCATCCCACGTGACTTTTTCTGGAAAAGATCACTGGCTGGCTGGTTCTCTCGCTTTGTTAGCTCTCATTCCTTCTCCCTCACTCTCCCTCCTTTCTTTGCCCTTTTAAGAATGAAGGGAAACTTTGTTACCCAAATAAGCTCTATTATTCCAAGATGGCTTTTCTCTCTTAGTATACTCAGTGCAGATACATAATTAGTATAGAATATATTTGACTGGGATAATTTGTTTTATAAATTACAGCCACAGGCTCATCTGTTTTTGTGTACTTTCTCTTCTTTTCCCCAGTATCCAAGGTAATCGGATTTACGCTGCTGCTTATGTTGACTCCCTGTTGTTCTTGTGATGTGTCACATCTGTTATTTTACAGTACTTAACTCATATGCACTGGCAGCCAAACACCTACTGGAAATAGCAATTAAGGGCATAAATAACACACATCTGCATGAGTTCTGGCACTCGCTCCTGTATTCACTCTGCTTAACACCTTCCAGATTTACTCTCTTCTACATTGTGATAACCATTTGATTTTGAAGAGTTTAGCTTCCCTTCCTGTGGAGATTTTGGCGTATATTTTATTGTCTGTTTTTGTGGGTTGGGACACGAGGGCGATTGCGTGCGTGTTGTGTGCTCTTCCATAAATGAACATTCAGGAAGGAGAGACACTCCCCATCATATTCTCCTATTGCAGTGTCAGACTTCCCTACCGAACAGTTCTTACAACAACATCGAGCATGACTCATTGGTAATCCCTGCTGATATAAAATTCATATGCCTGTGTGCTTCCTTCTGAAGGCAGTGATTTGCATTTCCATAGAGGTCTGAAAGAATAGGAGAGGGTTATTATCTGTTATTATTTGCTGACCACCCACAGCACTCACAATGAAGTACAAGAGACAGAAAGGGGAAGGGTCAGCTCTTTATAACGTACGTGTAAGTAGCTCAGAGCCAATGGAAGCATCTTAGTGGCACTTTAATTAGCAGCTTCTAGGGTCAGAGGACTCTAAAAAGCTGCCTAACATCTACTTTGAGCCCACAGAAACTGTCACTTCACAGACTCAGGAGATGAGAGAGCTGGCAGAGAACAGCTGTGAATTCTCTCTGCTTCACTGTGAAACAAAATGACTAGTGCCACCTCACTTCTACTTTGTAGAGCTTGGGGCTGGGATGCTCCATGGATGCCATTGGCATCTGCTGGGTGCCACTCAAAAGCTTTAAGTGTTTCTTTTCCCTCGAGAAAACAGGAATGAAGGAGGAAGGCATCATCTGAACTCAGTGATTGAAGGGATGGTGTTTCAGTGGATGGCATTAAAATGGCAGATCCACTGGGAGAGAATGGAGCTGCAACAGAACCCTGAGCAAGGGGCTACTCTGACAGTTAAGTCAGAATGGAATCCTAAACTCATGCTTCCTAGAACTACCCATCAGAAGGAGGATGAAGAGGCTTTTTCTTTTTTTCAAAACAAAAGCATAGCTTATAACACTAACAGTACTCTTACTTAGAACATCCTAATGTCTTTCTAAAAACCTTTCAAATTATTTCTAAATGACAGAGCACAAGGTCACAGAGTTTTCTGTTTGTTTATTTTGGGAAGATGACAGATAAATGAGAAGGTTCAAATAGGTCGTGTATAATCTATGCTTTCCAAACAACACACGAGATTCTAGCATCAGAGATGAGGGCAAAGCTTTGGGTACTAAAATATGTCACAATATGATAATGGTAAAACAAAAAAATCCAGATATGCAAAAGTCCAATGACAGGGAAATTGTTTAGTTATGGTATATCTACACGGTGGAATTATTAGACAACCATAATTATGCTTTCAAGTCTTTTTAATGATCCTGGGAAACGCTCACTATATAATGCTAAGTGAAAGAAGCACAATATAAAACTGTACCTGCAGGATGATTTTGTTTATAAGTGTCTGTGTACAGATGTCTACACACACTCTCACACTGGAAGGAAACACATCAAATTGTCAATAATACAACTATATCTAAATGGGAGCATCAGGGATGATTTTAATTTTCCTCTGTACTTTTTTAATCTTTCTATGATTAATGTGTTTTATTATTAAAACCAGAAAATAGATAAATATTTTTAAGTGCCTAGCCTGCTCTGAAAAGATAACTCAACCCATCAGCAGGACAAATGTTCACTTATGTGATAGAAATTTAAGATTTGTAAAAGTCCATCTTAGCCAAAAGTCTCATCTACCAATATCCTGCGGGTACCTAAAATTCCTACAATTAGAAATTTAATTTACTCTACAACATATTTTGATCAAACAGTATATATTGTATGATCCTATTTATTTTTGTTTTTAAATGAGTATATATCTTAATATCTATTTATTCATTGTTTGTATTATTATACATGTGCTGAAAACTGACCCAACCCAATTCACAATCGTTAGGTTCTTTTTGATAGATAGTTGTAGGTGCTAAAGGCTACAAGTAGGTGATAGTAATGGTGTCTTCTCCCACAACCACCCCACCAGGGGGTGTTTTGCACAACGAAAGCAAGTCTCAGATGGACTTTTGCTCAGAAGACAAAGATTTATGAGCAGGCAGGCACAAATACAGTCATGCTCACTTCGCTTAGCTCGAAGAAGTGCACAGAGGACAGAATGGAATCCTCAACCTAGTGTACCAGGCAAAGGGTATAGGATTGGACTTAATAGATTCTTATTCCCTATTCATTAAAGGTGGGAATGCCTATATAATATATCCAGCCAATTCACACATCTTGAATACTAACAATTTTACTAAGGAAAAATTATTTTTAATCTCCACTATGCTAAAAAATAAATAACCAGAGAGCTTATAGTAGTTCTCATAGAGTGTGGCCTTCTGATTAGTTTTTCAGTGGTAATTGACCGTCCTTTGAATGTTTCCCTTGATTAGGGTAGGTCAAAGATTAAATTAATCGGCCGAAGGAATTGATTAAAGCTAAAACACACACACTTAAGTAATTTATAATAAATTATAGACCATAAAATGATATGCATTTACCAAAAAAAGTCTGAAAGTATAACCAGCAAATTATTATTAGTGGTTTTCTCTAAAAAGAATGGAATTAGAGGATATTTTTCTTCATACTCTTTTGTATTATTTGAACAGTTTACAAAAGCAAATATTACTTTTGCATTATATATTTGTACTAATAAAATTTTTTAAAGAGTGAGATAAATGATAATGGAGATTTATTCATTTGAATTAAAGATTTACCTCTGTACACTTTCAGAAGTGCATGGCAGTGTGGTGGGGGCTTGCAAAAGCACAGGGTAAACACGGCATATAAAGAGTGAATTTTGCTGAGAATGTCAGATCTGTTAGAGCATTAAATAACCTAAATGGTATGCAATTTAAAATAGATTTTTAAGCAGTTTCCCCCTGGCCTTCCTTCCCCCAACCCTACACACTTGCCTCCCACTCTACATCCCTCAGTCCCTTTAGAGATACTTATTCACTTTTTTCTATCATTAGAGGATTTTAGTGGGAACATTTGAGAAGTTTGCCCCTTGTTATTATCATCCATTAATACTTGCTGTAAATTAGTTTATCAGATTATGAAATCATAATCAAACAATTACCTACAAGGGCCATAGAATAACTGAGAAAAAGATATAACTGGTGGCAATTGGTGGTTGGGGGAATTGAGGAAGAAATGCATGCAGGAGAGAAAGAATAGTCTGGAACTGAAAAGGTAAACTGAGAAGGGATACCCTGTGCTCTGGGGGCAGCCAAGCCATTGGCTTTCCAGGGACTAGAGTTCTGAGAAGGCGTGCAGTGGGAAGTAAGTGGGAGGAGTGGAGCAGAAAGGTCAGGGAGCATTAACATCAAATAATTTTACATCAAAATTTTATCCCTTTCCAGGAAAAATATAGATATATATTCAAGAGCAGACAGGGCTATGTCAGTCATGAGATTTGCTACCGATGATATACATCTGTCAGCTTATTTGCATCAAGCAAAAGAGCTGAAACTACGATCTGTGATCATGATAAATGGAGATTTGGAAGACATTTGCTTTATCCTGCCTTTTGCTTACTTAGGCATCAGGCAGATACAAAAGACACTGCCGGAATTTGCTTAGATAATACTGGTCATGGAGTAGGAGTGAGAAGGAAGGGAGAAAATCACTGTGAAATATTGCCACTTCCATTGCAATTCTGGAACCATCATTTTAAATTGTGAAATGCTTGCTGTTGCATAGGAGGAGCAGGAGGCTTCATTTGTCAGGGAAGGAAAATGCATAATTCAGATAAAGTCACCTGGCCCTGATACCTTGGAACAAATGAAGCAAAACTTCATTGTTTGGTTCAGCGCCAGGGAACCACTCCCGCGTCTCCAGATAGGGATGGTTCCCCCCCATTTCTCACTTGCTCTTAGACCCTATAAGCACAGTGAAGGAAGACAGATCAGATTGGAAACACCGTTAGGCTAATAAAATTTAACTACTTTTTGTGTATTTGACTTCCGTGGTCTTAGGAAAGTAGCACGCATCTCTCTCTGTCTCTCACTCTTGCTCTCTCTCCCTCTGTCACTGCGGAAACACAGCTTTAATTCTGCATCCCTATGTCTGAACCATTACAAACCACTCCAGAATGTCTGCTTGCCTCTTTCTCCTGACATTCCTCCATTTCTCCTTCCCTTTCTTCGGCATTGCAACTTCTTTCCCCAACCTCTCTCCCCGTAAAGCCAAAGTTTAACTCAGGCAGCTGGTGCTTGGTAATGAGTCATCCATTCATCCATCCCCAATCTTTCTGATAAATATTTATTTGTCTGTTATGGATGAGATGTTTGAGAGGGGAGAAAAGGCGCTCCCCATGGCCACTTCCGCAGTTTATATTCCCGAGAGATTCTGAAAACTGCCCCTAAAGTGACTGTAAACACTTTGCAGCTGTTATCTGTATAGATCTATAAAGAGAAGGTATTATATAAAAATTACAAATCTCTTCTAACAATGCTCAGCGATTCCTGGCTGAATGCTACGCTCCTCCTTCAGCAGCTAAGTAAAATGAACCAGCAGAGCAAATAGAATCTGGTGCCCATGGCAACACGCGTTCCTGCTTTGAACTTGTCAATCCACCACAAAAAAATCACATTAATGCAAAGTTTTTCTGTTACAAATAGCTTTTGTTTTCACATTTTAATTACAGGGGTAGATTCTTTTTTGATTTCTAAATTCTTCAAAGACCTGGGCGAAAAAGAAAAAAAAAAGTAATGTCGTATCAAAATGTCTTTGAAATCCCAAGCAGCCTTTTAGTTGAAGGAAGGAAGGTGGAGAAGGAGAAACAATCTCTTTGTCTCCATGTTTCCCCACTACATGACTGTGAAAGTCAAAGGCTCAGGCAGATGCTCTTTCAGCAATTTGCTTCTGAGTCTTTTTAAGATAGTTTCCTCATCTGTAAAAATAGAGATAATAATATCTGCCTCACAAGAGTGCTGTGAGGTTTAATTAATGTTTGCAAAGTGCTAAGGATAACTGCTAGGGATTATCAATTACTATTGCTGGTTAATGCTGGATAGGGGATCCTTGGTTTCACCATAGGCCCTTAGCTACTTCGTTCAGTCATTATCTGCCAGAAAATTTTCATTTTATCTATCTTTAATTGGTTAACTGTGGACCATGGCTGTAGAAGTTTATGGATACATTTTATGAACAAATTAGTAAGTTCATAAAAAGTGCTAAATTAGAACGAATTTCCATTCATTGAGAAAGCTGAGGAAAGAAGAGATAGCACCTATGTACCACTGTGTATTTGACAGGAAGCTCCAAGGAAGGCAAAGTTGGACAACGAGAGAAAAAGAAATCATGAACATTTAAGTTCCAGATTTTAGTAGTCTTCATTCTGACCTCAAAACTAGCTATATGATACAAGAGGGGGAAAAAATAAATGCTCTGATTGGGAAAAAAGGGATTGATAATCTCTGAGTTGTGAAAATCTATCTCTATAATTCTTTCTAAATCTTTTAATCCTGGATTTTGAGAAGAATGGAAAGGACTAATCTATACAAAATAAAGGACTAATTCCCAGGTCTTGGATTTATTCACTTTGCCCACCTGCAGGCATGGAAGATAAAAGAGGCAGAATATGACCCAGTGCACTGGGCCCTCCTAGCTCTCAGTTCTCAAGAAGGAAGGCCTACTGCCTCAGGATATTATTGACCAAGCAAATCAGACCAGCCTCAGCCATTTCATAACAGTCGCTGCCATCTGACTGCTTCCAGTTTGTCAGGCAAACTAGACCCCATTCGTGTTGAATGCAAGCAGAAGGTAACCACCCTTACTCCCCTCAGACAGTCTCTCACGGCTTCCTCTTCTGTGCCCTTGAAGGTTAATCTTGGGCAGGTCCTGAAGAGATTCAGGTCAGTATGGTGATAATAAGTAAAGGGATAATTCAGTACATGTGTGTGGTGATGGGTTGTAATTAGTATTTTGGTGGTGAACATGATGTAATGTATGCAGAAATAGAAGTACAATGATGTACACCTGAAATTTTTACAATTTTATAAACCAATGTTACTGCAATAAACAAAAAAATTAAAAATAAATAAATAAATAAATAAATAAATAAAAAAGTCCTCTAAAGTGTTGGTGAAGATGTGGAGAAATTGGAACCCTTCTGCTTTGCTGGTGGGAATGTAAAATGGTGCAATCACTATGGCAAACAGTATGCCGGTTCCTCAAAATGTTAAACATAGAATTACTATATGATCCAACAATTCCACTTCTAGATATACACCCAAATGAATTGAAAGTGGGTACTCACAAAGATATTTGTACACCCATGTTCAAAGCAGCATTATTCACAATAGCCAAAACATGGAAGCAACCCAAGTGTCCATCAACAAGTATACATACAAAATGGATAAATAAAATGTGGTACATACATACAATGGAATATTATTCAGCCTTAAAAAAGATGAAAATCTGATACATACTACAACATGGATGAACCTTGAAGACAATTATGCTAAGTGAAGTCGATCAGTCACAAAAGGACAAATACTGTATGATTCCACTTATATGAAGTATATCTAGAATAGTCAAATTCACAGAGACAGAAAGTAGAAGAGTGGTTACCAAGGACTGGGGAGAAGGGGGCATGGGGAGTTAGTGTATAATGGGTATAGAGTTTCAGTTTAGATGAAGAAAATGTTCTGAAGATGGATAGTGGTGACAGTTGCACAACAAAGTGAATATACTTAATGCCACTGAACTGTATACTTAAAAATGGTTAAAATGGTAAAATTCATATTATGTATATTTTATCATAATAAAAAATGTTTAAGTCCTATATGTGTTTGGTGCAATAGAATATCTAACCAAATTTTGTACTAAAATTTCAGTCTTTATCCAGTTTTACTCCCCTCTTTCTCCATCTGCAGGATAGACCTCCCTGAGGCCAGAAAACCTACAGTGGGAAAACCCAGGACGGGGTGAATCCCTTTATCTTCCTTGATCTAGTTGCTACTACACCCTGGGGCCCTTCAGATGGGGGCCAGAGTGAGAGGAGAAGGAGGAGCGAGAAGGGCAGGAATGCTCTTACTTGCTTGGGTACAGTTATTTTCTCACTTTGGTGCCCACTGAGTTGCCAATGGCCAAAGAGAATGATGGACCAAAGAGAACTGTTTTGTGGAGGCCTCTGGGAGGCTTTTCAGAGACCACTCCCCAAGAGAAACACACACACACACACAGGACCTCTTCTCTATAGTTCCCTTGATGCTGGGGGACTCTTCCAACAGGTGCTATTCAACTTCCTGCTCAGCTCCCTCGTTCCCAGTGGTCTGCTCTATGTTGGTGTCACTTTGACCTCAGAGGCAGTCCTCTAAGATGGAGACACTCTCAAGACAACTGGGTCCAGTTGCCTTCCACAGTGTCCACATCTAGCCAAATACTGATGCACCCCTGCTCCCCACACCCTAAGAAGGCCGCTCCCAACACAGCCCTGTCTCTTTCCCCACAGCCACTCAGGGCAGCTCTAGCCAGAGCCTCTCACTTTAGACCTTTCAACATGAGCCAGATTTCAGTCCCAGTAATTCTCACACTCTAGGAGACACATGTCAAGCTATTCAAGCAGTTTTGCTGAAGCTCACCTTGGAGGGTACACAGGACTGGGGTAACATGGACTTCACAGTGTCTGAGCATGCCTGGCCCTTTGCTTTAGAATGTGGTGGTACTCAACAGCTACTGTATTACTCCCAGCCTTTGAGGCCTCTGCCTCCCTCTTAGGCAACAGGAAGAGTTGCATTTAGCATCCTGTTACAAGAGGTTTTTGTTTGATTGTTTTGGGCCTTTTTTTTTTTGAAAACAAAAAAGGAAGGTTCACCCAGAGCTAACATCCAATGCCAATCCTCCTCCTTTTTTTTTTTTTTTTTTTTTTGCTTGAGGAAGATTAGCCCTGAGCTAACATCCTTGCCAGTCTCCCTCTCTTTTACATGTGGGTCGCCACCACAGCATGGCTGATGAATGGTGTATATCCGCACCTGGGATCTGAACCCACGAACCCAGGCCGCCGAAGCAGAATGCACCAAACCTTTAACCACTTGGCCACAGGGCTGGCCCCTGTTTGGGGGTTTTGATAAGGTGTCCAGTGATGCATAAATGTAATAAATAATATACATGTATATTATGGAGTTTGTGGCAAACACAGCAAGAGAAACTACTGAAGGTTGCTGGAGGGTATGAATGAATCTGCATAAGGCCTTCTAGGAAAGAAGAAATCAAACCCCTAAACTTTTGTCTCAAGATTCAGCCATTGAAATCTGTGGACTACCTTGGCACTGACCAAAGGTCAGGGGCAGAGAAGGCAAAAAGGCCCCTGTGATTTAAAAAAAAAAAAAGAAATCACTGAGAGAGAGGAAAAGAGCCCGAGAGCTGGGCCCAGCACCAAATCAGCTAATCAGTGGGGGTATGATGTCACATCTTATCTGAGGCTGACTCCAGGGTTTCTGGTGACAGAGCTTCAAAGATCCTTGTCCTTGGAGAATTGGGAAACTCGCAGCTTAATTTTCCCAAGTTCTATATGCTCCACTGTGACAGGAAATATTTGATTTACTGAAACATTACTGTTTATTAATATCTTATATAATTTAGCCTTTAGATAAGAACGTATGTGTTCATATCCATGATCTCCAATAAATATAGCCATTATTGGGACAACCTGGGACAACTGAAAGCCATAATCCATAATCTAGGAATTGATGATAGAGGAGAGGAACTTTCTAGGTAATGCCACTGGCCTAAATCTAATGAAGTACCGGGAAGTACCGACCTTCCAATACCCATGCAGTAAAAGATGATACAATAGATATGCTGCAGCTGGTTACTTCCATCCTGCATGAACTGAGAGGTTCATCTCTTGTCCTGGAGATTTGGCTCCCTCTCGATCCCTTTCTTCCCCATAATTCCATGGAGATGCTAGCTAGAGCTAGGGCTATCCCAAGCATTTTTAATGGGAACAGTTGGTCTCCCAGAAGAATGTCTGTTCTAGGAGGTCCTTAGACACCACAGACACATAAGGAAGGGTTTTGCATCCTCAGATAGCATAAATAGTGCTGATGGGTCAGAGAGTGAGGACTTCTCACAGCCAGAAGTGAGTGTTAAAGACTCAGGGAAATCCTGCAATAAAGAGACCTTGTTAATAGTGCCTATCACCATGTACTCCAAATTTATTGGACCACAATATTGAAATATTGTGGAAATGGCCATGACACACCAATTTGGAAAACATTTTAGCACATTACCTTCTCAGAATAACTAACGGCCAGCTGGCTGAGATGGATCATAACCTTTGCTCTCACAGAATTGTTGTGAGAATATGAGATGGTTGATGCGAAAGTGCCTGGCGCTGCGCCTGATGCATAAAAGCTGCTCAATGGGTACAGCATTAGACGAACCAAAGTACGAATCTGAATCCATATGAGGAAATGGGACACCGAAAAGGTATATTTTGATAAACATCAGGAATGCCTGAGAAAGAGAGAGCCCACGCAGCCACCCACATGTATCCTGTGTATCCTAGAGCAGGGTGGGGGAGACTGATGAGGACCATGGGGGGAACTAAAGGAAAACCTCAGCCTTCCTCACAGGGGAGCTTGTACTGGTACCATCTCTACCCTCTGACTTCCCTACTCTTCCCGCTTCTGATTTGATCCACTCTTCCTTTTATGGCCCACTCCAAAGGACAGAAGCACACACGAGGCACAAATGATGGCTAACAATAGAAATAGAGCAATGAAACACAGAAGAAAAAGAAAAAAGTCTGTAGAACCTTATTCATTTTTACAGCACATTGCCACGCCCAGGCTGTCCACAGCTTCAAAGTAAAGCAAGGCCTCCATCTAGTGGGGAAGCAGAGGTGTCTGACGTTACTATTTGCAAACGTTATGAAACCCTCCCCCACCCTCCATATTAAATTTGGCAGCTGTTCTAAAGCTATATGCCAACTAAATCATGCTTGACAATCATATTTGTTTCTGGCTACTTAATTCATTCATTTAGTCCAGTAATAGATATTAACAACATTATATTCCCCACAGCAAGGCAAACAATTACAGACATTTGTAATGTTCCAGCTTCTGCTGTGTCACAAATGCTAATACATCAGTGAAGCCAAATGAGAAAAATCTCTCCTTCAGGCAGTAGGCAAAATAGAATAAAGGCAACTGCTTCTTCTTTCCTGGTTATAGTGGGAAAAAATGAGGAATCTGACCATATTGAAAGAAGTCATTTCACCTTTAGGCAATATATTTTTTAATCTATCTGATTAAAACAAATAGTACACCTTAAACTACAATTCAACCAATACATACCAAGTGATTTTTATAGAAATAACAGCAGCACTAAAGACTGCAAAGTCACTCTTTATATTGTAGTTCAATGTGGAAAATACTTCAAGATATATGAAAAATAGCATAAGTTTAAATTGCATGTCTGACCATAAAATGAAGAGTCTGACCATCCAAGACACAGTCAACAAGTAAAAGTAAGTATCTGACAGTTTAGTCTACACCTTCCTATCGCTACTTATAATAAAATATGACCAGGTAGCACCAATACAAGTGCTTCTTAGCACAATTAGTAGTATGCTTCCATTTGAATGAAATTGAATTTAATGCTTCCGCATTTTTATTATACAGCAGAAACTGCATAAACTGTTACAAATTAACTTCTAATTAGAAAATTTGGGCAGTTGATAGACAAATGATAATTATTTTTAATAATGTGGTGCTTAGAATCCAGTAGAAAGGTAGTCAGAAGAAGATTAAATATAGGTCAGAGAACGGAATAAAAAGAAAGCTTTCAACACACTGAAACCGGTGAGGTTTAAAGAGTACATAGACTAGTTAGAACCCTAACAGAGGATAAATTCATGATCTTTCATAAGGATCAGTGCCCTTAACATAACAAAACAACAGGATGTCTCCAGAAATGAGGGCAGAAGGAGGGTGAGGAGGGTTTGGGCCGAATGACATTCACTGAAGTAGGAGAGGTGGTCAAGAATAGAAGAGATGAGATTCGTGGTTAGCTGGGTACTGCTCAACGTGGGTGCAAGCTGGAAAAGAGATCATGAAAGTTTAGCGATGGTTATCAACAAAGATGGAGTAGGGCCATTGCTGGTGAGAATAACATCAAAAGGGAGAAATGCATGGACTTCAAAAAATAGAAATTCTTCCAGGAAAAAAAAACATTGGAGGTTTTATAGACACAGTTGTAAAGATTTGATATTGGTAATTGGTTCAAAAAGTGACTTCAAAAGAGTATAAATGAACAAAATTCAAAATTGATGTTACATAATTGATAAAGAATATTATTGGATACAAATTTGTTCCATGCTATTCTGATACAAACACGTAATTTTCAAAATAAAATTAAATATGGCTTGGATCTTCCACCTACCTACTGATGGGATGGCCAACATCGTCATCATCAGCGCACCCTGCCACCCTCCGAGAAATGTACAAGAATTCTGGGACTAACACGGTGACAACAAAATGGGGCTGGCCCAGCCTTTAGTCTACATCTGTCATCATCATTCACCTTCTGCTGCCTGACTTTGCCATCGAGCACTGAACCTCTGTCTTCTATAAGATACTGTATTACTTTCCTATCGTAGCTGTAAAAAATTACCACAAACTTAGTGGCTTAAAAACAATGCAAATTTATTATCTTATAGTTCTAGTGGTCAGAAGTCTGAAACGGGTCTCACTGGGCTAAAATCAAGGTGTTGGCAGGGTTGTTTTCCTTCTGGAGGCCCTAGGGGGAAACCCATCTTGCCTTTTCCAGCTTCTAGAGACTGCCCTCATTCCTTCGTTAGTGGCTCCTTTGTCCATCTTCAAAGCCAGTGATGGCTAGTCAAGTCTTTCTCAGGATATCATCTCTCAGATTCTGACTCTTCTGCTTCTCTCTTCCCCATTTAAAGACCCTTGTGATTATATTAGGTCCAATTGCATAACCCAGAATAATCCCGTTTGTTAAAGCCAGCTGATTAGCAACCTTAATTCCATCTGCAACCTTAATTCTCCCTTGTCATGTACCTGAACATATTCACAGGTTCCAAGGATTAACATGGACATCTTTGGAGGGCCATTATTCTACCTCCTACAGGCACCATGATAGAAGTCCTGCATAGCAATCCTCTCTAGTGCTTCCCAACCTCTTTTTACATCAGGGAACACAGTTAAAATGAAAACATGTTATAGCATACTAGGGCAAGTGGATAACACTGTCACGCCCCAGCACAACTTTGGGGAAGCCCTGCAATCTACACTGACCACAGGATTGGTCACGGGAGCTCATACTCTTACTGTTAAGGCTGAGACACTCAGGGATTAAACCACAGAGCTACATGCACTGTCTCCATGGAGTCTTCCAGGGCAGCTGAGTGGGAGGGAAGCTCTACTATTCTTTAATCTGCCACCATTGCTTCCTTCCAGTCTCAAAGGATCCCTATCTCCAACAGGCCAGCACAGATCCATCTTCTTATCTAAGCATCAGCCACCCTTGTGCTCCTGTCTTTCTGCTTTCTTCTCTGGGACAACTCAGTGTAATTCCTTACTGCTCCCAACACTTGATGAAGGTTTTATTGGAGTGGCAAGTGCTAGAATTCAACTCAGACCAGCTTAAGTAAAAAGATGACATTTTTTTGTCTCACATAACTGAAGAGTACAAGGGATGTATTGGCTTCAGTTATAGCTGGATCCGGGGCTAAATAGTTCTGAAGTCTTCCATGGAAGTTCTTTCTCAGTTCTCATAAAGTAGCCCTTATCAGCATCACGTTCACATCAGTCCTTCTGTTAGCAGTCCCAGGTGAAAACATACTTTATACATTATCTAAACATGAGTTTATTGAGATTCCTTTTGACTTATTTTATGATCAATTTAAAATGATTCTAAAAGTGTTGGTAACAATAAACAAACACATAGGGACAGAGATTGGATTGGTGGTTACCAGAGGGGAAGGGAGGAGGGAGGAGGGTGAAAGAGATAATTGGGTACATGTGTGTGGTGATGGGTTGTAATTAGTATTTTGGTGGTGAACATGATGTAATCTATGCAGAAATAGAAGTACAATGATGTACACCTGAAATTTAAAAAAAATAAAAAAAATAAAAAAAAAATAAAAGTGTTGGAAAAGACAGAATTCTTTTGTTTATAATTATCAATAAGTAAAATTTTCACTATACCATGTATTACAGCTTTAAAGTGAGACTTAAATTGCATGATTAGGTCCCTATGCTGATACACACAGCTCAAAGGGGTTGGGAGAAGGAAGATTTATTCTTTTCAAGGTTTTTAAAAAATAAGCTCACATATCCTCATTCAGAAAAGAGTATCATATAAAAAGAACTAACACTTGATTTTAACTTCTTAACTCAAAAGTTTTTTTTTAAGTTCCCCTTTGATCTTCTTATGACTGAGGGGCCATATCCTAGTTTTCTGACTATCTAAAGATCCACTAGTATCAATATATAAACTGATTTGTCTCCTTTGAAAAATAATCTCTTATGAGAATCTCTGACAGTTTGGACGATGGTATTTGAACAGAAAATTTTTCTAACAATAAAATGTCTGTAAGAAAAATAATGAGAAACAACTACTAGAAAAGAGGTGTTATCCTTTGAGATTAAAAACAAAAAAGTTTGCTGAATGATTAAGTCAGATTCTCAATCTCTCTATGAACAGATGCCATTTATTTGGTATAATCAAAATGTCCCTATTCAGATCAACCTATTTTATGACAGAAAGGACTTCGTAATGTTTCAGAAAATCAAATTGCTGAGATATGCATATCTTGTAAGAAGTCTAATTCATTCATTCAGTAAATATATATTGAGTATCCACTCTGTGCCAGTCACAGATCTAGGCACTTGAGACCCATCAGCAAACAAAACAAAGATTCCTATCCTCATGGAACTCATATCAAAAGGAAACATAATAACATAATAAGTAAGCAAATAAGATGATAAGTGCTGTGTAAAAAAAAAAATGGAGTAAGATGAAAGGGATGGGGAGTGTGGAGGAGAGACTCAGTGTAGTACTAAATTGGGTGGCCTTGGGGGTCCCATTGAAAAGTGATATTTGAGCCAAGACTGGAAGAAGGTGAAAGCATTGCCCACATGATAGAAGAGTGGTCCAAACAGAAGAAACCGCTAGTGCAAAGGCCTTAAGGAAGACACATGCCCAGCATGTTCTTGGAAGAGTAAGGAGCCCAGTCTGATAGGAACAGAATGAACAAGGGGAAAAGTAGAAGGTATAATTAGTGATTAAAAGGGGTTGTGGGCTGATCATGTAGGACTTGTAGACTGTTGTAAAGGATTTAGCTTTCACTAAGAATGAGAAATGAGTAGATGGAAGGCTTTAGGCAGAGAAATGACAAACTCTGATTTACCTTTTAAAAGAATAATTCTAGTTCTGGTTTGATAACAGACTATAAGGGGTAAAGGATGGAAATTTACCTTTACCCAATAATCCATATGAAAGATGATGGTGGTATTAGCATTAGAAGTGATAAGAAGTTGTGAGATTCTGGATTAGCTATGGGGTGTGAGTACAAGAGCGTGACAGAAATCAAGAATCACTCCAAGGTTTCAACCTGAGCAACTGGAAGGATGGATATGCAATCAGCTGAGATGGAGGAGGTTTGAGTTAGAATGTCAAGAATTCTACTTTGGACATGTAGAGTAGAGTTGTACTTGAGACAGTTCAATACATGAATCTGGAGTTTAGGAGAGAAATTCGCACTGGAGGTAAAAATTTGGAAGTGGCAGGCATATTGAAGATATTAAAAGCGAGAGATGAAAAGAGGTCATCAAGGGAAGGAGTATAATCAGGAAGAGAAGAGAACAGAAGAGATGAAAGAGGAAGGGAAGGAAGGGAAGAGAGAAAAAGGGAGAAGGGGAAAGAAGTAAAGAAAAGAGAAGAACCAAGACTGAGAAGATGCAAAAGAGAGGAGGAATCATCAAAGGAGACTGAGAAGGAGCAATCAACGGGCAACAAGAAAAACCAAGAGTTTGGTGTTCTGGGAACTAAGTGAAGAAGGAATATTAAGGAGGATAGTGTTGAACTGTATGTAAGAGGAGGCCTGAGAAATGCCCAATTTATTTATTTGAGATTGATTTTGCAACGTGGAGCTCATTGATAACCCTGAGAAGAGACGCTTTGGTGGAGTGGTGGGAATGAAAACTCTTTGGAGCTTTGCTACAAAGGTGAGCAAAGATATGAGACATCAATTAGTTGGGAAAGTGGAGTAAAGAGAAGAATTTGTTTCTAGTGTGGGAGAAATAGCAACAGGTTTGTTTGCTGGTGGGAATTGTTGAATGGAAAGCAAAAAATTGATAACAAGAGTGAAAGGGAAGAATTTCTGGAGCAATGTTTTTGAAGGTGCTTAGTGATACGATCCAGTGCACAGTGGAGGGGTTGGCTTTAGGTGGGAACATGAAGAGTTTGTTGATGGTAGTGGGCTCATGGAAAGGCAGAGAAAGTAGAGCTGCTGCTACAGGAGGATGGTAGGAACCTTGGGAAATTCTTTTCAGATTACTTCGATTTTCTGAATGAAGAAAGAAGATCATCAGCTATGAATGAGCATGGATGCATTTATCTTTGCACTTTTTTTTCCATCCAGGTGAAGTTTCTAATTTCTCCAATACTAGTTTTCTACAGTCATCATTTTTATGTCATTTTCCAGGTGACAAACAAATACAGAAAAGTCATTGAGCACTCTGGAAATAAGAAAAGGAGGACTTTTAGGCTCTTAAGCCATAATATTTGTTACCATGTATATTATACTGCTTAATCATGGGTAGTTTATCTTTATGACCAACATCCAACTTTATTCTGGAGTTTCCTAATGTTCAAGACAACGAAAAGCAAGGTAGTACTATATACATATACTTTACACTTTTAAAGTCGTGATTCTCTCTTCAAATCATTCTGCTAATAAATTTTCTCTACTGCCCATAGTAGCTCTATAGGGGACATTAGTCCTAACACTTGTTCATGGAAAGCTTTTAGAGTAAAGCTTTTAGAAGTTTGCCTTTTCCATAAAAGTTTGTTCTTTAATTAGATTTAAAGGTATGTCTAGTCCAGAGTTTCCAAAGATTGTTACACAGAATTCTTCTTTTGCTTAATTGGTCCAGAGAGATGCCCCTTGAAAAAAGATTTCTTGATAATAGATTTTATAAATGCCTCAAACTATATCTGTTTCTTGTAGATATCCGATGTAAATTAGCATATTAAAGACTTTGAGAAATCTTAGGACAATAAGATAACTTTTGAAACCCAGTGTTTCCCCTACCTGACAATAGAATTATTTTCATTGAAGCTAGTTTATACCTATTTCTTTTGCAAAAATAAAGTATTCCATAATACAATCATTAGACATATTTTATTTTTATACTATTATTTCAGTACTTAAGAAAGTGAATGTGAAATATATTATTGTCTAGCATGTTCTATTGTCCTTACATACTCTATTCTTGCATAGAAAACACGTACATTCCATTGGAGCAGTCCTATTTACTTTTACACAATTACTATGAGGTGTGTATTGAGTGTTGCAAAATTAGAGTTTATCTGTCTTCTGAAGAATTTCCTATGACCTACAAAGTACCTTCCTGAGGTAGATATTACTAACAGTTACCAATTTCCAGTTCTACTCTCCCAGTCACATGGAAGATTATACTTCCAGATCTTTTCTGTTAGACGGAGTCATAAGACTACACCTGGAGTATATATGTCATGTTCTGGGCTAAAGCACTTGACAATGTGAGACTCTTCCCTGCCAACCTTGCATTGAGCTGGTAGAACTATAATTGATGACTCAGCACTGATGTGTCATTTGGAGGACAGCTGTCCTGGAAAGACACCTGGACTCACAGTACATTTTGTATGAATAAGAATAAACTTTTGTAGCGTTAAACTACTAAGATTTGGGGGTTGTTATTTGTGATGGCTAACTTTATGTGTCAACTTGACTAGGCCACGAAATGCACAAATATTTGGTTAAACATTATTCTGTCTATGTCTGCAAGGGTGTTTCTGGATGAGATTAACATTTGAATCAGTAGACTAAGTAAAGCAGATTGCCCTCCCCAACATAGGTGGGCCTCATCCAATCCACTGGAGGCCTGAATACAACAAAAGATGGGGTAAGAGAGAATTTGCTCTTTCTTTCTGACTGTTTTCGCGCCGGGACATCCATCTTCTGCACTCAGGCTGGAACTTACACCATTGGCTCTCCTGGTTCTCAGACCTTTGGACTCTCGCTAGAACTACACTTCTGGTTCTCCTGGGTCTCCAGTTTGCAAATGGCAGATTGTGGAACTTCTCAGCCTCCATAATCATGTAAGCCAATTCCTTATAATAACTCTCTCTCTCTCTCCCTCCACCTTATTGGTTATTTCTCTGGAGAACTCTAATGCATTATTGCAGCATAGACTAGCCTACACTGACTAACAAACACCTCTACCTACACAGGGAAAGGAACAGAGATGAATAGATTGTAACCCTCTCTAGAAAGCAAAGAAAAATGTTTTTCTCCATATCTTATATTTCAGATCTATGTGGACCTATATTCCTGATCTATGTGTCAGGAAATGAAAATCAGTATTATCTAAATGGTAAGAATGATCTAAATGGTAAGAATGAATACAAATAACCAAATAATATGCATTAGTAAACACCAGTTCATTCTATTTTTAATTATGAAATACGTAATGTAAGGTAGAAAATGCTAAGGTAAAACTCATTTAAAACAAGAAAATGCTGTAGCACTTTTAAAATTACCTACGTATTAATACATTTAGTTGAAACTAAAAATAAATTGTGAAATATCAGTAGAGAATTTTATTTTAATGACTTTTCTCTAATATATGTGATGAATCACATAATGCTTCTTCAAGTGATTATTATTATGTGAAATTATACTTAAATAATAAGAAATTACATTTAAAAAATCAAATAGTTGAAAGTGTTTGCAATAGTGATTTAAACTGTTAACTTAGTGAGTAATAATTACATAATATGTCATAACCCAAAGAAGACTCTCCCATGAGGCATCCTTGGGACTTCAGCAGCATAGGTTAGTAGGGGAAAAATTGAAAACAACGAGTTGGCAGAGCCAAGGTTAAGGGAAATAATACATGTGTAGATTTGACTCTCTACAGGCCAGTCAGTCAGTATTCAAATAAATGAGGAAAATTAAGGTTTGACTGAGCAGGATGGAGCAGAATAGAGATGTGGGTGGCAAAAGATTTAATCAGGTAAATGGGCCATGGTAGCAACCATATTCACACACAAAAAGAATATAATAGCATTGACTGTGATGAAAGAGACTCAGATCTCTAATTTAGTGAAAACATGTAGAAAATAATTTCCCTCTTAAAATGCCTACATAGGGGCTGGCCCGGTGTTGTTGTGGTTAAGTTCATGAGCTCTGCTTCAGCAGCCTGGTGCTTGCAGGTTCAAATCCAGGGCGCAGACCTACACACAGCTGATCAAGCCATGCTGTGGTGGTGTCCCACATATACAAAGTAAAGGAAGATGGGCACGGATGTTAGCCCAGGGCCAATCTTCCTCAGCAAAAAGAGGAGGATTGGCAACAGATGTTAGCTCAGGGCTAATCTTCCTCATCAAAAAAAAAAATGCCTAGATCATGATACATACAAAACATTCAAAGATATTTTGATATGCGGATGTTGAACAGGTGGCTAGTCCTACTTAAAACCTAAATGACTATATCCTAAAGAGTAAACTAAGCATGGTATGCAATTCAATTTTGTGTTTCAGAAAAATAATAAATTATTATATCATGGAACTTGGGTATCTGTCCCAAATAGCTGAAACCATAAATGTTAAACCTACCAATACCAAGATTCTACAGTATTTAAGCTGAGGTTGGTTCCTAACTCAAACAAAAACTCAGCTATCATTCGAGAGTACAAAGAGAAGAGCCCAGTCCTCTTTAAAAACATCTAAATAATCTAATGGTAAAGAAGCAAAAATGTTAAAGACCACTGAAGTCTTTTTTTAAGTTTTAATATTCAGTTGTTTGTACAATATACATCCTTACCCTCCATCCTTCTAATTCCTAATAAAACACCTTTTTTTCCCAAGTATCAACACTTTTTCAGGAGACCATGAGTTTCAGGGGAGAATAGGCCCAGCACTAGTAGGAGGGCTTGACTGGCCCAAAGCAATCATGGTGGTCATATTCCCCTTGTTAGTGATTGGTTTGGGCATGAACATGTAACAGCATGGAACATTTCTGGACAATAAGATGGGAGGGAAAGATTTTTGAGAGCATTCTAGGAAAGGTTTCATTGCTCCTAACAGTCAACTTATTATCAGCCAGAGGATGAAGCCAACACACAGAGATCCGAGCCAAGATTTCCTTCATTAAGTAGTAGATAATAACAACAATAAACAAACACATAGGGACAGAGATTGGATTGGTGGTTACCAGAGGGGAAGCGGGGAGGGAGGAGGGTGAAAGGGATAATTCGGTACATGTGTGTGGTGATGGGTTGTAATTAGTATTTTGGTGGTGAACATGATGTAATCTATGCAGAAATAGAAGTACAATGATGTACACCTGAAACTTTTACAATGTTATAAACCAATGTTACTGCAATAATTAAAAAATAATAATAATAATAAAAAAATAAAAAAAGAAGCAAAGCCAGATTCC
This sequence comes from Ceratotherium simum simum, assembly GCF_057802395.1. Classification (NCBI taxonomy): domain Eukaryota; kingdom Metazoa; phylum Chordata; class Mammalia; order Perissodactyla; family Rhinocerotidae; genus Ceratotherium; species Ceratotherium simum. The sequence continues at coordinate 68,400,881 of NC_141900.1, read as the reverse complement.
TGGCATACCACTCCAAGAGCTGCCTGACCTCTGAACTGCTTGTTAGAGAAGAGAATAAGCTTTTTATTGCTTGAGTAAATTTTATTTAGGAGTTTTCTGTTAGCTACAGGCATCCTAACTGATACACTAGGTTTTGGGGCTTTTTTCTTTAAAAATATACTAATGTAGAAAAAAATGCAGTCACAGACAAATTCAAACATTACAGGTTGATATAAAATGCAAAGTAAGTCTTCCCCGGCCTCCCAGTCCCACTCCTCAGAAATTATCACGTTACCAGTGTCTGTTAGATCTTCTGGTGGTTGTCATTAAAATGGAAAATAATACGCTTAAATCACTGGTCTTTGATTTATCAACTTTAGACAGAATCAATTGATTACTACCATGAAAGATGATAGAACTAATACACTAACCTTTTCTTCCTCTTTGCCTTCTCCTCTCCTTTCTCCTTCCATTTCCTAATATGTTAGGTATATTTTACATCATTATCCTATAATCGTAATTACATCTTTTGTGCTTTGTTTTTGGATTGACTGAAAAACATTTATAATACATTAGGTAAACAACTTCATTGTAAATTGACTAATTACATCCATGAAACAAAATCTTGTTTTCCAAATGAGAAATTCCCAAGTGTTCAATTCTCATGGACGCTATCAATTTTTTTCTAGCTTTCTTTATTCCTTCAAGAGAACATACACTCAGCTGCCATTGTGTCTTGTTTCCCCTGTTGTACCCTTTCTTGTACATTGTAATTCAGAGAAAAAAACGGTAATTTTTTCATAAAGGTATGTGAGTGGTAATTTTGAGTTCTTGCATTCTTAAAATGCCTTTATTTTGGTCTCATCTTCTATTAATAATTTATCTGGTTACAAAGTTCTAAGTTCAAAATCATTTTTCCCTTAGATCTTTAAAGACATTGCTCCATTCCACTTCAGCACAGACCTCTGTTAAAATAATTCTTGCTACTTTGCAGGGAAACTTCTTTTGACTCCACTTTCCCCACCACATACTGCTCATCTCTCTGCAACTCTTCCCAGCAAAACTCTATACACTGTTTGCCTACACTTGGTGTCTTCCATTCCTCTCCTTCCATTCTTATCCTCTCTCTCTCCCTCCTCCTCACCCTTTTGTAATAATTTATCTCTTGGTGTTGTTGGGGTGAGAGAGAAAAGAATCCTTTGTGTTCTCCCAAGAGATGAGAACATCTTGCCAGCACTTGCCAGAAACTTTATTATAAAAATTTACATTAGGAATAAAATCAGTAATATTTTACTTATGCATATATGCAGAGAAAAAAAATTAGATAATTCTTGAAAGACTGTGACTATTAATTTATATTAGTATTTTGATCAGTTTCCATTTATCCCATTATTTTGCAGACACAGCCAAAGGATATTTGTGTGAAACATTACAAGAAAAATATGTATAGGGATGTGCTTGTGTGTGTGTGTGGGTGGGTGTGTGTGTGTGATTATTCTATTCCTCCCCGACTAGAAATACCTCAATTCACTACTCAACTGTCAGAACCTGTTTGACACTACCAGCTGCTAATACTGGTCCAATTAGTAAAAATATGAGACTGTAAGAATCATTTGTTCTTTACCCTAATAGTCACATTTTGATTCTTCTGTCCTCAAATACTGTCTTATTTTAAAAATACAATTTAGTAACAATAAATAGTTTAGTTTTTATTTTCTTGAGAGAATAATAAAGGAGCTTTCCATTTACATAAATTGTACGGTCATAATTTTCTTAATGATGGCTTTTATAGGTGGAAAATAGTCCTGAAAGAACAGTTATTTAAATAGCTAGAGCAGTGATCAAAAGAAAAAAGGCATGTTGATGAAATGTAGTCTAGACTAAATAAAATCATAATGGGTCTGATAAGATAATCTTTTTCAGATCATAGTTCATTCAAATAGATAGATGAGAGAGAGAGAATTGGAGCACAAAGATAATATATGCTATCATCCTTGCTCTAAGTACTATTTGATATGTGTCCATGCACATGTTCTAAAGATTCATTATGATTTTCTACTATTTTATTTAAGCCAGTATTTACCAAACTTTTCCTTTTGCTTGCTTGGATATGGTTAAGGGTACTCAGTAAAAATGGTTCCACGGTCCAGTAAGTCTGTCAAACAATACTTGGTATCTCTATTGGAGATTCACCATATAGATTAGCATATTGAAAGCTCTGGGAAGCTCACTAAAACGGTATTCAGGGACCCAAATTTCCAACGTGTAATGGGGAGGCTTTCCCCCCACACCACCAAGCAATGCTCTGGACACCAGCTGAGTGTCCTACAATTCAACTCAATTCTGATACTATCTACCTGGACATAGCATCAGATCCTACAGGTTAAACACCCAGTCCTATAAGACTGCCCTCTGCTTTCGATGCCAATTGCAAGCCTGAGTTGTTACCTGTGCGTCCGGCCAACCAGCTACAGATTGGAGGTTCCCACGACCCCCCCTTCAGGTTCAATTAATTTGCTAGAGGGGCTCACAGAACTAAAAGAAACATTTTAGTTACTAGATTACAGGTTTATTTTAAAAAGATACGACTCAGGAACAGCCAGATGGAAGAGATGCATAGGGCAAGGTATCAGGAAAGGGTGCAGAGCTTCCATGCCCTTTCCAGGTGCACAGCTCTCCCCAAATCTCCACGTGTTTACCAGTTTAGAAGCTCTCTGAACCCTCTTTTGGGTTTTTATAGAGGCTTCATTACATATAGAGGCATGATTGATTAAATCATTGGCCATTGGTGATTGATTCAATCTCCAGCCCCTCTCCTCTTGGCAGAGGTCTGAGGGTGGGAGTGAAAGTTCCCACCCTCTAATCACATTGTAGGTTCTCCTGGCAACCAGCCCCCATCCTGAGGTGTGGGCCAAAAATCACCTCATCAACATAACAAGAGACACATCTATTACTCTCATCACAGGAAATTCCAAGTGTTTTGGGAGCTGTGAGCCAGGAACTGTGGGTGAAGACCAAATATATATGAGAAATGTATTTTGATCATTTCAATGACCAAATACATATTTTTATTAATAATATCTAACCCATCTATAAAGAAACATATTTAACAAGGTTCACGTTATTGCACAAAATTGTGGTTCTCTGCCTGATGTGCATAAACAAGCCAATTAATTATGGCACCAGCCTTTGAGGGGAGAAATCAGCTTTTATTCTGCGAGATCAATCTGCAGGGAGACAGGGGGCGTTTGCCCTCAGATCTGTCTCCCTGATTCAGGATTTGGGACAAAATTTAAGAGGTTAAGGAGAACACGTTGGCATGTGGAAACACTAGTGGGACAGGTTTTGATTGGTGGTCTTCAGGTATTTATGGCAAGGTTTTAAACATTTATGATGAGGTTCTAAACATTTATGACAGGGTTCTAAACACTTATGCTTGAGGTGGGGAAGGAATTCTAACACAAGATCTTCCTGAATGAGGGACCCCTCGCTTCTGATAAGAGTCCAGCATTGGGGGTTGGCCCAGTGGTGCAGTAGTTAAGTGTGTGCGCTCCACTTCGGTGGCCTGGGGTTCGCAGGTTCGGATCCTAGGCGAGCACCGATGCATGGCTTCTCAAGCCATGCCGTGGTGGTGTCCCATATAAAGCAGAGCAAGATGGTCACGGATGCTAGCGCAGGGCCAATCTTCCTCAGCAAGAAGAGGAAGATTGCCATCAGATGTTAGCTCAGGGCTGGTCGTCCTCACAAAAAAAAAAAAAAAAAGAGCCTGGCTTTCAAGTCCCAGTCACGTCCCGGTCCTTGGGTACCGTGGAAGGAAGATCTTTGGCTCTGAGGTCATTTCAGGTCATGATTTCTTCTTTTGCACATGCCCTGGTTATGTGACTTTGCAGTTTTTCTGAAAGACAATCCTTAATCACTTTGTTGATAAGAGATGGGGTCTGTTCAGACTGGCTCTAAATGGGCCCGTGGTTACATTCGGATCTTAATATAGGCTTTATGAATTTATTTGAACATGAGTTTTTTTTTCACAGCTTACTAATTAACATCCTATAAAACACCATTCTGAAGAACAAGCTATTTGCTACATGGATAGAGTCATAATTGAAACTCTACTAAAATATTCCTGTCAAAAATTCTGTCCATAAATGTATTCACTATAAATTCTTCTCTAAATAATTTCTTTAAAAGCATAGTTTTGCTGACATTCTTTCTTAACCCTGCTCCAATCAGGCACACTCCTATCACTTGATAGAAATTGGTCTTGTCAAGGTCAATTCTGATCTCTATATTGCTAAAAAAAACAATGGTCAGTTCTCAGGCATCATCTTACTGGACTCAGTGGCAGCATTTTACAAAGTTCATCACTTTCTACTTCTTGATATACCCTTTTTTTTCCCCTTTCTCCCAAGACAAAAACTCCTAACTCATTGGCTGCTTCTTCTCAGATACTTTTGTAAGTCCCTCATTTTTTCCTTGTACTTTTAATTTTAGAGCACCTGAGGGCTCAGTTCTTAGGCTTTTTTTTTTTATATCTATAAATATTCCCTTGGTGACTTCATTTAGTCTCAATAATTAAAATATCATCTATATTTTGACAACTCCATTATACTTCCAACTCAGCTCTGTCTCCAAATTCCAGACATATCTCCACTGTCTAAACATCATCTCAAAGTTGGTTTTGTAACCATGGTCCCTCCAGGACCAGTTCAACTGACCCTATCTCCTATCAACAGAGTGATTAAGAATTGCCTTTCAGAAAACCTGCAAAGTTATGTAGCCAGAGCATGCACAAAAGCAGAAATCTTGACCTGAAATGACTGCGGAACCAAGGATCCTCCTTCCTACAGAACCCAAGGACTGGGACATGACCGGAACTTGAAAGTCTGACTCTTATCAGAAGCAAGGGGTCCCTCATTCATGAAGAGCCGGTGTTAAAATTCCTCCCCACCTCATCAAAAATGTTTAGAACCCTATCATAAATGTTCAGAAACTTATCATGAATGTTTAGAACCCTGTAATAAATGGTGACAACCTTCCCATAAATGATTGAAGCCCACCAATCAAAACTTGTTCCACCAGCATTTCCAGGGGCCAGCCTATTCTCCTCAACCTCTTAAACTTTGCCCCAAATCCTGAATTGGGTAGACAGATCTGAGGGCAGATGCCCCCTGTTCTCCCTGCAGATCCATCTCACAGAATAAAGCTGATCTCTTTTCCCAAAGGCTGATGCCATGATTAATAGGCTTGTTTATGTTCATTGGGCATGTGAACCCCAATTTTGCACGTTAACAGTTTGTCCAAACTGTACTTCTGATCTTCCCTCTTAAACATCTTCCTCCTGTTGCCTTCCCCATCTTAGTTAATGGCAACTATCTTTCTGGTTCTCTAAACACAATGTTTGGAATCATCATTTTCTCCTCTGTCTTTCATGCCTATATCCATCTATAAGCAAATCCTGCTGGTTCTACTTGCAGAATAAGTCTAGAATCCAACCACTTCCCACCACCTCCACTGCTACTATCCTTGTGCAGTGCATGAGCTGCATGGATTTCTCATCCTGGAATACCGAAATAGCCTCCTAACTGGTCTCCCTATTCCACCATTGCCCCTCTACAGTCTATTATCAACACAGCAGCTAGAGTGATCCCTTTGAAATGTATGACAGATCAAGTCATTTATTTGCTCAAAATTCAGCTATCACATCACATTCCAATGCCATCTCCTTTAGAAAACCCAACAAAGCCCTATACGATTTGCCCCCAACCCCTGCTACCTTTATGAACTCATCTCCAACTAGTCTCCCTTGCTCACTGGCCTCCAGCTACACTGGCTTCTTTGCTATTCCTAGAACTTGTCACACATGCTTCCATCTCCCATACAAATAACTCAAGTCCATGCAAATTCACCTACACTGACCATGCTATTGAAAATTGCAACATACCCTTGACCTGCCAGCCCTCCCAATACCCCTTCCCTGAGGTACATTTTTTTCTGTAGAGTTTATCACTTTACATAGTAATTTACTTATTATAGATATTGCCTGTCTCCTTCCATGGGAATGTAAGCACCCAAACCCCTTATGATGTATCATAATGAATAACAATAAATAGGACCGCACAACAAATTTTCTAGTGTAGGGGAGTGAAAATAATTTTCCCTCTATCCTTCTAGGTTCTTAACTGAGACCTCCTCTGTAATAAAAGACAGACTAATGGAAGACAATCACAGACGTTTAATAACACGTATACCCCCTGTATACACGACAGATACCCAAAGAACTGAGTAACTCTCAGAAACGGCCCAAGCCATCACATTAAATACCATCTCCAGTGAAAGACAAAATAGGATGTTGGGGGAGCAGGCAGTTACGAGGGGTTTTCAGGCCAAGCACAGTGAACAAGGGTAACGTTGTTATGCAGATTTAAGTCCAGGCCTTCTCCATTGATGAGTTTCTAGAGATTTAGTCATCCTCATCTTCCTTGTACAGAGAAACACCCTTACAAACGGAGATATGCCTTATAAATGTAAATGTCTCCTACAAAAGGTTAACATCTACTTGCTTTTCAGAGCTTCTCCTGTGTCTGCAGTTAAAAAAAAATAATAATCAGCCTCAAATAATCCTTATGCCAAAGAGCCATATTTTGGGTTGGCAAATTTTGCTCCCCTTCACTAGGTAGTTCCACCATAGGGCAAGGTCTGGAGAGAAGTTGGGGAGGAGTTTGAGTAGCAAAGTTGAGATAAGAGCAAGAAGCTGAATTTTGTAGAAGAAAGTCAAAGTCCTGCATGGTAGGGAACATATGTACTGCACATCTGCTCTATCTTCCACTGACTTTGATTGTAGTTGATGTAAATGAAAAATGTGGACTCATATTGCTTTATCTATCCTCTCTGACACCATCATCACATGGAAGGAAAACTGGGAGCAAGCAAGTTAGGTAAGACAAGGACCTATGCCTGATTTATTGATGCAATATTCTATCAAAAGTCTGATAATACTAAAATTTTAAATTATCTTCCAGTCCCTGAATTACGTTTCTTTCTGTCAGGGCTGGATGTTGGAGTTTTTCTTCTCTGTTGTTGGTTTTCCTTAAATGTCTGATATTCCTTGGACATCTGTGCTTATGAAGGACATCAAATTACACATATAGCTGAGGACAGTTTCCTCAGCAGTTACGTCTGCCTGCATTAGATCTCCTTTCTGAATAGGAGCTATGGTTCTGTCTAAGTGGTCAGGGCATTTCATCCAGCAGGCACCTACAGGTATGTGGTCGGCATGCAGAAGGCATCTTTCCCTACACATGCCAAAGTAAGGAGGCTTTACTCTGGGAGTGGAGTGCTGCCATCACTCACCATCATCCTCTCCATCTCCAAGCGAAAATTCACTTTACCTCAGCTCTACCTTTCTAAGGCATCCCATTGCCCTCAAAGGGGAGCCTCCCCAGGGATAATCCCTTTATTTGAAGAGTTATTGTTAGTCCTTTCCCTGAAAAAAAATGCTGTCAACAACAATTTACCTGAAGGAGAGAGGCAAGTGCAGGGGTTCCCACCGCAGTTCTTCAATGAATTAACATGTTGAAACTCTGGTCCACTCCTTCTGTTTGCTCTGCCTCCCCCCACCCTGCCCCACCACCCAATCTGAGCCTTAAAGCTTCTCAGGACACCTTGGCTGTGGTTCTTGGATTTACCTCAATCTAATTACTTCTGCTTCATACCTTCCTAGAATGTCTCAAAACTTCTGGCTGTTGCTTTCCAGCATCTTTATGATTTCATTCTTATAGTTTCTGTCATTGGGACCAAGAGAGAGGAAAACAATCATGACTGGTTGCATTCAACCTGTCATATGTGGAACTGAAGGTGCCAGCATTAACATGAAGAATAAAACTTCAGAGACCTACTGCTGATACCAATTTCTTCTCAATTCTGTGTGGCAATGGTCTGATTTTCTCCTAGTGTTCTTTTAATTGCCAAAGAAAATTCCATTTCAAAAAATTAAAATAACTACCTCAGGAATGTACAAATCCCTAATTGACCTTGGGCGAGCTGAATGGAACTAATCTCATAATTGGATCTGAAACTCATAGCACAAAAGCTGCCTATAATCAGCCATCAGATCAGGAGTTAATTATGCCAATTCCGGAGCCCCAAAAGAATCTCAGGCCTACTACCTGCCCTCTAGCATCCAATTCAAGACATATTCAATCCAGAAAACTTGAAGATTACAGAAATTAGTTCAAGAAAAAGATTAAAAGCCATGTTATATTACTATTTTATCCAGAAGGAAAAAAAAGACTGATAGATTTCATGTGTGTTGATTTGTATAGGGAGTGTAGATTAAGCTATCGTACTGTTTATTTCTTAAGAAATTTTCCATTTTCTATCTTTGTACATTCAACTTGTACAAACTGTAAAGAAAAAAATTTAAGTTATTGAGGAAACTTTTATGTTGATTACTGGTCTAATCCCCAGTTGCTTATATAGCAAACTACTCACAGACACACATACCTGTATATTACCTAAGTATCTTTCTTGATACTTAGCTTGTATCTTAGTGTGATTCAGGGTCCATTCTTCCTTGCAAAAATTACGCCAAAGAGCCAAAAGCAAGGTAAAAAAAAAAAAAAAAAGGAACAGATTCAAATAAATGTTCAGAATGGGACAAACAAGGAAGATAATCATTCCCTGGAAAAAAAAGGGGATAGATGCCAACAAGATAAAAATAATCCTTAAAATTAATCCTGATTTGAAAATGGGACTCTTTTTTTTTTTTTTTTTGGCTTCATTTGTTCTGTTTGATAGGCTATAGATAGTCCTCATACCAAAATTAAAGGTATAGCTATCTTCTTCTTATCAAACAAAAGTAGTAAGTATAACTTCCAGGAAATAATTAAGGCACATAACAGAATAAATTCATTTTCTTCACAGTGTTCAAATTAAAGATGATTATTAACAAATATAGCTTTATGCACAGTCTCTGCTTTCTCCCGACCAGGTCTAAAGAGGAAAGAACCAGTGGCAAGAATACCTGCTCCTAGCAAGCAAATACACCATAATTATAATTAACAAAACCTTCAAGCTACCAAAATTTGTGAGAGGAGGAGGACAATAAGCAAGAGAAATGACCTAACGGCAATCAAACAAATTCCTATCAGCATTTTCAGGTTAGTCAATAGTAACCTCTAGAATATGGTCTATGATGAGCATAAGCAGCCTCATTGCTTATGCACCCTCCATAACTCCAGAATTGTCAAATAGATTTTTAAGTTATAATAAATGACAATAGAAAACATCATACTGTAAATACTATATTTCTCTCACACACAATGTTGTATGAGACATTTACTAGTTTTAATATGTATCCATAGGATTAATACTCATATGGAGTAAAATGTGGAAAAGTGCAGAACTAAAGAAATAAGTCTATCTGAAAACAAAAGCACACATTTCTTAGGATTTAAAAATATTGCACATAATAAGGTTGCACAGAAATTACTGGCTGTTTTTACAAACAGAATGAGGTATTAGTCAATCTCTAGATAAAGATGAGTGTGAGGAACCACACACAAAAAAATACATAAATCCGTATTAAGACCTAGAGTGCCACCAACTAAGAAAGAAATATGAAAAGATGTGTAAAGTAGCTATAATTTCAACACAACAAATCATTAGCCAGGGACCAAACATGTAACAATCTCTTGGCCATATTTCATAAGTTTTCAACTTTCAGCCTAAAGGACTATAAGCAATACAATCACTTCCTTTACTCCAATTCTACTGTAGAAAGGCATGGTTCTGTAGTAAATATTAAAGCATGACTTTCTGAAGCTTTCAGTGGAAATTAACCAAGATACTGTTATCCTTTGCTGAATGACTCAATTATACAGTTTCACATACATTTAGCAACCCAGGTTAGAGATGCTACAGAGCGTGCAATTTTAAATGAGCCAAGGTTCACTGCAAAAATCATTCAAGTTCACACAATTTAAATCTATAATAACTGTTAAAGTTTAACCTTTAAATATGTATTAGGCAAACAATCTTTTCTTGGTAATAAAACTGGCCACATTAATAAGCCCAAGGGCAGGTAGGAAAAAAAGACCAGGCAGAATTATAATGTTTTCTTTTAAAGAACCTTTCGTAATCAGGGAAATTAATAATTAGCTATTTCTTTACAAACTGAATGTTGCTGAAATTTGTCAAAAACAATTTAAATATATTTAATAGCTATATCAAGTTAAGTGAAATCATGCACTTGTCAAAACAGTTCACAGAAAATTGTTTTGCATCAAAGATATTGAAGACAAGTCAACTAGTTGGGTTTAGTGAGAACAGAAAAAAGAATAAACTACTGTCCTGAACAGTCAGTGTATGTAGTAACCATATTTCCTCTTCGTTGAGTGACAGTTCTGCAGTGCTTGCTAGATCTATGGAATCTATTTTCAGTCTGTACTGTGTGCCGATTAGTGGTGTCAAAACCACTAAAAGAAAACATTTTCTCCATATCTTCAAACATGTCATCAAACAGTCCACCTCCAAAAGAAAACTCCTGGAAATGATGCCTTTGTCTACTGGAACCATCCTGGCGTGTCTGGAAGTGATTTTCAAATTGCTTCTTAGACCGAGTGTTTTGGTTTTGACCAAAAAAACCAAAGTCTTTAAATAAGTCATCAAAATTGAAGTTAAATGACTGCTCGAAAGGACTTCCACTACCTCTTTGTCCTTTATCATTAGTAAAAGCACTGTGTCCAAGTGTATCATATTCTTTTCGCCTATTAGCATCTGAGAGTGTTTCATACGCTGAAAGAAATAAAAAGTAATCAAAATTACATATATCCAAACGTCTTCAAATGAGAGAATTCAACCCTATTTTAGGGAAGGAGTTCCCATCACAAATAAAACCAAAACACTACAAACATAAGAATAAAGTTAAAATGCAAGTTACAAAGGCAGGGACTTTGTCTTGTTCACTGCATACTATCAGCAGTTGGCACAACGCCTGCCCCTGTTAAATATCCAATAAATATCTATTAAATGAATACTACCATTACAACAAATAGACATGTGGGCAATAATTAGAGTTATTCTTCATATTATTTGTGTGAAACCATTACCTCTATTATAGAATTTAATGGTCAAATATAACCAATTAAGAACTCAGATTTTTCACTTCCTTACTAGTTGAAGTAAATGTTTAACTCCAACTCCCTGCTCAGTTACCTCTACCCACCACTAATTACTGAATGTTCTCAAGGTGAAATTTGTTTTAGAACTAGTCAAGTCAAAATTTGTTTCATACTTTTCCTTTCAAGATAACAAATGTGTCTGTGAACTGTAGATCAACTGAGGAAGGAAAAAACCAAGGCATTTCAGAGTCTACTTAAATTTTTTTATACTTAATATTTTTATATTTAATCTCCATACTTAGTAAAAATTATGTTTCACAAATTAGTTTATAAGTTTTGGGTACCTAAAATTCCTTCTGACATAGAAACAATAAGCGAGTTTATAAATAAAAAAAGAATGAAATAATATATTTTTGACATTTTTAGATCTGTATGCCAATAAAAATATATACTACTATTTATCCACCCAGGAATCAAAGTATCTGTTATAAGAAAATAGTCTCAAGAATCTTACTATATTTAAATGTAGATCCCACAGCCCCTCTAATCACCACAAACCTTCAAATATACACACACTTCTTAGCCATCCTTCTCCTTTACTAGTTAATACCTGTGAGACCTCCGAGATAGTCATTTACTTACCTTCTGCAATCTCTCTGAATTTTGTTTCAGCATCAGGGCTCTTATTTTTGTCAGGATGGTACTTCATGGCCAACTTGTGAAAGGCCTTCTTGATTTGGCGCTCTGATGCCGATTTTGGCACACCTAAGATATCATAGTAACTCTTTGAGGCCAAAATTAATTCTGTTATCATTAAAATGCAAATTGCAAAGATGAAAACTGACTGGGGAGTAGCCATTTCTAATATCCTAAAAAAGAAAAGAAAAAAATAATTTATCCAAGGAGCTAATCGTAAAACTTTTTCTTAAAAAAAAAAAAACAACCTAATGAACTTTTAGGATATAAGGTATACTTAACACAGTATCAAAATGTTAAGCATATAGTATCTTGTATCTGTTCTCATGTTGTGTCCTTTATATAGGCTTTATTACCTCTAAATTGGTTGTAACCTGCTTGAGAGCAAATATAATCCAACCAAATGGAGAAAAATCTTTCTTGCCTTTGCCTTTCCACAAATACTCTGCCCATACACAGAGTAGACACAAAAATATTCAATAACTGATTTTTACCAGTTAATATTTAAGACATCATATGCATTATAAAAACGGTGGAAAATCCAAATAATTTTTTAAAGGATCTCAATCTTCCTTTCAGGAATTCATATTCTAAGGGAGTTAAAAAAAAAAATTAACTTCAGAGAAAAAAAAAGTACATTGACAAGGTAAATAATCCAGTACGTCTGAATTAGCAGTAACCTTCCCTCCCTAAGCAAGCACCAACTTCAGCTTTCATTCCAGCAAGGTGAGCCAAGGATTGCAAATAGAGACTCTCAGTATCACACCACCACCAACGATGTCACACAATAGAATGGAATCCCTTTTTTTAAACTGTAAGATCCCAAATATTTAACAAAAAAAGCACGGTTAAATAAGTTGGGATAAAAATAATGGAATTATTCGAATTTAAGATTTCTGCTACGACTGACAGGAAAATGAACTTTCCTAGTTTATACTTTAGGTAAGTTCTTATTTTCAAACTTCTCAGCAGTCACCAACATATTTCTCCAACCTTAAGGAAGTTTTAGAATTCTTGACAGTATCTATTTAATGACCTGGGATTCAAAAAAAGTGATCCTGTTTTACGGACACGGTATCACAGGAGTCCTTAATAACCTATGATGGCAGAATGAGGCTGACGAAAGACACTAAGGTTTGTGGAAACTGCCTGCCTCCCTCTCCCGGGGCCTCTGCCGAGCGTAATTAACAGGTGGATTACTTCTTTCCAGAGAGTTACTCATGGTCACGCGTCCCGAGGATCAAGTCCAACCTCGGGATTTAAAGACCACAGCCCGAGCGCGTACTGTGCACGCCGCGGGACTGCAGGTTGTTCCCTAGTCAAAGGAGGGTCTAAAACTGACCGAGAGGCACCTCACGGGTTTAATAAACGTTACTCCGTTTTCACGTTGAATATCCGACACGTTTTTAGTAGACTGACTTTTGCTTATACTGACTTCTCATTCCCAAGACCGGCCCACCGGACAGCAGCCTGGGCCTTCGTCCCCCAGGCCGGGGCCGGCCGGGTTGGGCCGTCCAGCCTTCACCCAAAGACGACCGGTACCCGCCCTGTCCGTTCAGGAGCCGCCGTCTAGGCTGTCCACGGCCCGGGGTCCAGTCCTGGGAGGAGCTGTCCGACGCCCGAGGAAGCCAGCAGCACAACCCCAAACAGAAAAGCATTCTTCTGCGGCGCGGCCATCTCCTTTTTCTTACTCCCTTCTCAAGAACAGCAGGCCGCCCGAAGCCCTTGCGGCGGCCGCGGCGGACACCCAGGCCAAGGCAGCCGACAAAGACAGGCAAGGCCCCGGGGACGCTGTAAAGCCCCTCCCCACGACCCGGCCTCGTCCCTCACCCGCACCCTTCGGCGGCTGCTGCTCCTCCACAGAGCGGAGGCGCCGGCGAGGCGGACGACCGGCTCCACACGGCGGCTTGGGCCTGGCCCCTCACCCCGGCCTCCGCGGCCTTCGGGAGCCGGCGCGCGCCCCACTGCCGTCTGTACTCCGACCTCGCGTCCTCTCGCCGCCGCCGCCGCCGCCGCCGCCGCCGCCGCCGCCGCCGCCGCCGCCGCCGCCGCCGCCGCCGCCGCGTAACCTCTCAGCCCGCACCCCACTGGCGAGCGGGCGCTGCTGGCGCCGCCACCTCAGGAGAAGACCTACACGAAACGCTTCCCGATTGGCTGCCGCCTCCCCACCTGACCCAGGCGCTCTACGCGCACGTGGAAAACTGTTGTTGCGACTCAGCCTGTGCGTCACTTCCGGCTCCAACCCCGAAAGGGCGGTGCTGGAGCCCGCAGAAGTGGAAGTGAGTCGACGGTTGCGGCGTCTTTCCTTGTAGCCCATCCCGGCGCAGGCGCGCTGGCTCGTGCGGCCTGCACCTGGGGCCCCGCCTCAGCGAGGAGGGCTCGTCTGCGCCCCTTGCTGGTCCGGCTCTCCTCGAGCCGCAGCGGAGCAATGCCGCGCTATTGCGCAGCGATTTGCTGTAAGAACCGCCGGGGGCGAAACAATAAAGACCGGAAGTTGAGTTTTTACCCGTAAGTTGTCCTCGGAGCAGAAGCGTCAGCCTTACCTTTGGGCCGCGGCCCTGTGACGTTTGGCCCAGGGTTTGGGGTCTCTCCCATCTGCTCTGTAAATCCGTCCTCAGCTCTCTGGGCGTGGTCGGCCACTGCGCGGGAGGAGGGCGTGAGGGCTCGAGCTCAGTGCACCTAGGATCGTCGTAGCTGAGGACGCGGGCCTGGTGGCGAGGCGTAGGGGCGTGTTGGGGTGAACGCAGAGCGTTTCCCCACCTGACTTCATTTCCCTGAACGACATTAACCACCGCCTAAGGTACACACAGACCTGCCGAGTGGGAAGGTGCCCTCCGAGCTGACTTACACCTCCTGTGAGTTAGGTCGCATAGCTCTTATTCCATTTTCTCCTAAGGAAACAGGCCTTTCAGAAATTCCGTAGGTAACTGACCTTGAAAGTTCTGTAGGAGAGCCAGAATTATAACCTGTATGCTGCTCAGGCTTCTGTATACTCTTCATTCCTACAAAGAACAGAGTAAGTGTTGTTCTCAATTACTAGTGCCGCGAAACGTTTCCGTGAAACCACAGAAGAGGTCATTTTATTTGGAGCAGGGAAGTAGTAGTATGTAATAATTAAAAGTCCAGACTCCAGAGCCAATCTTAGTAGGTTCATATCCTGGCTCCACTACTTGGTAGCTGAATGACCTTCTGCAAAGTATTTAAACTCTCTCTGTGTCTAAGATCTCTGATCTATAAAGTGGAGTTATTAATAGTACCTAATTCGCAGTATGTAAAGAGGTGAAGCAGCATCTGGTACTCAGTACATACTTAATACATATGAAAATCAACAGAGAACATTGTATTTCCTTTTATTCTTGTGTTTAAAAATAATTCATTTAACTTGACGCTAGTTGTCTTTTACTTCGGATTTTCACCAGTCATTTTGTGAAGCCTGTTTGTGCTCGCTAATGATTCATCTGCTTTTCATTATCTCAAGTAGTGGGAAAAAACTGATAACCCCAAGTAATTCACACTATGTGGCAATATTTCCGAGAGTGACTCCTTTGAAGACCTTCCACAAGATGTAAACAGATTTTTGGGGGGGAAAAAAATCCAATCCATGGTCAGTTGATGGGGAAATGCCAATATATTAATTTAGGCTTTGTCTCCGAGAAGGTTTATAGTAAAGGATCATGTTGAACTTGATTTAGCCACATATTTTCCAGATTTATTTGGCCTTGGATTTGGGGGATATGACTCCCAGACTAAAAATTCTTTAAGTTAGTCTTTGTCTATGGACCACATAGTTACAGTTTTTAAGGAGGGAAAAATAATGCCAGAGGGAGTCAATTATAAAGATGTTTTTCCTCAAAATGTGAATTTATTGAAAGTGGAATTTTTTGGTGAGTTTTTAAAATTCCACGTGTAATCCATAAAATAAAAATTGAATTAGTTTTATTCCCCTAATAGCACCAAACTGGAAGAATTGAATTTGCCCCTGCTTACACTATAGCAAGCTGTAGTATAAATTTATATTAATTTGGGAATTCAGTTAATATATACGTATAGTATCCAGTTTATACTGTGATTATTTTGTGCTTTTTTTTGGAATTAATAAGACAGTGAAACAAAATTACCAAACAAATTGATGTTCAGGAAACATTCCAGGAGATTTCTTAGAGATTTACCTGTTGAGAAAACATTGTAATCCAGTTACTAATAAGGATATTCACAAAGTAAATTTTTTAAAATTATATGATAACTTAGCATATAGGTACAATAGAAATGATTTGCAAACAGTATTTTTATACATGAAATTACCTTAAAAAATACATTATTGTAAAAGGCATAGTCTCATTTTAGATGTAACCAGAAAAGGTATGAACTTATCTGTGGCTAGCAGAATTTAGGTTCTCTGAAAAGAAGATTCTTTTTTGCCTTTAAATGGCTGTTTCTGGTTATACCTGTCATACTTATAACCTAACTTATTGATATGTGCAAGGTTAAAAAAGTTTCAAACCATGTATGAATATTGCATCTATGGTAAGAACTTCCAAAGGTAAATCATCTGATTTTTTTCCATGTAAGGGTATCGGGGTTAAAAGTTATTTCCTATAAAGTACCCAGACTCTTCCCCTAGCATCTTATAAAGTTATCAGTATTTAGGGAAAAAAAACATGCTACTACAAAGCATAAATGATTGGGATTGGAGGGACTGTGTAATAGCTGCTTTTTGCATGTTATATTGTTACTATTTTTTAAAAATAGGAAATTATTATATAGTGTCTTGGACTATGTTCTTGTAAAATCATCAAAATAAATGTAAATCACTGTTAACTATTGTTTAATACAGTTTAACTCAAATCTATTTAGACTAGTAGAAAAAGTTTTCTGTCGAGCTCTGCCATTAGTCCAGTTTTGCCAGTAAAACACATTGCAGTATGTTAGAGCCAGCTCTAAATCCAGGTTATTCAGTACAGGAACAACACATATAAAGAGATATCTTGCCTTCCTGTGTTTTCTATTTGATTTGTTTCATATTATAAAATATCTAAGTTCTTTTTAGTTCTTGTGTCAGTTTCTCTTTCAGAACTTGAATTTTAGAGTTCCCAGTCCATTGATTATAGAAGTATAGAAATACTGAACTAAACTACACATGGGTAGAATTGAGGCTGATTCCAGTAGAGAGAATGGAATATTAGTAATTTTATAAGATTTAGTATGTATTTTATTGTCTGCTAAACCACTTGTTTGAATTAATGTATTCTTATTTTTTAAATTTTAATATAAAAGCCTAAAACTTGATACTTCCTTGAATTATAGAGAAGAAACCATTTGATTTGTAGTATTAGTATGAAATACATTTGAATAGGACTTTGTAGTTTATAAAAACCTCATTGCTAGTTCTAGGCAAACTACACAACAAAATAAAAATAGAACATAATTTATAAAAACATGAATAGATTTTATCCTTTGTAGAAACACATATATTTTACCTGAAGGGACTCAGAATTATGTTTTACAAGCCACTCTTCACAGACAAAAGCTGTGGCTCCACATCTTGTATCTTAGTCCTCTTTGCTGCAGAGAGGATATGGTATTAGTTGTCAGGAAGATGTTCTCATATGGTAGGAATGGTTGCCTCGCTTTTGCAGCACTTTGTGCATAGGTTACTATACATACAGGCCTGGAATCTGGCAAAGTTGTAAAAATATAGCAATGTTTTCCTTTTTTAATTTCAGGTTTCCTCTACATGACAAAGAAAGACTTGAAAAATGGTTAAAGAATATGAAACGAGATTCCTGGGTTCCCAGTAAATACCAGTTCCTGTGTAGTGACCATTTTACTCCTGACTCTCTTGACATTAGATGGGGTATTCGATATTTGAAACAAACTGCAATTCCGACAATATTTTCTTTGCCTGAAGACAATCAGGTATTAGAGGCAGGGGAGGGGGGGATAATGCTGAGCAGGGTGGTGATTGCAGGGTGACAGGTACTCAGGCAGAGGAAAACAGATACTTGAAAAAAAAGGAAATTAATTTTTGCTTTTCCTAAAAGTATGAAAAATTTTTAAAAATTTAAACCATTATTAAGCATGGCTTAAGAGAAGCAAAAGATAACATCCGTAAATTATTAAGTTGTTAACATAAGTTAATGATCTAAGATTTTTTACTGGTCTTTTGAATGATCTAAAATGTTTCCATCATATATTGGATATGCTTAATGCTTTTTAAAAAACACTTTAAAGTGTATGTGTGTTGTTATATATTTAGAACACTTTTTTAATGGAATAAATTTGCTTGGCCAGTATACTAGCTCAAAGTTATAATTAAATAGTCAGCACTAACTAATAAGAGAATAAACCTAGTAAGGACATCTTTTTTAGAATTTGAAAATATTATTTTCTAGGAAAAAGACTCTTCCAAAAAAAAATCTCAGAAGAAAAAATTGGAAGATGAGAAAGAAGTGTGCCTAAAAGCCAAGTCAGAAGAATTATTTGCATCAAATGAGCCAAAGAAAAGTATGGTTAACACAGATGTCATCCCTGAACATGCAGAATTAATTGATTCATCTGCTGTGGTGGAGCCACCAGTTGCAAAAACAGAAAGTATCCAAAATAACATATTAACTCTTAATCTAGTTAAACAAGATACTGGAAAACCAGAATCTATCTTGGAAACATCAGTTAACCAAGACCTAGGTATAGGAGGTTTTCACACATCTTTTGAGAACCTGAATTCTACAACTATCACTTTGACAACTTCAAATTCAGAAAGTATTCAGCAGTCTTTGGAAACCCAAGAAGGTCAAGAAGGTCTCGAAATAACTACCAATCATCCTGCTAATCCCAACTTTACAAATAATTCCATGGAAATTCAGTCAGCACAGGAAAATCCATTCTTATTCAGCACAATTACTCAAACAGCTGAAGAATTAAACACAAATAAAGAATCTGTTATTGCCATTTTTGTACCCACAGAAAATTCCAAACCTACAATTAATTCTTTTATACCTGCCCAAAAAGAAACTGTGGAAATGGAAGACATTGACGATGAAGATTCCTTATATAAGGATGTAGACTATGAGACGGAAGTTTTACAAATTGAACATTCTTACTGCAGACAAGACATAAATAAGGAACATCTTTGGCAGAAAGTCTCAAAGCTACATTCAAAGATAACTCTTCTTGAGCTACAAGAACAACAAACTCTAGGAAGATTGAAGTCTTTGGAGACTCTTATAAGGCAGCTAAAACAGGAAAACTGGTTGTCTGAAGAAAATGTCAAGATTATAGAAAACCATTTTACAACATATGAAGTTACTATGATATAAAGAGGTTGTAAAGCTATGACTTATGTAAGCTTTTTGCAGCCAAACCAAATTATATGTAAAGTGAACTTATTCCTGTATAAAGTTCTCATCTTAAGCTAAGAAATGTTATGAACTGCATCCCGTTCTTGTAATGCGTATTTTTGAGAAAAATTAGAATATTGTTGAGCTGTAGAGAAAAAGTTTCATTACTTGATAATTTTCCAAATTAAAGTTAAAATATAGTAAATAAATAATATTATTAAATCATAAAATGAGAGAACACATGTGGTAAAATGAGCCCAGAATAGAAGTCAGGCTTAGAAATCAGTCCTGGTTCTACCATTAGCATGTGACTTTGGCAAGTTACTTATCAAGATGGAGCTTCAGTCTCTAATCTGTAAAAAAAAAGAGCACTTTCTAGGTCTCTAACATAGTCTGTTTCTTTATAGTTCCTTCCCTTTCTGGTAAGATACTTTTAATAGAACAAATTTTCTATAAGATAATTCATACTTACATAATACTAAACGTTGGCAGAATTTGATATTATTAACTGTTGGATTATCCTCAATATTTATTCAGTTCTGTGTTGTTTGATCTTGTGGCTATATTTATGTGTTATGTAAGGGAAATACTCCTTTTATAATTTTATTCTAGTTGAAATAAAATAAGGAACCATTCATTAGCCTAGTTCTTAGGAGAGATACTTTAAACTTGAAAGAATGTGTATTTCAGTACCTTATATGTATCTGATCATCATAATGCATAGTCATTTAAGCTTCTTAACATCCTATGTCTAAGGTTATATTTATAAACCAAAAAGTTTAATGAGCTTAATTTTTTAAAATATATATTTTAGAAATCATAGTTTGTGTCTGTTTAATGTGTAGCTTTTTTGAATGTGTCATTTTTAGAGTTCAGAATGATAGAGTAATACTTAATATTATACATTCCCACCTATGTATATTTTATTAAAATTTATAAGCAAGAAATTATAGATATGTGGTGATAATCTTAGGGAAACAAATAGGAAAGAGAAGTAATGGTGATATAAATAAAATAGTGCTCATATCTATACAAATTTAAGAGAAAGATATAAAAGCAAAGACTTAGTGGTAACAACACAAATGTGAAAAATAGATAATCCCTTAAAATTGGCAGTCAACATAATTAAATGTGACATTGTTTATGGTGTTGAACAAGTTTCCATCTGATTCTTAGTTTTCGCATCTGTTATATAAAAAATACTATTACCTATCTTGAAGTATGGTTTTGAGAATTTGGTAAGGTAACAAACATGTTGGTCCTGGAAAATAGGAGGTGCTCAATAAATATTAGTTGACTGCACAGCAAATAGTATACTGATTGTTTTTTAAATGCATGATGGTTATTTTTGGCCATATTTCGCTTAGTTTTTTCAGGCTAATAAAATTAATTGATACTATGAATGTGTGTCAGCTAATTATAAAAAATTGATTAGAGGTGTCCTTATTGGGTGACCATAGGGGGAAAAAACTTTAAATTTTTGCATAAATTATGTGCAGATAATTGGTAGAGTTAATATGTTATTTTTAGGTATTCATATGTTGTATTTTGGTAATACTTATTTAAAGTAAAGAATATGGGTGAAAATAACCTTTATGTCATTATAAAATATGTTGTTTCAACTCAGTTGTTAAGTATATGTTGTAGTTATTTTCTATTTGTTTAAAGTTATAGTTTACTCAGGAATAATTTAAGCTAGTCGTATTTCTTTACACTTAATAAATTATAAGTATTTAAGATATTTTCTTGGCTTGCCTATATTCAGTTCAGAATGTTCTCAACCAAACCTGTTTCACCTCTAAATTATATTTAGGGGTTCTGACCTACTTTATGTTTTTCCTTGGATTATTATAGGAGCCTCTTAGTTAATCTTGCCTGTATGTTCAATTTCCTGCTTCCATATCCTCCTGCACTCTGCTGTCAACTTTTTACCTAAACAGTAGATCTAACTATATCACCTACCTACCACTTAATTTTCCAGCTCAGAAATCTGTAATTACCCTCTAATACCTACAGAATAAAGCCAGACTCATTACCTATCATATATATGATCCTCTGTGATTCTGTTCATCTTGTGTTCTAGCCACGCTGGACTTAGCATTTCCCAAACATGGCCGACAGGTGCCTGTTTTTGTGTCTGCTTATTTTATTCCCTAGATTTAGTCTGTCAAAATTGTATTTCATCTTTGGTGGAATTTCATCGGTTTTTTCCAAAGTTATTTTCTCTCTGTTCCTTTAGGGCTTTGTTTTATAATACTATAACAGGATTTACCTTATACTTTGTTATATGATGATAATATCTATGAGTATCTTATCTACTATAAGCTTTTTGAGAGAATTTTCATTCATTTTTGTTTCTTTGACAATGTAATATTAACTGAATAAATGGATGAATATTTTGAATTTGCCTAGTTAGAATTTCTTGGTTCTTGACACTTAAAATCAAGAACCTTCTTAAAAAATATCCCTGATACCTTGAGAATGATGGGAGAGAATATAGATCTTCATATAATCTTTGAAACATTCCATATTTCCAATGGATGTTAGAATTTACCAGTTATCTGCCATGCCATTTATTAATTAATTTTTGTTATGGAAGGCTTCTCCCATCCTAGACTATTTCCTGCTTTGTTTCCTGAGTAATTAGAAAGGAAACAAGTCCAAGAAAGCTGCATGTCTTTATGTGTACATGTCAGGGAGATTAGGTAAATCAAATTTAGAAAGATTTAATCAGTATAAATAATATATGGCATTGGTCTAAACATCAAATACAGAACTTTTCTGCATATTTTTGATCTTGGAAAAAGAATCAGCCATGTATTAAGAGTTGGAATATTAATATGCTGATGAATTTTTCTATTTCTAGCTAATTTGAACTGCTCTGCCAACTAATTTGGTATTCAAATACACACTTTTTGTTTTTTAGATTATGCTATTATGTAATATTTTTCTGGGTGAGGTGGGTGGGTTAAAATCTCATTCACAATTGTCAGGGGAAAAAACTAGAGAAAAAGGGGTGTAACTGTCTAAGTGAGAAATTCCTTCAAGGGAGACTCTTTGTTTCATTTATCATTTTAACCTCCCATTCAACCCTCTGGCTTCTTAGCTGACTTCCTCTTCTCCAGTGAACTTTGCCTCCATCTCTCCTCAGCCACCTCATTCCCATGGTCAGTGGTTGACCTTTATCATCACCAGTAATTGCATCCCCTTGAAAAATGTCAACTTCAAGCACCTCATTCTTATCACTGCTTTCTCTTCTTCAGCACCTTTATTGGAACAACTCACACTGCAACCAACCACTTTTCCACAATCCAGCATCCCTGCGGTAGGTTGTATTTTCCAAATATGGCTACAAAATATATCTCATCCTATATTCTCTTCTGTAGTGTGGCCTTGCCACTCCCTTATCAAGAGGTGGAGTTTATTTCTCTGCCTTTTTGAATCTGTTAGGCTTTGTGACTGCTTTGACCAAGAGAACACAGTGAAAGTGATGCTGCCAGTTCCAAACTCAGCCCTTAATTCACCTGGCAGCTTCCACTTCCTCTTTGGAACAGTCCATCTTAGAATGCCACAGGCCTTGTAAGTTATGTGATTACCCTGAGATCATGCTGGAAAAGCCAAAGTCACATGGAGAGGCTCTGGAGAGGGAGATATCAGACACATGAGTGAAGAAGCCATCTTGGTAACTGATCTTTGGGCCCCAGCTGCTCTAGACAGCAAATGCAGCAGAGACAACCAGTGAGCTGAGCTCTTCCTGAATTCCTTAACCACAGAATTGTGAGCAAAATAAAATGTTTTAAGCTGATACGTTTTGGGGTGCATTGTTGGCAATGTATTAGGCTGAGTTCTCCAGAGAAACAGGACTAATAGGATATGAGAAGAGATTTATTTAAAGAGAGAGATTGGCTCACACTGTTCTTGAGGCTCAGAAGTTCCAAGATTGCAGTTGGCAAGCTAGAGACCCAGGAGAGCCAATGGTGTAGTTCCAGTCCAAGTGTGAAGGCCTAAGAAGCAGGAAAGCTGATGCTGTAAGTTCTGGTCTCAATCCAAGTCCAAAGGAAGAAGAGCAATGTCCCTTCTCAAAGGCAGGCAGAGAGTGAATTCTCCGTTACTCAGCCTTTTGTTCTATTCAGGCCTTCAATGGGTTAGATGAGGCCCACTCATGTTGGGGAGGGCAATCTGCTTTATGTTAAACTCATTTAGAAACCCTCTCACAGAGACACCCAGAATAATGTCCAACCAAATATCTGGGCACCCTGTGGGCCAGTCAAGTTGACACATTAACTATCACAGACAGCAATAGGTAATCAAAACAATCCCCCTTCAGTATTCACCTCCATCCTTACTCTGGTGCTGTGAACCATCATAACTATTCTCCTGTAAAACCTTCAACAACACTGATCTTCCCTCTACTGTTCTCACTTGCCTAAACTCCATTCCTGATTGAATTCAAATATCTTTTTGCCTTTTTTGTTCCTCAGAAAAGCTAGTCATAGCTGCAGAAAATCACACAAATGGACAGACTTGGTTCTAAATTCATAACCACAAACCTTGCACGGGCCCTGCAACATTACTGTATTTCTCTAGTAAGTTCATATCTCTATTCTCAAATTCTCCCTAACGCTCCTCCCTTCCTCTCCTACTGCCCCCTCCTACTCATCCAAGCTGAGGGTCTCATCACATGCTTCATTGAGAAAATCCAAATAATCATAAACACCCCCATAAATCAAAACAAGGGGCTATTATACAGTAGTTAAAATGAATAAACTAGATCTACATGAATCACCATGAATAAATACCCAAACAATATGTGGAGAAAGGTAAGTTGCAAAAGTCCACTACTTAATTAAAATTTTAAAATGTACAAAACAGTAATACATGTTGCTTATAAGTATATTCTTGTATAAAGAATGAAAACACACCAACTTCAGGATAATTACCTCTGCGGAGGCAAGGAGTGATGGTGGAGAGGTTTTATATGTTATTTCTTTAAAAAAGAAAGGTGAGGGAGCTAAATAAAAATGACAAAATGTTAATATCTATTTAAATGATAGGTACACACCTGTGTTATTACTCTATGTTTCAAAATTTACAAAGAAGATTGCTTATTTTAGTTAAAATGACAAGAGAGTGTGGGAGCCTTCTTGTTACATTAACTTCAAAGGTCATCTATGATTAGACTGCATTCTAATGGTTTTGTTATTGTAATTCTTTGTTTTAAGAACATTTGGGGGGAGAGGGGAATTACAGCAAAAGAGTTGATGACTTGGAATCAATCAATTTGGGTTTGAAGTTGGGCACTGTGGTAGGCAGAATAATGCCTGCTTACCTCACAAAAACTTTGAAAAGTAGCAATTTCCCTTTAAAAAAGAGGCTGTGGAGCAGGATGGGAGTGGCAAGCAGGTAACTGACTGCTTTAGTTCTGTGCAGCGGTAAAATGTGAGCCAAATGAGAATGACATTTCGAATACCGTTCTCCCTTTTGCTAGTAAATTCCTCTAGTTTCATGCCTCTCCTTGAGCTTGTAGTGATTGACTGGAGATTTCTCTATTCCTGGAGAAAATAAAAACTAGGCAGTACTGGATAGAATAGCATATAATCTTAAAAAAATGAGAGTAGGTTTAATGCTAATATGAACTAATCAACTACATAGCTTTAAGATAATAAATTTAGAGCTATTTCCATCTCCAATTTTGAAAAAAATAGCCTGAGGATGTTATTTAATATGATATTATACATATTTAGTACATTAATAAAAGAAACTTTAAAATATCAATGTCACTTCATTCGCAATCTCAAAGAAACCCCAAGGACAAGGAAAATCCATCATTAATCTGTCACCAACATCTCAGTGGTTTTGTTCTAAGATTCAGGTTTTTAATAGTGTCTCTAAGGCATATATACAAATAGTGTCAATGTCTAATTAAGTGTGGTGACCCTTTGTTCTCCTGAATCACTAGTAAAATTAATCATCTCTTCCCTCTCTCTGTAAATCCTATACCTTCTGGATAATGGAAAAGAAACATTTTCATACTAGAGAGAACTTATTCTCTCAAATGGACATTCTTTTTCAGACTCCCATTCTCTGTCTTTGACCTCCTCGACCTACCCCACAGACTTAAGCCAAGGGCCTCCAGGCTGCCCGGGATCCCAGAGCCTTTGCCATGGTGTTGACTCTAGCACGTGCATGTGTGCTGTTGTTAGTGTTAGCTTCTCCATCCATGATTGTGTATATCTGTTTTGTCCGCTCCTCAGGCATTGTAATATAGTATTGTATTTTTGTCAGGTCATTGAAAAGTTATCTTACATTTTAGAAGGGATTGATTGAATACATTCAGGTAATGGAAACATGATGAGTATTTCACTATAGAAACTAGAACTGACAGATTCTAAAATATATGAAATGTATTTTAAATGTTCTTATAGATGTCTTTTAAATAAGTACTGATATTTTAACTTAATCTAACATAAATGAGCAAAATATCTTATACTGGATGAACTAACATTATTCTTTTTTTTTTACTGAACTATATTGACATATAACGTTATATTCATTTCAGGTGTACAACATAATGATTTGATATCTGTATATATTGCAAAATGATCTCCCCAATAAGTCCAGTTAACATCCATTACCACACATATTTACAAAATTTTTTTTCTTATGATGAGAACTTTTAAGATTTGTTGTTTTAGCAACTTGCAAATGTACAATACAGTGTTATTAACTGTAGTCACCATGCTGTGCATTATACGCTGGGACTTATTTATTTTATAACTGGAAGTTTGTACCTTTGGACCCCTTCACCAATTTTGTCCACCCCCGACTCCTCACCTCCCCAACTCTGGCAGCCACCTATCTGTTGTCTGTATCTATGAGTTCCATCTCTTTTTTTAGATTCTGCATATAAGTGAGATCATACAATATTAGTCTTTCACTTAGCATAGTGCCCTCCAGCTCCATCCATGTTGTCACAAATGGCAAGATTTCATTCTTTTTTGTGGCTGAGTAGTATTCCATTTAATATATAGAGATATATCTATATGTAGATATATATACTGCATCTTCTTTATCCATTCATCCATCAATGGACGCTTAGATTGCTTCCGTGTCTTGGCTATTGTAAATAATGCTGCAACGAACGTGGAGTTGCATATATCTTTTCGAGTTAGTTTTTTCTTTTTCTTCACATAAATATCCAGAAGTGGAATTGCTGGATCATAGGGCAGTTCTATTTTTGTTTTGCTGAGGAACCTTCATACTATTTTCCACAGTGTCTGTACCAACTGACATTCCCACCAACGATGCACAAAGGTTCCCTTTTCTCCCCACCTTTGCCAGCACTGGTTATCTCTTGTCTTTTTGATAATAGCCATTCTACGAAGGTGTACGGTGATATCTCATTGTGGTTTTGATTTGCATTTCCCTGATAATTAGTGATGCTGAACATCTTTTCACATACCTGTTGGCTATTTGTATGTCTTCTTTGGAAAAATGTCTACTCAGATCCTCTGCCCATTTTTTAATCAGATTGTTTTTTTGCTTTTGAGTTATATGAGTTCTTTATATATTTTGGATATTAGCCCCTTATCATATATGTAATTTGAAAATATTTTCTCCCATTCTGTAGGCTGCCTTTTCACTTTGTTGATGATTTCCTTTGCTGTGCAGAAGCTTTTTAGTTTGAGGTAGCCCTACTTGTTTATTTTTGCTTTGGTTGCCTTTGCTTTTGATGTCAAATCCAAAAATTCATCACCAAGTCCGATGTCAAGGAGCTTACCGCCTATGTTTTCTTCTAGGAGTTTTATGGTTTCAGGTCTTACATACAAGTATTTAATCCATTTTGAGTTAATTTGTGTGTATGGTGTAAGAGGGTGATCCAGTTTCCTTCATTTGCATGTAACTGTTTGGTTTTCCCAACACAGTTTATTAAAGAGACTGTCTTTTCCCCATTGTATATTCTTGGCTCCTTTGTTATAAATTAATTGACCATATATGTGTGAGTTTATTTCTGGGCTCTCTATTCTGTTCCGTTGATCTATGTGTCTGTTTTTATGCCAATATTATACTGTTTTGATCACTATAGTTTTGTAATATGTTTGCAATCAGGACATATGACGCCTCCAGCTTTGTTCTTCTTTCTCAAGATTGCTTCGGCTATTCAGGGTCTTTTATGGTTCCACACAAATTTTAGGATTGTTTGTTCTATATCTGTGAAAAATGCCTTTGGAATTTTAATATGGACTGCATTGAATCTGTAGATTGCTTTAGGTAGTATGGACATTTTAACAATTTTTCCAATCCATGATGACAGGATATCTTTCAATTTCTTTGTGTCTTCTTCAGTTTCTTTCATCAATGTATTATACTTTTCAGTGTATAGGTCTTTCACTTCTTGGTTAAACTTATTCCTAGGTACTTTCTTCTTTTTGATGTAATTGTGAATGGGATTATTTCTTAATTTCTCTTTCTGATAGTTTGTTTTTAGTGTATAGAAACACAGCAGATTTTTGTATATTGATTTTGTATCCTGCAACATTACTGAATTCGTTTATTAGTTCTAACAGTTTTTTGGTGGCGTCTTTAGGGTTTTTTATATATAATACGTCATTTGCAAATAATGACAATTTTACTTCTTCCTTTCTAATTTAAATAACTTTTCTTTCTTTTTTTTTTTTTTTTTGCCTGATTGCTCTGGCTAGGACTTCCAGTACTATGTTGAATAAAAGTGACAAGAGTGGGCATCCTTGTCTTGTTCTTTTTTTTTTTTTTTTTTTTTGTGAGGAGGACCAGCCCTGAGCTAACATCCAATGCCAATCCTCCTCTTTTTTGCTGAGGAAGACTGGCCCTGGGCTAACATCCGTGCCCATCCTCCTCTACTCTATATGGGACGCCGCCACAGCGTGGCCTGACAAGCGATGCGTTGGTGTGTGCCCGGGATCTGAACCGGCGAACCCCGGGCCGCCGCAGCGGAGCGCGCACTTAACCGCTTGCGCCACCGGGCCGGCCCCATCCTTGTCTTGTTCTTGATCTTATAGAAAAAGCTTTCAGGTTTTCACCATTGAGTATGATCTTAGCTGTGGGCTTGCCATATATGCCCTTTTTATGTTGAGGTACATTCCCACTACATCCAGGTTGTTGAGAGTTTTTATCATAAATGGATGTTGAATTTTGTCAAATGCTTTTTCTGCATCTATTGAGATGATCATATAAATTTTGTCTTTCATTTTGTTAATGTCGTATATCACATTGATTGATTTGCAAATATTGAACCATCCTTGCATCCCTGGAATAATCCTGCTTGATCATGATGTATGATCCTTTTAGTGTAGTTCTTCAGTTTGCTAATATTTTCTTGAGGATTTTTGCATCTATCTTCATATGGGATATTGACCTGTAATTTCCTTTTCTTATGGCATCCTTCTCTGGTTTTTGTTTCAGGGTAATGCTGGCCTCATCTTGAGTTCTTTTTAAGAAAATATATTACCTAACAGGATAAAAATATTAAAAACTAACTATTTTTTGTTACCTGATAACCACACAGAGATGCTATATTAATAAACATATATTTAGGTTTTTCTGTATATTTGAAAGAGATTGTATTATTTTATATTTAAGAGAAAATATATGATAAATACTTAGAAAAAATATACCTAAGACTATCTATAATTGGCCCTTAAAAGAGCAGGAAAATTTTATTGATTAATAACTTGAATTTTTCAAGACGTGCTGGATTGAAAATGATGTGGGTTTTGCCCTAAAAGGTTATTATTGCCTTTAAAAATGACTTGGAGGGGCCAGCCCAGTTAAGTGGTTAAGTGCGCACGCTCCGCTGCTGCGGCCCTGGATTCGCCAGTTCGGATCCCAGGCACGCACAGACGCATGGCTTGTCGAGCCATGCTGTGGCGGCATCCCATATAAAGTAGAGGAAGATGGACATGGATGTTTGCCCAGGGCCAGTCTTCCTCAGCAAAAAGAGGAGGATTGGCAGATGTTAGCTCAGGTCCGATCCTCCTCACAAAAAAAAAAAAAGAATGACTTGGATTATTTTCATCTTAGGTATTAAAATGTGATATTTTTTCCTTTGAAAGAAGATGTTAAAGAATCTGTTGTTTCTAAGTTATCAATAAGTTTGACCGTTTTTAATGGTCACTAATTAGCATCGTGGCACTCTGACCTGGATAGACATGCTTTAATAGTGCCAGTATTATATGTACCAATAATCAAATAGAATCTATAATGAAAATTTTTAAGTGATGAATGAGTGTGTATGTAGTTTAGAGGTGAAAATAAAGCCTGGAAAAGTTATCGAGGAAAAATGAAATGGAATTTGATTGCGTAGCTGATCTAGAGTATTCTGTTCAAAGCAGTTTATTCTTTTTTGAATCTTTCTATTCTGCTTTGTCTTGATTGATACAGCTAAAGAGTAAAAGGAAATTGCTGAAAGGGAGAACATATACCAGGAACAGACTAGAGTGGCCGAGAACTAAGAGGTTAAGTATGGAAATAAAGATGAAAAAAAATGATTTCTGCGAATCACAAATGAAAAAGTAACAGTAAACTTCAGAGAAATATAAGAAACTAGATGGATAGTTTGGATGGATGGATGCAAAGAGTTGAGACTTAAAGTTTTAAGTATAATAATATGACATTGAAATTGCTCCAGTCATTTCTTTCCTCTCTGGCTATCATTAATATAGGAAATTTGACACATTAAAATATTACCATTTCCATTATATTTCCTACAGTATTTCTAATCTAATTCTCTAGGTAAAGATTGGCCTTGTCTTGTCTAGAATGATTCTACACTAAGTTTAACCTCTGTAATTGTCAGTAATGTGCTACCTCAGAGCTCCAAGTCTCTGTTTTGCTATCTTCTATCTTACCAACCTCACTCTCAACCCAGCACATCTTGAAAAATCCACTCTACTAATCAACAAAATTCTCCTACCCTTTTGGCATGCATTAACAAACAAGATTTATTTGTTAAGAGAAGAGCATATAAGGACAGTAAATACACAGAGCACGTATCAAGGTTAAAAAGGCTGCAAATTCCAAATCTCATTGGCCATCAATCACAGGAATGTCTTTATGTCATGATCATTCGGTGGTGACTAGAGAAATGGTAGGTAGAGGTGGACAAATGGGTGGAGGTATGCAGGACAGGGGATGAGAATGGCCTTTGGGGAAGATGTCCACCTGTTCCAAGACCTGGAAGTTTCTGTCTCCACCCTCTTCAGGACTCTCTGCCACTATGTTTAGGGGCTTTACCTCTGTCAAATTACCCTTATGTCTGAGCATAGTACACCCTGGATTCTACTCTTGGCTGAGTTCTCAGACAAGAGACCTGGGACCTGTTATAGGAATAAGCATGAGGATCTGTGTTTTTCACATAGGCAAAAGGATACTGAAGTTCTCATATATAGGCAATTCAGTCAAGCAAGAAAAGTTTCAAAATTTCAAATCCGTGGAAGGAAAAGTGGAATACCAAAGAATAAGTACAAATAAAGGTTCCTTGACAGAATTAGGCAAAATGTAGTTGGGGACTCTGGAAGTGAAGCTATGGTTATACCTGTTTATAAACAGCCTTGGACTAAGCCTATGCTTAAGGACCAGAGACAGCTATGGGACAGAGCTACTAAGAGCAGCAAGCAGGACCTCAACTTCAGACATTTTAATTCAATAAATCTGGGAAGAAGCCTAGCTGCATTTTAGTAAGCATCAGGTAATTCTAGTGTAGGTGGTTCTTGGACCGCACTTTAAGAGATACAGCCTTAGAGAGCCAGCCCTGATGACCTAGTGGTTAAAGTTCGGCACTGTCACCACTTCAGTAGCCCAATGGCCCAGGTTCACTTCCTGGTTGCAGAACCACACCACCCGTCTGTCAGTTGCCATGCTGCAGCAGTGGCTCATGTAGAAAAACTAGAAAGACTTACAATTAGGATATACAACCATGCACTGGGGCTTTGGGGAGAGAAAGAAAGAGGAAGATTGGCAACAGATGTTAGCTCAGGGTGAATCTTTTCCTGCAAAAATAAAAATAAAAATAAATAAATACAACCTTAGAAATTAGAAAATTAGTGGCTCCACTCGTGGTAGGAATGCCTCTTCATTTCTTTTTTCCATTACTCCTATTTGTTTATGCCATTGCCATTTTCTTCATTCTTCTCCAACTCTTCCTGCAGTACAGAATGATGTATATAGGGTAGAATATAATAAAGTACTTTTTAAAGGAATCCCAAAGAGTTTATATGATGTTAAGTTTGAGATAGCAAATGGAACATATACATTTAACTCTGCTCCACCTGATATACTACTAAAACAACCCTAAAGAGATCTTTTTAAAAAGTAAAATCCACAAGAGCAAAGAGAAAGAGGAAGGAAACAACATTTTGGAAGCTAAAAAGCAGATACATTCCTTTGTGGTCCTGAGAATCCAGAGTCAACAAGAAGGAAAGCCAACAAGCAACCCAATTATTATCACAGAACCCCAAAAGACTCAGTAATTGAAGTCAACAGATAACTCTAGAATTGGAGGAGGGAGTGTGAAGACATGTTTGAAAAAGAAAATTCATTAAAGTGTATTGCAAAGCAGTAGCCATCCCACACAACTTGGCAGGTGTCCCTCCCTCAACCTGGCAAAAGATTGGAAGTTTATTCTCTAGCGAGGACAAAGCAAAAGGTCTCTAGAGAAGAAAAAAATCTGGACAGGGACACTATACTGAAAAGAGACATTAAGTGAAAGTTTACACCAACCCCCACCTGACTCCAGCCACTATCACATACTCAGTTCCCAGAACTCTGGCAACCAAGCTTATACCTTCTAATCTTCTCCTGGGAATTTGACAAGAACAAAAAAATTTTACATTGGGAGTTCCAACTGGGTCCACCTAAGCGACTTTGTAGCTGTAATTCTCAATCCTCACTGTGTGTCAAAATCACCTGGGAAATTTAAAAATTTTTCATTACCTGGGCTCCACTCCCAAAGACTCTGATTCAGTTGGCCTCGCATAAAGCCTAAGTATCTGTATTTTTAAAAATTTCCCAGGAGATTCTAATATAAAGCAAAAGTTGAGAATCATTGCTCTAGAGTGAAGCTTATGGACAAGACTCATCCATGAGTACAGAGCTTCTCATCAGCTTTTAAGTGTCCCGCCAACTGACAGTCAACAGACAATTGAGGAAAGCAGTTAATATTAAAGACAGCAACCAAGGTAAGTGGAAAACAGCAACTTGAAGAAAACAGAGATTATGCAGGCAGAAGAAAAGTTAGGCGAAAGAACCCAACTATAATTAATGTTCTTACTGGGAAGAGACTATATTGCATCCCTGAAAACAAAAACAGAATACTCTTTTTTAAAAGGAATATTATGAAAACAAAAAGAGCTCAAGTAATTTAAAGTGTGATATTAGAAATGAAAAGTTAATAGGAGAGTTAGAAGATTAAAGTTGAAGGAATCTCCCAAAAGGTAGAGCCAAAAGACATTAGAAGTAAAAATAAAACAAGTCCAGTGTTATGGGCCAAATTGTGTCCCCCATCCTCAAATTCATATGTTGAAGCCCCAACTCCCAGTACCTCAGAATGGGACTGTATTTGGAGACAGGGCCTTTAAAGAGGTGGCTAAGTTAAAATGAGGCTGTTAGGGTGGGCCCTAATCCAATCTGATTGGTGTCCTTATAAGAGGAGGAAATTGCAGCACACAAAGAGATACCAGGGATGCAATAGCACAGAGGAAAGACCATGTGAGGACACAGTGAGAAGGTAACCATCTGCAAGCCAAGAGGAGAGGCCTCAGGAGAAACCAAACCTGCTGATAACTTGATCATGGACTTCTAGCCTCCAGAACTGTGAAAAAATAAATTTCAGTTATTTAAACCACCCAGTCTGTGATATTTTGTTATGGCAGCCCTACAAAACTAATATGTCCAGGAGGTTTAATATGCAAATAATAGGCTGTTTTATAGTCTCAGCCTATTGATAACCAATATTGTGGCTGGACCATCCATTATGGTTCTTATTATGATTGCAAGATGCCCTCAGTAATAGCCATCAGGAAACTCTGGGGAAAAAAAAGGTTTATTACTCAAAAATCCTGGAAATCACAAGGCACACCTGGCCACACAGGGAGGTTGTGGGTGGAGAGCATGGACCTGGGGTTCTGCTTTTATTGGGGTCGAGGGTGGCGGCCTAGGGTTTTGAGAGCTCACTCTTTATTGGTGAATTTAAAACATAAGAACAAGAATTTAAAGTGTAGGAAGAGAAAAAACAAGTGGCCCAAATGGTCAGTTATCAAAATCAACCAAGATCTCTAAAACAAAGGAGACTCGGGGGGAGGGGGTAGTGCAGCGTGGCTCTTTATCTAGTCATGTGACTGGCAACATGTTTATTTGAGATAGCCATCTTTGAATTGGATGCTTCTTTGAAGTGGAGGCCTTGGCTCAAGTCAGGCACTTGCATTATGAAGAAAAAAATGCCATCTGTCAGGGCTTACACTACATGGCATTTTAGAGATTGGAACAGAAAAAATGAAACAAAAGGAACAGTACATGAAAATTTTCTAGAATCAAACATGTAGTTCCAGATAGAAAGACCCATTGTGTGCTGAGAACAATGGATGAAAGAAGGTACACATCGAGGAACATTATTTTTAAAAATCAGAACTTTAGTCACAAAAAGAGGATCTTACAGACTTTCAGCAGGAAAAAAAAACAGACACAAAAAGTCAAGTGTAGAACAGATTCAAATTTCTCGATGGCTACATTGGAAAGAAGAGGACAAAAAGATCAGCATCTGAAAATTCTAAGGGAAAAAGATTTCCAAGATAGAATTCTATATCCGAAGTCTCAAAATATTGCCTCTTCTGTACCCTTTCTAAGGAAGTTACTGAAAAATGTATCTTAGGGAAATAAGGCCATAAAAGAAAATTAAGAGAATGATTTATCTTCTGGAATGATTTCCTAGATGATAATTTATCATTCAGTTCATCTGGAGATTAGAAATAGGAAAAAAGAAAATCAAATCAACAAAGAAGCAAAGGGAATCCCAAGTTGGTGGTTAAGAGAGGCCCCAACCTGACAGCTGGACCACTGGCCTCAAAAGCCACCAGTCCAAACTGGAGGATTCAGAAGGCTCAGGGATAGAGTTCTTCAAGAAGATAAAAATTGATAGACTAACTGATGTGTTTCTTCAGAGGAAACTCACATATCTGGGGTAGAATTTAGGGTTGAATTAATGATAAATACAGAGAAAACTATGCAAACAAATCAGACAAATATTCACACAAAATGTACAGGAAAGGTCAAGCCATCATCTCTTAGTACATAATTGCATTTACATAGTCAAAATAATGTAAATACAATATAAACACTGATGTAATTACATTGGGAAGATGAAGGGTGGCAAGGGAAGGGTGTATGTGTGTGTGTGTGCATATGTTGTGCTGAGGCCAGAAGCAAGGGGTAGGATGATGAGGTAATAATTAAAGAGAACAAAATCCTCATCCACTGTAGTAAGATATCAA
Organism: Ceratotherium simum simum; assembly: GCF_057802395.1. Classification (NCBI taxonomy): domain Eukaryota; kingdom Metazoa; phylum Chordata; class Mammalia; order Perissodactyla; family Rhinocerotidae; genus Ceratotherium; species Ceratotherium simum. Next base: position 68,366,228 of record NC_141900.1, on the reverse strand, counting down.
ATAATACCTAAATACAAAAACTTGAAAAATAGCAAATTAAGCATGTTATTATGAAATATGTAGATAAATACACAAAGAATCCATGTTTCATTGGAAGGGGTTGGCTCTAGGGCAGAAATGAAGGACTGCAATTCTCAAGGTAAGGCTTATAGAATCCTGACTTTTTAAGCACATGTGTAAGAGCTATGAGCTCACTCCTATTCCTCCTTCATGACTGACATATTCATTATTTTATCTAGAAATCCTTCATTTGCCCTGCCAGATGCCCTTCTTATTTAGTCTATTAGTGTTTTACCTACCCCCATCATAATACCTATCATTCAGTATCATTATTGCTTCTTCACTTGTTTTCATACCCCAGTGTAAGTGTTCATACCCTTAAAGTGTAAGCATTTTACAAGCTTTTTAGCATCATTGTCCAGCACAATTCCTAGTATAAAGCAGAGGCTCCATAAATATTTATCAAGTGCACAACAGCACGTACTAAACCATATTTCAGGAACTATTTTGCTGGGTCAAATTCTGGCTCCACATGGAGACAGTCACCAGATAAATTTCCAATTTGCAGCTCCATGAGTGGATTATTGCCCCACTATTCAAGCAGGCTCTGTTAAATTATTACCTTGAATTGTAATGTAAATAATGCTACTTTAAATCTTTCCTGGCATGCTATAAACAGTACCTAGTAAGGCTGAGTAGCATTCCTTCCAGACTAGGGTTTTATAACTCAGAGTCTAGACTACAGGAAGCTTCAGGAGGGTCACTGGAACCCTAATATTTAATGCAAAATTTTGTGCATGTAGACATTTTTCTGGAAAGAGAACCCATAATTTTTATTATATTAGGAAAGGGATACATGACTCCAAAAGATTTAAACACCACTACTCAGGACAATAATACCTTACATTTTACATTTATAATAATACCCTACATTTGTGTTCGTTAGAGAAGCATAAATCTCTTTACATATGTGGTTTTTTCCTCTAAAATCTCCAAACATAGAGATGGGAAACCTACTATTCTAGATTCAAATGCACAAAAACTGCCAATTCAGCTATGTGATTTTAATTAATTCAGAGTAGAACTAAGACAAAAAGGAAAATTTGCCCACATCCAAAAGCAGGCTGGCTAAATTCTACACAGAATTCTTACAAGTTTTAGACCAGTGCTGTTTCATATTTTCTGGAAAATAAATTTTAATGTTCAAATTACTATATAGAGTGTCAGAAAAATAAATTCAGAAATTGGATAAGTATTAATTTTAATTATTGGAAAATACTGTATAAGTTCAATTCACTTGTTTCTTGATTACTGAAATATAATTAAAAATGAAAAGCAGTGGAACAGGAGCCAAATTGAGAGAGAGCCTAATCTTTATTTTTTTCACTGCATGGTTCAGATTTTCCATTAATAAAAACGTGTGGTGTTTAAATATGCACAACAGACTAGAATATCATAAAGGTGAAATGAGGTTAATTTTATTGAACTTGCAACCTAGCTTAGTCTACGTGAAAATGAATTCACTGACAGGAGACAAGAATGTGTCTGAATCCTGGATGAAAAAGAAGTCAATCAGTTCAATGGTGTGGTATTAAAACATGAGAAGGAGTTTTTGGGGGAGTGAGGTGGAAAAGGCAAAAGGCACCATTCAGACTATTCAAACAATCCCCAGAAAGTCATTAAATAAGAAAGCATTCATCTATTCCTCTTTGGAACATTAAATAATATGTTAAGGAGATAATTGTTTTGCCTTGTTAAAATTTGGTGGTTTGGAGGTCTGAAACATCCTTCAGCGTATCAACTTTAGTCCACCTGGTTAGTTTCATTAACTTGGGAAATGACAAAATGCAAAGGGAAACAATGTGATAGAATATAGGAGGGGCATAGAGCTAGGTCTCAGAAGACTGAAAAATCTGGCTTGCCCCAGTAACATAATCCAGTCTCCTTTGTCAGTAGGCAGAAGCACATTATTGCATATCACCACAGAAATGCATTTCTGAACAAAAGTACAGTATACAAAGCCTTCTAATGAGGGAGGAAAAAAAAGACAACAAAGCCAGTCCAAGTCATACTGAGGTAAACTGCTTCTTCTTTAGCAACAGCAAAATACTGAGGGTGAAGAGACACCACTACTAAGGATAGAGAATGGAGCACCCTGGTTTTAACAAATAATGTTTGGCATGGGAGAAATTGCTTCCAAATGTAGATAAAATGGTCCCACAATTCTCTCATGTTTCTTTTTTCTTCTTTTTGTTAGTCTGGAAAGAACTGAAACCAAAACTTCCTGGGGGGTGGGTCCTATGTGTCACTGAAGAACCAGTTCAAATGTCACCTCTTCCAAGTGGTAACTCATACACACACACTCACATCAGCTAGTGGTTCACTCCTCTGTTTTTTCACATTCTATTTGTCTCATTACTATAACTAAATCATTCTTTGTTGTAATTACCTCTTTCTGTATCAGTCTCTGAGTAGACTACAAGTTCCTAAGAGGTAGACATCAAAATGTAGTCATCTTTGGCACTGTTGGGGAGGAAAAAATTCCTCTACCCTCCCACACACACGTCGGAGAACTTAGTGATGGGTAACTCAAACGGGTGGTCAGAACTTGGGCTTATGTAGCATCTTAACAAAGAAAAGTGACAAGACAAAGGAAAAGGGGTTTAGGTCTCTAGGGGTGGCCAACTGTGAGAAAGTAAATATATGGGGGAAACTAATGGAAGATATTGGCTGTTCTAGTAAGGTTTGTTATGTAGATTGCTCTGTTGCTGACAAGAGTCTAAAATTGTCTCTGGTGATTAAGAATCCTTCTGCCTTTCCAGGTAGAGAGGGAGAGGGCAGAGTTTTGTTTTTGTGTCTGCTTCCTCTCAATTGTCTTCAGCTCAAAGCAATCCTTACGTCAAAGTGGTATATTTTGGGGTGGCATACTCTGAACCCCTTCAGCACCTAGTAGACCCTCAATTAGTTGTGGAAAAACACGATAATAATATGCTATCTCTTGTGGCCATCTTTGAGTGATGGATGGTTGATAAAATGTATTATGCTTAGATCTAGTTACTTTTAAATACTGTAGAGCGCTAACTTAATAGGAATTTTAAATTGCACAGTCTCAAAGCCTATTGCTAACTCTGTGCTGGCTCTTTTGCCGTAATGTGTACTTCAAATTTACCTGTTAACAGCAAATAGAAAAAAGGCCATAGAAATTAGAACATCAAAGGACATGAGATCCTGAGAAAAGAAAAGATTTAAATGGGGGTAAAGAAGTTTAAGATATTTAAAAATATGCATATCACTCTTCAATTTGAGGCCTTACTCAGAAAAATCACAAAATATTTACTCCAAGACATCCATTTTCAATTGCAATATATAGAATGATTAAAAAATAAATAAAACTAAAAAATCTAAGAACCCAATAGTACTAAAGGTTACATTGACCAAATCATGATTTTCACAATTTAACTGAGAGCAAATTGAGTATACTTTGAGACTTGTAGAGAACTGCCATTCTATCTTACTGCCCGGGAATGTTTGCCACTGACTTCCTCGAGGTGACACATATTTACTATTTATGATTGTTCTGGGAACTATACTCATCTATTTAGACACAAAAAGTCACTTTCACTACACTTTACCACCATATGGATTTTCTTAATGCTACGTCTTAAATGAATAATGCTATGCTTCATTTACTAGTCTTCCTAAATCTTATATCCATTCTTTTTATGGAGCAATTCAACTGTTTTGTCATTCTTTTTTTTTTTTTTTTTGTGAGGAAGGTCAGCCCTGAGCTAACATCCATGCCAATCCTCCTCTTTTTGCTGAGGAAGACTGTCCCTGAGCTGACATCTATTGCCAATCCTCCTTTTATTCCCCTTCTTCTCCCCAAAGCTATAGTTGTATGTCATAGTTGCACATCCTTCTAGTTGCTGTATGTGGGATGCCGCCTCAGTATGGCCCGACAAGCGGTGCATCAGTGCAGGCCCAGGATCCGAACCCGGGTGGAGGGATCCAAACCCGGGCTGCCAGTAGCGGAGCGTGTGCACTTAACCACTAAGCCACAGGGCCAGCCCTTGTTTTGTCATTCTTAGAAACAGGTCTATTTCTTAAAATGTAACATCAAATTCCAATAAACTATGACAATCTATATTCTCTAAGTAAGACAAAATGAAACAAAATCTAATTTGGAATAGTTTTTCCTGAAACACGTCTCAAGCAAGTTTGTTTTGATAATCTCTTCTTCCTAAACTTGTTTTACTGTATTTCAAATGTGAAATTTAAGGAGAACCTATGGAAAGTTTGTTTCACACTCATTTTTACATGCCCTTTTGTTTTACCTATTCTATGTCAATGTCCTTCATTTGGAAGATTGTTGATAATTTTGACTATGGATTATCTCATTTTCTTCCTTAAATGTTTGGTAGATGTCCCCAGCAAAATCACCTGGACCTGGAGTATTCCCTATGGAGAGATTTCTAAGAACAAATTCAATTTTTTAAATAGAAGCAAGGCTACTTAGATTTCCTTTTTGGTCTTGTGTTAGTTTTGGTAAGTTGTGTTTTTCAAAGACTGCCCATTTTATCTAAGTTGTCAAATTTATGGGCATATGGTTGTTCACAACATTCTTTTATTATCTTTTTGATGTCTGTAGGATCTGTAATGATACATAGCCCCTCTTTTATCCCTGTTATTGATTGTCTTCTGAGTTAAGTACCATCTTTAACCCCCTTTAGATGTGGGAAAATAAGGCCCCAGTGGTGACTTGTATAACTTGCTGCCTCAACACAGCATGATTTGCTGTTAACTTCTGATTTGCAATGCATTGTTTCCCTTAAATATGTATCTTTACCTTAAATATCTCACTAAATTTTATTTGACAAATGATCAAAACTATTACTGGGATGAAAAATAATACCAAGGGAAACCCAGGTCACATAGTTCTTGGACACCCTTGGCTGGAACAATTCAGAATAGCTATCAAAAATACTAGGAGATAGGGGCCAGCTCTGAGGCCTAGTGATTAAGTTCGGCACGCTCTGCTCTGGCAGCCTGGGTTCAGTTCCTGGATGTGGACCTACACCACTTGTTGGTGGCCATGTTGTGGAGGCAACCCACATACAAAATAGAGGCATATTGGCACAGATGTTAGCTCAGGGTGAATCTTCCTCAGCAAAAAAAAAAAAAAAAAAAAAATACTAGGAGATATTTCAGAACTGAAAAATTAAAGATCACAGCTGCTACAAAATGCAGTATTTTAAAGATATCTTTTCTTTTGGAAAGTGATCATTTGGTGATGGACTAATGCCAATTAGTCCATCGTCATCATGATTGATCATTATGATGATAGATGTCTACCATCAATTTCTTCCCTCCCTGTACAAGCATGCCATACTCCCATCAAGAGAGAAAGCACAGAGCCTATTCCTTCCCTCTTCTTGAATCTGGGCTGGCGTTAGTGACTTGCTTGATAAATAGAAGTAATGTTCTGGGTCTTCCAAAGCTAGATCATGAAAAGCCTTGCAGCTTCTGCCTGGGCCTCTTGCAACACTGCATTTGGGGAAACTGGTTGCCATGTAGCAAGTCAGAGTGCTTTGAGCTCACCATGTTCTCGAGGCTGTATGAAGGTACTCCAGTCAGTAGTCGGAGCCTAGCCTTCTAGCTGTACTTACCAAGGCACCAGACATGAAAATGAAGCCATCTTCAACTCTCCAGACCAGGCGATCTGCCAGCTGAATGCCACTAAGTGACTTCAGTCCATGCCATTTGGAACAGAAGAAGCCAAGCCATGCCCAAATACCTGACCAAGGAAATTGTGAAATATAATAAAATGCCTGTTGTTTTAAACCACTAAGTTTGGGGATTGTTACACAGAATAAAATAACCAGAACAATGACTATTATGTATATGGAGGCCAACATTCCTACCATCTGGCCTTATAAAGACAACTATGATATTCCAGGTAAATTGAGAGAGAATCTGTAAAAATGCCCCCACCCAGTCTGCCAGGCTAAGTAGCAAATCCTAGCCATCTTGGTTCTTCTCCTCCACATTGCTAAAATGGCCATACAATTTCTAAAATTTATAAAAGTTTTTGCCAACACAGTTATTTCAATTTAAGATGATCGACTATTTCTTTCTGGTCTTCAGCCAATTCAGACTTATTTTTATGTTCAAGGTGCTGTGATGAACAGGTCTTTCAGATTATTGGGTGTCATCTTGAAAAGAAAAGAAAAACATTTTCAGGTATGAGGAAATATTTGAGTTGTGACGCAAGGGTTGAGCTGTCAGGTTTGGCTGGTAAACATACTGGGCTAGCTCAGGTTTCAGAATGCTTTGAAATAAATCTCTAGGATTGAAGGCATCTGTGACAGGGGATTTGCTTCCTGAGAGAATTCTCTCTTACTGGAGTCTTAAAAGCTTTATGTTAGATGCATATGGAGCCTTGTGCAATTTAAAAATTACTCAGAGCTTTACCACTGCTTTAGCCAAGAGGATCATAAGCAATACAACAAGGTGAACATATAAATAAAAATGACTGCTAAATTTAATCAAATCTTTAGTGCTTTTTAAACAACATCCTTGATCATAAATTAGTTTTGTAAAAGCCTAATACCTAATTTGGCTTGGTGAGAACTTAATTGGAAAGTGTATGTAAGATAATTGAATACGTCTATTGTGAGTTTTTAATCTTCCTTTTCATTCTTTAATGAAGAATAATTGTATAGCAACAGAAAATAGAGTCACTATCTAAAGTCATTGATTTCTTTTCTGCTCAAGCAAGGATCATCCTCATTAAACCACAAAAAAAAAAAACACATAGAGGAATATTTGTTATTAAAGAATCATCTCCTTGGGACATATTAAAAATCATTCTAAGCCTCAAATGGATGCCATGCTTCCATAAAGCTAGTTCTTTTTACTTAGCTTTAAAGTGGCACTTTCAAATTGTTCAGATCAATGAAGAAAATAAAGAGAAGGTGAACTGGCTCACATGCCCACTGAGAGGAAACTGAATTGAAGGACTTAAACTTCCAGTCTTGTTTTTAGCTCAGAAGGGCAATTTTTAAAGTGTTTTTCTATCACCTTAACAAAAGATATTAACTACAGGGCAGACTTCTTTTTTTTTTTTTTTTTTTGTGAGGAAGATCAGCCCTGAGCTAACATCCATGCTAATCCTCCTCTTTGCTGAGGAAGACCAGCTCTGAGCTAACATCCACTGCCAATCCTCCTTCTTTTTTTCCCCAAAGCCCCAGTAGATAGTTGTATGTCGTAGCTGCACATCCTTCTAGTTGCTGTATGTGGGACGCAGCCTCAGCATGGCCAGAGCAGCAGTGTGTCAGTGCACGCCCGGGGTCTGAACCGGGGCCGCCAGTAGTGGAGCGAGCGCACTTAACCACTAAGCCTCGGGGCCGGCCCAGGGCAGACATTTTAAAGAAAATGGCTTGTAAACACTAAATTGTATCTGTCCCAAAGCTCAATGTTTACATAAGTTCGAAATAATCACCATTTTAGAATGTGTTCCTTTCTCAGGATACACAAAGGCCTGTGTCAGTAATAGAGTGGCTTGTATTTGGCAATCATTATCAGGAAATGAGTAGAAAAGCTGTCATCACTTGAGGCTAGTAGAGAACAAAGATATTTTACTCATTGAGCAGACTAAATTGATTTGTGGCTTATGATTACATTGTAATGTAAGAGGAGTCACAATAAAATAAAAGCTGTCATTTTTGGTTATTTCTGTATATACCAAAACATACATTGTGGATTATTCCTATGCATGATGGAAGCTCTTGCTCCCCAGAGGATTCATGAATTCATTCATTTCTTTATCAACCAATATTTAATGAGGATGTATTGCTAAGAAGTGTTCTATATTCTGGGTTTGCAATAATAAACAAACCAGAAACAAAATTCCTGCCCTCTTGAGGCTAATATTCAATTTAAGGAGAGAAAATTGATTTTAAAATTTCATGTAAACATATTACATAATGCCAGAGAGTAAGAAATAGTGTGAAGAAAAATAACACACGGTGTGCAATAGAGTGTAATAGGAGTACATTTTTGATGGGATGATCAATGAAGGTCTCTCTGAGGAGATGACATTTTAATAGAGATGAAATGTAAATGAAATTGAGGGGAAAATCATGGGTATATCTGGGGAAAGAATGTTCCAGACAGGAACAGCAAGTATATAATTCTGAGGCTGGAACTTGATTGGTAAGTTGAAAGAGGAGCAAGAAGGCCTGTGAGCTTGAAGTGACTTAGAGAAGAGTGGTGGACAATGACGTTGAAGAGATGGTCAGTAGCTTTGGATTTTATTGTATGATAAGAAGCCATTAAAGAGTTTTGTGCAGAGAAATAAGGAATCTCTTTAACCACTGCATAAATGACAATAGACGGGCAAGTGAGAAAGGCCTGAGAGCCATCAGGAGCATTTAGGAGGCTATGGCAAGAGAAGACAGAGCCTTGGATTAGGGAGTATGCTGGATATTTTCTGTTTGCCTCTCCATATCCACTTTCCATCCTTCTCCATGGTGTTTTGTGACCCTGGAGGCTGGTTTGATTCAGCCAATGGGGGACACTGGCTGAAACTGGAGGACAGGAGGGGAGTGAGGAGGGTATTTATTCTCCTGGCTCCCTCCCTGCCGGGTCAAAGGAGTTGGTGCATTCCTCTACCATAGCTCCTCCCAGGCAGCCCTCTCCAAACATCTATTCCCTCTATGTTCTGTAACATCTCCCACCAGTTGCCCCTTCAAACCTATGATAACGAAGGCTCTGCTTTGTTGCCAGCCCTGAGATTGCATACTATCCTTTGTTGAGTAAACTCTACTCACAACTTTAAACAATCCCTTCAATACACCCTCCTCAAATTACCTAATTTTGATAAGTCACCTGTATCTTGCTGGGTCTTGAATGGCACAGGATGATAATGGTGAAGATGATAAGCAGTAGTTGGATTCAGGATATATTTTGATAGGATCTGGTGAAAGACTGGATATGTGTATACAGAATAAGATATGGAGAAGGGATACAACTAGATTTTTTCCCTTACTATGATGGAGGTTTTCTTCCCAATCAAAACATATACCTCTATTTATTTTCAATTAATTCATAAAATTCCAAAACACTCATGGATATACCATAACTTATTAATTAATTACCCCACTTGAAGACATTTAGTTCCTCTCTGACTTTTTGCTAATACAAATAATGCTGCAATGTACACCCTTGAACATATATCTTTGTGTATGTCTGGATTTTTTAAGGACAGATATATAGAATTAGAACTACTATTCCAAGAAATATGTTCCTTCAAAACTCCTATAGATATTTCCAAATTATTCTCCAAAAATTAGTACTAATATACCCTTCCAACAACAGTGACTTTCACCCTGACTCTCATGAGATATTATTGAACATTTTAAAAATCTTCTGATATAAATGTTTTATTGTGGGGGCCAGCCCAGTGGCATAAATGTTTTGTTGTGGGGGCCAGCCCAGTGGCGTAGTGGTTAAGTTCATGTGCTCCTCATCGGCGGTGGCCCAGGGTTCACAGGTTCGGATCCCAGGCGTGGACCTATGCATCACTCATCAAGCCATGCTGTGGCAGCATCCCATTTACAAAATAGAGGAAGATGGGCACAGATGTTATCTCAGGGCTAGTCTTCCTCAGCGAAAAGAGGAAGATTGGCACAGATGTTAGCTCAGGGACAATCTTCCCCACCAAAAAAAATGAAAAAGTTTTGTTGTTATTGCTTTTTCTTGAATGCTAGTGATATTGAGCATCTTTCCATGCTAGTTGGCCAATGATGAGGAATAGAATTGCACATAGAGTCAAAATAGGTCCCCACTTAATCACAAAGAAAACAAAAGAACTTCACAGTGGAGAAATCTGGCAGACACCACCTTAATCAACTGACCAAAGTGAATGTCATGAGTAATGGGACAAGTCAAAGTTGTGGACCAACTTATGGTAATGAGATGTAACGAGAAGACAGCATTGCTTCTGTCATATTACTATCAAAGATATATAATCTGAATCTAATCATGAGGCAAACCCAAACTGACGGACAATACAAAAAACACTAGTTTGTGTCAAGTTCTTGGAAGACAAGGAAAGACTGAAGAACTGTTTCAGAGTGAAGGAGGATGAAGAAACATGACAATTAAATGGGGTCTGTGGATTATATGATAGTCATGAATCAGTGTTAATTTCCTGATTTTGAAGGTTGTATAATGATTGTAGGAGAAACAATCCTTGTTTGGGGGAAATTCACACTAAAGTACAGGCTTACCTCATTTTATTGTGCTTCACAGATACTGTTTTTTTACAAATTGAAGGTTTGTGGCAACCCTGCATTGAGCAAGTCTATCTGAATCATCTTTGCAACAGCATTTGCTCACTTCATGTCTCTGTGTCACGTTTTGGTGATCCTCACAATATCTCAAAATTTCTCATTATTGTTATATTTGTTATAGTGATCTATAACCAGTAATCTTTGATTTTACTATTGCTATTGTTTTGGGGTGCCGTGAACCGTGCCCATATAGGACGGCGAATTTAATAAGCGTTGTGTGTGTTCTGACTGCTCCATGGACCAGCTATTCCCCATCTCTCTCCCACTGCTCAGGCCTCCCTATTCCCTGAGAAACAGCAACATTGAAATTAGGCCAATTAATAACTCTACAATGGCCAAGTGTTCAAGTGAAAGGAAGAGTCACACTTTAAATCAAAAGCTAGAAATGATTAAGCTTAGTGAGGAAAGCATGTCAAAAGCCAAGAGAGGCCAAAAGCTAGGCCTCTTACACAAAACAGTTAGCCAAGTTGTGAATGGAAAGGAAAAGTTCTTGAAGGGGGTTAAAAGTGCTACTCCAGTGAACACATGAGCGATAAGAAAGCAAAACAGGCTTATTGCTGATATGGGGAAAGTTTTAGTGGTCTAGATAGAAAATCAAACCTGCCGCAACATTCCTTTAAGCCAAAGACTAATCCAGAGCAAGGATCTAACTCCCTTCAATTGTATGAAGGCTGAGAGAGGTGAGGAAGCCACAGAAGCAAAGTTTGAAGCTAGCAGAGGTTGGTTCCTGAGGTTTGAGGAAAGAAGCCATCTCCATAACATAAAAGTGCAAAGTGAAGCAGCAAGTGCTCACATAGAAGCTGCAGGAGTTATCCAGAAGATCTAGCTAAGATAATTAATGAAGGTGGCTACAATAAACAACAGATTTTCAATGTAGACAAAACAGCCTTACATTGGAAGAAAATGCCATCTAAGACTTTGATAGCTAGAGAGGAGAAGTCAATGCTTGGCTTCAAATTTCAAAGGACAGGCTGACCCTCTTGTTAGGAGCTAATGCAGCTGGTAACTTTAAGTTGAAGTCAATGCTCATTTACCATTCTGAAAATCCTAGGGCCCTTAAGAATTATGCTAAATCTACTCTGCCTGTGCTCTATAAATGGAACAACAAAGCCTGGATGACAGCACATCTGTTTACAACACGGTTTACTGAATGTTTTAAGCCCACTCTTGAGACCTACCGCTCAGAAAAAAGATTCCCTTCAAAACATTACTGCTCATTGACAATGCAACTGGTCACCCAAGAGCTCTGATAGAGATGTACCACGAGATTAATGTTGTTGTTCTCATGCCTGCTAGTGCAACATTTATTCTGCAGCCTATTGATCAAGGAGTAATTTTGACTTTCAAGTCTTATTATTTAAGAAATACATTTCGTAAAGCTCTAGCTGCCATAGACAGTGATTCCTCTTATGGATCTGGGCAAACTAAATTGAACACCTTCAGGAAAAGATTCACCATTCTAGATGCCACTAAGAACATTCGTGATTCATGGGAAGAGGTCAAATATCAACAGTAACAGGAGTTTGGATGAAGTAGACTCCAACCCTCATGGACGACTTTGAGGGATTCAAGATTTCACTGGAAGAAGTAACTGTAGATGTGGTGGAAGTAGCAAGAGAGCTAGAATTAGAAGTGGAGGCTGAAGATGTAACTCAATTGTTGCAATTTCATAATAAAACTTCAATGGATGAGGAGTTGCTTCTTATGGATGAGGAAAGAAAATGGTTTCTTGAGATGGACTCTACTCCTGGTGAAGATGCTGTGAAGATGGTTAAAATGACAACAAAGGATTTAATTTCTACATAAATTTAGTTGATAAAGCATCAGCAGGGCTTGAGAGGATTGATTCCAATTTTGAAAGAAATTCTACTGTGGGTAAAGCACTATCAAACAGCATCACATGCTACGTAGAAATTGTTCGTGAAAAGGAGAGTCAATTGATGCAGTGAACTTCACTGTTGTCTTATTTTAAGAAATTGCCACAGGCACCCCAACCTTCAGCAACCACCACCCTGATCAGTCAGCAGCCGTCAACATCAAGGCAAGACCCTCCACCAGCAAAAAGATTATGACTTGCTGAAGGCTCAGATAATGGTTAGCATTTTTAGGAATAGAGTATTTTTTAATTAAGGTATGTACATTGTTTTCCTAGACATAATGCTACTGCACACTTAACAGACTACAGTGTAGTGTAAACATAACTTTTATATGCACTAGGAAACCAAAAAATTTGTTTGACTCACTTTATTGTGAGATTCACTTTTTTACAGTGGTCTGGAACCGAATCCATGGTATCTCAGAGGTATTGCCTGTATTAGGAAGTGGTGGGGCATCAGGTCAGCAATCTACACTGAAATGGTTCAGGATAAAGAAGTTATTGTATTTTATTTGTAATTTTTCTGAAAGCTTGAGATTATTAAAATGACAACAACCAACATTTTCACATTAGTAATCCTAATACATAATCTTCATGAACACTGCTCTCTCCTTGGCATCCAATGGACACCACATATTCATCCCTGTGGCAGAGAGGATAAATCTTGACTTGCTTTCTCTTCCTTAGTTTTTTTTTTTTTTTTTATGATATAGGTTTCAGCAGTCATAAATCATATATCGTAGTGGTTGGAGAAATATTTTATCACAATATGTACAAATCAGAAGAACAAAAGTTTCTGAGAGCTAATCAAAGCCTGTCATTGAAGGGATTCTAAGTAAGGCACCGGCTTGCTCTCCATACACTCCAGCCTTTTCAGGATTTCAAATAGAGGGAAGTTTCCTTAAACTCTGTCTTTAAGGCAATAAAATATTATGCTAATTGGCAAGCATTAAAAAAAAAAAAAGTCCCCTAAATCTCAATAGTCTACAAAAACAACTGTGTACTCCACAAATTGTTTGCAAGAATCAACTTAATTCGGGTTCAAAAATTAGTTGCAGCAAACCATTATTGAAATAAAGTACAAAAATCTCTAAATATAAGTTAAGCCAAAAAACATTTGCTTCAGAATTATTTTTGCTCATATAGCTAAACAGATGTGTTTTAACAATATCTTCAGAGCCAGCTTGCCACAGGAAAACAGAGCTGCTGTGAAATATTCCTTTTAAGAAAAAAAAAAAAACCAGAATCTACTGCAGAATTCTGAAAACCCTAAAAGGTTATTATTCTTATTTCATTTTCTTTTCTTTTCTTTCTCCCCCCTCCCTTTTTTTTTTTTTTCCCTAAGTAAGTTAAACTAAAACTCAAGTAACAAACTTTGAAAAGCAAGATACAATCTGTTGCTTCAGGCTGCCATCTAGTGTTAAAATAAAGATCACATTTGCCTTTTCCTTTTTGCCTTTTGTAAATTTTTATATTGATAATATTTTCAATATGACAGAAGTTAAGAAGCTAAGACTACAGTTAAAAGATTTTTAAAATAAAAATTAAATATATTTAGGGGGCCGGCCCTGCGGCCTAGTGGCTCAGCGCACACGCTCTGCTGCTGGCAGCCCTGGTTCGGATCCTGGGCGCCCACCAACACACCGCTTGTCAGGCTATGCTGTGGCGGAGTCCCATATAAAGTGGAGGAAGATCGGCAGGGATGTTAGCTCAGGGCCAGTCTTCCTCAGCAAAAAGAGGAGCATTGGCATGGATGTTAGCTCAGGGCTGATCTTCCTCACACACACACAAAAAAAATAGTAAAAAATATATATATATATATTTAAGATGTATAACTGCCGATTTGATATACATACACATAGTGAAATGATTACTACAGTCAAGCTAATTAACATATTATCTCCTCATACAGTTACCATTTTTTATGTGTGATAAGTGCACCTGAAATCTACTCTTTTAGCATATTTCCAGTGTTCCACACAGTATTAAGTACGGCCATCATGCCTGTACATTAGGTCTCTAAACTTATTTATCCTATATAACTACAAATTTGTACCCTTTGACCAACATCTTCCCATTTCCCCCACCATCACAGCCCCTGGTAACCACCGTTCTACTCTGCTTCTGCACTTTAATTTTTCTTTTTTTTTAAATTTTTTGTTTATTGCAGTAACATTGGTTTATAACATTGAAAAATTTCAGGTGTACATCATTGTACTTCTATTTCTGCATAGATTACATCATGTTCACCACCAAAATACTAATTACTTTAATTTTTCTTTTCTTTAGATTCCCCTTTACCATATATCGCATCTTCTTTATCACATCAACATCAGTTGACGGACACTTAGGTTTTTTTCCATATCATGGCTGTTGTGAATAATACTGCAATGAATATGGGAATGCAGATATCTTTTTGAGATCTTGTTTTCAATTTCTTTGGATTTATACTCAGAAGTGGAATTGCTGGGTCACTGATAGGTCTATTTATTCATTTTTTGAGGAAACTTCATATTGTTTTCTATAGTGGCCATACCAACTGACATTCCCGCCAACAGTGCGCAAGCATTCTCCTTTCTCCACATCCTTACCAACATGTGTTATTTCTTGTCTTTTGATGATAACCATTCTAACAGTGTGAGGTAATATCTCATTGTGGTTTTGGTTTGCATCTCCCTGATGATTAGTGATGTCGAGCATTTTTTCACATACCTGTTGGCCATTTGCATGTCTTCTTTGGAAAAATGTCCATTCAGATCCTCTGCTTATTTTTAAATCAGACTGTTTGGGTTTTTTTGCTATTGAGTTGTGTGAGTTCTTTAAATATTTTGGCTATTAACCCCTTATCAGACATATGATTCGCAAATATTTTCTCCTGTTCTGCAGGTTGCCTTTTCATTTTGTTGATGATTTTCTTCACTGTACAGAAGCTTTTTAGTTTGATGTACTCCAACTTGTTTATTTTTACTTTTGTTGCCTTTGCTTTTGGTGTCAAATCTGAAAAATCATTGCCAAGACCCACGTCAATGAGGTTACTCCTTATGTTTTCTTCAAGAAGTGTTACGGTTTCAGGTCTTATATTTAAGTCTTTAATCCATTTTGAGTTGAATTTTGCATATGGTATAAGATAGGGGTCCTGTTTCATTCTTTTGCATATAGTTGTCCAGTTTTCCCAACATCATTCATTGAGGAGACTATCCTTTCCCCATTGTATATTCTTGGCTCCTTTGTCATAAATTAATTGACCATACATGCATTGGTTTATTTCTGGACTCTCAATTCTGTTCCATTGATTTATGTGTCTGTTTTTATGCCAATATTATACTGTTCTTATTATTATAGCTTTGTAATATATTTTGAAACCAGGAAGTGTGAGGCCTCCAGCTTTGTTCTTTCTCAAGATTGCTTTGACTACTTGGGGTCTTTTGTGGTTCTTACAAATTTTAGGGCTGCTTTTTCTATTTCTGTGAAAAATGCCATTAGAATTTTGATAGAGGTTTCATTGAATCAGTAGATTGCTTCAGGTAGTATGAACGTTCTAACAACGTTAATTCTTCCAATCCACGAGCACAGAATATCTTTCCATTTATTTTTGTCTTTAATTTCTTTCATCAATGTCTTATAGTTTTATTGTAAAGATCTTTCACCTCATTGGTTAAATTTATTCCTAAGTATTTTATTCTTTTTGATGCAATTGTAAATGGGATTGTTTTCTTAAATTCTCTTTCTGATAGTTCATTGTTAGTGTATAGAAATGCAACCCAGTATTTTTCATATTGATTTTGTATTCAACTTTATCGAATTAATTTATTAGTTCTAACAGTTTTTTGGTGAAGTATTTAGGGTTTTCTATATATAATATGTCATCTACAAATAGAGACAGTTTTACTGCTTTCTTTCTAATTGGAATGCCTTTATTTCTTTTTCTTGCCTAGTTGCTCTGGCTAGGACTTCCAATACCATATTGAACAAAAGTGGCAAGAGTGGGCATCCTTGTCTTGCTCCTGATCTTAGATGACACACTTTTAACTTTTCAAGAAACTATTTACTGTAAATGACATAAAATACTAGCACAAACTTTGAATAAAACAAACAATTGTCTCCGGCATCTTCCCATCTGCTGTTCAAACTGTTTTCCTTGCGTGCTGCCTTCATTGCCCTGTTTGCTTCCAAGAGCTCAATGTCTTTCTACTATCTCCTGTCTGCTCAGAACTCCTAACCCAGGCTCACCTAATCCCTTCCTTCTCTCAGCTAGTGGTCCCCAGACCTGGTCTTCTGTCCCCAACAGTTCGTGCTAGTTCTCCAGATTCCTTTCAATCTGAAGGCTTAGATCTGCTTCCCAAATCCATCCTGCCTGAGGCATTTGGCTTTTAGCAGTTTCAGTGTCTTTCCCCACCTTGCTCATTCTGACCACCATTGCTAATCCTACCCAAAATGTGGTGCCTGGTGGTGACACCGGGCTTTTACAGTGTGTCCCATGTTGAAGCCTTCATCAGGTGCATTTTGATATTGGCCCAGATCCTAAGCTCTGGAAGTACAAACACATGTACCTCTCCAAGTAATAGAATTTGCTCATTTTTCTGAGTTCTGTCTTGGCAAATGCCTAGCATGCTGGTTCTATCACAGAAATAGGGCTCAGCCATGCCCAGGACCATAGTCCTTCTTAGGGCACCTGGCTGATGCCTGGTTTCTGACATCTATGGATACCCTTTTGCATCCTGAGCTTTCTTGGTGTTATTCAAGCAAATCCACCATTACCGTGCCCCTTTACCATTGGGTTTTTGTTACCAACTATTTCCAAAGTGCTCTCTAGTCAGCCCTTGTCACAAGGAGAGTTTCCTTGTTCCTACCCATCCCAATAGGTGTGAGACTCCTTGGTCTCTGCTTCATCTGATTAGAGGTTAAGTGGTCAAAAATCTACCCAATCTAGGGGCCGGTCCGGTGGCATAAGGATTAAGTTCTGGCACTCTACTTTGGCGTCCTGGGGTTGGCAAGTTCAGATCCCAGGCTTGGACCGACGCACCGCTTGTCAAGCCATGCTGTGGCGGTGACCCATATAAAGTAGAGGAAGATGGCCACGGATGTTAGCCCAGGGCCAATCTTCCTCAGCAAAAAGAGGAGGATTGGCAACAGATGTTAGCTCAGGGCTAGTCTTCCTCACACACACACACACACAAAATCTAAGAAATAGCAGCTTCACAAAGGTTCATCTCACTGACCTCACACTCAAGAGCTGATGACTGAGAATGGATTGGCCCCCTGCTCTCCTTCATAAGAACTGCCATATTAACCTAGCAATGCAGTTTTAATGGCAGCTCCATTCAGGAGGATTTGGGAAGAATTTGGGGATTTTCAGCACTTCTTGAATCATTCCACAAAAAGCTCATTTCCCCTACAAGTAAAATAGTCCTTTTCTTGCTAATGTATATGAGATTAAGGAGGAAAGCTGGGGGATTTAATGACCCTTTCACAGGAAAGTTGTTAAGAAATGAACAAAGCCCGAGTAGAGTCCCTTTTAATGGGTGCCAGAAACAATCTTTCTGCCTGGGCCTCAAAAATTGTCCTTAACCCTGGGTTCAAAATTTGGTAGATGTTGACCATGAGCCAATCTGAGAGTTGTGAGGCTCAGGGAAATACATTCGTCTTATTGAAAAAGAAAATATACATTTTTTTTCTTGCATTTTCCTAAAAGTTGCATTTACTCTTTTAATCACTACAGAAACAAAAGAAATCATTTACAGTCGAATCAAGCTGAGGTTAAGTATTCCCAAAATATAGGAATATTTTTCCTGCTCATAATGTCATAATTGGTAAATGTCTCTTTTAAGTTGACTCTGTTTTTGGTAACTCAGTGGTTCTCAACTCTTGCAGACCCAATGCCTTACTTTTTATTGCAAATATTTGGTAACAGTTTTACCATTCTAAAATAAAATTTGCAGATGACACTCCTGCACTATTATATATATCATGTTGCAACTGTAATATAAATGTATAGTGAAAAAGAAAATTATTTACAATAAAATAATATGTATTTCAGTGTGTAAATGCTCAGACATGATCACAAAAGGAGACAAAATGAGGCAGTGTGATGTTGGCACCCATATCTAATATCTACCTGAATACAATATCTACAAATATTGTATACAAGTGTGGTATGTTGTATTTTAATGCCACAGACTGTGTTGCCATTGATAATGTGATTTTTAGGAATGAACAACTCTTGGTAAAGTTCTGAGGAAAACAGAGTAAAATCTTCCCTCGATATCCACAGTAGTTGCATTTCTAGAAAATTCAGAAAATTAAAACCATACCAAAAATATACTATGCGTTTTATGAAAACTGCTCTGATTATTATGAACATATGTGTCACCTCATGAATGTCTGGAAGAACATTCAAATACAGAGCAACACCTGATAAATCCTTATTGTGCAGACAATTGTGTCCAAGACAAGATGTCTAGTCTCTGGTCCCAACTGCCAAATGCCAGTAGTACTCTCTTATAATTGTGATATCCAAAAATGGCCTGAGAGGCCAATGTCACTCCCACTCCTGCATGAGATTCATTTTCATAGCAACTAGAGACAAAGAATAGGCAAATCGAAATTTTCTATTTATTCTGTAAATATTAATGAATAAGATATATTATGGAAATTGCATTTCTATATTTGGGATAATATTTCTTATTGGTCCACAGAAATAAGTCCTTTATTATAATATACAATAATACAGAGAAAAGCACAATTACCTGTCCTCAACACATTTAAAATCTGGAAGAGATTGTAATACAATCTATAAGCTAACAGATGTTATGATAGTAAGACATAGATACATAAGAAGAGAAACTTGATGTAATTCCCATAAATAATGTTTTTAAATTTTTAACATTTTACTATAGTTATTTTCTTACAAATTTTACGGGTGTTACAAATTTTCTTAAAGCTTTTATGAGTCAGAAATTTTCTTACAAATATTATGAGTCAAAGTGAGAAAGAAAAAACTAAGAAAAAATGGGGGAAGAAGACAAATAAGAAATAAAAGAAATGTAGCTTACAAAAAGAAAAAAGGACAGATAAAAGAAAATTTAAAACAGGAAAAAATTGCAGAACAAATCATGTGTGCAGTATGTTGCTGCTTTTTCATCCTCAAAATTAATTTCTATGACTCAGTAATTTTAATGATCGTAGAAACTCACAGGGGTATTTCTTAGTCATCTGATTAACTTGTGGAGCCATGGAGTATAAAAAATTAGGAAAAATCTTTAAATCCTGAACATTTACCTTGCTGGGAAAAAAAAAAAATTTACCTTGATTCATTTGGTTCTTCTATTCCTATCATGAATTGCTTCAGGTTTTCTGAAGCATTAAATATGAAACTGGATCGGTTTCTTGGAAAGTTTCAAGATTATAACACTTGGAAGGAAACAGTAGAAATATGGGCAGGAGGGAAAAAGAACCACAAGCCTATATAACAACTTAGCATCCTAATCTCATAGTCTAAATTAATAATTTTTCTATGTATTTCTCAAAAGCTCTTTTTTTTTAAGAATATTGTCTTCATTTATTTGAAAACAAATAACTTTAAGTGTGGAAGGGAATGCTAAAGATTTCAGTATAACTTTCTTAAAGGAAAATCTAAATTAACTGTGACCCAAGACATCTAGCAATTCTTCAAAAAACAGAAAAGGAAAAAATTTTATTCACTTCCCTTGGGAACTCATTTTAATGCCTAGCAGCATATTGGACAGGAATATTCTCTAAGTTTCAGTTTCACCATTATTTAAATATGTTCAGTAAGCTTTTAAATCATTTTTGGAGCTATTGAGGGAGCTGATCCCATGCCCTTAAACTTGACCTTTCAAAGGACAAATCTAGATAGTCTCGTTATAGCAGAAGGCCATGAAGATTTCTGTTTCCCTTGATTTCTAGATAAGTGAATTTCCACCAAAGTTATGGTAATATGCAAAATTTTCTTACTATTCTCCCCCCGATCTGTTTTTTGTCAGAGTGTGAGTTGAATGGGCATCTTACCTGGTTAGCCAAGTGGAGTTTATGTCTTTGGAGCTGAATCATGGTCAGGATTAACTTACCTAAGTTTGAGTGGAATGAAAAGAACTAGAGGGCTGAGTCCAGTCCTAAGCTTAAGAAAATACCATGTTCCAAATTGAGGAAACTAAAACAAGCTCATAAAACTAGAAACCGTTAGACCCATGGTTCCCAGATGGGCCAAGTAGACACTTTGTGTTGGAAAATAATGCAGTATTGCAACTGCAGGTGGATTTAAAATCACTAGTCTTTGCATGGGAATAATTTCGAGATGGTGGGGATTAAATAAGAACTGGAATGAATGCTCTGACATTTTATAGTCCTTTTGTTCGGCTGCGTCAAGGCATAGTTTTAACAAGCAATGAAATAACCATTCCTACTTCCCTGTGCCCATTTTTACTCCCAACATAAAGGAAGTAATTCTGAATACCTTAGTCTGTGGCTAACGGCACAAAAGGCAATTCCACAGGTCAATTATCTTTTGCTTAAACCAATGGCTTCCCCCAAGAACAAAGAGCAGCAAATCAAAGCAGCTAATCGCTGTTACACTCAGGAAGATTTCATTATAAAATATGACATTGTCGTTACAGTCATTTGAGCGTGCCACAGCATGCAAGTAATAGATCCTAAAGAAATGGTAGGGAAGGAAGCAAATAAGGATGACCCCTATAAAAAATAGGTTTTTCAGTTGAGCCCAGAACTCCTGGTGGGATAGTAAGGAGTGGTGTAGCTTCCGTACCATCGACATGATGATGAAAATCTGGAAGACCAAGAGAATCACCACAATAGCTATGACAATAGTGACTATCATATAGTTGATGACTTGAGCATATACACGATTAAGTTCTTTGTGGAATACAAAGCAGTTTTGCTCATCATACATCTCACGAGTTCCATACTGAAAAACAACCAGGGGCACCACAATGACAATCACCAGTAGCCACAGTCCGGTACTGGCAGCCACAGCATGCAGTTTTCTGTAGAATTCCACTTTGTCTTTGCACTTGAAGAAGATGAGGTACCTGATGACCAGGATCACCACATAGAACAGGAATGTGAGGTACATGTGGATATGCAGCATGGCGCTCACAAATTTGCAGAAGGGCAATCCAAATGTCCAAGTTTGCTTGATGAGATAGGCCAAGCGAAAAGGCACTGTCAGCAGAAAAACACTGTGGACCACTACCAGGTTAATAACTGCTGTGGTGGTCATAGACCGGGTGTTCATTTTCACCAGCAGGAACAAAATGGAAATGATGCCCATCAGTCCTCCAATGAGCACTATGCAGTAGAGCCCAGTTAAATAGGGTGTCAGTATAGGATTGCAGGAGGAATTATTGTGGTCAGCCATACTTCAGAAGTTACCTGGAAGAGACAAAGCACCCATGTAACTGACAAACATCCAGAGCTTTGTTCATGTCTCCTTCCTAACACTGACAATGTGACTTCATCATTTATCTGTTTACATGATATAAACTTTATGTGCCTTAAGAATGAAGACTATGTCATATGCATGCCTGTATACTCCAGATGGAAAACACAGTAAATCATTGATTCTTAATCTTTAGTAGGTTAAAGACCTCCTCAAGAGGCCCCCAGAGGCATGTATATATGTACATAGTCAAAACAGTTTGCATAAAACGGGATTGCAGACCATTTGAAGCTGGTACATGGATACTAGTACTCCAGCAACCACTAAAAAAATGTAAGATGGATGGAAAGTTGAGTGGGTGCACTAAGTAGATAAAATATTTTTTTTCTTTTAAGTATGATTCTATTTCTCAAATTCCTTCCAACTCGTCAACAGTGATCCAAGAATGTTTGTACATAATTCAATTAGGATGCTGATTAGTTTGACAAAAATATTAAGTCAGTCAAAGCAGCAGCAAGCAGTAAGAGAGTATATCTGAATTCTCATCGTAAGGTCTGGGCTAAGTTCTTCTCAGAGGCCTCACTGAAAATGAAGCATGTCTCCCAATTCTCTCATCTCCCACTCAAAAATTCATAAAAGAACACTATCATTTTTCCTCTGGACTACCTAAATAGTCCTGGTCTCTTCTAATTCATTGTCCACATTCTAATTTATTATTTACTAAATAAAAGATTTAATAATCTTTTAATTACACTAATCAAGTCACTTCACTTTCTTATTTAAATTCCTTCAATGGCTTCCCATTTCTTTTAAGATAAAAGCAAAATCCTTACATGTCTAGAATGTTCTGAGTTATGGCAAAATCTGATCCCTTGAGACAAGATACAGATTCAAGAAATAATCTAGAGGTGAAATTGACAGGATTTGACAAATTGTATATGGGGAAACGAGGGGAAAGGAAGTATCTCAATCACACCTAGATTTCTGACTTGAACGACTGTGTGATTAGAGGTCTGTTTACTGATACCAGGGAGGCTGAGAGTCAAAGCTGAGAAAGAACAGTAGTTGAATTATGCACTTAGTACCTGACCTTTGTAACACAATTGCTGTTATTATTCATTTCTTAAATGTCTCTTTATACAACCAAAATTACCCAGCAACAAAAGTGAACCAACTGCTGATACACATAATACTGATACATCACGAAAGCATTATACTAAATCATGTATTCTCATTTAGGGCAATATCGCCCCCAAGGGGGCCAAAGTTTGTTCTTGAGGAGTGAAAAATCTTACTTTTTATGTGTAAAATACAGATATACCTACAATACATAAACAGATATACACTATATCTGTGGTATTAAAATTTCATAATGGGAGAAACACAATCAGGTGAAATATGTCTGAAAAGGCTCCTTGGAGGGTAATAATAAAAAATGTTGAGAAACACTATACTAAATAAAAGATGCCATCTGTCACATGATGTAGTGTATACAGAAGTCGGATTATAATGATGTACACCTGAAATCTACATACTGTTATAAACCAATGTTACCTCAATAAAAAAAATTTTTAATAAAATATGCCAGCCACAAAAGACTACATATTGTATGATTTCTTTTTTCTAGAAAATAAAAACTAATGTGACAGAAAGAAGATCAGTGTATCCCAGGGCCCAGACTGTAGGGGATGTGATTGACCTCAAAGTGGCCTGGGGGATCTTACGAGGTGATGGAATGTTTTATATGGTGTTGGTTACAATTGTAGTTATTTATCAAAGCTTATCAAATAGTACACTTAAAATTGGTGAATTTTCTTTCATACAACCTCAATAAAACTAATTTAAAAAACATAATAATAATCTGACCCCAGAGAGCCTTTGCTTTTGTGGGCAGGGGACAGAATTACCATGTGACCCACTTAAAAGGTTGCCTCGTGTAACACTGTTCTATGTGATCTGTAGTCTCTGTATTTGCCTTTTATTTGTCCCTGTAGAAAAGTAGTTCCATCAAGTAGACATGAAATTATATTGTGTTCATATCTGAATCAAGGGTCAAGGTGCCACCATAAGTTCTGCTCAACATTTCCTTCAGCTATTGACCTAGAAGGACCAACTACTGAGAGAAGAAGAAAGTAAAACCAATCACATATCATCTGTCTCAAGTCCTCCTTCTTTCTTATAAACTGCCAGGAGCTCTCTCTTTCAGATGTAAGAAGCCCATGTTAAATCTCTGCTATGTGCCAACTGCTACACAAGATGCTTGCCTGTACATGGTCTCATTAACCCTCATAGCAGTCCTGGGTCTTGTGTATGTAATACTATACTGAATTTCAGATGAAGAAACTGAGCCCTAGACAGAATAAGTCATTTAGGCAAGGTCTCTGAAGTCACACACACACACACACACGCACACACAAACAAAAAACTCCTTATTGTGTATCATGAGAAGCAAGTTGTGCATCACCTGAGCCCAAGTTTCTAAATCTTAACATAAGAAGAATGGGAGGCCATGAATAAATTTGGTCCTGCTCACATGGCTGTATGCCAATATATCTTGAAAGCTGCCCTTCCTCTTTCTGGATGTCTCACTTTCCTATTCCCTTTCCTTGGTTTACAGCAGATGCTATAAGTTAGCTCATTCAACATCCATTCTAACCCTTTCTGGCCTGCCTTTCTGTACAGACTTTTTGCAGTCGTAGTGCTTGTATGTGACCTAGCTTCTGCTAGTCTGTTGCACTACTGCAAAACTTGGAGGCAAAAGTGAGTCAGATGAGGAATGTCAATGTGTAGAGAGATTAGATCATTTGGCAAGACAATAGTGGAAATGCCTGGTTGCTCTGGGACAGCGCTGGCACTGGTACCCAGTACTATATACATCATGGATTTCAGGATGCAATAGTTAGAGTCAATGATGTTTCTGCTATTAACCCCTTGGTGGTGGTGGATATTTTTCCCTGACTACATGGATAGTGCCTTTGTAGCAACCAAACCTGGTTACTAGACATTCCAGGTATTCTGTAGGCTATTACCTTTTAATAAACACTTTCTGCTTAAACTAGGCAAAGTGGGTTCTTTTGTCTGCAATTAACAACCCAGATATACCTGGTTAATTTCTATTTCTCCTTCAAGAATCAACTGAGGCATCGTTTCCTCCAGCAAGCCTTTCCTAAGCTCCACTCTCAGTTCAAGTCTGTGCCATTCCTCTTTTGCCCCATGGAATGCACCATGCTTACCTCTATTAGGGCACTTATCACACAGATCATAATTCTCAGTTAGACTTCTTCCTTCCAAACAAGACTGACCAGGGAAGAATCACATTTTCCTTTGTATCCAAAGAACCTAATGAAGTTTTAAAAATTAATTTAAATATTATTATTGAAAACTAACCTACATATAGTAGAGTGCTCAGCTGTAAGTATACAGCTCAATGAATTTTAAAAGAGTATATTTACTCACCAGAGGTACTCACTATCCTTACAACCAACACCACAAACGAGGTTGTCTACTTTGAATGTTATATAAATTCAGTGTCCTGTTTTGTGTGTATCCAGCTTTGTTCACTCAACATTATGCTCTGAGATTCGTTCATGTGTATAGTTTTAGTTAGTTCATTCTTGTTGTGGCATATTATATAGTTGTATAAATATATCACAATTTATTTATTCCGTGGTTGATGGACCATAATATTATTTCCACTTATAAGGCTATTACAAATAATGCTACTCTGAACATTCTTATAAATATCTTTTGTAAAAATAAGTATATATTTCTGTTGGGAATTTACCGAAGTCTGAAACTAATGGATCATAGGGTGTGTGTGTGTGTAGTTATAGTAAAAATCACAAATAGTTTCCAATATAAATGTCTACTAACAGTTGATGAGAGTTTCAGTTGCTCCACAACCACAAGAATACTGAGAATTTTCTGCCTTGTTCCTTTTTGTCATTGTAGTAGATCATTGTAGTAGTAGTTGTATCAAATTGTGTTTTTAGTATGCATTTCCCTAATGACTAATAAAGGTGAGCACATTCTTATATATTTATTGGATATTTGGATACCCTATTTCGTGGAGTGTCTGTTGAAATCTTCTGCCCCATTTCTATTTCGTTGTCTGCCTTTTTCTTATTGATTTGTAGTAATCCTTTAGGTAGCAGATATTACTCCTTTGTTGGATATATGTTGCAAATTTCTTCCACTTTCCTTTTCATTCCTTAATTGATACCATTTGTTGAACAAAACTTCTAATTTTCAGTATTACCAATTTATCAAATTTTCCTTCGAAGTCAGCATTTCATATCCTGTTAAGAAATCTTTGCCTATCCAAAGACAATAAAGATAGTATGCTGTGTTTTCTTCTGTTTAAATTTTTTTACATTTTTCATTTTTAGATGTACAATCCATATAGAATTGATTCTTTAATATAATGTATGGTAGGAGGCCATGATTAATTTTTCCCATATGAATAGCTAATTGACCCAGAATCATTCATTGGAAAGACCATCTTTACCCTCACTAAACTGCAGTGTCAGCTTTGTCATAAATCAGGTGACCACATACGAGTCAATTTAGTCCATTTTTAGGACTCCAGTATGTTATGCTGGTTTATTGATCAACACATGTGCAAATACCACACTGTTTAAATCACCATTGCAATATAATGAGTTTTCTTATCTGGTAGTGTAACTTTTTCAGCTTTCTTTTCCTTAAGATCACCAGAGCCACACTTGACCTTCTGCATTTCTAAATAAGTTCTGGAATCTACTTATAAAAACTTGTGGGATTTTTAATGGATTTGCATTGAAATTACAGATATTGATAGCTTTAGATAGATATTGATAGATTTTTAATATTCAGTCTTCTTATCCTTGAACATAACATATCCCTCCATTTTCTTGGGGCTTCTTTAATTTGTCTCAATAATGTGCTGTGGCTTTCTATATAGAAGTCTTTTACATGCTTTCCTATATTGATTGAGATAATCATATGATGTTTCTCCCTTTTTGGGGGTAGTGTAGTGAATTACAATGATTGATTTTTACATGTTTTACACTTGCATAGCTGGAATAAAACCCATTTTGTTGTGATATATAAACCTTGTTAGCGTATCATATTATTTCAGGTGCTAGCATTTTGTATAGGATTTTGCTTCTCTTGTGAAAAAGACTGGTCTATAATTTTCCTCTCAATGTGTTTGTCAGGTTTGATAACAAGGTTTTGCTGGTCTCATTAAATGAGCTTAGAAACGTTCTCTCATTTACCGTTCTCTGAAGGAGTTTGTGTACAGTTGATGTAATTCCTTCCAGTGTTCTATATATTCAACTGAGATTATATTTAATTTTATCATTCAAATCTTTTATATACACACTGTCTTGTGGGGGTTTTCTGTCTCCTGTCTGGGCAGCTATTGAGAGTAGTTTGTTATGATCTTCCACGCTTGCTATAGATTGTGTAGTAGCCTTTTCATTCTGTCAACTTTTGTTTTATATGTTTCTACACTATGCTATTGGTTCATAAAAATCTAGAATAGTGATATATTCATTATAAAATGTCCTTTTTTTCTAATAATAATTCTTCCTTAAGATCTACTTTTTCTGATACACTGAGCCTTCTTTTGTTTAGTGTTTGCACTTTACATCTTTTTCCATCCTTTTACTTGCAACCCTTATGATTCTACCATTTAAAATATGTCTTTAAAATGTGTCATATAGTTGGGTCCTGTTTATTTAATTCAATCTAACAAGCTTTGTCTTTCAATTGGACTGTTTACTCCATTTACATTCAATGTAATCTCTGATTGAAGTTGTATTTAGCATATCATCCTAATTTTATTTTGTATTTGAATTAATTATCCATGTTATGTCTCTCTCTTTCTCTGCCTTCCTTTGGGTTATTCAAATATATTTTTATTTCATTTCCCTTTCTATTAATTTCTTAGTTATGAATTCTTCTCTTTGTTTTATTGGTAATCCTAGAGATTATAGCATGCATCCTTCATCTATTATAGCCTAATACAAATTATTACTCTTGCCACTTCTCTCATACAAATTTGGAACATTTTAATTCCATGTACCCTCTCCTTCCTTCAGTTTTATTGTTTTCATGTATTTTAAATCTACATATATTTTAAAACCCACACAATATTATTATTATTATTGTATTTTACAGTTAATAATCAACAGACATTTATATTTATCCACTTAGATTCCTTATCCATTGCTCTTTTTTAAAAAAACACTTTATTAAAGTATGATTGACACACAAAAAACAGTATACACTTACATATACAGCTTGATGAATTTGGAGGTAAGTATACACCTGTGAAACAATCACCACAATCTATGCCATAAACATGTCCATCACCTCCAAAAATTTCCTCCCACCGTCTTTAATTATTATTATTTTTTTGTGTGTGGTAAGGAAACTTAACATAAGATCTATCCCCTTAGCAAATTTTAAAGGATACAATACACTTGTTAACTACAACCTCTATGCTGTACAGTAGATCTCTAGGATTTATTCATCCAGTATAACAGAAATTTTATACCCCTTGATTGATACCTCTCTGTTTTCTCCTCCCCCCAGCCCCTGGCATACACCATTCTACTCTCTGCTTCTATGAGTTTAACTATTTTAGGTTCCTTATATAAGTAGCATCATGTAATATTTGTCCTTCTGTGTCTGGCTTATTTCACTTAGCCTAATGTTCTCCAGGTTCATTCATGTTATCACAAAGAGCAAAATGTTCCTCTTTCTTAGGCTGAATAATATTCCATTGTTTATATACACCACATTTTCTTTACACATTCATCCACTGATAGACATTTAGCTTGCTTCCATGTCTGTTGTGAATAATGCTGCAATGAACATGCGATTGCAAATAACTCTTTGATACCCTGATTTCATTCCTTTGGATATATATCCAGAAGTGGAATTGCTGGATCATATGGTAGTTCTATTTTTAATTTTTTAAGGAACCTCCATACTGTTCTCCCTAGTGGCTGCACTAATTTACATTCCCACTAAGAGCGTACAAGCGTTCTCTTTTCTCCATATCCTTGCTAACACTTATTATCCTTTGGGTTGTTCTAATAATAGCTATTCTAGCAGGTGTGAGGCCATATCTCATTATGGTTTTGATTTGCATTTCCCTGATGATGGATGATATTGAGCACCTTTTCATGTACATTTTGGCCGTTTGTATGTCTTCTCTTTGTAGGAAATGTCTATTCAGTTCTTTTGCCCATTTTTAATTAGGTTATTTGGGGTTTTTTTCCTATTGCGTTGTAGGGGTTCCTTATATATTTTGGATATTAACCCTGTATCACATAAATGATTTGCAAATATTTTCTCCCATTCCATGGGTTACCTTTTCATTTTGTTGATGGTTTCTTTTGCTGTGCAGAAGATTTTAGTTTAATATAATCCCACTTGCCTATTTTTGCTTTTGTTGCCTATGCTTTTGATGTCACATTCAAGAAATCATTTCCAAGGCCACTGCCAAGAGGCTTTTCCTTGGTTTTTTCTAGGAGTTTTACAGTTTCAGGTCTTACAATTAAGTCTTTAGTTCATTTCAAGTAAACTTTCTTGTGAAGTGTCAGATAAGGCTCCAATTTCATTCTTTTGCATGTAGTTATCCAGTTTTCCCAACACCATTTATTAAAGAGACTATCCTTTCCCCATTGTGTATTCTTGGCACCCTTGTCAAAGGTCAGTTGACTACGTATGCATGAGTTTATTTCTAGGCTCACTATTCTGTTCCATTCGCCTATATGTGTGTTTATTTGCCAGTACCATAGTATTTGGATTACTTAGCAATATATTTTCTATTATAGCTAGGTATAGTAGCTTTGTAATATATTTTGAAATCAGAAAATGTGATGCCTCCCGCTTTGTTCTTCTTGCTCAAAATTGCTTTGACTATTTGGAGTCTTCTGTGGTTCCATATAAATTTTAGGATGTTTTTCTATTTCTGTAAAAAAAATGCCATTGAGATTTTGATAGGGATTGTATCGAGTCTGTAAATCACTTTGGGTAGTATGAATATTTTAACAATATTAATTTTTTCAATCCATGAACACAGGATATTTCCATTTATTCGTGTCTGCTTTGATTTCTTTCATCAGTTTTTATAGTTTTCATTGTACAAGTCTTTCACCTCCTTGGATAAGTTTACTTCTAAAATTGTATCCTTTTCGAAGCTATTGTAAATGATATTTTTCCTTAATTTCTTTTTTAGATGGTTCATTATTAGTTTATAGAAATGCGAGTGATTTTTGTATGTTGATTTTGTATCCTGCAACCTTCCTGAATTTGTTGATTAGTTCTAACAGGTTTTTTTTTGTAGAATCTTTAAGATTTTCTACATATAAGATCATGTCATATGCAAACAGAGATAATTTTACTTTTTCCTTTCCAATTTGGATGACTTTTATTTTTTCCTAATTGCTCTGGCTAGAACTTCCAGTACCATGTTGAATAGAAACAGCAACAGTAGGCATCCTTGCATTGTTCCAGATCTTATAGGAAAAGATTTCAGTTGTTCACCGTTGACTCTGATGGTAGCTGTGGGTTTTTCATACAGGGCATTTCTTGTGTTGAGGCAGGTTCCTTCTATACATAATTTGTTGAGAGTTTTTATTATGAAAGGGTATTGAATTGTCAAATGGCACTTTCTCTCCATCTATTGTGATGATCGTGTGATTTCTATCCTTCATTCTGCTAATCAGGTGTATCACATTGATTGATTTATGTATGTTGAATCATGCTTGCATCCAGGAATAAATCCAACTTGGTCATGGTGTTTGATTCTTTTAATGTGTCATTGAATTTGGTTTGTTAATATTTTGTGAGGATTTTACGTTCATGTTCATCAGGGATATTGGCCTGTAATTTACTTTCTTTGTAGTGTCTTTGTGTGGCTTTGGTATCAGGGTGATGCAGCATCATAAAATGAGTTTGAAAGTATCCCCTCTTCTATTTTTTCAAAGAGCTTAAGAAGGATTGGTATTAATTCATCTTTAAATGTTAGATAGAATTCATCTGTGAAGCCATCTGGTCCTGGGCTTTTTTTTCTTGGGAGCTTTTTGATTACTGAGTCAATCTTATTTGTTACTGGTCTGTTTAGGCTTTCTATTTCTTCTTGATGCAGAGTTGGTAGGTTGGAGGTTTCTAAGAGTTTATTCATTTCTTCTATGTTATCCAATTTGTTGACGTATAATTGTTCATAATAGTGACTTATAATCCTTTTTATTTCTGAGGCGTATGTTCTAATGTCTCCTCTTTAATTTCCTATTTTATTTATTTGAATGTTCTTTTTTTTCTTAGTCTAGCTAAGGGTTTGTCGAGTTTGTTTATCTTTTCAAAAACAAACTCTTAGTTTCCTCAATTTTTTCTAGTATTTTTCTTTTCTCAATTTCATTTATTTCTGCTCTGATGTTTATTACTTCCTTTATTCTGCTAACTTTGGACTTAGTTTTTTCTTCTTTATCTAGTTCCTTGAGATATAAAGTTACATTGTTTTTCTTTATCTAGTTTCTTGGGATATAAAGTTACATTGTTTTTCTTTATCTAGTTTCTTGAGATATAAAGTTAGATTGTTTATTTGAGATCTTTCCTATTTTTTAATGCAGGCATTTATGACTATAAACTTCCCTCATAGTACTGCTTTTGCTGCATCCCATAAGTTTTTTTTTTTTAAATCTATTTATTTATTTTTTTCCCCCAAAGCCCCAGTAGATAGTTGTATGTCATAGTTGCACATCCTTCTGGTTGCTGTGTGTGGGACGCGGCCTCAGCATGGCAGGACAAGCTGTGCGTCGGTGCACGCCTGGGATCCAAACCCGGGCCGCCAATAGCGGAGCGCGCGCACTTAACCGCTAAGCCACGGGGCCGGCCCTGCATCCCACAAGTTTTTGTATGTTGTGTTTTAATTTGTCTTGAGATATTTTCTTATTTCCTTTTGATTTCTTCTTTGAACTAACGGTTGTTCAAGAATGTGTTGTTTATTTTCTATGCATTTGTGAATTTTTCAATTTTTCTTTTTTTATTGATTTCTAGTTTTATTTCATTGTATTTGGACAAGATACTTGGAATCATTTTAATCTTCTTAAATTTGTTAAAGCTTGTTTTGTGACATAGCATATGATCTGTCCTGGAAAGTATTCTATATGCACTTGAGAAGAATGCATATTCTGCTGCTATTGAGTGGAATGTTCTTTATATGTCTGTTAGGTTTGTGTGGTCTATAAGTGTTGTTCAGGTCTGCTATTTCCTTATTGATCTTCTGTCTGGATCATCTATCCATTATTGAAAGTGGGGTATTGAAGTCTCCTACTATTATTGTGTTGCTATCTATTTCTCCCTTCAGATATGTCAATATTTGCTTGATATATTTAGGTGTTCTAATGTTGGGTGCGTATATATTTATAATTGTTATATCTTCTTGTTGAATTGTCTCTTTATCATTACGTAATGATGTTCTCTGTATCCTGTCATAGTTTTTGACTTAAAGTCTATTTTGTTGCTGATATAAGTATAGCTTTGGCAAGGAAGCCCTTCATCAATCAGCTAAGCCAGAGATTCTGGCTAGCGAGTGCCACAGGTGGGCTGGCTGGCAGAATCCATGGTTGGGAGAGCTGGCTGACAAGGTCCATGAGCAGTTGGGCCTGGTGCAGGGGTCCATGTGCAAGTGGGCCTGTTGCCCAGGTCAGCAGTCGTGCCTACTACTAGGGCCGTGAGCTAGCTGTTGAGATCTGCATGCTGGTTATTGACAGCCTCCATCCTTTTTCTTTGCTCCTAACTGCCTCCAGTTGAACTAACCAGGCAGATTCCCTCAGTGTTCTGGGTGAGATGTAACAGAGCAGATCTCTCAGGTCCCGAAAGGCTATGGAAGTCAAACTCTCACTTTGCTTTCTTTCTAAAATGTGAAGATTCTGTGGCCAAGGGGATCTCTCTCAGCACTGTGCTGAGCTGGCCCATAGAAAGGGTGCTGTGGGTAAAGTGAAACTGTTCTTTACCCTTTTCAATGAGGCTTTCCTTGTTTATGTGCTCCACCAGGTTGCTGTAACTTCTCACCTGGAATCCAGACCTCTCATGAAGGTGTCTTCATCCATGGATGGTTGTTAAATTGGTGTTTCTGTGGGGACGTGAGAGCTGGAACCTCCATTCGGCCATCTTGCTGATGTCTCTCAGTTATGCATTGGTCTTTACTTCTTCCTGCATTTCTGTGTTTTCATCTGGGATAACTTTCCCTCTACTGAACAACTCCATTTAAAATTTCTTTTAGTACAAGTTTCTTAGGGATGAATTCTCTCAGCCTTTTTGTGTGTGTGTTTCTGAATATGTTTCATTTCACCTTCGTTTTTAAGTATATATATTTGTAAGGCACGAAAGTCTATGTTGGCATTTATTTTCTTTCTGCACTTTAAAGATGTTATAATATTGTCTTCTGGCTTTCACCATTGAGACTTCAGTTTTACTTCAATATCACCATTGTTTCTTTCAAGGTTGTGTGTCTTTTTTTCTTTAGCTTTTTAAAGAAAATTTGGTTTTCTTGTGGGGAGGGCAGTTCTTCTGTTTCCCTTGCTTGGTGGTTCTCATTGTTTCTTAAATCTATGGGCTGTGTCTTTAGTCACTTTTGAGAAATTCTCAGCATTACCCTTGCAAATATTGATTTATCCAATCCTTCTCTCTTCTTAGACTTCAATTTTATGATTATTAGGCATTTTCACTATTTCCCACTTGTCTCTACTTTTGTCTGAATTCTATATATATTTTTTCCTCTCTGCTTCCATGTAGATATTTTCTAACATTCTTGTTCAGTACTCCTATGTTTGGCTGTCTCAATTCTGCTGTTAAACCAACTAATGAGTTCATAATATCAGATAATGAATATATCTAGTTCTCAAATATGTAATTAGTTATTTTCATAAATTCTAACCTGTTTATGGAATTTTATCATATGTTTTACTTTATTCATCTTGTCTTCTAATTTTTAAAATATTTTAATCATAGTTATTTTTAAATCCTCGTCAGGAGCATTTGTGGGTGTATTTCTATTCTTTGAATTTTCACGTGGTTTTCTATTATGTGGTCTTACGCTTTGGCATACCTAGTAATTTACTATTAAGTTCTGGATATTGTAACCACCCTAAAAGAGTAGTGGTTCTAAATGATATTCCTTTCCTCCAGAAAAGAGTCACCTTTTCCTCCACTATACTTGAATTTGAGTCAAGTCTTGTTCACAGTCCTAGTAAGGCTTAGTCTACCTCTGAATCCCCTTTGCCCTTCTGTATTTTCAACTATAGCCTATAGTGTTATCCTTGACTCATTCTTCCAATGGATCTGGCTAGACTTCAAATCTTTGTCTTACAAAATTGCTGGCATCTCTGCTATGTTTTTTAGAAGTTTTCCAGCTTAGGATTTTAGTCTCCTACCCTAAGAAGCCCCAGAATTCATCAAAATGTCCCCACACATTGGTGAAAAGCTTGAATTCTCAGGCCTGAATTGGAAAATGCCGCTGTGGTAAAAAGAAGTTGCTTAACTCAGCTCACTTATTTGAGCTTCTCTCCCCTCTGGAGTCTTGGCCTCTTCACTCATTGCCTCATCTAAGCTCTACTGTCTTCAAGCAGATAAACTTCTGTATTTTATTTTATTTGGCTTTTTTGATTGTTCAGGTTAGAGCTCTTAACTGCTGATAGCCATTCCAGCCCATGAAGATGCAGAAGCTAATGCAATTTTTAATGATTTAGTAGGACAATAAATATAGTCTTCAAATTAACTGCATTCAACAAGAGAAAGGCTCCTCCTGAACATGCAAACATTAGCTCTCTAAATTTTATAGAATTTCTGTTATGAAATGAATGAGTTACAGTAAAGTGCTTTGTAAATTTTGCAGTGCGTTATCTACTGCCTGTTTACAATAGCCACAATCCGTAATACTCTTACTCTCACTTTCTGAGCTTTAGTCACATTAGCCTTGTTTCAGGTCCTGCAATGTCCCAAGCTCCTTTTTGCCCTAGCATCACCACCTCTTCTCTCCCCTTTCCATCATCTAGCCATGTACAAATTCTTCAGATCTCAGTTCTATTGTCAGTTCCTCAGGGAAGCTTTCCCTGCTCCAGACTAGAGCAGATCTGCCTCAGCTTCTCTTTCAGAATTCTCTCTACAAGTGTGATTAAATAATTACTTAGGTAAATGGGTGCTGGTTGCTGATGTCTCTCCTCCTCCTCCCCAGATTATAAGCTTCATGAGGACAAGGACTGTGGGTTTTTTTGTTTTTTGTCTACTCTTGTATCTGTAACAGTGGTCAACACATAGAATGTGGTCCCTAAATATTGTGTGCAGGAATAACTAAACAGTAGGAATGCAAACTAATACAACCACTAAGGAAAACAGTACAGAGATTTCTCAAAAGATTAAAAATAGTAATACCATATAATCTAGCTGTTTACTTCTGGGTATTTATCCAAAGAACATGAAAACACTAATTCAAAAAGATATATATGCCCCTATGTTCATTGCAGCATTATTCACTATGGCTAAGACTCAGAAGCAACCTAAGTGCCCACCAATGGATGAATGGATAAAGAAGATATGGTATATACTACTCAGCCATAAAAAGATGAAATCATGCCATTTGCGACAACATGGATGGACCGTGAGGGTGTTATGCTAAGTGAAATAAGTCAGATGGAGAAAGCCAAATATTGTATGATTTCACTCATATGTGGAAGATAAAAAACAAACAAACAAACAAATAGATACAGAGAAAAAATTGGTGGTTACCAGAGTGGAAGAGGGGTAGGGAGAGGGCAAAAAGGGTAAAGGGGAATATTTGTAGGGTGTTAGATGGCAGCTAGACTTTTGGTGGTGAACACGATGCAGCCTATACAGAAGCCAAAATGTAATGATATACACCTGAAGTTTACATAACGTTATAAACCAATATGACTTCAGTAAAATAAAAAAATTAAAAGGAAAAAAATGGCTATAATATGTGGCTAAGAGCACAGTGTGTTACTTCAATTTTTACTTCTGTCACTGTTTGCAGTGTTACCCTGGGCAAGTTCCTAAAGGTCTCTGAAGCTTATTTTCCTCACCTAAAATATGGATAATCCCTACCTACGTCAATGTTATGTACTGAATTGTGTGTCACCCTCCAAATTCATATTTTGAAGCCCCAACCCTCAATTCGACTGTATTTGGAGATAAACCGTGTTTTTGAGATAATTCACGTTAAATGAGGCTATAAGGATGGGCCCCTAATCTGATTAAACTTATATGTCCTTATATGAAGAGGAAGGGACAACAGAGTTTGCTTGTGCTCGCTCTCCCTTTCTCTCCACATGCGCACACAAGAAAAGCCATGTGAACACATAGTGGGAAGGCAGCTGTCTGCAAGCTGGAAAGAGGTCCCTCATCAGAAACCAAATTTTATGTCACTTTGATCATGGATGTCTAGCTTCCAGAACTGTGAGAAAATAAATCCCTGTTGTTTAAGCCATTGTGATATTTTGTTATGACAGCCTGAACACACTAATACAGCCATGTAGTTATTATGAGACAAATACAATAATTTATGCAAAGAGTTAAAACAATAATAACGTAATAATTAATATTAATTAATTTATGAGATAAGAAATAAACCCAAAGTATGTGGTGGAAAAATCTTCCAGGAATATCCTAGTCATCCTCTTTCACCTACAAAAATCCTGCAGACTTCCTTTGCTTCTCTGAGAAGAGTAGAAAATTGATTTGACAATAGCTAAAACTGTAACAGTCAGGAGTGCTAATCATAGCAATAGCTTTCTGTGGCTTCATTCACCAATGTCCCTAGTCCACATGCTGGGACCAGTGTCACGTGTTATAGTGACATCACAGTTATTCCCAGGACCTGGGGCTTCTTCCTGTCCCCAAGCCTAGGACCCATGCTGTTTACAACGACAGGTTTCCTTGCCAGGCTGTATGCATGAGAATAAAAGCAGCGATAGCTACAGCTGCAAACAATTCAACTAGCCAAGCACGTGGAGTTGACCCCATGTCTTCCCAGCCTGGCCCAGACTCATCCACATACTCTATGTTACTGGTTCTTTACTTGCCATCTGACATCTAGTTTTGATTCTCTGCCTGACCTGACACACTTTGGCTCATTCCCCACAAATCCCCTGCCTCAGATTCAGCTCTCCTGACCTCATGATGGAGTGTTTCCCAGTTAACCCCATCTGCCAATACTTTCCCTCAACTTGATTTGAAGCCTGATTTTCCCTTCTAGATAGTGCCCTCTTCACTTCTTGGCTCCCCTCTCCCTTCTGGCCCATTTCCAGTGACTGCAGCTTCACCTCAGGATTTGGAACAACCGTCTCCCAATGAAGAAAGTTTATCCACATCTCAGGAGATTCTGCATGAACATTTGCTGCTCAAACCCTGTCCTTGTGACCCACCTGGTTCTCATAATATGTTTTATTCTGCTCCTTTGTGACAATTCTACTACCGGAGTCCTTTGATATACTTTCACCTGTACATGGTCTGTCATCATCTTCACAACCTATCGGTTGCCCCTGTGTTGTAATGTTGAGGGTCAAGTTCCCTGACCCTGCCTCCTATGAACACCTGCCCTGAGACTGGGTCCTGAGAGGTTTTCCAGATGCTGCCTCACGTCTGAACCCAGCATGTTGCTGGCTTCTAGATTCCTTGTCATTGTGCTCTGTTCACACTTAATCAGGATATTGTGCAAGACTCCCAGATGGTCTGCCTTAGATTGCAGCTTCTCCATTCTGCCTTATCCTTCTGCTTAGCTGTGCCATGCACTCTCTCAATCTGCCTGTAGGGGGCGCACTCTTACCTCACTCCCAAGGAGCCCAACTCCAACTCTGGCCTAGGTAACACAATGAGAAAAGAGAGGAGAGATTAAAATGTTCTTTCTTCCTAGAGTGTGTTCCTTTTTTTTTTTTTTTTTTTTTAACTCTCTTCCTCTTTGTGTCTTTCTGCATGGCACTTTCTCTTTATTGTTCTCTTGAAGACTGCTCCATTCCGTATGATGGGCCCCCTCCTTGAAAATGGCTCACCAGCTTTTGAAAGCTAAACAAGGACTAGAATGGGGCCTAGAGGAAGAAGATAAAACAGGGATTGGGGCCCAATTTCTTCCCAGAGGGAAGAGATAAAAAGGAATGTATGTGTGCAAGAAGTATTCCTCTGCATATGGAATAGGACTCTAGTGATTGATAGGAATTTTTAATTAGTTGGCATGAAAATATTATTTCTCCTATCCTTCATTCTTTCTCAGAGATACAATCATTCTCCCATATACATGACTTGCTTGTAGCCATGACTGTGCATTTCCCGTACCACACTGGCAGAGTCACTTCCCCACCTGTGTAGGTATAGGGGCATTGCTATGTGTTCACAACATCATGAGAAGAGATGGGCACCTGGGATGAATAGCATTATTTTATCAATATTACATTAAAAATTGTATTCTCCAAATTAAAGTTTAAGCATTGAAATCTGCAGACAATTCTCATTTGCGTTATGGGCAATGTCATATTTTTCTTACTGGTCGAATTTCTTTATACAGTGGTTTATTTCACTGACTATTAATAGCAACATCAATTCAACCAAAGTAAACGAATTTGTTTGAACCTAGACTGTTAAATATTTCCTAATCTATTACTTTGTGTGTTAGAGTTGGACACCCACAAAAAATGGAGGCTGTCTCAAATTTTTGCACAGAATGGAAAGTTCAAAGCTTAAAAATCTTAGAAGGAAATGTCTTCATTGCAAAAAAAGTAAGCACACACCAAAATAATAAATGCTGCTCGGAAACGCTTCCAATGCCTCACTGCAGAATAATAGCTTGCCAATGAAAGCAGTCCCTAATGCTAGGAAAACCAAGAGGATGTCTGAGAGAAGCAGTGAACTGGGTGACAGATGGTCCTGAGAGACAAACGCCACAGGCAGGATCTGGGGAGCTGGAAAAACTGAGCCAGCACCCATAGTCACAGTGCTCAAGGACGAGCTCAGCTGAGGACTCTGAAGTGTGACATAGATAGAACTTGCCAAGTGAGGTTAAATAAACACCTGCAGATTATATATAGTCTCTTATTAAATGAGAAGCTCTGTTTCTTTCCCTGGATGTCAAGTTTAGATGATATGCATTTGGATTTTTTAATATTCGGGCTCAGGTTTTGAAATTTGCCCTGAGCTTTGGGTGACAGACACCTTGAAGAGGAAAATAACTGAAACTTAGAAGCCACCCAGGATCAAATGTTCGAGAGACTCTAGTTATTATTATTTAAAGACTCCGCCTCACACCCAATTTTTGTAGAAAAAAATAATGTGCACACTATCCCAATATTTGGTACATGGTAGGTGGCTAGTATGTCTGTAGTGACGGAATGAATTCGTGAAAGAAAAAGAGAGAGATCAAGAAGATGGGGGAGAGAAAGACAGAGACAGGAGAGGAAAAAAGAAAGGAATAGGGAGAAGGGGGAGGAGGAGAAGAAGAGGGAAGAAGAGGAAGGCAGGCTCTGAGGGTCCCGGCCAGCCACACTGTCGTCACCTGTGGGCCTTGAGCTGACGAATACTTTCCTGGCTTCAAAATATTTATACCTGGAGATGATACAAATGTCTTTATTTATCCAGTTGATTGTCTAATATAATACGAACTATTTGCCAAAGAGCGCAGCTGATCTCTGTAAGACCTGAAAGAAGGTCCAAGGGATGTAGTTTCTGCTTCTATGGACGTGATCCATCACTATTACAAGGAGCTAGGGAATTTTTTAAAAACAGCATCTACAACATTTATTTGCTGATGCTATTTAGGTCTGTCAACCATATATCTTCATTGTGTTTCCTCTTTCCAAAATATTCCATTCTATTTGAATCCATCTTGCACATCCCTGAGATCTAAATTCAGATTCCATTTCCTTCAGGAGCCTTCCCTGATCCTCTTAGATATTCTCAGCTGCTTTCTCAAAACTCTTTACTTAAGCATCTCATTCCTCCCTTTGTTGCTTCATTAATTCCCATTTTAATTCTTTATTTTAGTTATTTGTGTACCTTTTTTTAACATTGAATTTCTTTCAGAACTAACATGATTGCTTTTTTTATAGTAGGCATGAGTTGTTAACTGCATGGGTGAAATAATGGTGAAAAACTACCTTGACCTTATTAATCATATATTTGATAGGGCCCCATTTGGATCTAGTCCAGTAACTGATGTCCGAACCTCAGAAATAAACTGTAGACCCAGAGCAAACTCTCCTAAGAGAGCAGGGCCGCCTCCCTGGCTTTCCGTGAACCACCTTGCTTTGGACAGGGATCTCTTCTTTATCTCTCTGTTTGACCCCAGAAGCTCAACAAGAAGCCTGGCCTCAAACTCCGATTTCCCTCTGCCCTCTCTTATGCTCCTACTTAAAACCCTTCTTTGGTTCCTTTTAGTGAAAAGAATGACGTCTGCACCTACCATGTCGTATAAGCCCTTTGCAATCTGAACCCAGCTTATATTTCAAGGCAAACCTCTTGTCATGACCTCTCTTTCCTCACCCTCAGCCTATGCCCCAGACCTACAGACCTTCTTGCCATTCCTGGAATGTTCTTTTTCATATCTCCATGTTATTTCTTCTCTCTGTAGACCCCAAATAGACAGCCAGACACTCAGACTGAAGTCCAAGTTGTATCATAAATGATTTTATTTCTCTTCTTAAAAACTTCCCCTGGCTTCTCATTGTCTTTCGGAGATGTATATACTTAGCAGAACATACTGGATCAATCCCACCGGCCTTTGTAGTTCTATATCTAGCCCCTCTACCACTGGGGCACCAGGATTCTCCGTCCTGCCTGAACAATTTCTTCATTGTTCTGCTCTGACTGCAACCCACCCACAGGACAGCCCCTCATCTTTGCCTGAGGCTTGGCCAGGGGCTATTTCCTTGTGTCTTGCCAGTTCTCTTCCCAGCGCTTTGCCCACAACCTTGCTTGGGCCTCAGTGGTCATTGCTCATGGCCCAAGGACTCCCTTGATGTCAGAAGTGAGACATGGAAGTAGCTTCTGTGGCTGCTTTATAAAGAATCCACGATAGAGCCAACCTCAGAGATCAGTCAACAAAGTGAGAGTTCTAAAAAATGTGTAGCATCCTACAAAATGGCTGGCTAAGCAATCCACACCCTCAAGAGTGCATAGACCCAGGACCTCCCTCTTTCTAAACAGAAGAGCAGCTATAATCTACTTTGGAATTTCTCACTTCATTTAATAATCAAATCATGTCATTTTAATAGTAGGTAGTAGTAGGTAGTAAAGATTCTGAGGTGAATAAAACACACCCCTGCCTTTAAATGTCCTTCTGTCTGGTAGGGGAGATAGAGGTACATAAATTATTCGCAATAACACCTACAGGTATGTAAAACATGCCATGAGAATTCAGAAAAGGGAGTAATTAATTTAACGTGTAGTGGAGAGGGAAGGCATCAAAATGTAGTAGCAATGGGCATAGGTATATAACAGGCGCTAGATCTTGAAGGATGCGTTGAAGTTCCAGATGCAGAGAGGAAGAAATAGAGCACTCCAGGTAAAGACAAGGGTCTAAGAAAAGGCATGGATGCATGATCAGGGAATTACCAATAGTTCAATGTACTTGAACATTAGGTAAATGAGGAGAACACAGGTGAATGTCTGTAGATGAGGCTTTTCAAATACACAGCATGTTGCCACTCTGAGAATTTCATATTTTATCCTGAAAATTATGAGAAATGCAAATTTTAGCATATCAAATGACATTTTAATATTTCCATTTCGAAAGCTTATTTTTGGCAACAGAATGTAGGAAGGATTGGAGAAGGGCAAGACAAAAAGAGTGATACAATTAGCAGACTATTATGCTGATCAAGTTTAAATATTATAAGGATTGGTGCAAGTTGGCACCTCCTAGGAGAATTTGCCCCCAAACTAAACAAAAATTGAAGACTCTGGGGTCGGAGTGCTTCAGGTACATTATGTGCTTCAGGTACATCCGTTAGCAAGTGATGACATCTTCACATTAAATCAACAATAAAGAGACAGAAATAATCACTGAACATTTTAAGAAAACAAACGCCACATTAAAAAGACATTTAAACTCCTCAGGCAAAAGAACTAACAGACTACTGGTTTGCTAAAAGGGCGAACAGGAAAAAGTAACTTTAAATGTAATTGATACCCTCAAAGAGAAGAGAATGATGTGAAAGAA
Organism: Ceratotherium simum simum; assembly: GCF_057802395.1. Classification (NCBI taxonomy): domain Eukaryota; kingdom Metazoa; phylum Chordata; class Mammalia; order Perissodactyla; family Rhinocerotidae; genus Ceratotherium; species Ceratotherium simum. The sequence goes on along the minus strand of NC_141900.1, from coordinate 68,324,361 downwards.
ATCCAATTATAGTTGTTATTGAATAAAAGAGGTACCAAACCAACACAATTAGTGAGCTTGTAAGAATGTTCAGAAGGATTCTCATGGATGGAACACAAAAAGGCCAAGAGATAGATTTAAAAGAAATGCTAAGAAATACCTAGGGCAAATCTAGAAATTCCAACGTCATCTGGAGACAGCAGAATGGAATGAAATACTCAGATAAATCATTGAAGAACATTCCCTACATGTAAAAAAGATGAAATTTTATGTTGAAGGATCTCACCCAGTACTGAGCCGAATTAATAGAAAAGACTCACATTAGGTACATCAGGATGGAATTTCAAATCACAAAGAACAAACTCGCATATCCACTTGAATGTTTAATGAACATCTCAGATTTAGTATATCCAAAGTTGAGCTGCTTTTCCTCCCCAAATTCCAGACACACACATAAACTTGTTCCTTGTGAATTCCTCCCAGTCTCAGATAATAGTAACTCATTTTCCAGTTGCTTGAGTGAAAAAACTTAGAGTCATCCTTGATTTCTCTTTTTCTTCCAAAATTCACCTTCACTCTCTAAGCAACTCTTATCTTATCTCCTTCAAAATAATCCACATAGGATCCCTGGACCAGATTTTTTTCTATAAAGTACATTACTGGGACAATTGGCAAAATATTAACAAAGTCTACAGATTAAGGAGTAGACTTGCATCAATGTTATTTTCCTGACTTTAACCACTGTATGTGGTTATATAAGAGAACGTCCTGTTCTTAGGAAATATATACTACATGCCATAGAGATAAAGGCATCATGTCTTCAACTTATTCTCAAATAGATCAAAAAATTCTAATTGTATATATAAAAAGTGAAAAGCAGGGGCCAGCCCTGTGGCATAGCAGTTAGGTGCACACGCTCTGCTGCTGGCGGCCCAGGTTCGGATCCCGGGCGCCCACCAACGCACCGCTTGTCAGGCCATGCTGTGGCAGTGTCCCACATAGAGTGGAGGAAGATGGGCACAGATGTTAGCCCAGGGCCAGTCTTCCTCAGCAAAAAGAGGAGGATTGGCCTGGGTGTTAGCTCAGGGCTGATCTTCCTCACAAACACACACAAAAAAAGTGAAAAGCAAATGTGGTTAACATTACAGTTGGGGAATCTGGGTGAAGGGTATATTGGAGTCCTCTGTGCCATTCTTATAATGTTTTTATAAGTATAAAATTATTTCTAAGTTAAAAAATGACAAAAAATAAAATAACCTAAGGTATGTCTACTCTTCACCACTTACATTGGTACAACTGTGGTTTAAGCCACATCCTCTTTCACTGGGAATATTACCACAAACTCCTGAATTCTCCCTTCTTTTACTCATCTCCTCTATAGTGTATTCCCAACCCACCAACTAAAGTGATCTTTCAAAATGTAGCTCAGAAGATGTCATTCCTCTTGTCACAATCCTCTAATGGCTTATTTTACTCAGAGTCAAATCAAAATTTGGAAAATGGTCTATGAGGCCCTACAGAATTTAAGCCTTCCTCCCCCACATGCTCTTTGATCTTATCTCCTACAGCTCTCTCTTCCATTGGTGTATTCCAACTATACGTAATAACCCCTTGCATTTCCTCAAACATCTCTGGTGTTTTCCTACCTCAGGCCTTTGCACAGGAAGTTTCCTCTTCAGGAGTGTTCTTCCGCCAGATATCTGCACAGCTTGTTCCTTCACCCACTTCACGTCTCTGACCAAAGGTCACTTCAGTGATTCCTTTCCCAGCTTTCATATTTAAACTGTCAACACTCAGCCACTTCCACCAGCACACCTCATCCCCTTTTCCTCCTTTATTAGGCTCCACAGCATTTATCACTGATGTACCCTATGTTTTACTTGTTTGTTGGCTTGTCTTCTTGCTCTTTCCACTAGAATTCAAGTTCCTCAAGGACAAGGCATTCTGTTTTTTTCTTTTGTTTGCCTCCAGCACCCAGATCAGTGCTTCTCAGATAATAGTTTCTTAATAAATAATTGTTGAATGAATGAAATCAAACATCCTAAAAGTTTCTGTAGAGGAAAAAAACAAATAATCTATAAAAGAATTAGAAACAATTTAGCATCAGACTTTGAACATATTGAATGCTAGAAAAAATATGAATGGTTTTGAAAGATGATTGTAAATTTAGAATTCTGCTTTCAACTGAACAAGTGTTCGAGACGAAAAGAAGAGGAAAGGCATTTTCTGATACATGAACACTCATCAAGTTTACTTCTCTCAGATCTTCCCTGAATTATTAAAGTATATTCCAGCAAAATGAAAAAAGATACATGGGATACCAAAAATATAGTAGTGAACCAAATTATAAGTGAAACACAATTAAATCTAAAATGTTACTGGCCCCACAAAACTAAAATGCTCAATGGTTTCAACATGATGGGAATGGGGAAAATAAAAGGAAGGAGTTGTATGTTAAGATATTTGTCTCATTGGGGAGGAGGTTAAAGATAGTATTTAACTGTAGAGAAACCAAAAAAATGAGTTTAAACTCTCAATGAAAAGAATGATCACTTGGAGAATAGAAGTTGGTGTAGCTTGCAAATTATAAGAAGGAAAAATGGAATACAGTAAACTCAATAAATGCAAGCAAAGGCAGGGAGGAAAAAAATAAAACAGAAAAAAAAATCAAGAAAACATGGTAAGTAGACAAATTTAAAAAGGAAACAAGTCCAGACATATCTAAAATAATAATCAATATATACCATTTATATTGTTCCTTCCTCCACTTACAAAAAAGAGAAATTATATACAACTCTGTTAATATACTAAAAACCACTGAATTGTACACTTTCAAACAGTGAATTTTATGGTACATAAATTATATCTCAATAAAGTCATTATTGAAAGAGAAAGAGTAAAAAACCGTGTCTGAACTCAGCATCTGGGGATGAGGAAGGAGAGAGAGAATCATCATTGATAAAGGCAAAGAATTAAGACAGAGCATCAATGATGCTACGTGGCTGCCTTTGTGTTGGGAGCAGAGGAGTGAAGTAGAACTCACAGGTCCCTGGCTAGACAGCTTGGCAGCCACAGTGCCAGTAAGCTTTGGGTGACCTGGCCAGGCTCATGATAAAAGGCCTGGTCCCTCCGACTTTATTCTTCATTCCTCTTTGCTTCCCACTCCATCCTTGGATTCACTTCCTCCTACAGCACCCTGAAGAGATGGGATTGTGGGTAGACTCAGCTTCCTGATCATTCAACACTACAAAACAAGCCCTACCCAGTCATGTTCTTCATAGAGCTTATCACTGTCATCTCACTTTTTCTTGTCCTCCATACCCACCCTTGCCCCCAGAAATGAAGGATCCCTGAAAGCTGTATAATCCACCATTGTGCCTCCAGGGCTGGAGGAACACCTGTGCCAGGGATCAGAAGCCAAAATCACAAAATCTTAGCATTAGAGTGAAACCTAGAGATCGTTGCATCCAACACACCATTTAAACTGAGGAAGACGCAGTAGCCCACACAGGAACCTTCCTTACCTAACACAGTAGTCACTAACTGAATCTCACGTCCTCTGTTCCAGTCCAGAACTGCTCCTATGACCCAGCACTACCACAGAATGACTCTAGAGGCCCAGAGAAGTGAAAGGCAGCTTCTCAGTGGCAGAGCCATGCTTTCCTCCTACCCCCATGTGCCCCTCTTCAAGGACACCAGTTAGGAGCCAAGATGAATACCCAGCCCCAGCTAAAAGAGGCAGAACAGGGAGAAAAGGTTGTTGGTGGACAGATGGCTCCCTGTCTTTGAGATATCCTTAGAACAAATTACATTTTGTTATGTTTGTTTAAACAAATAGGAGCATTCACTTTAATCACTCTGGGAAGAATCAAGCAGCATTTTATCCAAAATATTTTGAGAAAAGACTCTGGAATGACAGCTCCACATTAAGGATCACCTCAGGGTAGCTAAAAAAAAATTGTTTAAAAATATCAGAAGCAGTGTCGAAAACAACAAAACAGAAATGTCAATTCTAAAGAAATCCATTTGAGAGAATTATATGCCTAAGTAACATATTAAAAAGTCCCCCACAATTTTTTTCATGGTTGCACTCTCTCGCAGTCATCTTCCTTTGCCTACCCTATTTCTGAAGTTGGAAAGGAATCTCCTGGGTCTTCAACTAACACTGTAAAAAAAAATCTTGCTTAGACAGTTTCAAGTAAAGTTAGATCTCCAGCCTCACTGACCAAAAAAATCAATTCCAACCAACAACGGCATTCTGGGTTTGGGTTATTATTTCTGCAGGCACTTGCAGAGTTAAACATTGTTTCTGACATTACAACTTCTGGTTACCCATAAGGGAAGTGAAAGCTGAGGTCGGAGCCCCATGAGGTTGAAACTCAGAGGCTTTGTGTTTGTACAGAGTGAGAGGCACACCGCTCTGTAAGCTACCTTATACCTATTTTACCACCTGCTTTTTACAGAATAAGTAGTCTGTGAGTGCTTTCCATTTCCAGAGAGAGTTTTGCACAGATCTGTGGGTCTGTAGGTATTAAAATGTGCTGTGAATTCTGATCCTCACGTATGTTCCCCATCTTCTTACTGGAAATATTGCTTCAAAGAAATATCTTGTTGCCCAAGGATTGTGCTTTGTTCTCATGAAAGGGTAAGTCTGTGGGATTCTGTTCCTGGAACTTCCAAGTGCCCAGTGCTACTGTGGTCTTCTTGCCACCCCCACCACATGATTTGGCCTACTTAATCCACCCAACCCCAAAGACAGAGAAACAACACGGTGGGTAACCAGAAAGGGAGGAGGGCTGTAGACAGACAAAACTTGGTGTTCAGCAGTGCTAGTAACTGTTCCCTTCTGCACCACTATGACCATTTCTTGTGTTTAATTTTCAAATTGTTCATCTTCTTCTACATTATCTTCTTTTCTTCACAATAACTGTCAGAGTTTTATCCCCTTTTCTTTTCTCAGTGTTTCTGTTTTTTATTTTATTACAAAAAGAGGCAACTAAATTAAAGAAATTAAAGAAAAATTAGAAGATGGACAGACTTTTTCCACTCTTTTAAATATTTTAATATATTTTCTGCTAGTGTCTTTCTATGTATCTACATTAGTGAGATAGAGAGTTATAATCACATTGTACCTCAATTTTCAACCCGTATTTTTCATAGTAATGTATCAAAATACTTAGCCTTGAAGTTTCTGTACTTTTAAATGACTACAGAACATCCCATCAAATGGACATCTTCAATGTTATTTAACCAAATTTTCGGCAAAGCGGTGTTTCTAACTTAATGTTGTTATAAATAACTCTATGATAAACATTTTTGTGAATTAAGCATTTTATATATTTTGGATTATTTCCAGAAGGTGGTATTCAAGAAAAGAGTGGTCATATGACATACGAATATTTGTGGATCTAGATTAATAGTGCCAAATTGCTTTACGTTGACAGATACAAAATATTCATTTAAAATAAAAACTTTATTCCTGCTTTCTAATTTAAGATATTCCTACCAAGCACTTTTTTTAAATACTTTATCCAAATGACTTAAATCAAGCAAGAATCTTTAGTCACTGTTCTTTACAGCAATCTTTACTCACAGAATTCTGAAATGAGCAAAACAAGGGGCTGTGGGTAAACACTGTCCTCCAGCAAATCATTGTCCCTTGAAACCTACACCACACAGTCAACCCTCAGCAAGCTAAGCCAACGATGAAAGAAGACTCTTCCAGAAGTTCTACAGGTATTCTCCTGTTCAAATCGTGCCTTTACTTCACATCTAAAGAGAGCTCTGGAAAAATCATTGACTTCTGTCTTGGAGCCCAATATAATCTGCTAACAAGTCAAGATGCCACAGCCAACAGAACACCTGGAGAGGACTAGGACTGGAAAACGACTTTGGAGAATATTGAGCCTTTTTATTAGGAGAAAGATGGCATTTCATTTGAGAATTAACCAACATCTATGGTTGGAGGACACCATATCTCCAAGGTTAATGTGAGGTATAAGCTTACTCAGAGCAGTAAGACCTTCCTCAAGTCAAAGTTACTGAGAAATTAGCCAAGCTAATCTGCCAAGGCTCATGCTCATCACATTTTCAGTCCCAGGTACCTCTGGGTTTATGCTTTCTCATCAACAATGGGCGTGTCCATTCGAGCACAATTTATTGGTAATGATAGCTGCCGTGTCCTGAGTGCTTCCTTGGTTCCTGGCACTATGATGGAAATTTCACATTCATTACTTATAATCCTCCCAAGAAGTCTAGGATGTGGGTATTTTTATACAAAATATCAGATGAAGAAATTGAGGCTCCGGAAAGTTAAACAACTTTTCCAGGTTTAATCAGCTAACAAGTGCCGGCAATAAAGCCCGAATATTGAGCGCCACTTCATAGGGCTTCAGCAGTATAGAAGTTTGCCCCCTGAGAAAAAAAGTGGACACTCCATCCCTGCCACATCCCTGCTCTCCTCTGAGCCGGGGATTCTCCTAGACAATTGGTCCTTGTTTCTCCATTGCACTTGTTTATATCTCTATGACTAGTTGCTAGGGTATTTAAAGGCAATTAATTTGAATACTAGCAGAAGATTTGGAGAAGTCTTCTTAAAGACTATCAAAATAGGCCCACTTGATATCCTCTAAAGCCAATAAATGTTTGAGAAGCAGTTCATCAGATTGCAATAAAATAGAAAAACAAAACCACATTAAAATTTAATTACCCAAATTTAATTTGTCCTAAAGATAGAGTCCTGAGCCCTTTTGTTCATTCTTTTTCACTTTTTGAACTACAAGTCCTTAACTGTCCCATTTTGAGACTGGACATCACACTGAGAGATTATTATGATGGGCCCTAATCAGCTGCTCAACCCTAGATGTATCTAACCCAAGGAGGGCCATGTCTAGCCGTTGATGGGCATGAGGGGCTGGTATCTGTAAGTGCTGGCTGCTCTGGGCCCAGGGATCCCTGGATGAGCTGGGACACAGCCCTCTCCCTAGTAGTGCCAGACTTTAGTCACGCCGTGCCTCTCTTCTGACAGCTTTTCACCTGGTTCCTGGTTTGCTTCCCAGCCCCCTCTGGGTCTTGAGCTTTCCTGAACCCCATCCATCTCCCCTCACTCTGACACTCCTTCCTTTCACTTCATGCCCTCACGTCAATTTAGATGTAGCTCTCTGATCAATGATCCTCCTAGGACCAGCTGGCCCCTCAAATATTGGTTGCAGCCTGGCTCTGAACTTCTTTAGGGCCTACTTCCTCTCTTATTTCTGCCAGCGCATTTCCAAGGGCTGTTCCTGCTCCCCTTTGTCTTTGCCTTATTTCTAATGGAACCTCTGAAAGGATTCAAGCTTTGCCTTATACTCTCATTGCCTCACCTCTTCCCTTAAAGTTTTTCCTCTGTCCCATCCCACATGGGCTGAAGTAATTTCCTGCAGAAATCCCCAGAGTAGGAGGAGGTGCCAATAACTTCCTCAGTTTCCCATCTAATTCTCAGCCCCTTTTCTCTTGGTTTGCTACTCAGCTGCCTCTGAACTGCACATTCTAACCATGACCAAGGCGAACTCTAAGATTGGACAATTTAGTCCCCTCTTACAACAGTGACTCATGGCTCTCAGACGTGTGTGGCAAAGGATAAGTTTCAATATTTTTGAAGAGAGGAACTAAGTAGCTAGGAGCATTTGATCCTCTTACAGGAAGAGGACCACCAATTTGTCCATTATTAAACACTGGGTGAGATCCATGTAAGAAGTTGAAATGGATAGAAGAAGCTACTAACCATTAATGCTGGATGAAGGAAGAGGATCAGAAAACTTCTTGGCAGATTATTGTACAGAAAACTCATCACTGAAACTGATGGTCAGATAAGATGACCAATCCTGACATTCTGTAATTTAACAAAGACCTGGCTTTTGCAGTCATATCTTACTCCATCTTTTAGCGCACTCAGACTTCCACCTTAGGCTCAAACAACAGAACTATTTTGTGATAGTTCTGGTTACTAAACAGCCAAAGGCACTGCTTTCTGAGATTCCAGTTCACCCTTTAGCTTCTTAAAGCTACCATATACCAATATCAGTAGCTTCTCTGGATTCTGGCCACAGAGTTACCCTCAGCCCTGAAGGGCTTTAAAATAGAGTACTCAAAAAGGACATGGACCTTAAAGTTCCAAGACTGGCCAAGGGGGAAAGGCATTTACTAGAGCTCTCAAACCTCTGTCATTGACTTGGCCTGAATATTTTCCCCTGGATGATGTTTTTTCATCTCAGATGACATCCTAGTATTGCTGTTAATATTCTATATTCATTTATTTATAGCTACAACTGCTATGTAAAATGAGAGTAGAAATGTCTTGCCTTTCCCATATTTTCTGAGTAGGATGTTATAGTGGGGTTGAACAGTGGCCAGCCCCCAAAAAGATATGTCCAAGTCTTAATCTCAGAAACTTATGAATGTGACCCTATTTGGACAAAGCATCTTTGCATATATAATTATATGAGCAATGTCAAGATGAGATTATCCTGGAGGAGAAGTCAAGACAGCAGCATAGGTGGACTCTGAACTCACCTCCTCTCACGGACACAGCCGATTTACAACTACTCTTAGAAAAATTACCCCTGAGAGAGAACTGAAAACTGGATAAGAGGAACCCCTGCAACAAACGACAATCCTAATTGAGGTGGAAGAGGCAGAAATTCCCTTCTGGAGAGAAAAAAATGCCACCTTCACAAGCCACAATGCTTCATGGCTACCCAGGAGCAACACAAAGGTACACAGCCTTCCCTGGAGGAATGGGGGAACTGAACCCGGGAACATTCCCGCTATAGGCATTTTTTTGGACCAAGCACAACCGAGATGAGTGTAATAATATCTGGCTTTGCGGGCTACTAACAACAACAGGGAATACCCCCAGAAAAGCTGGGTCACAAAGATATTAAAGCCAGCTCTTAAAGGGACTATGCACAAATTCACCCATTTCAGAAAGCAATCTAAAATCACCAGAAAGGTGCACAGTCCTTTGGAGGAAAGAGACTCACCTGATAAGCTCTGAGTGCATCTCAGTGAGAGGTGAGACCTCTCAAGGGACTGGGACATTGGTGGCGGCCATTGTTTTGACCTAGTGTGGGCATGCTGGCAAACACCATTGGAGTTCTCTCTGTGGCCTGGTAGCCCAGGGTCCGCCCAACCCACTAGAGCACTGATTTAATCCAATTCAACCAAGGAAAACAGCCTGCCTTAGGAACGGGCCCCACCAAACAACAAGACCTTGGGCAACTTGTGGGCCTGCTAAGCAAGCTACCTAGATTCTCTGCAGCCTGGTGAGTGGGTCCACCTCTGTGGGGCAGGGCATGTGCAAGGAGTGGGTAGAGAGTGTGGGGTGTTGGTAGAGTGAGTGGGCTCCTGCCTTGGAGTGACTGGGTCCACTTCAGGGGGTCGGGGCGTGCATACAAGGTAGGACTGTGTTGACTGTGTGTGTGGCCCTGTGGGTGGTGGGGTTTGTCAGCTGCAGAAGACTTGTGCTTCTCAAACGGCTGCATAGGGGATCGGCCCCACTTTTCAAAGCATGAAACAAGTGGGTGCTCCCGTGCCTGAGGCCAGCCCTACCGAGCTGCAATCCTCAGAGAGCTGACAAGAGGCTTATAGGCCCCAGACACATAGCAATTGTAAGCTCCTGAGCCTAACAACCAGCCACATTGAGGGCCTACTCACTTAATAGAAAAACTGCAACAGAGATGTGCAATTAGACCTTGCAGCCAACTGTGCTGGCTGTTCCCCATACCTGACAAAGAGACTGAAGGGCCCACAACTACACATAGCTGAGCATTGCAACCAGCCAGCCGGGGGACAGCTCAGCCTCCCTGGGCACCTATGGCAAAAGCAACCCCACCACAACAGAAGGACACATGTAGCCCACACAGGGGTCACTCCTGGAACATTTGGAACTGGTGACAATGCAGAAGCACACTGCTTGGCCTCATAAGGCATCACTTATATAAGGTTACCTCTCCAAGATCAGGAGATGTGGCTGACCTACCTAATACATAGACATGAGCACAGGGAAAGAAGCAAAATGAGGAGGCAAAGGAACACGTTCCAAGTAAGGGAACAGGTCAAAACCCAAGAAAAGGAACTAAATAAAACAGAAATGAGAAATCTACCCAACAGAGAATTCAAACAAAGAGTCATAAGGATACTCCCTGATTTGGAGAGAAGAATGGATGAACTCAGTGAGAACATCAACAAAGAAATGGAAGATATAAAAAAGAACCAATCAGAAATGAAGACGACAATACTGGAAATGAAAAATTCACTAGAAGGACTTAAAAGCAGAGTAGAGGATACAGAAGAATGGATCAGCGAGCTGGATGAAAGACTAGAGGAAGTCACCCAAGCTGAAAAGATAAAAGAACAAAGAATTACAAAGAGTGAGGACAGTCTAAGGGACTTCTGGGACAACATCAAGCACACTAACATCTGTGTTAGATGTGTCTCAGAAGGACAAGAGAGAGACAAAGGGGCAGAGAATCTATTTCAAGAAATAATAGCTGAAAACTTCCCTAACCTAAGGAAGAAAACAGACATCCAAGTACAAGAAGCACAGAGAGCACCAAACAAGATAAACCCAAAGAGGCCCACACTGAGACACATCATAGTTAAAATGTCCAGAATTAAAGATAGAGAGAATCCTAAAAGCCACAAGAGAAAGACAACAAGTTACATACAAAGGAAACCCCATAAGGCTATCAGCTGACTTCTCAGCAGAAACCTTACAGGCTAGAAGAGAGTGGCACGATATATATAAAGTGCTTAAAGGAAAAAAACTACAGCCAGGTATACTCTAACCAGCAAGGTTATCATTCAGAATGGAAGGAGAGATAGAATTTCCCAGACAAGCAAAAATGAAAGGAGTTTATCACCAAGAACTAGTCCTACAAGAAATGCTAAAAGGACTTATTTAAGGGGCAAAGAGAAGACCACAAATAGGAAAAAAATATCTATTTCCATGATAAGAGGGTAATGGATACAAATGCATAAAAAGGAGGTTAGATATGATATCAAAAACATAAAATGTGGAAGGAGGGGAGTAAAAGAATAGAGCTTTCAGAGAAAGGTCAAACTAAAGAGACCTCAACTTAATATAGATTGCTATATATGTAGGTTACTATATATGAATCCCATGGTAATCACAAACCAGAAACCTATAATAAATACACAAAAAACTAAGAGAAAGGAACCCAAACACAATATTACAGAAAGCCATCAAACCACCAGGGAAGAGAGCAAGAGAAGAAGAAAGGAACAGAAAGGAACTACCAAAACACAGAGGAAAAAAAGTTAAAAAATGGCAGTAAGTACATACTTATCAATAGCTACTTTAAAGGTCAATGGACTACATGCTCCTATTAAAAGGCATAGGGTGGCTGATTGAATTAAAAAAAAAGACCCATATATATGCTGCATGCAAGAGACACACTTCAGAACTAAAGACACTCACAAGCTGAAAGTGAAGGGATGGAAAAAGATATTCCATGCAAATGGCAATGAAAAGAAAGCTGGGGTAGCAATACTCATATCAGACAAAATAGACATTAAAACAAAAACTGTAACAAGAGACAAAGAAGGGCACTACCTAATGATCAAGGGAACAATCCAAGAACAGGATATAACACTTGTAAATATCTATGCACCCACCCTAGGAGCACCTAAACATATAAAGCAATTATTAACAGACATAAAAGGAAAAATAGACTGTAACACAATAATAGTAGGGTACTTTTACACTCCACTTACACCAATGGATAGATCATCCAAACAGAAGATCAATACGAAACATTGGCCTTAAATGACACACTAGAACAGATGGACTTAGTAGATATATATGGAACATTCCATCCAAAAACTGAAGCATACACATTCTTTTCCAATGTACATGGAACATTCTCCAGGATTGATCACATATTAGGCCACAAAACAAGTCTCCATAAATCTAAGAAGATTGAAGTAATACCAAGCATCTTTTCTGACCACAAAGGTACGAAACTAGAAATCAACTATAGGAAGAAAGTCAGAAAAGCCACAAACGTGGAGATTAAACAAAATGCTACTGAACAACGATTGGGTCAATGAAGAAATCAAAGGAGAAATCAAAAAATACCTGGAGACAAATGAAAATGAAAATATGACATCCTAGAATTTATGGGATACAGCAAAAGCAGTTCTAAGAAAGAAGTTTATAACAATACAGGCCTATCTCTACAAACAAGAAAATTCGCAAATAAACAATCTAACAGTGCATCTAAAGGAACCGGAAAAAGAATAACAAACAAAGCCCAAAATCAGTAGAAGGAGGGAAATAATAAAAATTAGAGCAGAAACAAATGAAATAGAGACCAAAACAAAAAAAAAAAATAGAAAAAATTAATGAAACCAGGACCTGGTTCCTTGAAAAGATAAACAAAATTGACAAACCTTTAGCTAGACTCATCAAGAAAAAAGAGAGAGGACTCAAATAAGTAAAATCAGAAATGAAAGAGGAGAAACTATAATGGACACCTCAGAAATACAAAAGATTATAAGAGAATTCTATGAAAAGCTATATGACAACAAATTGGGCAATCTGGAAGAAATGGACAAATTCTTAGAATCATACCACCTTCCAAAACTGAATCAAGAAGAAATAGAGCATTTGAATAGACCAATCACCAGTAAGGAGACTAAAACAGTAATCAAAAACCTCCCCAAAAATAAAAGTCCAAGACCAGATGCCTTCCCTGGTGAATTCTTCCAAACATTCAAAGAAGACTTAATACCTATCCTTCTCAAACTCTTCCAAAAAACTGAAGAGGAGGGGAAGCTTCCTAACTCATTCTATGAAGCCAACATTACCCTGATACCAAAACCAGACAAGGACAATGTAAAAAAAAAGAAAATTACAGGCCAATATCACTGATGAACATCAGTGCAAAACTCCTCAACACAATGCTGGCAAATCACATACAACAATACATTAAAAAGATCATACACCGTGATCAAGTGGGATTTATTCCAGGGATGTAGGGATGGTTCAACATCCACAAATCAATCAACGTGATACACCACCTTAATAAAATGAAGAATAAAAATCACACGATCATCTCAATAGATGCAGAGAAAGCATTTGACAAGATACAGCATGCATTCATGATAAAAATTCTGAATAAAATGGGTATAGAAGGAAACTACCTCAAGATAATAAAGGCCATATATGACAAACCCACAGCTAATATCATCCTCAATGGTGAAAAACTGAAAGCTATCCTTCTAAGAACAGGAACCAACCCCACTTTCACCACTCCTATTTAACATAGTATTGGAAGTCCTAGCCAGAGCAATAAGGCAAGAAAAAGAAATAAAAGATATTCAAATTGGAAAGGAAGAAGTGAAACTGTCACTATTTGCAGAGGATATGATTTTATATATAGAAAACCCTAAAGAACCCACCAAGCAAGTTTTAGGAATAATAAATGAATACGGTAAAGTTGCAGGATACCAAATCAACATAAAAAAATCAGTTGTGTTTCTATACACTAACAACAAAGCAGCAGAAAGAGAAATTAAGAATACAACCCCATTTACAATTGCAACAAAAAGAGTAAAATACCTAGGAACAAACTTAACCAAAGAGGTGAAATATCTGTACACTGAAAACTACAAAACATTGTGGAAAGAAATTGAAGAAGACACAAAGAAATGGAAAGATATTCCGTGCTCTTGGATTAGAAGAATTAACATAGTTAAGATGTCCATACTTCCTAAAGCAATCTAGAGATTCAATGCAATCCATATCAAAGTTCCAACAATGTTTTTCACAGAAATAGAACAAAGAATCCTAAAATTTATATGGAACAACAAAAGACCCCGAATAGCCAAAGTGATCCTGAGAAAAAAGAACAAAGCTGGAGGTATCATACTCCCTGATTTCAAAATATAGTACAAAACTATAGTAATCAAAACAGCATGGTACTGGCACAAAAACAGACACACAGATCGATGGAATAGAATCGAGACGCCAGAAATAAACCAACACATCTATGAACATAGATGTCCTTTTCAACAAAGGAGCCAAGAACATACAATGGAGAAAGGAAAGTCTCTTCAACAAATGGTGTTGGGAAAACTGGACAGCCACATGCCAAAAAATGAAAGTAGACCGTTATCTTATACCATACACAAAAATGAACTCAAAATAGATTAAAGACTTGAATGTAAGACCTGAAACTATGAAACTTCTAGAAGAAAATGTAGGACGTACGCTCTTCGACATCGATCTTACCAACATATTTTCAAGTACCACGTGTGACTGGGCAATAGAAACGATAGAAAAAATAAACCAATGGGACTACATCAAACCAAAAAGCTTCTGCACAGCAAAGGAAACCATCAACAAAACAAAAAGACAACCTAACAATTGGGAGAAGATATTTGTAAACCATATCTGATAAGGGGTTAATCTCCAAAATATATAGAGAACACATACATCTCAACAACAAAAAAAATAACAACCCAGTTTAAAAATGGGCAAAAGACCTGAACAGATATTTCTCCAAAGAAGATATACAGATGGCCAACAGGCACATGAAAAGATGTTCAACATCACTAACTTAGGGAAATGTAAATCAAAACTACAATGAGATATCACCTCACGCCCATCAGAATGGCTATAATTAACAACACAGGAAACAACAAGTGTTGGAGAGCATGTGGAGAGAAGGGAACTCTCATACACTGCTGGCAGCAGTGCAAACTGGTGCAGCCACTATGGAAAACAGTATGGAGATTCCTCAAAAAATTAAGGATAGAACTACCATATGGTCTAGCTATTCCACTGCTGGGTATTTATCCAAAGAACATGGAAACACGAATGCATAAAGATACACACACCCTGGTGTTCATTGCAGCATTATTCACAATAGCCAAGACTTGGAAGCAACCTAAGTGCCCATCAAGGGACAAATGGCTAAAGAAGATGTGGTATATATACACAATGGAATACTACTCAGCCATAAGAAACGATGAAATCCAGCCATTTGTGACAACATAGATGAACATTGAGGGTATTATACTAAGTGAAATAAGTCAGAGGGAGAAGGTCAAATACTGTATGATCTCACTCATAAGTAGAAGATAAAAACAACAACAAACAAACACATAGAGATAGATATTGTATTGGTGGTTACCAGAGGCGTGGAGGGGAGGCAGAAAGGCGAAAGGGGTGATTAGGCATATGCGTGTGGTGATGGATTGTAATTATTATTTGGGTGGTGAACATGATGTAGCCTATACAGAAATAGAAGTATAATGATGTACACCTGAACTTTATACAATGTTATAAACTAATGGTACCACAATAAAAAAAAATTGTTACACATTCAGTTGCTTTAAATATAATCCAAATAAACAATAAAAAAAAAAAAAGATGAGGTCATCATGGATTATCTGTGTGGGCCCTAAATCCAATGGCAAATATCCTTAAAAAAGACACAGAGAGAAGAGACACACAGAGAGAAGAGCAGAAGGCATGTGAAGAGAGAGGCAGAGACAGGAGTTACGCAGCCACAAGCCAAGGAGTGCCTGGAGCTGCCAAGAGGCTGAAAGAGGCAAGGAAGGATTCTCCCTTAGAGCCTTCAGAGGGCGCCACCCTGCTGGCACCTTGATTTTGGACTTCTAGCCTCCAGAACTGTGAGAGAATAAGTTTCTGTTGTTTTAAGCCACCAAGATTGTGGCAATCTGTTATGGCAGCCCTAGGAAACTAAGACAGGTGGATATTATTTTGGTGTTTGCATGATCTCCAGGAGAAGGAAGTCTGAATTGTGGCAGAACATCTGGATCTGTAATGTCAGAACCACCCAGATCTGTGTGGACATTTTCAAGTAGAAATTGGCTATGCTCCATACCACAGCCTCTCCAGATTACAGGAGAAAGTTAAGATCATCTGAGGAGACTCCCCATTCTACAAATAGTAAAGGTTACTCTTCACTTCTCTATAATGTCCCCCCTGTCCCCACCCCCAAACACACACAATATTCATCAGGGGAGCCTAACATAGAAGAGTATTATGAATCTGAGCTCGACTTGAGATACTGTACCTTCAAATTCCATGCTGCTGGTGGGCATCCAAAACTTAACAAAATCCCCTAGGGTCCTATGAGCCAGAGAGATGTTTACATTCCCTATCACACTTGTGATCTCAGACAGGCCAAGACTCATGTGGATGAGGTTCTAGTACCAGTTCATCTCTCATTCCTGCTCGGGGCAAATGCCATGTTTCTTTTGCCTACCAGTGGCTTTTTCAAGAAGTTCCATGAATGGGTGTCACTCTCTTTGTCTCAAATCAGGCTCACTAGCAGAAATGACTTTCTAACCCACATTTTCTCTAAATTTTCTATTTTATCCTGAATCACCATTCACTTTCTTCATAGCATTTAATACAATGTCTAACTGTAAACGTGTCTGTTAATTTGTATATTGATTGACCATTTTCCTCACTAGACAAGAATCTCCTCGAGGGCAGTGACCATGACTATTTAGTCCATCACTAGTATGGTGCTATGTACATAGTAAAGGTTAAATATTTTCTTGATTATTTGTTGAATTTAAGGCTTTTAATCTCCATTACTAGGTATGAACTTTTTAATGGTGATGTATTTCATCCCTGAGAGAAGAAGGAATACATTGCAAAGCTATGAGACCAGGGGACCCATTTCCTGGTGTATTTATTACCTTTGAAAAATTATATTTAGTTTAAGGTGCATATGTTTTCCCAAAACATATGTAAAGATTACATAGTAATGAATGAGGGACACAAAGTACAAGGAGACAGAGTCCTGCCCTGAGATAGCTTATAACCTAGTGAAGGAGGCAGATATATGTAGTAGAAATACATGAAGGTAGAATGAGATTAGTGCCTTGAGAGCAGAGCAGTGAGAGAACAAGCCAAACTGGGAGAAGGAGAAATCCAGGAGGGCTTCACAGGAGAAGCTGCTTTTGAAATAGAACTGAAGGATAGAAAAAATTTGGCAGGTAGAAAGAGAGTAGGGGAAAGAAGGAAGAGACAGGAAATGTCAGGGGATGCAATAGCATAAGCCACAAAGGACAGACACCAAACTTTGAAAGGTTTGTTAATGAACAACATGGTTTTCTCCATTACAGCCTGAATGTGTCTATTAGCAAATACACAACCTCCACAAAGACTTTGATTATCTAGTCCTAGGTGTTCAGCGATGTCCTCAATCTACTTAACTTTGGGGGGGATGGGAGGTGACAGTGAGAGATATATTTGTATTTCTCTTTTACTGATTCTGTTTTAGACCATATGCTTTAAACTAGAGGAAGGATGCATACCTTTTCGCTTTTGTAGATTTGAAAGCAGCTTCTAGTTCTTTTCACAAGGCCTCAATCCACGTTTTCTGGACCACATTCCCAGCTGACGGTTATGTGTTTAAGAAATGATGTAAATTTTAACCTTAGTCAGAGATGCACATAGTTAGGAAGAAATCCCATCTGTAATCAGACACGTCCATGGTGTGGACATGGCCTTGCTCTATTTTGATCATATCCATCATGGGAAATAGAGGCTCATTGGCTAGAGAACATTCCACATATCTTCCTGGGAACCTCAAATAGAGTTAGGCCCTAATAAAATGCTCATAACACCCTTGGCCCCGTGGGAAGCACTTTATCCATCTCCAGTCTACAAGGTAAAGCTTTCCCTTTAATGTTTAGATACAAAGAATTTGAGTTGAAAACCTAGCAGATAGTTCAGCAACATTATGTCCTCTTTTATAACAAATGAGATATAAGCAAATAAATAAAGTTGAATCTTCATTTAGAAATAGAAATTCTTAAGAAGGGAACCATATAAACTGAAAGAAACATATGATTTGCAGTGTGCTGGCTTCCTGAGCAACAGAACTAACTCACCAAAGAATACAGAAGTTACCACTTTCAGCCAACAGGAAATGATACTTAACATGCTAATTTTTTTGACCATCCTTATTGAACAAGTTGATCTCTAATAAAACAGTGAAATAAGGTAATTTTTGTTCTTAGGGCACTAAATTTTCTACTAAAGCCCCGACTATTACTTATTCTTCTAATCCCTCTGCCCATTCTATTCCCTAACAAAGCTTATTTTTTCCTGTGTCCCAATTTCTCTCAGCAACATATCACACAAGCCAAAAAAATTCCAAACTATTCCTTTATACTCTAAGTCATCTTTCACCTCCTCCAAGAATTTTCCATTATTCCTCCCAAAAAGTAATTGTCTTTCCCAAGCTCATAGTTGTACCACTTTTATTTCACCTCATTTCAAGGTTTGATTATAGTTCTTAATGAACTCCTTCCTCTCCGTAACAAAATATAGACACCCAGCGCAGGAACTATGTCTAATTCTTTTCAGTTTCCCCCACAGTTCTTAGCAAGACTGTTGTCTACATGGTTCATTGAAAGAATGAATGATGTCATGGACAGTTGGGTTTGCCTGCCTCCTCAGACTCCACTTCTGCCTTCCTCAAAGCCCATCATTTCCATTTCAGGATCTATGTCATTCTGAAGAAGTTGACCCCATGTCTCAACTCCAAAGATGGGATTCTAAACTTGGGGGCAGGTAACCTGAGCAGTACATTTCACCCGCATCTCAGACCTAATCACAATAACTGGTTCAAGATGGACATATGACCTAAGATGGTCCCATCAGAAAGAATTTCAGGACTCTTTCTGGGAATTCTGGGCAAAGGCAAATTCTCTTGTTGTAGAGAGTGGAGTGTGTATATCTGAGACTTAGACGTGTTGAGGTCATTTTCCTACCATAACAGAAGTCAACATATATTAAGCTCATGATGCTGATACCGCTTGGCTACAGACGTTTCGGTATCTGGTGTAGGAAATATGTTCTAACAGGAAAGAAAACAGGAGGCAAAATCCCAAATTTTGAACCCATCAAAGTTTGGTAAAAAATTTAAATTAGAGTTCCATCTAGTTTGCATTAATAAAAATGCCATTTCCTCATCTGTAATATGAGACCAATAATGAGATAAATTATGTAAAGCACCCAGCACAGGGCTGGACACGGAGCGGCCACTCCATAAATCTCAATAGTTTCCCCTTCTTTTCCTCCCTATCTAGAGGTCTTTTTCTTAAAAACATAAAACTGAAATATATCAATAACCAAAAATTCTTGTGATAACATGTTTGAATAATTCAGGATAAAGATGAATAATACTCACGAAAGAAACTACATTTTCCAATTTTCATGAAGATAAAACGAACCCAACTCAGCACTCATTGAGTTTTCTGAAACTCCTAATGCTTGAGACGCAGATGAATGGGAAGCCACTGCAAAGAATAGAACAGCTTACATCCTGTTTCTACACATCATAGTAACAAACCATGGTGTAAGTGTGCTTGCTACACAAATGACAGATCAAAACACAAAGAAAAATAAACTCTTAATTTCTTAAACCAGATCTTTACAGTAAAAAAAGTTCATTGGAAAATGAAGATAATGTAAAGGAAGAAACTCCAATTTGATTTATTCAAGTTTATTTGGATAAATTCAAGTTTGTTTGGCTTCTTTTTGGATTATTCTTTAACTTGAATTGCCCAAGAAGTTGTGTAACCAGCAGTTAGTTACCAAGAGTTCCAAGCTACTAAAAAATTCATTATAAATCTAACGTTCTAGACCCTAGTAGACTGTGAGAGTGCGTAGTAACTATTTTCTACCAACTTACCTTTTATTTTGTTACAATGTGAGAAACACCCACTCTTATTCCCAAACTCTTCTAGAGCCTTATAGGAAAATACAGTCCTTTGGCATCAAGTTAAACTGGATAGTTCCATTAGCAAAATTGCAAACTATCACTCTTTTCAATTACCATGTTTAAATATAGTGATTTAAGTGATATAGGAGAAAAATGGCCTGAGCCTGGGTCCCAGCTCTGCCATTTATTGGCTGTGTAAATCTCTTCACTTCAAAGTATTAGCCCCTGAACTTTATAGAGAGTAATAACACATGCCCTGCCAAACCCATAGCTCTCAAGAGAGTAAAAAGGAATCCCACCAAACTTTCCCACCAAAATACCTGGCATAAAACCTATCCTTCATTACCTCAGAGAAAAATCTAGGAAAACCGGAGGGGTGGGGGATGATGAAACAAAAGACATACAGAAAATAATAGAAAAACTACTGGCTTTGCAGCCACACAGCTGTATTTGAATTCTGGTACTATTACCAATTTGATCTTAAGCAATTTATTTAATCTCCCTGGGTTCAGTGCCCCCATTTATATAATGGAGATTGCACTATCAATATTGCAGGAGTATTAAATGAGACAACAGAGAGGTAAAGGGCTCAGTATAGAGGCTTGCATTAGGAGCTTCTTAATAAATGATAGGTGAAATTACACAGAATATTCAAGTAGAGAAATAAGGTTTCAGTCACTTAAATATATAATTAATGGGCATTTTGCACCATGAGCTGGAGGTTCTTCAGCAACAAGACAGCATATATTGAAGATGGTGTGTATTTAAAGTGATGGAGCAACTGCACATATAGAGTCTGGGAGCTTTCGTTAAGTGATAAGGCCCAACGCAGACAAGTGTAACGTTTGAACCATGTGGACCACAGAAAAAAAAATTAGAAGAGTCTAGGCAGCAAAAGAGGAAGAGAAATCTAAACAAAACCTAACAGATATGCCTTGGACCTATTAGCTAAGGTTTTTTTTTAACAGTTTATCTATAAGAAAGCATTATAAATTAGCATCAGAATCCAATGGTATTGTATCTGAATTTTCTTATATGTAATAACGTTTAGCTGAATTGATAACACAATGTCTATATTCATGGCAGGAGCATTATTTGCCCAATTCTTCACCCCTCCCTGTATACACACCCTGTGACATGTGACTTTGCAGTTTCTCTCACCACAGAAGCAGAATGTATTTCCGGCCCCCTGACTTTGTGTTTGGCCAGGTGACTTGCCTTGGCCAATAGACTAAGGTAGAAGTGAGTGTGCTGGTTTTGAGCCTAGACCTCAAGATGTGGTATTTCTGCATATTCCCCGTGCCTCTGCCATTACCAAGAGAAGAGCATGCTGGGCTAGGTCCTGGTCTCAGGAGGAGGATGAAAGACACATAGAGTGGAACTAAACCATCCGGGAGATCCAGCTTCAGTCAGCAGACACCGGATGCGGGAGCAAGCCAAACTGACATCTGCAGAGCCACCCAGCTGAGCCTAGACCAACTGGCTGACCCTCAGCCAATACACAGGTCCATGAAGATAAATGGCTGCCTCTTTATGCTACCGACTCTTGGGATGATTTATTACACAGCATTTTGCTGGCAGCAGCTAACTGAAGGCAATTTTCAAAATGTTGTTCCCATCTGCTCATATATTGCCACCAGAAAGGTAACCATTCTTTGATGGATTTCATGTATCAGGTTTGCTTTTTGGAAAAATGGCCTTTGATTCATGACCTGTTGTGTTATCCAGAGAAGCAGAGAAAGGTTGTGTGAGGAGTGAATGGCAGTCTAATTTCTATGGTCCAAACAAAAGCAATATTAAGTTGGCAAAATTGATCACCATATTACCCTTTTTGCCTTTGTTTCTTTCCTACTCTTTAGTGTCTATCTCACCCACCCCCCACAGGCACACATGTGAGTACCCTGAGTCTCTACACTACCAGTAAGAACTCTTGGGTCCTTATTCCCCCACACATAGGCACCTATTAGGGCGAGCCCAGGGAATATGAAGGTAAACAAGTCACTGTTATCACTCCTCTCTTCCTTGTGTCCCAAAGGCCAGCTAGTGTCTCAGTCCCTCAGTGATGCACCCCCCCACACACACACGCTTTTCCTTGAAACTTCTCTCTAGGAGAGATTCTGTCTCACTAGGATGTACCCTTTGGATTCTCAGATTTTACGGCTTAACCATTAACAGACAGCAAGTGAAGAACATAGATCTCAAGGCAGAGTTACAAAGCCGCTAGGAACTCTCAAGTCCTATAGGTGGCTCTTGGACTGAGATTCCCAAGTTGTTGTGAAGTGAACGTATTTATCCTCCCTTTCGGGATATCTGTCATCTATTTTTACCACACACAGAGGACTGAGGTTTCTAAAGTTCTGACACTTCTGGCTGCATTTAATCAAACCTTGAGGCTGTTATTCAGGTAATCAGTGTACTCTTTTATCTAGAGTTGAAAATTTGCATCTCTGGAATACCTAGTTTGCTGGATCCTTCCCTGTTCAAGGATATCTGAACACATCTTGTGGGAAGTATTTAGGGCCAAGAGAAGATACAGGCAGAAGCTGTGCGATGTCAGAGAAAGATTGCCTACTGATAGGAGACTGACATCACGTTTCCTCGCGGTGTTTGAAACAGGCTTAAATTGAGATCAGTAACTTAAACTTGACAGCAGAGGTAGAATTTTTTTTTAAGGACTTGATTTTTAAAAGGAGGAATTAAACTAACAGAATTAATCTGTGATGAAAATTTGAAGACATCAAATAGATTCGTGGAGGCAACCCATTTCCATAAATCACAATTGATAGGTCACATTTAGCCAGCCCACAATTTACCTGCTCTGGACCCCATGACTTGATTTTTCCAGCACCCAGGTAGCTCAAACTGAGTTCTTCTGTACTTCAACAGAGGTATAGCTAAGAGAATGCTCACTTTGGTTGTTCATCAAGAAACATTCAGATTGGTGCCACTCAACATTAGTCTGTGCGTTGGCAGCATCAACATCACCAGGGCCCCATCCAGACCAACTGAATCAGGATCTCTGGGGTGAGGCTCAAGTTCTCCAGGTGATTCTTGGCCATATTAAAATTTGAGCACTACTGATTTAGATCACCTTGAGCAAGTCAGCTCTCTGTCCTTGGTGTATCTGGCTACAAAATGCAGAAGTGAACTTGAAATATCTCAGTAGACCCTTGAAGCTCTCTCACCCTGTTATTTTACTCCAAATAATTTCAGTCTCTCCCCTGCTTTGTTTTTTTCGTTTTGATTAATGAGTGTTGCAGAGTATAAAGGAAGATTTTGAGAACCACATCATGTGGTGAGCCATCCCCATTCTCACCCTAAAGAACCCAGAATACAATTAGTTATAAAAGACACATTGAATATTTCATTAAGCAGGTATGAAGTTCTGAAACTCAGGAGGAAAATAAATTCATCCTGTTATATACACAAATAAATATCAAAGATCATTGTGTAAGCAGAACAAAAATACTTGCCTATTACTCCGTCCAGAAGTAATGACCATCACAATAACAAAAAGCATCCCTAGTACCCAGATTGTGGGCTTTAAATACAATTTCTCACTTAAGGAACCAGAGCTGCCTGCTGGAGAAAAGTGAGGGAGAGGAGAGAATTCTAGATTTTAAAAGATGTAATAAACAAATCAACAAAAGCAATATCTAAGCCTTGTTGGGAACCCAACTCAAGAAACCAACTGAAAAAAAAATGTGACGCAATCAGGAAAATTTGAACAGTTACTGGCTATTTGATGATATTAAAGAATTGTTTTGGGCAAGATAATAGTATTATAGTTATATTTTTTTAAAAAAGAATCCTTATCTTTTAGAGATATATCAAAATATTTATGGATAAAGTGATGTTATATCTGGGGTTTTCTTCAAAATGATCCAGTTGTAGGGGTTGGGGGGAGGTGGAATAGATCAAACCAGAGCAGCTCTGAGTCAAATTGCCATAGCTGGGAAATGGATACACGGGGTTCATTGCTCCCTGCTATGCTGTGTATTTCAAATATTCCATAATGACATTTTTAACTAGTAATCTGAAACGAAAAGAATAAGGGCAGAAAACATTTTCTAAAAAGGACAAACAATGGTGAAAGATAGATATACTTTCATTTTCTATTACGAAGAGTGAATATGATTAAATTCAATGCCTCCAAAGGAAACATTGCCGGTGGGGCTCCCTCCAGATCACCAAGTGCTGTTGGTTTCTCTATAGAACCGGCCTTGTTTCACCCTCCGCAGAGAGGGCTTTGTGCATCCATGCTGTGAAACAAATGCTAGAGAATGCTTAGTGCAGGCGTGCTGGGCATCCAGCAGGCGTTCAACGACTGTTCACTTAATAAAAAAGACTCCAAGTGAAAGAAAGAGAGGCCAGCTGACAAACAACAGACACACTTCAGTTCTGCTGCTAAACTACCTTCTCTTGCATTCAATCCCCAAGTCGCCTTGCTCTTAAGTATTTACCATGCCCACTGGGAGTTACTTGTGATTGTCAGATCTTTATCCTTGGCCGGAAACAGCTAGTTCAAGACTGCCCTTTACAGATACTCCTTGTATACGTGCCTTTAATGAATTTTGTTGACAAGGTAAAGTGACCTTGCCATCAATGGTTTTCAAATAAATGAAAATTAAAACAACAAGATCCTTTTCATCTATAAAATTAGTGAAGTAAAATTCTGCGACAATCTTCAATGCTGGCAAAGATGAGGTGACACTGCTCATTAGAGTTGAAATTGAGACCACATTCCTAGAAATCAATTTGGCAATGTATGGCGAGTTCATGACTAGCAATCACACTCTTTAAGGCAGTAATCCCTCTCCTAGGAATTACTAAGAGCAATACCAGCAATATGTACAAAATATACACACTAGATGTAAAGAGATTTTTGCACTTAACTGTTAAGTAAATTATGCTATACCCATATGACCTACTATGCCACTAAAATAATGCTTATGAAGAAATATTAAATAAAATAGAAAATTCCTGTGATAAATAAAGAAGGCAAACTGTTTATAGCAAACTGTTTATACACTATGACCTCTACTATGTAATCTGAATATATGTATTTATTGAAAGTGACTACATCGAATATTTAAGTATTTAAGAGTAGTTGCTTTGGGCAGTGGGATTGTGAATTTTATTTCTTTTGTACTTTTTTAATGTTTTCCCAAGTTTATGCAATAATAAGAATGCTCTTTTCATAATCATGAAAACATTTTTAAACTATTAGTTCTAACATTTCTCCACCGTGCAAAATTGCCCTACATTTCTTAATTGCCTGATGATAATGACTTTGATGACAGAAATAAAACAACAGCCTTAGATACACTCAGAATAGGTGCTGTGGCTTTTGCATCTATGTATAGTTTTCTTTACCTTAGCAAAAAATATAGTTTAGGGCCAGCCCTGGTGGCCTAGTGATTAAGTTCAGTGCGCTCCACTCCGGCAGCCCAGGTTTGCTTCCTGGGTGCGGACCTACACCATCCATCTATCAGGGGCCATGCTGTGATGGCAGCTCATACACAAAATAGAGGAAAATTGGCAACAGATGGTTTAGCTTAGGGTGAATCTTCCTCAGCAAGTAAAAATATATATATAGGTTAATAACACCTCCATCTCAAGGTCCTTTGGATGATGAATGAGACACTATAATATGAAAGGATATTTATAAGCCTTTAAATTCACAGTTTCCTTTGTATGTAAAATATTGAGAAGGTTCGGGTGAGATGCCTGCCAGACCTGAACATGCGTTGTAATCTATGAAGTGTGGTAAAAATGGTAGCCGTTATCATTACTTATTTGAATGCATACTTTAAGCCAGGCATTTGAGCTTTGACAATTTGCTGCTCTGACCCTCTCGCATAATGAAGCCAATGGTTGTGCAAGGAAAGGACCTTGTCTACGTGGGATCATAGCCTGTGCATGGCTCGTTGCTCCCCCTCACCGGTTTCCCGAAGCAACCTGCCTTTCCCAGGAGGGACACTTGCTTTCCTGCAAGCACAGTGTTCCTCTCAGACGTGACATTATTACTCATGTTCCCAGGTCTTACGAGGGCAGTTTTCGTTTTCACTACTCCCTGCAAGCGGCCCCTCCCTTTGTGTCTGTGGAGGAAGAAATGTGTCTTCTTAGTACAAAAACAAATTCAGGAACAACAACAACTCCCTGCCTAATTGGAACACAGACTGCTGTTGGCCCACTTTCTTGCCAAGTAATTTGTCAGGAGACAGTTTGCAAGAAATGCTGACACAATCGGAGACTAGATTCAGAGCTTGGTTCAATGATAAATTAGTTCTGTACCTAGGTTCAAAAGAAAATGTTATTTTTCCTCACCATGCTTCAATATGGCCACTTATAAAATTATATCCTTAAATCTTCCAGCAGGCTGTGATGGTTTAAATGAGCTAACTTTTAGATCCAAAGTGTCTTAGAGGTCACACATTACCTAAGAGGTCATACACACTCCAATGTTCTTTTCAATTTAGGAAACTTCTTTCGTGTCCAGACACTTCCAGTGCCATAGAATTCACACTCTGGTTTTTTGAGGCAGTCTGTAGTATTGTTAAACAAAAATAATTGCTGGAAAGTTCTTTTATTATATTGTACAGAAATCTGCTTCCCTGTAACAACCCTGTCACAGTTATAGTTCTGTTCTTGGGAGCTTTAGAATGTAAATATTCTTCCTTTCTAAATGATATTTCTTCATCAATTGAATATTCCTATCTTCTCTCTTTTCTCTCAACCTCTGTACCCTGCCATGTTTTCTCATTCAGGCAGGTAACTAAGGTTTCCAGCATAGTGCAGGATTATAAGCTTTGGCACTGGAGTCCTGCCTTTATCATTTACTAGCTGAGCCATCTTGGGCAAGTTACTTAATTAATATCTCCATATTTTATCTTTCTCATCTGTATATTGGATGTTTATAATGTGACACATTTTATAAAGTTGTACTAAGTGTTTTACTTGAATGCAGATAATCTACATAAAACACATCATAGGACTTGGTATAGAGATTACACTCCATAAATGTTCACCATTGATGAGGGTGATAAAAATGATATGGTTTCCAGTACCTTCTTCATATGGCCAGACTATTTGGACATTCTAGTTTGCCAATGCCCTTCTTAAATTATAAGGCCAGAACTGGAGACATAAACATGTTATAGTCAGGAAAACTCAGACTACGGTAGGATGCTTACCACTTGATCTGGATATTAGCTATTGAAATTGAGCAAGTTATTTGATCTCTCTAAGCCTATTGTTTCCTCCTCTAGAAAATGGGGATAATAAGATTATCTGCTTTGTAAGGTTGTTGTGAAAATTTTAGTAATGATACTAAACTAAGGTACTAAATATGTGCAAATAGTGGTTCTAAGCACCATATTTAAAAGCACTTAGGATCATCTTGGCAAGCAGGAAACATTCAATATTAGTATGACAGGAGAAGGTCTGGAGGCTCAGGGTGCAGCTGTCTGCCTCTAGAGTGATATTTTCCCCTGGGCACAGAGTCTGAGGTTGCCCCACCCCTGAGAAACCCCAGACAGATCTGACCACATCTCTGCCCAACTCCACTAACAGACCCTTTAACAAGGAGACAAAGGGAGGAAGAGGAGAAGAAGGTCGGGGAAGAATAGGACAGAAAGAGGAAGAGGCTGTGGGAGTGACTGAGAAGTAGGAACACACCAAGCGTGTGGTCACTCTCAGAAAGAGCGAACAGGAGGAGAGCCACCAGCACGAGAAGGGACTTCTCTTATTGTCCTTCGTCCATGTCCAGTCTCTTTGCAAGGGTCTACCATCAATCATTATGATTCATGTGGGGGGCAAAAACCTACAAAATTCACACTGTCACTTGCTTACGAAGAGGCAATGGCATGCGGAACAAAGAACATGAGCTTCGGTATCAGATGCATTTTCCTTTTTTTATAGTTGCATTTTCATGGCACCCATCATTAAATATCTCCATCTGAGTACCAGATTCAGCTGAATCTCTGCTAAGTGTAGCCTTTAATTCATTTGACTGAGATTCTTCTTATAGATTCTTTTTGCCATTTATTTGTGAATTCTTTAGCACTGCCAGAAAACTTAAAGGCATCACAGGGGGGAAAAACTATTCCGACTCCGTCTTGGTACTTACAGAAATCTGGAGGATGGGGAAAATTCTCTCCACTGGGAGAGTTTAACCTCAAGCTTTCTTCCTGAGTCTGGATAAACGCTTGCACAAGTATTCTGAGTTCAGAGTTACTGTTGGGCCTGAGACCCTCTGTGCTCTGAATTTTGGAAATTTGCCTATCCCAAATCAGTGATTCTTAATCTATTGACAGATTTGCACCATTTTCCCCCTTCTTATCCCCTAGAGTCCCCAGCCACAGGGGTTAGTGTTAAGTCCCTGTGACAAACTGAAGAGAAGCCATCACTTTTCCTGTGTCAACAGCATGCAGGCCCAAGGGCTTCAGGAGAGAGCAACAAGCGGTCTGGCAGAGGGTCTCAGGCTTCCTTTGAAGCACCCTATTTGGAGCACAAACAGCTGTAGTCTACAGTGGTGTTTTCCTGAGATTCTGATACTTTCTGATTTCCAGAAAAAGAGCAGCAGCTGCCCCTAATCTTTACTCTCTCAGCGCTTCCAATGGTGTTGCAGCCTCCGAGCCTCTACGTTAAATCTCTCCCTGTTTGGAATGGTTTCAGTTTTTTTCATGATACTCTGTTTGATGCATCAGTGCTGGCTGCACAGTAAAATGGCCTGGGAAGCTTTTAGAAAACACTGACACATGGCTCCCACTTCTGGGAAGCGGCCTAAAGCGTCCATATTTTTTAAATGCTCTCTATGTATTTCCAATGGGCATCCAAGGATGAAAACCACTGTGTCAACCTCAAATTGAATTCCCAACCTCAGGCGTTGGTTTCTTTTCTGTCAGACACTCATCTCACAGTCATTTCAAATCAGGTTTATCAAGTGAGAGAACTTGCTCTATCCTTTCCCTCAATATGTTTTCCCAACACACTGAGGAGAGGCCAGTACAAGCAATTTTCAAACTGGCCCAGGGTTTCTGGGTATCTGGCAGAAGGTACCTGGCAGAAGCAAATGCCAATGCCAATGTGAATATATAAAGAAATAAAAGAATATGTTAAAAGTAAGTGATTAAAAATTGACCAGGCAGTTTGAAAAATAACCTAAATTGTACTTTTGAAAGTGAAAAATATACCAATAGAACCAGCATCTGAAAGGACATATTAGAAAAAGAGAATAAAAATTGGTGAACTGCATAATAGTTATGAAAAAAATGCTCAGAATGTAGCACAGAAAGAAAAATAATAACAGCAGACATACTGTATACCTTTCTTAGCACGCTACATAGAATTTCTCTCATAATCCTCACAACAATCCTATGAAGTAAATACTATTGCTTCCCAATTTAAAATGAGGGAACTGAGGCACAGGGAAGTTAAGTAACTCTCCCAAATTCATACATCTAGTAAGAGATAGAGCCATAATATTCAACCCAGAGAGTCTGACTTCAGTTCTGTTTTTCAGCAACTATGCAATGTTCTTATCAAGAAAGTGAAATCACAAAAGAGAAGTGACATGGAGTTAAATTTGTTCCGGAATAGACAATAAAGAGAGCAAATTAAAGGCAATTTTTTGACAGATAATGCCTGAGCATTTTCCAGAATTGATGAAAAAAATCAATCATCAGACTCAGTAAGGTCAAAAAATTTTGTATAAGATAATAATAACATCTAATTTATTGGAATAAAATAAAGACAATACCAAAATACTAGGTAACAATATTGTATAACTTGGGAGAAGGTTCTCTGTCACTGTGTTCTAAGATCTGGGTAAGATCTAAGACATTGTTTAACTTCAGGGTTCTTAAACTAATATGGACACTCCTATTTCTTTGAAAACACTAAAAGAGTAAAAATAGAATGTATATCTTTCAAACTGGTAAAGGGGAAAAAATGAAATGAAGAAAAAGCAAGTACAATTGATTCAAAAGAAAAAGAAACAAGGAAGGAAGGAGGGAGGAAAGAAGGGAAAAATGAGGCCTGTAAAGAGGTACATAAGTAGAAAGTAAAAATTTAAAAGGTTGAAATAGATGCACGTTTCATTAGTAATTCATTTAAGTGGACCAAACTCTACAGTTAAAAAAGATTACCAGACTTTGTCTAAAAATCCATTAGAAGTCCATTATTTAGACATATCTTAAATAAGAGAACCTAGAATGTTGAAAGAGAAAAATATTAAAAAGCTATACCAGGCAAACACTAACAAAAAAAAAACAGAAAGAAGGAAGAAAGAAATTGATATATCTATATTGTCATTATTACAAAACAGTCCTTAAGTTATGTCAAATAAATGCTGTAATAGAAATAGATACAGTCTATTGTGAGGGAAAAGGGAGCAGCACCCGATTCTTCCAAGAAAGGTTAAGGGAAAAATTGAAAGAAATTGAAGGAAGAAAAGGAAATAAACATTTGACCAATACTTGTTGAGCAGCTGCCTATTCCTGGCCCTACCCTAGGGGATTTGTTTGCATTCTATCCTTGTAATCCTCGTGACAACTCTCTACAATATGAATTATTACCGTCAGGTTAAGTAGGTTGCCTAAGGGCTCATATGTGGCTGAGTAGGAAATTAATCCAATTCTGTCAAACCAGAAAACTCATTATATGAAAATCATGCCTTAAGGACTTGTGTGTAGAGCTGACAGATAAAGTACAGGATACTGAGTTAGATTTAAAATCCAGAAAAGCAACAAATAATTATTTTTGTATAAGTATCCCATGCAATATTTAGAACTTGCTTATACTAAAAAAAATTTATCATTTATCTGAAATTCAAATTTAACTGGGAGTCCTGTATTTTTGTTTTCTAAATCTAATTCTAAGGTAGGGAGTGAAATAAAAGGGAGACGGAGTTGAGCTGAGATATATGATAGCTCTTATCAAAGGTCTCCCCTTGGGTCACAAAGCAAGTCTCGCCTCCGTTCCTCTAGCAACAACACATTCAAACATACAAGCAAAATAATTGTTATTTATTTATATTTATTATTACTATTATACCACAAAGCAATATATAATATGAGGTTGAAGAAGGAAAGAGACTCAGGAAAAATATTGATACATTCTCTTTCTGCCACATTCCATTTGGAGCACTTGGAAGACTTGTTTTTTCTTGCTAAATCACAAGTGAATCTTGAGATTTATAGTTCCTAAATCTTCAAATGGAGCTTCTAGGAGTATATTCACTATAACAATGGCCCAGCACAATGACATGGTTGTGGTCCATTATCATGGAGTCCCCATTTGCTTTGTAATATAAGCTGAGGGTACAAACTCTGGCTGGACTGGAAGAATGAAGCAGTGAAGCTGGGTTATTCCGAGATTTCCTGGGGCAGGTGGGTTTTAAACTAAGTTTCATGGGAGAGGAAGAACATAGGTTATACTCCTCTAAAAGAGAGAATATTGCCTGGTGGGCTATATCCATAGAAATTTGTAGGAGCTGGGTATATATTATAAATTAATGTATAAATTATATGACCATTTTAATTTGAATGAAAAATATCATTTGTGATATTCAATTTTAAATATAAAATCATACAGATACACATGTGCCAGTTACCCGTGCATACTGGTATTTTTCCTGCACATTTGGAGAATGGGAGATTCTAATCAAAAATTTCTTTTAACCGAGAGCTTAGCAGCAGCATAGCATGTGGTTGGAGAGGCTCAGAGCAGAACATCTCCTGCCGTATGCTCCAGCCCATCTTTCCACCCTCAAGTCACAGATGGAGACAATCTGACATGGGGGTGGTAGGCGATTTTTGTTTGCAGCTGGGACATTGTGTTAAGCCTTGCTGAAAGAGGAGTCTATTAGAAGGGAATTGGGTGCCGAGGCTGGACATACACAGCCCCCCCAGATGCTATAGTACTGAATGCCAGTTTCCACAATCACCCCGAACTCTAATATTTCAAAAAGTCAAACTGCAATAAAACTACACTTTGCACTGTTTATTCTGATCATATACTCTTTCTTTGATGATTCAGAAGGCAACCCAAGGAGCTTCTTATGCCCCCAAGCCATCAATTCAATAATTTATTAAAATTGAGGCATAGGATTTAGTGAAAAGAATGTGGGGCTTACCACCAGCTCTACCGCAATCTGGGTAACTGACAAGTATCCAACCTCTCTGAGCTTCAGTTTAGCTAGCAAGAGTTATCCTTTAAGGAATAATGAAAGGAAGCACAGACTAACTATTAGAGAGGCTCCTTAGTCTCTCAAGCTTCAGTTCCCACCATACAGGATCAGAGAAGCAAATGGTATGAGGCACCATCCTGATTCTCTGTCGTGCTCAGAAATTGGTGGTTTATTTAAAATAAATAAATAAATCCCTGATAAAATAAAACACGGCAAAATTTATATTTACACATATTTAACTATTACACGCATTTACAATTTTTTATATTAACAATTTACACACACAATTATTCCGAATATAAAATACATTTTTAAAAATCCAAGTTGATTTGGCATTTCTGGCTACTTATAATCAAGACCAGGAGTTTGCAAACTACAGCCCAAGGGGCAAATCCCACCTGCCGACTAATTTTATAAGTAAAGTTTTATTGGAACACAGCCACACGCATCTGTTCACATATGAGCTATGGCTGCTTTCCTGCTACAATGGGGCTTAAGTAGTCATGATAGGGCTTGTGTGGCCTACAAAACTCAAAATATTTATTCTCCATTTTTTTACAAGAAAAGTTTTTTGCCAGTCTCTGATTATAGATCAAAGGATTTTTTTTCCGTTGCAAACAAAGTTGAAGGCAATCCATTTAGAGTGATGGGCAGGAATTCATTCACGGGCCCCAATGAGGCCAAAAGCATGGCTCAACAAGGTGACAGCACACCGGACTGGAAGCTTTTGTAGTTAGAAGTCAGCTAGATCTGGCTTCAAATCCCACCTTATGTAGATAATATGCTTGTGAGATTGTTGGGACGATTCAAGTTTAGCATGATGTCAGACACAGTAAGTTCAGCAAATGTTCAATCTCTCCTTTTAAATAAATATTTCAATAAATACCAGCTTTTCCCCTATACTCTGTGTTATTTCAGAAGTGAGAAACAGAAAAGGCAACATCTCAGATGCAGTTACTCTGATAAAATGAGACAAAACAAGCCCCCTGTGTAATTTTGTCTAAGCACAGACAAAAACAAGGTCACTGGGCCACCCATAAAACACCAAATACCCCCTTTCTAAAACTAATGACTGCCATTTCTTCACTGAATCATAAAATTGTCTGTGCTTTCTGATAGCATCCAGCACAAAGCAAACCACACTTGCTTAGACCATCCCCTAAATCACCCCAGCAAAGCCCAATCCTATAAGAGATTGTTTCTAACACCATCTTACTGAAGTGCTCCACAGTCCCCATGGTATGTGCTCTCCCTCCCTGCAGTGAGTAATATACCCAGTTGCTCAACTACAGGTGTCCCTGTGGTCTTTGGCTGAAAGTCATTGACAGATGGAACAGTGAGATGGGAATAGTTTCCATTTGTTTTATTTGTGGGTATTATAACAACTATAAACTGTACAATGGTGGTAGGAGGGAAGAAGGGTAATAATTATTGGATATTACAATGTCCTAGGCATTTTTCACATGTTATTTCTTTTGATCTTCGTAATTCTTATGTGAATTAGATACTGTGATCTCCCTTTCACTGACACAAGAGGCTGAGGCTTGTTGGAGCTGACCAAGTTCTGGGACATGGCAGATGTTTGCCACTTAGAAGTTTACAATAGCTGAGAGAGTCACCACTTTTTTAATAAAGAAAACCTAGCTAATAAGGAATAAAGCCTGTATCTCCCCCTGCAGTAGCTTCTCTTGTGTGTATGCACAGTGCTGGGCACCAGGGCCAGCATGCAGATTGTCCCTCTGAATGTCTTAGAAACTTCTCTATTCCTCCTTCTCTTAGATTTAAGCCCTCAGAGCAGCTATTAGTTATGTCCCTGCTATTAGTACTTAAAAGACAAGGTTAGGAATGTAGGATGAGAAAGAACCAGCCACCTAATCACAAGCCTTCATAATCACCCAAGGAGATCTGTCAAACCACTGAGGCCCAGAGCCCCATCTCATAACACTGGATCAGAATCTAAGGGTAGACCTTGAAATTGGTTCTCTCAATAAGTTGTTAGGTGATTCTGATACAGACCTACCTTGAGAATCACTGCCTTAATGTAAGCGAGTGTCAGATTCCTGGTCATCCATCCAAACTTCATCCACACATCAAGTCCCAACCTTCTGACCTCCCCACCTTCACTGACCTCTTTCATGTCTAAATCACCCCAGTGCTCAAGACACCACATCATGCAACTCATGCCTGAGTATGGTGGCTGCTGGAGAAGGTTCAGGACTTGAAGAGAAAATTCACTCTCCTGGTCCACAAGAGTATCCAGATGACCTTAAACCTTGATTTCGTCATTTGCAATGTAAAGGAAAAATGGTCACAAAGCTTTTTTGTGTAATCCAATTCACCATGTTCTTCCGGGAAGCAATTAGCATTCTTGATAAAAAGCTCTCAATTTTTTCTAATAAGCCTTAGTGGTATTAAGATCTGTTCTAGAAAACTAGCTACCTATTTAATTATTTGGCTAATGGCTTTTACTCAACATTCTTTTTCCTTTTATGCATCTAATAAAGATTATCTAACCACTCGTGTTCTGTAAATGTCTCTGCCAAGAGCAAAGTCTTAGAGTTGGCCTATTTCAGATCTTTTCCCATGAAGAAAATTTGACATTAAACTTTCAAGTTCTCTTAATTAAATTTTCTGAAAAAAATTAACAGTAAAATGATGATTATTATACCTATCTCCTCCTTATAAGCCATAAAGCATTCGACAAATATAGATTCTCATGACTTTTGCTCTTGCCATTGTTTTACATGGATAAATTGCATCTTTCCAACTACGTTATTGTCTCCTGGAAAGCAGGGGTCATAAACATCTTTGAATATTTCTATATGTTGCTCTATCTATCTATAATAGCATAAAGAGTGAAGTAGGTATAATAGTCCCTATATTACTGTTAAAAGTTTTTTCTTGAAAATTCAATTAAGAGAACCTAAAAAGTTTTATGTCAAATTTGCTCCGTGGGAAGAGATCTAAAACAGGCCAATTCAATAATTTTGCTCTTGGTAGAGATGATTATAGATAGATTATATGTAAATGAAGTACTGAGAGAGAGAGAAAAAGAGAGAGAGAAATGGAGTATTGAGAGAGAGAGAATCCATGAATGTGACAATTGTTTTACTTTTTTCTCTAATTCTTGCATATCATGTCCAGATCCCAACTAACGCTTTTCTAAGTGAGGATCTTGCATAGAATAAAGTCTGTGCTGGACATGGTCACAAGGAGATTACAACCTAGGGAAAAGACCTGCACTAAAATACTCTCAGGTGCCAGGCAGTGTATGATGAACCACAGGAGTGCCAGTGCACCAGGAGTGAAATCATAAGAAATATATACACTGGTCTCTGCCTCTGGTTTCTGGCACAGAGCTCCTAAAGCCTTGTAATTTCCTACGTGATAAGAGCACTAGGAGCATCCTTTATTCAAATAAGATGACTCTGGGTCAGTTCCCGGATGGCTCCTGGATGGCGACTGCTCACCAGAAAGACTAAGCCATGATTAGAAGCTTGACATTTTCAGCCCCACCCCGCCCCCATCCTCCAGAGAGGGGAGAGGGGCTGGAAATGGAGTTAATAATTGATCATGCCTACGTGAGAAAGCCTCCATAAAAGCCCAAGGGTAGGGGGTTCGGAGAGCTTCCAGGTCGGGGAGCACATCCACACCGTGAGAGTGACACACCCCAACTCCACAGGGAGAGAAGCTCCTGCGCTCAGGGACCTTCCCAGACCTTGTGCTACGTATCTCTTCATTTGGCTGTTCATCTGTCTCCTTTATCATATCCTTTAATAAACCAGTAAACGTTAAGGAAATGTTTCCCTGAGTTCTGTGAGCCACTCTAGCAAATTAATCAAACCTGAGGAGGGGGTTGTGGGAACCTCCAATTTATAGCCAAATCGGACAGAAGTGAGTAACCTGAGAACCTACTACTTGCGATTGGCATCTGCAGTGGGTTGGGGGGGCAGTCTCGTGGAACTGAGCACTTAACCTATAGGATCTGATACAATTTCCAGGTAGATAGTGCCAGAATTGAATTAAATTGTAAGACACCCAGCTCATGTCCTGGAGAATTGCTTGGTGTGGGAGGAGAGGGGGGTGGGAGGATGGGGGAGGACAGACCTCCACACAATTGGTGACCAGAAGTGTCAAAAGTGTTCTGTGTGAGTAGTAAAGGAGACATATATAGGAGCCAAAAACTGGGTGGTTTTTCCAACACACGAAGCGACACAGAGAGAGAACGATTCCATCTGTCAGTATCAGTGAAGCCCCTCCGACGTGGTCACTGTGCTGGGTCTAATGACCACAGAGGAAAATGAGGTGGTAGCATTCTAGGCTTGGATCCCAATACCCCAAAGAAGATAATGTGCGGTGTGCATTTGGGGAAAGATGAGATGTCTTAACAATTTATACAGGGAAAACAGGTTGGAGAATAGTGGGAGATAATTAAAGAAAGGTAGACAGTCAGGTGTTCTCAGACTAGACCCCAATATTTCCAAGCCAGAGATAGCTGGAAGCCAGAATAGACAAGCAATTTATTTTTTCATGTGACTCTAAGAATAGAAGCAAGAATTTGTCTTTACACAATAGAACAGATATGATTCTGTTTCTGTGAAAGACCCAAATAGTCAAATTTAAAGAGACAGAAAGTAGAATGGTGGTTAATGCTGGAGTAAGGAGGAATGAGTTATTGTTTAAGGGGTACAGAGTTTCAGTTTGGGATGAGGAAAAAGTTCTGGAGATGGATAGTGGTGATGGTTACACAATAATGTGAATGTACTTAATACCACTGAATTGTGCACTTAAAAATGGTTAAAATGGTAAATTTTATGTTATGTATACTTTACCAAAATTAAAAAAAAGGAACAGAAAAACAATTTGTCTTTAGGGCACACCATTCCTTTAGTCAAGAAAGGATAATTTTGGTGAGCCGTTTCATAGTATAAATGGAAGGTAAGCGCCACTGTGAGTATTGAATATGCTTCTGACCTAGATGGATCACATTTCTGTTCAGTGGGCCTTGCTCTTCAGAGAAGATGATGATATGAAATTATTTTTGACATCCCCTAACTGGGGCTTAACATAGCAAGAGGGAAACCAAAATCTGTGGATGTGAAGGTAAGGAGGAGAGAAGACCTCTGCCCAGGAATGATGAATAAGCCCCAACAGAATGGCCTCAAACCAAGGCGATTGAGAGGTGGCTGATAGGAACCTCCAGGAAGAAGTACTGATGCCCCTAGTAGGTGATCTTTAACTTTGAGTTTTCCGTTTCCCTCTACAACACTGTAACTTTTTAAGTTGTCGTCAAGCCTTCAATATAGTTCACTGGCCAACAAACTACATTACTGCCCATGAACCAGCCACTTGTTTTTGTAAATGAAGTTTTTATCTGATCACAGCAACACCTATTCGTTTATCTGTTATCTATGGCTGCTGTCACACTATCACTGTAGAGTTGAATAGTTACAACTGAGATTCATGCCACAAAACCCAAAATATTGATTATCTGGTCCTTTAAGAAAACGTTTGCCCAAAAAAAGTTTTACAAATTCAAGTTAGTTGTGTTTAAAAGGGAACCAGAGGGGCCCTGTCTACCTTAGGGACGACAGCTGACGAGAGAGGTGCAGAGGTGATCTGCAGATAGGTCTGAGGGCAGCAGTCAGAGTGAGGGGCACCCACTGTCTCGGATTTGTAGAACATGTAAGCCCTGCACGGGCGGAGTCTCAGAAATCCTTTGGGAGGGCACTGAGCTTCCTGCCATCACTTAAGTGAGACCTTGGACCATAAACATAATTGGGTTACATATTTGAGGTTCCACTTGTGAAGGCTTTGGTCTTTAGATTATGTCTGGGACTAATCTCAATCCCTAAGGAGATCCAGGAATATGACCTCAGCACAACCTCTAAACGGTTGAACAAATGGTGCTATTTAATGCGGAGTGATACTACACAGGCACACTCTATAATTACATCCCAAAGAGAATAGCATATTTCCCTAATAGCTTCTGAGGTGGAGAGGGAGTCAAGGTGGAGCTGGGTTGCACTCTTTTAAATAAGGATGTTTCAGGCATAACACCAGATATATACAGAGCTGTGCAGGCTTTTCATTAACATTTCTTAATTTTTTTAAATCTTAAGATTTAAATTTCCCTAGAGAAGTGAATGAACCATAAGCCAGCTATGGTAGACTGAATTTCTCTTTCAGAAAATGAAGTTATTCCTAGAGAGAGAAGAGAGGTACATTTGGATCACAAGTCATTCCCTATCCCCATGCAGCTGTGAGCACTCTCTGGCAAATGGTGCTCAGAATTTGGCATCCTCAATTGGAGGTCAGGCTGAACTTCTTTATCAGGGAGCAGAGTTGTACCCTAGTTCTGTTAGATCTGACTTTTGCACTGCCCGGGAAAACCTACCATTGATGCTTAGTGCTCCAACCGGTACAACGGCCTACCTGATCTCAGAGCAGGAAGGGCTCAGACACTGAGAGTGCTGCTGCCCAAAACTTCACTCTCCAGTCACCCCAACCCAGAGACTAGGGGACCAGAAAATCTGTAAGAAGTATTTTTCTCTCCTATGTGCATTACGTTAAACAAAATTTACTATTTTTTTAAAAATGACTTAATCCCCAGGAACTGCAATCTTCAGTTGACCAAGTATGTTGAAATCACAGTTACATCCAAAGTTGCAAAGAGAAGCAATCTTTGGACTTAGCAACTACTGTTTCTAGAGAATTTTGGGTTCTAAGCCTTTCAGTATCTACGGCACATAATCTCAATGGTGGTGTCTTCATCTTCTCGTTCATTCATATATCCATTCCAAAGATGTTGCGCACTCAGTATGCGAAAAATACTATTCCAGAATGCAAAGATGAAAAAAGCATAGTTTCTGCCCTTAGAGAAATCATATTTTTAGGAAAGAGACTCTATTTGGATTAAGTTTGATTATGATTGTCGTGAATAATACCATTGTCATCAAAAACAAGATGGAACAATAAGAATATTTGATCAATATTTTGACATAACTCATACTAGATTTGAAGACACTTTACAAAGTAAT
Organism: Ceratotherium simum simum; assembly: GCF_057802395.1. Lineage (NCBI taxonomy): Eukaryota > Metazoa > Chordata > Mammalia > Perissodactyla > Rhinocerotidae > Ceratotherium > Ceratotherium simum. The sequence goes on along the minus strand of NC_141900.1, from coordinate 68,285,368 downwards.
ATCTCAGAAATGTTTGACCAATTATGGAATTTTTCTCATGGTTGTTACTTTGAAGAATATCACTGATGTGCTCATATTCCAATCTTCTTTAAAATATTTTTGACACGTTATTTTAGTCATAGTGTGCTAAGATCTCTTAGAGTGCTGGCACAGTGGCTTGTACAGAGTAGACACTCAATAAGGATTTCATAGATCCATTGAATTTTAGAATTGGAAAGCATTTTTAAAAATCAGCTAGTCCTGTGGTCCATAATCTTAATTGGCTTTTGGATCACTTTGAAAATCCGATGAAATTCGTGGACTTTTTTCCCATTAAAAAAGCACATATTTAGGGGCCGGCCCGTGGCGTAGCAGTTAAGTGTGCACGCTCTACTGCTGGCGACCCAGGTTCAGATCCCGGGTGCGCACCGATGTACCGCTTGTCAGGACATACTGTGGCGGCGGCCCACATAAAATGGAGGAAGAAGGGCATGGTGTTAGCTCAGGCCAGACTTCCTCAGCAAAAAGAGGAGGATTAGCATAGATGTTAGCTCAGGGCTGATCTTCCTCATACACACACACACACACACACACACACACACACACACAAAAGCACATATTTACATACACAGATTTTGGTATACAATTTTAGGGGATTGGTGGATTACCCTAAATATCATCCATGAACTCCTTTGGGGTCCCATGATCTAGCCTACATCTTCCATTTTATAATTGTTGAAAATCATTGCCTAGAACAGGGGTTGAAAAATTACGGCCCTAGGGCCAAATCTGGCTCTTCTCTTTTTTTCATACAGCCTGTGAACTAAGAATGGCCTTTATATTTTGAAATGGTATACATTTTAAATGGTTATGTAAGTGTCTGCATATTATCTTCAATTTTGCCTCTTGGCCTGCAAACTTAACCTAGTTACTATTTAGTCCTTTATAGAAAAAATTTACCAACCCCTGGCCTAGAATGGTTAGAAAATATTGTCCAAATCACTCAGCCAATGTGTAATTGTCAATTAAAATATTGACTAATTGATTGATTTAAACACATTAAAAAAGACAAGGAGTTGTAAACCTGGAGTACTTAATAAACAATTTCTTAGATAAATAATTGTGCAGTTGTGTAGGAAGTTGAAATCCAAAGAATTAAATGACCCATCCAAAATTATATTACAAATTTGTTAAAGAAGCAAAACTAAGCTCTCATTCATGTTGTGCATTACTGACTTTTTTTAAACTTTGCATTATATTTCATTCCACATATTTGAAATTCAGTACTTCTTGTAAAAAGGAAATAATGGTATAGAAGGAACTTAATGTAAAAATATTTGAATAGATGTTGTTCTTAAATTTTAGTTATGTGATTTTTAAAGATGTTTTCCAATTCCTCCTGTCATGTGATAGTGCAAAAATGGAATGAAAAGAATTACAATAACCATTGTTATATGTGTTATTTTGAATATACTTCTCTTAGAAATTTCAGTGTACCTGATTACTATTGATTGTTTTCATCTGTTGATTAGGGCTACCAGAAAGGTTTCAAACTATATATGATTATATTCCCAGTAATAGAATTTAAAGATTTTCATAATGGAAAAAAAAATAAAACCACTTTAAGCACTTGAATAATACATAAATGCAATACCTAAAGACCTCTGTGATGTTTTTAGCCAGAGTCCCTTTTTTCCTTTTTGACAGTTTCTGAAACCATTTTATCCATATTTAACCACTGATAAAAACTGGGTGTCACCTTCAGAGTGGTGTGTACTATACAGGAATAATTAAACAATTCTGTGTATAAGGGAGCAGTTGTGGTCAGAGTATATAAACTTGTTTTTTACAGTAAGACTGAGGATTCTAACTTAGAGCTACATTGGCAAATTCGACACGCTCTTTTTATGCATAACTTTCATTCTTGTGCCCCCCACCCCAGGTCTTCCGCACTTACCTAGAAAATCCAGAGTTCTCCGAGATTGCTGCAGAGATGGGCCACCTGTCTGACTTCCAAAGAGGATTCTCTTCTAATACCAACGCCGCTTGGGTACTTCTACGGTCTGTTTACGCTCACAAGGCCTGGCCGGTTCACCAAACAAAAGGAAGCTGAAGGGTTCTAAGTTCCGCAGAGCATCAACAGAAACCACAAAACCTCAAACCCATTTCAAACACACCAGCATTGAAAAACCAAGCTCTTAAAGATAAACAGTCCAAGTTGCAAAATTGTAGGAAGGCCAACTGTCAGGGAATATTAATTAAGGTTTTATGACTACAAGTCCATTTAAAAAAAATTCATTCAAACAAACTTTTGTAGAGAATGGAGAAAAAAGACAGTGATATTATCAAAAACAAAAAGGGGAGATAAACTGTATGCTGTGTTTAGGGCAAAAGAATATATATATATATATAATATTTTCTCTTAGAAAATTTTCAGAGTTGTTCTGCACTCCACTGGGGACCTGGTACTACTATTCCTATAATGTATTTTGGTGATTAGCTCTGTCACTGACATATAATCTTGACTACAATATGACACCATAATCAGCTCCCTTAATTAGTTAAGAAAGAGGATATTTAAACCAGAGTCTCTTAGAGTGGAAGAAGAGGGGAGTGCATTTGTCCACAGCTTCACTTTTTTTTTTTTCTTGCTGACAAAGATTAGCCCTGAGCTAACATCCATGCCAATCCTGTTCTACTTTATATGTGGGTTGCTGCCACAGCATGGCTGACGAGTGGTGTAGGTCCACACCCAGGATCCAAACCCACAAACGCAGGCCGCCGAAGCAGAACACACTGAACCTAACCACTACACCACGGGGCCAGCTCCCATAGCCTCACTTTTTAGACTCTTAACATTATCTCCAAAAGAAGCTATACACATAGTCATAGAGATACACTGCAAGTATTAAAAGAAAAATAAGTTCCTTAAACTGCTCTAACTTGCCTACCATTTTATGCAATACTATAAATTGATATTTTATAAATATTATAATCTTGTAAATCATATAATAATGTTGTAGAGAAATATGTGAATTAAAAATGCTAATTTATTAAAAATCAGCATTTTAAATATGCTCCAATTTTTAAACTCTAATTTGATATTTCTGCATTTAAAAAAATTATGAGAGCATCAAACTGGTATCATCCCTGGGTTCTCTGTACTTTAAATGTCCTAATTAGAATTATTGGTATTATTGGTAATTTCTGATGATTTCTGGTCTCCTTTACAATGTTGAAAGATTAATATTCTAGGCAAAAATTTTGCAGTTCTGGTTTCTTATTGTTCCAATTTCTCAATCCAAACATAATGTTATAATTGCACCTGACTTCGTTTTTTTTTTTAGTTTCAAAAGAAGGACTCTACATCTGGAAAGTCTTCAATTTCAGCAGGTGTGCATTCTTTATGTTATAGGAGTAAAAATGTCATATGCTTCAAAATAACTCATGCTGGAGGAATTTCAAATTTTAGTAATGGTAGAGAAGACTGTTACAGACAAACTCACCTTCTGAGAACAACTGAAAAAAAAGAATCAAATGTAAAACCTATTGATTTAAAGGCTTTAGAAAGCTGGCAAGGAATAAGAACCTGAAGAAATAAAATCCTCAGGAGAAGGGAAGTGCAAAGGTGAGTCTGATTTGCAGCTCTCTTTTTTAGTCAAGGTACTGCTGATTTCTAACGGGCCACTGAGAGGCAGAGAAGTTAAGCAGAAAAGGGGCTCAATTCCGAGCTAGGAAGCTCAGAAGTGAAGGACACCTGGTGTGGGGGGCAAAATTAGAGCCCAGGGATCACCAAGGAGGTGGTGCCCTTCCAGTCACCCCAAGCCTTCAGGGGGGACCCCTGCAGGGCTGCACCTTAGGAGAGGATAGGAACTAGAATGCTGTGCCATCACAAGGTTGAAGCCCAATTTCAAATCAACTAAATTAGTTAGGTAATTAGATAATTATTAAACAGATTAGGGGATTCTCCACCATCATAACAGCCTCCCGGCTACTGCAAGCAAAGTAATCTTCAAAGGATGATAACACTATCCAGACCAGCAAATAAGCTCTCGAATCTTTTATACACACTGTCCAAATTTCAATAAATAGTAACAGGCATGTCAGAAGATAAAACTAAATAACCAAAACCATGAAAATAAACAGAAAATAGAAACAGATGCACAAGGAGATACAGAATTGAGGGACTTTAAAACAACTAGGGGGCCAGCCCCATAGCATAGAGGTTAAGCCTGACGTGCTCCACTTCGGCGGCCCAGGGTTTGCAGGTTCGGGTCCTGGGTGTGGACCTACACCATTCGTCAAGCCACACTGTGACAGCAGCCCACATAGAAAATAGAGAAAGACTGAAACAGATGTGAGCTCAGGGCTAATCTTCCTCAAGCAAAGAAAGAAGAAGATTGGCAACAGATGTTAGCTCAGGGCCAATCTTCCCTACCAAAAAAAAAAAAAATTGTGATTAATAGTTTGAAGAAATAAGATGAAATATAGAGAATTTTATATCTTATACTGGAATCTATCTTTTTAAAATCAAATAGAAATTCTGAAACCAAAAAGTAAAAATACTAAAATTAAATACTCAATTGATAAAGATTAATAGCAGATGAGACTCAAAAGATGAGAACTAGAATAGGTCAGGAGAAAATATCAGATTGAAAAATAGAGGAGGAAAAAAAGGATAAAAATTACATAAAAGCACACAGAAGACATACAAGACACAGGGAAAAGGTCTAACATGCCCATAATTTGTGTCCTAGAAAGAGAGAAGAGAAAGAACTAGGCAGAAGCAATATTTAAAGATGTAATAAATGAAAAAATTATATAATTTTAAAAAGACATAGACTCAAGAAGCACTATGAACTCCAAACAGGACAGAAATAAAGAAAATCTACACCTAGAGACATCATAGAAAAATTTCTGAAAACCAAAAACAAAAACAAAAAATCTTAAAATCAGTTTGAGGGGGAAAAATTACTTTTAAATGAACAATAATGAGAGTAAAGACAAACTTAAAAATAACAATGGAACCCCAAGGAAATGAAAGAACATCTTCAAAATGATGAAAGAAATCACTGCCAACTTAGAATTCTCTATCCAATGAATATCGTAATTATCTTGAAGACAAAAATAACATTTTCAGACAAAATTATAATTTGTAACCTGCATAAACTAAGGGAACTAGTAAAAGGAGTTGTTCAGGAAGAGCAAAAGTATATCCAAGGGGCCAGCCCTGTGGCGCAAGCAGTTAAATGCATGTGCTCCGCTGCAGCGGCCTGGGTTTCGCCGGTTCGTATCCCCGGCACGCACCGACACACTGCTTGGTGAGCCATGCTGTGGTGGCGTCCCATATAAAGTGGAGGAAGATGGGCACGGAAGTTAGCCCAGGGCCAGTCTTCCTCAGCAAAAAAAAAAAAGAGGAAGATTGGCAGATGTTAGCACAGGGCTGATTTCCTCACACACAAAAAAAATGTGTATCCAAGATAGAAACCAGGATTATACACAGAAATGAAGAGCTAAAGAAAGAGCACATATGTGGGTAAACCTGGATAAATTTTGAAGATATAAGATAACAATAATAATAATAATGCCTAATGGGGTTCAAAATATAGGTTGAATCAAAATAAATGACAATAATAGGATAAAATATGAGAAAGGTAAAATCAGCTAAAATGTCCTAAAATCCCTGCATCTTCTTGGTGACAGTAAAAGTAATTTATTTTAGACTTTAATCAGTCAAGAATTCTCATTGTAGTCTCCGGTATGGCCACTAAAAAGAGTAACAAAATAACATATAATTAACAAGACAAATAGAAAAAAATGAAATGATAAAAATATTAATCTAAAAACTGCTCAGGGCCAGCCCGGTGGCACAAGCGGTTAAGTGCGCACGTTCCACTGCTGCGGCCTGGGGTTCGCCGGTTCGGATCCCGGGTGCACACCGATGCACTGCTTGTTAAGCCATGCTGTGGCGGCGTCCCATATAAAATAGAGGAAGATGGGCATGGATGTTAGCCCAGGGCCAGTCTTCCTCAGCAAAAAAGAGGAGGATTGGCATTGGATGTTAGCTCAGGGCTGGTCCTCCTCACAAAAAAAAAAAAAAAAAAAAAAAAGAACTGCTCAAAGTAGAGGAAAAGACATGTAGAATGAATTGACAAATGGAAAACAAAGAATAAGAGGATAACTTTAAACCCCCTAATATAATAATAATATGAAAATGAGTGAGCATTCAAAAACAAAGATTTTCAGACTAGATTTAAAAAAGTACATGCAACTCAATGTTGATTTAAAAAGACACACCTAAATACAAAAACACAAAAAAGCTAAAATCACAGAATGAAAAATATGTAATATAAAAAAATATTTTTAAAAAGGCCATACTACGTACTTTAAAAAGTACATAGTATAACTATGTACATTTTATATATTTATCAGACAAATTGGACTATACAATGGAAAGTAATGGAAATTTTTTTTCCATTTTTACATTTTTACATTTTTTCCAGTAATGGAAAAAAACATTACTGGCAATAAACAAGGGGAATTTCATTACGATAAATGGGTCGATCTTTCTAAAACATTACAATTCTAAATTTGTTGCACTTAATAATGTAGTTTCAAAATATGTAAAGCAAAATGACACGACTAAAAGGAAAATGGTCAAATTCATTATTATAGGGAGATTTTAACAAATGTCTCTTCGTAACTGATAGACTAAGCAGACAAAAATTCAATATGGATATAGTAGATCTGAACAATGTAATCAATAAACGAGCTAATTTACATAACTTATACTCAGCAAATCCAAAATTCACATCAAATGCCAAACTAATTAACAAAACGATGAGTGTAAAGAAATCTCAACAAATATCAAAAACTAAAATTATGCGGAGTACATTTTCTGACAACAGTGCAGTTAGATTAGAAATCAATAATAAAAGAGATAATATTAAAACCTTCATGTGTTTGGAAAGTACTCAATATACTTCTAAATAATTCAAAGGCTAAAATAATGAATACAAATGGAAATTAGGAAATATTTTTCTTCGAATGATAATGAAAATTCAACTTATCAAAACTTTCAGAATATAACTGAAACCATACAAAAATGCTCATATTAAGGGTGAAAAGCTGAAAATTAATCATACACGCATCCATCTCCACAATTTAAAAAATAATTAAACCCGGGGAGAACAAAAAGAAACAAATAATAAAAGTTAAGCAGAAGTCAATAAAACATAAAACAAACAGGCACTAGAAAAAATAAATCTAAAATTTGGTTTTTAAAAGACTAATAAATTTGATAAATTCCCAGGAAGACAGATCAGGAAAATAATTAAGAGGGCACCAAATACCAATATCAAGAATGATTCTTAAAAAGGAGGGGCTTAACTACATATCCCACAGTTAAGAAAATGAAAACAAGAGGCTATCACAACAGTTTTAGGTAATAATTTCAATGAAATGGTAAAATGTTTTAAAAAGCCATAATTTGTCAAAACGCCACAAGAAGAAATGTAAAATACAAATAGTTTAACAGTAAAGAAACTGAATCTGTAATTAAAATCCTTTGAAAAAGAATTTCCAGGTCTGGTGATTTTACTAATGAATTCTTCCAAACATTTAGAAGTAAAATCAGTCTTACATATACAATTCCAGAGCACAGAAAAAGAGGAAGAATTCCCCAAGTTATTTTTTGAGGTCATCATAACTTTGATAGCAAATACTGGTAAGAACATTACAATAAAGGACCCAGGAGAGGCCAACTGTCTCATTTATATAGACATAAAACTCCTATACAATATTAGCAAAACAAATCCAGTGATATATAAAAATGATAACACATTAGGGGCAGGTGAGAACTATTCCAGGAAGACAAGGTGGTATATATAACATGTGAAAATCAATGAATGCAATTCACCATATAAACTGAGTGAAGGAGAAGAGTTATATGATCATCTCAAATAGAGGGAGAAAAATCACTCAAAATTCAATGTCTATCCATGAATTTTTTTTCATTTTTAATTAATTTATTTTTTTATTGTGGTAACATTGGTTTATGACATTGTATAAATTTCAGGCATGATATTAAAAAAGAAAACCTGCAAAATCAGTATAGAAAGATATTTACAAAATCCTGCAGCAAACATTGTGCTTCAATGGGAAATATTGGAAGCTCGCCTCTTGATAGCAGACATACGTCAAGGATGCCTTCTGTCACTACTTCAATTCAACGTGGTATTCTGATCAAGGACCTATTCCAACCTCGTGTGATGAGGCAAGACAATCAACAAAGGGTATAAGAATTGGAAAGGAAGAAATAAAACTGTCTTTATTTGCAAGTGATGTGATTTTAAACATAAAAATTCCAAAGACTCTACAGACACACTAATAGAATAAATTTGTTAATTTAGCAAAGCCAATAGTTACATGTTAATTTGCAAAAATCTACTGCATTTCGCACTTGCAACACACAAGCAGAGAATAAAATTTTTAAAATAATACCATTTAAATTAGCATCAAAGAACATTAAAATAAATCTAACAGAAAATGAGCAGGTCCTCTATGGAGGACTACATAAAACAATGAGAAAAATTAAAGAAGACTTCAATGAATGGAAGTCTATACATTGCTTTCAGATAAAAAGATTCAGTATTGTGAAGATGTCAGTTCTCCCTCAAAACTACCTATATTCAATGCATTTCTACCAAAAACCTGAAGAAGTTTTTGTAGAAATTGACAAGCTGATTTGAATATTTATATGGTGATGTAAAGGGCCCAAAATGTCAAAGACAATTTAAAAAAGGGACATATTTGAAAGATTTAAATTACTAGATATCAAGATTTATTTTAAATCTAAAATAATTCAGACAATAGGGTGTTGGCACAATAATACACAAATAGACCAATGGAACAGTATAGAGTCCACAAACTAAATCCACACATATATGGACATTTAATTTACAAAACAGTAACAGTATAGAACAGTGGGAAATGAAGATCTTTTCAATAAACGGGGCTGAGTCAATAGAACTTTCGAATAGAAGGAAAAATTAATCCTTACTCCTTACTTCACATTACACATAAAAATCAGTTCCAGATAGTTGATCCAAACGTGAAAGGTAAGATGATAAGATTTCTAAAAGTAACAAAGAAGAATATCTTTATGACCTTGGAGTATAGAAAGTTTTTTTTTTTAGGATACAAAACCCACTAACCATTAAAGAAGATACTGATAAGCTGAATTACATTAAAACAAGATTTTATGCCCAGGAAATACATTATCAAGAGAGTAAAAGAGTAAACCATGGAGTGGGAGCAGATTTTTGTAGTTCATGTAACTGACAAAGGACTCATATCAAATATGTATCAATAAGAAAAAGACGGATAATACAATAAAGTTATATACAATATTAATAGGCAATTTGCAAAAGATTTCCCAATAATGTTGTTCATCCTTATCAGTGATTTGGGAACTGCAAATAAAAACTGCAATGAAATACCACTAACTATACACCAGAATACTGAAATTTAAGAGACTTACAATATCAAGTATTGCAGAGGCTGTGGAGTAAATAGAATTTTCATATACTGCTAGAAGGATGGAAAAGTGGCACAACTAAAGCTTTACTTCTAAAGCTGAACTCACACATGTGTCACGAACCAGCAATTGCATTAGATACATATCCACCAGAAAGTGCCTATGTGTGTATACAAAAAAGTTACAAGGATGTTCATAACAGCAGTATGTATACCAACCCAAATCTGGAAACATCCCAGATGTCAATCAAAAATAAAAAATACGACCAAAAAAAATGTGGGATGTGTAGAATTGCTCTTAACATGAAAATGATGTTTTGAAAACACACGCAAAAACATGGATGAAGTTTGCAAATATTATATTAATAAAAAGAAGCCAGACCCAAAAGAAGTCACTGCGTGATTACATTTATACAAAGTTTAAATACTGGCAAAACTGACCTATGATGTTATGAGTCAAGAGGTGGTTGTCACCACTGGGGACAAGTGGGAGGAGTGACTGGAAGAAGGGGGACTTCTGTGCTATCTCTTCATCTGGGTGTGGTTACTCAAAGGTGCTCATTTTGCGCTAGTTCTGTCTGTATGTTATACTGAAACAACAAAAGTTTATTTTTAAAAATGACCCACACTGGAAATTCAGTGCTATAAGTGATTTAACATTAATTATTTTCACAGTTCTATTATTTCCAAATAAGAGTTCAGCCAACACTCTCTTTTCTCCCTTGAGGCTTCAGATGGAATAGCCTCCTTTTCCAAATTACTAGCATGCTACTGCTCATTTTCCTGGGTAGGATGCTAAAGCATCCTCTTCCTCACTTTGAGATATGTTTGGCCAGTGCTTCATCCTCACTGAAATAAGTGCCAGGACAATTAGCTCCAAATCCATAGAGCTCATTGGGAACAAATTTGCATACAGCATTTGTGAGCTTCCAGCTCTTACCTATTAAATTAATATGCAAAGTAAACTCTCGTTGAACTCTGCTGCAGATCTTCAAAATCATCTTAATAACATAAAAGGAATGATTTCCAAGATTGGAACCCCATATAAAAAGGAGACTGCTGATGATAACATGTCAAATATTTAAAGAACAGGAGAGGAATCTGTGAAGTGCAGAGTCTCAGCATTTGAAGATATGCACTGATACTATGCGTATCTCTAACGAATCTCTACGTGCTCGTCTTCTGACAGCTCTGACATTTCCAGTTATTCGTTACTTCCAAGCTGAAATGACTCACTATACCATCTACCCACAACTTCGATTCCCCCTTTACGGCCACAAAGAAAAAGCTGAATTCCTTTTCTATACAGCAGCCCTGCAAGCACTGTGTGATATCGCCTTGTCTGGAATGAGTCTTCTCTTCTCCATGTCTGTAGTCTGTTAAAACAATACTTACATGGTGTAGCTTTGAGTTCCTCCACCCTCCTGGCCACTCTGCTTTCAATATCCTTCAGTTTATTTAACTTCTTCTTTCCTAAGGGTTCATCCAGAACAGCACCAAATGCTGTCAGTGTGCTCTGACCTGTGAAACCATGTCTCTGGCGCTTCCTGTATGTGGCGCTTTCTTTGAGAGCTGCCTGCAAGCACATCTTCCACCATCCTGAGCTTTTGGACCCAATAAAAGACCCAGACATTCATCTTTACTGAACTTTATTTTGCTCCAGGCTTTTTCAGAACTTTTTGGATCCTAAATCTGACCACTATATCTTCCTTCAAGATGTCCAACAGAACTGAAGTTCGAGGCCTTCACCAGCCAACCAAAAGTTTCCAGTTGAGCACCAATCCATTCATGAGTGTCCTTCGGCTAGAGTTATTCTCAAAATATCATACAGCCTGTGCTTCTAGAATATGAATATGGCCAGCAGCTACCTTGCCAAATGCCTGGATGAAAGCCACATAACCTATGTCTGATGAATGTTGCTCATCTTTATTCTGATAACCAGTCCAAGACACCCTGTCACAACTTAACTTTCCAGCCTTATGAATTAGGATGTGATCTCTGCCCTCACAGTAGAACAAAGGGATTTGAAAGTTCATCTGCATTCAAGTTCCTCCCTTTCATCTAGTAAACTGGGTGTCCTTAGAAAGACCATGTAGACCCTCTGAGCCTCATTTTGCTAATTAAGAAAATGAGGTAATTGCCTACACCTCTACTGTAGAATTTTTTTTGTTTGTTTTATGATTTGTGTAAACTTGTGTAAAGCAGCACTTTCCCTTTAAGGTGTTCCATGAACCTCAGACTCCACATACAGAGTGTTCTGAAACAGAAACCATCAAACATCCCCATCGGTGCAGAGGCCCGAGGTTTTTTATCATTTAATGCATTCAGACACTATATTTAGTTGTTAAAAACAAAAACAAAAAACCCAAAAAAACCTTTGTCACTTGTAAAGAAATATCATTACAAGGGATGATGATGATGATATGACGATGATGATGGTGACGTCCTGGTATACAAGCTGAGGCTTCCACCCTGAGGTCTGCACCCATAATGCTTCTGTTGTTGGAATAACTGATGTCACTCACCTCACCTCTCAGAGTATGAGGAGCTCTATTTATATGCATGTCAAAATATTATAAGGTATTTTAGGCAATTGCTTAGGTGACAAATGAATTTTATGGGGAAACATAAATGCACATCAAATCTTTACTTCCTCTCAGCAAAGGACTAGATTCAAGACCTATTTAATTCTCAGGAAACAAGTTTCATGGTGCCATTTTTAAAGGAGAACTTGATTTTCTAGAAGCAGAGCAGCAGCCTCTGCACTGTGGGAGACCACACTTTTAAATGGAGAGGAAATCTAATGGTATTTTCACTTAAGCAAGAAGTCTTAGAAAATGGGGGAAGAATTCCAATTTTCGATGTATTTATTCACCAATAAATTTCAAACACACACACACAACACACACACACACACACACACACACACAGCCCAAATAGATCTCATAACTGAATCACCAGACAAAAACCTTTATTCCAGGCTAAGCTAGGCCAGCACCCAATGATAAGCTTCAAGCATCCCAACTCTGTTTACAGAAATAGTCTTGGACTTTTTCTCTCAAACTTCACCTTGACTTCTTGCCTCCCCTTCCATTTCTATATCTACCCAGCTCTTGACTGGCCTTGTCTCCCTTTAATGGCCCCATGCTTGCTCCTTGTAGCTGAAGATAGATGTAGCTTCTTCAGTTCCAGGCAGTCTGCCCACCTGATAGAGCCCTAGCCTGGAACTCATCACCAATGATGGTTTCCTTGGTTACCTAACACTCACTCCTCAAGTGAGAGGTTCAGAGAGTTCCCCTGAGAGTGGCCAGCTCTTGCCAGAGAAATTTAAGAGACAGTGACAGTGGGCCTTTATTTAGCAGCCCTAGTTTCATTATCGTTAAAAAAAATACCATCCCATGGTTTCCTGTTGACTTAACATCTTTGTCTCAATATTCTGTTTTGGTCACTGCATCTCCTGAGTGCATTTTTTCTTGGTGGATGAATTTATTAATTTATTCAATGAATGCTTATTTACCAGGTATTGTACTTAACAGCATGGCTCCAGAAGCTGCTTGTCAGTTTGATTTCACCTTTGCTGGGGAACTTATCATCTGCTTGTACAACGTCACGCTCATAGGTCCAGTGCTCTGCTTGACTATGTCTCTTTGCCTTTGAATTCCTTCACCTTGGTACACAAGTCTTCCTATTCACACACTATCTCTCATTCATTATCATTCCCAACTCGTACACCAAAACCTTTATTTATCTACCGTAATAAACTCATTTGTGTGATTCAATATCCATATTTTGTGTACAGTTCAACAAAAGATGACATCCATGAAATTAGGGATTATGATTATCCACAACTGATTGACCAACATTTAGCACAATAGCACAAAATACATTGTAAATGCTCAATAAATGTTTGGTTAGTGGGTGGGTAGGTGAGTGGGTGGAGGGATGGATGGATGGATGGAAGCTTAGTATATGCCAGGACAGATATCAAGAATTTCATGTAAAATAAGTCATGGGGATGTAATGTACAGCATGGTGGCTATAGTTAACAACACTGTATTGTATATTTGAAAGTTGCTAAGAGAGTAAATCTTAAAAGTTCTCATCAAGAGAAAAAATATTTGTGACTATGTGTGGTGATGGATGTTAACTAGACTTATTATGGTGATGTTTTCACAATATGCACAAATCTTGAATCATTATGCTGTATACCTGAAACTAATATAATGTTATATGTCAATTACATCTCAATTAAAATAAATAAATAAGAATTTCATAATATTTTGTATATTATCCTCTCAACAATTCTAGGAGGTTGGAACTATTAGTGTCGTCTTATAGTTGGGAAAGAAAACTCAGAAATATTATGGTAACTTGCTCAAGACTAGTGTTAACAAATACTATTATTACTTTGTAATATGTTAGTCAGAGTTGCATTACTGATTAATAAAGATTAATAATCCTATTAGCTAACATCTGTTGAATACTTATGCCTTCAATAAGTATTTTCTCCACATTATCCTATATAGTTCTCAGGTAACCCTGTAAGATAGTGCTATTATTATGTCCATTATAAGTATTCTTTAGTGTCACAGTCAAAAGTGTCCTGTATGTGCACGACAATCTAACTGAGAGATGTGCAATGCTATCTTTTCACTAATTCACACTTATCTCTTCATGGCCAGCTCAGGAAGTAGAGCATAAAAGAACCTCTGCTTCTGCTTTCCTGGAAACGGTATCACCCAAAGCAAATAAAATCAATAGATATCTACAGTTGCTCCTCTAGTTCCTCATTACTAGAAAGACAGTCATGTGGATCACTAAATTGTCATCATTAAATTAATTTGAGTTTATCTCCCACTAGTGATAGGGGTCAGAACAGGACCACGAAAAAATATATATTTGTTTTCTCTTACGTATCATCTCGGACAATTAAATAACTAATAAAATGGGCGTATTTCTATGATAAAAGGACTCAACTATGAATTGGGTTCATCTAATGTCACCACCCTAATTTTATTTTTTTATTTTTTAATTTTTTTATTGAGGTATAATTTACATATACCATTATATTAGTTTCAGGTGTACAACATAATGATTCGATATTTGTATATATTGTGAAATGATCACCAGAATAAGTCTAGTTAATATCCATCTCCATACATAGTCACAAAATTTTTTTTTCTTGTGATGAGGAATTTTAAGATTTACTGTTTTAGAAACTTTCGCATATGCAATACAGTATTATTGACTATAGTCACCAATTATTCTTACATTGGCTTTCCTAATACTATCTTCCTAATAATATCAGATAGCTCTCATAGGGTTTCTTCACGTTTTAAAAATCTTAGTTCTCTCTCTTTTTCTTCCTCACTCATTTCTAAATTCCTATCCTCCAGTTGCTTGTTTTCTCTTTCATCTGATCTGCCCTATTACCAATGCTTTCTATTACATTCTTCATCTCATTCATTGAGTCCTTCAGATCCAGAATTTCTGTTTGGCTCTTATTTATAATTTCAATCTCTTTGGTAAAGTACTCCTTCTGTTCATTAATTTTATTCCTGAGTTCACTGAATTGCCTTTCTGAGTTTTCTTGTAGCTTGTTGAATTTCTTCATAACAGCTATTTTGAATTCTTTATCAGTTAGATCACAATATTCCATGTCTTTGAGTTTGGTTGCTGGAGAATTGTCATTTTTTTGTGCGTGATACCATGTTACCTTGATTTTTCATAGTGTTTGATGAAATTTGCCTCAACTGTCACATTTGAAGTAGTAAACACCTTTCTTATTTGTTTACTTTGAAGGCTTTGTTTACTCTAACAATTCAACAGTCTGGCAATTAGAAACCTTTCTTTTGTTTTCCAGAAGGTGGTGCTATAGCACAAGTTTTTGGTTTCTCTTCAGCAGATTCTGGACACTACACGCTTTCGCTTTCCACTTCCTCTGCCAAAGAGGTGGCTGCCACCACCACAATCCCAGCATATTGTACTGTCAGCTCTGGGGAGCGAAGCTGCCTTGGCTCATTCCTCTCTTTCCTCTGCCTCCAACTCATCTCTATTCTGCTCTGATGGCTTGCTGAGTTCTCCTATCAGGCAGGCTAGACCTCCACAAACTCTCTATCTGCCCTGAGTGCCCAGTTTTGCACTCTCCAGATTTTTCCTGATAGCAGCAAATGGCAGTTGGGCAGGCTCATGAATCTCTTGGATCCACAGGCTCCTCTGAGTTCCTATCCACCCACTTTCAGGTGCACAGGTGTGTGCATCTCCCGACTGTCCTAGTGTACTGTGCAGAGTCACTTTTTTTCGGTTATGGGTGTTCCGTTAGTTGTAAATCAAATGGAAGAGAAAAAAGGAACTACTTGTGCTGACATCACTCTCCTCAGAAACCACCCTTAAAAGAGGTATGGCCCTAGGGTGACTAATTTTTCTTGGTTTGCCCAGAACTTTCCTAGTTTTAGTATGGAAATCCCACTTTCCAGGAAATTCCTCAGTACCCAGCAAGCAGGGATGTTCAGTCACCCAGCATGGCCCTTCAAAACAAGCCTCTAAGATCTGATACCAGTTACACACAAAACGAGGGCTCCATGAAAACCTGTTAACTCAAAACTCTACTCTTCTTAGAAAAGCACATTTCTTCTCTATTTATTAAATATTCCACCTTTTTGAAAATACAAATCTAAATAATATATCTCCACCCTGGTCAGCCTTCATCCTGATGGTGATGATGCTGAAAGGATGGTTGCTCACCAGCTATGGTGAGACTTATAAAACATGATACTCATCATGTCATGGCCAAGACACACCTCCTCAGTGGCACAGGCTGGTTTTCAACCAGCTAATTTGCTGCATCACAACCACATAGATATGTTAGAATTTAACCTCCTTTAGCTATGGTGTTGATGGACTAGGACGTCGGTAGGTACACCCCACCATAAGGCCCGTGTCTCCAGCATTTACACAATAGCGACCTCGGAAGACTTTAGGCTCTCCGCTGGACAGGTGCACAACAAAGTTTACTTTAGGTTGAGTCGAGTTTTATCCACACTGATGCACACACTCATTCATATTTTGTAGCACATCGTTATTCACCATTCTTGTGCCCTAGTTTGAGTCAGCATCTTCAGGAAGCATGTAGCATGTTATGGGATGCTCTAGGCAGGGTCAGAAAACTTTTTCTGGAAACTTCCAGATAGTACATATTTTAGGCTTTGCAGGCCATATGAGCTCTGCCCCAACTACTCAAATCTGCAGTTATAAGGCAAAAGCAGTCATAGATAACACACAAACGACTATGTTCCAATAAAACTTTTTAGAAACACACAACAGGCCAGATTTTGCCTGAGGGCTGTAGTTTGTGGACTTCTGCCATTAACAAAAACAGTCGTAGTTAGACGCAGAGGTCTATAGGAAACACGTGGTGAAGCCATTCTGGAGAATGTAATGTAAAATCCAGTTACATCCATCTTCAGACCCCCGAAGGTTTCAAATCACTGGAATCTTGATCCAATTGTAAAACTCCTTGGGCCACCTCAGACATTTCACTAAAACACTGCCATTCTTACTTCTTGCCCAGGGAAATTGTGGGAAAGTAACCGTAGATATTCTGAAATTCATCTGGATGAAAAAAATTTATTTCTCCGCACTACTTTTGAGCATATAAACTGGGTAAAACCTCTAGTTGAAAAATTTTGCCAGAATAAACATCTCATCTGAAGGCTGCTCCTAACACTTTTTAAATTTCTCTTTTAACTTAAAGACTGTCATCTGTTCAACTGGTCCTCTGTGGGCTTCGTGATCGTTCCCTTGCCAGCCACAGTGCATAAAATCTCCCAGGCCTCTCAGGAATTGCCGGAGTGACTGTGGATTGCATGGAAGTGTGAGTGCTTGTAGCCAGTTACAGTCTCGAAAGACACCTTGTTCTGAAACGAGGTTTAAGCTATAAGCTCACCCATTTTAAATTCCAGAGTCCTGGGGGCCAGCCTGGTGGCGTAGCGGCTAAGTGCTCGCACCCTGCTGCAGTGGCCCGGGGTTTGGATCCCAGGCGCGCACCAACGCACCGCTTGTCAAGCCATGCTGTGGCGGCTTCCCTTATAAAGTGGAAGAAGATGGGCAGAGATGTTAGCCCGGGGCCAGTCTTCGTCAGCAAAAAGAGGAGGATTGGCTGATGTTAGCTCAGGGCTGATCTTCCTCAGGAAAAAAAAAAAAAATTTTCAAGGTCTTGTTAAATCAGTCTACAATCCCCACCTTAACTGAATCATTATAAACAAAGTGGTCTCATTATATATAGGCTTTCTAAAATTCATACTTTTAGAGATTTTAAAACCTATTCACTGATCAGTTTCCCATCCTTTTCCTCAACATGTCCTCAAATAAAAGTGAACCCCATTTTGGCTGTCCACTGCTCCCCCAAGTAGTGAATCTCTTTTAAAAGTGTCTGTGCCACAGTCATTTTAGAGAACTCTGTCATAAGAAAAAATCACCTTTATTCACATAAGCAAAGTCTAAGTAGAAAGCACATATTTATCACATCAGAGAAAGTTCTTTCAGATAAGATCTATCTTGGGGACATAGGTTCCGACGAGTCTCTAACTCGGCTACTTTGGGCAGGTGGCTCACTGCGGAGACACACTCCGACCCAGCTCTGCTATGATGATCTTACAGAACACTCCCATAATATCTGCAGAGGCATCACACTGGGGTGTGAAGTTATGGCAAACTCCTGCATGGGTTTTTCATCGTATAAACAGTCCAGAGTTGCTATCATAAAATTAGCACATCTGCATTTTATAGCCACCACAGGTCACCAGACCAGCAGAGCAGGGATTTTGAGTTTGCCTTCTCCTCCTCACCAGACTCCAGGTACAGGAAAGCTATTTTGAGTTCCAGAATAGATAGATTATACAGCCATCTACCAGAAGACATTCAGAAATAACCCACCCCACGAGGCCTTTCACATCCATTTCATAAATTGCCTGGCTGAACGTGGGAAAGAATTGTGAGCAGTGAGTGGTGGAAGCTGACAGTCCTTTCACATTGGCAAACACATCCATGTCCTCATTCTCTTGGTCAGCCATAAAACCTTAACCTAGAGAAGGAAATACAGGAATCCCCTCTTAGCCACAGGGGATACGTTCCAAGACCCCCAGTGGATGCCTGAAACTGCAGATGGTACCAAACTCTATGTATACTATGTTTTTTCCTATACATACATATCTAAGATAAAGTTTAATTTATAAATTAGACACAGTAAGAAATTAACAACAATAACTAGTATAAAATAGAACAATTGTAACAATATATTGTAATAAAAGTTGCGTGAATGTGGTCTCTCTCTCTCTCAAAATATTTTATTGTACTGTATTCACCCTTCTTCTTGTGATGATGTGAGATGATACAATGCCTGTTTGATGAGATGGAGTAAGGTGGATAACAGAGGCATTGTGACATAGCATTACGTTACTATTGACCTAACAATAAGTCAGAAGGAGGATCATCAAGCCATGATGATGTTGATGGTTGGATGTCAGGAGCAGAAGATGTTGATGGTTGGAGATCCAACAAAGGGATGATTCACATCCTGGGTCAGAAGGAGTGGGAAGGTGCAAGATTTCATCGTGCTACTCAGAATGGTGAGCAACGTAAAACTTATGAATTGTTTATTTCTGGAATTTTCCGTGTCATATTTTTGGACCACAGTTGACGATGGGTAACTGAAACTGTGGAAAGTGATACCACAGATAAGGGAGGATTACTGTAACATGAAATAAAATGAATTCCTATGAAATACAAAGCCAACTCTATTAATACTGAAACTCACCTTGACTGGAGTTTCAAATTCCTCCTTCTCCTACAGCTTCCCAAATACAAAGCAAACACTAGCTTTGCTGATGGTAGCAATGCCCCTGATAAAAATTTTTTTGCATGGGGTCAAAGCCAACCTCTACAAACATCATCAGCCTACTTTCTCCTCTGCAGTGAATTCTGAGAGACTCTTCTTTCTATCTCTTAGGCCACTAATTCATTCTTTATTCATGTCAGCTTCGCAATTTAATTCCTCTACTGTTTTCTTTTTAATTTCCAGGAACTCTGTCTCGATTTGTAACAGCTATGAATCCTCTTTTGTTAATGTTTTTTGTTGTTTCCCCATTAACTCTGCTTCCTCACATATTTCTTGTGTTTTCATGATATCAGTGCCTGTGTTTCACACTATTAGTTTTCTTGAAATTTTTGAAGATTTAGAACTCTATGTTCCTATTTTGAGTTGAGGTTTTAGAATTAAAACACTGTAGGTCAGGAGCGTATTTTTATTGCCAAAGGGGAGTTCTTATTCCCCTGCTGTGACTAGATGTCCTGACCACGGACTAGTGGTGTTTGTTGAGAGCAGCGGCAGGGGATGAGGCTGGGCAGAGTGTGCAGGAGGCCAAGTGAATAGAGTAGGGTTCTCCATTCTTCCTGTCAACAAAATGCTTCTCTGGGAGTCTCTGTATCAGAACTTTTTCTGCAGAAACTCATGCCTGGCTTTAATCTAGGGGTAAAGGCTGGTGTCCACTGCTCCTTTTCCATTTTTAATTCCCAGCTGCCACCCAAAGGTGCAGCCTTATCTCCACCTCTGCTCTGCCTCTCAGTCCAGCCCACAGTCTCCCCAGTGCTCTCCCTGGCAGGCAGTGTAGGCAGAGAAGCAGCATGCCCCAATTAGCCCACTATTTTGAAAGAAGGCCTTTAATGAATTACCCTGATGGTTGCCTTGTTTGCATTTATTGACTCTGACTAAAATCTCTCTGAGCTCTTTGGGGAGGAAAGGATCCCATCTGAGATATTTTTCTCCAACCTGTGTTTTGGGTTAAATTCCTTTAGCTCTGATTCCTTCATAATTGCAATGCCTCGAGACTTCTGCTCTAGTGATAGCAGAATTTCATATTTTTCCATCACAGTTAGGAATTATTTCTTTCTTTCTTTTTTTTTTTGTGAGGAAGATCAGCCCTGAGCTAACATTCGATGCCAATCCTCCTCTTTTTGCCAAGGAAGATTGGCCCTGGGCTAACATTCATGCCCATCTTCCTCCACTTTATATGGGACGCCGCCACAGCATGGCTTGACAAGCCGAGCGTCGGTGCACGCCCGGGATTCGAACCTGTGAACCCTTGGGCCGCCAAAGCAGAGTGCACACACTTAACGGCTGCGCCACTGGGCTGGCCCCCAGAAATTATTTCTTTTAAAATACATTTTTCAGATCTGTCAATGAAATTTGGGATAGAAGAGGAGAGAGATGCAAGTGCTGCGTCCTTCAACTTAAAGCAGAAGTTTTAAGAAGTTATTTAACCTTGTCAACAAAAGGCAAATCTTGGTAAAGGTATATGGGTTTGCTTTACCATTTGCTGTCTCTCTCTTTATGTCTTTCTCTGTGTGTGTGTGTGTGTGTGTGTGTGTGTATACACATATATATACATATATTTATATTTTTTCCAAACCCTAAAATGACCTTTTAAAGTATTATCATCCTCAATTTTATAGATGAAGAAATTCAACTGAGGCTTAAAAACTTTCAAGTAACTTGATCTAATTTCAAATAAGTAGGAAAGTTTGTACTACACCTGACCTAGTACATCTCTTTTAGCTATTTTTATCAATTTTTAAGTGATTTGCCCCAACTAGACTTTGAATTCTATAATTTCAGGGTAATAGTTTATTCACCTCTGTCACTGGTGCCTAACAGTGGCTGATATATACAGTAGGCACTCCATGCATGTTTGCTGAATTCAGTTGAAGTAAAAGAACCAAGATTCTAAACCACGTATCTGACTTCAGAGCTTACGTTGTTTCAACATACCCTAAATCAGAGCTAACAATTGCTCTAATTCGTTAGAGTTGAGACACTACTCTATCTCAATACAATGTAAGGAAATCTGCGTTCTCATGCAATTCCCTTCCTCTAGCCGGAGGCATTTCACCAAGTGATCATTTGCATATTCAGTATTGCCCTGGACAGGAGTCTCCAGCAGCGAGCTTTAGAGACTGGAGCCCTAGAAACGAGGAGCAGTATGTCTCTATTTTGCTTTTCCTAGTTGCTTCACTGGTGGTCCACAAGCTTAAGATAATATACATATTGGGAATATTAACTAGACATAAAAACAGAATGTAATGTCAGGAGCAGCAGCTTTGGAGACAGAGGCAACCAGTGCGAGCTGAGGCTGCACCAGTGCTGGAATTCAACAGTGTCTGGTCACGTTTAGCAAACAGTGCTTGAAGGGCATTGGTTTGCAAAGATCCGCTTGTGCTAGTTATGCTTTTGCTTTGGTTTAAGAGGAGAAAGGAGGTTGTACATGCAGGTTTATATGGATACATAAAGGATTAAAATGGGCTGATGGAATGCAACTTCAAGTATCTCCCCAAGACCGAGTCCATGGACCCAGTTCTAAATCCTATAGAGGGCAAAAGATCTCTATTTACAAGGAACTCTCAAGCTCGGGCATGAATAGTGGTGCTTGGCTTCCCAGACTGCAGATAAAGTGCAACACAGAGTAAGTGCCATGATCATCGTCTGCATTTCTGCTCAGAACCCATTCACCAACATGATTCTAGCCCTGTGAATTAGTTGCTTGATGATGGCGGCCACAGAGTAGCAGCAGAACGCCCATGGAGGCCAGGATGTCCAGCAGGAAGCCGTGGGAGCCCAGCGGATACTTGTGCAGAAAAGCAGCAGTATCTAGACCGCACTTGTAATTTTTGTAAGACGAATGAGATACCACGTGAGGATCCCTCAAAATTTTTCTGGGGGGACTTCCGGAAGTGGACTTCACAGGGGACTGAGGTCAAACTCCAAGAAATAAGGGAATGAGCCAAAATGATTCGAGAATTAACATGACCTCACTTTTACCCACAGCTATTGGGATCTATGAAGACTCTAATTTTATTTTCTTTATTTTTACCCATTTCCTCCATTCCCAATATCACGTATATTTAGGCATAGTATCATAACTTACTTAATAAAATAAAATAGTCTCTGAAGTCTAACTCTGAAATCTAACTGCCCAGTATGGACACCCAATTTTGCCATTTGCTAGTTGTGTTGCTGCCCTGAATTTACTCCTTAACTTTCTGTGCTCACTATACACATCTACAAAACAGTAGCTCCCTCAAAGCATCATTGTGAGTATTAAATGAAATAATGGATCTAAACACAGCAGAGGGCTCAGCCCACTATAAGCATTAAGTTCATGTTAGCTGTTTTGTTATTGTCGTTAGTATTATTGTTATCATTATTATTGAGTTCACCTTCATTTGGGACATTAGACCTCCTCATCCCACTCTACTTTTCATTTTCTGCATGCTGTTACTTTATCATAGTCCTCAAAGGTTTTCTAAATAGTCACCTGTATGCAAAGACTAGACTCTCACTGTGAATTTTCTCTTTTCCTTTTCATAGACGGTGATGTTCATTGACTTATATTCCTTCATTATTCACTAAATCACTTATTCAACCATTATTTATTATGCCTACTGTATGCTAAGCTCTCTTCTAGGAAATGAGTATATGACATTAAGCTGCCCACAGGGAACTTACATTCTAGTGTAGACAGATAGACTATAAAATAAAAATATAACGTAATGTCACGTCCATGCAAGGGCTATGAAGAAAAATAAGGCAAAGCAAATGAAAAGAGAGTGACAAGTGATGTGAGTTTAAACAGAGAAATCAGGAAAGGCAGCTCTTTATTCTAACAGAGCATGAGGAAGTTCAAGCCCAAAGGCATTGATGAAAACAATAGACTTCTCGGAGGTGAGCAATTAAGAAGAGTCTCCTCGACAGCAACAAGAAAAGTGGTAGAGCAGCTAGAAGTATAACAGAGAGAGCCAGAGAACAAGATAGCTTGTGGTAAATCAAGCCTCCAAGACTACCCCTGCAAAGGGGCCTAATTTTAATTGGATCAGACTGTGGAGTTTTTTATGGCCCAAGGTACTTATTGTCAAAAACAATAAAGAAATCAGCTAGCAATTAGTGGCAGCTAACAGCTATGTGTGATAACCAGCCTGAAGCCTAACAGGGGGTTCAGGGAAAGGGATGGTCCAAGAGAACTGGCTAAAACCATACTCAGCCCTCAGGAAGGAGATCAGGGAAACTGTGTACATGCCTGAGGCTGTGTCCTCTAACATCAGAGCATGCGCACTGCGTGGGAAATAGACTTCACTGAGCTAGTTTAGCCAGGTCACTAGATAAATAATCAAGGAAGTAAGCAAGCAAACAATAAGAATATCCAAGGGGATGGAGAAAGAGGCAGATGAATATTCATATTTGCTACAATATATTATTGAAAATGTCCAATTTTCAACAAAAAAGTGATGAGACGAAAATAAACAGGAAAGTGTTGTCCACATACAGAAAAAAGAGCAGGCAACAAAAATTGCCTATGAGGGCTTCAAAGCAGCTGTTATAAATATCAAAGAGCTAAAAGAAAGCATGCTTAAAGAAGTAAAGGAAGGTGTGATGATAATGTCTCACAAAATAGAGAATATCAATAGATATAAATTATAAAAAAGAACCAAATGGAAATTCTAGAATTGAAAAGTACAATAACTGAAATTAAAATGCACTAAAGTGGTTCAATAGTATATTTGAGCTTGCAGAAGAAAGAGTTAGCAAACACCAAGATAGATCGATGGAGATTATGTAATCTGAAAAATGCCTCTCCACTGGAGATCCTTCTCCATTGGGAAAAGGACAAAAATTACATGACAATCTCAGTAGACACAGAAAAAGCATTTGACAATATTCAACACATTTTCATGGGAAAAAAAATTCAACAAATTAGAAGTAAAAGGGAATTTCCTCTATCCTATAAAGGGCACCTACAAAAATCTCACTGCTGATATCATACTTAATAGTGAAAAGTTGAAAGCTTTCCCTCTAACACCAGGAACAAGACAATGTTGACCACTCTCACCACCTCTATTCAACATTGTACTGGAGGTTCTAGACAAAGCAATTGGACAAGAAAAAGATATAAAAGACATCCAAATTACAAAGAAAAAAGTAAAACTACTCCTAGTTTCAAATGATATAATTTTTATATAGAAAATCCTGAGGAATCCACTAATAAATGAGTTAAGCAAGGTTGTAAGATACAAGATCATCCTACAAAAATCAATTTATTTCTATACAGTAGCAATGAACAATCTGAGAATGAAATTAAGAACACAATTCCACTTACAATAGTACCAAAAAGAATAAAATACTTAGGAGTAAAATTAACAAAAGAATTACAAAATTTGTACTGTTAAAACTACAAAACATTGTTGAAAGAAATTAGAAAAGACCTAAATAAATGGAAAGACATTCATGTTCATTGACTAGAGACTAAATATTGTTAAGGTGATGATATTCCCCAAACTGATCTACCAATTCAATGTAATCTTTATCAAAATCCCAGCTGGCTGGGGCTGGCCCAGTGGCATAGTGGTTAAGTTTGCATGCTCCACTTCAGCAGCCCGGGGTTCGCAGGTTTGGATCCCGGGCATGGACCTATGCACCGCTTGTCAAGCCATGCTGTGGCAGGCGTCCCACATATAAAGTAGAGGAAGATGGGCACAGAGGTCAGCCCAGGGCCAATCTTCCTCAGAAAAAAGAGGAGGATTGGCAACGGATGTTAGCTCAGGGCTAGTCTTACTCACCAAAAAAAAAAAAAATCCCAGCTGGTTTCTTTGCCGAAAAGACATCAGGGGGACTGTGGAGTAGAGAACAGCAGGAGAAGGCAAGAGTGGAGGTGGGAAGCCCAGTTTACAGGCAATTCCACTTGTCTAAATGAAAGATGGTGATAGCTTGGACTAGGCTTATGATGGTAGAGATGGAGAGACGTGACTAGATTCAAGACATATTTAGTAGGTAAAATCTGAAAAAATAAATATAGAGATACATAACATGAGTCTGTAAATGAACATGATATTGGAATAATTGACTCTAATGAACCCTTCAGAGAAAACTGCCAAATAAATCTAAATAAATAATGAGAATCTGCTCATTGACTAAGATGCAAAGCTATTCTTCGGTAAGTGTTCTGCATAAAAAGCAACATCTTTCATGATTGTTCTTGGCAACTTCTCAGAAATTCTCATTTGATTGTTTTATTGTGGAGCAGGAAGTCTTGCTTTATCTTCTAAAACCTCCTTCCCTAAACTAAAGTCTTTGGCAGAAAATTAGGGGGGGAAAAACAGCACAGGTGTACAGGATTCCTAATAAAAAATAGAAAGCGATTTATTCAGAATAGATGTTTAAAGCCATTACCTTATTAACTTAAAGGATTCAATAAATGAAAGTCTGAAATTTTTCCTAATTTCAGTTTCATTGAGATAAAATTGACATGTAAAATTGTTAAGATATTTAAAGTGTACCCCTTGGTGATTTGATATATGCATACATTGTGAGGAGTCTCCCATCTAGTTAATTAACACATCCTTACTTCATATATATATATATTGGTGAGAACATTTAAGTTCTACTTTCTTAGCAAATTTCAACTATACAATACAATATTATCAACTTCAAGTCTGAACCTTTAATCAATTTTTTCTTTCTCTCATATTCAAGATACTACAACAGATAGCAAGAAAGAGACAGCATAAGTCATGGTTTTCTTGTAAATACGAGTTCATTTTCAGGTTGCTAAATCAAAGGGAATAAACCTACCGATGTCTATTCAATCATGTAAGTAGGTAATGGTATATTTCATTTTTAGCCTCATATTCTGTACTTCAGGTGTCAGCTTTAGTTCCATCAGCAAAATTCATCCTTTTAATTTATGACTTTCATTGTAATTATTGATTTCTTTACACAATGCATTTAACCTCATTTCTGTACCTGGGATTATCTCATTTGAAACTCATTTTATCAAATATCATTTTAACATCTGATATTGTGGGTGCTTTCAGAATTAGGTAGCCTAGAGGGAAAATGTTTTGCTGACCCAATAATAAAAATACTGTTCTTAAAAATTCTGTGCTAGCAGATGCAGTTGATGTGCATTATCATTAGAATTTTTAGTTGACTATAGTTACTCTAGGATTTTTATATTCATTAAAGTCAAAGCCCACGTTTTAGTTGTCTTGCTATTAGTAGGTAGTGCATTGTTTTGTTTTATTTTGTACACATAGTTCTGCTAAATAGGTGCTGAATTCAATATTAATATCGAAACTGATGTATTTTTATATTTAACATTTATGCTGCAATAGTATTAAAATATGAGTTTTAATGTGATAAGCTATGCAAAGTGTTTATAGAAATCTCAGGATCTGAAAAATCAGATATCTTCAGGACAGATAGCTTATTTGTTCTAATAAGAGTTAATTTAATTTAAAGTTAATTTGAGGGCCGGCCCTGTGGCTTGGTGGTTAAGTGCGTGCGCTGCGATGCTGGTGGCCCGGGGTTCGGATCCCGGGTGCGCATCAAGGCACCGCTTCTCCGTTCATCCTGAGGCCGAGTCCCACATACAGCAACTAGAAGGATGTGCAGCTACGACATACAACTATCCACTGGGGCTTTGGGGGGAAAAAATAAAATAAATAAAAAAATCTTAAAAAAAATAAAAAATAAAAAATAAAGTTAATTTGATTTAATTCTAGGTAAGTAAAAATCAAGGAAACTGTTGATTAATACAGTTAAGGAAAGAAAAGAGTAGGTCCTTACAGGAAACCTTCTGTGGAAATATTTTTAATCAGGTACATTATATGATAGCAATATATATCCATTTACACAGACTCCAGATATAGCCAAGCAAGTGTGACAGGCCGTTATACTGGCTACAGTGAGACTCCGCTTATTCCGATAATCGTCCTTTGGCTTAAATCACACCACATATCTTTCCTTGACAACCGAATTAAGTTAGAGGGGAAAGAGAACATTAACAGTTACTATGCGCTGATCATGGGGCTTGGTTCCAGCTTCATAAATTGATTTCAGACATTTAGGACACCAAAAACTCCAGAGTGTTTTTTCTCAGTGATACTATCTATAATTAGTAACAGCAACACAGTTAACTCTAAAGATGCCAGCCCAAATTCTTACCACAAATAAAAAAATAAAACATCCAGATTTATAGTAAAAAACTAAGATAATAGTGCAAAGAAGCAGAGATGATAAATGTCAATAATTATCCACAAATATTGCAAATATTACTCTTTGTGCATTCCATAACACAACGTGTGCACAGAGCCCTTAATTTTCCAATCTAGTAGTATTTCAAGGGGGAGAGGAAGTGTTGTTGTTGCATGTTCTCAGCTTAATATTCTTCTTTGGAAAAGGGTTAAACTTTGGATGCAGCTCTACGAATTCAGTGGGTCAAAACTTCCATTGTGATTTGGTCTCAGAGAAGCAGTTATTGCAGAATAGAATAAACTACACTGTAAGATATGGACACATGATGGATGGCTGCATGGATATTTAGACAGGCAGCAGCCACTGTTTCTTGAATACTTCCTAAGCATCAGACGTTGTAACCAAGTGCTTTGCATAATTACTCCTCGCAATAGAACTGTTTTCCCCATTTAACAAGTGTTTATACAGCGAGATTCATTATCGTACCAAGATCAAAAAGGGGCAGACTAGGAATCCAACCCAGTCTTGTCTGTTTCCAAATCACATGCTTTTTAAAAAACATGACATCATGCTCTGTCTTATAATATTAGCAATTATATAAAAAATGTTTACTGGGTGCCGGTGTGTTTACTCTTTGATTACATGGTATGTGTTTCAAATACATGATCTCATCTGAGCTAGGTATTATTTTACACATGAGACTCAGAGAAGCCAAATATTAGTTTTATGTCCGCCAAATCCTTGGGGTCCTTTGTTGACTGTCCAAATTCAATCACTTGGAAAATATGATTTCTTTACTCTTAAGAATTTTAATCATCAGTGCATAGGAAGAAGGAACAATACCTTTTTTTTTTTTTTTTGCTTTTAGATGAGGCAATTGAATCAGAAAGAATTCAGTGACTTGCAAGGTCTCCTTAGCCAGTCAGTGGTAAAGTCAAAATTATAGCTCCTGGATCTGAATCATGCTGTTTTTCTGGAATGCTCCTCACCTGAAGAGGCTACAATCAGCCTTTGTTATTCCACTGCCCATCAAGCTTCTGTGACTATCACGTTGCTTCTCTCCTCTTGGTGGTCTCCAAGGAGACCAGGAGGATGCTTCTTGGTAGAAATAGTGCCTCTCTTCTAATATGCAATAAAACCGTGACGGGTCTGTCGGCAGTGTGGGTTTTTTCTCTGTGTGTGGGGTGTGTGTGTGTGTTTTGTTTTTAATAAAAGACACTTTTGGGTGGATAACATGCTGGTTTAACTTCAGTTTAAAAAATAAGTCCGTTTTTCAGTTTATAATCTAAACGACTCTCCAAAGATGTGGGAACCTGATAGAAATCCGTATAAAGGACTCATAAGCAGAGCCTGTTCTGCACACACATTTGAGGCCCCAAGGGGAAAAACAAAGTGCTTTGTGAAACAGGAATTCAGCCTCTTCTGCACACAGGAGAAGTGCATATACTGAGAACACCAAGAGCTGCTTCCCGACCAGCCTTGGCAGAGGACAATATTCCTTCTTATTGACACTGGGTGATGGGTGATGAGGGCTGTTAGCTGTTACAGGGGGCAGAGCAAGGCGCAGCCCCCTGTGCTGAGCCCAATGACCAATACGGACAAGAAGGATGAAACAGCTAAGGAAACTTCCACAATCCTTGTTCCTCTGAGGTTTAGCAAAAATAGCACACACTTAACCAGGTAACCTGAACTAGTTACCTTTCCTGGTCAGTAAAATGACGATGAAAATAATAACTACAACAATGACCTTATGGGGCTGTTGGGAAGATGTAAAAAGATGTGTGTGTGTATGTGTGTGGTGTATAGTGTGTATTATACATATAAATATATTATATATACCATGTACATAATGTATACATATAAAGCACTTAGCATGGTATTCATGCATTGATTCATTCACTCATTCAAACAACAATAAATGCTGGTTTCCTAGCTTCTTTTTGTTCTGCCCTCCTTCCTTAGCTGATTTTTGTCCGAATGCCTGAGATAGCTCTGAAATCCCTTTGTCTATTTTGACTTGAATTTAAAATACATTTTGGTGGTTTAAAGAAAGCATCATTTTCTCTCTTATACTAGAAGGATGATGACTTCAATGTTCCTGTCAGCTTGAAGCAACCAGCTTCTCCTCAAGACGGTAAACAGCTGGAACTGGAGGGTTTCAGAGGTTGGTTATCTTGCCTTTTGAGTCACAGGCACAAAAAAAAGAGATGAGTGTGAAAGCATTCCCCCGAATGTGTGCTGTTCTCTCAAAGCTCCACCTTTTTCTCCTGCAACCCCACCTGCTCATCAGCCCACAACATTCCCTCATCTCTGTGGACATTTAATAGCCGAGCTGAGTTGGTTATCTTTGTGTTAGGGTCACAGTAAGTTTCCAAGATTAGTTATCTACAATTTGCCTCTTACAATGCCTGAAATGGCATCTCCGGGCACTCTTCCCCTAGTTCTCTGCCTCAACGTCTTCACGCAGGCTGTCCTCTCTGTCTCAAGCTCTTGAAGACCCGCCCCACAACACTGCCGGCTACCCCTCAGGAAGCCCCCGGCCTCTGTACAATCCTTCCTCTTCGTTATGTCCTGTGCAGCCTTCAGATCTCAGCCAACTGCTTAGGAAAGTTGAGTCCCCTTGTTATACGTTCTAAAAACAAAAACAAAAGCTATATGTACATTTTCTTCAAAGCACTGTCGCAGGTTACAATTATATGTGTGTGTGGGTGTGTGTGGTTATTTGATAAACATCTGTCTTCTCCACAGCACCATCAGCTACAGAACAGTAAAGGCTGTGTCTGTTTTCTTCTGCACTGCATCACGATACCAAGTACAGTTCAGGGCACATGGTAGGCAAGCATGTATGTGTCATATGAATAAAGTGTTGGTAATAACCCATCAAGAAGAATCATTCCCGTCAGTATTCCTAAGCCTCAACTCCACTTAGGATGATGCTGAAAAGTCCCCATAAAAGGGGTATTCACTGGAACAATGAGTAGAACAGCCAGGGTCTTAGGAAAAATCAAGGATGCCTTTCAGGTACGGAGTGGTAAATCCTTTTTAAAAAATCTATTTCACATACTATGCATGGCAGCAGCATGTATACCACACTCAGGAAAATATGAGCTGGTCTCTCCTTTCCGTGGCTGTGTAGCTTGCCCTTCTGAACAACAACACACACAGAAAGGGAAAGGCATCAATTTCTGTAGCTCTCCTATGATGTGCCAAGTACTCTGCCTATGCCATCTCCTTTGCTATTGAATGGAAGGACTGTAATTCTGCTTATTCCATGTCCCCTAAGATATCTCTGTCAGTCTAGGACACATAGAAAGCATTGTATTAACCATTTATTAATGCTTGTTAAAGAAATTGCATGTATGAAAAGAAGGATCTTCTGACATTCAGGCAACCATAGACGAGCAAAAGCAATTGTGACTTATGAAGACATGGTTTACATTTATATGATTTAGAAGAGAGAACTGTAGCTGGGATAAAATTCTGAAAATAAAAAAAGTGTTTGTTTAGTCCTACAGTAGAAAGTGTTAAAGTAAAAGGCAACTAAGAGTGTATGTTAATCCCTGTGATAAATTCTTAGCTAACTATGAAAAGATGATAGCCAAAGTTTAACAGGCAAGGATAAGGGAGTGCTTGTTATGTGGCACCTATCTCCAGAGACATCCCCTAAGGAATCTGTTTGGTCTCAGCATAGGCAAGCTTCCTTTTAGGTAAAGGAAGATAAAGATAAAGACTCTTCTTTCTAACACAACCACAATACCTTTATTATACCTAAAAAATAATAATAATTCCTCAGTATCTTATCCTGTCAGTGCTCAGATCTCCCATTATGTCACATAAATGTTTTTATTGTTTGTTGGTTCGTTGGTTGATGTTTTGTTTATTTTTACTGTTGCCCTGCTGGAATCAAAATCCAAACAGGGTCCATGTCTTGCATTGGTTGATATA
The DNA here is from genome assembly GCF_057802395.1 of Ceratotherium simum simum. Taxonomy (NCBI): domain Eukaryota; kingdom Metazoa; phylum Chordata; class Mammalia; order Perissodactyla; family Rhinocerotidae; genus Ceratotherium; species Ceratotherium simum. Next base: position 68,253,828 of record NC_141900.1, on the reverse strand, counting down.
TCGCTTATGTCTCTTTTAATCAATAGTTTCCCCCTCCTTTGTATTTTTATTCCCAATTTATCTTTTGAAGAAAGTGGGTCATTTGTTCTGCAGTGTCTTCCACATACTGGATTTCATTCACCGTGGTGTTGTTTAACATGCTTTCTGTCCCTTATGTTTCCTGTACAATTGTAGTTAGAGGCTCCATAGGTTCAGATTCAATGTTTGACAAGAATATGTCATAGCTGGTACTTTGTACTTCCTTTTGCATCACATCAGGAGGTGCATAGTATCTCATTGTGTCTCTTTTTTATATGTTAAAATCAATCGGTAAATTCAATTGATCACTAGATCCAATTTTCATTAGGGATGTGAAATATTGATGTTCTAATTCTATCATTCTTTCTGCATTTATCACCTAGAATTCTTTTTAAAGAACATTCTCTCATCAATGGAATATGAATATGTGTGTATATGTATATAATCTTCATTATACTTTGTACACAAATTGCTGGATAAACGCCTTCTGTTTATTTACCAGTTTTCAGAATGAAAAGATTCAATAGCATCTTCTAACAATGATCACAAATTTGGTTTTCTTTTCAAAGCATCATTATGAATTCACAGATTTAAACACGTTTGATATGATTCAATTCATTGCAGTTATTATCCTTATTGATGGTTCAATTATCCCATTTTTGAGACAAGTGGAAGCCAATTCAAGATGGCTCTAGAGTCCTTTTGATATGACCCCAATGATTTCCAATAACTTCCTTACTTTCAAGATTGAGATTTCAGGCTTATTTTGTACATTTTCTGCCACAGACATGGACTCAGCCATTTCTCCAAAAAGCCCTGATTCCTTTTATGGGAATTGGTATACAGAGACTACAGTCTGGATGATTGGGATGATCATTTGCTCTGAGCTGGTAATTTCTTCCAGACCTTTTCAGTAGACAAACTTACAAAATACATAATTTTTTTAAAGAGAAAACTCACAGGTGTTTATAAAGTTCACACTATTTCCAATTCAAATTTAGGATTACAAGTTTTTACACAATTTCTTTGATTTTATATTTATATCCTTTTCCACTTATACTAAAAAAACTGAATCTTAACAGCAATAACAATTACTTATTTCCTTTATCCAAATATATATGTATGCATCCATACACAGATCTACTTATATACATATTAGTTTAGAATAACAATCTCAATAATATTATTAACTCTATGCTTTTTAAAATCAGCTTCAAATTTGTTGTTCTTTTTGTCCATAGGATATATTCCACAAAGGATGTGCTACGAAATTATTGTGTTTTAAAATCACTTGAAATAATTTTTCTCTCTTTGGTAAAACCAACTCAGTAAGGGGTTAGGTTAATTTTGTGTCATTTTGTCTTTTATTATTTAGATTTGTTTGTTCGTAATTATGTAAAGAATACACATGATTCCAAAGTCAAGTCTACTAAATAAGATACATGCAAAGAAGTCTAGCTTCTATATTTATCCTTTCTGATCTATTTTCTCCCTCCTCCTAAAGATAACCATTCTTAGGTTTATCTTCCCACTGATTTTTAAATATAAACAAATGTAGATAGATATTTCGATCTTTCCCTTTCTTAGGTAAAGGTAGCATAGGTTATATACTTGCCTCCAGTGTGCTTTTTTCATTTAATAAAATATCCTAGAGGTCCCTTTATAGTGATATACAAAGATCTTTCCCATCCTTTTTGTGCTGCATGGTCCTCCAGTGGGCAGATCTACTAGGGTTTATTACTCTACTACTCGACATTTGGCTGATTTCCAGGCTTTTGCTGTTACAAATAGCGCTGCAATAAATAATCTAGAACATACATCTTTTCCTATTTTTGCTATTGTATTTTTTGGATAGATTCCTAACAGTGGGATGGCTGAGTTAAAGGGTAAATGCGTATGTAATTTTGCTAAATCTCACCAAGAGTGAATGAGAGTCATTTCTTTCCCTTAGCCTTGCCAACAATGTATGTTGTCAAACTTTTGGATTTTTGCCAATCAGGTAGGTATGAAATAATATCTCAGTGAAATTTTAATTTAACTCTTACTCTGAGCGAGGTTGATCATCTTTTCTCACACTCAAGGGCCATTTGCGTTGCTTTTCCTTTTACTTTCCTAAAGTTTTGTTGATATATTTTTTCTCTGTTTCTAGAAGCTCTTTATACACGCAGTGATATAAGTTGCAGTATTTTTTCCTAGTTGGCCATTTGTCTTTTTGCTTTACATATGTAGAAGTCGCTTCTGGATTTTGAGTCATAAGTAGGAAAGTATTCCACACTCTCTTCTATAGAGAAATTTATCCATGATTTGTTCTAGTGTTTATATAATTTTATATTTCAAATTTAAATTTCTAATCAATTTGGAATTTATGCTAGTACACAGTAGAGGGATAGATCAATTTTGTCTCTTTCCAAGTGGCTGTCTAGTTATCTCAATAGATGGATTTATTAAAAAGTCCATCTTGTTCTTCCTCTTCCTCTTCTCTTCCTTTTCCTCAATTTCCAAAACTATTCACTATTAAAGCCCTTTAGTGGAGAGTGGAGTGTCCCCATGTGAGCACAGAGAGGCAAGAGCTCAGTAAGATGAGAAGACTCAAAGGGAAAAGGCCCTACACAGGATATCATAATCCACGTAGGGTATGGAGGGTGTGTAGTGTGCTTGTGTGTGTGTGTTAGGTGAGTGACCCAGTGTTAGGAATCAGAACCCAACAAAGGGAGGTAGACACTTACACGTTTGAGAATCCAGGTATGAAAGTCAGGGCCTAAGCAGAGGGAGGAGGGCACAGACACACAAGGTTGGCCTGGCATGTGGCACGGAAGCCCAGGCAGGGAGAGGAGGGTGTTTGCACTGGGGGTGAAGGAAGTAAATTATATTAAAAATTTAAAAGTTAATACCTTAGAGACAGGCACCTCCACACCCTAAGGATTCCTGGTATAAGGGGGAACGTTTATCGATCCTGACTGACTCTATTCATAGAAGACTCGCCCTAAACTGTTCGGGGAAAATTGAGAACAAGAGAGTGCTCCAGAGGGATAAGTTTGGGAGGGTTGGGGTGGAGGGGGTCCAGATGGGGACGCGTGTGTGTAACCTGATAATTGCTTCGCGCCATAACAATTCGCGCCATAAAATGTAACTGTTTAAATGTTTTAAATTAGCCAATCATGTAAGACCGCGCCAACCTTTTCCCGCTTTATGCTTCCGAATCCTATAAAAGAGCTTGCCCCTCAAGGTTCGGGGTCGACTCCTCTGTCTCCTGCGAGAGATATGTGTCGACCCGGAGCTCCGCTTAATAAACCTCTTACCTCTTGCGTTTGCATCAAGCTCGGTCTTCTGTGTCTGTGGGTCCGCGCCTTCCCGAGGCTGGAGTTGGGGTTCCCTTTTTGAGATCCTACAGGGGAAACAGCACACAGTGCGTCAGAGCCCAAGTAGCATGATGATGGCATCTACTTGGGGAAGAGGTGTGGCAGCAGAGATGGGAGATTGGTCATATCCGGAGGAAATGATCAATCAGGTAAACATGTGAAGGATTTGGAGAGTTGATTAGCTCATTATTAAAGAAAGGAATTATAACGTAGAATGAAAGAAAACTAAAACGGATCTCCTTCTCTGAAAACCGCAGAACAACAGAGAGAGAAATTAAAGAAAACTAAACTATTGCAAAGATATACAATATTAGTGTATTGAAAAACTCAATATTGTTAAAATGTGACTCTTTCCCAAAGTGAGTAATAGAGTCAATGTCATCCCATTCAAAATTTCAGCAGACATTTTGGTAGAAATTAGCAAGTTGATTTTAGTATTTATAAGAAAATACAAGGACCTAGAATAGTCAAAATAATCTTGAAAAAGACGACATTAGAAGAAAAATAATGTTAGAAGACTTCAACTATATAATTTTAAATCTTGTTGTAAAATTATGATAATTAATAAAGTGTGCTATTGGCATAAGAATAGAAATATGTCCATGGCACAGTTCTTTTTAATTTCATTCAAATTTTGCTGTTTTCAGTATAGAGATCTTATGTATTGTTTGTAAGTATATTAAATTTTTTATTCTATTACAAATGGTATTGGTTTTTAAATTTTATTTTTGATTGTTTGTTGCTAATACATAGAAATACAATTAATTTTGGATGTTGACTTGTATCTTGTGAGCTTGCTACACTCCCTTATTAGTTCTAGCAGTTCTTATAGATTCATTTAGAATTTTCTACATATATAATCATATCTTCTATGAATAAAATAGTTTTGATTATTCCTTTCCTCCATATGCCTTTGCTTTCATCTTCATACCTTATTGCACTAGGTAGGACTTCCAGTATGATACTAAATAGAAGTGGTGAGAGCGGGCAACTTTGCCTTATTTCTGAACTTGGGAGAAAAGCTTTCAGTCTTTCACCACGAAGTATGTTAGCCATAGACTTTTTGGAGATGCCTTTAATCAGGTTAAAAAAGCTTCCTTCTATCTCCAATTTGCTGAGCAATGTTGTCAAAAATAGATACTTAACGCTTTTTCTGCATGTATTGAGATGATCATGTGGATTTTCACCTTTATTCTGTAAAGAATATTAATTACATTGATTTTCAAATGTTAAACCAACTTTGCATTCCTGGGCTAAAACTTACTTGGTCATAAAGTATTATCCTTTTTATATATTTCTGGGTTGGATTTCCTAGTACTTTGTTAAGAATTTTTCCATATATGTACATGACAGATATTGGTCTGTAATTTTCCTTTCTTTTAATGTCTGTGTTGTTTTTATTATCAGGGTTATTTTGGCTTCAGAAAACAAGTTTTGATATGGTCCCTCATTCTCTGTTTTCTGAAGGCATTTGGGTAATATTAGTTTTATTTCTTCTTTAAATGTTTGTAAAATTTATCACTGCAGCCATCAGGGCCTGGAAATGTCTCTGAAAAAAAAAAAGCCTTTGATTATAGATACAATTTCTCTAATGGAGATGGAACTATTCACTTTTTCTATTTCGTTCAGTATTATTTTGGATAAGTTGTGTTTTTTTCCAAAGGAATTTTTCTATTTCAGGTAAGTTGTCAAGTTTATTGGCATAAAGTTGTTCATTATTGTTTCTTGCCACCTTCTCAACATTAGGAATGTGCGCCTTCTCTCTTTATTGTCTTTTTTATTCTTGCCAAAGGTTTATCAATATTAGTAGTCTTTCAAAAACCCTACTTTGGGATTTATGATATTATTTATTAATTAATAACTGCTTTTATCTTTATCTCCAACATAGCACATATTTCAATGCTCAAATGTGTTGGAGTGACCTGTTCGTGCACAGAGACGAATCACTAAGGAAATGAACTTCTATTTGTCAAAAGTTACTGACTGACTTTCAATAGAAGCTGTTTAACTGTTAGACATTGTTAAATTATGGAAAAAATACAAAACAAATCCTTTAATCAAATAATAAATACAGATAGAAACTCTATTATTTGATATGACTTAAATTTTACTGTTAAATCTAAATGTGATAAATTATTCAAGTTCAAGCACCTGGATTGCAAAAAACACATTATCTTCATGGTGTATTCTGTAATTAATTGCTCAAGGCTAAAATTTTTCAGAAGAACCTTTTAACTGCTAATGGAAATAAAGAATCCTAGACTTAAACTTTGATTGAGAATCTAAAGAATGTGGTTCACAGTGGTACATTTAAATGTCTGCCATTGTTAATTAGTAAATCAGTTTTTTAGTTAATTTAATATGATTTTTTCCCCGAGAGACTGATATAAAGCTGGTGATGCATCTTGCAATTGATGATACTCCTGATCAAGAAATAAGTATTTTACAGAGAAACTCTAAAAGCTTCATTGATGACCTTTTAAGAAAAATAAGAAGCCAATTAAAACAGGAAGAGGAAAAAAATCTGAACTGAGCAATAATCATGGAAAAAAACATGAAGCTGCCAAAGAATAAAAGCTGCTAGCCCCAGGGGAGCCACTTGTCAGGCACGTTTGTTCAGATTTTAAAGAAAAGATTATTTCTGTGCTATTTAGATTCCTTTTGATCTAATAGACAGATATAAAGCTTCCTTATTAATATTAGGAAGCTAGCATAATCCTTAACACCAATAGAAATGACACACAGAGGGAGAAAAAACAAAACACATTGCACGCTTATTTATAATGTTAATGCACAAATCCAATAAAACAGAAGATCTAAGTCAGCACCACAAATTTCAGAAATTCAATTATTAATATTAGAATTTCAAGTAATATCATTACTTTGTTGTGCATTTCTCAAATGTCTGATACAATAAGAAAAAAGAGCAAAGCTGAATTAAACGAAGTCAAAGAAATTTCCTGGCTGCGGGTCTCCTCAGAGCCTGTAATTTGTTCTCAAACAAGAAGGAGCAATTGTCTTCAGTCTTTCCAAACTTAGCTGATCATAAAACCTTTTTTAATGCCAGAAATAATGTGCTTTACAACTTAGTTTGAGAAATGTTTAACCACATCAATATAAGAAAGGAGGAAAACCAGGTGATCATTTCGGTAGATGTTAAAACAGCACATGACAAAATGCAATGCTCACTTTGCTCAAACACTGTGGATAGCCAGAAATGGGAATGTACCTCAAACTAAGAGCCAAGATAAAATTTCACAGTGATGGACTAGAAGCATTCACACCAGAGGCAGACAATGAAAAAAGGAAATCAGCAGGTTTATTTAAAAATGCTTATAAATTCTCACTGGGGGACTGATGCAAGAAAAGAAATAGGCACAAATATGGAAAAGGAAAAAATATAAGTATTAGTTTATAATGACTGATTATCAGGAAAACAACTCAAAAAAGCCAACCAATAAATGTTAAAATTGTAAGAATGTTCAATAAGGTAATCAGCAAAGAAAGGATCAAAAGAATATTAACAAAAAATAAACTATTAGGAAATAGATGGAAAAAATTATTCCATTTTCGATAACCACAAAATATAGGAATTAAACAGGAAAAGAAGTTAAAAAGTACAAGTACTCTAGACCTACACGAACAAAATTATTCAACTCCAACGAGGGATGTAAATGAAGACTTGGATAGCTAAAGAGACAAGAGGAATCTGACAAAAGGAGTGTCAAGTTACCTAAAGAAATGCAGTACAGGAAAAGCTAGTAGGTAGATGGAGGGGAGCCAGCAGCGCCAGGATGGTGCTTCTAGAGTGAGCAGTTCCTGACCGAGCTGACCCAACTCTTCCAGAATTGCTGGCTGTCAGGCAGCGTGTTCACTACCCTAAAGCGGTTTGATGGTCAAACTAAACCCATTCCAAGGAAAGGGCCTGTGGAGGGCTCTGAGACGACCAGTGTCTGTTAAGAGCTAGTGTTGGGGAAAAGATCAGCACTGTGGTGAGCTCCAAAGAGTGAGTGAGTTTCAGATGGCCTATTCTAACCTCTGGAGAGCTCACGAGGTGGGCTGAACAAGACCAAGAGGAGCAAAGTAGCACAGTGAAGGGCACAGAATCTCCTGCTTTCACCAGCTAACTACTGAATTGCTATTTTTCCTTTGGTTTTTACTTTTGGCCACAAAGTAGGTTTCTGGTTGCCCCGCAGTAACTGCTTTCATGTGAGATTAGGGTCATTTTGGAGAGAGGAAGGGCTGCAGTGTTTACAGGGTAGCTGTGGTAAGGAGCCAGTTTATTTTAGGTCTAGCTGATTGGTCTGCATTGCCTGGTTGTATATTCCTGGATTATAATTTAAAGTCTCTGCAGCCATCTGAAGAGCAATGTTTCATTAAACCTATCTATTTATCATCAAAAACAAAACAAAACAAAGTTACTTTTTGAAAAAGAACAATCAGAGGGCATGGAATGGGAAGACTTGGAATCCTAGATGTAAAGCTACATTATTTAAAACACTGCTGTCAGAATATCGTAGGACATATAGATCAACAACACGTCAGAAGGATTTGAAACATTCTCTTGTTATATAAAAACACATTCATTATAAAGGTGATTTATCAGGTAAGACAAATTTGGCTGCATGAAACAGAAATTCAATTATGGGAATTGGCCAAAGAGGAGTTTTTGTTTCTCAACAACAAGCTCTCTGGAACTGGAATGATTATTCCAGAAAATCACCTGGGGTCAGAGATCTCTGCTTCCTGCCCCACCATCCTCAGCAGATGGATTTGCCCTCATGGTGGAAAGATGGTTACCTTACTGACAGGATCCACCTGACATCCCAGAAACAAGGAATGAAAGGGGAGAAACAACACAACAGTGAGGCCACCACTTCAGAAAATATTAGCTCTCCCAGGAGGTTCAGTAGTTCCGCTTTGTGGGTCACGCACCCAGCTGCGAGGAAATACGGGCACGTAGCTCCCAACAATTGGCTTCCCTTCTTAAAAAAAAATGAGAAATGGTCATGGATGATAATTACAGCATCAGCCATGAGTGACATTTCAAATGAAAGATGAAAGATTGGATTCTTTAACACATAGAGTTGAGACCTCTGGCTAATCCTTGAGGGGGAATAACTAAATTAGAGCTCTACCTCACATATTACATAAATAGAAGTTCCTTGTGGATAAAAAATGTAATTACCAGGATAAATCATGAGTAATATTCATGTAATTATGCAGTGGGGATGCCTTTCTAAGCCTAATGCCATGAGCAGAACCCATAAAGAAAAATATTGATGGATTCAGTTATAGAAATGTGGGAAACTTTTTTGCTATAGCTTCTATGCAACAAAATATCCATGAACATAATTCAACAACAAACTATTTACCAACTAATACCAAAAATATTTTCCATATATAACTACAAAGGGTAAATATCCTTAATGTGAGATTTGATAAAAAAAGAATTAATACAATAAATAGCAAAGATTCATTAACACACAATCTGGAAGAGAAAATTAACCAATCGATACATGAAAATATGCTTAACTTCATTATTAACCAAAGAAAGGCAAATTGACAAAAATGAGTTACCATGTTTTACCTATGAAACTGTCAACTATTAGAAAACCTGATGACACTCAGTGGTTGAGGTGATGTAGGGCACAGACATACACAACTACTCAGAGAAAAACTGGAACTGTTTTCCAGTGGGCAATATAACAGTATATATATATCAACATCTTTAAGTACCTTAAATGCCACTGCTAGTGTTTTATTCTGTGGGAATTATTAGAGACCTGTAAAAGATTTAGCTATGAAATTTTTATCACAATATTGTTATTTAGAGAGAAAATTTGAAGAAGCATAAATGTTCACAATAGGAAATTGGTTAAATAAATTTTGTTATACAAAAGTACTTTATTCTGTCATTATTAATTATGCTATACATAAAATTTTGTGTTGTAGAAATACTCTCCTGATATATAAACATCAGGATGTATAAAAGGAGCATACCGCCTAAGAAACATTAAAAAGAGACTAAGAACAAGATAGAGACACACAGAAGGAAGATTTAGATGGAGCAGTGTGAAGCGATTTTTGGTGTTTTATTTTGTGTTTTTAATTATCTGTAATTTTTTCCATTAATATTCAGTGTTTGTAACAACGACAAAAAGCAATAAAATGTATTACTCAATTGTGAATAATATTATACAAAAATATTAGCAGTGGTTATCTCAGGACAAGAGGACTGTGGGGGCTTTTCGTTTAAGTTTTCATTTACAAGTTTTTCTGTATTTCCTTTTCATAAACAAGGATAAATTCTCCAATTTGAAAAAAAATGCTTTAAAAAAAAAAAAAGATGCTTTCTATTGTCCTCATAATAGAGTCCAAAGCTCATTAGAAGGTATGTAAGTTTCTTCACGATCTGGCCCTTGCTTACTACAAGCCAGCTCTCCTACTATCTCCTCTACCGCAGTCCAAGCCTGGACAGAACTCCCGGAGGGAAAACATCAGAGCTCCCTCTCCCCTCTAGGCACTTGCTCCTGCCCACATGCCCCTTCCTGGCTTCTCACAACTCCCACCGAAAACGCCCCTTCGCCCTTCACCACGCAGCTTGGTGGCTCACGTGCCCCGTGCGTACCTACATTATTGCATTAATTGCATACCATTTCCTGTTTGTCTGTCTGTCTCTCTTACTGGATTCTAAGTTTCTGCTGGGAATCACTTAATGAGTGGTCAACAATAATTGTTGTCAAAAGAGATAATGAAGGAGTAAGACAACGAATGGAACCAGCCTCCAAGTATCAGATACTGCCTCGGACATCTCATTTACTTTATCTCAGTGAATCCTAAGCAAGATTTTATGAGGTAAGTATTATTATGCTCCTTTCCAGATAAGGAAACCAGGGTCCAAAGAATTTAGGAGTTTGGATCATGTCAGCAGCCCCCAGCATGTAGTAAGTGCGAATAATTACGAAACAAAAGAACACTCATAGACTATGGCCATTTCTCTAAAGGCAAAACTAAGTGAAGAAATGAGCTAATCATCTGAATAACTAAAACAAAAAGCACCTTGCTATGAGGATGAGCTTGAAAGTGGAAATAGGGACAGCTTGTTTTACTTTTTCCTTTTTGTCCTAAGTGATGGCTACGTAGAGTCCCTGGATTCACCCACGTTGATACCCCTCGAGAATTTTTATAGGTTGAACCAAAACAGAATAATGAAATGAACCCTCCGAGGCAGGAAGGCAGAAACAGACATAAAAGATGATTTCTCTGAGTTATTTGGCCTTTATAGAAAGAACCATGATGAGCTTCTAGAAAATGCATTACTGATATGATGTAATAAGGTGAGCTTTCCTTTTTCTTTTCGAATAATGACTTATTTTATATTAACCATGCTATGAAACATTGCCACTCAAGTTGTTTTTCAGCACAAGTAAATTGTATTTAATCTCATACCCTGCCTTTTCCATTTCAATAGCTCTCACGTTTTGTGAATGAGGTTTTATTCATGTTATTATTCGATTTCCAGTTCAGCATGGATTCAATGGATTCAAGAGATTTTTCTTTCCCGAATCACACCCTTTGTTCCCTACACTTAGTTTTCTTTGATTTCCAAGTGATACCTGGTGAATTCAGGCTTACCTCTATATTTCATTTATTTCATTTCCTTCTACAAAAAATAACACACTTTAATTGTGCTGCAGTTGAGAAAACAGATGATTGCAAATAATTTAATATTTTGTTTTTTAAAAGGACAGACTCTACTTAATATCTTGAAAAATATTAAAATCCACAGCCCTGTTCTCTTATTGTATATGCGAATCTCAATTGCATGCAAGACTGTTATTGGAGCACCAGGACAAACAAATTCAAAATCCAAATAAAGGGATTTTATTTAAAATACCAATTTAGAGGAGAAAGATTGATTAGGGATTGATATAAAATTTAAAAATTCAAATTACACAAATGTTAATGTTCTTCCCCAGCTACATTTGACAATGATTTACTTGTTGTCTATTTAGCTTTCAGTTGGCACTAACTTATAAATACATGCTGAGCCAATGTCCATTTTCTGTTCTACAATGGAAAGTCCCTCATGTGCCAGGCACTGTACCAGGCACAGTCTATTCTCTTGGAGCTTGTGGTCTAGGAGGAAGACAGATGAAATCACGCTAATGAATGTATAATTACAAACTGAACTGAGTGCCCTAAAGAAAAGGAGCGTGGTCACAGGAGCTTCTCTGGGATGGGACAGTCAAGTGGCACACCTTCCAAACCTTTAAACTGGCCTCTGGCAAGTCTGTGAGATTCCTGCCCTGCCTGTGATCTGCTGAAACACTATCCCTGCTAAACACTTAGGAAAAAAACTTGCTAGACTTGACCAGGCCTGAATTTTAAAATTCAGTTAGAAAGTCTCCTGCTTCTACAGTTGACACTGCAACACATCATATTTTCAGATTTGAAATGAGAAGTTTCATCTTGGAGGTGGCTGCCCACCTACCAAGGCTTCACCTAGAATGTGTGGTCCAAAACATTCGAGTATCCACAGCAAAAGAGGACGTGGAACAAACGGTAGGGTAAAATCCTTGGTCGTGTGGCAACGGCCGGGAAATGTGGCAGTGTAGTGTGGCTGCTAAAGTGTGGCTTTAGCAGCAATGCCCAGTGTTCCCTGAACAACTCTGTGCTGTTTCACCATTGCTCACAAACTCCCTTCTCACCCCCCATACACACACGCACACACACACAACCTTCACCTCAAATGTATACACTTAATTGGAAACATTAGGTAAAGAGTGAGAGAACAAGGTGCTTGAGTCCACCCAGGACAACTTAAAGCCAGGGAAGGAATGGAACGAGTAGAATGAAAAATTGGCCTTTTTGGCAAGTATACGTGGTCCAGATAGACTTTGTACTTGGGAATGATTGATTGGGTTCAAGGTTTAGTGAGTTCATGTTAGGTGCTTGATGATTTCACTTGAGGTAAGTATCATCTTACCAAATTTCAGAAAAACACAACTTGGAAAGTTAAGCCACTTGTCCGAGGTCACTTGGCTTCTAAGTGGCAGACTAAACTCACTCATTCAGAGTTCTTTTCCCATCATAATTGTGAGAGAAAATGTTGAAATTAAAAACATGATGAAAAATCCAGAATTCATCTTCTGATTGCAGAAAAGACTCATAGAGAGGATCCTGAGTGGGGAATGAAAGATCCCATGTCCTGGTCATAGCAGGACCACCAACATAATAGGAACCAAGGCGAGCCATTCTTCTTTAGCAAAAACCAATTAGTTCCAAGGTAAAAAACAGGGCCCTTATAACACCAAAGGCATAATCCATGAGAGAAATAATTGATAATCCGGACTTCATTAAAATTAAAAACTTCTGCTCTGTGAAAGACTGTCAAAAGAATGAGAAGATAGGTCACAGACTGGGAGAAAATATTTGCAAAAGACACATCTGATAAAGGACTGTTTTATCTAAAGTATACATAGAACTCTTTTATATATATATATATATATATATTTTTTTTTTGTGTGTGAGGAAGATCAGCCCTGAGCTAACATCCGTGCTAATCCTCCTCTTTTTGCTGAGGAAGACTGGCTCTGAGCTAACATCTATTGCCATTCCTCCTCCTTTTTTTTCCCCAAAGCCCCAGTAGATAGTTGTATGTCATAGTTGCACATCCTTCTAGCTGCTGTGTGTGGGACATGGCCTCAGCATGGCCGGAGAAGCAGTGCGTCAGTGCGCGCCCGGGATCCGAACCCAGGCCACCAGTAGCGGAGCGTGCGCACTTAACCACTAAGCCACGGGGCCGGCCTTACATAGAACTCTTAAAACTCAACAATAAGAAAACAAACAACTGAGTTAAAAAATGGATCAAAGACCTTAGACACCTCACCAAAGAAGATACACAAATGGCAAATATGCCTATGAAAAGATTTTCCACATCATATGTCATCAGGGAAATGCAAATTAGAACAGCAATAAGATATCACTACATACCCATTAGAATGGCCAAAATCCAGAACACTGACAACATCAAATGCTGGAGGATGTGGAGTGACAGGAACTCTCATTCACTGCTGTGGGAATGTAAAATGGTACAGTAACTTTGGAGACAGTTTGGTGGTTACTCACAAAACTAAATATACTCTTACCATATGATCCAGCAATTGTGCTCCTTTGTATTTACCCAAAGAAATTGAAAACATGTCCACACAAAAACCTGCATATGGATGTTTATAGCAGCTTTATTCATAATTGCCAAGACTTAAAAGCAACCAAGATGCCCTTCAGTAAGTGAATGGATTAGTAAACTGTGGTACATCCAATCAATGGAATATTATTCAGTGCTAAAAAGAAATGAGCTATCAAACCATGAAAAAACATGGAGGAATCTAAAACGCATATTACCAAGTGAAAGAAGCCAATCTGTAGGCTACAAACTGTATGATTCCAACTATATGATATTCTGGAAAAGACAAAACTATAGAGACAGTAAAAAGATCAGTGATTGCCAGGGGTTAAGGGGAGGGAGACATGAATAGGCAGAGCACAGAGGATTTTTAGGACAGTGAAACTATTCTTTCTTTATAGTATCATGTTCTGTATGATCCTATAATGGTGGATACATGTCATTATACATTTATCCAAACCCGTAGAATATACAACACCAAGTAGGAAGCCTAATTTAAACTATGGACTTTGGGTGATTATGGTGTGTCAATATAGGTTCATCATTGTAACAAATGTACCACTCTGGTGGGAGATGTTGACAGTAGGGGAGGCTGTGCATGTGGTGGGGGGAGCAGGGAGTATCTAGGAACTCTCTGTACCTTCCTCTCAAATTTGCTGTGAACCTAAAACTGCTCTAAAAAAAAGTCTTTAAAAAATAAGATAAAAATAAAGCTTGTATAATATTTTACTTTATCCAGTTCTCTAGTTGAGAATCTCTGATCTAGAATCCATTTGGATAGGTGATGATTTAATTTTTTTTCTCAAAGATATCCTTTTTTTTTTTTTTTTTGTGAGGAAGATCAGCCCTGAGCTAACATCCATGCTAATCCTCCTCTTTTTGCTGAGGAAGACCAGCTCTGAGCTAACATCCATTGCCAAGCCTCCACCTTTTTTTTTTCCCCCCAAAGCCCCAGTAGATAGTTGTATGTCATAGTTGCACATCCTTCTAGTTGCTGTATGTGGGACACGGCCTCAGCATGGCCGGAGAAGCGGTGCGTAGGTGGGCACCCGGGATCCGAACCCAGGCCGCCAGTAGCGGAGCGCGCGCACTTAACCGCGAAGCCACGGGCCGGCCCTCAAAGATATCCTTATTGTCTGCTCCTTTGCTCTCCCATCTTCTCATTTTTATCCTGTTTTCTATACTAATGTGAACTATGTATTTAATCAATATTAGTTTATTATCTTGATTCTTCTATTTCCTAGATGTATATAGTGATCAATAGTGTAATAACAACTTAGTATTTATGGGAAAGGGGAATGTGTAGGAACTTGTAGGAAAAAAAAGTGTAAATACTTACTAGTTTCCAAGCAATATACATGATATAGAGAGAGCTCCATAATATAGAGATAGCATATACATTACATAATATAGAAAGAGTATTAAATGCTCTTAAATGCTCTCTGTCTCTTAGACCACAACATTCTAAGTCTATATTATGATCACCATTCTACATATGGATAAACAAAGACTCAAAATCGAGATCATATGGCTCATGTAACCCCTATAATATTTAGCTTGAAGTGATTGCACTGTAACACCTAAATCTGCTACAAGGTGGGGAGGGTAGTATTTAATGATGTTACTCAGCAGTGCCATGAAATGACACAGTTAGGAAATCAATTTTAGGTTTGAAGTTAATCTTCCCACTCCCGTCACCAGAGCATGCAGAACACTGATCCTGCAGGAGGATGCAGCTGCAGGAGCCACCACAAACAGCAGAAGGCGGGGCGGGGTGGGGGGTGCTGCAGCATTACAAGCCATTCCTAGGCTAACAAGCAATAGCTATGGACTGTAGAAAGGAAAGGAGTGGATATTCCACCCTCATGAGGAACAGACAGAAATGGATCAGACTCCTCCAGAAATAGACCATTAGGCACATGGTGAAAGGTTATTACCAGTCACACGGTGGGCAGGGTCTGGACATTTATATCAAAATCTCTTGCATATTCTTCTGAACTAATTGAAAATAACCATAGTTGTTCCAGCAAATTGTACACGGTTCTCATCACAGAGTAAGGACTGAATTCTTTCTACCTACAAATCTGATTATCATCTTCATAGGGGCCTAAATTAAAGCACCCCCCACAGGTGTGGTTTTATACCTCTCAAGGGGTGCTCAAATAACAAAAGATGCTACTAGATGGACAATGGGGACAGGTCCTTGATTTGCTCACCATGATGATTGGGTACAAACTGCAGCTAGTTACTGAGCCAAGGTTGAGTTGCTCTAATAGGGGAGGAAATGGTTTTAATGGGAAGAGAAGAGAAATGAGGAGAGGGGAGCCAATGGATGCTGTCAGGGGAAAAAGCGGCTGGTGTCCAGGGACTACACTGCCAGGAGGTGACTTTACAGGTCATAAATGCCTAACGGGAGGTTTTTAAGTTATTTTCTGTGGAATGTCTGATGTAAACACCCTCCTCTGTCCCGTAAGGACTCTTCACTAAAGTCTCCATTGTTCCCCAATGCTTTTCCATTAATAGATTCTTAGCGAATCAGCCAAGCTGAGCATCTGTATTGGTGCTGGGCAAAGACAGACGCAGGAGCCTTGGGGAGATGGCACAGCTAACACTGGTGAGACATTTCCATTGAGCATTTCCTTCATCACTCAGAATTGAGACTGTGATGTCCCAGAGAAGGAGGAGTGGGAAGAAGAAGAAAAAGAGAGAAAGAAAGAGAGAGAGGGAAGTGAGGGAGGGAGGAAGAGAGGGAGGGAGGGAAGGAGGAAGGAGAGAGAGAGGAACAGCCCAGGTCTCAGAGTTGTTTTATTTCTCTTTGGATGTGGAGTTTCAGATTTGAACCTGAGTCTCTCTGACCTCAAAGCCCTGTATTTTCTACTAGAGTGTAAGCATACAACAAAATCCCCATTTCTAAAAGTCAGCTTGTGACATAAACTCAGCCCATGCTGACTTCAAAAAGCAGAAGAAATTTTAATGGTTCCCCATGACACAGTGAAAACACCCAAACTCCCAGAAAGGCTTTCACAGCCTCCCACCAAACAGCTCCAAGCTATTGGGCTAATTTTACTTTCCATCCCAGGAACAGCTCTAGTCTGCAGCATGTCATGTTGTCGATTGTTTCCCTCTGGATTTCCCTTTTGCCTCCCTTTTCCATCCACCAAAGACTTTTGTGTTCTTCATTTCCGTGCTCGCATCATCAACCCACTTCAGGAGGACTGCCCAATTCCCTTTCCAAATCTTGTCACTCTTTCCATATCTGTCGCCTATCTCATGTCTCGGGTCATCTTTAGCCACCTGTGCATCCCTCCATGGACCCAGCACAGTGCAGGGCACATAATTGATTCCCAATAAATATTGATTGCATTTAACCTTAAGATGATGGGTCTGTAACTTTATTTGCAGCTAACTTTAATAACCTCTAGAGGTTTCTCTTTGAAGATGGGAAAATCACATTTTAATGGTCTAAAACAGAAGTCAAAGGAAGCAAACCCAGCATGGCTGTCTTGTAATTGTCCCCTCTTACTCCTGGTGCCTGATTAAGAATCTTCCTGCCCAAGCAGATATGTGTTTACCTCAGACTCAATTAGGAGGATAAAGCAATGCTGAACAGAAAAAGTCCCATTGATTTTGTTGCATGCACCTCAGCTCATCAGCTGTGCCTGTGTGCCAGCCATATCCAGCGCAACAATAACCAGAGGCCTGAGTGTTTTGAGGTGAGCCATGGGCTTGAGTGGGCACATTACAGGGGGCTCAGTGGTTGCTCTGGGAAATGCACCTGCTTTGATGCCATTGGAATTTCCAATTTCTTGGCAAAGGTCCTAGCACCGGCTGGAATCACAGCTCCAGCAGACCCCAGGGGTCAGTCTGTGCTGCCCTCAGGTTCACAGCTAGCAGACCTGGTCTGTAGGATTCCAGAAATGCAGTGCCTGTGTCTTCCTTAACTCCTTAATTGGCACAGAGGAGATTCCATCCTCCCGAGAAGGCCACAGGGAGACAGAGAGCAGTGTGGTAAAGAAAGCATCCTGACCGTTGAAATGATACCGATTTATTGCATGAGCACTTACACCCAAATGGAAACATAAAATTACAAAGCGGTTTATGTCCTTTTCCTTATTCATCATTGCCAACGTTATTCTTTGCAGCCACAGACTGCTTTCCTTTAAAAGGCCCCAGAGCACTTCTTAGATGTTGTCTGGACACAAGCATCCCTAACAAAAGAGCTCATGCTGCTGAGTGGCATATCCTGTCCCTGCTTCAACAGGCTTCTCCATGTGCAGCATCGCTTGAACACGAGGAAGGATAAATGGTAAAAAGAGGAGGTAGGCTGGACAGACATACAGACAGACAGAGATAAAGGTCAGACAGAGAGAGCCAGAAAGAAAGACAGAGAAAGAGATAGACACAGAGAGGGAAAGAAAAAGAGTCAGAGACATAAACAGCGACAGACTGATTGATGGATGCACAGAACCTGGCAGAGCAGGCTGACAGGCAGACAGACCGCCGAGGCTGGTTGAAGACAGCCTTCACCCACACCAGTGCCAGGGGCTGCTCAGCTGAGGCTTTTCCCTCCCAAGCCCCGCTCCTTCTGCTCCCCTGCCACACGTCCCTCACTCTTCCCTCTCCCAAAACACATCAGCCCTCTAAGACTCAATTGTCCCTAAGTGGGACCCAGCCTGGGATGGCAGTGACAAGGAGATGCTTCACAGAGTAACAGAGTAAGAAAGAGACTCAAGAAAAGAGAATGTGGGAAAACAGCTCCGGGGAGAAGAAAAAGAAGAAAGAGAGAAGATGGGGTGATGCTGTGACAAGGGTGGGTGTCTCTGTGAAGCCATTTTCACACTGCAAAGTAAACCTGCTGGGAGTGGACATGGGAGGGACAGGAGGGTTATTGCTTCACCTGTACTGGGGGGCCAGACTTCCTGGGAGGTGGGGGGGGTGCTTTTCCCTGCTCCCTGCTTTATAAGCCTGATGGCAGCCACTTGGTGATCTCCGAATTCCCCAGCTTTTAGAGCTGACCCTTCCTTTTAATGTTTAAGTGACAGTGGCTTATATTTAGGAAACATATGCTTCAGAAAGTAGAGCTCAAGTGTCATGATGTCCTGCAACTTACAGACCAATGGCTCCACAAAAACTAAATAAAATAAATAATAAGAATTAAAAACGTACATAGAGAAAGAGAAATAAAGCAAATGTGGCCAAATGTTATTAATTCTTGACTCTATGTGGTAGGCATACAGAAGTCAGAGTGCTATTCTTTCAACATTTCAGGATGTTTAAACTTTTCATTTATAAAAGGTTGGAATACTTTTTTAAATAATAGAAAGCAAGAAAAGACTACACAGAGGCCCTTGCCCAGTGGGTGGGAAATCGACGCCCTCCCTGTCTTTCTCCCAGGCCTTGCTTGCTCTGATTTCCTGCACCTGCCAAATCCTCTCATCACTCTGTCCTCACGTTTGCTGGTTCTCCCTTCTCTCCACTCCACATGGGCCAAACATGGGACAGCCTTATCTTCCTTGATTCCCACAAAACCCCACACACAGGGCAGGTGTGTGCAATCCCTTTGACCAAAGATCCCAGGACAATGGTTGGAGGTGGGGGTTACATTACAGAGCATCAAAGGACATAAATGAAAATTGAATATTTTAACATCAAAACTTACAAACACTGTTTGCCTTTGTGGTTTTAAAATGAGCAACACACTTTAACATCTTATTCTTGGAGAAATATTTTCAATAAAGTGAGACAACTGAAGGGTGGCCACTGTTATTTCTAAAAGTCCCCTGGCCAGCCCTTCCACTAGGAGAGTCAGCTTCAGGTTTTTTGCTGGTCATTTCTTCTCCTCAAGACCCAGCCTGCCGTCATGCTGCTCAGCTAATTCTCTTTCCTCCTCCACCCCCTCCCTCTCTCTATCCACAAAAACTCTGAGTTCAACCCAATTTCTCATTCAGAATCATTTAGTTCTTTCTATATTCTGTCCCCTGCTTCCAAACTCTGTGTTTGTCTGTGGTGGAAAGGGAAGCTGCAACACTATGGAACTACAGATCTATTAATTCATTTGGTTAAGCAAAAAATCATTTGCCCCCTGAGAGCAATTATGTTAGCAGAGGGCAGAAGCATTGATGCAGTATTTATTTTAAATTGCAATTTAAGATATTTTTGCTACCCTGAACTGTGGCTTCACCAAAGAGCCCTATTTAAAATGTGGCAAACATTCAGTAGCAATTTGTATGGGAACTTTGTCTGCAAAACCTGTGCAGAAAAGCAGTCCTATTTAAAATGAGCTATAAGAATGCTACTGTCATTGTATTTTCCTGGGTCGCTAGCCTAGAAGAGGACAATTGAGACAATGTAAAGACGTCTACCCCCACCCCATTTTCCCAGCCCCGTGATCTGCCCAACTATCATTGGTATTCTTGCCTCAGCCCTCCTGCTGACAGCTCTATTCAGTCTCTTCAGCTCTGTTCAGTCTCTTTTGACACACATCTCAACTCCTCTTTGGGGCTTACTTTGTTCTCCCAGTGCCAGGGTCCTGGACCTGTTCTGGATCCATCCTGTTCTTGGAAAATCTGCTTTCCATGCATTGTCTCCACACTGTCTAATCCGTTTGGCTTCATATGAGCAGGATTCAGTGACTCTGTCCTCATATCATTTTTGCCAGCCTCAACTTTCATAGGCAGCACGAAAACCTCCAGGAATGTTATCCCTTCCCTGTCGTTTCTTCCTCTGCTATCCCAACTCCCACAGGAAGTTTCTTTCCAAAGAGGCTTATTCCAGTTTTCCACTCTGAGGGAAGCCAGTGACCTCTTGGCCTTGCTTCTGGAGCTTTGGATCGTCAGAAAGAACCTTGGAAATATTACTGGTCTAAGACCAGCCAAAGGCCTCCTCATTCTGGGCAAGACCACCTTGGACTCTTTCGCTTGCAATAAAATGGAAGCTTCAGGACAATAAGAAATAGTGACTTGTTCAAGGGTCTCACTCTGCCAGCCTCTATTAAACGAAGTACCAAGGGCACTTTCTAAACAAATGGACTTTTAGCCTAGGGTTGGCATAAGTTACATGTTCTCCTTCATTGTAATTGTAATTGCCCTGCAGAGGGGCAATTGGACCTTCTTGTACCTTCCCTAAAAATTTGCAACTAATAGCCACAGCCTGTTAGTCCTATCTGCTTCCCATAACTAGGAAACATTACCTGATGGAGTCAGGGTCTCCTGTAACAACCACATCCTAGCAAGTGGTAATGTTCTGAGAAGGACATCTGCCTTCTTCGAGGACACCCGCCCCCCACCCCCAGCACCCTGCTTCATCCTCTTACAGGTGCACTCCCATGCTCTTCCTCAGTGACTAGTCTGGTGTTGGCAACCTCTACATCCTGGGCAATCAGAGTCCTTCCCATGGAATTGTGAACCTTAAACTCAGGAGAGACAGCCCTTTCCTCTCTGGAGGTAAGACTGGGAAAAGTGAGTTCAGAGCCACTGGCTGGCCCTGGGCCCACTGCATGTCCCAAGCTCACCTGCAGGAGGAGAGAAGGAACTTAACACAAAGGAGAGAAGCCAAGGCGAGTGACACCAAGGGACCCGAGGTTCCAGTGTCAGAAGTCCTGAGAAAAGCCCTGGGTACAGCCTTCCTGAGGTTCTGCTTTTAGAGTGTGTTTTCTTTTCTGATGTTGGTTTTGATTTTCTGAACTACCCTGGTCCTTCCAATAAATCTTTTTATGCTTAGATAAATCTAAGTTGGTTTTCTACTACCTGGAACTCAAAGAATCCTAACAAATGGCCCATAATTTACTTATCTTGATAATCGATATAATTACTATGTGCCAGGAAGTTGTGTTAGGCCTTGAAGAAATGCAGATAAGTAGGTTGGCCTTTGCCCTTACAGTGCTCAAAATCCGGAGCAGGGCCGGGGAGGGGAGGTGGGGGAATGGGAGGGGGGGGAGATGGGACACTGGATAGGATACAGATGGATAGCACTCCTTTCCCTGAGCTCTGAGTTCCTAGATTTACCACCTTGCACACCAATGACTCTTTCTCAGGACACTCTCCCCACAGGAGCAGCAGTTGCCCTTTTCCCCTTTATATTCCTATTATCTAGTGCAATCATAAAGACCCTCTGAATATTTCTTATGGGAATAAGTGATATATAGTAATAATAACAATAATGCTGCTCTATGGGTCTTAAAGCCCTTTCAGATAAGTTATCTTTAATGTCAAGAATATCCAGTCCATGGGATCTTTATAGTAGAAAGTTGATGTCTATCAGGCGTCACAGCAAAATAAAAACATCCTGTAAGACCTTCAGCTTCCTTCCTTTTTCTTATCTAATCTTAATTTGGCTTTCTAAGTAGGCTTTCTTACTGGGAAAAGAATGAACTAATGGCTGGGAGAGAAGGAGAAGAAGTATCTGGGTAACTTGGCTGCATTTCCTGAAAACAAAATTAATTAGTTTCTGTTGAAGATAAATCTCAGGGCCTCAGGTACCTAAGATCCTCATCCTCCAAAGTGACCTGGGAACCAAAGTTCAGGATCTGCAAAATTGAGGCCCCAACACCTCATTCACTCATTCATTCAACAAGCTCTATTGTGTGCCAAATATGTACCAAGCATTATGGTAATTGTTGTGACTGTCCCCACTCTCAGCAGGTTACAGCCTAGTACAGTGGTTCTCAAATTGACTTGTGCCCTGGAATCACTAAGAGAGCTTTAAAAAGTACTGATACCTGGGGTTTGGCCTGGTGGTGTAGTGGTTAAGTTCAGTGTGCTCCACTTCGACAGCCCAGATTTGCAGGTTCGCATCCTGGGCACGGACCTACACCACTCATCAAGCCATGCTATGGCAACAACCCACATACAAAATAGAGGAAGATGGGCACAGATATTAGCTCAGGGCCACTCTTCCTCAAGCAAAAAGAAGAAGATTGGCAACGGGTGTTAGTTCAGGGCCAATCTTACTCACCAAAAAAAAAAAAACTAATACCAGAATCCCACTCCTGGAGATTGTGATTTCATTAGTGTGGGGTGTGATCTGGATATCTGGAGTTTTAAAAGGTCCCCAGGTGATTCTAAAGTGCAACTAAGGCTGAGAACCATGGTCTAGAGGGAGAGAAAGATGAATAAGTATTACTGCACAAAATTGGGGTTCTCTTGCCCAAAGCACATAAATAAGCCAATTAATTATAGCATCAGCCTTTGGGAAAAGAGATCAGCTTTATTCTGCAAGATCAATCTGCAGGGAGACAGGGGGTGTGTGCCCTCAGATCTGTCTCCCCGATTCAGGATTTGGGGTGAAATTTAAGTGGTTAGGAAGAACATGTTGGCACATGGAAATCCTGGTGGGACAGGTTTTGATTTGTGGGCTTCAAGCATTTATAGTAAGGTTCTAAACATTTATGGTGAGGTTTTAAACATTTATGGTAAGATGGGGAAGGAATTTTAACACTGGATCTTCCTGAATGATGGACCCCTCATTTCCGATAAGAGTCCAACATTTAAGCTCAGGTCGCGTCCCAGTCCTTTGCTTCCATGGGATGGAGGATCTCTGGTTCCGCAGTCATTTCAGGTCAAGATTTCTTCTTCTGCACATGCTCTGGCTATGTGACTTTGCAAATTTTCTGAAAGACAATCCTTAATCACCCTGTTGATAAGATGGGGTCACTTGAACTGGTCCTGGAGGGCCTGTGGTTACATAAGCAAGGAATTACTAGAAAGGGTTTAAATACATGATGCAATGGGACCACGTGAGGCCCTCTCGGCCCAGGCTTAGAAGAATCTGAGAGGCTTCCCCACGCAGGCAGCTGAGACCTGAGGGATCAGGCCAAGTGATGATGTTGGGAAGATAGGAGGAGAAAAGTATTCTGAGCAAAAAGAACAGTAAATCTCATAAGAAAGTGCCCTTTCTTATGAGAGAGAGAGAGAGACAGCCTGGTGTGTTGGAGAACAGAAAATGGCCTTACAGCAAAGGAAAGACAGAAAGTGATAAAAATTGAGCTTGAAGAGGTGTGTAAAGATCAAAACACAAAAATTGAAGTTTTGAGATGTAACTCTGAAGGCAATGGGGACGCATTACAAGGTGTGCAGCAGGAGAATGAAAGGATCAGCTGGGTTATCATCAGTGCCTTCTTTAGGCCGTCACTCATCAGAATAACTCTGATGGCCACACCTATAAATAGGACCATCCTGGTAGCCGCATGGTTAATATGCGTTGGTACTGTGTTAATGAGTTATCCTTTCTCTTTAAAATCTCGTCCAGGGCCGGCCCCGTGGCTTAGCGGTTACCTGCGTGAGCTCCGCTACTGGCGGCCCAGGTTCGGATCCCGGGCGCGCACCGACGCACCGCTTCTCCAGCCATGCTGAGGCCGCGTCCCACATACAGCAACTAGAAGGATGTGCAACTGTGACATACAACTATCTACTGGGGCTTTGGGGAGAAAAAAACTGAGGAAGATTGGCAATAGATGTTAGCTAAGAGCCGGTCTTCCTCAGCAAAAAGAGGAGGATTAGCATGGATGTTAGCTCAGGGCTGATCTCCCTCACAAAAAACAAAAAAAAAAAATCTCGTCCATATCTAGTCATTGTGCTTGATATATTTGTAAGCTGCTGCTTCTCCCCAGGAGATCAAAGCAGCCGTATCATCTCCTTAACCTTCATTGCACCACTGGATTATAGCAAGGTAAATTATATTAAATTAAGGAAAATTTTAAACACCTAAAGCTTGAAAGACTTGCCAAAAACCCAGTGCAATAAGCTGAGAAAACGCCAAGTTCTGGGGCTGCTTTTCCCACTGATTCTTAGGCTCCGATTTATCCGCAAGATGACATTGTTGGAGGAACAAGTCAGCTTAGAGCATTTCTGCAGAGGAGGGCAGAAAGCTAACCTGCACTTAGAAAAAAAAAAAAATCAGAGGGGAACGAAAGTGCTTTTTGCTCAGGGAAACTCTTCCAATTTCAGTTCCAGGGGAAATAGTTAGTTCATGAACTGAGCTGAGAGAAACGCATGCACTGGTTCCCCGGGGAAAAGGGGTCTGGCCAACTCTCCAACTGCTACTACAAATTTTAGGCTATTTTACATTTGCCTTCATGGGGGAGAAACTAGATATTGCTTACCTAAAGCTAAAACACTTTGAATTGGATTTGACCTGGTAGATTTTTCCTGACTCAGTCACCACATGTTGAGGTTGGCCCATTTATTCGGTTTTGAATCAGTCGACTGTGTTTCCCAACAAACTGCCAGCTCTTGTAGGCCCAGATCTGATTTTCTGCTGCTCTTGCCTAAGTTCCCTCTCCCCTGACTACCTGAAAAAGACAATTCAAGCTCACCTTTCAGTTCCGGCTCTGAGCTCAGCCCATTGCTTGAGTTCAGACAAAGAAGTCAGAGTATGGATAAGACCAGTGCTTCTCAAACTGTAATGTACCCCCACATTACCTGGGGATCTTGTGAAAGTGCAGACCCCACATTCTGCACTTCTGACAAGCTCCCAGGTGGTGCTGATGCTGCAGGTCCACGAACCATGCTTTTTCTCTACCTGTTCTGAAACTCTAAGATCCCTCCTTTCAAAACCATCTTCTCCATCAGCCTTCTTCAATTTCCATTATTAGAGAATCATCTGAGTCTTGATGGCCTTTTGCCCTTCCAGAGTCTCCTTTCAAAAACACTTTCCCTGGAGGATTAATATTTGATGCTCTCTCTCAGCTAACAGCATCAGGGATTAGGTTTCAATTGGTTGAAATCCAAACCAAAATGGAATGAGTCGGGGCTGTGAATACTAAAGAGACAAAGGTAGCACAGAACAAAGAAAGGGACTCATTGATGACACCATCTTTCCCAATGAAAAGGAAACTAACAAACAAACAAAAATGAAGCCACTCTTCCTGCCTTCAGAGGAGTTTCAAACCAGAGGATGTTACCTAGAACAAACTGGAGAGTCACAGCCTAGGAGATAAATTCTACTCTGCTCTAGGATTGGGATTGGGGGCAAATTGTGTAATCTTCTGATTAGTTTCCTAATCTATAGAATGGAAATGAAAATACCTACCCCATCCACCCCAAATTATTGTGAGAGTTAAATTTAAATGAGATATTTAATCTTAGATATTGCCAAGCACCTAGTATAGTAACCCTAATAGTCACTTGAAATATCATCAAAATGTAACTAATAATGCTGGTGAAGTTTGCAAAATTCAGATTAGCAGAAGGACTCAAGAAGGACTTTAGGAATTCAGTGATTTCCAGTTTGGATTTGAAGGGAATACAGTTTGTCACACAATTTGTCCTTTCATATCTTGTGTTCCATCTTAGCTCTCAGCCTTGAAGGATGTCTTCCTCTACTTTTTCTTCAATGATTGGTCCTGTCTAATTTACTTGTAGAGTTTTGCCCTACGGAAATGTCATATTCAAGAAGAAAAATAGCCCTAGCAATTATTATGGATCCCTCTCAGTACACCTCACTTAATTATAAGGCAACACTGGAAATCCATTACTTCCCTTGCCATTTACTAGCTGATCTTGGGCAAATGAACCTTCTCGCTCTTGGTTTTCGGCTCTGTAAAGTGGGAGCAGCAACAGCTATCTCTGAGGGTTGTTGTGCAGCTTAAATGGAGTATTTTATACAGCCCCCTGGTAACTGGAAATTGTGGCCCCTGTCTGCGGCCCCCCATCAGTCCCTTCACCCCATTGTGTCAAATGTTCAAGTCCCTTAGCAGCAAATAGACCAAGCTAAAGATTGATTCTAGCCTTATTTCTTCATTTTTTCCCCCAAACTTTAGATGTTCACTCCTGTTCTCTTAACGCTTGCCCAAGCTGATGCTGCCAATTTTTCCCCAAATTGTAGCAGCCCAAAGAACTGTTGGAGAAGCTGAGTTAAATGCGATGTTTTAGGACTGTTCTTTTTTAACAATAGGTCTAAACAGAGCAAATTAAAATTTCTAAGGAGGTCAGCGTCTCAGCCACTCAGCCTCAGGATGGGAACTGCTCATGGGAAATGGAGCTGTCACAGACCGTACTGGTGGGGGGCACAGTGAGGCCGGGAGGGGGCTTCCTCTTCTCCTCCTAGAACTCAAATGGCCCCAAGCCAAGAATCAGAAGAAAACTTGCCAACATATGCTTTGTTTCCCAACAAATGATGCTCAATTTAGGCCATGATGATTTTTCTAAAATCCCATTTAACATAAATTTTGTTTTATATGGGCTAGCAGATGGGGCCTGAAGCAGCAGAGCAGAATGGCTATACAGTATGCTATAAGTCACATGCGTGGAGTGACAAGCTCCATGTGTCTGTGTGCGTTTGGGAGCTGTTAAAAAAAATACAAAGAAAATCAGGTCAACACCTAGGCGTTTTGAAGGTGAAAAAAATCATAATTTGGAAATCTAGAGATTATTAATCTGATTTTTTTTTTTTTTTGAGATGGGAAAAGAAGTATTGAGATACCACTTGGATAGAGCATCACCTTTATTAATTCTCTCATCCTCTCTGGGCCTTAGTTTCCTCACCCAGAAAATGAAGCTTGTTTGGGGTCAGAGATGGCAGAGAGATTTCACTTCATGTGCTAACTCTAACCCGTAGCAGTGGCTGCTCTGAGGACTGGCATAAGAAGTCTGAGGCTCTAGCTGGACTAGTGTCACCTTAGATAATTAATATCTGTCGTGAGTCTAGGACACAGTCAGTTAGAGTTGTGCTGAACACTTGCAACCCATGTAAATGAGATCGTCTCTGAAGTCTCTTGCATTTTAATAGTTATTGAGTCTAATTTACCCACCACAGGATAAAGGGCACTGGCAGAGGAGGACCTGTAGAAGATTAGATTGGGAGGCCCAAGAGAGAGAAGAGTCACCTAGAGATCACCCAAGAGTATAGCTCTGGCTAAGAGACATCCTGAAGTTTGGCTCACCTTGCCACTAAATGCCCCCTACAAATTCAAGCTCAGGTGATACGTGTGACACAGAGCCCCTGCAAAATTTTTTTAAACAACAAAGATATAGGTCCTCATAGTTCCCTGACTTTCTTGGCACCTGTAATGGGTTGAATGGTGGTCCCCAAAAAGATTTGTCCATTTCCTAATGCCCAGAACCTGTGAATGCTACCTTATTTCAAAAAAGGGCCTTTTCAGAAGTAATTAAGTTAAAGATCTGGAGATAAGATCATCTTATAAAATATGGAGAGAAGGCACAGGAAGAGGAGGAGGGACTGTGACCACAGAGGCAGAGATTGGAGTGATGTGATCAAGGAGGCCAAGGAGCACTGACAGCCTCAAGCAGCTGGAAGAGGCAAGGAAGGATTTTCCTCTGGCCTGCAGAACTGTGAGAGAATAAATTTCTGTTGTTGTAAGCCACCAAGTTTGAGGTCATTTTTACAGCAGCCACAGGAAACTAATATAGCAGCCTACAGGAGTAACGGTGGCCACAGAATGGCTCAGGCAGGCCAAAGGAAGACTCAGAGGCAGTGGTTTTGTGCAGAGGTCATTGGCCCAGATTCCCACCATTCCTTCCCACCTCCCCTGCCCTTCAGACACTCTCCTTTACACAGGATCACTTCTGCAGCCCCCAAGCACGGAGCCTCTGCCTCGATTCCTCTGGGTCTCTCCTCATCTGCACCATCTTGGCCCTCAGACAGCCTCCCCCAGGCCTCCCCTCAGGCCCGCCTTGACCTTGGCCAAGTGGTATAGTCTAACTCAGCTACCAGACTAATCATTCCTCATAATTCTATTTGCACAGAACCCTCTTGGTCGTGCTGGAGAACATACTCTTAAGCTAGTCTCCCTCCCCTTTATTATCCAAATGACAGCTTACAACCGCACACACAAAAACTGCCACCAGCATTTGGCAGCTGAGGGATGGAGCAAAAGAGGAACTCAAAAGAAAGCGAGCTCCCTATAGCAGTGTCTGATAAGGAAACTTTCCAATGTGCGAGAAATAATAGGCAAAGGATTCACTTCTGAGATTTCATCTTTATGGCCTCAGAATTTCAATCTACAGGAACAACAATTCACATTAAGAACAAGTGGACCAAACCATGAATTTCTTTTGATGGCATTGCCCCCGCTCTGCATTTTTCCAATGCTATGTGTTGCCTGCACATACTGAGGAATCTTTTTTTTTTTAATGTATTACTTTTTTTTTTTTTATAATTTTATTTATTTATTTTTCCCCCAAAGCCCCAGTAGATAGTTGTATGTCATAGCTGCACATCCTTCTAGTTGCTGTATGTGGGACGCGGCCTCAGCACGGCCGGACAAGTGGTGCGTCGGTGCACGCCCGGGATCCGAACCCCGGCTGCCAGTAGCGGAGCGCACGCACTTAACCGCTAAGCTACGGGGCCGGCCCGATACTGAGGAATCTGACTTTCACCATATAGCAACCTCCTCCCCCGACCCCGACACTTGCACAGTCTACATCCACTTGTCATTTCATTCCACAGCCACGTGTCGACACTGAGACCTCACCAGGAACCACAGAGCAAGCTGTCCTGTGAGCCCTGGCTCCGCACTCCCATCACAGCTTGCGGCAAGGGACTCATTTGGTCCAAATCTCTGTTTTATGATGAGAGTTGTGGTGGGGAAAACCCAGGCCACGGATTCCATTTACTTTATATTACTATATAATACCATATATTACTATAGTCTACTACTTACCATCTGTGTGACATAGAGCATTTATTTAAAATCTTAGTGATACCAGCTTCTCATTCATGGGGAAGGATTAATAATAGCTTCCTTGCACGATTACTGTGAGAATCAACATGCCTAGCCTGGGGCCTGGCTCAGCTGAAGCCTTCAGGAAATATTAGCTCCTGTGATTCCCATTGCTGTTATTGGGGTTGTTGTCATTACTACCCTCCCCTAAAGATACATAATCCCCAACCTCCCCCTCCACCATTTCTGCTTGCCTCCATGTTTGCTCATATAATGACTGAGAGCGGGATGAAGACCAGAGAAGAAATGCAAGCAAAAGCTTGGTGCCTGCTGGATCAGTAGTGGTCTGAGCCATTCAAGGACAAAGAGATGCATTTGTGTCTTGGTCTCTGGTTAATTTTGTTTTGTATTCTGTACACAGAGCCCTCATTAGACACTTTTGCTTCAGAAATCACAGCAGCCTAGCTGGCACTTGGTTTTGTCTCCAAAACCACTAACCTGCATATGAACTATGCAAAACCATCTTGCTTTGTGAATGATCAGACACGTGACAACAATTGCCCAGTGCAGACAGCCCATGCTGTCCTGATCCCTCCTTTCTAACTGGGATGGCACTGCCTATTTCCTTTGGCCAAGTGCAGAGGGAAGGCCTTCTGTTCTGTCCCCACCAGCCTGATGTTTGTCCACCAAGAGCCCCAGCTTCGTCCTCCTTGGGGTGCTGGCTCTGGCAGCACTTTAAACGGTGGTCCCTCCCACTGCACTCACTTCACTGCCTCAGCTCTGACTCGTCCCCTGAACACTCCCCCCTCTGCCCTCACCTCTCCACTTAGCCATACTCTTCTGTTCCTGTACACACCTGGCTCTTGACAAAAACGCAGGTTATTAGTATTGCCTCTGACCTCCTTAGGCAAACTTCTCCCTTCCTGATTATTCCTACCAATTTACCCCAGCTCTATTACAAGTGGGAAGTGTGCCTGGTCATCTGGGCAATGCTCCAAATTCCCCCTGCTATATCATCACCCTAATCGAAGGTTTCACTTTCCACCTTAAAGTCAACCAGTCTCTTAGATGAGCATCTGATGACCTAGTCACACTGCCATGTAAATGACTGATGGGAGAGCAAAGGCTCTCCCCTCGGGACTGGTAACCTAACGGGGGTAGGCATTTCTTCCCCCAAGGAGCGTTCCTCAGGGTCCTCTGTTGGCCAAAACATTGGGAAATTTTGTACTCTCCTTAAAAATGAGTTATTTCAACAAAGGTCAGTTGTAGTATTAGTTTGTTAGGGCTGCCATAACAAAGCATCACAGACTGGACGGCTTAAACAACAAAACTGTATCGTCTCACTAGAGGCTAGAAGTCTGAAATCAAGGTGTCAGCAGGGTTGCTGCCTTCTGAGGGCTGTGAGAGGCAATCTATTCCATGTCTCTCAGCGTCTGGTGGCCTTAGGCGTTCCTTGGCTTGAAGATGGCGTTTTCTCTGTGTCTTAACATCATCTTCCTTCTGTACACATCTGTCTGTGTGTCCAAATTTCTCCATTTTATAAGGACAACAGTCATATTGGGTTAGAGACTGCCCTAACAACTTCATCTTATTTTGATCACCTGTAAAGACCCTATTTCCAAATAAGGTCACATTCACAGGTCCTTGGGGCTAGGACTCCAACATCTTTTGGGGGAATATAATTCAACCCATAAAGCTTAGACACAGCATATTCTTATTTATGTCAAGGATGCATTCCTGAAGACCTCATATAATTTAAAGCTTTTATAATTAATTTTTCTAAGGGAAAATCAGTCATTGAGGACAAGGCAGAGGGACTATTATCTCAAAGTGTATTTATCCATAAACATTAACATGTTTCTCCTTTAATATTTCTTTTTTTCTTTTCTCCATTTTCTCTAATATTTCCCTTCGAGGACTCACTGAATTGACTGCTCAGCCTATCTCAGTGGTTGTTTGGTTTGTGTAATGGCATTTTATGTAACTTCCACTGCAGAGTTACTGATTTTCAGACCTGATTTTCAGCACTCACAAAAGCAATATGACTTCATGACATCTTGGATGATATTGTTACGTGATACAAAAGTTCTAAATGCTTAAGTAGCAATGAATATTAAAATAAAAGCATAAAAGTGACCAAAATCAGGGCCAGCCCAGTGGCATAGCAGTTAAGGGCACATGCTCTGCTTCGGCGGCCCAGAGTTCTCAGGTTTGGATCCCTGGTGCACACCGATGCACTGCTTATCAAGCCATGCTGTGGTGGCATCCCATATAAGGTAGAGGAAGATGGGCACAGATATTAGCCCAGGGCCAATCTTCCTCAGTAAAAAGAGGAGGATTGGCATCAGATGTTAGGTCAGGGCTAATCTTCCTCACCAAAAAAAAAAAAAAAAAAAAGTGACCAAAATATCTTGCTGAAATTCTCATGCATGTAAACATGAGGGTGATCCACAGCCACGGACAAAGGCATTTCCATGAAGGAGCTAAAGTGACACTGTCATCTGGCAATAGTGTGAATGTGGTATACATTTCACACCACCCCCTGCTTTGAAATTGTGTGATTTTTTTTTTTTAATTTGAAGAATTTATGTTTTTTTCAAATTTGGTAACCAATTGAGACACGGTTAATTATTTCAGGTCACACTATTTCAAATCCACATAGCTCAAGTTTGTGTTAAGTGCCACTGGACCGTGTAATAAGCACCTTTCCTTGAGTAGGAAGAATCATAGAGCAAGCTACCCAAAGGAAACAAGGAAGCTGGTAGCTACATGTCTGCTTACAGAGGCCAGCTTTGTGTAGATCAGAAATCTAAAGTGAGATTTAGACATGTCTGTGCTCCTTGGTATTTAAATTATTTATTCCCTGGTCCTCTCTGCCTAGCTCTGAAGTCTATTAACAAAAGAAATATTACCTTCATTATGTGTTCTTTTGAGCTCCCCTGCCTCCAGCCACCAAAATAGGCCTGTCATCCCTTGGTATAAATGCCAAGCTCCTAAAGCAAAATGACCTAAAGGTGATAGGAGGCAGTATGTACTCAGCACAGTCGTGCTGTGGGTGGCCACATATCTGAGACTTAGCTTTTAGTCTTGGGCTCTGCCACCAACAAGTTATGCTTCCTTGGACAATTCGTTTAACTTCTCTGGGCTTCCATTTCCCCACAGTAAATGGTTTTTATGTTTTTGTTAAAGAGATAGAATGCCAAAGGCAACACACGAGATGCAGGACTATCCCCTTAGAGGATGACCTCCACATGGGTTATCTGGAAGGATCTCAGATCATGAGCCCTCACTTCTCTCCACTAAACCCATGTTTCTCCTGAGGCCCCAGGTGGGGCTGAGGTCTCATGTGCTGTGAGAGCCCCTTGGACTGCTCCCTCCAGTTTTGCCAACCATCTCATTATGAATGGGCTCACCCGCCCACCCTACCTCAGCTTTAGTCCACACCTTCACCCAGCTGCACGGGGAAGAAAGGGCTCTCTGGGCAGTGTTGTTCCGACTCTGACTTTGACTGCCCAGCATGTCCTAGACAGGCCACCTTCAGGCTCCTGGATAGAAGGGTCCTGGGTAGACACAGTGTCCATATTTTCTGAACCAAAACACATGATTTGTTTCACAGGAGATTTCTGAATTTTCAACGTAAAATAATCTGAAAAATATGAAAATCAAGTCATATTTAGTTAAGCCTCTAATTAATTGCCTTAATCAAAAAGGAATAAAATTACATTAGATTCATCTACCTAAGGACATCTAGAGTGAGACACATGGCCACATATTTCCTCTTTTTGAGTGAGGAACAGGAGTCCTCTATCCCACCCCAACCATTTTCTATCGATAATTCCACAGCCAAGCCCCATTTCTTCTTTCCAAAATCCTTTCTTCTCTACATAAAGAAAGAAGTTAATTTTCAGCCTCATGGAAAAATAAGCAAAAGGAAGAATGCATCTTTTCCTGGTCTTTAGGAATTTCAATGTAAAAATACATTCCATTTGTAGAGCAAGGCTTGTAATTTTCACCCCGTCATCAGGAATGGTGATTCCCAGAAAGGTTGGGGATTTTGACTTTTGGTTTCATGCTTGACATCTGGATGGGTTTATGTTATATTGTTTCTCAACTTGTGAGGGTGGGAGTGGAAAGAGAAAGGCGTTAAATACTCAACTTTTGCTTGCCCCACCAGCACCGGCAGCAATAGGCCTCAGTAAAACAGAGTGGAAAATGAGCTGGGATTCCAACATCTGTGAACCAGGTCTCCCTTAGAGCTGATGTGAAAGTTGGAGACGAGAGTTGAAGCCAGGAGGACAGCACCCTTCCTTTGCAAGGTGCAGTGCAGGAGAGGAACTTCTTGGGGAAAATAAAATGGCATGAGTATCATTTTACTTATTTCCTTCTGGAAACAGTGCTCAGAAGAGAATTGATGAAGAGGTCAGAATACACAGTTATTTTAGAGCCATTGGGCAATTTTTTCTGTACTCAACCAAAAGGTCATTAGGATTGCCAACAGCTGATGTGGCTCATCAACTCGTTCACAGGAGAACTCAATTATCGCTAACAAAGCCCTCTTGTCTCAGAGCCATTTACTCGCCTGCTGGCTTTCAGAAAAGAGAGCGAAGCAGATGTTCCTCACACTCTGACTTCAGTGGGCTTCCAACCAACCCCTCTGGCCGCAGAGACTTGATCCTAAGCCCAGTGGGCACCTTTAGACCAAACAGCTGCCTCCCCTCTGGTATCTGGTCCCCACCCCCACCCAGCTTCTCGGGCTCAGTCAGTGTTTAAGAGGAATCAGATCTCTTCTAAGTTGTTTTCTTTTTATAAACAGAGAAATGATATTTTTCTGGTTTTGAAAATAACCAAGAGCTGTAGCTCTGACTCTCAAGGTGAACTTGGCCGACCGAGGCGTAGCTGTAGACTCTGACCTGCCGGCTTGAGTGACAGGCTGTTTACAGTCATTAGCAGACTCCGAGAATTGAAGGCCTCTGTGGATTTCTAGATTTTTTTGAATGCTTAGAAATAGAGTGGTTTTTAAAGGATATTATTTAGGAATCATTTAACTATCATATCATATTACTAACTATTAAAAATTAATAGTGAGGAAGCATAAAGGCTCAGAATGTGTAGTCATTTAGAGAGGCGGAACAGCACAGAGGTTAAGGCACAGACTCTGGAGTCAGCCTGCTTTTGAACCTTGGCTGTGTGACCTTGGACAAGTGACTTAACCCCTTTGAGCTTGTTTCCCAATTGGAACAAAAAGCATGAGAGAAGTTCTTCTTCACATGATTGTTGTGAGGACTAGAACAGTGGTATATAGTGAGAGCTGATAGTATTTATAATTTTTCTGAAGCCAAATTTGAATTATGTGTTGTAAGATTGACACGCAGAGTGCAGATCAGGGAGGGAAGAATGAATAAATTAATAATGATGCTGGGACAGTTGGTGGCCCCCATGGGAAGAAAATGAAAATGGAGACCTACCCCCCTACCTTCATACACAAAAATCAATTATAGACAGAAACGAATTAAGGACTTAAATATGAAAGGCAAAACTTTAAATTTTTTAGAAGAAAATGTAAGAGAATATCATTATGGCCTCAGAGTAGGAGAGGATTTTTTTAAAAAGACAAAAATAGGCCAAACTATTTTTAAAAAGCTATTAATAACTTCAGCTACATTAAAATTAAGAACTTCTACTCACCAAGACACCATAAAATGTTGAAAAAATAGGCACAACCTGGGAAAAGATATTTGTAATGACACATTTAACTGACAAAAGATTCATGTCCTGAATATAAGAACGCCCATGAATCGATAAGAAAAAAGCAAACAACCTAGTAAAAAATGAACAAAAGACGTAAACAGGTATTTCACAGAAGATAAAACAGGAAAGGCAATGAACATATGAAAATATACTCAATATCATTAGTAGACAAGACAACGGAAGTTAAAATCACAGTGAGATACCATTTCATACCCACCAAGTTGATGAAATACCACGCATGGTGGACAGCCGTGAGCAGGGAGGCAGATACACTGCTAGTGGAAGAGGCAGAGGTACAACTACCTGGTAACACAATTAGGTGTTGCCAAGTAGAGTTGAAAACACACAGCCCTACAGACTAGAAAGTCTGCTCCTAAGAGTAGATCCCAAACTTTGCCGCACGTCACAATTACCTGGCGTGCTTTTAGAAATCCTGATGCCCAGGCTGCACCCAGACTAATTAAATAAGAATCTCTAGGGGTGAGGCTGAGGCATGAGTATTTTTTAATACATCCAGTTGATTCCATGTCAGCCAAGCTCTCCAGCCAGTGGTGCCCACTGCCTGTGGCCCTCAGCTGCTTCTCAGAGGATGCTGAAGTGGAGGAGGCTCAGACTGATGGGACACCCGCAGGCTGCAAACATGGTGAGTGAAATCCCACACAGGCTTCCCTTCCACGGGCACTGAGTGCAGGAAAGGGGTCCTCTCCACTCTGGATGTCTACCTCTGTGCCACCTAAAAAACAGTCATCCAGCAGCCCCATTGGCCCAAGGCACAGCCATGACCTCCTTCGCACACACTATCTGGGTAGTTTTGCTCAAAGGGGACAAACTGAGAAGTGGCATTTCTGCTTGATTGGGCTGGGGGCAGGGAGGTCTGGCGGGCCTCCCGGGCCAGGGGAGAGGTGTAGATTTAGAGGTCTCTAAATTGGGTGCTTCCACCAGTTTGTAGCTGATGTTCCTTTTTATGGCATCCATACAGCTGCAGAGTGACTGTTCTAACCATGCGGGCCTCCTCAGCAAATAAGAGCTTCCTCATTATTTCAACCTAACATTTGTCAATGAAAGAAAAGGAAGAGCCATTTGATTCTTTAAATATCATTTTTGAATTGTTATTACGTGGTTTTAAGATTTTTATTCCCAACCTTGAGAGTAACGGTTTTTGTCAGTGGTGACTATGAAGAATTTAAAGAGATCACCATTTAAAATCTTGACCAGAAATTGCATGTAACCATTTCATGCATAAAACCTGATTTTTCAGAAAAGTGTGTTCATGGAGGAAATGTCAAGTTTCTCTTTGTAAAAAATGTGAAAAGATTCTATGTGGAAGTTTTATACAAATTCATTTTCTTAACATAACTATGTAATATAAAAAAATAATTTTTTCACCAATACCCATGGAGATGCCCCTAAATCCCCTTCAGCTTTCCCCAGTGTGCTGAACAAATACCCTTGTTTTCTATGTGTGCCATGATGGGTCAGGAAGCAAGACCTTCAAGAGAAACTTTTGCATGTAGTACACGCAAGACTCTTTATAGCAGCATTCTCCATAACAGCGAAACAAACAAGAAACTATCCAGAAGTCCATTGACAATAGCATGGATAACCAGTGGTGTGCTCATTCAATGGAATAGGATGCAGCAGGGGAAATCAGTGAACTACAGCAACACATCAACAGGAATGAATCTCAAACCTTCATATTATGCAAAAAAAGCAAGTCACAGAAGAAAATATACAAAGTTCAAAAAAAGGCAAAACCAAACAATAAATTTGGGGGAGCGAGGATTAGTCATATTTTTAAGAGAAAATAGAGCCATTCACTCATTCAAGTCCGCTCAGGCCTCATGGACCTGATGCTTGCTGTTTGTTCCGCCTGGAATAGTCTTTCCCACAGAGGGATGTGGTTTGTCTTTCACTACAATTAGATCTCTGTTCAAACATTACCTTATCTTTGAAATCGTCCCACATGGGCAGATAGAGATTGTGCAACAGAGCACACAGCATGTGCATACACACAAACACACACAGACTTCCAGACAAACATATACACCCACACACCACAGACAGATACACATCGTGCACATAACCCTTACCCGCTGTATTTGACTTTTCTTCATAGACTTCAACACAGGACGTATGGATTTATTTGTTTGTTGTCTGTCCCTCCCACTCAAGAGGACAAGAAATTATTTTGTTCACCGATGTCTCTCCAGCACCTAGAACAGTGGCTGGCACATGCTAGAAGTTCAGTACAGATCTGTTGGATCCAAATGGGCATTTACTTGGCACTTACTTCACCCCAGTCTACCTGTCTACTGCAGGTATGAAATTTAGAGTTACCAACTTGGGAATGTGAAAATGAAACTTTATTTTGCTATAATTATGTTTCATTTTGTTCTCAATTCCCAACTTTCACTGGTTCAGAATGTCTAGAACTTTTCATTTCAAGGTAAACCTTTCCCTTTTAGATTTTTCCTCAGGGTCCCCTTTGGGTAAATGGCCAATATAACAGTCTACCCCTCTCACCACCTGGCCCCTGTTTCTCCCTCTCTCGTTGGAGGTGAGCTTAGTTCCTGGGATGTGGGGACTTACAGTGCAGTGTGAGAGGCCCCCATCTCCTCCTCCCTATAGCCCTGTCACATGCTGACATCTGCGACAGTGTGACTTGTCCTGTCGGGTCTTTGTTCACAGGCATCTATCCCACTGCAGCCACTGCAGAAATACTCGAATTCTCCCTCTGCTCTCTGCTCACTGGAGCCACCTACATCATTGATTATATTTGTTCTTATTGCAAGTCAGGTCCACCACCTGAGAACTCCTCTTAGGGGCTTAGGCAACTTTCAGATAGCTTCCTGTACCACCCTAGAATTGCGGGAGATCCAGGAAAGGAGATGTGAAAGTTTTCTCTTGACACAATGCCCCTCACACTATTTCATTTCTACTTCACCTCCCCAGTGTTGGTCTATGAATCTGCTGCCTCCTCAGGCTTCACCCAGAAGAAAGATGTTCTCCCCCAAACTCATCTGGAGTCTTTCTTGTGTCTGTCTTGAGCATC
The DNA here is from genome assembly GCF_057802395.1 of Ceratotherium simum simum. Lineage (NCBI taxonomy): Eukaryota > Metazoa > Chordata > Mammalia > Perissodactyla > Rhinocerotidae > Ceratotherium > Ceratotherium simum. The sequence continues at coordinate 68,215,840 of NC_141900.1, read as the reverse complement.
CTCCTCTACCGAGTGAATCAAGCCTCATGACATAACCCCCAACCAGCAAAACAAGCTCTTCCACCGTCCTGAATCCTTCCCACTCTCCAAAAACTCAAAGAACTTTTCCTCGCTCAGAAATCTTGACACTGGCTCGATTACCAGAGGTTTTCAAAATAGCTGACTCTATTCAGAAACTCGACTGATTCTGAACCCACCATCTCCCAGAGCAATGGATGACTCAATGGGTGGAGAGCTGGGGGCAACAAGCAAACTGAAGAAAAGAGAAACATCTGTTGTTTTCCTGGAATTTTATCTCACCACAGCAGAACCCATGGCACCACAAGAGCTTAGGAGATGGCTTGACAAGTTTAGATAATGCTTTATTTACCTAATCCTTTGGGAAATCTGCAGAAGTATTTTTTTTCTCTCTAACAGATGCTCATTACCTGCAACTCCCACTTTTTGTTTTTAATTTGACAATTCTTGATGGAAATATTTTTACCACATATTTCAAACCTTGCAAATTTATTCAACATGTAATCCATAAGATAATAACCTGATTTAAAAAAAAAAGGTTATCTTAACAATATCAATTATTATCCCATGCCAGTCCATAGCCCTGGAAACTGTTATGGGTCAGGGAAATGGGCAGGATGCTTGACCTTTACTACATCCTTGCTCATCTGCTCTTGTTTCTTCCACTTCCTTGCTTACATCAGCGTCTGCAAGGCTGCTAGCCTGTCGGGCAGTAGCAATGCACAGCACCCTTTCTGTCTAGAACACCTTGTCCTTGCTCCTCCCAGTGTGGTTCTTGGAAAACAGCATCAGCATCACCCAGGAGCTTGTAGAGGAATTGCAGAATCTTGGAATCCTCCTCAGACCCAGAAATCAGAGTCTGCAATTTATCAAGATCCCAAGGAGATTCAGGGGCACATGAAAGTTGGAGAAACACTGCTTTAGATTCAGTGCCTCCAAAACCAGACTGATCCATGGCCTCACTCCCAAGACATGTCTAGTCAGTCCAGGCTGAGGCCTGAGCTCCTTCCACACACATGCACAGACTCGTGATTTAGATGGCCGGTGGACCAGCACTGGGTTGACATTCCTAGGTACAGAACAATTCCAAGTATAAGAGGACAATTGTCCCTCACCCAGAGTCTGGACTGACATGGGGGCATTAACTCAGGAAGGCAGCTAATAGGAAAAAGAATGTGCTACAAAAATAGGATGAGACACTTTTGTGTATGTGAACCCCATCAGCTCTACTGCAAAGGTAAATCATTGCAATCATGGTTATAGACACATGCACATTTTATCCAGCACATCCCCCAGATTGTACTTCTGTGACTTATTTTTATCCACAAAACATCCCTTGGTATCTATTATTTCGATAGATATATATTATTATATCTATCAAATTACATTTTCCCTGGGTTAGTAAGATGCACAGGGACTGGATGGGGGAGGGGCAGACAGAATGAGATCAGTTGGGCTTTTCTGACTCCGGTCTGGATCCTATAACTATAGAAGAATGTGTTCTGGAACTAGACTGTCCGGGTTCAAGTCCTTACTTTGCCTGTGTCACTGAATGGCACAGCACAGATTATTTCCACTCTCTGCCTCAGTTTCCTTATTTATAATATGGAGATGATCATAAGTGCACCTGCCTCTCAGGGTGAGTATAAGAATTATATGAATTAATGCATATGAAGTGCTTAGAAGCATAGCTGATCCATAGTAAGCGCTCAATAAATCATGGTTGTTATTACTCTTCCTGAAACCTAATTGAAGGCCTTAAGCTACTTTTATTTTCTCCTTGAGCCATTTTTTAACCGTGAGACTTTGAGTCAATTTATCTGCCGTCTCCGAGCCTGAGTTTCCTCCTCAGTAAAAATAAAGGATAAGAATAATACTTACCTCACAGTGGAGAAAGAGTAAAATGAGAAGATTTTTAAGAAGCGCCTAGCAGAGTAGTTGGCACATGTGGGCTCTGAGCAAATCGCAGCTGCTTTCACTCCTTTGCCATGGAAACAAATAGTCAACACAACTAAATAAGATGAGTTATTTTACACACAATTCACATTCAAGATGCCAGCCCCATAAAACTTCTATTCACCCTTCAGGACCCAGCTCAAATTCCCCCTTCAGTAAAGCCTCCCTATGCTCCCTCAGGGACCCATGACTCCATTTCGACCTCTCCTAAAGCACTCAGCCCACTGGGTCGTGGCACATCTACTTGTATGTACATCTCCCAAACTAGGCCCTGTACTGCTTGGGGGCAGGTATCATATTTTAATCATATGTTCCTCCCCAATACCCCAGGCAGGGCTTACACAGAACAGACAGTATTTGTGGCATGAATGGGTGGGTGGGAAGATGGGTGGATGGATAAAAGCCTAGGGCAGCTCCACAGCCCTCTTGCCACAGAAAGATATAGAGACCCAGGATCAGCTATTTCCTGTTTAGCTCCTGCTGTTTCATAGTTGTGTTGGATGACGTGAGCTGCACATTACCAGGTAAAGAGTATATTATTACATTGTAAGTAACAAACCCTTTCCATCTAGGTGCGCATACAGACAGAAAGTAGAAACAAGTTCTTAGAGTTTAGGTAGCTAAAACTCCAAAGCTAAAGAGTATGTCTATATTAGAGTTGTTCAAAGTTTAGGCACCCTCTTTAGGATGGCATCCTAGGTCCTCTCTAATCTGGCCCCAACCTCCCTTCCTAGGCTGTTTTCTCCTCATTTGCCTCTTCACTACCTCCTGAGAACTGATCAGTCCAACAACACTTTTCAGATGCCCCATCAGAGTCAACTGCCCTCTCTCTGCACACTGTCATAACACTACTGTGTTTTTGTCTTTGCATTGTTGTTTACCCATTATGTAAATAAGGAAACTGAAGATTAGAGAAATTAAGTAATTTGTCCAAGCTCACACAGCTGTTAAGTAGAGGCATCAGCATTTGAACCTGGGCTGTCTAACTCCAGAGCAAATGCTCTTGAACAACAAGCAAAGAGCAGGGATGTTAACTTATTTTAGCAGATGTGTCAATAGTACTCTGAAAAAAGATGTTGATCGCTGGACTGGCATGAACCATTAAAAAAAGAATGAGTAATTGCCACAAATCCTAACTCTTGGTTACTTCATTGACTAATCTCTTTATTCAGATTATTATCATAGGGGGTAGGACATACACAAATATATACATATATATACAGTGCCAATTTACATCAACGGATAAAGTGTCAATTTTAAACTTATAATCTATGTTTCCCTGGGCCAAAGTTCAAAGCGGGATCAAAATAAGCGTAATGATTATTCTTTCATTAGCTCTTTTTCCCACTTGCTATTATAGGACTTACTGCCAAGCCTCCCCAGAATCTATTTATTTCAGGGAATCCCTTGGGATGTCATGGACATTAAGGCCATGTTGGTTACTAACACGTGGTATGGACCTTCTCATCACCTGCGTTCTGGACACTCTGGATGAGGCTTGCTAATGCCACCTCTGCTGTCACTAGTATGACAGCATCATATTTTTCTCAATTCACCAAAACCATCTTATAGTCCAAGTATAAAGTAAAAGAATGCCTGCCTCCTTTTCTATTTCCCTCAGGACTCTAAACTCCAAAGAAGTTTTAGATTGCCCCAGTGTCCCCAAGATTTTAGCAAAACAAGCTCTTTCAGTTTTGACTAGACACCCAACCACCGGGCCACTGACTGGTCCCTAATCTGGACCCTCCACCCCTGTTCTCCAGAGCCCCACCTTCTCCAGCACTCTCTGTCCTCCTGTGCTTCAGGAACCAGACTCAAGGGCTGCGTTTTACTTTGAAGCCTTTCTGGACTTCATTATTTCCTGTAAGTTTCTTAAGGTAATAACACCACCTTGTGCTTTTCCAAATAAATAATGCCACCTTGAACTTATTTTACTTTATCTTTTCCAAATAAAAAGTGCCACCTTGAACTTGATCTTATAATCTTTGTCACCAATCTTAGAGATAGGCAAAGCTGTTATTACTAACTGCTCCAGTTTGTAGATGAGGAAACACAGACAGACATTAGGGAAATACAGAAAATAACATATGATCCCCCCAAAAACGCCAGGATCTGGCCTTGTTTAGCATAGGTGGAGAAACCTGAGTAGCCATGGAATCATGGTTCTCAACTTCAACTACACAAAAGTCTCTTACCCGGTAGCTTGATGGGGACCAGATGTTCTCTTTCTAACTTTAGGACAAAATGAAAAGAAACGCTTTTCCGGCAGAAGTAGGGTCAATGTGTGGAAGACGGGTATGATGAAGACAATGGAATGGCATTACAAAGGGAAGTTGTGGACAATGGTTAAAATGAGGATAAATTTTCATCTCTTTGGGATTGCTTAAGGGCTCTCTTGCAGGAAAATAAATTACGTGACCACAGAATCTTGTGATTTTGGTTTCTTTATGTCATCCAATTCCCAGCATGACCAGAAGGAACCTGGAGCAACAGCAATATTTTCCAAAGAAGCTTCTGCTCTTAAAAGAAGAGTGGCTTATTTGGTCACAACTTAGGAAACTCGGGGTTAAGTAAAGTTAAACAGGTGTGGCTTTTTCTTGCAATATTTCTCAACTTTCTGCTCTTGGGCCTATGAATCTCTAAGAAAAGGAAATAATATTTTCTATTTTCTCAATTATTTGGCCACATAACTTCTTCCTCCCAGAGTACTTTATAGGGCCCAATTTCACAAAATGCACTTTGGGAAACATTGCCTTCGACCCAATGTGTGAGTATTTCTGCAGAAATGTGTTTGCTCCCCCCCAACCCCCCACCACCCGAAAAAAAGGCAGATACATGCCCTTTAAACAAAGGATGAGAATTACCTCTTGTTTGGGAGGTGTTTCAACATTTTCCTTGAAAATTTCATTGCGTAACAAAATACGAAGTCTCTCTACCCCCTAAGGCGAGGGAAGATGGGCACAGGAATGAGCAAGCCCTGAGGTTGCCAGAGGTCACTGAGAGTTCACTGAGAACATTAGAGACCCAGGAAAGGGAAGAAAGGGCTGTGAAGAGTAGGCCACGCTGAGCAGTAAGAGTCAGGGATTTTATCCAGGGCGGCCTCCATTTTCAAAATCCCAAATATCTCTAGTCTGGCCTTTTTACCCAAGTCTATCCTAAGCAACTCTTTTTTTTTGGCCCTGCCAAGGACCAACAGGGCATCTTCTCCTAGACAAATCCTTTGAAAGAGGTGATAGAGTCTGCTGTCAGGTTTGCTACAACAGAATGCCCAGGAATCTAATTAGTTCTAATGTCCAGTTCCCAGTCCTGGCCTTCATGGCCTCCAAGCTCTGTGTTTATTTTTATAGTTAGGCCACGTTATGGACTGAATTGTGTCCCACCACAAAGTTTCATACGTTGAAGCCCAAGCCCCCCATGTGACTGTATTTGGAGATAGGACCTTTATGGAGGTAATTAAGGTTAAATGAGGTCATAAGGGTGGGGCTCTAATCTGATAGGACTGATGTTCTTACATGAAGAGGAAGAGACAGACACCAGAGAACCCCTCTCTCTCTGCATGTGCACAGAGGAAAGGCCATGTGAGGACACAATGAGAAGGTGGCCATCTGCAAGCTGGGAAGAGAGGCCTCACCACAAACCAACCACACCAGCACCTTACCTTGGACATCCAGCCTCCAGAAATGTGAGAACACAGATTTCTGTTGTTTAAGCCACCTGGTCCGTGGTATTTTGTTATGGCAGCCCTAACACAGGCCACAAACGTCCAAACAGGTCCACTCGACAGTTAAGAGAAATCTCAATGCAGTAAAATTCCCCACAAGCTTCTTCAGAGAAACACATTTCTGGGGTACTGTTTGCCCCACTGATTATTCCTCACCCACTGGCTTCTATATTTCAAAGAGAAGTTTCCTTTCCTGCTGCCTTTGAGCATCCTGTAAAATAAGGATCATCAACAGGAGAGGCATTGCCTAATCTCAACCACAGAAAGACTCCCCAAGGGACTAAGGGACACAGGGAGAGTATTTCATTCTCTCAGCATCTCTGCTCCTTTGCAAAGATGGAGAAAGGATTTACCCCACCTAACAGAATGGCCGTAAGGTAATTGCTAATGACTCTCCAACGGCTACTGCTCAGTGCAGAGCACCTGTCGCCACGTGACACAGCACAAATCCTGACATTTTGACAGAACTCCTTTCTCTCACACAAATCATCTTATTTTCACAAGCAACTGGAGCTGCCAAAAGCCCCAGTGAACAATCACAGCCTGGCAGATGCCAAGATGGGACGGAGAATGCGAGGTGCTAGAAAGGGGACTGCAGGCATCCACGCCTCCCCAGGTCCCAGCAGGCACGGGGAAGGCGGCAGACACAAACTGACCCTCATGTTAATGTCTCCAAGGCGCACAGAACAGAACATGGGAGACACGGGAGGAGAAATTGGTTTGGAAGTTTTTTTAAAGTGAAGCAAAACACTTCTGACCATGTTAACCACTGAGGAGATTTTCAGATTATGCAAAGGCAAAGGCAGCCTATCAACATGACACAAACACATAAAACATGTTTTTAACTGGAACGAGCAATCCAGGGCTATTTTAAATGCTTCATATAGTGGAAATATTTATGTTTAAATAGAAGGAAGAAAAATGGTTAATTGGATTCTTTTGCATGAAAGACCATTACAGCATATTTTCACAATAATTTGTAGCATCTTGCTCAGGGACACTTGAGGCTCCAGGAATCCCTCTGGGAGTGTGGGAAATCACCTCATCTCCAGTGGCAGCCTCTTGGATACATCCTCTCCACTGCCACCAGGCCACCATGAGCTTTTCAAATGGCAGAACACTTCACATCCTCTTCTTACTTAAACCCAACAGCTGCTCCTTTTTTGCCTTCAAAGTACAACCTAAAATCATCAGCATGGCCCATGAGTCCCTTCGTGATGGCCTTCTGCCTACCCCTCTGCCATCATCTTCCACTCTAGGACATCACCCTACACTATCACTATCTCAAACGACTCTCTCTCTTTCTTTATCTCCACACCTTTGCACATATTGTTTCCTCCTCTACTCTACTGAGTGAATTATGACCCATTCTTCAAGATATGGGTCAAGTATACCCTTCTTTTCAAAGCTCCCTTGATGCCTCTAGGCAGTGTTACTTGCTCCCTCCTCCATACCCCCAGAATCCTCTGTGCAGCCCTCTGAGGTGAGGTTAGTGTTGGTGTTTGACTATGTGTTAGGATGTCTCGATACATGTTGAGAGGTGGACCCAGGAGGCTGGTACCTTTCTTATTTCTCTTTGAATCTCTTTGATACTCTCTAGACCAAACATATAATCTGTTGGCCTTAGAAAGATATTTTCCTATTAAAATAGGTGGAAACAAACAAACATGAAAAACACAAAGTGATTCATAAAATATCCTGAAGTACATGGAAAAAGCAATATTTCCTGAAAACTTAGAAGAGCTTATATCTAAAAATGGCTTTCAACAACAAAAGAGAAAGGAAGGAAGAAGAAAGAAGGCAGGAAGGAAGGATAGAGAAAGGAAGAAAGGAAGGAAAGTGGAGGAAGGAAAATTTTAGAGGAATTGGCTTGGTGTCTTCAAAATGACATGGACGGCATGACTTCCAGGAAACAGGATAGGGAACTGCAAGGACAGAAGAGGTTGAGATGTGAGAGGAACTTCTAGAACTGAAAAACAACAGAAACAAAATACAAAAAGGCAAGGAATCACAAGATGCAAAAGTGAAACCAAGACTGATTTAGGGCTACAAAAAGCTATTTCTCATAGTCCAGCTACGTTTCCCCACATGGCACATCAGGTGCTGGCTTCTTCCTCCTGCCTGGTCTCTGCTACGGGAGATCTTCTGACTTAGCCCTCACTTGTTATGAATCTTCCCTATCTGGAAGAATCTCAGCTGAAGTAGAGGGTGACAAGAAAGGCGTGTAAATAACCTTCTTAGGTAGGTAATCTGTAGCAACTTGGTCACTGGATGCCAAAAATTTGAATAAAATAAGTCATCAAAGTGAGGAAAAAAACAAAAATAAAAATAGTAGTAAAAATAAGAAGAGAGGCAAGGATTCCTTATCTGTATAAAATATGTATTTTGCTTTTTAAAAAATAATAAGTTATAGATCTGACTCCAAAAGCAAAGGCAACAAAAGCAAAAATAAACAAACGGGACTACAGCAAACTCAAAAGGTTCTGCACTGCGAGGAAATCATAAACAAAATTAGAAAGCAATCTACAGAATGGGAGAAACTGTTTGCAAATCATGTGTCTGACAAGAGGTTAATATCCAAAATATATGAAGAACTGACACAATAGCAAAAAGACAAAGAATCTGATTAAAAAATGGGCAGAAGATCTGAATAGACATTTTTCCAAACAAGATGTACAGATAGCCAACAGGTGCATGAAACGGTGCTCAACATCACTAATCATCAGGGAAGTGCAAATCAAAACCACAATAAGATATCACCTCACACCTGTTAGTGTGGCTATTATCAAAAAGACAAGAAATAAGTGTTGGCAAGGATGTGGAGAAAAGGGATTCCTTGTGCACTGGTGGGAATGTGAATTGGTGCTGCCACTATAGAAAACAGTAGAGAGGTTCCCCAAAAGATTAAAAATAGAACTACTAAATGATCTAGGAATTCTACCTCTGGCTATTTATCCAAAGAAAAGGAAAACACTAATTCAAAAAGATGTCTATACTCCCGTGTTCACTGCAGCATTATTTATAATAGCCAAGATACAGAAACAGCCTAAGTGTCCATTGATGGATGCTTGGACGAAGAAGATGTGATACGCATACACACACACAATGGAATACTACTCAGTCATAAAAAAACTGAAATCTTGCCATTTGCGACAACACAGATGGACTTTGAGGGCATTATGCTAATGAAATAAGTCAGACAGAGAAAGACAAATATCTTATGATCTAACTTATATGTGGAATCTGAAAACAAACAAACAAACAAGCTCATAGATACAGAGAACAGATTGGTGGCTGCCAGAGACAGAGTGTGAGTAGCTGGAAAAATGGGTGAATGGGGTCAAAAGGTACAAACTTCCAGTTATAAAATAAACAAATCATGGGGATGTAATATACAACATGGTGACTATAGTTAATAATGCTGTACTTCATATTTGAAAGTTGCTAACAGAGTAGATTTTAAAAGTCCCCATCACAAGAAAAAAAAAATTTGTAACTATGTATGAAGATGAATGTTAACTACACTTATTGTTGTGAAAATTTTGCAATATATACAAATATCAAATCAGTATATTGTATACTTGAAACTAATATAATGTTATATGTCCATTATGCCTCAATAAAAATCTTTTTAAATAAAGTTAATAAGTTATTTTTATGACAAACATCAGAAAATTTAGAAAATTCCCCAAAAACAAGTGTTAAAAAGAAGTAAAAACTATCCCCAAATTATCACCAACATTGTAATCTATATTTTTCCAAAAGTTTTCCATGCTAAGATATAAAAAATTACATAGTTATCATACACTCATACACATACCCTACATCACTTCTTTAAGTGCCATTGAAGATAGTCTATTAGACTAAATAAATCTAGCTGCTATAGGAGATAAACCCATGTTCCATTGACTTCAGTTCAGTCACTGAGTCCCACCTAATTGAAAAAGGGTGAGGATATAAAATTTAGCTTTGTACCCAACATAACAGGAGACACACAGAGATTGGTGAGCATTAGCAGTCATTGGGTTGTATGGTGGTTTTAAAATATATCCACAAATTCTCTGATGCTTATCCCTTCAAAAGGTAGAGCCTAATTCCCCTACCCTTGAGTGTGAACTCAAGTTCTAATAAATAGAGATGATGGTGTGTGACTTCTAAGACCAGGTCATAAAAGGCATTGCAGCTTCCTCCTTGCTTCCTCTCTCTTCTCTCTTAAATCACTTATTCTGAGGGAATACCAGCTGCCATGTCAGAAAGACACTCAAACAGCCCTATAGAGAGGCTAAGGTGATGTGGAATTTAAGATGCCTGCCAATAGCCAGCAACGATCTGAGACAGACTTCCTCCTAACAGCTACATGAGTGGGCCATCTTAGAATTCATCTTCTAGCCCCAGTCCAACCTTCAGATGATTGCAGCCCCAGCCAACAACATAACTGCAACCTCATCAGAGATCCAAACCAGAGACACCCAGCTAAGCTGCTTGGATTCTGACCCACAAAAACCGTGTGAGACAGTAAATCTTTATTATTTTAAGCCACCAAGTTTTGGGGTAATTCATTATGTAGTGATAGATAATTAATGCAGCATAGATCAACACACACAGCATAAGACTAGACAAAGTATCACCTTATTACTAAGTGAGACTTTGGGCCCAGACCCAATATGGAAACCTTAATGAATTCTCAGTGACTCTCTTGTTTAAACTTGGCAGCTATGAGACTTAGGGCAAAGCCAACAGAGACGCTTCCTCTGTGTATTTCCCTTAAGCTCAAACTCATATCCTAGCTCTCCAATTATAGCCACTCAAATGAACAGGTAAGGCCATTCCAAGGAAAGACATGCCAAGGAAAAGCTAGGAAGAGATTCCGAATCTGACCAATATGCCCCTGGAGGTAGGAGGAGGGGGAAGAGAAAACAGCTTGCAAGAGGAGGTGGCCCCTCATCTCTTTTACAGAAGTAGTCCTAGGAGAAAGGAGAGTAAACTTGTAGAGAGAAAGAAAAGAAAAAAGGAAAACTTTCCATTCTGACCTGGAATCAAAACCTCTTTTCTTGTTTCTTGAAATTTTCCACCTCCAAGTGCTTGCAGTCATTAAATATTCTTGTACTCAGATCCATTCACATTAGAATACCTTTGACCTGGGATGGGTGAGTTAATGCAGCTTTATGCCTTCCCTGGAGGCCAAATGGTGTTATTTGGTGGCCTCCTAGGGCTATCTTTCTCTGCTTTTGGGTAATAAAGGCGCAAGTCTGGTTTAATTCTATGATAGAATAACAATTTCTAGCAATAGCCTATCTTCTCAAGTTCATTTTCACTTAATAACATCATACTCTACTCTAGTACATAGAGTTACTCAAACAAATAATCAACAAAGTGTTTCCAAATTAAGACCCCACTAAACCAACTTTAATGGAAGAGTATTTAGTATGCTAGTTGTTTGTATACAGCAACAAACGTTAATTGCATGAGTTTAGTAATGTCTAAAGTTCTTAAACTATTTGGGTTTTTTTATGAATTAAAACTGTCCCCTTTTATTGAATTCTCACTAATTCTTTCCATCTTTACAGATAGCTCATATTATGCTTTTGGTGAATTATCAACAAATTCTGAATTTATGTAGCTCAAATGAAAGAAATGTTTCACCAGCAATAGCCATTTGGTTGTTGTGCAACAGTCAGTTTCATTCCTTGTTTAAAAGACTCACTTGCATGGTGGGCCCTTTCCCACTTGGATAGATAGATAGATAGATAGATAGATAGATAGATAGATAGATAGATAGACAGACAGATGGACAGAGAGAGAAAAAGAGAGAGGGAGAGAGAGAGATCTGGGTGTCCAGAAATGGAAGGCAAGGCTGAAACATACAGGAGACAAAAATTCATTACTGCTTGGCAGGAAGCGCAACACCCTGGGATCTGAGACCTGGTTCCATGCCCTGCTCTGGCACTTATAACTTTTTCACTCAAAGCAATAACTGGCGCCATTTTCAGGTCCATTTCCTTGTCTCTGGTAGGGAACACCACCGCCCCCTGTCATGCCTGTGGTGTTGAAATACTTGAATGAGGGTGACAGTGCTCTGAAGGAACAATCAAGAGTGTAAGAGACATGAGGATGGAGAGAAAATGCCTCATGTGGCTGCCACTTCCAATTCCTACCCCTCTATTTCCAAAATTACTTATGCTGCTCTGACAGGAGGAGAGGCGGCTTCTCATAAGGATTCCAGTGTGTTTAGCTCCTTTGAAACCCGCCTCTCAGGGACTATGGGCCAAGTACCTAGAGGCTGAGCCAGAGAATATTTGCCTCAACAGCGTTTATATCACTCTCCAAACACTTTGTTCTTGCCTACTCCAAGCTTCACTTCCAGAGTGGACCTAAGCTCCTGCCAAAAGAAAAATTAACATAAAAGTGACTTTAATGTCTCTGAGCACACGATAGCCAAGACCCAAACCATGATTAGATAACCTGCTATGCTTGGCCCTGAACTAAAACCACCAAAAGAACAAAATTGTACACTCTCTCTCCTCCCTCCTCAATTCTAGGGTGTTGGAATGACCTTTGGTGACCTTTGCCCTCCCTCCAGGACTAAGCATTTTAATCATGGTATTCCATGGGCCTTACTCAAAGCCACCAAATTCTCATCATTTTACAAAGACCACTCAAAGCTGCTGAGACTAGCACAGAGTTATTCTCACCCTGGAACACCCCCACTCTCACCTCTCCAAACATAAGATTGTGCAAAAGAGCATGTTCCCTGCCCATCTTTTCCCATTGTATCCTCCACTAACCCGTGACATGGTATTTTAGTCAAAGCATCATTGAATGAATCACAAATGGTGAGAGAGAGTTTCCACTTCACAAATAGTTTTCGGTGTAGGTGATACCTTACTTTACTGGATTTGTCAACTGCTATTTTAGGCTCAGGAATCATGGCAACCTTTGCAGCATAGCATAGAGTTCAAGAAAAATTAGCCAAGAAACCATTAATGTGCTATAAAACTACAAACGTGCACTGGGTCAACAGAGAAGGCAGATGTGTAATGGTAATAAAATGATTCACAGACACTTCTGGGTCCTCTGAGGATGCCTAGGACCCAGAAATATATACTGTATTGTCATTGCAACTTTTTGTATCAACAAAATTAGTTTTTCATTGGCCAACAAAAACTGCTCAGAGATGATCTCCAATTTCTATTAATCCAGTCTGAATTTTAGGGGAGCTGGGGAAGAATTCCAGTGAAATGTAGGCTTTTATCACCTCTAAGCAACTGAATGTACACACTAGTCACTTCAAGATCCTTTTCCACAAGCCCACAAAGTGTCATCCTCTTTGCCATGGTCTCTTCAGTCCCACCAGGAAAACCTTCCAAGCATCTATGCCCACTCTAGATCTTCACTCATGTGCCTCCCTCAATGGCCACCAGAAAATATATTTATTGGATGCCACCTCAAAACTAGGCAACTTGTAATGGATTTGGGGACCTGGCTTCAGCCCACTGTCACCATGACTTTCATGAGTTTTATTGTCATTGCCACTACTGCCACTACAGACAATGAATTAGGAAAAACCTGTTACTGCCACATCAAATGATAGAACCAAATAATTTTGAAAATCCTAGAAAGGTATGTCATATTTTAGACTCAAGATGAGAGTAGGGCTTTGGTCATTTTCTTCTCCTAAATCAGAGCAAGCTCTCAACTGCTGGGCTCCAGCTCAGATTCATGGTCAAAGAACTGGGCTTTGTGGCCTTAAGCTTTCTCTACCTCCACTCCTCTCTTCCAAATTGTGAGAAGTGGACACTGTTGATGTCTGTGGTAGAGGCCCGGATATCCCTTCAGGAATGAAGGGCTCATTTCCCTAGCTGCTCAGTGAGCTACTACTGGGCAACAGCCCTCAGCTCTCAGCCTTCTTGGGGAATTGCCGTGGCTGTAGGGAGCTGCCTTGCCCAGGGCAGCCCTCATCCAATGACTGGTCCACATGGGATATAAAGACCCTTCCCCTTTGTCCCAAATCAGGATAACTCTGTCTTCAAAGCTCCCTGAGGGGTCAGCTGGGGCCTTCCTTGAAACTGCATTGCAGGCAAGTGAACTTCTCCCTCTGCCCACTCCTGCTTCCTTCCCATCCCCCCACAGGTGTTGATTTCAAGAGCCCTTCCTGAAATACTTCTTACATACTAATCTCCATCCCAGAGTCTGCTGCCTGGAACCAAACCTGTGACAAAGCCCACCCTGTATCCCCTCAGCTCACCTCCGTTGACTTACAGCTGTGGTAGACCATCTGGCCCACTGACAGCTTCCAATCTCAAGCACCCACTTCTCTTGGGGTCTCTGCCTGGGACTCCTCAGCAATACAGGTTGCACACAGTACAACCAGGGAGTTAACACCCCAGAAAGGGCCCGGGATAAATGCCCAGCCTCCCCATGCTTGGGTGGGACAGTTCTGAGGCATGTTCCACAGTTTCTCGGAGAGCCCCTGGAAGGACTGAGTCTCCACTGTGCCCTCCAGCCCCCCTCATCCATGTGCCCTTTGTTGGCTTTCTCCTTCTCTGTCTCACTTCTCCACTCCCTGCTTCTGCTTCCTGGGATCACCTCCCAATAAGCCACCAGCATCGAAGTTCTGGTCTTAGAGTCTGTGTGCAAGTGATCTGAAAAAAACCGAGACGTTCTTATTTCTGTTTCTCTTTCCGAACTGTGTTGGAAACTCACCTTCCCGGGGGCAAAGGCAAAGGTGCGCTTGCTGGAAGGGGATCATGAGTCACGGTGAGTGTGTCAGGAGGACAACAGGGCAAGAGTGCTGAGGACACACGCTGGACCAGCCCCCGCAACATCTGGCTAATGTCGAGATATTTGATGATGAAATTTATTAAGAGGAGATTGACTTAAATGACATCCTTGTTCCATTTTCTTGTGAAGGAACTCCCCAGGGTGCTCCAGGGGCTGAATGACAACAACGGCTGTCACTTACAAACCCTTACCCTGTGTCCGCTACGGGGAGGAACACTGCGCAGGATCCCACTCATCCTTCGAGGTCATTAAAATCATCCCCGTTTTCACAGATTTGGAAATTGAGACTCAGAACGGCATGTAACTTCCATGGTCACACCACTAATCAGCTAAGAGCCAGGATTCAAATCCAGACCAAATCACTTCAAACCCAAATTCCTAATCCGGAGGCAAGAGGCCCTTAAAATGTGTACGTGCCCAGGCAAGCAGAGTCTGCACAACTTGCGTCTATGATGTGAAGAGGAGAAATGAAACGGTTTGGTGTGTTGCAGGGATGGGTATTAGGGCAGGCAGGAAAAGGGTTAACAGAGTCCCAAAACTCTAACAGCAAAAATATGGTGAGGAGTTTAGAGAATGAGAAAAGAGATAAAATAACCACAACATCTTCCAGGTCAGCAGGCAGCCCTTGAGAAACGTGTTTGGTGCCAGTCTAAGCAGGCTGAATATGAGCCGACCTGAGGAGGGACTCTGGTGTCAACACTGTGCCCCCAGATGTCACCTCTCAACCAATATTTATTGAGTGCTCCTGAGCTGGAGATATGCAAGTAAACAGAAAAAGCAAGTGCCCTGACCCAGAGAGCAAGTCTACTAGTCAGCAGAAACTGGCAATAAGCAAATAAATTGATATATTCTAGACCTCCGACAGTAATAAGAGCTATGAAAAAATTAAAATGGGCGTGCACTAATAGTTGATCATGGCAGGGGCGATCTTAGATTGGGCAGCAGAGAAGTCTTCCCCTGGAAGGTCACATTCAGGGAGACAGACACGCGAGAGGCCAAGCGTTTTGGGGAGGGAGAAGCAGTACAAAGGCCGTGCGATTCTGGGGAGCAGCAAGCAGGCCAGTGTTGGGGCGCGGAGTAAGCAAAGAAGAGAACAATAAGAGCTGAGGTCAGTCCCTGCCCCTTGAATGAAGACATTTTCTTGAAACCAATAACATCCAAGCCTAGGAAAGTTTAAACCTCTTCCCCAAATTGTGCAGCTGCCTGTGGACCTAACGTTCCCCAAGTCTTTGTGCTCCAGCCGCTTCGTCCTCCGTTGCTGTGTTGGTTTCACCTGGTGACAACCAAGAATTAATCTATCGCAGTTTTCTGTAAGAAATTAACCACACAAGCATTTTATGGCTATTACATATATTAAGATTTGGAGGTATGTGAGGGAAGGGTCACGTTATCCAGCCCACACCATTCTGCCCTCTCCCTAGCCCCTCTTTTTTTTTTTTTTTTGGTGAGGAAGATTAGCCCTAAGCTAACATCTGTCGCCAATCCTCCTCTTTTTGCTGAGGAAGACTGGCCCTGGGCTAACATCCATGCCCATCTTCCTCCACTTTATGTGGGACGCCGCCACAGCATGGCTTGACATGTGGTGCATTGGTGCGCCCCCAGGATCCAAACCCTGGGCCGCAGCCGAGCGCGCGCGCTTAACCACTACGCCACATGATGGGCCCTGACCTCTCACCCCCTTTCCCACTCTCTTCCTCATCTTCTCCCCCTAGCTCCACCAAGACAGTCCTTCTCCCATTCCACACTCTTCCTTTCTCCAACCCTAGAAACTATTTCTACCCCAAGCGGAAGTCTTAAAAGCATTTCTCCACAAAGGTAGATCTCCCTGAGAGGAATTCTAGAACAAATGCTAAGAGAATAAAATGTTCTGCATCTCATACTCCCACCCAGGGAAGATATGTGGGAACAGCACTGGAACCTGGGGACTTGATCTCAGGATGGGAAGAACGTCAGTTTCCAGCCGTCAGGGTCGGCTGGCACACAGAGCTGCGTGGTGTGTGCATCTTGCGTCTAAAGGAAAAATTAGGTCAGCTATAAATGGAGAGGACACGAACCCCATGAAGTCAGCAGATCTCTGCTGGGCTTCCTGGGGAATGATCTATGTTACAGAGCTGTGGAGGTGTCCTTGGAACACAGGACTCCAGACGGGCATTTAACAGAAAGATAGCTCGGCTTGCTTTCCAATAAATACACACATCGCTTTAGTGCTGGGTCTGGGAAGGTGTGTGTTTAGTGGGATGCTTTATTTTTCTTTTGTAACCTGGATCAGGTTGTAAGATAGGAGATGGTTTTCAGAAAATAGGCCCTAAATAAACATAAATAGTCCCCAGCCTATGGTATCTTTGTAACAAAGTTCTTTTTCCCTCTGCCTCCACCTCTCCCATTCTTCCACCTTGGAGGTACAGTTGTAATTATAACAGTTGCCATTTACTGCACCCCTAATATACGCCAAGACATTATCTCTAACCTTATAAGACGAGATAGTTAATACTATTTCCATTTTACAGATGAGGAAACCGAGGCTCAGGGAGGTTGCTCAGGGAAGTCCCCACATAACTGAAACGGGGAAGTGCCTGAGTCCTTCTGAATTGATTTCCCATTGTCTTCAAAAGAGAATGTCCTCGGCCTTACTTGATTCCCAGAGAGAATAAATTCTCTCTTTTCTCTAAAAGTGGCTTTTGCAAGAACAACCCCAGGACAACCCCTTGATTGCGCTTCTTCCTGGGCAAAGTCAGGGTGGTTCAGGTCACCAAGTTGTCCTGAGCACCTGCCGTGGGAAGCTCAGTACCTAGAAAGAGCACGGGGTGCAGGGCAAGTGCAGGATGGAGGTGTCCAAAAAACAAGAGATCAGGCTCCACTTTCCCAAATTTCAAAGTCTAATGAGCTTTTAAGCATGACTCTTTGGTGACTTTACTAAGCTATCAGAAGAATCCAGGGGCAGGAAAGACACAATTCACATGCCACATACCTCCTCACCCCTCCCATCCTCTATAGCTCACACTGGGGCTGGTTGAACATTGTTCTGTTCCATATCCTCCTCACTTTGCTGTTGTAGGATCCAATAATATAGTGTTTGTGCAAGTATTTTGTAAACTCTAGTAAATCCCTGCCAAGCACCATTAGGGAATGTTGTATAAGCCTTAGTCAAGGCCACTATATGCCTGTTTTAAAATCTTCATTGGGTGCGCACCTCACATGACCGGGAACCAGGGAAGGAAAGGGTTACTGAGAATCTGATCCATAACTAATGTGGTCTGTCAAATGTTTTCCAGACAGGGAGAAAACTAAATGTGCTGTTTTTCAGGGGCTGATGTCCCCATTTTTGCAGATACTGCCATCCTACAGTGAAACTTACACGGTTGCAGCAAGACCTCAGCAAATTGCTCCAGCTCTAAGAGTCCATGGTCCCATTATGTAATGACATGTTCCTTGACCTCGTTATGTAGCGTCTCGCACATGCACCCTGATTGGACTCAGTTGTTACACAGTTGTAACATATCCTCTGCTCTCTGGTGTATAAAGTCTCCACTGGCACTAGGCTTGGGGGGACACTGCTTTGGGAGATATCCCCAGTGTTCATTGCTTGCACAAGAAATAAACCTATTCTTCACCCAATTCATCTTTGGTTGTGCTTTTTGGCTCCACACTCACCAAGAGACAGACCCATTGAGTTCGGTTACACTAAGTTGTAACCACCATATAACAAGAAATATTCATTGACCTCATGTTGTGCCAACTTCTAAGAATTCTCAAACATATTCTATCTAATCCTTTAAACAATCCTATGGGGTAGGTATTATCATCTCCATTTTATAGGAGATGTTATGAATTTAGTCCCTAAATAAGACACCGTAGGTGAATTAGGTATATTGCTTTCTAGAATCGGGTATTTGGAATGCTGTATCAAGTAACTTTCTTGATTAAACTATATCCTTCAAGGAGTTAGAAGAAAAAGAGTATGGAGAAGAGCTCTTAGGGAAGCCAACTGTTTAACAAGGGCCCCTTAACTAAATCCCCAAAACCCTAAATCACAGAAATGTCATAAAACCATCTAATGCCCCCTCACCACCATGGGCATGGACGGTTCCTAGACGAGATGCTCTGAAAAGGTCATTTGCAGCCAATATAAGCTTTGGGGGGAAAGAGGACTGGGCTGCGATCTATGAATGTATCAGACCCAGGCTGGGGACCACCAAGGCAAAAAACATCACGCGTTATTCCTGTTGTGTCAGACTCTACTTGGCCCCTCCCTGGGGCCCGCTCTCTTCTGCATCCCCCACACATCTCACCACAAATCAACCCAATGTGGGAACTTTGTGTTAAGAAAAGGCATTAACAATAATAGCAGTGTTCAATTACTGAGGCAGGTACTGTTCTGAGTGATTGACATGTACTTGGCTGTTAATGCTCACAGGTACCTATGAAACACTGTTATTATCCCATCTTACAGATAAGAGAACTAACGCACATAAAAGAGAAGGAACTTTCCGAAGCTCACCCAGATTTTGAAAAGGAGAGCTGGGGTGGGAACCCGAGTAGTCCAATGTTGCTGCTTTAGAGACTGTTTCATTATTTTAAAAGATCATTTTATTCTGGAAAATTCCAAGCATCCAGGAAGATGATAGCTGAAAATGTGGTAATAGGTGAATATGTCTCCAGAAAATCAAGTCATTGTTCAGCCTAGAATTGGATTACAAAGGAAAACAGTGGCTAGTCCTCACCCACAACAAGCACAGTTTTAAAAAGAAAGGCAAAAAAGGGGTCTGCCCAGTGGTGTAGTGGTTGAGTTTGCGTGATCTGCTTCAGCGCCCCGGGTTTACCAGTTCGGATCCCCGGCATGGACCTACACACCGCTCATCAAGCCATGCTGTGGTGGCGTCCCATATACAAAATAGAGGAAGATTGGCATGGATGTTAGCACAGGGACAATTTGCCTCAAGCAAAAAGAGGAAGACTGACAACAGATGTTAGCTCAAGGCCGATCTTCCTCACCAAAAATAAAAAAGAAAGACAAAAAAGATTTAGGGATGGAGCCAAAAGCAAGAGTCCCAACCTGGGAGTCCAGACACCCTTGTAACAGTATAATGAGAGCCACCATGTAAAAGCAAGCATTTGGTGCCAGCAACTGAGGTAGGGCTTTAAAGCATCGGCTCCTCGGGTGCTCCCAATGCCACTGGAGGGAAGTCGTGTGCCAGAGGCCGCTTAGCCAGTGAGAGGGCGAGCGGGGATCTGAATGCTTTTCTGTGGAAGGCCAGAGCTGGGGCTTTGAATCGCTTGCTATGCATTTTAGAAATTTGAGGCAGAAAGTCAGTTGCAGCTGCTTAAGGACCATGTTAACAGAGCTAAAGGTTTGGAGCCAAGGGTCATGCTGTTGGAGCTAAGGATACTGGCTCCATTCCCGAGGTGGGCTGCTTCTCCAGCAGAGAAGAAAAAAGTGGAGGATCACTCGACCTGTAAGGACCAATGCAAACCTATCTCCATCCCAGGAAGACCACTCCAGGAGGAGATCTTACCAAGATCAAATAAAGACACTCCTCAGCTTATAAAAGGAAGTAGTTCACTATTGTATGTTAATTATAATAAACTCACTGGTCTTAGTAAACCAGAGTGGGAAGACAAATACTATGCCTACAATTCTAATTTTAAATAAAAACATCCTCTATAATTTGTCTGTGATTCTTATGAGCAAGTTTATTGTCACATAAAAGAATGAGAGTTGACTATATTCTGGAAAATGTTGCCTTAAATATTTTAACTGAAGTCCTTCTCTCTAGTGGGTCATTTAGCCACTAATCATTTATTAAGTAACTACAACTCAACTGCAAATGTCATAAGTGGGCATAAAATTGTTAAGCAAACACCAGAATAAAATCTGGTAGGAACAGCGAGGGACACACCTGAATCTAGTTGCTGAGCGGGAGGGTGGCACTGACAGTCTTGCCTGGGAAGCCACCAGAGAATAAGGGCCTGCCAGGGAGCAGGGGCTGGGAAGTCACTCTTCCGGACCAGAACTTTTCTTTTCCCACCAAACTCTAGTAGAACTATAAAATTCCCCCCAACACTGCCAGCACCAACAATGAGAAGGATAGTCTATTTGCTTGTTGTTTTTAAACAGCTAGAAGATTTACAGGACGAGGACATTGCCTCTCCAGCAACTGCACAGACTTGTCAAGGGCAAACAGGAACACCAACAGCTAGGGCATTAGAAATGCAGCGGATAAGAAAGATGCTGTGATGTCAGATGGGAACTCGAAGTCCTTACAGGGAGGGGCCCAACACACAGGATCAAGATCCCTAGAGTCCCATGCTGAGGGCATCAGAGCTAGCGAAGGGGTGGCGTCAGCAGAATACACCAGATGTTTTCACCGCTCCAACACGCTGGTGACGATGTGTGCTGCCCATCAAATCTGCAAGCACACTGAAATTAATTGGTTTTCTTTTTGTTGCTTGGCTACACCTGTGCTTAGTAAAAGGAGCCTAGTGTAGTTTCAGTTGTTTCAACTGATCCTTTTGCTGATTCTACAAATCTCCAGTTTAGAAGCCCCTCAGGCACCTTTGAAGAATCTTACCAAAATGAGGTAGACCCAGGTGACAATGACTATCAAGATCCTGGGGCCTCGATGGGTCCAAGCTCTAGGTAACCAGCCACTCTTAAGTTAAAGTGTTTCAGACAAAGGGTGAGATAATGGGAGACACTTGGGGGTCAAGGTCTCAGGGGTCAAACATACTAAAATTAACTGACAGGTGACCCCTGCATGCATGAGGGAACAGTGAGAGGGTACATGTTCTTTATCCCTGGGGAACTTCTTAATGTTGTAGAAGATGAGTAACTGCACTAGAGGAAATTGGTTAATAAAGTAAAAATGTAAATGCAGTGAAGCTTTGGAGTCAGAAAAATCTAGATTCAAACTGAGCTCTGCCACACAGTAGCTGTGCGTCCTTGTGCAACTTATGATTCTGGGCTTATTTTGAGCCAGAGTTGTAACAGTGAAGCACTTGCCAGGGCTGGCTGCACTGCTCCTTCATCTATTTGCTACTTTGTTTACATTAACTCCCTGTCCCCTTCAAATGAGAGCCAGATACTATTACATACTCTTTAAGTTTCATCTCCCCTCATTGTTACCTCTATATACTTTTAACACTTTATTGCGAGTTTTAAAAATAAACACTTGATCACAAAAGGAAAAATACTATATGAGGTACCTGGAGTAGTCAAATTCATAGAGACCGAAAGTAGAATGTTAGTTGCCAAGAGCTGGGGGAGGGAAGCATGGGAGTGTTTAACGGGTATAGAATTTCGCTTTTGCAAGATGAAAAAAAGTCCTGGTGATGGATGGTAGTGATGGTTGCAAAACAATGTGAATGTACTTAATGCCATTGAAATGTGCATTTAAATATGAGTAAAATGGTACATTTTATGTTATGTATATTTTATCATAATTTTTTGACAAGGTTTTTTTTTTTTTTCTTTTTGTGAGGAAGATCAGCCCTGAGCTAACATCCATGCTAATCCTCCTCTTTTTGCTGAGGAAGACCCACTGAGCTAACATCCATTGCCTAATCCTCCTCCCTTTTTTCCCCCAAAGCCCCCCAGTAGATAGTTGTATGTCATAGTTGCACATCCTTCTAGTTGCTGTATGTGGGACGCGGCCTCAGCATGGCCGGACAAGCGGTGCGTCAGTGTGCGCCCTGGATCCTAACCGGGGCCACCAGCAGCAGAGCACACGCACTTAACCGCCAAGCCACGGGGCCGGCCCCTATCATAATTTTTAAAATAGAAAAAGAAAAGAATTAAACACTTGACTCACTCTCACGATATTTACCTAAGAGATTCACCAGAATAGAAATATCTGTCACATCCAGACCCACCTTAACGCTGTTTTCTAGGAAGGATTGCACTGAGGAAATACACCCTTTTTTTTTCCTGGGCAAGGAGGATATATACAATACCCAGCAGAGGGCAGAAGAGAGTAAAGGTGGCATTTCCCCCTGAATTTTGGTTTCCTGAGCATTCTTTCTTCTCTAATTTGCTGTCTTAAGTTGTTGTCTTTAACAGTGAAACTCTTGCTAAGACAGCCACCTTAGAAGACAGAGGATAAACAACTCTCCCATTGAGTATATTGGTTAAATTATCACATGAAAATAATTGCTCAGTGCTGGGTTTTCTGGTGGTAACAGAGTTCCAACTTAGCTGGTCGTTTTTGTTTTATTTCGGTTGTATATCATTTGCCCAGATGATTTTGCAAAGTACGAATAATTTCACTGATGTTCCCACAAAAGGACACTGAGAAGTGCACTGTCTCGCGGAAACCCCATAGTAAAACTGATGGGACTCTGGTTTTTAGGCGTTTTCCTTCCTCCCAGCTGAGCCACATTGCCATAACCATATGCCGTAAAAATGCTGCCATTCCCGTTACCTTACACTGACAAAATATCTTTCCCTTACCTTGATTTCCTACAACATATTTTCCAGTTATCCTTGATGGGCTATAATTACTTTGAGGAGATTGCTTTTTGGCTTAAAAGGATATTGCTGTTTTATTATTTTAAAATACCAAAGGAATCATTTTCAAGAAGAGAGCAGCATTTTCACAACTAGGATTTTCTCTCTTCTCTCTTGAAGGAAGCCAAACCCTTCTCTGTCACATCATAAGGGTGCAGATTGTTTTCTGACTTCTGGTTTCGAACAGCCTGGGAGTCGCACGGATGGCATGTGGACGTATGAGGAAGGTTTTGTTTAATGGCAACGAGCATGAGCTCTCTCTGCCTTCTCTCTTGGCTGCTGCTGGGCATTGTGTTAAAACTGCGGTGGTAGCAGTGTCTGCCCAGGCATTTCTGGTTCTTCCGTTTATTTAGGTAATTTGGATGCAGATAGCCTTCCTCTTTCATGCATTGAATATGATTTGAGTCCCCAATATCCGTTATTATTTCACCTGCCTTGAGATGGGAATTGTAAGAGCCCTGATACATGATTTGAAAGGCTAATTTCCGTAAATACCTCTGTCGGCTGTTAACTTGCAATTTTATAACTTCTAAAACATTCTGAAACTCCTCTGTGCATATCCTCCAGTGAGTTGACAGCCACGTGTCCCTTGCATCAATTCTGACCAAAAAAAAAAAAAGAAAAAGAAAAGACAAAGAACTATTTTTCTCTTTCTCTGGCAGAGGAAGAATACCGCTCTCAAAGTCCAGCATGTGTGAATAATGAAACTTTTTCTATAGAATAGAAATGATGGGGGAGCTCATCACAGTGCACACTAGGATGGGCTTAATTCATTTAATTTCTGTCTCCAGAATGCCCCATTTTCCTTTCTCAGAGTCAAGGTGAGGGTAGAGTGGGAGGGAACAACGATCAGAAACTAAGAGATCAAAAAAGAACAACTAAAGGACTAAACAGCCCTAGGTTGTTTCAGAAGCTGAAAACCCTCTGAGATGATGGTCCGTGTGTTGTGTGTTATGTGAATGTTTGCTGCAACATAAAGATATGTCAATGCCATCTCTAAGCTCAGTCGCCCTTCTGTCCCTGGCAATCGGTTGGTTTGTAATAAGCTTCAGGAAAACCAGCTTTCGTGTGGAGTTCACCACATTTAGCAGCTCTATAAGAGTTACTTTCATAACCCTAAATCCAGAATTTCCATGAGGAGAATCTAAACAAACTGTATAGACTAAATAAACATCATTGTGGGGAAGGAAGTCTCCAATATGGAAATCGTGGTGACACAAACATTGGCAGGAGTTGCATGCTACAGTAAATTAAAATGTAAACAGCTTTCCTTGATAGAAAATCCCATATGGAAAATGGAATCTGGCTATAGAATACAGATGACACAGAACACCATGTCTCTGCACTGAGTAGGAAAGCTAAAGAAGGCAGGGCAGGGACGCTTGTGTTTATCCTGTCTGTATGGTGGAGGGTGACCTTGTCATGTTGAACTCCATTATGGAAGGTGGGTGTGCAGCTCCCCAGATACACATTTCCACTTTGGCTCAGTCTTGCTGCCAGGATTTGTTTCCTTGTGTCCCACCTAAATTCCTCAAAATAGAGACTTCAGCTTCTAACAAGGGGTATGGGAAAGGATCTGAATCTATATTGAGTGTTCCCTATATGCCAGATACTAAAAGAGTTCAATTAAAAAACAAAAACAAAAAAAAGTACAGAAAATAATTTAAGAAGCACTGTCTCCAGATTAACAAACGTCAATATTTTGTTCTACTTGCTTCAGATCTTGGTGCATTTGTATAAAAGATGCAAAATATCCCAGTTAAAACGGAAGCTCCGTTTCCCTGATCCTGAGTCCCATTCTCCTCCATTCCTCCCCGAGGCAGAGAAGCTGCCATCCTGCATTTGATGAGTATCATGTTCATGTGGATACATTACCATTGTATCTCATTTAGTCCTTCCAACAGCTCTTTGAAAAAGGATATTCTCTCTCTGTTACAAATGAGGAAAATGACACCCGAGAAGATCAGTATTTGCCCACGGTCACACAATGAGTAGGTAAAAGAGTTGAGATTCAAAGCCAGGTTGCTTTTATACAAAACCGGTGCCCTTTTTACTGCACCCTAGATCCACAGGAACTGGTCCTCTTCCTCACATCACCTGAAGACTGTAAGGATTCTTCCCAGCTGAATCATTTCACCTGTTTGGATCTTGATTCATGAGCTTTACTTTCTGATTCCTTAATGGAACCATTTTCAAATTTTTGCCGTTGGGGTTTGTGAAGCCCAAACATGAACCTGATCAGGGAAGGATAAAGTGGGAGAATTACACTCTCTTATTACATGTGCTTGGACATCCTGTCTGTCTTTAAATACATCACTGGTGCATGGTTGCCTTCCTGAGGGCCAACCGTGCATCCCATATTTCACCGATCCCATGCCATGAGGGAGCTCTCTGTGAAGTGGCTTTTAAAACCTCTCCATGGATGCTTGTCATTTGTTTCATAGCCATAACACTCAAAAAAGTCTTTCAGAGAAAGGTGGGACAAAAGCAAAGTACAGCTTAAGATTCAACAGTGGCTGCTCTATACACATTTAAAACATACTTTTGCAAAGCAATTTGGTAATACATATCATGAACCATAAAACTATCCATAATGTTTGACTTTAAGAACTACATTCTGAGGGCCGGCCCCGTGGCTTAGCGGTTAAGTGCACGCACTCAGCTGGTGGCAGCCCGGGTTCGGATCCCGGGCGTGCACCCACGCGCCGCTTCTCTGGCCATGCTGAGGCCGCGTCCCACATACAGCAACTAGAAGGATGTGCAACTATGACATACAGCTATCTACTGGGGCTTTGGGGGAAAAAATAAATAAATAAAATTATTAAAAAAAAAAGAACTTTAAAAAAAGAACTACATTCTGAGAATCTATCCTAAGGAAGTAACCAAATAGTGTGAAAAGCCACATTCAAAATACTTCTTAGTTCTATTATTTATGATAGTAAATTCTGGAAGACAACTAATGGTCCAGCAAATGCATTAGATGTACTATAGAAGGACTCCTCTATTGAATCATGTATTGTCATTAAACTGATAATTTTGAAGAAAAATAAGCCTCCCATCCTCACTTTGCTAATTAGCTGTGTTAAATTTGGCAAGCTAGTTATTCTGATTTTCAAATTTTTTCATTTGAAATATGCAAAATACTGAGATCTACCTAAAGAATTTGAGAAAATTGAATGGGCTAAAATATGAAACAACTTATCCCACTTACTGGTACCAGGTGGTGCTCAATAAATTGTATCTAATAGAATTATTATCTATGAAAAAAGTATAGATTTATTGCAATTACTACAAAATATGTCAATAAAAGAGACTGGATTCAAATATAGAAAAAGATAAGAATCTAATGTATGTTGTGTGCTTTTTACTACAATAAAAAAATTGGAAGAATCTCATTTCATGTAATGTTGTAGGGGAGGGAAGATTTTTCCTCAACCCTCTTAAGTATTTGGGGGCCTGAAAATTAAACAAATTTACAGCTTAACAGGGGGGGAAAAAGCTTATTTATATGCACATAGAAATGCACAAAAGAAGTGGTTCTCTAAACAGTAAAGATGGGAGTTTAAATAACTAACTTAATGAGGGGAAATGGGAGAAAAGGATTTTGTGGGTGGAACAATTGGATTTCTAGGGGGAACAAATGAGAGATAAGAAAGTTTGTGATAATGTTTGTTTATGCAAGTGGAAGCAGTCTTCTCAGGTTTTTTTCCCTCATGGCCATAAAACTCCCTTAGAGAGGAGATTCTTAGTAGCCTTGCTCCCAGAAATTTTTGCTTTTAGTGATAAAGTTTCTTTCTGCATCTGTTGAATTTCAAATGTCTTTCCTTTAAAATAATCCTTATATCAATTCTGGGGGCTTAAGTGGGTCTCTACATTGGCATTAAAACACTTTCCCTCCTATATATTAAATAAACTTGCTGTAATATTGTTAGGCAGATTTTATAAAGTTTTAAAATAAAGTGATATTTTCTAAGCTGTTACTGTGTAAACTGTGACAGAGGAAGCCTTTTCAATCCAGGAGAAAAAAGTTCTAGCATAGTCTAGACAGTCTAGCACAGTCTAGATTCAGAGACCATTGCAGTGGTGAAAAGAGCCCTGGACTGCTAGCCCAAAGACCTCTAGTCACATCACAGGAACGGTGTTCACCTCCCGTGTCCCACCGCCCAAGGGACTGGGACCTGCTGGTCCTCAGTTTCCTCACCTATAAAATGAGGATGATATAATGTCTAATTTGCAGGTTTCTTAAAAAGAACTGGGTAAGATCTATGGAGGTTGAAAAATCATTTGGTTTATAAAGTCTCATTTATGTTAGATTAAAATATTTTAATACAATATGATCTTATAAATATGGTGACATTTTACTCATTTAAATCAAGAGAAAAGGTATGGTGATTAAACCTGAAAACTTAAAAAATTTTATATATATATACGTATATATATATATACGTATATATATATATACGTATATATATATATATGTATTCACCTCCAGGGAATGCCAGGCTGACATCCACCCTTAGGCACTCTAGTTATGTCAACGCTGTCGTTTTAGAGACAAACTTGTTTTTAAAAACCGAAGTTAAGTAAGAGCCAGAGACCTTACTGAAATAAAGCAATAACCACTTAAGGATGTCCTTGAGCACAGCGACCTTGCAAAATGCAATTGTTATTAGAGAACATTGTGTGCTCAATACTTCAGCCTTGTTATTTTCATAGCACAAACCAGAAATGCCAACCTCTCTGTCTCCTAGAATTTCTGGCATGTTTATGGACGGAAACTGGCTGACAAAGCGTTCATTTTTTGTCCCCATCTTCAGTTAAACATGAAATTTGTCTGCTAATTTGATGAAGATTTCCTAAGATAGCCCCCCCCACACACACAGATTACCTATTATAAAGAGTTTTCGCCCACCTTACAGCCTTACCTGGAAAAATAGTAAAGCCATCTGTCAATGTAGCTATTAACACTAACTTCAAAATTGTTGTACCAAGGTCCGAGTGAATATAAACGTCAGAATAAAGTATTCTACCCACAACGATTCTTTTATACTATGCTTCTAAAAATTAAGCTTTTCACGTACAAATTATCAAATAAATAGCTATGCTCATTCCTAGGGAGATAAATAGCTCCAGGATTTCATTATTTTTTATAAATTTTCAAAAGAATTGGTTAAAACTCACATCTGCCTAGCAGCCCCTGACACAGCCTCTCGTCTTCCACTAAAAAACATACAAAGTTTTTTTAATGACAGTCATGATACAATTTAAAAAAGAAAAGGACTATTGCCAGAATCTGGGAGAAATTTCTTCTAACTCCAAAGTCAACTGATAGACAAAAACAAGTGACTAATGGGTGCTTTACCTCTGAAAATAATGGAGGCTTCTGTTCTAAAATACAGACAGATATCTTCATCCTTTCCCAATTTCAACCTCCTGATTCAGACTCTTTTCCATGCAGCCACTTTTCTAATGCCTGGGTAGAGGATTTTAAGACAACCAGAATATTGTTAGCCATTTCCCAGACTATTGTTAGCCATTTCTGCTTTCTCCATCTAGTTAGAAACTGCAACCCCCAGAGTGACTTGTGTACACTGCCTTCTGGGAATCTCCATTCACTGAAGTGCTGGATATAAGCACAGAGGACCCACACTGTGTAACAAGCATCCTAGGGAGCGTAGGTTTTTAAGTTTCTCCATTTGCTCAGAGTATTAGGGAATCTCAAGCCAGCAGAAGTACAGTAAGGGAAAGCTCACTAAAGCCTAAGAAGTCTGCCATAAAACTATGAAATGATGAAGAACCATATAGAAAGACAATGGGGCCATGGACATTCCACCTCCACTGTGTTAGCAACCACCAGGCCACTATTTGAGGATGAATAATGATAAAAAGGGTAAGGTTGGGGCCGGCCCCATGGCCTAGTGGTTGAGTTCAGTGCACCCCACTTTGGAGGCCCAGGTTTGATTCCTGGTTGCAGACCTACACCACTCATTGGCAGCCATGTTGTTGTGGTGACCCACATACAAAATAGAGGAAAATCGGCACAGATGTTAACTCAGGATGAATCCTCTTCAAGCAAAAAGAAGATTGGCAACAGATGTTAGCTCAGGGCAAATATTCCTCAGCCAAAAACAAAAAAAGAAAGAAAGAGTGCAGCTTATAAAAACATAATGCAGATAAGAAAAAGGAAATATCTTGAACACTCAAAGAAATCACAAATTTCTGAAATAATTTTATTGCAGGAACCAATAAGAAATCATTTTGAATACTCCGTCATCTTCATTAGGATGCTAGAATACCTGGGTTCAAATCTTGCTTACTGTCTCACCTTGGGCAAATTACTTAACCACTCTGATCTTCATTTATCTGCAAGAGAAATATGGAGGTAAAAATATCTTCTCTTACAGGGTGGTATTAAGAATTGCCTGGTATCATGTAAATGAAATGCCTTGTACAATGCTTAGAAAATGGAAGAGGGTAGCAGTAGTAGTAACAGGAGGGGAGGTGGTGGTGCTGATGGTGACAATGTTTCCAGTGGAATGAATGGATCATCAAACACACAGCTTTATACAAAGTTACCTGTGCTACAAAATATGCAGAATAAATATTATGAGTTACTAAATTGCTCTCCAGAATGATTGTTCAGTTTCTATTCCCACCAGAGATGAGTGAGAGTAGGCTTCCCAACAACCTAGCACTCTCACAAATACAGGGTAACGTTATATCTTAAATTTTATAGACAAAACTAGAATCCATTGTTTTCATCTGTATCATCTCTTTAATGGTACATGTTTAATGATTGTACTTTCTCCTTCCTGAAGTTCCTCCTCATATCCTTAGGCCATTTTCCTATGGGGTTCTTGTTCTTTTTCATTAACAATCATTTTAACATATTAAATATAGTATCTCTTTTTAATAGAAATTGAAAATATTTTCCTTAACTTACCATTTGTCTTTTACTTTTTATAGTTCTTTAAAAGTATAAAAGTTTTAAAATTTTAGATAATATCTGTTGTGCTTCTTTACCTTTAAATTTCATCTGGAATTTATTTTTAAATCAGTCGTAAGGCAGAATACTTTTGACAAATATCCATCTAATGTTCAACTCTGTTTACTAACAAATTCATTTTCTTCACCCCGATCCTAATTAGAAACGCTTCTTCTATCATATAGGAAATTACCGTGGGGTTACGTACCGACTTACCATGGGGTTACATACCGATAAACTCTTTGTAAGTTGAAAATATAGTAAGCCGAAAATGCATTTACTACACCTAATCTACCAAACATCATAACTTAGCCTAGCCTACCTTAAACATGCTCTGAACACTTATATTAGCCTACAGTTGGGCAAAATCAACTAACAAAGTCTATTTTATAATCAAGTGTTGAATATCTCATGTAGTTTATTGAATACTGTACTGAAAGTGAAAAATGGAATGGCTGTATGGGCACAGATGGTTGTAAGTGTATCAGTTGTTTACCCTCATGATTGCGTGGCACCTGGGAGGTGTGGCTCACTGCTGTTGCCCAGCATCACGTGGGAATATCATACTGCATATTGCTAGCCTGAGGAAAGATCAAAATTCAAAATTTGAATCATGGTTTCTACTGAATGCGAATCACTTTCACTCCATCATAAAGTCAAAAAATCTCAAGTCGAACCATTGTAAGGTGGGGGCTGTCGGCATATACATATATACACACATATATATGCACGTATATTTACACACACACGTGTGTGTATGTTTTTACACTTCTATTTACTCTATTTTTCTATGGTTTAAAAGTAAAAAATAGGAAATTATCTAAAAGTCCAAGATCGGATAGATTAAATAAATTACATTATTTCTATAAAACAGAATCTTAGGCAAATCCAAAATGTGGCAGAGCTACATGTATTGACATGACAAGATGTCTGTGCTATATTAAATTCTTTTAAAAATCAGGTTAAACAGAAGTAGGCTATATAGTTACCCTCTCTTATAGTAAAACTTTTATTAAATTACATCACTACATCATTGTGATAATGGTGCAGAAATAAATAACAATGAGAGCCTGAAAGCAGATACTAGCATTTTTTAAAGTAATAAATGATTTAAAAATTCAAGTTGAACAAACTAGCTACATTTTCATCTAACAAAGACTTCAAATATCCAGCTTTGACAAGAGTGTAAAAGTGTAAATTGAAAAATTTCTGGAGATCAATTAGACAAAATGTATCAAAATTTTCAACGTGGACTTTTTTGACACAGCTATTTCACATTTAAACGACCTTAAAGTATTAATAGTCCAGGTGCATGAATAATGTGTGTTCAAGGATGTGTTTTCAGTAGACAATGGGCAATAACCTCTTTATCCATCAAGATGGAATTCGGTACATATGATGGTTCAGCTACACAATGGAGTTCTACGCACCCACTAAGAATTACAAAGTTTATTGTGGGCCGGCCCGTGGCTTAGCGGTTAAGTGCGCGCGCTCCGCTACTGGATCCCCGGCGCGCACCGACACACCACTTCTCCGGCCATGCTGAGGCCGCGTCCCACATACAGCAACTAGAAGGATGTGCAACTATGACATACAACTATCTACTGGGGCCTTGGGGAGAAAAAGGAGAAAAAAAAAAAGAGGAAGCGGATTGGCAATAGATGTTAGCTCAGGACTGATCTTCCTCACAAAAAACAAACAAAAAATAAAAAAAAGTTTATTAATGTATTATTATCACATTAATAAATGCCCATGATATATAGTTAAGCTTAAAAAGCAAACTATTAGACACCAACTATACTGCGTTCCCTTAGATGTCTTTATATGTGTGTTTAAGAATATGAAGACAAAAAATTGGAATGATATACACCTAATATTAATAGTAGTGGAATCACGAACTATCAGTGGAAGAAAAACTCTCTCCACAACACTCCGCAAGGGAACATGAAAGCCTGTGCAGATTTGGAAATCTGACAGCCCCAGATTCAGAAAGAGAGAGGTGTATCACTCGGGGAGGGGCACAGATAGGGTGTGAGATTGAACCCTGTGGGCAAGAGTAGAATCTCCTTAAATAACAGTAGCAAGTCACAAAGCAAAGGCTCATAGAAGTTGACATTTTCAGGAAAAGAAGAGAATTACAGATGCAGAAGGAAATCAAGAACTTGGGGTCCCCATAGGGGTCTATAGGAGTGTTTATGTCATGGACTCAGGGAACAGTCACCCTGAAGGTGAAGTTTTCACTTCTTTTCTTCACATATTGCAGTTCCCTTTAATTTCTCTTACCATTTACACAGTTTGTGTGAGGTCACAATGGAGGAAAGTGAGACTGGCCCCAGGGTCACCACCTCCAATCCCCGACATCACCCATCTGTCTGCCATTGGAGACCTGTGAAAGGAGAGCCACACCACCCATGCATTCCAGGCTGGGATGGGAAGTCAACTGAAAGGTTGCCCATGTGGTGTGGAACAAATACCACAGAGGAGCAGGGCTCAAGCGGAGGACTCAGGGGTGGATGGGAGGCAATCTCCATTACCTCCCCAAATCTGAGAGGGAAAGGACTTCCGATATCATGGGGGAAGATGACACTTGGTAATACAGCAAAGCAGAGACAAGTTGCATGGTTTCGGTTCCTGATTCTGTCACTAGGAGCTGTGTGATGTTGGTCAAGTTACTTAACCTTTCTAGGCCTCTGTTTTCTCATTTGTAAATTGGGGATTAGAATAGCCTTGTTGCATAGGGCTGTTATAAGTATAAAATGTGCTGATATTCTCAGTATGGTGTCTGGAATGCAGTAAATGATGAGTGTGTTACTTATTGTCCTTAAATTAATTATTATAACTAAAACTTTTCTGTATTATTTGAATCTTTTTAATGACCATATACTTCTTTTAAAATCATAAAACTATAAAAAATATATATTTACCTGTATTATCCACGTACTATGTTCCAAGTCTGGATTGTACAACAGTGTGAATGTACTAAATGTCACTGAATTCTACACTTTAAAATGCTAATAATGGTAAAATACACATAAAATGAAATTCACCACTTAAACTATTTTGAAGTGCAGAATTCAATGACATTTAGCACATTCACTCTGTTGTATAATTATCACCACTATCTATTTCCAGAACATTTTAATCACTCCAAAAGGAAACCCCATACTCATTAAGCAATCATTTCTCATTCCCCTTTCCTCCAGGTCCTGGCAGCCACTAATCTGCTTTCTGTCCCTATTTGCCTATTCTGGATATTTCATATCAATGGAATCATACAATATGTGGCCTTTTGTGTATGGCTTCTTTCATTTAGTATCATTTTTTTCAAGGTTCATCTATGTTGTAGCATGTATCACTACTTTATTCCTTTTATGGCTGAATAATATTCCATCACATGGACAAACCATATTTTGTTTATCCATTCATCAGTTGATGGGCATTTGGATTGTTTCCATCTTCTGACTATTGTGAATAGGGCTGCAATAAACATGTGTGTACATGTATTTGTTTGGGTACCTGTTCTCAATTTTTGTTGGGTGTATACAGGAGGGGAATTGCTAGGTCATATGGTAATGCTATGTTTAACTTATTGAAGATCCAAAGTCTATTTTTAAGTAAAGAAATTAATTGCATAATAATATGAACGCAGTGGAGAGTAATGGAGCCAGACAGCAGGGGTTTGAATCCTGGATCCACCGTTTGCTAGTTTTGTCACCTTCGGAAACCTTCCTCTCTATGCCCCCATTTCCTCATCTGTCAATTGACAGTAATAATAATCCCTATCCCACTGAGTTGTAGTATAATTAAAACAGTGCTAAGCACATGGTGTTACCTATTATTGTTTTGGTTTGATCCTATTTGTGTGGGTGTATAGACTATATATATAATTGTTTGCATCAAACAGTTAAGACTGGTTACCTTTCAGAAGTGGATTTGAGGGATAAATGATAGGATTATGTCTTTTTTTAATTTTGTTTGTGTATTTTCTTTCTATGAGTATGTCTTAGTTTTCACAATATTTTTAAACTAATGAGGTTTTCTTCTTGAGATGCATTGTGACCCACTGTCCCACTCACTCACTTAAAACCCCTCAGTGATCCTACAGCAATGGTTCCCAAAGGCCTTCATGCTGACTGGCCACATCAAGTAACCTGAAGAGTTTATCAGAAATACAGATTCCCCAGGCTCAAACAGGACCTACTGAATCACAATTTCTGGTTGGTTCTGATGTGCCAAGATGTCTGAGAACCACTGTGTTCAAACTCCTTCCATGACCTGGCCTCTCCCTACCTGCAGTTTCAGTCTTCCCCTTTCCCTTCCTAATAAAACGGAACTTCTCACCTCTTACAGGACATAATCTTCTACGCCTCAGGCTGTTCCTTTGCCTGGAACACATGCTCTGCCTAACTTCAATTCTTTGAATTACTAATTCCTCTTTATTCTTCAATACTCAGCTCAAGCATTGTCTCCTCCAAGACCCATTGTCCATCAAATGAAGTGTATCCAACAAATGAACGAATGAAGTAAATTTCCATTCTTATGGTCTCCCAGACATTCTGTAGCAGTAGCTTAAAAATGTCTTCTCCACATTACATTGAAACCATCTCTTTCCATGTCTATTTCTGCTTCTACCCAGCTGAGGTCTTGAGGACAGAGCCTATGTGCTGTGTAGTAATTCCTAACTCAAGATTTTACCATGAAATAACTATTTCCATTTCATAATGGATATTTCAAAATATTTTTTGAAAACGTGATTCTCAAATTAACAATAAACTATGTAGCATATTACACAGCACAGAGAACACTGGTTCAGTTTTTCCAAATTCGTGTTTAATATATGCATGCACAACATATATGTGCATGTGCGTAAAATACTTTTGAGTTAAAATAACCTGTGAAGCCAACATTTCCTAAAGCAAGTTCCTAGAAACACTTGTTTCATGAGCTACTCATTGAAAGAAGGGTAAATGAAATGAAATATTCTGAGATCTTCTACACTAAGATCGTTGCTGACGTGATTGAATACAATGATTCTAAGAGTTATTTGACCATAACACCATTTTGTCAAGTACATTTATGAACATTCAGAGTAAGTAGAGTTCTGTGGACACTCATTTTGAGAAATGCTGCATGACTTATTCTAACCAGTCCTTTGGCGAGCGGGTCAGACCTAGATGTCATGGCATAGAGGGGCGATTTTTGTTGAAGGGGGCTACAGTCTTCCTATAACACAACCAGAAGCAACAGACACATTGCAAGTGACACTGTATTGGAGAATTATCCATCTTATCTTTTCCACTACTAAGAATTCCTCTCTGCTTTCATAGACAGTCTTTTTAATTCAATAAATAACATTCTTTCCTTTGGGAGCATGTGTAAACAGATTGCTAACTGTTTTGAAAAGCACCCATCTGTGACAACTGTCAGGCTTATGGGCGGCAGTTAATTGAGAAGACTGGGGAGATGATGAGGCCTCACAAATAGGAGGGAAGAAAGGGGGGGCTCTCCTTTCTTCATAGTATATTTATTTCCAATATCATATTTATGATATATGTAGGTTTATAGTATCATATTTATCATATTTTTTCCATCAATATTTTATTTTTTTTAATTAAGACAAAATTTGGGAAGTATGTACCAAAATGTACTCCTAATTTACAATTTTGGGTGGAAGAGGGCAGAATTTCACTTCTCCTATTTTATTCATGAAATCTGAGCACGGGAAATGCTACACTATCCATTTATGTTTGTAGCTTCATATACAGCACAAAATTTAAGTTTTCTGCCTGATGTCATTTGTCATATAAGCTTTTAAAGTAGTAATTTCCTGGCATCCCTTATAAAGGCAGCCTATATTTAAAACCACAGCTTGCCACATCACCCAACAATTTGTCGCGAAGGAGAAGGAACAACATGAGAGCTGGCAGTTATAACGCTGACCAAGCTCAGAGCAAACAATCTCTGACCAACATCTTATCACAAATGCGAAGATTCAACTGTCAACTCTGGTAATAATTCAGAAGCTTAATGCTCTGCCCTAAGTCCCACAAAATAGGCACAACTACATTATATGAAAAACTGTACCTGTGTTGAACATACCAACTATACAAAGATGCCCATATACCATCAAATATACATATATCATATACAAAATGATGAAACGCCAGTCTACATATTTAAGAAATTTTACCCTAAACAAAACATTTATCCAGCAATATTAAATATTTGATTAAATATATATTTGCTAAATGCTTAGAATTTAAAGATGCCTTAGGGAAATTGCAAGGAGTCCATATCTCTTTGAAATGTGGATCAGAAAAGTCTGGTGACCAAATCTTTACCTCGAGTCATTCAAACGAACCTGCAATTACCTCTCTTCACGCTAGGTGGTGTACTCAGGACCAAAAAACTATCAAATGGATGAATATATTTGATTTAGCAAGGTCAAAAGAAAAGAAGACAATAATTTTAAACGTGAAAGAGGTGACTGTCTTATATTAGAATTCCAATGTGTTTGATAAAGAAAACAGACTGAGAGATAGTAAGAAAGGAAAGGAAAAGCTTTTTCAAATAAGTCACATACCACCTACCACAGTGCCAGTTGAAAGACACGGTGCTGGCCCGGCAGCCACGCTCCACAATTACTGCAGCAGAATGGTGACGATGAAGTAGAGACCCGAATCTGTTTTCCTAACATATACTCGAGTGATTTTTATGCAAAACTCTGAGAACTAACTTTAGATTGCTCTAAATCTGTCTAATAGTCAGAAACTCCAGGTGGTTGACAAGTTCTTGACGTACAGAAACTTTTTTTTTCAGCTTCCTGTAGCTTGTACCTTGAAGATCAGAGGTTCTAGGTTCCATCGTAAAATCTCTAGATGAAGTTTTGCTAAGTTACTATCACTCCAAGAAAACTGAATGGCAGATTCAACCCTATATGGAATAGAATATTTGGTAAGCAATTTGAGCTTTATAGAATGGGAAAAATGTATTTTATAGAATGCGATGAAAATGAATCTCTTCTGGGAGGAATGGGTGGTATTTATATTAGGTATTCAAAAGTCGAATCATATTGATCTGCCTTTTGAAGTAATTACATTGATCTCTGGAGTTTAAAGAAACATGTTGCTTATTCCCTGTGGTTATTTTCAAAAAACTTTTTTTTTATACCAAAGCAGTTTTTTTCCTCTAATTTGAGTCACAAGGAACAGCATCTTTCTGAAGTGCAGAGCAAATTATTATATAGGAATATGTGCATACGGCTGTGCATTTGCATATGCGTGCTCTCTAGAGCCTCCTGAAATGAGTTTTCTGTTTTGTATTTTAAACGAGAGTTTTTAAATGGGTCAAAAGTTTGCTCCCTTAAACTCACTTGTCTTAAAATATTTTTAAATAGACCATATACTAAAATGTCTTTCCCAGCACTCTAACTGGGCATGCAGAATAAAATTTAACCATTTCATTAAGACTTAGCACAATTAGGGGCCGGCCTGGTGGTGTAGTGGTTGAGTTCACACACTTCACTTTGGTGGCCCGGGGTTCCCAGGTTCGGATCCCAGGCGTAGACGTATGTACCACTTGTCAAGCCATGCTGTGGCAGTGTCCCACATAAAATTGAGGGAGGTGGGCAAAGATGTTAGCTCAGGGCCAATCTTCCTCACACACACACGAAAAACCTTAGTGCAATCAGTGTGAAAATGTATTCTGTACAGCGTTTGAACGTAGTAGCTTCCTCAGGGCCCACTGAGGACTATTTGCCCCTACAGTATGTGAACCCAAGCAATTTTGCTCTTTAAATTTTTGCACCTACCTTTTATGG
Organism: Ceratotherium simum simum; assembly: GCF_057802395.1. NCBI lineage: Eukaryota > Metazoa > Chordata > Mammalia > Perissodactyla > Rhinocerotidae > Ceratotherium > Ceratotherium simum. Next base: position 68,178,057 of record NC_141900.1, on the reverse strand, counting down.
TTTTTTCATTTTTTCCCTTATTTTCAATTGTTATTTCACATTGCCATCAATACGCCAAAACAGTAGGGAGGACTCCGTCTATTTCTAATGTGCAGAGGTCTTGGAAGGCTGGTAGCCGGATTCAGTTTGTTAGAAATGCGTGTAGAGTAAGAAAGAGAGTAGGGGCCCAGTGGAGTAAGGGGATACAGCCTTCATGAAGTGGTAGATACTTCGCAGTGTCGACTCAGGCTATACATTTTAATTATTTTCTCATTCTTGATTGTTTTCCCAAAAGGTGAGACTGCAGGTGGTTGAATTGTGGGTAGTTGAACTATTATTTCAAACAAATCTTTCTAATCTATTTTTACTCATGGTTATAAAACATAATATTTATAGAAAAGCTTTGTGGCCCCCTCAAGTTATGTAAATTTTAATTATTTTACTTCTCATGTACTCATAGGATAGTGTATTTTCTTTTTTTTTTTCTTGTGAGGAAGATCAGCCCTGAGCTAACATCTATTGCCAATACTCCTCCTTTTTTCCCCAAAGCACCAGTAGATAGTTGTACATCCTAGTGGCACATCCCTCTGGTTGCTGTATGTGGGACGCCGCCTCAGTATGGCCGGACAAGCGGCGCGTAGGTGCGCGCCGGGGATCCAAACCAGGCCACCAGTAGCGGAGCGCGCACACTTAACCACTAAGCCACAGGGCTGGCCCTGTGTATTTTCTTTCTTAACAAAAATACCTAAATGTGCTTCAGAGTTTTCACTTATAAAAAAGCATATCTGAGTTATTATATATGCATGTGTGTATATGTGTATACACACAAATATAAATGCATATCTGAGTGTGTATTTAATATGGGGTAGAGTGAGAAAGGAGCTCATTCTTCCACACTGGGAAATGATTTCATATGAATCTGCTTTCTCTGAGTTTTCATTGCTTAATTATCTTTATCAATGTCACTAAATGGTAGAAATGCTAACAAAAGAAGGAATGAGGAGATCTTACAAAGGAACAGTATTCCAGGACTGTAGCAGTCTGCTCTCTCTCGGACAGGGCGGTGGAGCTGGTGAACAAAGCAACAGTTTCCAAGAACAAACAGTGGCATTCTCTGTGACCTGGAGCACAGCTGGCAACACTGGATCTTCAACACCAACTCCTTCCCTAAGACCCACGCTAACTTTTCCTCTAGCCAAATCTACAATACCAGCATCTCAGACACTTTAGACACCTTGCTTTTTCTTTTTGGTTTTAAAAACTATTCCTTCTAATGGACAAAACACCCTAGCATTTTTAATTTTTTTGATTAAAGAACAACCCCAGTGAATTTACAAATCTCTAAATACGTGAAGGCCTGAGTTCGTTTGTTGAGACTTTTGTCTGGAATTGCTAAATACTGACCTGACCGTGAGTTCCATGGAGGTAAAGATGAGTTTGTTTTTCTCAACATGGTCTTCCTAGCGTGCCCAGCGCCTGGCGCAGAGTAGGCCCACAGCAAACGTTGTTGACCTACTGACTGACCGACCATAGTTACAAACAGAAATTCACCTGTGGGTAGAGATTAAGTAGCCATACAAGGATCAGTCAGATCAAAACATAAGTATGTTTGTGTTTGTGTCTCTTACAGATTTATTTCCTCTTGTTTCCTCTCATATAGCTTTGAAAACATATTTTAAATTTTATGAGAAGCAAATGGCATGTCCCATTATGCCATCTCAAATTTTCTTTTCTGAATTCAGGTTTCATCTTAATTATAGAAAAATTGATACAGTCTCATTGTAGAAAAAGTAAACACAGAAAAGTATATTTTTAAAAATACCCATAATCTCACTGCCCAGAAATAACAGCCACTAAAATGTTTGTTGTTTCATTCAGATTTTTTTGTATTTATGCCTTTAATTTGTATCTATGTTCACATAATTGAGATGTTATAGATATAATTTCATGTTCTGCTTTTTAAATATAATGTTATTTCTTAAGGATATGCCATGTCATTAAAACCTCTTTAAAAAACATAATTTTAGTAGCCAAATTGTGTTCCATCATAGAGAAAGACCACGTAATCAAGTTAAATTCATTTCTCTCTTGTTGAACATTTAGATCATTTGGAATATTTTATCTTTATGATCATCTTTATACGTTTGTGCACATCAGATTCCTTTCTTGGAACAGTTTCCTTCTGGTTTTATTGCAATTTGTAGATCATGAGTGAATGATCATTCAGTGACTGAGACGTGAATGAGACTAATAGTAGCTGATAGAAGCTTCCATTTTTCTGTCTTATTATGTGCCAGCCACCATGCTAAATGCTTCATGTGTGTTATTTTTTTTTTAATTAAATTAATTAATTTATTTTTTTCCCCCAAAGCCCCAGTAGATAGTTGTATGTCATAGTTGCACATCCTTCTAGTTGCTGTATGTGGGACACGGCCTCAGCATGGCCGGAGAAGTGGTGCATCGGTGCGTGCCCGGGTTCCGAACCCGGGCCACCAGCAGCGGAGCGCGCGCACTTAACCGCTAAGCCACGGGGCCGGCCCATCCTGTGTGTTATCTTATTTAGCTTTATCCATAACAATATGAAGTAGATATTATTTTATACTCATTTACATATGAGAAACTGAGGCACAAAGAGGTTATATAACTTTCCTAATGTCATACAACCAGATTTTGGACTAGATCAGTCTCCAGAGCCCTTGTCCTCACTATACTGAAGGAGTCTTTGCCAGTAGTGAAAGGTACATTGTATATCCAGTATTTCAATTCCTTGCTAATTTCATAGGGAAAAAAAAAAAAGTACCTCATTGTTGTTTCTAAGTTTCATTATTTTAATATTAGCAATGTTATGTGCTTTCCTGATAGAGTTATTGCCAGTTGTATTTCTTCCAATGTGGATGGTCTGTTTCCATCATTTGCTACTTGGTGACTCTTCCTATTTTTTTAATATAAACTTGTTAAATATTAAAAATATTCTTGTTTTTCTGCTCCTATCAGTGACTAAATATCTTCCTGTTTAGTATTTAATTATATTTATGATATTTTGAACATATGGAAGTTCTTCATTTTAAAGCAGTCAAATATATTGATATTTCTATTTGTGATTCCTTCCATCGCTTTTATGCTCAGAAAGTTGTTCCATATCCAGATATCAGATTGATATTGATATTAACTTAAATTTTCCTTAAAAAGTGTGGCCTTTCTCTGTGTTGATCAACTAATCTGCTTACCCAGACAGTCTTGCTGATAGCCTTGTGTTTCTTCTATTTGTCGGAGACTGCATTTTTGAAATAAAAATGGAAACAAATATTTTCTAATATTTCAGGTACTCTGAAAACACAATTCACAGAAATTTCAAGGGAGCAACTTTGCCCCCACCACCCAAAAAGAGGAGAACAAAGATGGCATGGATACACATTGCTAACGACCATTTGATACAGAAGACTGGGTTTTGGTCCTGGGCATTCTGTTTTGGTATCACCAACAGAAGTTCGCTCTCTCTGGCAATGTCATTCACTGGGGTTGATTCTCAGTATAGGAAGCCAAAAGATGAGTTTCTCATGAGGTGTTACTTTTGAAATTTAAGTCCTAAAATGATGTGTTTCTAATCAGAGATATCTGCCTTCTGTGCTAGATCACTGTAGAATAGTCTTTGTTTACAATGAATCACATTATCTGGTAACAAAACCTCCTAACGTGACAATTAGGGCTCTTTTCATTTTGCCAATGCTATTTGCTGATAATTCTTCACATAAAAGTTTTGAGATAAACCACTTTTTTTCATTCTACTAGTTTGTGCCAACATAATTGGGAGTACAATATTCTGTTTAAAAACAAGCATAAACATATTTTGGGGAGACTGTGCAAGGCTTCTCCATCCACTCTAAAATCTAAGCCTAAAATTATTTACATGCAATTTTCAGTGATTTATTAATTAATTATTAACTAAAGTAGGGCTGATATTGAAAAAGGCAGATTTGCTATTGGTTACTAAACCAGTCTTTAACTGGCAGGAAAAGAAAACCTACAATTATAAACAAGATATAGGCAACCATGATAACAGATCTACTTTTCACAACAAATAAAAATTTTTCAAAAACAATTAATGTTCCTTAATGTTTGACTAATGGTTATAAGCAATTCCAATGGCTTCTGTTACCATTTTTAAGAAATTGGTGTCCAAGTAACTATAGATCTAGATACATTAACCTTAGACTAGTAATATGGACCTGGGTTATATCAAGTTTAGAGTTTAAAATTCTACAACTGTTTTTTGATCTAAGTAGACTATTTTATGATGCAAATAACTTATCAACAAACAGTTAATAATCTGGAGGTAACACAATGATTCATAATGCATTATGGGATATTAAGCAATTATTATTTTAAAATAATAACTGTTATGGAAGTCAAAATGGTCTTCCAAATATAATGAACAATCACTTCCATCCAGCTACTTTTCATACCACAAGACTAGAAGATATTTCACAAATTATCTGGACCAGCTTTAAAAATAAGTCCACAAACGTGAATGGAATAAAAATTATTTCCCAGAATACCCTAATCAGAGATGATTATTTATAACAGCTAAAATTTATTAAGCACCTACTATATGGCTGAGAGTTTCCAATCAGTTGGCACTGATTTTTCAGGTGCTATTTCGTCCTCATTTTATGCATAAGAAAACTGAGGCTTGGAGCAGTCAAGAAACTTGTTCAAAGTTAACCTTCTGGTAAGGGGCAGGGCTGGGACTTAAACCTGACCTGTCTGAGTTCAGGACCCAAGCTCTTAAATCCTGTGTAGTCAATAAATGTCAACATTTTGCCAACCCATCCTAAGTACGTGACTGTTAATAAGGCTGGCTCTTCCATTCTTCCTAAGCTTCATTCAGACAACACAGTGTTTGAGATATCCAGGGAATTGGATCCTACCAAAAGATGCCAAGAGTGACCCAATTAGCCAAGAATGCCTATTTTTAAAGGTAACTACAATTATTTGAATGTCCCTTATTTTTGAAAGCCCTTCTCCCTGAATAATGCATCACCTTTCACACAGAATCTTTTCTGTATGGGAAGAGAGTTCAACGTGGCCTCGAATGGCTTTTAATGGGATCCTTCTTTTTTGTGATGCATGTGATGTCCCCGTGTGACTAATTTATAGCCATTCTTTAAGCAAAAGTGGACCAGAACTTCAAATACTAAGTGTACATTTGAGGTTTTTAGATGCCCATTCTCTCTTGCCATAAAAAATGTTGCCAATTTCCTGATTGCGTTAATGTATAATATTATACAAGATGATATCATTGAGGAAAGTGGAGTTATGGGAACATAAGATCTCTCTGTGCTATTTTTGCAACTTCTCATGAGTCTATAATTATTTCAAAATAAAAACGTTTTAAACTACTGCCAAATTTCCATCTTGCCAGGGAAATGAACTTCTGATTTTTGCAGCTGGTAACTTTCATCTAATTGACTTTCCCCTTGGGGAAGTGGCCATCAATTTGAAGAAGCACTGATGTGTGAGATGGGCACAATTTGTTATCATACAAGGAAGAACAGAGTGTGTCCATGAACCTGCATCAGAGGGTCAACCACATGCCCTTCTCCGGGATCCTAGCTGAGGGCCAGGCTGCCCCTGAAAAGCCTCATTAGAAATGAAAGTCAACTTGTTGAGGCAGCATCCCAGCTGCCCCTGGTGGTCCTAATCTCCCTGAACAAGACGAACTCACCAGGTAACAGGATGAGCCCAAGACACAGTCCTTCAATGGGTGATGAGAAATTAACCATGCTCCTTGCCTGGCTGCTGCCTCTGGATATTTACTGAGTATCAGTGCCAAATCCTGACAAGGACAGATCACAGGAATGCTGGGTTCCAGGTGAGGAGGGTGCAATAGAGAGAAAGCAAAGCAATCTTGTGCAGACAAGCCAGGCCAGTCCCGTGCAGAGCCCCAAGAGGGTACAGGTCCCTTGACACCAGGCGGACTGCACACACCCAGGAAGTTTACTCTTTGCCAACTGCCTTGAGCAACTAGGAACAGTTCCTGAAATAAGACACTGATTTAAAGGACTGGCAGAGGGTAAAGGAAAAATTTTAAAGATTTGTTCTGAAGGCATCTGTCTGAAATGCAATCTGTGCTTTTTTTTTTTTAGAGGGAAAGGAGAGAAACAAAGTGCTCGATAGCTTCACCTAGTTAATGAGGCTGATCCTGGAAGTTTCTGGAACTCACTTGGGCCCATCCTGCCCAAAAATGCTGTGCCAAATAAAGGATATTTGTGCCCAGTCAGTATTCACAGGAATCTGTTCAAGGTGGTATTAGGAAAAAAGGTTGCAACTTTGGAAAGATAGAGCCTTGCACGCAGCATGACTTGGAGGTAGAAGATCTGCTAACAGAAGACAAATGACAGGGCAGAGAATACAAGGAACTCTCGCACGAGCCATTTCACAGACTGCCCCGAAACTGCCCATTCGTCTTCTGCCGTCAGCCTACCAAAAGCCCTGATGGCTTCCCTCGGAATAGATTGCTAAACAAACCCTAAGCTTTTTTGGTTTGCAGAATTGGTGAATCAAAGGGGCAGAAGATTTATCTCATGCCCCGAAGGATCATTTATAACATAGCTAAGTGGCCCGGGATAAAACCACAATAAAGGTGATTCATGCGAGAAACCCATTCTGGTGAGGCAGAAATGAAAATCCACATTAAATCACAGTCTATTCTATGCACGGGAGAATTGGAATGAGCCAAGCTCAGTGGATTCCCAGGCACACTGAAGGCTGAATGCAATTGTTCTTGGAAAATGGGGAAATGAGACTCCTTGAAAGTGAGAATGCAGCCTCCAGTTCTGAGAGCAGGGAGGCACTCCTGACTGGGGTGAGCTGCCCAGTGGCCTTGCCAACCAGGCGTCTGGGACTATATTTCCGGATGGCAGCCAGCCTGGGGATCTATTCAATTACTGCAAGTTCCTTGCCAGGAGGTTTTCATCAGCTCCACTGTTTATCAAAACAATTGGACCTAGTATAAAAACCCACCTTTGCCAATTGGCGCTAAAGCGGCCGTCTATGTGACGGAGTTAGAGAAGTCTGCTGCCTCTTGACGTTTGAACTCAACTGTAAAGTCACTGTATTTTCTCCTGGCTGGGATCACCTGAAAAAGTTGTTGTCCTCTCCCCTTCGCCTTCCCATCTTACCTCAAAGTTCTAATGTATTAAGGAATGAAGTAAGTGCAAGAGCAGGCTCATAGAGCAATCACATGTGGGCCCCTTATTTTGCATGTAACATTTTTTATGAGATTACCTTCCTCTTATCTTCTTTCCCTTCCTTCTGCTGGCACCACATTTCTTCCCTTTTTCCTTCTGATAGCTATCCGTTATCACGCTTGAGCGTTGGTAATGACCAAGTGAAATGCTTTCTAAGCCTAAATCCTCCCTTTTCAGTGAGAAGTTGACTGATGCTGTATCAAAAGGCTTCCAATTTCATTGTAAATTAACAAAAAATGTAGAATCTATTTAGTACACCTAATTTGGGGTTTTCCTTCTCCGATGGTTCTTTCCTTTGCCTAAGCCTTTATTCATGCAATACTGTTGCAACTTAAAATATAGTTAGTCCATTATAATGAACAATCTCTAACGCAAGCTGGTTGACAGTAAGGAAGTCTGAAATGGAGACAATTGATAACCACATACAGATCAGTGTGGCATTTGCCACAAATCAGTGGTGCTCATCTTTTGTCTTTACTGAAAACTGACAGTGGTCATTGACACATTCTAAAGGGTGGTCTAAGCTGCATGCCCAGAGCTGTGATAAAGGCAGGAATTTCATCCATGATGGAGTTAGCAAAGACAAAAACTCATCAAAGTAGAGCCCCTTCCCTGAAAATAAGTAAAATCTGTTAATTTGTTGCACTTTTATCAAAAGTGCTGGTGTCCTTGGAGGTGATGGTAAACTATCTTGTCTCTTGACAAAACACTTGAAAACTGGATTTATATGGGAATCGATGGCTTTCTTCAAAAACAATTCATGTCTATTCTTAAGCCTAGAAAGGATGCACTGCAAACATCAACAATAAAGAAGGTTTATTTTATGGTAAAAACAATCTGATAGATTGTAGACAAAACACTAAATTTTCTGGTCAAACAAATATTGTAAGCGTGAACTAAAACATACTGAATGTATCAATTAACTAGAGCCCCTATTGGATTTTTCCTACAAAAACCATTTCTCATATCAATACAGTCAGCATTTTAGTTTGTTCCCCTTTCAAAGACTAAGACGAATGATATGCTCCTGGTAACAGGCTGTTGCTCATCAAACTATACGGAGAGAATTAATTTAATGGAGTTTCTATTTAGGAGGAAGCAGTAGGAGGAAAAGGCAACAGTTGGTGCTTCCACCAGGCTGGCTGGTGTTTTACATGCTAGAGAAGCAGCTGGAAATTTGGATGACAGTTTTGAAAGATGGATGATAAGGAAAAGGTCACTGAAATTGAAACGATGGGTGGGAAAGTGGAGCAGACCAGGATAATGTGGCAAAACTGAATCATCTCATGTGTGTTAAAGCTTTTAGGGAACTCTTAACAGTTTGCTATTCTTCCTGGTGACTAACCATCTCATGAACGACACGATTATTTGCCTTTTTTCTTCCACCCAAATCAGTCTAAAAGCAATTTTAAAGTTCAGTTTATATGATAAAGGATGTTCCCATCAGACCTAAGTCAAATTCTGATTGTGTGTCTTTTGCTTAAGTGTGTATTTTTGTAAGCGAACGTTTGTTCCCAAACTACCTTAAAAACAATGGGTGTATTTACAAAACCAACAAACACTGTAGCTTGGAAAATTCCTTTGGCAGAGACTGGAGTGTTCAGCCACAAATGCTCCTGACTTAAAAGCTAAACCAAATAAAACTTGACAGCAAGGCAAAATATCTCATAGGCAAAGTGACATTTTATAATAATGGAATAATAAATGCAGACAGGAAAATGAACCAAGGCTGAAATATCATCTCAGATCCGTTGGATACTAAAGAGAGGTGAATCTCAATTAGACTTTTCCTGTTTTTATTACACTAATAATTATGTTTACGACTGAAGCACTCAAACTTGGAGAACTCCAGTATTTCTAATCACTTTGTCACATAGCTCCAATCACTTGTCTATATGAGATCCAGATGATGCAGTGTGGAAACGTTGGTAGCATGCCAATGTGGATGGATACAGAGAGAGAATGATGGGAAAATCACAAAACCACTTTATCAAGCACTTCAATTTGGAACCAAATCAAGCAATGTTTAAATCATTCTGATGAACACTTTCCTACCCAAAGCACATCTACAACTTGATATAAATCAGATTAAAAATAGAATTAATAAAGACCAAGTTAGTTTACTTGCCTATCTCCATCCTCCACCTCACTACACAACTCAGCAAGCAGAGTTGATCTGGGCCAGTTTAGAAAAATCAACAAGGGTCTATCAATCATCCTTGTATTCCATAGGACAACAATTGTAAAGAGGGTAAAAAGAGTTGATGTTTATCTCTGGGAAAAGAGAAACACCCAAGGCTGACCTCAGCACAGTGGTTTAGATTAGGATGAAAAGACAGCCAGGGTTGCAAGGAGAGGAAAGTTGGTGTGTTCTCCTCAAGGGACAGGAGACACGCATATGCCTTTCTGCAAGTCCTAGTCAAACTCACTTTAGGTTCACAACGGACTCCAGGCTGGGAAAAGCCCATCGGTCTTCATTTTCATTACTCAGAAACAGACTTGCCACAAAAGGATGGCCAAGGTGTAATACAGAAGCAATAGACCAAGGCAACAAGGAACTCACAATCATCAAGTCAGTAGATAAAACAATGATTTAGCTAATATATTAATTATTCATCCACTTGACAGACATTCACTGATGCCTACTTTATCCAAGGTAACGTGAGGTGCTGGAGGACAACCGGAAATGATCTAAGCTTCTTATCTTTGAATATTCAGTTTCATTAGGTCTGGAGTGGGGTCTAGAAACAGGTCATATTTTTTTTTTTTAACTCCTAAAATGATTCTAAGGATCAACAATTTGGGGATCCACTGATCTGAAACAGTGATTCTCAATCTTGTGTTGCCTAGAGGGTCAGAGAGGAAGCAGAAGGGAGGAATTAGAGCTGATGCAGAGAGCACTGATAATGACTCCAGTCTCTGGCCTGGGGGATAGCAGCTATCGGGTGTGTTGCTGGAGAAAATACTGAGAACTTTTGATCCAAACACTATGTTACTGCTTAGAAGCTGTGTGACCAGGAGCAAGTCATTAAACTCCTGGAAGGGGTCATTATGCCCACTTTTAGAACTGTTAAACACTCTAACTGAGATCACAACAAGGCCTCTGCCCAATGCCTGGTCCATCGTAAGGCTTCGTTTTTGTCCTTCCTCCCTTCTGTGTGGTGTACCCTCCCTTTTTTGTCCCTTTTACTTTTAAAAATTGTTTCATTCTCCCCAACCCAATCCCAACCCACATTCTCCACGAAAGCTTCTCAACACTCCACCACCCCCACCTCCAAGGCTCACTGACCTCCCTCCTCTGTGCTCCTTCAGCCCTTATATTCAGGATCACACAATGTGGTACTTCATTGTCCTCCAATTATTTCATAAGTGTTGCTTTGGTTTTCCTGGCTGGGTTCTCCCTGAGCACTTGGACAATGTTTTCTTCCATAGAGGTGCAAAAGAATTACTATTACCTGTTGGGCTACTGCCATAAAAGATGTCCAAAGAGGGAGGGGACACTTTCAATTTTCTGTTGACATAATGCAGTGGAGACCGGCCAACATTACCACCGCCTCTGGTAGGCATTAGTATTCTGAAATAATCATCAGAATGCCAGTCTCCTTCCACCCCCACTCACTTATTTTGTTGGAAAAATGCAGGTTTTGCATTTTTCCATGAACCAGATCTCACTTTATGCACAGAATGAATGCAGCGTCTGTGTTTATCATCCCAATGTGATAATTATGCATTATGCTTACTCCATGGCTACATCTTACATTTCTATACTAAAACACAAAGGAATGACTAAATACTCTAGTGTGTTATCTTGCCCTTCCTCTCCATTGTGCTTTTTTTTCTTATCATCCAGATTGGCTCCATGAGGAAATGTGCCTGTAAAAATAACTGAGCAACCTCAAATGTGTATATAACTTGAAAGGTGAGCAACAAGAAGAGGTGAATTGCAGGGACATCTGTGCCAGCAAACACAAGGGCATATTGGGAAGAGGTAGCACTGTGTGTGTGTGTGTGTGTGTGTGTGTGTGTGTGTATAATTGTATGCCTATGGAGAAAGCAGATTTTTTTTTTATGAGAAACAAAAGCTGGGTTATGTAAGCAGCACTGTTCAAAACGGCTTGTATAGCAAGAATGGAAACAAGGTATGAATATTCATAAGTAAAACGGAAGAAGTGTTCATTTGCAAGGAGGAAATGGAGATGAAATTCTGAATATTGTTTGACCACAATTTTATTCAGGAAGCTTTAGATGTGTAGATCACATAACATATCATACAAACTCAAAACCAACTAATCCCATTGCCTAAATTTTCCCTTTCTTCAGCATACTAATAACCAGTTTATTAATATTTCCACATATTATTTAGTCATTTTGCCTTAAACAAGTTTGATTCTTGCATCTCCGAAGACCTAAAAGTGAAAGAAGGCAATAATAAAAAATAAGAACCATATGCAAAAATTAATTCCAAATGAATCAAAGGCTGAAACGTAAGAGTCAAAACTATAAAACTCATACAAGAAAACACAGAGGTAAATCTTTGTGACCTTGGATTGAGCAATGGATTCTTAGATATGACACCAAAAACATAAGCAACATAATAAAAAAATAAGTAAGTTGGACTTCATCAAAATGAAAAACTTATGCGCTTCAAAAGACACTATCAAGAAAGTGAAAAGACAACACACAGAATGGAAGACAACTTTTGCAAATCATATATCTGATAAGGGCCTTGCATCTAGAATATATAAAGACCTTTATAACTCAGCAATAAAAAGACAAATAACCCAATTAAAATATGGGCAAAGTATCTGAATAGACATTTCTTCAAAGAAGGTATACAAATGGCCAAAAAGCACGTGAAAAGATGCTCAATATCATTAGTCATCAGGGAAATGCAAATCAAAATCACAATGAGGTACCACTTCACACTCAGAAGAATGGCAATAATCAAAAAGTCAAATAATAATAAGTGTTGGTGAGGATGTGGAGAAATTGCAACCCTCATACACTGCTGGTGGGAATGTAACATGGTGCAGCTACTTTAGAAAACAGTCTAGTGGTTTCTCAAACGGTTAAACGTAGAGTTAGCATTTGACCCAGTAATCCCACTCCTAGATATATACCCAAGAGAAATGAAAACATATGGCCACACAAAAACTTGTACATGAATATTAATAGCAGCATTATTTATAATTGCCAAAATGTAGAAACAACCCAAATATCCATCAACTGATGAATGGATAAACAAAATGTGGTTATCCATACTATGGAGTATTACTCAGCCATAAAAAGGAATGAAGTACTGATTACATGTTATATCATGGATGAACCTTGAAAACATTATGCTAAGTAAAAGAAGCTAGTCACAAAAGACCACATAGCATATGATTCCATTTATAGGAAATGTTCAGAATAGGTAAATCTTTAGAGACAGAGAGTAGGTTAGTGGTGGTTGCTTAGGGCTGTGGTGGGTATAAAAGTATGATAGCTAAAAGGATACAGAATTTCTTTTTTTTTTCTTGCATTTTTTTTTATTGAGGCATAATTGACATGAAGTTTCCTTTTGAAGTGATGAAAAACGTACTAAAATTGACTGTGATGATGGTTGCACAGCTCTGTGGATGTACTAAAAACCATTGAAGTGCATGCTTTAAATGGGTGAATTGTATGATAAGTGAAATATTTTTTTTTAATAAAACTGTTGCAAAAGAAAATAAGATAGAAAGAGAGAAGAAAAAGGAAAAAAGAAGCAATCACCATGATCTTAGACTTTATTAGAAAGCGCAAACTATTTATCAATTCAAAATCTATCACGAAATTAGAATTTGATTAGGAAATCAGTGGATGTTGAGAATCAGATCAAATGATCAAATTTTAACTTTGGAGTCCAGGATAGCAAGGGCAAAAATCAAACATACTTCAACCTGTTCACAGTATCTAGGTAGTTAGGCCATAACGGATGTCTATGCCTGTGTTTTCAGCCTTGTGGAGACTGCTGTGGGGAGAGAGAGCCCTGGAAGATATGTTCCAGGTTGTCCACCAGAGAAGCTCCACTTCTATCTGCTCTAAATATGGAGTTTCTGCGTAAAGAAGATATTCTATGGCTAAAACAAGTGTTGAAACCTATGGATTTGGAACATTTTAATTCACAGAAGCATCCTGAGTTTTCCCAGCCTCACAAGGTTTTTGGCAAAAAATAGGTCGCATTAAGGTCCCAACTTCACTCCCAGAGGAAAGCTTACCAGTTCACAGAAGACCTGCTTCCTATAAAGGACCCCTCTACCCTAGATATTTCTGGGAGTCTCCTGGAGGCATTTTGCTTATACTCACGAACAAGTCATCATTTATTCATTCAACAAGCATAAACTCTGGGCTTAACACAATGCAAGTATATGCCATGCTTCAGGTGAGGAGTTCCTGCCCCGCCCTCACCCTGGACCTTTGTTCTTTTGGTCAAGCAAGACTTACCACCTCCATCCATGAGGGAGAGGGAATCTTTCCAGTCACTTTTGACCAGCTACTGATAAAAAATTGCTCTAACACCTTGCTGGAGGAAACATGATTCTTTCTAATCCTTCCATAACACATAACACGTAACAACAAGACTTTCAGACTGTTTAAAAAAAATCTGTACTGCCTTAGGTCAGACATTAAGCTAGATTTTTCATCACGTAGCTTCAGACTATGAGGTTACAAAGATTAATGGAATTTCATCTGTTGCAGAATAAACAGGCTTCTGAAAATCTAACTCTCAAAACGAGCTATTGTGGCATCGAACTGGCAGTTTCTAACTTGGTCTCACCCAGCTTCCTACCGAAACACCTATGGGGACTCAGCGAACCACGGACACTCAGACAGACAGCCCATCTATTACCAGAACATGGATGGCAGCTGCCCTACCTCATTAGTGGAGTTCAATATCAGTAGAGCTGAAACCAGATGCGGTGGAACCAACGCAACATTTTGTGATTGAAAAAGCATCATCTCTCCCACCTCCGGCTCAGGGACCTGAGTCTCTCCCAGTCATAACTTGGTCAAATGTTCTTATGCCTTTCCTCATCTGGAAGGCCAAAGCATTAGAATAAACTAAACTTTTCAGATCAACCTAGGCAGAAAAAAATTGGATATTTAGATTTTTATCTCTATGTTTATATTTTTGGCAATATTGATTCTATACGGTTTTGGCCAATCCTGTGGTGAAATTATCTTAAATTTAAATTATGATAGAAGGAATTCTATCTTGTTCACTGATGCATGCCCAGTACCTAGAACAGTGCCTGCTATAGAATAGACACTCGAACATTCATTGTTGGAATGTTTGTATATAATTAGTTTTAAAAAATCAATAAGACCACAATTGGCTTTTAATCGCACCTGCACTTTAATTTTTGAAGAGAATTTAGGCACAGAATTCTCTAATAATTGCTAAATAAATAATTTCATAAAGAATTTTATCATGAAATTCACCAAGAACTTAGAGGAATAAAAGCAGGAACTTGTTAAAAGAAGGAATGGTCCTTTTAACAGCAAGGGAACTAAAACAGCCTTTGTTTATTAGTGACCTTCAAGAAATCAGCCTTGCATCTTCTCCCCACCTAACAGAAGTGAGTGTTAACAAGCTCGCTCATTTGCCAGAGCAGAGTTGGGTTCACTATCAATGCCACTGCCACTGCAAGGAAAAAGAAGAAATAATTACTTCTTAAATCCATGCATTAATTTAAGCACTTGGGAAAATTCAATTTGTAAAAAATAAAGAATTAAACGGGAACAAAAGAAATACTATGTTTAGCATCAGGATAGGAAGATTGGAGAAGAAGAATTGGTGAACAGAATGAAGTGTATGGAAACTCAGTGAGCTGAGACCCACAGGGAGACCAGCCCCACGCTGTGTGTCGTTAGCATGCACCTCTCCCCCTGTGAATGGGGAAGCTGCACTCTGCACACTTACTACCACCTGCTTCCCTCTATACAGATAAGATAGAGAATGCTCACAACCTGCTGGTGCTGATTCTAGAACTGGCACCTTTTTAGGAAGGGGCATTAAAATCATGAGTGCCGTTTGAAGCTTTATATGCAGGTGGAGTTAAAGGTGGCTCTGGGCCTTCTTTATCTTTCTCTTTTCAACCCTGCACCCAACTCCTGGTATTCCTGTATCTAAATTACTTTCTTCCCTTACTTCCTCAGCTTTGAAAGATAAACATGAAGTAGTGGACTAAAATGTTTTTAATTCTGCCATTTAAACATGCTTTAAAATATACATTTGGTTATTATTTAAGTATGGCAAGGCCACCAGATCAGAAGACAACTGCTACTGAAAAGACAGTTTGCTATACTCACAGATCCCAAGAGGAGGGGGCACACCACGCCATGGGGGGCTACATGGGGAAGCACCGGGGTCGGTCAGGAGGTAGAGGGAGGGGGAAAAATTGGGAGCAAGGGCCTGTGATTTCTGCAGAAAGGAATGGGCCTGGCAGTGTAAGCAGGTTTAGGATTGGCTAGTTTGGATAATTTCAGGGAGTTCTGGGGCATAGTGTTCATTCTAGTTGTCTAGTACCTGGCTCTGGGGTGATTAGGGCAGGTGGGTAGTGGTCCAGAGTGCGAGAGCTGGATAGAGCAGGTGGTCAGGGATAAGGGCTCTGGGTTGGTTGGTGTACATTTGCAAGGCGTGCTGAATGGCTAGCTGTTTACTATCTCTAGGAACTGACTAGCCCTGGGAGGGGTAGTCCCTCCAGGGTCAGCAAGGCCCGGGATGTCAAAGCATCAGAATACATAAAATAAAAGACATGGTTAATACAAAAGGCACTTACATAGAGTCAGTTTACCAGATTAGTAAACCAAGCATTTCACTTGGTGAGGTCCATCAGAGTGTGGAACGCTAGGTACTAGAACGTCAGGCTGCCTATAAATTCAAAACCATGAAAAGGAGTCCCAAACTGAATGCGAGTAAACTGCTTCTATTGCCTGGGAACCACCTTCATCCTCGCCCTGGGACTTGCCCTCTCTGAGTACTAAGACGAATGCTTCATGAGAAGGATGCTTTATGCTTTGTTATTGACCATTAACTTGTCACAACATGAAGGAAAAAGATGGTTTAGGACTGCTGATGAGAGCAGAGAGTTTTTCTCTCTATCACAAGGTAGAAATCCAACTCTGTGCGTCAATAGTAGAAACTCTTATCACTCAATAGAAGTTCAGAGCCTTGGAAAAATGGGTCTGCAGGAAATTACTTTCACGGAGGAGAAAATGATATCAGGTTATTGGCCCCAAGAGGCTCTTCCTAACTTCCAAAAATAAAATACAGATGAAGATGTCAGGGCAAGGGGGATATTCAACCACATCAAAAACTAAGATTTTCTACCAACCTATTATTGGAGTTTGGAAAGAATTTTCTCCAGCACTAAAGCTGATGGAATTGGACTGAAAAATACAATCAATCTAGTACTTATTCAACAACTGCCATTTGCCATAAGGTGAGAAGAGGTTGCTTTCACCTTGCACTGTTTACGCCTTGATTGCTGAAACCCAAGAGAGGGATATATAGATTTCTCTTCCTCTGGGATGGAGAGGCAAGCAAAACAAAAACAGAAACGGAGAAAAAATATTAACAAGGGATGAAGAATACCAAACACGATACTAAAAACTCCAGAGGAAAAACAAGCCTCAGAAATGTCTTTGTTTCCGAAACCAAAGGAAATTGTTAGAAACAGCCAACCTCAACAGGATGAAAGAAGACATAAGCTCCAAGAAAAAGAAGCAGGAAAAATTAAAAATAGAAGAGTCTGAGATGAAAAGGGAAATGGGTAAGAGTAGGAAGGTATGCAAGCAAACTAAAAATGTCATAAGAGCAGAACTCAAATCACTCCAATTACCGGGAAAAAACAAAACGGCCAATTCAAAAAATCAAATCAGTGATAGAGAGGGCAAGAATTAGAAACTTTTCAGGAAAACAGAGAAAGAGAATAAAGAAATAAAAGATGATAAAAAAGATGACAAGTGGCTAGGACAGAGAATAGAGAGTCAGCTGAGTAATTATGTGGCGCACCTGAACAAGGAGATAGAATGACAGAACAAGCGAGATGCAGACATAAATGTATAATACTTTCCCAGACCAAAAAATACTGGGGAATTCAACTCAATAGGGTTCACCACATTCCTGGAAAATTTAGATACATCCTGACAAAATACTTCATTTATAAGAATGACAAGAAAGGGGGCCAGCCTGGTTGCGTAGTGGGTAATTTCACATGTTCCACTTCGGTGGCCTGGGGTTTACTGGTTCGGATCCTGGGCATGGACCTGCACACCCCTCATCAAGCCACAGTGAGGTGGCACCCCACATAGGAGAGCTACAACTCTACAACTATGATACGCAACTATACCCTGGGGGTTGGGGGAGAAAAAAGGAAAAAAAAGAGGAAGATTGGCAACAGATGTTAGTGCAGGGCCGATCTTCCTCAAAAAAAAAAAGAAAGAAAGAAAGAATGACAAGGAAAAATAAAAAGCCTATAAGCCAAAAAGTGGTTTATGTGCAAAGGCTGAAAATCAGGCTGGCCTCAGCCTTTTCCTCTGTGACACTAAATGCTAAAGGCAAACTACTGGCAGTTTTGAAGGAGAAAATTGTACCGTAAGAATTTTATCACATGCAAGATCATCTTCTTGCAGTGTGAAGTCAACATAAAAATATTTCCAGATTTGTAAAGATTCTGAAAATATGTTATTAGCTCTTTACTATTTTTTTAAAAGGCATATTCCACCTGAATGAGAGAGAAACTGAAATGAAGAACTCAAGATTGTAGATTTTATGGTGTTAAAAATTCAGCCGATAACAACAGGCACCATTTAGTTCAAATAGCTATTGAAAACGTAGTTACAATACCAAACACAAGTCTAAAAAAATTTTTGAAAAAGAAGATATATATATGACAAAAGAATAATTTACTTCTCAAAATCTTAGTCAAAAACTTGAAATTATGTTATGAAACCCACGAATTAGGGTGATTATGGTAGAAAAAATGTTTTTAAATTCCACTTTTCATATAAAGAGGACTCAGAAGATTGCTTTTCATTCTTGATTTTGATGTAAGAAGATTACAGTTTTTTATGTTTACTTAAAAAAAACTTAAAGATAACCAACAGCAATATAAAATACAAAAATGTACAGTATGTTATCTTCAACTCAGTGAAGATAAATGCAAATATTGTAGTCTGATCCTAGTGTTATTTTTAAAAATGCCTATTAAAATCTATAAGTAAAATCGTGGGATGTATTTATTTTCTTTTCAATTTTCAGTGTTTTCTAAAGTGAACATATATTAATTTTAATATAAAAATGTTCTTTTTTAAAAAAAAGAGATGTCTCTCATACATAAATGAAAAGAAATTTGTGGCATTTTCCAACCAGTTTCCACAACCAGCATCTATTTTGCTCTGTGCAATTCACTATTAAAATTGTCCTTATGTGCAGACTCAATTAAACATCCCATGAGAAAGTGGGCTTAGTGCAAACTTCCGGTTGGATTTAAAAAAATAATAATTTATGTCACTTTAAACAACTATTTGCACATTTACTGAAGTGATATAAAGGATTATTCTTTTCTTTAAATCCTAGAATGACAATTATTCATGTATCTTGGTCTTTGATTAGACTATGGTCTCTTTGAGGCCCAAGATTATATTTTTCTATTCCCACTACCTAGCCCAGAGCCTGGATATATAATGGTCACATTGAAGTGAAATGAAATGATATAAATGCAATTATTCTGCCAGATAATTGTTGCCATCACCATGTTCATTCCCATTATGAATCAAAAGGCGTTGGACTCACAGCCTCCAGTTTCTTTAGCTATGTCTTGAGCCATTTCAAACTATTCCTCCTTCCAGATTTTTTAAAAAATTTACTCACACCTGCAAAACGCAGGTGGTGTTTGTTACTATATATGCATTTAATTACCAGTGGCTTAAATGAGCCATAGTTGTGAAATTGCATTTTCTTCTTAAATTTAAAACTCTTTTTCCATCATCTGATTTTATTTAGGTCCTAACTTTTCTTCCCCCAAGTTCTATGGATCTGCATTAATTTTGCTTTCTTCAGAAAACTTGTTTGAGCTAACAATTTAAACATAGCATACTTTCTCACACTTCCAGGCCTTTGCTCATGGTGTTCACTTGGCCTTAGCATCCTTTCCCTACTTTGCACCCCAGCATACTAATACTCATCTGAATTCAGATGTCACCTCCTTGATGAAGCTTCTTCTTCACAGGTGGGCTTCCACTGCACACTGTACAGTCATTATGATAATGCTTATCAAGCAGGGCAGGGCCTGTGTCTCCTTCATACCGAGCCACATTCTTAGAACACTATAACGTACATGCATTTGATAAACTCAATTTACTGAGAGCTGACCGTGTGCCAGGCCCTCTACCAGACTCCCAGGATATAGCATTGAACAGGTAATGAACAGTGACATGGTGTCCTCATGGGGATCCCAAGCTTATCTAATAAGGTAATGATTAGTTTTGACAGAGCTGTAACCAAAATAGACAGAATGATATATGTGGAGCATACGAGGGTCTACTTTAGATAGGTGGTCAAGGCAGACCTACTTGAGGGGAAACTGAGGCCAACGTCTGAAGTACAAGAAGGAACTAGCCATGGGGAGAGCCACGTAAGTGCCTTCCAGGCAGAGGGAATAGCACGTGCCAAGTCCCTGAGGAAGGCACAGGCTTGTTCTTTTCAAGGAAAAGAAATAGGCCAGTGTGTGTGGAGCAGACGGTGGGAATCACCCACAAGGGAGAAGAGCGGCATGAGCTGAAGTCAGGGAGGCAAGAGGGACCCAGATAAGGCTGGCCCAGCAGTCCATGGGGAAATCTGATTTAATTCCACTAATCATGAGTTCCCACTCAAGAGTTTTAAATAGAGAAGTGACATTATGTCATTTCTATTTTTAAAAGATCACTGTGGAAGTGGATTGGCATGAGATATAATGAGTGAATAGTAGTGCCATTTACTGAGGTTGGGAAGAAGGTAGAGCGTCGGGTGTGAGGTGGGATGGGTTTCAGACATGGCATGTATGAAAGTGGAAGAATCAAGTGGGTAGGTGCATTTATGAGCTTGCAGTTCATGAGAAATGTCTGCTCAGAGATTTAGTATGGGAGATATTCACGTATATATAGTATTTAAGGCTATGGGATAGGAACAGATTACATTGGAAGGGACGGAATAGGACCCAGGCCAAGTCCAGGGGCAATCAAACATTTGGAGGTTGGATGGAAGAGGGGAAAACTAGCAAAAGAGCCCAAAAAGGAGGGGTGAGTAAAGTGAGTGAGTGTGATTTGAAGGAAAACAAAAGGAGTATTTCAGAAGGAGCAAATAGCCCACTCTGTGGAACGCTACTGGGAGAGGGAGTGAAGGAGAAGAAAAGAGTCCTTCCTAGTTAATCAATTCTAGGCAGTCGGCGGCCTTCTCAAAGCAGTTGCAGTGGAATGGTGGGAATAGAAGTCAGATTGTTGGGGGTGGAGGTGAGGAAGGAGAGATGATCTGGCGGTTGGCTTTGAAAGCAATTTTGCTGTGAAGGGGAGGAGAGAAATCACTTCCTGCTTATCTCCATAACACGTACAAGATGTGTTTCTGAACATACTATAATATTTCGTTTTTGAGACCACTCAAAATATAGGAAGAATCAACTGAACAAATAGCAATATTTATAATAAGTGGTGTGAATTGGGAGAAACCTTCTGTTAATCACAGTATTTTTTTGGTTAATTTCTGTACTATCCTGCACAAAGTAATAACAGCTGACATCTTAAAAGCAATTAAAATTTGCCAATTAAAATACACTATTTTATTCAATACTCAATAACAACCCTATGAGATAGGTACTCTGACCATCCCATTTTCTAGATGAGGAATCCAAGTCTTGGAGAGTTAAGAGATTGCACCAGACCACAGAGCTAGTAACTGGTGGAGGCAGAATTGGGACCCAAGTTCTGACTTCAGGTCTGCATTCCTCACCTTTGTAACACAAGAGACGGAGACTAGAGAGAAGGTATTAATGACATAGGATAAAAACTAGAGTCTTACCATCTTCGTTTAAAGAAAAATGGTCTTTCTCAATTCACTGATAATTTTGGTAACAAGATGAATATCTTTGTTGAATAATCTTCAGCAGTAATTTAGACAATTCTGCTGGTAGCTGAGAATAAATGAACGGAGGCCTTTGAGGTGATCTCGCTCTCTTTTTTTTTAGTGTAAGCAGGAAAAGGATTTAGGAAACGCCATCAACTTCCCACTAAATCTGGAATATTTAAGACTTAATATTCTAAATAAGGTCTCTGACAATATGCCCCAGGAATTCCTAAAAGAAGTGTCTGAGTAAAAGTAGTCGTACATCCTTTATTTACTGAATTTATGAAAATGTGCTGATAGCAATAGCTTCTATGTATGTTTTTAAAAGAAAAAGTAGGTTCCCCAAACATTTGACTACCAGAACCATGCATTCCATCAATGCTTAAGGCAATGTCCATGTATAAAAGTAGAGTTTCATGCATTGCCTAAAGAGATCACCATATGTGTACACATAAAGAAAAGACAGAGGTGGAGCGTGAGCCTGCCCCCTTAAAAAAGAACCCAGTTGGCTCTTCAGACCAACAACTGCTCTACCTGTTGAGAGAGCAAAGTAACAAAACTCAACTCTAAGAAATGCTTAAGGCAGACACTCATTCAATATTCATGCATTTAGTCATCTTGCAAGTGGTTTTGAGTTTTTCAAAGCATGCAGCATTGCAAAAGAAGCAGTTCAAACTCTTGAGGGATGTATGATCTTCATGGGGAGATGAGTTCCTTGGCTTATTTGTCAAGTGTCATAGGAATGATAGACACCAAAATGGAGTGAGGAAAGGATAGAAAAGAGAGTAGTGACATAAGCATGAAAGACTCCAAGGCAAAAATGTAATATAGATTTTTAAAATTCTTGCAATTTTTAAAGGAAACATGTGCCCATTGTTTAACTTACAAACGAAAGAAGTAAAACAAACCCGTGATTCAGTGTTAGTGAGCACTGATATTTCTCAGTATGCATTTATACAGTTGAAATATAATGTATACACAAATATCTATCTTTTTTTTATTCAATGATATGTTGTGTTTCATACATTATATAATTTCCAACATCATCGAAAATTCTTCATATACACACCACTTTAATAAGTGTTTAATACTTATATGGACAAACTGTAACTTATTTAGGCACTATCCTATTGTTGACCATTTGAGTTCCATGCAACTTTTGATTGTTGTAGCTATAAACACATTTGTGTCAATCACGTTTGTCTTTATCTGATTATTTCCTTAAGTAATACATCATTAGGAGTGAATGAAAGTTCTGAGCCAAAGGACATGAACATTTTTAGGGCTCCTGTCAAATTACTTTCCAGAAAGACTGCAGCAATTTCTACTTCTTCAAGGAATGTATAGATGTGTCTGTTTCACTAAACTCAGGACCAGTATAATTATAATTTTAAAAAATACATATTTATTCATTTGATGCGTAAAACAATTACTCATAGTTATTTGAATTCTGAGTTCTTTATCTGAATTTCATTAATGTTCCATAAGCCACTTGCATTTCCCCTTTTATGAATTGTCTATTAATATCCTTTGCTTATTTGATTTTTGGAGTTTTAGTGTTTTAATGATGTGCTTGAGTTCATTATATATCTGGAATAGTAATTCATTATCATATCTGTAACAAATATTTCCAAATATCTCCCTCACTAATGGTTTGCCTTTCAACTGTGTCTCTACTATCTGTCAGCAGGATGGACACAGATGAGGCGGAGATGCGCTAAAGCATCTGATGCCTTTGGGACAAGGAGGGTTCAGGTGGGGGTGGAGTTTCCGGACACCTGTGTGCCTCTGTCTTGGCAGATGAGGCTGAAAAGTGGGCTGTCAAGGGCTGTATGTGGTTCATACTTTCAATTATTGTTAGTATGCAGTGATGAACTATTGGAGGCTTAAAGAAAAAAGAAAGTGATGTAATGAGATCCACATCTTAGAAACAGAGATCTAGTGGTGGGAAAGAGGATGGATTGGAGGGGAAGACCTTCCCAGTCTGCTCCTAGACTATTGAAAGTGCCCCCTCAGTGGTCTTCTGGGTTTGGCTTACATGACTTTAAGTTCCTTTACGTTTAAAGTTAAATTCAAACTAAAATATGGAATGGAGTCAAATGGACTTTTCTTTCTCAGAGAAAGAAATAAGATAGGCAAAGATAAGACAAGATATCAATAAATTGAAAGCATTTGTGGGACTGACATTAAAGCAATACAGGCCTTTCCTTTCCACTTTATGCCTGTTTGGTGAACATATTTGACTAAATCCTGAAAATCATATAGGAAATCAGGAGAGATAAAACCATAAAAGATAGGCTATCCTGAGAGCAGAAGGCATTGAGTGCCAGAATTTGAAATTATTTGTAGATGATGGGTAACCTTTAAAGTTTTAGATGTGAATAAAGCAGCTTGCTGGGAACATCAGCCTGGGAGTGTGCAGTATGGATTGAAAAGACAGAGAGAATAGAAGCAGGAAGATCAGGCACGAGTTTATTGCTTTGGCACAATATTTCTGGAGAGCAATTTGGTGATATGTAGCAACATATATAATACATCCATCTTTTGACCCAACTATTTCACTCCTAAGAATTTATTAAAGAAATAATAGGAAAGTGTTTAAAGTTGTATGTGCAAAGATGTTCATGGAATTGTCGTTTATAATAGAGAAAAATTTAAAAACTAAATATCCAACAATTCATAAGATGAAATACTATGAAGTGATTAAGTATCATGATGCAAATCTGTATTTATTAACCTTGAAATGGTTTCATAATATACTTAAATGAAAGCAGATGGTCAAAAGCAGTACACTTAGAGTGCCTCCCCCTTCACTTTAATTCATATGTCACCTCATCCTGGTAATGTTTGCAGGATTGTCACCACAGTGGTGGTTTCTAAAGCAAACCTTATTTAGAGTAAATTTCACTAAATAAAATGATCCAATTCCTCTCTTTCCTTTCTATAAAGAATGAAGTAAAACAGGACAGGGGCCAGGGCTTGTTTTAACACAGTCCCTGATCCAAAATAGCACTCAATAAGTCTGTGCCTAATGTCAAATTAGTGCAGGTTCTGTGATCTGTAGGTTTGTAATATTTAGTAATATACAAATTCTGTTTCATTTTAATGACTGCAAAGACACTTTTCCCCGAATATGACTAATCTTATGATAGCCTTCAAACTTAAATCTTCAACAGCCTCTGTAAGGTTGGCTATAGAGGTGTGGTATGGATTTCTGTTGTAGCAGAATGATCACGGCTCTGGGTGCAGAAATCTGCTTTCAATTCTCATCTGCCACTTCATAGTTGTATGAATTTGACAACTCACTTAACATCTTTGAGTCTCTGTTTCATCCTTAAAATGGGGATAATAAAATATTTTTCCTTTAGTTGTTGTGGAATTGAACACAAATAAAAGCCCTTCCTGTCCTTAATTCTTGCCTCTCCAGCTCAGGAATTTCAGACAAGGAATATTAGTATCTAGAATAGGTTATTTTTTATCTTAATTAAAATAACATACCCACAATCCACTGCCTAAAATGTTGAAATGTTTTTCCCTTATAATTAGTTTCTTTGGAATAAACCACAGATCATTTTTCCCAAATGTCACAAAACTTTCCTATTTTCATAACTGCATATGTAAATTAAAGAGTATCTCACCTAAATTATGAGTACTTAAGATAACATAATTATGTTATTCATGTAGCCTACCTCGAACTTATACTCAAATCCATAGTGTATTTTCCAGAAAAAAAGGTCTTCTTTCTTTAGGTTCATCTAAAACATTTTGCTCATAGAAACAAAATGCTATTTAAGATTTTTGTCTTCAAAAAAAGATATAGGGAATCCTACTTGCCCTTTACTTTCCCCATTTATGTCCCAAATACTGGACTCATTAGGGGAACAAATTCACATGTGTGGAAGTGTGTAATTACTGTACTTGGTAATATATGCTATTGTATTAGCATGACATCCTCCAAATTTCATTCAAATATTCAGCAAAACTTTTTTTCTTTTTTATACAGGAACCACATCAAGTCCAAAGCCTTCAAATTGGCAATTAATATTGTAAAATTACTGCACTGTCTTTAAGTCATCTTTCACATTTAATTCTCCCTCTTTTTTCCTTTGAAATGAAAGAAGAGATAAGATCATGTTTGGAGGCAAACGATATAGGGTATTGGCAAAGAATTGCAAAAATTGGGACATTGATCTTAAAATTGATATCGTGGTGGATCTTCAAAAGTTGAAAGTAATCTTTAATCAATTTGGGAACTAAATCCAAAAAAACAAAAAATCAATGCATATAGAATTATAGATGAGCTAAATTTCTCCAGGTAGATATGTCTTTGGAGAGACCAACCTAGTAGATGAGCTCAGGTGTGCTGACCCCTGAGTTGTGTGTGGTGACCCAGGACAGGAATTTGGAAGATGTGATTGTGATTCTTGGAGAGGATGTGAGTGAGGAAAAAGGTAGAAGAGCAAATGGCTCAGAGTGCCTCATTAATGTGCCGTGTGTCTAGACAAAGAGGGAACAGTGTTTCAGGAAAATTCTGAGTGGTCTCTGGAGGGTGCAACTGAGTGAGTGTTCTACAGACTAAAAAAGAACTTTTTTAAAAATCAGCTTTAATGAGGCATAATTTACATACAATGAAATTCACTTTTTTTGAAATTTAAGATTTTTATATTGAGATAATTGTGTATTTACAGGCAGCTGTAAGAACTAATAGAGAAAGATTCCATGAACCATTTACCCAAACTAGTAGATGAGTGAAACTATAGTAAACTCTCACAATATTGTACTACAGTACAAAGGATATTGTACTGATGCAGTCAGGAAAAAGAGCACTTCCCTCCCACAAGGATCTCTCATGTAGCCCTGATATAGCCACACACCTCCTTTTTCCCCCACTTTCCCACCCCGCATCTCTGACCCCTGGAAACCACTAATCAGTTCTCCATTTCTACAGTTTTGTCATTTCAGGAATGATATTTAAATGGAATCATATAGTGTACGACTTTTTAAGGTAGGATATTTTTCATTCAAGTTGTTATGAGTATCAATAGTTCATTCCTTTTTATTGCTGAGTAGTATTCCATAGTATGGATGATCACAGTTTGATTAGCCAGTCACCTACTGAAGGTCAAAATGTACAAACTTTAAGTTTATGTTTTTGATGAGTTTTTACAAATTGATACACCCATAATTGGGTGTATCATTGCCATAATCAATAAATAGGACATTTACCCAAGAGAAATGAAAATATATGTTCACACACAAAGTATATGAATGTTTATAGCAATTTAATGCATAATAGCTAAAAACTACAAACAATTCAAATGGCCAACCACAGATGAATAAATAAATGAATAAATAATGACATATCTGTACAATGCAATACCACTCAGCAGTAAAAATAAATGAACTACTGATATAAATTTCACACATAAAAAGGCAAGACACAAAAGAGTATATGCTCTATGATTCCATTACATGGATTTCTGGAAAAGGTAAGGCTATGGATATAGTGTCAGAGGGCAGATAAGTGATTGCCAGGGCTGGTGAAGGGAGAGCAGAGACTGACTGCACCGGGGCACGATAAAACTTTTCATAGTTGAAGAGAACAATTTTCACTCTAAACCTGAGGTGAATCTGTTGCTCAGAATAGAAGGACCTTACTTTTACAGAAAAGAAGAAACTGGTAAAAAATAAATTTGTTTATGGAGCCTAGAAAAAAAGAATAAGGTAGGAATAATAGAGGACCTAAGAACCAAGGTCTAGAAGAATAATGTACCCCAAAGGTGAAAACAGAGGAAGCTTGGAAGAAACTTGAGGCTTCAAACAGCAGAAGGCTAGTTGGAGCACTGTAACACTGGGGATGGGAGCCTCATCTATTGGAAGTCAAGTTTGCAATATGCAAATTCTCCCTACTTGGTTTGTAATCTTTACACAGCTGTGCGCTGCCCTTCTTTGGGTCCTGCAGGAGAACTTAGCCCAGTAAATGCAGAAGGAAAGAGCGATAAGACTGCAGGCATGGTCTTTGACGGGAAAGTTCTCTATCTGATTCCACCAATTGTTAAGACATGAAATTACCTCTAACAGCAGAAAGCAAACAGAGAACAATTTCTTCACTTTTCTCATGACTCTTTCATGACAAAATACATTGTGATATTTTCCACTGATGGCCTGCTGGGAACCCTCTCTAGTCCTCCAAAAAGTATGTAGTCCTGATATAGTAGGTGGCATGCCCAGGGGGAAATAAGCCCTTTTAGAACAATATATATGCCCAAATTGCCTCCATTCTCTAATGAGACAGTACTTACCTGGGTTGTAGGGAGAGAGACTGGAGCAAAGATAGTGAAAGACAATAGGACTGGAGACGTGAGTGGAGTCTGAAAGAGAACAAAAGAATAGAGGTCTAAAGCCAGGTGAGAGTAGGGACAAATATCAATCCCAGGGGACCTGGAGGTGGGAGAGAAGTGAGCTATGGTTACTGGAATGCATAACCAGGGAAATAAACTAAAGTATATAGGAGGCAAGCTGTAATCAAATTGTAATTGGGGAGAATTATCAGTAGATGCTAAAACCATTAGGTAAAATATTGTTCTGAAATAGGATATTTGTACAGTGTAAAAATCCCCCAGATTTTTTATTAATTGTAAAGGGAAAATATACCTCTCACTGGAGTGATCTACTTGGTGGTGACAACCTTCCCAAGAGGTTACCGTTAGCACCACCAAGAGTGGCACAGACTGACAATGCATACACCGATGTGATGCAGTGTCAAATCCCCATGTCACCCATGAGGCATTCTTGCCAAAAATGTTTAACTTGAAGCTCGTCAGACCTAACTCCTACACAAGTGCAAAGGACACAGGAATAAGTAAAATGACACCAAAGGAAACAATCAGAAAAATCCAAAGTATGAGCTATCCTATAAGAGGATTTGCCTGGAACCTACACATTATTACTAACAGTAACTGGCAATACAGTTCTAGATAGAAGGAAGGGAGCATTTTACCTCCTAATACTGTAGGCCTTAGATAAAGCTAATGGACAAGTTAGAACCTGGATGACAAAGGAAGAAACTCCAGATACAACCTTAGAACCAGTGCTAATGAGAAAAAAATTGGAGGTTAAGACCAGAGTCTCACTATATAGCATTTGCAGAATATAAGTAAGCATATTAACTAAACAATTAAATGTATATAGCTTTTATTCAACATGTGAGTTCAGTCATTTTCAATTTGTTCTTTCGTTGTCCTTGTAGAGTCTTGTATAAAAGATATTTCTTAGATATTTTTGTAGCTTTCTACAAGAACTTGTTAGATCCCAACTCAATCCAGTAGACAAGATTCTAAGGTTCAGGAGAAATCTATTAATTCAGCAGAATTGGCCAATGTATTCTGCATTAACTGGCCAATACAGGTAAAGCTAAAGTCCCTGACGGCTTTTGATAAAATAACTCAGGACTACTCCCTCCAACAAACACAATTTTGTCTCCCACATTTTATTTTGAAAAACTTCGAGCATACAGAAGAGTTGAAAGACTTATATAAATGCCTGTGTACCCCCCTCCTAGATTCAAGAATTGTTAACATTTTGCCAAATTTGATTTATATATTTATATCAGAAGATTCTCCTCCTTAAGCAAAACACTATTTTTATACCTAAGAATGTAAAAAATACCATATCATCTAATATCCAGTGACTATTTAAATTTCCCCAATTGCTCTAATAATATATTTTGTAGCTTCCCCCCCAAATCGAGATCTAATCAAAGCTTACTCATTGCATTACTTATGTCATTAATCTCTCTCATCTCTTTTAGTCTACAATAATCTCTTTACTTTTTCGTACTGCTTTTGTTTTCTTTTTTAAAAAATCTTCATGACATTGACATTTGGAAGAATCCTGGTAAGCCATCCTGCCCATAAGGAGTGGGAAGGCTTTGTTGCATGGAGGGTGGAGCACTGGGAACTGAGCACCAGGGCTTTGGAAACCATGGCAGGCGAG
Organism: Ceratotherium simum simum; assembly: GCF_057802395.1. Taxonomy (NCBI): domain Eukaryota; kingdom Metazoa; phylum Chordata; class Mammalia; order Perissodactyla; family Rhinocerotidae; genus Ceratotherium; species Ceratotherium simum. The sequence continues at coordinate 68,148,711 of NC_141900.1, read as the reverse complement.
ATCTCCGTGGCCACACGTGGCTGAGAGTGAGCAGGTAACACCAGCAGACCTGTCTGCCCTCAACATGGAGGCTCCATCATGAAGCCTCTCTTGGGTCGCCTATAAACATTCCCCCTCACTCGTATGATCATGGAGGGGGTGATGGACCCATACAGTTGACAGAGATTTGTTCTCCAGTCAACTCGGTGAGTGGGTGCTGAGTTAGATTAAAGTGGTTTAGAAAATTAAGAGGGGTTTGGGTTGCAGATGGTAGCCTGAGCACTTGGGTTTTCTCACCTCTTCCCCCAAATCCCACTGAAATAACAGTAAAGGAATACAAAGGTGGATCAATAAGGAAACCACAGGGAGAACAGAAAGGGAGACCATAGGCCAGAGCTTTGATGAGTTTATATAGTACAGAAAGCAGATTGGATCTGAGTGATTGTCCACCAGAGCGGAGGGAGCTGTTCCTTGGGGCAGACACAGGAGAAGGGTGATATAAAGGCACAGGAGCAAATCTGTCCAGCGAACCCCATATTGGCTCCAAGCTCAGAGGCTGCAGGCACTGGGAGCAAGAATGGTCTGTGGAGCAAGAATCAAGGAATTTAGTTATAGGACTGGGTACAGCGGGGCCCATGGGTCCATCTACATTTAGAGACAGACAAGCAGCAATTCTATTTACCACTTAGTTAAAAATGGAGAGCTACTATCTGAAGAAAAGATTTGCCTAGAAAAATCTGGGGCTCCAAGTTTGTTATTGACATTCCAGAGACTGGGAGCTGTGAGTTGAGGGGATGGGACTGTGCTTGCTGGTTCTGTGTGTGGACACCTCATAGAGAGAATTGTCTATATCTCCTGTCCACAGGGCTCACAGGCAGTCTTCACACTCTGAGGAGAGGTCTGCTGGGAAAACAGACTTTAGTAATGGCTGAATACACCCACACATATACCCTCGATGTTCACAGATATAAATATTAGGGAATACAAGCTGATAATCTAGGATCACTAGACTATCAAAGAAAACCATCAGTCCCAGAGATAAGAACTAAGACGAACAAACAGAAAAAGTGCAACTCAATTTAACAGATGATTCTGGAAACAGAGAGAATTAAAAAAAAAACACAACAGCTTTTAATTCAAATCTCAGAAGAGATTTAAGAAGATATTATGTCCCTAAAAGAGGAATGGGATACTATGAAAAAAGAAACAATCAGAAATACTAAAAAACATGATGGCTGATACTAAAAGAATTCAATGAAAGGGTCAGAGGATAAAGTCAGGATTCTTCTAAAAGATCACAGAGCAAAAAAATGAAGAAAAGTAGGAGATATGGAAACTTGACACAGAAGGTCCAATATTGATTTAAATAGAACTTCCAGAAAAGTGACTATAGAAAATGGGGTGAAAATGAAGAAAATATAGATAAAATTTCTCTTGGTTGAAAAGACACAAGTCTTTAGATTGAAAAGGCCTATTGTAGTGCCGGTGGGAACAGTGAAAATACCCACATTCATTTCCATCCTGATAACAGTTCAGGATGCAAGGATAATGAGAAGATTCTAAATGCTTCTGGAAATGAACACACACATACACATAGGCACACACACACTCACAGAGGCAAACCACAAAAGAAGAAGATCATTTTGGCTTCAGACTTCTTATCAGCTTGAAGATAATAAGCCATGTTTTTCAGCGTTCTGATGGCTACCAGTCAAATGTAACTGCAAAAAAAGATATTTTCAGACATGCAGATTCTTAGAAAAGTTTACCTCTCATTCGTTACTTTCTGAAAAAAAGGTATTTGGGTACATATTTCAGGGAAATAAGGAGTCTTAGCAGAAGACAAGGTATTCAAGAAACAGTGGAAATAACTAGAGGGTAATGAGAAGAAATCCTAGGAAAACACTAGCAGTAGGCCACACTGGGACAGAACATCTGAGGCTCTGTGGAGATTGCCTTCAAGAGTAAAGTGGATTCCATTCTTAAGAATAGGGAAGACTTTAATAAGCTTTGGCAATTTAAAACTCCGAGGAACAAAATCACAGAGAGAGTCATTGTGCCTCCTTGAAGTAAATTAAAATATACCCAAATTTTGGGCAACTGACAGAATGTCAGAAGACAGAGTCTGTTTAATCTTGACCCTTGTTGCATTCTTCTTCAGGGGTGACAGGCTTAATGACATAGGATTATATTCCTTCTCTTCAGGTCCACGCATGCTATTTGGCTCAGCTGTGAGTAATTACTGTAAATTGTTTTCCAATTTTTAGAATCAACCAATAGAGAATATATAAAGAAACTTTAATTATAGTGTCAGGACAGAAGGCAGCAGAATGAAAATGGAATAAACCTTGAAAATGTAAAAGTAATAAGTTTGGAAATATCGTGTCCTAATCACACACATCTACCCCTCCTCTAGTTCCAAACCCCCTGAAAAGAAAGAAAAGATATAAAAAGAAGGGTTGTGGCCAGTCCAGAAAAAAACAGAAAGAAGGAAGAAGGGAAGGAAGAAAAGAGAGAGAAAATGAAGGAAGGAGGGAACGAAGGAAAAAAGGAAGGAAGGAAGGAGGGAGGGAGGGAGGAAAGGAAGGAAGGGAGTGAGGGAGAGAGGAAGGAAGGAAGGAAGGAAAGAGGAAGGAAGGAAGGAAGGAAGGAAGAAGGAAAAAGAAAGAAAAGCAGGCCACCAGAAGTTTTGGAGAGCAGACTGGATCAGATATAGAGAAAATTAAAATGGGAGGAAACCACAGCCCAACACGCAAACAGAATATTTCTATGACAGAGGTAGAAGCAATTTGGGTCAAGAGCTCTCCGAGTCCAGTGTAAACACACATGGAGGCAGGAGGGTGCCCAAGGGCACTCAGGGTGATTAACTGTGGGGCTACTCTGCACCCTCCATCACCACTTTGCTATGCAGCTCGTGGCCTTAGCCTCGTATCCAGGTGGAGCAGTGAATGTGAGCACTGGGGCTGAAGAGGCTGGGCTCCATTTAATCATTTAAATCTCCTAGAGAGAGTGCGACCACACACAGACATAAACTCCCAGGACCACCACCCGGCAGCCCGTCTCCCTATTCCCCAGGATCATCAGTTGCAAGTTACAGATAACAGAAACAGCAGTGACAGGAGAGCAGAGAATCACATACGCCAAGTTAAGCACCCAGCCAAGGTGACATCAGTCTTCATTGAGTAACTATAACCTAAGGAAATAGAGTTCATAGGGCAAATAAAAGAAGAATTTGAAAGAAGTATCATTAATATCCTCACAGTAAATAAGAGAGGATATAATATCCATAACGTGAGAACAGCTGATGTCTTAGGTCAGGTTCCCCAGGGAGCAGACTCTGAAACTGAGGTCTGCATGCAGGGTTGACCCCAGTGGCTCTGGAGTGCAGGTGTCTGTCTGCTGCCCGGACTTTGTTACCTCTGGTGTCGCAGCCTCCTGGAGCTGAGGCCATTTTCTCTGCCTCCAAGAGCTGTTCGTAGACTGGAGTCAAGCCAACATGAGCCTGATTCTAAGACAGGAAAAGAGAATAGATTCTTCAAGCAATAGATCAAGGAAGTTGAGGCTGATTGGAGTAGAATTCTGAAGCAAATTACTAAATGCATTATTAAATGCACAATGTCCATTTGAAGTCCAATAAGTTTTTTTTAATAAAGTAGAAATCAATATTTGTGTGCACTTAGAAAGAGTTGATCAACATGAGTCATCATTGATGAAAAATATAACAGGCCGTTTTTGCAGTTTGGGTTTTCATGGTGATATTCTGATAAACTTCCAGTTACCCCTCCTATCTTGGAGTTCTGCATACACAAGGAAGAATAAAGATATGGGAAACACAGGATCAAGGTACTAAAATATGGGAAATTTCCCCAAACACACCTCTCCAGCTGTCAACAATGTAAAGCCGTCTTGTAAGCACGGTTGGAGAGAGCAGGTTAGATTTGAGGGTCCACTGAGTTTTGTTCTCTAGCCAACTATCCCTACCCTACTTCCTCTTCTCCATCCTGAAACTGAGATGGGTGGTCCTGCAGAGGAGATCCTGAGTCCACTTCCCTACCACCCGAGACGTAGATGAGGCTGGACCATCTGCAGAGTCTAAGCCCTGCCCAGGTGGACCCACTGCAAGTGCTAGTGAAGGGCTGCACTTGGATTCCGGTCATTACCCTAAAATGGCTGTCCTCTCTACTGCAGTGTAACTTAACAATTGAATGGTCCAGGTTTGACCAGAAGCTTAAATAACATCAGAGCGATGATACAGGCTCTCTCCCTTCCCTATGGGTAGAAACTGATATATGGGAAAAGGGAGGGTGTTGCTCTTTTTTTGGACTCTGTTAACATGACTTGTTGATCAGAGGACTGTTATGGATAATAATAGCTAAGCTAACAGTTATTGAGTGCTTCTATGTGCCAGGCCCTTTTCTAAGAACTTTGCATGTATTAACTCATTTAATCCTCACTCAACCCTCCCAGGTAGGTGTGGTTTTAATCCCATGAGTCAAGTCACTTGCATAGGGTAATGCACCTAGTAAATGCCAATGGTGGGATTTATACCCAACAACCAAGTCCAGAAATGGAGACTTTGTACATGACACCACCACTCTACTGTGCCCACTGCAGACCACCAGCTAAGCCTAGGGTAGAGGTGGATTTCTCTAAGGCATTTGACATCTCTAAGATGTCCTTATGAATATAATAGAAAAATAAGGCTTGACAATTGCATAGTTAAGAGGGTTGTTAGTAACTGAATGAACCAGTGAACCCAAAGAATGCTGAGCCCCACCACGGCAGAGGGAGCCCCTTAGTGGGGTGTCATCCAGGACTCTAGTGTTCTAATCTACTCTGTGGACATGGGGAGACACCGGATGCCTGAATCAAATCCAAAGAGACATAGAGAAGGTGGACCCAGGGCTTCTGTCCCAAAGATGAACCCCATAAGCATGGATATGGCCTAACAGTAACATAGCAAGGAATTTCCAGTTTTCCCCTTGCACTGGGATCAACAGTGAGATGTATTTGAAAAATAACTGACAAGAGCTCAGGCTGTATTAATTGTCTTTAATGGTTAACTAGTCAATTAATTTTATGACAACAAATTTTTTTTAAAGGGCAGAGACAGGTGTCCTTCAAGGGGAAAATGGCTAAGATTAGAGAGATTTGAAACCATATCACATGAAGATGAGTTAGAGTAACTGAGAATGTTTAATCCTCAGAAGAGAATGTTTAGGTAGAATGCAATGGCTGTCTTCAAAGACCTGAGAGGTTATCTCCTGGAGGAAGGATGTGACTTACTCCATGTTGACTGCAGAGGGCAGAGCTGGGACCAAAGGTTACAGGGAGGTGGATTTGTCTAATTGCTGTTCAAGGAGAGGACACAGAGTTCCCTCTTTACTCTTGGGACAGTTATGACAGCTAACATTTACTGAGTGCTCATGATGTCTGCACTAATATTAAGGTCTTTGTATGCCTTAGCTAAAACGTTGTGGATCAAATTCATACTTATCATTACAAGCATCTCATAGCATCCATTTACTGACTGCTTATTAAATTACCTCATTTGATAGTTGCCCTGTTGTCTGTTATTATTATATCATTACAGTTTTACAGATGAGGAAATAGAGAAAAGTTACTTTCCTGGAATCATCCTGCTTTAACTTAGCTTATAATGATCTGGACCTAAGTATTCCTGCTACTAATACTGCCTCTGGAAGTTATGCATATAATAAGGGGTCAGATTGGGGCTGTTCATTAGAAATATAATGTGAGCCACTAATGAGATTACTAAAGTAATCTTCCTTTTTCTAGTAGCCACATTACAAATGAAAAGGAAATCAGTGAACTCATTTTAAATTGTATATATATATATAATATATATATTTATATCTTAATCCAATACATTAACCCAATTGACTCATTACATCTAAGCTACTATCATTTCTTGAAATGATGTAATCAACATTAAAATTATTAACACGCTCTTACATCATTTTCCCCCATTAAGCCCCATGTCTGTTTTACACTTACAGAACATCTCATGACTAGCCACGTTTCAAGCATTCAATAGCTGCCTGGAGCTCTTGGCTGCTAATGGACAGCCAGAACAGGGTTAAAATTGAAATCTCCTTTGGGGGGTGTTGAAACTTAAAGAGAAGCTTTGCCTTCCACCTTAGATTCGAATGCTTCCCTGCTCCCAGCTTACCTCCTGTGCCAGTCTGAGTGAAATGCATAGCAACTGCCTTTGCCTTTTCTGGGAGAGCCAATGTAGATATTTATGAATTTGGAGAGGACAAGTGTTTCTTCTGCAACCTTCCAACAATTGTCATTTCCCTCCTGGCAGCTAGGCCGGGAGTTAGCGTGCTTGATTTCTGCTTGGAAAGTGACTGAAGTAGGTTGCATGAATTAAGTGATGTACCCTAAATACCAAGTTGGGGGTAGAACATCTTGTTTTATGCAAAGTTATGTAAAATTAGGGAGTCCTTGGCTTAATTGATTAGAAATAAATCTTGTAGTCGGTAAATGCATAAGTGACTGCGAGGGGAGGAAGCATTCTGTTGTTATTTTTGCCACGCTGTCCAAAGGTAGAGGAACAGCGTCAAAACAAATACACAGCCTCTTAAAGTAGCCTTGAAACAGCCCACGGAAGTTTCCCCCCAAAATTCCAAACCAGTTGCTGAAAATGAAAGCATCTAAAAAGATGCCTCCTGCTCTCGGCCTCCCGGAGGTGGCGCTATGAGGGTGACGGAGTTAATTAGTCCCTGCAAAACGCTCGTGTGAGCTCATCTGAGAAGTCATGATCTGCACACATTTATAGCAGATCTGAGGCGTGCACGGTGTTTGACGTTTTCTTCTTTTTAAGTAGGGGGACTTCAAAAAGTCGTGGGTACCCCCCAGGCAAAGTGCAGTGGGCAGGCACCAGGGCGCGGGCGGGAGGCGAACGCTCAACCACGCGTGTCCGGGCGCAGGTGCCGGGGGCGGTGGCGGCCACTCCGCAGCGCCGGCTCCGGAGGAGAGTTCGCGGCTGATCTCGGGATGCCTTGCAGATGCAAAATGTGTCTCTGGCCAGCAGGAGGAAGGAAGAGGAAGTGAGAGCAGCGGCAGCCGGCGGCGCAGCAGCCGGCCGACCCGGAGTGTAAGTGCGTGTGTTCGGGCGAGCGAGAGCGGGCGAAGATGGGCACGGGATAGAGGCAGAGCCACCCACACCGCCGCGGCCCCGAGCTAGGCGACAGAATCTCTGGCCCCCTTTCAAAGGTCGCTGGTCGTCAGAGCCCTGATCGCTGGGAACCCTCGCCGCCGCCGCCGCCGTCCTGCGACCCCGGGCAGGTTCGTAAAGTTTCCTGGGCTGGCGCCGCGCCCCGACTCGCTGACCTCAGCGCGGCGGGGAGGAAGCTGGGGTTGGGGCAAGGAGGAGGCGTCCTGCTCTGGGGGACGCTGGGCGCCGTGGAGACACTTTTGTTTCCTCCCTGGGGGCGCCGCGGCTCGGGCGGAGGTGGCCGCGGCGCCCTGCGGGATGAAGGCTGCGGGCGCACCAGGGCGCTCCGCAGTTGGGGGAAGTCTGGGCAGAGGGGGGCGGCTGGAGTGGGAGTAGAAGAGGAGGGAGGGGGCGCTGGGGATGGAGCGCGGGCCCCGGGAAGCCGCGGAGATGTTTCGGCCAAGGCCGGCTGGAGGGGGCTGCCGGAGGGCTGCGCAGCCAGCGCTGGGGGACTGTGGACAGAGAGAGTGTGGGATTGCGGGCTTGCAGAACTGAGAGGCTGCGCTGGAGAAAGGATTGGCGGCTCGGACTCCCGGCTTTTCTCTGGCACTCGCAGATGGGAGGGAATCCCCCTGCGACCGCGCTCCTTGGAGGGGGCGGTGATGGGCTAGAGGGATGGAGGGCCCGGAGGGACGGAAGGGGATGGTTAGGGCAGCTGGGAGTCCCGGGGCCACTGTTAGTAAATACCCGCCTCCCGGGGACACTCCAGGGTCCCCGCCGGGACCGGGAAAGACGGCAGGGGCTTCGATGGGAGATCCTGGCATCGAGGAGTGGGCGCACTGGGCGCGCCTTCAGAGAAGGGGGGCAGCGGAGCTCTGGGGGCCCTAGAATCCGAGCGGAGAGGGGCGGCCGAGATCGATAGAGTTGCTTTGAGGAAGAGGAAATACAGAACTCAGCCGGCCCGGGGGTGCGCGCGTGTGTTTGGGGTTGGGAAGTCCGCGTTGTGTCGCGGGCGCGCGCGAGGGCGGCGAGCATGTGAGCGTGTGTGTGTGTGTGTGTGTGTGTGTGTATGTATGGGTGATCGCAAGGGTCTCCGGAGCTGGGGACTCCCGCCGAGTGACCCTCTCCCGCCTGGGGGCAGTTTGAAGTTGGCAGTTCAGGGCAGGGGTGGTTGGCGGCCGGACCTGTGTTGACCTGAAGCCGCAGGACTTGGACCCCTGGAGGGACTCGGCCTCTGGACAGCTCCTGTGACTCACCGAGCATATTTTGTGATGCCCTGTGCCCCAGACCATGGGCCTGCTAACACCGCTGGCCATAAATGATGCGGATCTAATTCGTTATGTTTAAGATTTCAGAGAACCTAAGACAAGGTTTCTGCCTCCGGAGGCAGAGGCCGCGGGCTTCCCGTTTGGCCCTGCCAGTGACTTGCGGGTGGGGTGGGTGGGGCTGTGGAAGAATTTCTGAGGTTTTTTTTTGGTCCATAAAATAAAAGTAATTAATGACCTAGACCTGTATATCAACTCTTTGAGGGTAATTTTGGGAACTAGAGGGCTCTAACCCCTCTCAGGTTTACTTTTACATGGAAAAGGCTGGAAGCAGCTGTTATTAAGGGCCTCCTCTGGTCATGGTTTTTCGTGTTATCTCACCTCCATACCTGCTTTCCAAGGTCGTTTCAAGGATCATTGTCCCCCAGTTTTCAAAACTGGGGACTATAAGTTAGAAGGCCAGATGTCCTGCTGTCACATAGCAGACTTTTTCTTATAGCTGACCTTCTGAACCTCTGCTCTTTTCTGTGGTACATTTCCTCTCTCTTGAGGGCTGTGGTTAAATGTGCATGTAGCCTTCTTTTCTACTACATTTATTACTCATTTTTTTTTTTTTTTAATTAGATGGACTGGTTGTCTTCTTGGGAAATTGTGAGGGAATGACCTGGAATGTTGGAACTCTGCAGGCCAGATGATGTCAGGAGGGAAGGGAACTGGCTCAGAAGCTTGGTAGGTGTCAGGGAGGGGCACGCTGGGAGGCAGGCCCAGACCTGGGTCTGATGGAACTCAGGACTTGGAGCAGTCATTGGGCTATAGAACTCGTGGTCCTATTGATGGCCATATCCACACCCCACCCCTCCAACCTTCCCTTGTCTCATCTCTCTGCCCTTCTTAACTGCAGCCACTCTGACTACCTTACATTTTTCTTTTTCACCAAGTTCTCTCCCCAGGGCCTTTGCACATGTTATTCCTTTTGCACAAGGAGATTATCCCCACATGTCCAGACGGCTCACACCCTTGCTTTCTTCAGGTCTCTGTTCAGTTGTCTTCTTACAGAGGGCCTTCCCTGATTACCTCGTATAAATTTTCCGTCTTAGCACTAATTAACCCCTGGCATTATATATTCGTTTATTTGATTATTCTCTGTCTCCCCCGTTAGAATGGAAGTTCCATGAGGGCAGGAACCTTGTCTTGTTTAGAGGTCCAGAATCTAAACTGATTCCCAGCATAGCAGGTGCTCAATAAATACTTGTTGACTGACTGAAGAAGAGGTGCTTATTATGGGAGAGGCTCACCAAGGAAATATACCAGGAAAATGTTGCAGCATCAGCAGCAATTAAGAACCCCAGGTAACGGGCTTTTACTGTTTCTCCTCTGTCTTCTCCCCCATGCCCAGCTGCCCATCTTGCAGACCCTTTTCTGCCTTCAGGAGACTCTTCCTGTAGAAGTTCAGACCGAAGAAAGGAACAGAGAAGTGATTCCTTGGGAGAGTGGAGAACCATTACACTTTGTTAATTACACATACCCTCTTCAGATCTGGTGTTTGTTTCATCACTCTCCTTAGAGAAAGTCTTTTCTCTAAGCGTGTGTTGCTTTAGCCAAAAAAATGCTCCCCTAGGAAGAAGGGCATATTGTGAGGGGAGTGAAGCCAGAGACTTTCATGTACCCTACCCTGCTCTCCCAGCAGATGGAAGTGAAGGCAGAGGAGGAGAGAAGGTAAGGGAGGAAGAAGCTGGGTGGCAGAGGCAGGGGAAAAAGAAGATGAGAAATGCCTAGGAGAAGAAAAATGAAGGAGAGACAACAGGTGAGGGGTTTCTACAGTGCTGCTCAATCAAAAGCGTTTATTAAATTATGGTATTGAGATAGGACAAAGCTGAGTGTTTTAAAGTAATTTACTCCCCTATGGGTGTTTGGTGTGAATGGGTGGGGAGAGGTGGAGGAAGGGAGTGCTTTGAAGCCCTTGCAGAGAGGATGTGGCTGGGGGTGTGCCAAGGGGCTCCGCTGAGCGCACACTTAGCTTACATTATCATCTTTCTTAACTCTGAAGGTTTAGAGGTAATCATTCCTATGGAGGACATTTCCTGTCCGGATCTAAGAGAGTGGGTGCCCTTAAGGTTTGTAACTGAAGCCTGCAACCACTTTTTAATGCCTGAAACCATCCAAGTGGATAGTTTGGTTTATAAGACATTCATTCTGTTGAATTTGGAAAAGGTGGGGGATTACTAAACCCTCTCTGCATCACAAAGCCTCAAGTGTTTGTTGCTAATTACGAAACTCCAGTTCTGCTTCCTTCTAGTCAACTAGTCTAGTGTTTTTGAAGCTTAGGGTTGCAATCCAGGAGCGGGTCATATCAATTTATTGAGTCCAGACCAGCAGTTTAAAACATGAAACAGAAAAGAGTGCAATGAGAATAGAGTGTTTTACAAAACAGATACCGAATCTTAATGCCAAATGTATTGCTTAATGTGGGTCATGATTAAAAAAAAAATCTGTTTTGATCATTCTGGAGGCCCTAGGAATCTACGTTTTTAACCAGTTTACCAGAGATTCTGATGAAAGTGGTTCATAGGGCCGTACTTTAAGAAATAGTTAGTGCCTCCTCCCTAACAAAATGCTATTGCTTTAATCTCCTGTAAGAGATGCTATTTCCAAATTTTGAATAGGATGTAGTAAAAGCGTCAGCCGTTGACTTAACTTTGAGAAGGCTACTGTTTGTAGAACTTGATGGTATGCTTGGCCCGGATGCTGCCATCTTGACGAAACTGGAAATCCAAGTGGCCTGTTTTTCACGTTAATGATGTGGAGAAGCAGTAGATTCATCTGTAGTAACTCTTTAACCATACTTAGAATCAGATGACTGCATATAGTCTTTTCTGGCCAAGTTTTAGTTTAGAGCTTTTGAGATCTTTTTGCTTCTGAGGTCTTTGGAACTTTGCTCAACTTTTCCTCTCATATTTTACAGCTGGTATTCCCCATATACATGATTTTAATTACTTTCAGAGGTTTGCAAAGATAATAGTAATCTCTTCTGGTGGCAGCCACACTGCTGTGATACATAATTAGATTAGGCATTTTAGCTGACCTGGGTTTGGGACTGGCCAACCAAAGAAAAAAGGGCTGACAGTTTCAGCACTGTCCAAGCCATAAGGATTTTGAAGGCCAATCATCCAGGGGACAGAGTGTGGCTCCCATGAAATGTGTGTGGCCTGTGAAAGCCTTTGAATATGCCTAGCATAGCATTTTTAGATACAACAAAGCCAGCCTCCGTGCACAATGCACACACCGGTTGCAGTTTTCATTTCCTTGGATAATTTAGCTTGTCTGACTGTTAACAATTAGGACTTATTTATAATAGCTGGAACTGAAGCCTGCAAAACACTATTATGATCCATGATTAAGTTAAGTTGTGACTTAGTACAATGTTTTATAAACTTTCATAGGATAAGTGCAGGTACAGTTTGAGCAGAGTTTTGTCGCTGGCCTAAGGTGGGGTGAACTATGAAGTAGCCGATAGGAATCCTGTGGGAGAAGGAATGCTAGCTCATCAAACAGAATTAACCACAGCAACAACCTGGCATAGTGCTGAGTAGAGAAATTAGTCACATGTATAAATAGAAGGAGATGACGATTCTCAGTCGGTGTTCTAGGCCCCCACAAACACTGATTTCTAGAATCTGAGCAAGATTATTATTGGAACCTCAATTTTAGGAGTTGAGGCTACGGTTATGGCTATTTTAGTTTTAACAGTTAATGCAGGGAACAAAACTTTCTTCTAGTAGAAAACACTGGAAAACGCACTACTTGCTGGCCTCCAGGACTGCTGTGTGTTGGGTGGGTTTACTTGCTGGATCAGGAGCAGTGGTTTGAGGGCACCATGATCAGGTAAGCCCCGATTGAGTACGGCCCAGTGGCCTTGGAGTCAGAGGATCCATGGGGCACTTTCCTCCTTGCACCAACAGCTGACACCCTTCCTTCTGGAATGCTGTTTTGGAAATGGTTGGGAATAGCCAGTGTAGTATCGTTATCCCATTTTATAGATGTGGCTTGGAGGAATGAGATGTCACAGGGGTGTTTGGAGAGTGAACCTGAGCCTACACCTAGCTTTTCTGACTCTTTTTCCCCTGCTGTTTCTTTCCAGTGAATCATGATGCCTGTGTTGGTTACTTGCCCCTCTTGTTGGTTCTCCTGGACTAGCCTGGTCTGAGGCTAAGACTCCCACATCGAGCTGTGCTGCAGCATATGCAAGGGGCTCTTCCCTCCTGTATGCTGGTAGAAATGCCCTGGGTTCTGATAGATGTGTCCTAGGTTGCCATGGCACCCAGGGATGTGTCTGCCCACCACTGAGGCCCAGTTTTTCAGAGTTGGTGCTTCCCTTTGGATGTCTCATTCCAAAGCTGACCTTCTTAACCTTGAGAGTCAGTGGATCCTTCTCTGAGGGACAGCATGCCAATCACCCAAGCTCATGACATTGAAGCATATGCAATTCATTAATCAAAAATGAGAACAATGTTTACAAAGGGGAATAGACACATATTTGTTAGCCAACAGTTTTTTCTCTGCAGATGCGTCATGGTGAAAGCAAAAGCATGGGACCAATTGGTGGGGCGACTGTGTGGGGTTAGGGAGTACATTTAACAGAGTATTTTTTAGTCATAAGTTTTGCTACTTCTCCTGCCCCACAGACTAATACCAACTAAGGGAACCAGAGACTGGAGTCTTTAACCAGGATGGTTTCTCCACTGGGTGCTGCTGAGGCTACCGATTCTGTCTTTTTCTACCTAAAGCGATTGCCCATTTTATGTTGACTCTATTTCAGGCGCTCTCAACCTCAGCTCTATTGATGGGTAATTGTCGTGGGGCCTTCTTGTGCATTCTAGGATGTTTACTAGCTTCTCTGGCCTCTACTCACTAGATGCTAGTAGCAACACCCAGTTGGGATAACCAAAAATGTCTCCAGACGTTGCTGTTCGTCCCCTCGGGAGCAACTCCTCCTCCCCCTGGGGACTCTATGGCAGAAGAAGTCTGTTTCTAGTGATTTTACGTCTCAGTTTCCTCACAAGTCTTGCATTCTGGCCACTGGTTACTGCATTAACTATAACCTTTACAGAATGGGAATAAGATAAATGATATGAGGAAGGAGGGTAAGAGAGCTCAGTTCTGCTCATTCAGAGGACTCTGGCACAAGACTAAGGAAATGTCTGCGTGGAATGAGTTAACAGGGTGAAATGCCTCCTCCTTTGCTTGTAAAATGCACCTTGGCTACTTGGATAGTAATAGATATTGACATTCTATTAGTGTGACCAGGACGTTGTAGCTGGTCAGGGGAGAAGCTTTAGAGTCCTGCTACAAGTGAGGTCTTTTCCCACTCTGTCCATTAGATTTCTGTCCTAATCCTGCCACATTTATTTTCTTACGTAATTATCTGTCAACCTTTTATTTACCTTCGCTGTTTGGCTGCTGTAGCAGCGCCGAGCAGCATCTAGTGGCTTAAACCATGTAGAAATATTGCCGGCTTGTATACTAGCTACGTCTCCCCAAGCAGCAGCCTTCTTTAAGTCACAGCCCTGCAGCCACCCTCCACCCTTCCTTCCGCCCTTTATGCCTTTTTTTTTAAGTTTTGAAATTGCATTTAGAGAGCCAGCGTTTTGTGCTGTGGGGTTCTGTGGCTGAACGGTACTAGATGAGCTATATTTTCCAGGCTGCTACACACAATTACCCTTAATTTCAAAGTGTAATGCATTTCAAAATAATTTTTTTTTTTTCTCTTTTCAGGCTCTTTTACCCAAATGCAGAGCCACAGCTGGCGTTGCCCTTGGCCCTCAGAAGGCATGTGGCTTGGGAGGTAGAGCTAGTGGAGGGGCCTTGGTTAGATTATTTTTGACTGAGTGAAGAGTGAATTCCAATAACACTCAGTAAGGCTGGTTTTTACTTGGCTCCTGCCCACCCTCACCCCTGCTCCACCCCACCGTTATCATAGCATCTTTATAGTGCACTCTGTGCCCTGGTTATTCCAGTTGTGGGCCACTCTGTGGGAAGTGACTGAGTACTCAAAAATTTAGGTTTTGGGAATGGGACTGATTGTTTCATACACTAAATAGTAAGTGTATGTTGTGTATGTATGCGTGTGTGAGACAGACACACACATACACACACACATACCCATGCAGCTCTCCTAATAATGACAGTTCTGTAGAAGCGCAGAAACTATTATATCAGCTACTAAATTCTGTTTTCTCTAGTGCTTGTCACTTTTATAGCAAGTCAGCACAAATCACGTTAAATCAAAACTTTTTATCAAGGAGTGAATATGTTTCCATCATCTTTAGACTTACTCTACTGGCAGGAAGTGAATTTGACTCATCAGACCTATTTTCTCAATTACTGCCCCTTCCTCAATTCAGAGTTTTGAGAAATATTTGCCTGGATTTATATGAGAGACGCAAAATAAAGCTTTATGTTTGTATGTATGTATGTATGTATGTGAGGAGGACCAGCCCTGAGCTAACATCCAAGCCAATCCTCCTCTTTTTCGCTGAGGAAGACTGGCCCTGGGCTAACATCTGTGCCCATCTTCCTCTACTTTATATGGGACGCCGCCACAGCATGGCTTAACAAGGGGTGCGTCGGTACACGCCCAGGATCCGAACCGGCGAACCCCGGGCTGCTACAGCGGAGTGCCTGCACTTAACTGCTTGCGCCACCGCGCCGGCCCCAAAGCTTTATTTATTAATTGTAGTATGTTTTTAATAAGAAATGTGTGGCTTACGCTTACAATGCAGATAAATATTTTCAAATTGAAATGTTGCTAGGCTTACAGCACCCGTCATAATACTTCATTCATTCATTCATTCAACAGCCATTTTGATTGCATTTTGTGTCCTGTAGTCAAGGCACTTGCTGGACATAACAAGACCGACTTCATGTGAGCAGCATGGGGCGGGGGACTGTATGGGCGACAGACCCATTAATGGATAGTCATAATGGAGTGTGATAAATGTATGTTTAGAGTATTTGCAGATCACAGAGGAAAGAGTTCACAAATGAAGTGACTTTGAGAAAGATCTGGAAAGCTGAGTATTAAAAGAAAGAACAGGATGTGTCCAGGGAATAAAGCAATCAGTGTAGTGGGGAGAAAGTCTAGAAGAGGCCTTGTGTCAACTCTTCTGGGAGCTGGACATTTGGATTGAGTGGAAAGGAAAGCCAGAGGATTTTAAGCAAGGAAAAGACACAATTGGAATTCAATGAGAAATATAACTCCCAAGGCAACATGGAAGCGATTAGATGGTACAGCAGGAGGGAGGTGAATGATGGAAACTGTAAACTCCTCCCTTCTAAGCCTGCCCAAATAAACACACAATCATAAAGCAGTGTGCTTGCTTTGTAAAAGCAGCTTGAAAACAGGGCTGTCTGCCACCACCTTCCAGTCTGAGTAGTGGCCCAATCCTCCTCCTTTAAGGAGACGACTTCTGGAGACCCTTCCAGCTGGATACGAACCAGACAGAGAGGATATTGACATTGATGAAAAGAAAAAAGATTAGGTGACTGATTGGATTTGGAAAAAGGGAAAAATAGGAGTCTTTGAGGTTTAAAGCTCATAAATACATACTTGTTGGTTGAGGATTCAAGTATCTTTTTTGACTCTATCGGCTAGTTGACTTGGTGTAAGTAAATTATTTTTCTCAGCCTCAGTTTTCACATCTTCAAATAGAGGCAATGTAACTCCCTACCTCTTGGAATTGCTGAGGTAATTAAATGTAATAATGATTGTAAAGTAGGGTACCCTGAAAGCATTGGGTTGGATTTGTTATTATTATTGATGTTATTGTTACTAATTCAGTAGTTTCTATTCAGGTTTTTTATTCAAATATCTTGCTAAAGCATTTAAAGATCTACATTTATTATTTCATCTTTTTAAAGTAGCATGGGGAATTCCTCCAAACATCTTGACTAGACTGTTAGTTGGATTTATGTATTTTTTTCTTCAAGAATAAAGGAGAAGTAAACGACTGAAATATAGGTCAGGGAGAATTACAATCGATTGTGAATTAAAAGAACTGACATAATGAATCACATTAGCAACTTGGGGTCCTCAAGTAGAAGCTCTTGTAAATAGATCTCTATCCCTCCTTCATTTAGAACTAACCTGGGATTTTACTGTTTTATTTTATTATTATTTTACTTTGGGTAGAGAGAATGGAGGTTGCTAATTGGGGCTCTTTCTCCTTCCTTGGCTTCAGCTTTCTGTGGGCTGTTCGTACTTGTCCAGCATGGATAGGAGCCCAGTGAGCAGCCCCCAGTTAGTGGAGTGCTACTGGAGGGGCAACTGGCAGCAATTTAATTCACTTGAACTGAGTTTCATATGATATGTTGCCTGTTAAGAAAGCTCGACGCTTCCAGTAACACTTTGTAAACATCCCGTTCTGAATCATTTGGAACCTTCTAGTAACTAGGGGACTATTGAAATGTTCATTGGCAGGTGGGTGGCAGTAAGTGTTAATTTTTCTTCTTTGATCTGAACCTATAAACCAGAATAGAAAATACTCTGGAGATAAAAATAGAAAACTAAAAGTAGAAGACTATAGTCCTGACTATGGTATAGCTCTGTTGTCCCAGCATAATTAATTGTACCAACTCTCACTTCAGAAGTGTCCCAGGTTGGACAATTCATTTAATGGCCACTTAAGTAGGAGCCACCTGTTTCGATTTCTGCTCATTCTCTCTGGCTATTGCCATTTGCTTGGGTGCCTTTCCTACTTGCTGTTCCTTTAGGAAGGCAGCAACTAGCTGACAGGCTCACCAGCTCATTAAGCAGTAGCTCATGTACCTGTCACTTGGTAATGGCTTTTATGAAGTGGGTAAAAAAAAAATAAACCTCAATATAGACACTAAACTGCCATGAAGTATGGATGTGCAAGAGAAATGTGACAAATGGAAACTACTTCTCCAAACTTGTGCTTTGAAAGTACTATAGTGTTCCCCCCATTACTATAGTCATGAAGAGTCACTTATCGAATCATTCTATTCAAATCTTGTACCTGACAAATTACACACTATCTTCAGTGTAAAATAAAATTTCTATACTGTATATCAGGATTGGTGTGTAACTTTGAATAGGATCCAATGTTAAATAAATGTTTAAAGTCCCATAAAAAGATTTATACAGTGAAAAGCAGATTTACATTAAATCACTGGAGGATTATATTCATGCCAAAATATATATCAGTTTAACAGTGAGTCAAACATATTAATTTATCTTGTACCCACTTTACAGATGAGGAAATTTACGTGTCAGAGAGGCTGGCTGCCCAACATCATATAGATCGAAACTGAACGCTCTTTTCTGCAGCACACCAAATGCCACACTCTCCTGCTGCCAAGTCTCCATGGATTTGGCAAGTTCAGTTTTGCCTCAGTTGAACCTGTTACATTAGAATGTTGTGTTGAGCGGTCATGCTACTTGGTGAAGGGCAGGGAACAATTTGCTGTGAGAGTTTTGCTTCAGGAGCATGTAAAAGAGCCCAGTCAGGGCAGCAAACCATTCATCATGTGAGCTGGGGCTGACTGCCAGCAAGATGGCAGAGAGAAGAGGGCAGTGATGGTGGATTCATTTATGTCCCCGGAGACATCATTCTACTCGAGTAGAAATTGTGTTGTAATTATTGTTAACTTGTTTAGGGCCATTTTCAAATATGCTACTAAGAACTCTAGCATATGAAAGTGCCGTGAAACAGTCTGAGGATTGGCACCTGGAGCTGAGAATAAGACACATGAAAATGTACAAAATATAAGAAGTCATTGTGGAAATTCCCAGGTCTGTTTTTATTTCAGCATATATCTTTCAGACAATGAACAGGCTTTAGGGTAATTTTTCATAACCAGATCAATGCAAGGCTCAGAGAAATGGCATAATAGCAGTTTTAATGTTGAATTTCATGCTTCTTTCAAAATCTAGGAATTGCGTTATGAAGAGTTGGGCTCATCCATTTGAAATGATAACTGCCAAAGAAGGTATCTAGTGTCATCTGCAGGGGAGGGGACACTACCCTAGGACTTTAGTCTTCAGGGTGCTGGAGAGACATTGAAGCCTTTAGCTTTTAGGAGAGGGATCAGAGTGTATTTTAAATTCTTGGTGGCTACCGTGGGCCTGAATTTGCCTCCAGTGTTTGCTTTTGAAATTCTCTTTAATTTATTTGTTCATCCACAAATATTTTTGAGCACCTGCTATGTACCATGGGTGTGCTAGATGATACATAAACAATGGTGAGTCTCTTTCCTAGAATTCAGTGGGCTGCTTAGACACTAGTGGAGGAAATGTACATTGATCAAAGGATCACACAAATAAATGTGACATTTCAACTGTGCCAAGGGCTGTGTGGGAAGGCACTGATGCTGAGAAGGCCTACAGAAGGGATTAGGAAGAGGAGTAGACAGAAGGTCTGGGAAGAGGGAGAGTGGATTTTACTGGGGGAAAGAGGAGTCCCTGTGGGTGACTAGCATATGTGAATGTCACGTGAAGGGTGGACTTGGATGTTGAAGGAACTGAAGACCAGAATGCCTGGGGCGGGTGGCACTGCAGGCCTGGATTAGACTGGGGAGGAGGGCTCAAGGGACCATGGATCTGGGCCTTTATTAAAAGAGAAGTGGGAAGTCACTGAGGTGTTTTACCCAAGGGAGGGATGTGATCAGATTTATGCTTTTCAAAGATCTCCCTGGCTTCAATGTGTAAATTTTACATCATTTAAAATTGGTCACAATATAACCGCACTATTACTACTTTTAGAATCTAATAATTTCTAGAAGAATCAATTTAGCCACTAGTGTCTCCTTCAAATTTTAAACAGCAATTTAACTGAGTGATTTAGCGTGGGTATCACAGCCACTTAAGAATGATAAAGTACCAAGTTCTGTGGTTCTCAGACTTCAAAATGCCTAAGAATCGCTGGGGACCCAGAAACTGCATTTTAAGAAGTCCCTCAGGTGATTCTGATGCGAGTGGTCCTGACTCCACTTTGAGGAGCATCGTCCCAGAGAGTGCTCAGGAGTGAAGAAAGGATTGTAAACCTCAAGGTAAAACATTGTCAGGCAGCCACTAGAGGATGGAAGCTCTTTATTGCCCGGGTATCCCGATACTGGAGGGATTTTCTTCCAGTGCACCTGAAATGGATTCTAAATCCTTTGAGTTTCTTCTAATTTATTTTCTAAACCTTTCACATGCAGCTATTTTCTCAGATCTGTGGCTTACTCCCTCTGTGTCTCTGATATTTTACTTTTCATTTTGTCACCATTTAATAAGAATCTTTTTATGTAAGCCCCGAATGAGGTTATGAGGCAGGGAGGTGGTGGGGAAGCCCGTCCGATGAGGAGGGAGTCGAGAAGCCCCTCCGTGGATTTTGCTTACTTTGCCCTCTGGAGTGGGAGACTGAGCCACTGTACCGGGAAGAGACCAGTCCATAGTCACCACAATAGAGAATTGTTTTCAGAGTCCTCAAGGGCTAGCGATTCCAGGAGGATTAGTTTTGTGGGCATCTCCTCTAGCTCTACCATTCTCTGATGCCCTCTTAAAATCCTGCTCAGAAACTGACCGTGAGGGAGAGGGTGGGCTCACAGCTGTTCCCCAGTGGGTAGAAGAGCCCAGAATTCCCACTCTGGTGAAATCAGGTTGAAATCAACATTAAGGGCAAATGGAAAGCAGAAAAGAAGTCACAGAAAAAGTCATCAGGCAATTTGGTGGGTGGGTGAGAAGAGAGAGTGAAGTGCCCTGGACCCACATCTCCCCCTGGTCAGCATGACATATCTCAGCAGTCATCACCTCCGGAAACCTTCCTTGATTTCCTGGTATCCCCTCCCTGGACACATTGAGTTCTTCTCTGTGCTGGCATTTATCGTGCTGCTCTACACTCTGTTTCCTGTCTTTTTTCCCTGAGTAGACTGGAGGTTCTGAAGGCAGATATTCCCAGTGCTGAGCCCATGACAGGTGCTCAGTAAATGCTTGCAGAAAGAGGCACTATTATGCATGTACGTGAGCACTGTGTCCTTCCACAGTCCTTTTGGAAGAGCCCTTTAAAATGGTTTCTTCATCCCTGAGTAAAGACCCTAGGGACACGTGTTTCAAGGATGCCTGGCATATAACTCTCATTGTGCTCAGTTTGGCCGAAGACCAGCCCTGCCTGAGGTCACTGTGAGGTGTGGACCAGACCAGTTGTCAGATGTGGGGAAGCAAATGGCCACTGGCTTTTCGATGCCCTAATTCTGTAGTGGTGATGGTTACTGCTTTACTGTCATTCCACTGTACCCAATCTACCTTGGGTGTAATGAACTTTCCAGAGGAGGAAACCAACGTTTTGTCATTGCATTACTGTCTGCAGAAGTATTTACTCCTTGTGTGTCTACTTAGAATTCTCTCCTAGTCACCAAAAAGCCTATGGGGCATAGATATTAGAAGACCATAACTTGGAAGAATGTAGAAAACATTTCTTGGCTTCAACCCTGAAACGTCTATCCCCTTCGTGCCTTCATCCACAGTTCAGCCAGCATTGAATCTGGAGAGTATGTTTCTCTCTTCCTTCCTGCTCACTGCCTGTGGGCAACCAGGCATTTGTGACACACACTGGGGGTTGGGATCCTTACCACATATGTGGTTACCCACGTTTCATTTATTACATTCTGAGAGCAGCATGGCCTTGATAATTTATGTTTCTAGGCTATAATTGCACATTATTTTTCTAGCAGCTATCAAGGGTCTCAGCTAGCAATTGAAACTTGATAGATGTCATGTCTGTTCCTTGCTGGAATGATTTATCCTGATGTTCAAGTGCTGAGCTGAGCTCATTTCTTTTAAGCCAAACAGCACACGCACAGTAAACCCCAAACTTAGGTATTCCCAGTTCACTCTGAAAGTGGAGCATATTGGGGCCTTTGGAACCACATTATTAGACCTTCCACAGCCCCTTTCTCCCTCAATAAAATAACCAAACAACTCCTTGCTTCTCCAGTGTGGGGATTCTGCCAGTTGTTGAATATGTCTATTCCAATTATGCACTCTGGAGCTGGGGAAATAACCACTGGACAGGTTCAGAGACCCACTGGACCCACTCTGACATGGATCTGAGCTAAAACTCCACTGATCACCTGAATTCCGCAAGCACCTGCTTTGACTGGTGGGCCACCAGTGACATTTGGGTCTCCAGGAATTAGCATCAGCTCAGAGCCAGTGTCCAGTAATCCCCCAAAGGTCTGATTACTTCCTTTTCCCCAGTGCACAGTCCCCCTCGTAAAAGGCTCTAGGTCCCTTTGAGGAAAGGTTGGGAGAAAGATTAACAGTATAAATTTTTGGCAATATACTAGTCCTTCCTCAAGGGGACTCAGCCTCCCCTTCATTGGAGGGATTCTGGGTCTCTACACTGGTTCAAGTTTGGGAATTGATGGAGGCACCGTGATTCTGTTTTTATGATTCAGGTTAGACTTTTGTTCACATGACCTAGAACTTTTCTGCTTCTACAGATCAAATTGGAAGTTAGTAGGCTTCCTATTGATTTCACTTCTAGAAACACCATGATTAACTAACCAAAACCATAGGTCTGTGTGAATCTGACTACTCTGATTGCTGCTTTGACTCTGCTGTCCATATGGTAACCATGCCACACTAGAAACGGCTTAAATAGAGCCCTTGACTGGCTGGAGGACTGATCCCACTTGCTCCCTTAGACACTTCCCAGAGCTGCCTGGGGGGAGCGACAGAGGCAGGATCTCCACAGCTACACAGATAGAGGTTGAAATTACTCATCACCTACTTGCTATGGGCAAATTTATTAGCTCTCATACCTTCCGTTTCCTCTTGTATAGATGTGAATGATGCCCATGTGTTGTCACAATAAAGTGAAAAACGTTGCTAAGGAACAGAGTTCCTTGGCCCCAGCAGGTGTGCAGTAGATGTGAAAGGATATATACTTTTTGAACCTCTCCTCCAAAATTGTGCGTTCAAGGCCATCCGTTGGTTGGAAGGAATAGAATTAGGACTCACAGGACTCACTGTTCCAGACTAGCTTCCTGCACCCTTGAGGTTTGCTAATGACTCTGAAACACATTTTAACAAAAGTTAAAACAAAAGTTTTAACTTTTGTAGAAAAAAATCTCATTTCATTAGAATAGATTTTGTCTACAGCAAAATTCGTGACATTTTCTGTTATATGCGTTGTGACTTAAATTTCAAGTTCACTGTGTTTTCTAGTACCAGAGTTTGATTCCCGGCTCTCATTTTTCTCTCTTTAGAGAAAATAAGGTGTCTGGGACAGATGACCTTCTTAGTACTTCCCTGGTGCTGTGGGCTGTCCTGTTTGTGAGCCCCATTTGTGGACTTCACTCATTAACTCATTCTTCAAACACTCGGTGTTAGGGAAATGGTGATCCACAGGGAGTGACTGTTCTCTCCAGGAGAGGAGGTGGCAGCGATGGACACTCCTGTAATACAGGATGGCTAATGCTCCCACACTGTGCAGGTAATACAGTGCAGGCACCAGCCACTGTCACTATTGGCCAAAGGCTCGTGTTATGGAGGATGTTATAACTGGCGAGCTCTTCTGGCTCTGGTGGCCCACTCATGGAATTTGGGATCAAGAGGGCAGGCTCTTAGTCCCGGGCCTGACACTGCCTATAATCTGTGCCCCCTTCAATGGCCTCTGTTTTCTTAGCTATATAATATAGAAAGAGGGGGCTAGATGGTGGATTGATCCCAAGCAAAAATCCATGGATCAGTCAGCTGCTTCAGAATCATCTCAGTAGTAAAAAACATTAGAATCTGGGCCTTCAACACCAGAAATTGTGATTCTAGGTAGGTTCTGGAATCTGTATTTATACAAAGACTTCCTGCCCTAGCTAATTGTTATATGAAGCCCCTTTTGGGAGGTCCTGGATGACTTCTAGGTTCCTCTTCTTGCCTATAGCTCAATTCCTCATCCTTTACATCCTGGTGCCCTCTTAAATGTCTCCTTCAGAAAGCCTTCTCAACCTCTGACTGATTGGCCCTCCATAGAGAATTAGTTCATGCCTCTGTGCTAAAAAACAGAAACAAAACTCATCAATTTGTACTTGTTTGTTTACTTTTTTTTTACGGTGAGGAAGATTGCCCCTGAGCTAACACTTGTTGCCAGTCTTCCTCTTTTTGCTTGAGGAAGATGGTCCCTGAGCTAACATCTGTGCCAGTCTTCCTCTGCTTTCTATATAGGATGCCGCCATAGCGTGGCTTGACGAGTGATGTGTAGGGCTGTGCCTGGATCTGAACCCGTGAACACTAGGCCACCAAACTGGAGTTCGTGAACTTAACCACTACACCACCGGGCTGGCCCCTTGTTTGTTTACTTTTTGTTTCTTTTTTCTGTCTTTACTTTTGTTTTCCTATTTACTGTTTACTTTTCTGTCTCCCCTGCTGGCTTGGGAGCTCCTGAGTGTAATGATGATACCACATTCGTCTTTGCATCTTCTGTGCCCTGCCCCGCTGCCTGGCAAGTAACATGCCGAATGGGATTTTCAAAGACGGCAAGATGGGAGAGTGGTGAAACTGAAGATCAGCTCTTCTCTCTGCCTGTTAGCACTTCTAGGAAAGATTTAAGAGATGTTTCAACAAATTGCTGCAACATATTTGAGATTGCCTATTGAGTTTCTTAATCTGTGCCAGCCCTTTCTTCCAAATATCTGACTGTTATAGAGGTACCTGTATTCCATCCTTCAGCCTGGAGACCCCCAGGCTGGACATGGAATCACTGAGAGAAATGGGGGGTAGAAGACAAGTTGGGAACTGAAAGTTTAAACTCAGGTGTTTTGCAAATACAAGTAGTTCCAAAATATTATTTGACATTCCCCTCTCTATACCTCCTCCCTTCCCCAGTTGAAAAAGACAGCCAACAATATGTGTGCCCCAACCCCTCCTCTGGACGGAATCGAGTCATACTGAGAAAAGGAAACTTGATTTCCTGGTTGCCCTCCCACTCACAGAGTTCTGGGTGGCGCCATCCCACACTATTTGCATCACTGAGCTACACACGCTGCCAAGACTGCATCTTAAATTTAAACACATTCAGACGAGGATAAAGAGAGCCTGAGGAAAAACGGTAACACTTTGCCGTAAGAGGTGCGTTAAGTCCTGTACGTGGTATGTTTTACTTCTGCTTTTGGATTAAGCACAGAACATTAATTAAAAAGTAAGACGCTCATTTTCTGAGCAGCAATTAATTTGTGTATTGCTGTTCTTTCATCTGTTGAGTCTTTGAATTTTTAAGAATATAAAGACTGAAAAATGTCTCCTAGGGGTCTTTCCAATGTGCCTCCCACTTGTTTTTTTGGTCTTTAGGCTACATAGTGACTTGAAAAAGAACCAGTGTCATAAAAAGAAATGTCATCGTAAGGTTCCAGTTCCTGACAGTCATTCAGGTGGCACAGAGTGACAGGCCTCTAAGCACATACACTGTTGTTCACTGGTTCTGCCCAATCCCCGTGTGGAGTCAAACGTTTGGTTTAGTCGGGACTGCTAAGAAGCGACGTAACTGGGTTCATTAGCCTGAGATCTGACAGCTCCTCTGAAGAGTTATTTTTGCGTTCATACAATTTTAATATTTGGGGACAGGCTGTACCGCTTTCCAGGTGCCAAAAGTGATCACTCAGTTTTTTTAATAGGTACTGTTTTAGCTTCAAAAATATTTTATTTTTTATGGACTGTTTTGTGCCTTTGACCCAGTTCTCTTTTCCCTGGGATGTGTGTCCTAAGAGGATGAGGTTTATGATATTAACAATACCTGGAATATTAATTCCTTTCAAATGAAATCATTGTCCCTGTCCTCCTCCAATACACACACACACACACACACACACACACACCCCTTCCTAACATACATCCTTCATGTTGATAAAATGCCTTTGGAGTACATATGGGAAAAACTGATTTTTCTCCCCTTTTCTGCAGGAGAAAGAATATACAGAGGAGCTGGAGTAACAAGGCCTAAGAACTGGCAGACCTGGGCACTACTGTCTTTATTGCACCTTTTAGCAGGACTTTCACGCTCATGGTAGATGGGCCATGAAGGAGGGACCACAGGGCTTGCAGAAATGAGAGAGCATGCCATGCACAGAAGTGAGCTGTCAGCAGCCATCTCATCTAACCATAATTTGCTACAGCCTGGAAATGAATAAGTGACAACTATTAAAATGGCTTTAGAATAATTACAGTTAAAAGTGAAGGTATTGTAGACTGTCATTTGTACTTGTTTCTATTCATGAAAGGGCTGAATGTCTGGGGTGCATAGAATGCTTACAAAATAGTGTCCTTGGTCATTTTATTTATGAATAGTCTACAATGTTCTTTATGTTTTTTGCTATTTCATAGTGGCTTTGGTTTTGCTGACATCTGAAGGAGGGCCAACCTGGGGTGAGGTGACTGGGGGTTATTTCATCTGAGGTGTCAGAGTTCCTCAACATGTGCTTTTCTTGGGGGGAGGGGAGGTTGGAGCAGGTGCTTCTGTTCTTGGCTGGGTGCCATCATGCCTGTTACATGCTTTTTGTGAGTTTTACTTTTAGAATTTGAAAAAACCTTAGCCCAATACATGTCTTAAAAAATGTCTCCCCACCTCTCAGCTAATGTAGCACATCCTACAGAGGTCATTTTATTCTCTAAATTGAACTGCAGAATAGTTGTCCATTTTGGCAAACCATTTTGTTCCAAATAAGTGTACACATTAATTTGCTTGACAGGGAAAACAAGTTGAAATATCCTGAACTTGAGAGAGAATTCTAAATGCCATTCTTGCTTTGGAAAGTTAGAGTCAACTTCATGACTTTCGTCATCTCTGATTTCCAGCAACTAAATGATTTGATCCTAGTTTCCAAAAAGGACCCCTTTGATGGTCTGAACTACGATACTTCCTTAGGCGGATTGGGTTAGCGTTTGCAAAAAGTGGTTTGCGATTTTTCAGGAGAGAAGATACAGAATCTTTTATTGAAAGGATCTTGGAGATCTTAAGTTAATGTTTCCCAGTGATTGGTGTTGAAGATGAATTAGGTATTAATGCCAGCTTTTAAAATATATCTAAATAATTGTTTATTCATTTTAATGAGTATTAGATAAAGTATGACAAGCACATCAAACCTATGATTTCACAGGTATTCTTGCGCAGGATGAGACTAAGGTGAAATAATCTTAAGAGAAATATTAAGTATAATAGGGCTGGAACATGATCTTGGAGGAAGTAGAGTTTGGGTAACGCTAATGTAATCAAAGCCTGGGTTTTGCCTGTGATGAGTCCAGACAGAGACCCACTTGCCAAAGTCTACTGGTGGTGACCTTGAGACTGGAATCCAAAGAAAGTGCTTTACATTTGTGAATAAAAACACAGACAGTTGACCCTTATTGAGTGTTTACTGTGTGGGATACAAAGTGATTATATATGTCATCTCATTTAATTCTCACTACAATCCTTTGAGTTAACTACCATTAATATTCTTATTTTATAGATAAGAAAACTCAAAGCTTGGAGAGGGTGAGTAACTTGCCCAAGGTCATAGGACCAGAAAGAGGCAGAGCTGAGTGGAAGGATGGACTGCACATCAGCTGATCTTAGGTCAATGAGAATAGTTAACATCAAAGAAGACCTTGAAGAAGGGATCCTTTTGTTAGGAGATTTAAAGGCCTGTGGAGCAAATATTTATTGAGAGCTTCAAAAGTGTGCTGAACTGGTAGGCACCAGGGACCCAGAGATTTGCCTGGAGACTCTTGTGAATTAAGGGACTTATTGGAGTAGGGGACGCTCATAGTACTTTCCTGGGGAGATTCCCTTTATGTATTAGCATGTTAAATGCTGAGAAGCCTGCAGTCAGAAGTCTGTTTTATTCTATAATGTTGATGGATTTCAAACTCAGTTAACCACAGGTTTCCTTTTTCTCCAATAAAACCTATTACATTTTGCAGAATCATTATTCTGTGGAGCTCCCATTTAAGACCTAACCTAATCCTCTTAACTCATTTTACACATGAGAAATCTGAGGTCCATGATGACTTGGCCAAAGTCAAAACTAGTTGTTGGCAGAGTTTGTGTCATTCATTCATTCATTCAGCAGGTATACATCCAGTGCCTCCCGTGGCCGGGCATTCTAGGAACTGAGGGAATAGCAGTGAACAAATGCACAAGACAGAGATATAAGAAGACACATCAATAATTTTAGATAACAGTAAATCTATAAAATTGGAAATCCTCACTTTTTCTGCATCTTCTCAAGATAGAAGGAATGCCTTTTTCATCTTTGTTTTCCTGGTTTCTAGCACAGGGCAGGAAGGCACCTTCAATAAATATTTGTTGAGTAAATGAAAGAGCTGTTGATGATTTGGGGTCTTTCCCATTCTATAACAAAACAGTCCATCAAAAAAAAAAATAATAGCAATTACTATTAGTTTTGGTGTGTACTACTCTTTGGGAAGTTAAAAAAAAATGTTCCAGGAGGTCCCCAGATTGAGGTAGGTTTATTGGTCACCCCAGCTAAGAAGCCCAATTCTGAACAGCATTGACCTGAGACAGTCATTAGAAGATAGATTATTTATGAAAGAAGTCATGTTTGAAAATCCTTTCTATAGGTTTCTCAGCATTGAGAATTGTTTCATTGGCTAGAATTTGCAGATCACATCTGTTTTTTGATTCCTGGGCTTTTGGCCATGTTGTTAAGTGCCAGAATCTCTAAGGCTCTACCCAAATTGCTACAATTGACAGATTCCTGAGGATTGTCTAGTTTGTTTAAATACAGCAGAGGTGGGACATAGAATCTTATCAGATGGCCAATCCTTCGAGGCTTGAATTAGGGGGAACTACCTGTGGGTACTGGGCAATCTGTCCCTCTGGTGATTTTCTGAACCACTAAGCACACTGTGGCCTTCTAATCTCTGCCCACGAATACTGAAAAGGACTGATGGAAGGCTGGAGAGCTTTCTTTGCATTATATGTTTCAAGCATACAAAAAGTGGCTGAGGTTAGTACGATACAAGAAGGCTATGAGTCCACTGGACAAGAGGTTCTGAGCTGCCTAGGTGGTCAACACTACTAGGAGAGATAAAGAAGGTCAACAACACAAATGGCTTTTCCATTTGCACATCTCCTTCTCTAAGGAATTTGTGACTAGGAAGACCATTCTGCTGTGGAGGAAATGACTGTCTGACCCTAGCATGCTCATGGCTCTTTACCATTTGCTTTGTTGTCCTGATAAGGGGGAAATGTCACACTGGACCTTGCTCTACATTCTTTTGCTTCCGAGGGGCCCTCATCCATGCTTCCGAGGGGCCCTCGTCCATGAGCTCTATGGATGACCGCCCAGCATAGCCCTCAGAAAACACTCACTCAACACTCCATCTCAAGCAGATCATTTGGTTTAGGAGAGGGGTATCCTCAATTTCAGAGAGGGGTATTTTAGTGATTAGAAATGCAGCCTCTCTAGTAGAGGGGACTTATAATTTAAAAGAAGAGAAAGGAACATGAATCTGACATCATTTGTCAAATTCATTTCTAAGTTTCTCATGGAAATCTAGATTTCCCCAAGAAGGTATTTCCCTGAGAAAGAATTGTTTATTTTGTTCTACATGGCTTTGTGGATCACAACAAAATCAGACATTTATTTCTGGGGAAATACTTATATAGAAAGGTTAGGAATAGGGATAGATGTCTGAGAAATAAAATAAAATGAAAAGTGGCTAGTTTTATTTAGCCCCAGAAGTTAAAGCAGAGCTTTTAGAGGTTAGGTAAAGCGACATAGGCTTAATCATATCTGTAGGAGTTTACTGTAGGCTGTAAGAGGAATGTCTGACTACAAAGAGTGATGAAATCATAACATATGTTATTGAAGGGAAGTGGTATACTCTTTTCCCTTCCATATTTTTAGGAGATAACCTGTAATGTGGAAGATATTGATAGAGGGCAAACAGCATGATACCTGGAGCCTGAAAGAACCAGGCCTGAATCCCACCTTCTCCATTTAGTAGATGGGAAAATTTAAGCAAGTTATGTGATGTTTTTGAATCGAATTTCCTCATCTGTAGTAATACAGACCTCTAGAGGATGCTATGCATTGCTTAACAGGCCTGGCACTTGGGGATTTCTCAGTAAATGGTAACTTTTGTTATTAACTTTAAATAGGAAAGGATCTAAATGGTGCCCACCACACCTGGAGAGGAGCTCCAAAATGCCCTCTGGAGGTGCTTCAGACCCTGTAACTTGATTTAGTAGGGCATCATGCTTGTCTGGGTTTGTTTTTATTTCCAAAGAAATCTTATAGTGCATCATTACTAGAATGCATTTTGGAGTTTTTATAATCAGTTAACTAATTCCAAAACCCTTTTCCTAAACAGGAAGGTGAGTGTTGCCTGCTTCATCTGTCTATTTGTACACCTGTTTAAGCATTTTAAAATCCACCAAAACATTTAAAATCATGAAAGCCAAATGCCTCATGACTGGACAAAATTCCCTAAAAATGTTATATATTCCTGCCAACAGCTGAATCCTCTAAAAGGAGGCAGGAAAACCACATGAGCTTCTCTATTAATGCTGTTGATATGTTGAGACTTGTACCACATCCCTTAGGCCAAAAGGAAGCACAGATTTTGGGGGAAAAAAATCTGATGAATTAAGCCAGTGGCATCCAACCTCTTGGCCAGAGAGATGTAAATTCTTTGTCTGAATTCACAGAAATAAGACACTTTCAGGGCTGGAAAGGACTGATAAATAATGCAAACTCATTTCCTCATTGAATTTATTTCTCTGGATGCTATGTATGTAATTGGTAATCAATAAATATTGTTTGCTTGCTTCGTGAAATTGTTTCAAGTTGGGATAAGGATGAGCCTGTGGGGTTGAAACAGAGGAAAGCTAATTTTCTTATGCTGGGATTGTCTTTAATCTTATTAGCCAGATGTTCTAACCATTAGTGCTAACTAGTCAGACTAGGCCACAATATCTCAGTTGCACAATGCCATTAGATTGTGAACTGCATTCTTTAAAGGTCATCATTTGTATGGAGACAGAGGCACCTCTTGTCTGCATTTTGGGAGCATAGATTGGCTCTCTGGTCTCACTCAGGTCAGAAACACCACTCCCCATCACTTTTGGCTGCAGCTTCTTGGGGTTAAATCCCAGGGCATTTGTAAACTCGAAGCACAGGGGCCAGTTTTGGCCAATGAAGTGGTTAATGCTTCTGGCCAGCCCTCTCCTGTTGTGGCTACTGTTTATGAGGCATGGCTCTTTCATCCCTGCCTGTTGGAAAAGCATTCAGAAAAATCCATTGCAGCTCCCAGTTTTGATGAAGCCTTTAAATTTCCGTACTTTCTTATTGCAGCTTCATCTGTTTGCTGCATATTCAACTCCGAAGGAGCCAATGTGGAATTGAGATGATAGTTTCAGAACAGCCTGGAGTTTAGAAGGTGTGATTATATTAGAGAATCTCCAGCTTTGAGTTTGCTTAGCTTTGAAATCTGGAGGACTGTCCTCACTGGGAAAGATTTATGGCATCTGGGGGGAGAGCACTGTGACCCAGATGAACTGTGATATTTTGATAAGATGCTTGAGGAGGTTGCTGGATGTAGAGCAGAGTAGGTTTCTGAAGGGTGCAAGCAATCCTGAGCCCTCTTGGCTGATGATTGCAAAATGTGTGAGCACTAGGAGATCAGAAAATATGTGGTGGACAAGGAAGAAAGAGGTGAGTTGGCTAAAATAAGGATATAGGGGAAAAAAAGCTACTTGAGAGAGAACTTGGCATATATTTGGTATTTGTGTCTGTTTTTCTCTTGAAATGGACTGATGTGTTGGCAAGAAGCTTCTGGCTGTTGTCAGACATATGAACATCTGTGCTCCTTTGCAGAATACTCAGGATTCTAAAGTGTTTGGTTGGAAACTGTGTAACCGCCACTCACTCTGTCTCCTCATTAAGGAGTTAAGCCTCTACTGCTCAGAGTGTTCTTTTAAAAGGAAGACGTGGCTTTTGGCTCTATGCTTTTCTTTTGCATACCACGTGGCAGACGCGATTTTCCAGCAATGAAATCTAAGGCTGTCAGATACAAGTGTGCATACTTGGGGCAAATCAGCTTTGCTTGCATGGTTGGAAATAAGAGTTGAAAGATGCCAAGTTAGCAAGGTAATTGTGACACAGGAACACAAAGAGAGCCGTCAAGAGGTGCGGCAAATTCTTTGAAGAAGCCTTTGCTTTAGTCACCTTAGTTAATGCTAAGTGCTGGTATGATGACCCCAAAATATCAGTGACAGCACAGTAGGAGTATAGTATTTGATCACTTCCAAGTCCAGTGCTGTTCAGTGGAGTGGCCCTGGGCATCAACATCTAGCCAGCACCAATACCCGTCTTCTACCTCTCTTCTTTTAGCAAGAACTCAGTCACAGGTGTGGCCAAATGCAGACGAGACTGGGAAATGTAGTTTAGTGGTGTGCTTGTGGAAAGTGCAATTGGTTTATTGGGCAAATAGCGTCATTTCTGCCACAGCTCTAAATTTTCTTCCTAAACAGTTATGCATCCGGGTTTTGTGAGGCCTAGAGCTTATGCAAGTTTGGGGCTCACTATAGAAAATGACACAAAATTAGGTACAAAAGTGAATATTTATTTAGCGTGAGAATGGGAAGGGCTTAATCAAGCGAGAAGCCCTGCAGATTAACGTTCCATAGCATCATAGTAAATGTATCTCTATTCCTAGATGTTCGAATATAAAATGCATTTTTCCCTTACTTGCAACCGAACCAAACTGTCCCTGCGGAGCACTTAGCGCTGGCAAGGGTATGCCAGGTCAGCTACCTCATCCTGCCCTGCAGAGTGAAAATTGCTCCAGCCTTTCTGGGGGGCCATTTGGCTCTCTGTGCTGAGAGCCTGTCGTGAGCTTTGACTCAGTGCTCTTACCTCTCGGCTGTTGCGAGTCTGTGAGGGGCTGAGGGCATGTGTGTGGAGGCAGATCCAGGGTAACTGGAACCCAGCCACGATTTACTCCTCATTCCTTAACTTCTCCAAACTGAAAATTCCCCCCATTTATAAAATCGGCATAAACAGAGCATGTAACTCAGTGTTGGTATCAAGATTAGTTGGGATAAGGTGTTAAAAGTACTTAGTATAGTGCCTGGAACTGAGTGAGAGCTTAATATATGTTGTCTATTATTTATTTTTTTTCCCCCAAAGCCCCAGTAGATAGTTGTATGTCATAGCTGCACATGATTCTAGTTGCTGTATGTGGGACGCGGCCTCAGCATGGCCGGAGAAGCGGTGCCTCAGTGTGAGCCCGGGATCCGAACCCCGGGCCGCCAGTAGCGGAGTGCGCGCACTTA
Source organism: Ceratotherium simum simum (assembly GCF_057802395.1). NCBI lineage: Eukaryota > Metazoa > Chordata > Mammalia > Perissodactyla > Rhinocerotidae > Ceratotherium > Ceratotherium simum. Next base: position 68,115,952 of record NC_141900.1, on the reverse strand, counting down.
ACTGCTAAGCCACGGGGCCGGCCCCATGTTGTCTATTTTTTATTATCATTCACATGGGGATGTTCAGTCTGCATTAGTCATATGTAAAAAAATGAAAACATTCTAACTGTCCATGACAGGCAAATGGTTGAATTATGTCCCCATACAATGCACTATTACAGTAATTACAAATGATGAAATATTTTATGCAACAAAAAAAATGCATATAATATAATAAATGAAAACAGAATGATATGAAATAGTGTGATCCAAATTATGAAAATAATGAGTAAGTTGAAAAACTGAAATTATGAAAATGTTAGCATTGGTCATCTCTGGATGATAGACATATGACCAAACTTTATTCTCATCTTTATAGTTTTCTGCATCTTGCAAATTGTATTTAATTATTTAGATAAGGATATTACTAATCCTCCTTTATTAATAGCACTACTACAACCTTAAATTTGCCTAATATTTTAGTTTCCAAAGTGCTATCACAGTAGATTTAATCTTTACAACAACCCTAAGAGAACAACAAAGAAAAAACTTACATCTTTAATGGAAAACAACTAAAACAAACCCACCCAACCACTAAAAACTTTGAATTTATTGAAATTTCCAAATAGCATAGTTGCAGAAATCTCCCTCTCCTTCCTCATGTTCCCCTAATTAATTCTGCTGTTCACCAAGCACTGTAACAAAGGTAAAAATACTACTCTCAATTAATATGGTTTTCTGTTTTGATTTTTCATCACAAGTATTTTAACAGTATTGGTTTGGATTATTTTTTCATGGAAGTTCTAGAATACAGCTTGGTACCCTAGTCTTGTTATACCAGAAAATGCTTTCTGCATTTCAGCCAAGGAGTTGAGAAGTCCACTTTGGCTCAGAACCTGCCTACTTCCTGAGCAGCTATCTCTGTGCTCTTCATCCCTCCTTCCCCTGCAGGTCTAGCCCATGGGGCTGAGGGGTGGGGTTGTTGGGGGAGTCTCGAGGACCATGGGGACCAACACTTCCTAATAGATCACTTTCGATACTCCTCTTTTCTGGCTGACTGGTGTTCTGTACCTGGCTTTTGTCTTGTTCCAAATGCCAGAATCCTTGCCAGAGTAACCCACTGAGAGCTGGGCCCTCAGCTCATACCAGTCCTTCCTTCCTGCCTTACTGGCCATCTACTGCAGAAGCTGAAGTTTGCTTCCTGCCCCCAGCCTGGTGACTGACACCTCCTTATAAGACCTGCATGAAGACTTCCCTGATTCTGACTACCTGCCGATACCTGGGAATATTGTGTGTTCCTAGATTGACCCTCTCCACAGTTGGCCCGGCCTGATGCTTCTTATTCCAAGTCTGACCTGCAGATACCGACTCGATTACTTGAGCTGACTCTAACCCATCCTTGGCGTTGATATTCAGCAGGTACCAAGTTCTGCTGGTGCAGCACACTCCCTTCCAGCTGCCGAAGTGGCCTCTTTCCTTGCTTGCTGCCTTCCTCACCCCTGAGGCCTGGGCAGATCCAATTCCAGATTCTGGAATCTCCCATGGGCCTTACCTCATTGCAGTTAACTGGGCCAGGTCACCAGATACTGTGCTTTGAAAAGACAATCTGCTTTTAAGTCGTTAACTGCTTGGACAGTGGTGTTGCAGGCTGCTGCCGGGGCTGGAAGTTGGGGAAGCAGGGATGACTCATGCTGACCTAGAAAATACTTAGGGGTAGAATACACTTATTTCAACTTTGATAAAAAATACTATTTAAGACAGTTCAAAGTATTTTGCACTTTCTACCTGTAACAGTGTCAAGTCCGGAAAAGTAACAGGGAATGGAAGTTTTAGTGTCTCTTCTTTAACAGACAGGTCAAGCTAAGTGGAAAGTGTGGTTAGGAAAATGGTACTTGGTGAGACTATGGACCGCTATGTTAGATTCCTAGGGCTGCCTTAACAAATTGCAACAAACTGGGTGGCTTAAAACAACAGAAATTTGTTCTCTCACACTTCTGGATGCTAGGAGTGCAAAATCAAGATGTTGGCAGGGCCTTGCTCCCTTGGGAGTCTCTAGGAGACAATCCTTCCTTGGCTCTTCCAGTCTCTGGGAGCTCCAGGCATTCCTTGGCTTGTGCAGCATGACTCTCTCTACCTCCATCTTCACATGGCTGTCTCCTCTTTGTGTGTCTCTGTCTTTGCATGGCGTTCTCCTCTTCTTATAAGGACACCAGTCATACTGGATTAGAGATCACCCTAATGACTTCCTCTTAACTTGATTACATCTGCAAAGACCCTGTTTCCAAGTAAGGTCACATTCATGGATACTGGGGGTTAGGACTTCAAGATAACTTTTTGGGAGATACAGTTCAACCCATAATAGCTGCCTATGATCCAGTCCTGCTGTGTCCACTTCAGTGGTGTGCCCACCAGCAAGACTGCTTGGGGTCTCAGTTTCCTTGGTTGTAAAGTGGAGATAATAATAGTGCCATATAATGGGTTTGTTGTGAGAATTAAAGGAGATAATGCTTGGGATAGTATCTGGTTTATGGAAAGTGCTCAGTAGGGGTTAGTTTTTATGGTCAGTCACTTACAGTCCTTTGATTTCACAAGCTAGTTCATGGAGAAGTTGAGGAAGTGAATTAGCCACACGCAAGGCAGCATTAAGTTAAAGAGAAGGTTGACTCTTTCGATGCTGTGACCCGGCGGACTCATCTGCACACAAATTTAGCTTCCAAGGTTGTTGTCAACGCTAATTTTGCTCAAGTATTTGCTTGATTGAAATCTTCTATGCTGCTCTTTAAAGTGAAAGCAAAGTAACCCCCTTGGGGAAGTTTTAGAGAATCTTGACCTCTACCTGAACTGAGCAAACGTGTTTGTCCTTTCAGGGTCATCCTGTAAGACATGTGGCTTGCGCACCGCTCTGGTCCAGGGCGCAATTCGTGTCGTGGTCTGTGTGAATGACGCTGCTACCAGGATTTCAGGGGCCACAGCCCGGGCTGCTGTGTGAGGTGGCCGCGGGTCCTTCCAGGGTTACATGAGGTTGGGGAGGAGCATAGTCACAGTGTGAAACTTGAACCATATTCTACTGGCTTAATTATTCAGTACAAGTGGGATTCCCAAGATTCTAAACCACAGTCGATAGCTTCGGAGAATATATGTGTAATTGTATTACCATCAAGGTAAAACCTAAGAGTCAACTCCAAGTCAAACTGCTGTTTTCCTGTCTGCTTCATCTTTGTGACGTTTGTGTCATCAGTTTTACAGTTGGCAGCACATCTGACTTAGGACATGGATGCTACAAGTTGAAGGCCTAAATAAAGCTTAGCTTTAGAAGTCCGATAAAGGAATTGTCTATAGTTAGTTCACTTATTTCTGTTACAAGTCAGTTGCAAATCTGAAAATACAGGCTTGAATCTTCAGGCTGATTTAGTGTTGCTGATCCTCTGAAATGCTGATTATTAAGGAGATTGTAGATTTTATTATGGAATATATTTTGAACTTAATTTGTATGTGGTCTATTGATGTTCTGGGGATTTTATTCTAAGATATGTTGAAGATGTGCTCTAGCTTTTTGGTTTATGAGTTGTTGAGGTGCTATTTATTTTTAATATACTCTGCTCTTTCTTCTTCTCAAAGCAAATAATCAAGAATTAGTGTTTAACTTTAAGTGCAATCCATTTACTTTATCTTGAGAGTTATTATTACTTTAATTCACATTTCTTTTCCCTTGAAGCTCTGATGTATCTTTAGAAAGATAAACCTTTTCGTGTATCTTTTTGTATATTAATTATTTTCCTTTTCAGTATTAATTATTACAACCACAGCAATGAACATTATTGCATACTTATTATGTGCCAGGCACTGTGTTGCTTTAGATAGATTATTATTATTATTTAATTTTTATATCAATATTAGACTTCTAAGTAGTGCCTGTTAGTTTATGAGGAGGATCTGAGGACTGGGGAAACAAACTTGCCAAGGTTACACATTTGTAAGTGGTGGAGCCACGGTTTGAACCTGGATAGTCTGACTCAGGATCCTGTGCTCCTCAACCCTACACTCTTGGTACTGCAGATAACTGCAGATGCAAAATAGAACTTTTCAGTGATTCAAAAGGCCTCTGCATTTTCATTTAATGTGAATTTTGGGCCAGTGGATTGATTCACTTTGCTTAATCTGTTTTGTTCAGGTTGATATCCTGCTAATTTGCACAGGCAGTAGCTGAAAGCAGTAAGAGATATCCCAATAGAGCTCTGGGTTGCAAGACAAATTAGCATGGAATTGAATTCACAGGCTTCATACATAGATAACCTTGAGAATTGACTCAATCGTGATTGAGATGAAAACTATGGCCCAAAGTATGTGTTTCAGAACATAGGATGTTACTTGGTTTTGTGTAATAAATAATACCAAGGTCAAATCAACTTAGATAACTGGTTTAAAAAGTTAAACAATTTTTTTTAATTTCAGGAATTTTCTCAAAGCCTTTAATATATGCTGTGTGCACTGTAATTTTTAAGAGAAAACAAACAAAAAAAAAGGAGTATTAAGTGTTTTTGGAATGTACCTGACAATTGTTTGCTTGTTTATTTGTTCTTATTTTGTTCTGGCAGGTAAGGCTTGTTGTAATGCACCCAGGATGTGGTGTTGTAGATTTTTCCAGTGTAGCAGTTAGGATGACATTGATGGTAAGTAACAGAAGACCCAGTGCTGAGTGGCTTAAACAGTAAGAGCTTATCTAAGTGAAAAAGCTGAAGATAGAGTAAGCTATAGAATTAATTAGTTTGATTCAGCCACTCCCTAGGTCATTCAGGGTTTGGTTTCTTTTGATTTTTCTCTCTGCCAGAGTTGAACTTTAGAGCTGGGCATGGGGCAAATTCCCTAGCAAGTGAACAGGGTGGCTACCCAAGAATGCCAGAACAAAAAAGCTGATAATTTTTAGGAAGAGTGAATGGGAGCACAGATGCTTGAGAGGAAGCCAACAACCATCCACTGTGGCCAGTGACCTGGATGTGCCTAACTTAAATCAATGAAGATATTAATCCCCTCTCTTCTCTGAGGCCTTGTATGTGTTGATATTCCACATGCATTGTATAGATATTTTTGATGAATATTTCTGTGTTACCTCTAAACACAGAAAAATTTTCCAGCAGGATACTCAGAGGTACCATTATGCATATTTGAGTTTCCCATATAACAACCCCATAGACCTGATAAGATATTAGTGTTGGCTGCTAACATCAAAAAATTTTAAAAAAATTTTCTTAGCAAAATGAATGCCATAATGACATTATACCCATTCATTGCTACATGATTCATATTTACACTTAATATCATTTTGATATGAAAGTATCCCAGTGGATATAAATTGATTTCTCTTAATTTACCCTTTCACATTACTGCTTTCAGGTTTTCCCACAGTTCCCAGAGAAGTGCTGAAGGGTGTTTTACTGAATGATAGGCTGGGGCTTTAGATAGCAAGAAAAAGAGAACTAAGGGCTATAAGTTTGCATGTCACATGGACACTCATTTTTGGCCGTGGAGATTTCTTCTGAGAAGTGAGCAATGCCTTCAGACAACTTGGTTCATTTGGTGGCCGCCCTATCTGCTGTGTCACACCTACTGGTATTTCCTTCTTTGTTCAGTAAATCAACTGAATGCCACCTACGTGCAAGATATTTTGTGTGGATTCTAAGTTGATCGAGAATTTCTTTAGAAACGCAGCCTTCCTGGTCTTTCAGTCTGATCAGGGAGATGAGACTAGAATACAGATAACTAATACAGACTATGGGCTCAAGTGCGAGGGGAGACTCAGAAAAGGTCTGGTGGGCTGGGAGGAGGGACGAATGCTGGTGAGATGAGGAGTCCTGCGGATGGGGGAAGGGACAAGAATGGGGACTTCAGACAGAGGAAGTGTTAGGAAAAGGATAAATAATCTAGTTTGGCTAGAGCTTAAATGTTGTGAAGCAGTTAAAAAAGAAAAAAAATGAGTTGAGTTACTTCTTGTACTCGTGATTGATTGTTGTATAACAAGTTACCCCAAAACTTAGCGGCTAAGCCAACCATAAGCCTTTCTTATCTTCCCTAGTTTCTGTGGGTCAGGAACCCAGGAGCAGCTTGGCTGGGTGGTTTTGGCTACTGAGGTTGCAGCTAGAGGTGAGCTGGGGCTGCAGTCGTCTGAAGGCCTGACCAGGGCTGGGAGATGGTTGGCTCCGGGGTGGCTCAGGCACATGGCTGGTGAGTTGGTGCTTATCCTCCTGACACGATGGCTGGTCTCCCGCAGAGCAAAAGTTTGAGACAGAGACAAGTGGCAGCTGTATCCTTTGTATGATCTAGCCTTGGGAATCACACAGCATCATTTCCTAAACATTATATGTTTTAGAAAAGGCCTAAGGGGAGGGAGAACTAGGAGTCACTTTTAAAGGGAGAAGTGTCAAAGAATGTGCACACATTTTAAAACCAATACTATTCTTGAAAAAAAATGACAGAAGCAAAAACAATAGCTGCATTGCAGTGGTTTTTCTTTAGTTGTTTCTATGAGGTGTTTACTCATATTAGTTGGCATGCTAGACTATTTCGATTGGTAAACTATGGTATAAATAATGTCTTAAGTGTATTTTCATCTACTAAAATAATTATGTAAATTAAAAATTGGTAATTTATTCCAAAGGTATCTTGTAGTAGAAACACTACATAAGGTAGATAAAGCAGAAGTGGCCCAGGCTGAGGTGGAGGTGGAGGGGCACAGGCTCCCCTCAGCACCCAGGAGGACCCCACAAACTCTGGACCCTGAGACTAGAGCTCTGTTTGAAAGCCATGCTGTGGGTCCATCCAAGTCCTTTTAGATTTTCATTAAGAATTCAGTTTGTCCTTTTCAAGAACTCTTCTCCATTCAAAGATTTGGAGTGGCTTTCTAAAATGTACTCTAATCATCAGAATTATTTTCTGTGTTTTAAACACATGGTTGAGCAGTGGCACCGAATGATGATTAGTATTGTTTCCTTCAAAACATCAATTGTTTTGTGGGTGGAGGTGGGAGGTGGTTGAGAATGAGGAAGAGGACTTTAATTTGAACAGAATTTTCCCCTCTATGGAGCATGTATTAGTTAAATGCATGCTTGGGAGTGAATCATAAAGCGGTGGGTATAGCAATGAGAGACATGAGCCACCATTCTCTGTGATACCAAAACTAAAGCCATCCATGATCATGTAACCTCAAACCGTCACAATATCACCGCTGGAGTGGGAGGCAAAGTTCTGAGAAATGGAGAATATATGTGCTTTTGTATAAGTATTTTTGATAATTACCAGAAGTAACAGGGGAAATTTTTATGAATCAGATAAGGAAAAATATGCTCATTAGTTGTATGAATATTAGTTTTTTCAACATAACAATATATTGCTAAGGTTCCTCCTGCCCCCCCAAAAAGCCATTTATTTAGACCATATGCAGGAAAAGAGATCCTTTAATACAATAGAGAAATTTGAAAAGCAGAGTACATTACCTCTCTCTGATTTAAAATTAAAGGGCAATAGGCAGCAAAATTAAATTTTATTTAAAGAATTTTGAGGATGAAAAGCATGAAGATATTAATTTTTCTCCACTATCACTTTCCACTTCTATTGCGGCTGCAATCCGCTCTACCCACTTGTTCCTGGAAAAGGAAGAGCATATAGCTTGCTGCAGAGATTTCTTTTTAAAATAAAGAAGTGTTACAGTAGATGCATAAAGTGTAGAAAAAACCAGAGGCTGGATGGTGAATGGAGGAAAGGAGACTTTCTTTACTTTTCTGCAAAGATGTGTGTATGGAAGGAGATTATCGTTCTTTGCGTTCATCTAATAACTGTGGGATTTCCCATTTAAAATATTGGTAAGGTAGAATTAGTTGCTATATCTTCATAATTATTTCTTAAAATGGTTTTCCAAGAGCCAGTAAAATACTGTGCTACTTCTTCTTCCTACTTCCTGTTCCAGCTGTTTCAGGTTTTATTATGAAAATGTCTACGTGGGAGTAAAAGCCCCAGCTCTTACAGTAACAGAGTGCCTGGCCTGGAGTAGCATCAGTAAACATTAGTTCCCTTCCTCCTCCTCTTATCCTCATGCATTCTGTACTGACCTCAGCATCCAAGTAGGGAGGCTGCCAGAAAGTGTCAGAGTGGGTGGCTTATAAATAGCATCTTTTCTTCATTCAGCTAAACATCTTTTCACTCATGTCTTCTTTCCTTTGCAGCTTTATCTGTTTGTCTCCTAACATGCAACCCGCTGTTTTTTATTTCTCCACCAAAATATGTCAGGTTGGCTTTGTTTAAAGCTGGGCCAGCAGGCCCAATAATGGGATCTCATTTTTCTAATTGTATTAAATTTCTCTTATTTGAATGAAGAAAGAGATTACAAACCTGGATTATTGTTCATTCTGTTTCATCCCTGCCATTCATTTATTCATTCATTTCTTCAGCATAACACTTATTGAGGGCCCACTGTGTAGTTGTGCCTGTGTTGGGGTGGGCATGGGGCATGGAGGTTACTGTGACCTTAACGTCCAGCCCTCTCTGCCCCTGCCTTTTAGAAGCTCATAGCTTGTTGGAGGTTGGAGCGATAGACATGTAAACAAGTAGGAACATTTTTAATAAGCATTTATCAAACTCCCGCTGTGTACAAGGAACTGAATCAAATTTCATGTAGATACCAGGTTTTACTAAACTTGATCCTTTCTTTCAAGGAGTTCATAGTTTAGTATGGGAGAGAAGACACATATCTAATTTAGCAAAAATTTAGAGAACTTTCTATGTGTCATGTGTCAGTCACTAATGGGAAATTCAAGTTTATTTTCACGTTAATTACATGAACTAAGCCCTTTGTATGCAAAGAAAGTAAAGACCTTTGGAGCTGGAGTAATTAGAGTGGGAATTGTAGAGGAAGTAGGAAGCAGAATAGTTAAGAGTAGTTAAGGGCTGTGACTCAGAGTCAGATATATCTGGATTTGGATCTTGGCTCCATTACTTACTAGCTGTGTGACTTTGCGGGGGATGGAGAGTTAACTACCTCTCCAAGATTCAGTTTCCCTATCTACAAAATGGGGATGATGTTGATAGTACTTACTGTGGCGGATCGTATTTTCCCAAGATGGCCAAACCAGTCTCTGATCTCACACGTTCTTCTAACAATGTCACTTTGACAGTCCTCTCATCTAGTGATGGGGTTTATGTCCCTTCTCTTTGATCCGGAGTGGACTGTTGTGACTACCTTGACCAACAGAGTATAGCAGAGGTGGTGCTATATGACTTGTAAGGCTTGATCATAAAAATGCTATGCACCTCCATCTTGCTCTGTGGTGTTGGTTCTTAGAAGCTAGTCACCATTGCTGTGAGGAAGCCTAGCCCATGGAGAGGCCCAAGTGAGAGAAATTGAGGCCCCTAGCTCACAGGCCTGGCTGAGCTCCCAGCTGACAGCTAGCACAACTTGCCAGCCATATGAGTGAGCCGTCTTGAAAGTGGATCCTGCAGCCAGCCCCAGGTGAGTTGCCCTGGTTGACTCTACATGGAGCATAGACCAGCCATGCCTGCCCAACACTGCCAAATTGTAGTTTCATGAGCAAAATAAATGATTGTTGTTGTTTGAAGCCACTAAGTTTTGGGATGCTTTGTTACCCAGCGATAAATAACCAGGACATTTGTCATATAAAGTTGCTAAGAGAATTCAGTGAAATGATACATATAAACCAGCACGAAAACAAATGCTTTGCTAATGATAGCTATTTTCATTATTGTTACTAGTTGAGAAGATCCTTAACGGAAACCAGCATTAGTTCATATTGAGGTCACAACATAAAGTGCCACTTGTGAACTTCTGTTATCCAGTAGGTTTTGAGGAACTTATTTTGTTCACTTTTTTGTCATTTGTGAAAACTATTGTATGTCACTTCTTGGAGTCCTTTTCTTGGGGTTTATGATGTTGACTCTGTCCTCTGTTGAGTCAGAGTTGCACTCAGATTTTCAGTGTCATGACCAGACTTGTAATCAATGTTCAGATTTCTAGAATATTCTGTGAAAGTCATGCTCCTGCCATTATTTTTTAAAAAATTTTATTATTGTGGTAAAAAACATAACAAAATTTATCATCTTAACCACTTTTTAAGTGTACAGTTCAGTGGTGCTCACTCTTTGATCATTGTGGTGCAACAGATCTCTAGGACTTTTTCATCTTGTAAAACTGATCTATACCTATTAAACAACAACTCTCAGTTCCTCACTCTCCATCCGCCAAGCTCCTGGCAACTACCGTTCTATTTTCTATTTCTAAGAGTTTGACTACCTCATATAAGTGGAATCATGCAATATTTGTCTTTTGTGACTAGCATATTTCACTTAGCATAATGTCCTCAAGATTCATCCATATTGTAGCATGTGACAGGATTTCCTTCCTTTTGAAGGCTGAATAATATCCCATTGTATATATATACACACCACATTTTGTTGTCTCTTCATCCATCAGTGGACATTTAGGTTGCTTCTACCTCTTGGTGATTGTGAGTAATGGTGCAGTGAACATGGGTGTGCAAATATCGCTCTGCTGTTATTTTTTCCACCTCGCACCAATAACAGAATCTCGTTGAAATGTATTTGAGAGAAGTGGGGGCTTATGTGTGCTCATTGCCATCATTTTTCCAGCATATCTTAGAGAGTTATTCATAATCAAGTAGCCAAGCTGCCCAGATTCTTCCTGGGGATTTCAACTTCAGTATGCATATCTATGGTGTAACCTGAATAGTATTAGAGTCGCACCTCTTTATTGCTTTCAAAGCAGTTTCACAAGCATTTTTTTTTTTGTTTAACCCTTGCTCCTTGATTGCTATTTCTTTAATATGGGGAACATGAGGCTACAATTACGGTGTGGATGTAAATTCCATGCAGCTGTTGGTTTTTAGTGTAGCATTCACTATTCCTTACCAAACTTGGCTTCACTTATGAATAGACTTGACATAATTTTTTACTTTACTGTTTAAATTAATAGAAGTTATTTTTTCAGAGCAGTTTTAGATTTACAGAAAAATTGAGCACAAAATACAGAGAGTTCTCCTGTGCCCCTTTCTCTGCACAGTTTCCCGTATTATTAATATCTTACATTAGTGTGGTACACTTGTTAAAATTCATGAACCAATAATGATACATTATTATTAACTGAAGTCCACAGTTTACATTAGGGTTCAGTCTTTGCTTTGTACAGTTCTATGCATTTTGACCAATGTATAATGTATGTATCCACCATGACAGTATCATACAGAGTAGTTTTTTTTTTTTTCCTGAGGAAGATTCACCCTGAGCTAACTCTGTTGCCAATCTTCCTCTTTTTCTGCTTGAGGAAGATTAGCCCTGAGCTAACATTGTGCCAATCCTCTATTTTTTTGTATGTGGGTCGCCGCCACAGCATGGCTGAGGAGTGGGGTATGTCCGTGCCTCAGATCTGAACCTGTGAACCCAGGCTGCCAAAGTGGAGCGCACGGAACTTTAACCACTTGGCCGTGGGGCTGGCCCCATACAGAATAGTTTTACTGTCCTAAAAATCTCCTATGCTCCACCTAGTCATCCCTCCCTTCCTTCCCCCACCATCCCCCTGTACCCCTGGCAACTACTGATCTTTTACTGTCTCTATAGTTTTGCCTTTCCCGGAATGTCATATAGTTGGAATCAAACAGTATGTAGCCTTTTCAGACTGGCTTCCTTCACTTAGAAATACACATATAAGATTTATCCATGTTTTTTGTGGCTTGATAGCTCATTTCTTTTTATGCCTGAATACTATTCCATTGTGTGGATAGACCACAGTTTATCCACTCACCTATTGAAAGACATCTTGGTTGCTTCCAAGTTTTGGCAGTTATGAATAAGACTGCTATAAACATTTGTGTGCAGATTTTTGTGTGGATATAAGTTTTCAACTTATTTGGGTAAATACCACAGAATGGGATTGTTAGATCATATAGTGGAGTGTGTTTAGTTTTGTAAGACATTGCCAAACTGTCTTCCAAAATAACTGTACCATTTTACATTCTCGCCAGCAATGAATGAGAGTTCCTGTGGCTCCACATCCTCACCAGCATTTGGTGGTGTCAGCGTTTTGGATTTTAGCCATTGTAATAGATACAGAGTATTATCTCGTCATTTTGATTTGCAATTCCCTAATAACATATGATGTTCATTATTTTTTCATATGTGAAATGTTTTTAATTTTTATTTTGAACTAATTATAAACTCACAGGAAATTGCAAAAAAAAAAAAAAAAGTATAATAGAGAGGTCTCTTAATGGAGCTTACCCCCGTGGTAACGTCTTACTTAACTAAAACATTGTCTAAAGCAGGAAATTGACATTTCACAATGCAATGGACCAGATTGTAGGATTTACTTGGATTTCACCAGTTTTTGCATGCACACATTCTATTTTTGTGTGTGTTTACAGTTCTGTGAAATTTTATTGCATATACAGATTTACATAAACATGATCACAATCAAGATACAGAACTGCTCCATCACCACAAGACACTTCCTAGAGCTCTGCCTTTAGAGTTGCATGCTCCCCCCCAAACCCTTCTACACCCTAATTAATCTCTGGTGACCACTGGTCAGACACAAGCTTTTAAAAAATATCCCTGGTGTTATTGATTCAGTTTTGTCTCTGCGTCAGTATAGTTTGAGAGTTATTGATTGATTGATCTTCCTTTTGACTTTTGATATTTATGGGTCTAGTCCCAGCTTCGTTAGAATGAGCACATGTATTTTCATGTAACTTTTGGAACTGGAACCTTTTCTTCTTAGAAGCTGGGTATAAAGAAATTTTTCAGAATGTTCTACAAGGCTTTCAATGGATAACACAAAAAGGTGCAGTATAGTGAACTTGAATAAAGTGAGAACACTTCAGGAACTTGGGACAGGCTAGATATGTGTGTGCCTTGCTACAGATCCTGAAGTACAGTTGTTAGTCCTTAATGCTGCAGATAAATTAGGCTGGGATTATTATACGATAAAAAACTTCACAGGGCTGGCCCCGTGGCTTAGCGGTTAGGTGCGTGCACTCCACTGCTGGCGGCCTGGGTTCGGATCCCGGGTGCGCACCGACGGACCGCTTCTCTGGCCATGCTGAGGCCACGTCCCACATACAGCAACTAGAAGGATGTGCAGCTATGACATACAACTATCTACCGGGGCTTTGGGAGAAAAAAATAAATAAATAAAATTATAAAAAAAAAAAAAAGAAAACTTTAAAAAAAAAAAAAACTTCACAAAAGGTTTATTAGCAAGTTCCTTTAAGTAATGACCTACTTTAGTTCACTTAAAACATGATTCAATTTACCAAAACATAATTTACAATAATTTTTCAGAAGAAATACCAGTTCGTGTTTACCAACTAGCATATGATACCACTATTAGAAAGTAGAAGAATGGAGGGAGAGACAGCAGGAGATGGGAGAAGGAAGGAGTCATTGTGAATGTGAGTCTGTTTCTGGCCTGGTGAATGTTGTTTGACGATAGTGCTGAAGCCCACAAAGGACATTTATTTGGAATGTTGGGAACATTTTAATGTCTTAGTTTTCAGAGGGGAGAGCAGTGTACTTCAGAAGCCTCTTGTCATTTCTTCTTCTTTTTAAAGGAAAAGGAAGCATGGCATGTTGTGTCAGAGTTTGTAGCACCCAAACTCCGGCCGGTGGCTGCTTAAGAGGTTTATACATGCTGGGAAAGTTAAATTTGTGCTGGGAGACGATTATTTACATAATTAAAATGTAGGGGGCTGGCCCCATGGCATAGTGGTTAAGTTTGGTGTTCTTTGCTTTGGTGGCCTGGGTTCGCAGGTTCAGATCCCACGCGCAGACCTATGCCACTCATGAGCCATGCTGTGGTGGTGACCCACATACAAAACAGAGGAAGATTGGTGCAGATGTTAGCTCAAGGTGAATCTTCCTCAAGCTAAAAAGAGGAAGATTGGCAATAGATGTTAGCTCAGCACAAATCTTCCTCAGCAAATAAAAAAAAAGGTAAAAACTGTATGCAATAATTCTAGAGCAGAGCTATTGACATTTTAGGCCAGATAATTTTTTGTTGTCTAGGGCTGTTTTCTGTATTGTAGGATGTTAGCAGCATATCTGGCAAACGCCGACTGGATTCTGGTAGCAGCCCCTGCCCAATTTATGTCAAAGAAAAATGTCTCCAGACATTGCCAAATGTCCCCAGGGGAGCAGTGGAGGGAGAGTCACCCCTGTTTGAGAACCACCGATTTTATATATGGTGTATATAAATATATATATTTTTTCACACACATACCTTCTTGAAAAATATATGGTATTATTTTCTAATTTACATAAATGGTTTGGTAATTATATATTGTTATGCATCTTGCTTTGTCCATTGGTTATTATGTTTTTGAGATTCAGCCATGTATATAAATATAGTTTATCTCTTTAACTGCTGTATATTGGGTCACCTTTAAACCATCTCACATTTTATTTCTCTATTGATAGACGTATAAATTGTTTCCAATTTTGCCATAAAAAAATTATTCCTCAGTGAGTATTTTTGTCCATATCACCCTGAGCATGTATGTGATTATCCCAGACATTGAATAAAAGCCCCATAGCATTTGTTCAACTTTATTATAAATTACCAAATTGTTCTTCAAACTGTTCTCCAAAACCTTTGGGATCCTTGAGGCAACGCTTATATTTTAAACATGAAAAAAACAAGACTTAGAGTTTTTTTCAGTTATTACTTTTATGTTTCTTTACTAACAATATTTTTCTGTCTTATTGTTTATATCCCTCATTGTTTTGTCATATTGACTTCAGCGTCAAATCAAATGGAAACCTTTCACATTTGCAATGGAGGCGGGAAATGGATAAGTAGAGGAAAAAAATGAAAGATTTTGATAGTACAGATTTCCCCTGTGCACTGTTTTTTTTTCACCAGCCACCCAAGGAGATGGCTGTTTACCAAACTGATTGTGTTTGGCCCGGGTCCTCGAGCAGGGAAGGCACCTGCGTGTTTGCATGAATGATGGAATTAATTCCAAGATGTAACAAGCAAAAGACAGAGTCCTAGAAGAAGCTTTAAAATACTCCTCCAGCTGGGTTTTTTCTCATCTCCTCTGCGCCTTATGCTTGATTTCCTGATTCTGCCTGTAGCTATAGTCAACCCGGTAATTCCTGATAAGGGAAGGAAGTGTCGACATTTTCCTTATTAGGATGGGTTCCCCAGTGAATTTTGACCCAGTCCTCTTGAGGCCAGCCTCCCAGAGGCCAGTTGTTCGACAAGCAGAGTTGACCCTCTGGGGCAGAGCACCCTGTGCACCATCCCCTGAGGAACACGTGATTTCCTTTATAAGGCCCTTGGAGACTGGAAGAGGTCTGGCCAGTCTGCATTGTAACTGCCATGACACTAATAAGCCTATCTTCCCGACAGCCTCGTTCCCATTAACGAGCTTCACACCCTGAGTCCCAGTAAGCATGCCACACGTGATTTCCACGCCCCATGCATACGCAAGTTTAATTGCCATGTGGTTACCTAAGATGTGAAATGAAGGAGTATGTTGCCTACGAGGATGGCATTTGTGATTCTGTGCATTTCATTTCATCACAGATATTTGTGTCAGTCAAAGCAACATGGAAAGGTATTTGTTTTACTTTATGATTTGGAAGAATAACTGCAGATAAGCAAGCTTTCTCCGGAGTTAAACTTTGTGAGCTTATTTTTATGCTAAATGATGCACATAATGCATGTTAATATTTTGTCAAGCTGAAAAGTATTACTTGCTGAAAGAGACTCTGTTTATAGGCTTTTTAAAGCTACCTCATTCAGGATGCTATAAAGTCCATTTGTGTGTTCATTTCTTCTGTGATTCGTGTTCTGAGTAGGCATCTGTTGATGACCTACTATGGGCAGCGTATTATCACAGTTGCTGGAGCCAGAAAGATGAAGAAGAGGGAGGCCCTATCTTTGGAGCTGTCTGTCAAGTGGAGACAAAGACATGCAAACAGATAGTCACAATGAAAGCAGATAGGTACCAGGCAATATGGGGCAGAGAGGAAGAACTCAATAACCACTTTAGGGAATTTGCATTTCTCCAAAGGAGGAACATTCCCGCGGTATCCTGAATAATGCATGTGAGAGTGACAAAGATGAATGTGGGGGTGGGGCTGATGCTGGGGGTAGACTGGGAGGCGAGGGCATTCCAGGCAGAGGGAAGGGTATGTGCAAAGGCTGGGAGTTGTGAGAAAGCCTGACCTTTTTGAAAGAATTGTTAGTTATTATTCATTCTTGTTGTTGTTTGGTCTGGATGTATTAAAAACACCCATGCCCTGCTCATGGGAATGGTTCATTCAGATAAAATCCCATTATCTCCCCAAATTATGTTGTCTAACATAAGCATTTCAGTCCCCCAGCTGGTGGCCCCCATTACCAATGCTTCATTGATCTGGCCACAGTGACTTCTCTCCAGGGAATGCTTGCTCAGCAAATGTTTTCTTCCGGCCAATTGCATAGAGTCCACACTTTTAGTGAGGCCTCCTGATCATGTGTCCATTTTTGTTTTATTCAGAAAAGATAAAAAAGGAAAAAAAGAGGGGAAGGTATTTGAGCCAAGCAATAGCTTGATTTTTTTTCCCTAGATATTTTGTTTTTTCATCAAGTAACAATTATCCAGCTACCGTCTCAGTCTATTTAGAACAAAAATTTTAAGGCAGCCTTCCAAATCCCAAAGAAAAATATGGAAAAAAGATCCAGGAAACTCTTGGGACTGGAAACTTTTACCTCCTTCTTTTCATACTGAATTTAGAACTTTGCTACATTTCCACATAGAAGCTAGATCTCAGCACTGGTTCACATTCTAGGCCTTGCAGCTGGGGAGTGGTTGAACAGTGTCTTGGATGTAAGAGAACCCTTATGGAAACAACCTGAAGGGCCTGGGGAATTTATTATTTACTAGGTTGTTACTTCCGTTAATACAGAGAAGCATCTCAAGGATACTTTCTTTTCCAGAGATGTCATCATCAGAGGTAAAAATAGCATGAGAACTGTAGGGATGCCCTAGAAAGCTGAGGGAGTGGCAGAGAGTGGCAGTGAGAGGGCAAGGATGAGCAAAGAGCATGGAGTACCAATGGAAACCATGGCGCACCACGTTGGAAATCACTTGGCATGCGTGGCGCAGTCTTGCACCAGGTGGAATGAAGTGAAGGTGAAAGAGAGGAGCTGCCTAGGGTGAAGTTCAGAGATCAGTCTTGGTGGGAGTGGGGAGAGGAGGTTTGTGGAAAGGTGAGGATGGAAAGTGCTGGTTCAAACCTTTCCATGCACTCCTTAAATTGGGTGAGTTTCTGGACTGATTTGAGAAGAAAACTATTATAATTTTAGGGATTCTTTCCCCCCGATACCCTCTTTCCTTTTTCTTTTTTTCCTATTAATAAACTTGTTTTTTTAGAAGAGGTTTAGATTTACAGAAACATTGAGCAGATATTACAGGGAGTTCCAATATACATCCCCTTTTCTGCACACTGTTTTCCCTATTATCAGCATCTAACATTAGTTAGGTACATTTTTTTAATTTAATAAACCAATATGGATATATTATTATTCATTAGCATCCATAGTTTACATTAAGGTTCACTCTTTGCGTTGTAGAGTTCCATGCGTTTTGACAAGCACATAATATCATGTATCCATCATGACAGTATCATATAAAATAGTTTCACTGTGGTAAAAATCCTCTGTGCGCCACCTATTCATCCCTGCTCCAAACCCCTGGCAACCACTGGTCTTTTTACTGTATCTATAGTTTTGCCTTTTCCAGAATGTCATGTAGTTGGAATCAAACTGTCTGTAACCCTCTTAGACTGGCTTCCTTCACTTAGAAATATGCACGTAAGACTTATCCAGGTTATTTCATGCCTTGATAGCTTGATAGCTACTATTGCTGGATTGTATGGTA
Source organism: Ceratotherium simum simum (assembly GCF_057802395.1). NCBI lineage: Eukaryota > Metazoa > Chordata > Mammalia > Perissodactyla > Rhinocerotidae > Ceratotherium > Ceratotherium simum. Next base: position 68,098,028 of record NC_141900.1, on the reverse strand, counting down.
ACACTAAATGTTTAGCTTTGTAAGAAAGTGCCAAACTGTCTTCTAAGGTGGCTATACCATTCCTCCTTGATTTTTAACTTTCCACATGATTTTAGTTTGGGAACAGAGATGATTTGTGGAAAAATGCAGGTGCTACTTAAGGTGTGGCACCCTGATTCTGAAATACTTAGAGAAGTGCTTTGTATTCGGTAGGTTACAGTAGAAGACCTAATCAATAGTGTCTTTTACTATAAGAACATTTATTGTTTATTGAACCAGAAGTCAAGGGCAAGTGGCTTTCATTAAGTAGCTCAAAGATGTCATCAAGGACCCAAGCTCTTTTCTCTTCTGCTTGCCCATACTAAGTATGATGACTTTTTGTCTTTTGCATGTACTTCATAGTCTCAAGATGGCTGCTGTAGCACCAGGCATCATTTCCTCACACACTCAATAGATAGAAAGAGGAAGGCGAAACACAGGCAGTCCTCCTCTCACTTTGTCTCTTTCATCAGAAAAGTGACCTTTAGCAGATTTCCTCTGATGTTTTCGTGGCCTCAAATGGGTTGTATAGTCACTCTAACTGTATAGAGGCTAGGAAGTGGCTTTTTTGAGCCCTTCTAATGTTTGACCAAGCCTGATTCATTTATTCAGTGGACTATTACAGGAGATACTTTTTACTTTTTTGGCCTCATTGTCTTCATTCATCTGGGATATGAGGGCTGGACTGTTCAGTCACTTTCAAACCGTGTTTCCATGAGCCCCAAGTTTCTGAAGAAAGGGGTCCCTGCAGGGAGAATGGGGGTAGAGCAAGCCAGGCTCTGGCCTCTCACTTCTTCCTGGACAAGCACACTTCCAGCTTCCTCTCACGTTAGGGCTCCTGGAGGGTTTCCTTTAGATAAGCGTTCTGCAGCTAGAATTAAGAGTGACAGCATCCTCAGTGAAATGGTGGCGAATGTCTCTTTTGATTCTAAGAGTCAAACTTTTGGATCAAGGTGAGATAAGGCTATTAGTCTCCTCCTAATGCTTTGTAAAATCCTTAGGATTTTTGCCCTGGAAACTACCAAATGCACATGTTGTGCACAGGTTGGAAGAAAATTGGTTTTGTCCTCTGTCCTAAAGGAGGACTTTGCCATTTGTAAGGGGATTTAAATCTTACTTCTTCCTTGACAAGGAGATGGTCTGGAGGAGGAAGATAAGAAGATGGTCAGCATCCTGAGTGTTACCTATAAAAAGTGAAAAGTTTGATCTTTCTTGGTCTTTTCAAACACAGTTAATCAAATGTCCTTGAGTAACTGAAAAGAGTGATTTGTGTTCTCTTCTGTCCTCTTCTAACTCCCTTCCATATTTATGTGAAATTTGTGGACTTTTCAGGTGGGCATTTTATATTTGATGTAGTTATTTCATTTGTGCTATAAAATGTTGTGGGTTTTTAAAATAGATTTCAGTTAAAATGCTTTGTAATCAGCATTTTTGCCCTGAAGTGATTTTGTGAAATTTTAGGCATATAAAAATACATTTAAAAACAAACAAACAAAAAAAAAAACACCTAGGTCTCTGCTCTCTAAGGGTAAATGGGTGAATCTGCTGCTGAGTGAAGCTGATGTGGTTTTTTTTTTTAGGACATGAGACCAGTGGCTTCATAGTTCACAAAGCACATTGGATCTATGGATAATGTGCTGATGCTGATTCCAGCCCAGAATGCCTCTCTGATCCTGGGCAGCATGCTGCTTTTCAGGTCTTGTTGGTACAATATTTAAGTAAAGGAACCCTGCTGTGTGCAAGACAAAGGGCCTCAGTTCTAAGCCAGCACATGCTATCTGGTGTTCTATGTTTACATGTGTCATCTCATTTACAGCGCATAACTCCCTCCAAAATAGGTGTTATCCCATTTTGCAATGAAAGACAGTGAAATACCAAACTTGTGCCGTGTTAAATAGCTAGGAAGTGGCAGAGCTGGAGCTTAAGTCTCCCCAGGAGCCTGAACATTTGCCGCTAAGTCAATTGCTTTGCTCCTCCAAAATTAATTAGCATTTCTCACATAAATGGAGAGAAAAAGAATTGTCATTTTTGGAACACTTTTTTGTGCCAGATAATTTGCATATCTTAAAATAGTTAATCCTCACAACAACCCTAGGGGAAAGAGAGTTTAGGCCGGTACATGGAGTGGGGGTTACAGTATTATCCCCATTTTATGTCCCAGCAAACTGAGGATTGAGGATTGTAGAGGAAATGAGTCCTTCAAGAAAGGACTCATTGTTCTTCCTTGTGAAAGGAAGGACATGTGAAAATCTGCTGAAGCTGTTGGAGTAACGGTATTACAAGAAACTCCAGATAATATGGCTCCTGGCCTCTGTGGATTTATAAAATTCCCCCCAAACAGAGTCACTTAGCTTATTCCTATTAAAGATGCCACAATGCCATGTGTTGTCCAAAAGGGTGGTGAATATTTGTCTACTGGAAGAAAATGTCCTTCTTCTTTTCCTGCACATTTTCACAGTGGCTCATAGTCAAAGCGCTTGGGTTTCCCCTCCGCCTGTGTCGGGCTGGCATTGGGGCTGAAGTGGAGGATATTATGTGCTGGTACAGGGTGACTGTTCACAGGGCTTTCTGAGAGTAGAGTCAGGTGATACTTGGTGGTCCCTCCAGCAAGGACTCATTGGCTGAAAATATTTACATAAAATTTAGATTGACATGCAACAAAATCATCTGACAACCCCCTTCCCCAAGTCTTGGGAGAGAATCATTCGCCCTTCCTACTCTCCTTTCCCCCAAGAGTTTGTTGACTGAGTTGAAGAAAGGACATGAGCTTAGCTCTAATTGTCATGTTCTGGCAGAGCATGGGTGGGCTAGTGACATCAAGGCATGAAGATGAGACAGATCAAGGAGGAGCCAGAATCTGGAATGGCCGTGCCTCTTGGATTGAGGCGTTTCCGGATGGGAGGGCATAAACCCAGCTGGAGACTGAAGCTCTTTGTCTAGCCAAGTGGCAGAATGTGGTATCCAGACCTAAGGGTCTCAGAGACAGATGTCAGGCCAGCAGTTGGCCTGTTAGCTTGGTGAGGGTACACGTGAGGGTGCTGCTCCTTGGTCTCACTAAGCTCTAGCACTCATGAAGCTGGGTTTGGACTGGCTTCCTCTGGTAATTCAGTATATCTCAATATAGAAAGCAGGTTCTGGTTGGAACATGCCAGGAAGGTGAGGATGGTCCTAAGAAGGAGGTCAGAACCTTAATCTGAGGGTGGTGTTTTCCAGAGAGGAGCCAGGAATAGGGACCTTTGAAGGAAGCCTTATTGTGCCTCTGGGTTTTGAGGGGAGGTAGGGGGGAGTGGGAGGGACTCACGCACAGGGCACAAATCTGTTTATCAGGTCTATTGGTGGACTGAGTCTAGGAGAAGTATCAAAGTGCCCCAGTTAAGGTCATCCTTTTTTCTATTTTCCAAGAGGGATTTATGGACGAAGGTGAGGCTGTGACAATGGCAGCAGTAAACAAGAGCTGTGCTGTCTTCTTATCCCTTGCCCTTCTTTGTCATTTCCCCAGGGGAGGAAACTTTTGCCCTTTGGTTTCCTTACTTAGAAAAGTTTTCTTTTGTTGCAAGTGTCCCGGAATCGCATGTCAGGACGTAAATGAAATAATGGAAACAAAGCAGGAAGACAAACAAGGTTGGGGAATTCAGTCCTTTTTGGTTCCTACCTGAGTTTCTTCATCCTGTTACTTGAATTAAGCAGTGAAGAGAGCTTCAGAAGAAAGAACGTGGAATGATCAACTGAATGCTTACATTTCAATGAATATATAGATTGAGTTTTCATGTGAAAGAAACTTTAGAGTACTGGAGATGGGAAGGGAAAATAAAAATGGAAACAATATTGACCTCCTTACTTTCCAGGTGACTGAAAATACTGTTCAAAAGCCTTTACTGCTTTTCATGTACTTACACACCTAAAAAAATGACCCTGGGGGCAGAAAAAGCTAGTCGTATTTACTAGTGTCTGTTATGTGTGAGGGACTGTGCAAGAGTTTGTATGAATGTGAGCTCATGTAATGCTCACAGCAGTCCTAATGAAATATGTGTTATTGGCCATGTTGATGAGAAAACTGAGGCTTAGAGAGGTTATGTGGGCTGCCCAAAGGGAAATCACTGGTAAATGGATCTGAGGGATTCCAACTCTGTCTTCACAAACATGCTGTCCATAACCTATTAGCATGCATACACTACTGAATGGGACTGTCTTACGGATGCCTTTTATAACCATTACTTATACCCTACACATTCTCGATATATTGATTGAAGGATGAGCTTGAACCTTCTTTCAGCTTCTTCAACCTTTGATAACTGAATCTTATTTTTGAGCATGACCGATTTTAAGCATTGTTTTTCAAAGGGAGAGAAAGATAAAGAAGAAATGAAATAATGAAAGTTTATACCATGAAAGGCCAAAAAAAGTATTTTTGCTTTTCTTAGGTCTTATATTTCTTGTCTTAATATATAAGCAAATTAAATTAAATTAAATTGATTATGCATTTTGCACACCTTCTACCCTGTTCATTAGAGCTTAAGACTATGGCTAATTTTATATTTCTAGCCAGTTTATTTCTTTCTGATGAAAATTTCTATCTTCAGTCTATACCATTCTGCCTTTTTTAGGGTTTGGCTATCTGATTTAGGTTAATAATCCTTCACAACGTGATGGAGTCATTTTTTATTTTTCCCTTTTTTCTTGTTTAATGAAAGCATTTGATGCTATGAATTTTCCTCTTTTTATTCCTTTGCCTGAGTCCTACAGGATTTCCTATATAGCATTCTCAAATAATTAGTTTCTGGCTAACATTTACAGAACATCTGTGATATTCTAGTGTAAAGGAAAAATATATATACTGAAAACTTGGACACAGGCAAATAGGCAAAAGGGTGACTGTGTATCCCTTCAAAGTCATACTGGATTATTGTTCCCAGCCAAGGATTATCTAATTCTTTAGGCAGATGTGCCTTTTTTTGCTTTTCTTTGATTAACTATTTACTGTTGGTTAAGATATTTTACAAGTCTGTAAGGGTAGATGAATACCTATAGAAAATATTGCAATGCAAATGATTCTTGTCCATTAAAAACATAATCACAAAAATGTAATTTTGATGCCCTGGAAGGCATTAACCAATTTTTCTATCTACTTTAGCAATCTTATTTCAGCATTCTCTCTTTTAGTGATTATATATAAATGTGTCTCCTCTCCTATAGTCCTCTGAAACAATTTTTCTATCCTGTTGGTTTTCTCATTGAATTAAATACACATTTAATATGTATTCATTTTATATTTGTATGAGGGTCATGTTTTTAACATTTTGAAAATTGCTTTACACTGGGAACAATGTTAGAAGCTGTCACTTATGTCAAAGGAAAACCAGAGCTGGACAGTAGTTAAAGTGGTAAAACTGATTTTACTCAGGAACTATTGCAATAGGGAAAAAGAGGCCTAAGTATAGAACTGGGCTCAATTCTGAATATAACAGACAAAGTGGGGATTCATAGCCAAGGAACAGGTTGGGGGTCAATGGATGGAAAATTACTAAGATAAAACATCAAGAATAGGGGGATTCTTACTAAACTGACTCAACAGGGTTCTTGCTAAAATTGGACTCTACAGGGTTAGAGACAGAAGCCCATGGTCGGACCTAGTTGAGCAGAGGACTCAGAAGAGCCTGACTAAAGTTTAGTCAAGGAGAGAATCTTTGTCACATGCATTATGCAATTTAATCTTTATATAAATCCTCTTAGGTCAGCTTATCATTGTCTCCACTGTACTTAGGAAGAAACAGAGGCTCAAGAGTGTTCAGATGACTTAGTACAGGATGGACAGGGTGTGATGTGGAGGCACCAAGTGAGCACAGGTTTATAGAACTCAAAGTCCACTGCTAATGACACTTCACCATGTTACCCTGAAAACTTACATGCTTCTCACCAAGGAGAGCAACGATAAAGTGCAGCTGAGAGTGACCCACTGCAGTGCATGAAAGAATATAGATAAATAAAAAGAAGAAATAAGTGAAGGAAAAAAGGATGAGTTTGCCCACAAAGGAACTATGATACTGTTGTGTTTTTTCTCCCCTTAGATCAAAAATAAAGTGTGCAGAATGTTTATGCAATTATTTTTACTCATTGTAGCACTGGACGGATTTTACTTGGAAAGTCCCCATCTCCTACCTCAGATCTGAATATTTGCTTATTGGGTGTATAGAGAGAAGTGGCTTAAAATAAGAAGTAGCAGAGGTGCTTGCTTTATGTTAACCAAATAAAACGTTGATAGAATAGAAGAACCATTATTGCTTCTAGACCTTGGCCAAACAGTGAGTTTTCATCTTTCACTATGTAAATGTACAGTTCCTAAGCTTAGCTTTTTAACACCATAGGGTGTTTTCAGTTTTTCTCAAGGATCTCATAAAGTTTCCAAAACAAAATGGGTTATAATTCACTTTACTTAAAAATAAATATATGAGGGGTGTGCCATGAAATTAAGTCAACAATAAGCTGCCTCAACTCCAAAATTACTGGAAATGATTAGGGAAACATAAGTGGTAGGTGGCAGAGAGAGAGGCAAGGATAACAAGTCTTAAAATATCTCTCTCTCATACCGTAAAACTGCTCCCAGCTATGCCCACAATAATCACTGCAGCAGGTAATGTTAGGAACTCAAAAGTAATTAAAATACTAGGGCTGAAACTCAGTACGCCATGGTATCCATCCATAACAGCGAACTCTGTCCTTGAAATACTCTACTAACCGGAACAAGTATAAATTCACTAAGATTCCAGATTTAAGAGGTTGGGAAATTGGTTTTGTCTGGAAGTGCTGAGCTAGCAACACCTACTGTTGTTATGTTCTGGATCCTGATTAAAGGCACCCTCACTCTCATCCACTTAATCCAGAAACTCTCTTGGCCCTTCTGATACTTCTCGCTCCTCTACTTCTCACACTCCTGCAAGATCCCGTGGATACTGCATCCTGTGTTTCTACGGAATCTGGTCCTTGTTTCCTCTGCACTGTTCCTGCCCTAGATTAACCCTCCTCAGCCTCTGGTCTGGAAGATGACTACAGTTGTCTCCTCGTGTATATCCTGTGTACTTAGCTTCCCTTCTGTTCCTCCCTTCCTCCTCTTTGTAGATGGATTCCTCGGATTGCTGTAAAAATATCTCCATGATCTTGCCACTTGGCTTCAAACCCTCTAGTGGCACCCTATGGCTTAATGGATGAGGCGCAGACTCTTGGTGAGTATACCAAGGCCTTTCTGACCTAGCGCCCGCCCACCTCGTTCTCCAGTCTCCCCTCTCCTGTGGCTTACCTTTGCTGTCAGTCTGATCTGGCATCTGTTTACATCTGCTTTCAGGCAGAACATGCCAGACTGTGTGCTGGACTACTTCTCTCTGAACCTGGAGCAGGTCAAGCATCTCCTCAATACTGCGCTGTACCTATTTGTTTATAACATTTCTGTAAGAGACCATGCTGTTCTTTGGGGCAGGACAGTGTCCAATATGTATTGGTGTCCCTGTGCCTAACAGGAGAGAGAGGGTCCTCATAAATGTTTGTGGCTTGAATGAATGAATGAGTGAAATGGGACCTTTCTTGCATGAAAAAGTTAATGCAGCTTACCCCTATTTAGCTGGAAAAATTGTGTGAGAAGGACCTAAGATGTTCTATTTGTCCACGAAAGCATGTCAGCTGTCTTCTTTCCTTTCCTCTACTTTATCCCGTCCCTGTAAACGTATCTCTGTAAATCAGCTGTCATTGCCATCACTGCAGTTCCCTCCAGGGAGGAGGCAGAGCAGTGGAGCACTGCACCTGATAGAGGGCAGAGAAGGTACAGACCAAGGTAAGCCCAGGCCATCCCTAGATTAGCTGGTCCTTGGGGTAGGCAGGCCAATCTTCATGGACTTGTGGGGATTTGAGCACTTTAAAAACAAGCTGGGAAAAGAAATGAACATTTCCAGCCATGAGACAAATCAAAATCATGCACCACCTGATAACGTGCAAGGAAAAGGAGGCAGCATCACTTCTCCATGATTTTCATAGCCTGAATCTCATCAGAAGAAGCATCAGACAAAGCCAAATTGAGGGACTTTACACAAAATAAACAGCCTGTAATCTTGAAAACTGTCGAAGTCAGAAAAATCAAGGAAAGACTGAAGAAAGTGTTTTAGAATGAGGGAGGCGAAAGAGACATGACAGATAAAAGCACTGTGTGATTCTGAACTGGATCTTTTTGCTCTAAAGTACAGTATTGGGACATCTGGTGAAATTTGAGTGGGGTCTGAGGAGGAAAGGAAACATATATTAAATGTTAATTTCCTGATTTTGATGATTGTGTTGTGGTTATGGAGGAGAATATCATTGTAGGAAATGCACGCTGAAGTATCAGTGAGTAATGGGGCTTCAGGTTGGCAAGTTACTTTCAAGTGGTTCAGAAAGGAAGGGTTTTTGTAGTATAGTTGCAATTTTTTTTGGTAAATTTGAGATTGCTTCAAAAGAATTTTTTTAAAAGACAAAAGTCAGTAAACAAACTTGGACTTTCCCCATGGATAAGTTGTCCTGATGATACGTGACTCGCTCTGTATTATATACTGATGGAATTGTGCAGAAGAGGGGCCTTGGTTTTCCTTGATATGAATTGGGGGCGACGAGGGGGTGAAGCAGAGGGACATGACTGAGAAGAAACCTACATCCTGTCTCAACAGCAATCACCAGGTGGCCTTCCCTGAAAACAGGCTTAGGAGACAGACTGTTGGCTCCAGGAGAGCAGAGCTACCTTCCAGGGGCAGGTGCAATTAGCAGGTTTCTAGGGACTGGGAGCAAGATGCCAATTTGATGATTTACTGTGAGAAATGTAATCAAGGCCACTGGCACTCTTTGTCTAGCAGATATCCTCCCTGTAGCAAACTTCAAGGGAAGCCGGGTGGTAATCAGGAAAGTGCTAGGTAAACAAGGAATCACAGTGAGAAGAGCTGGCCAGTGCAGTCAGAACATCCAGGGCCATCCAGCGAGGGCTGCCTGATTCCTCCATCCTGCATGGGAGCCTCACACGTGGCAGTGGGATGTGGAGGCGTGAGTCTGGGGCAGGGCTGCCCTCCCTTGGGTAGAGCTGGGGTGGCCTCCCAGGCCCAATTTTGTTCTGCTTTCGTGGTTGGCCACCTCTCCTAACTGACGTGTTCTTTCTCTAGATATGGTAATAGCCTCAGCCACATTGTGGACTCGTCTTTGCGTGTCTGTGATTCAGCGTTGACTCTTTCTGGGTTGATTTTAGACATTCACTCTGAGAGGCATATACCACTTTATTTGGGTTCCCCAGAGATCCTCCTTGCCACTACTGGCCACGTGGGAATTTGGGTTAGAGAGGGGCTGCTCTCTAGAGGAGCAACTTCCCTCTCTCTTTTTATTTTTTTTAAAGTCTGGAGCCCTGTAAAAGGAAGGAAGGACTCAAAAAAAAAGGGCTTACCTTCTTGAAATATCTTGTTATTTCCAGAGTTCTTTAACTTCCTTGGGTTGCAGACTTTCTTTTAGAGATTTAACCAAAATGGGTATTTTTTCCCTTTTGAGAACAGTGTGCCCCCCTGCTGTGAACCAAAGGTATTCAATTAGTCCATGCAGGGCTGTTGTCTGTGTATGGAGACTCACTTCTCTTTCCACAACTGAATAGTGCTCTCTCAGGGGTGGGACCCACCCCCTTCAATCCCCCTCCCCGGGAGGGTTTGCTTTTCTTTCTCGCACAGGTGGCCTGTCTCCTTCAGGGCACTTTAAGGCCCGTGGGTACTTAACCCTGGGATCTCTGGTCCCAAATGTCTCCTTATGTAAAAGCCATTTGTTTCCTGGTGAGTGTTACATGGGGTTGCCCGAACCTTGCGGCTCTAGAGTGCTAGAGCCTGTTTTTGAAGAGATGCCTAAAACCTGAAACCTGGAACCCGGCCTGCCGGGTCAGCCTGCAGCAGAGAAGCGTGGTTCTGTATGGCTCATTGGTTAGAGACCAGCCAACAGGGTCTGGGTCCTTCTGTGAGTGATGAAGGCTGTGGGTGTTCTCAGACATGAATACCTGTATTCTTCTTCAAAGGAAGGTTAGAAGGTTTTGATTTTTACAAAGGAAGTATATATACATGTATGGACTGGTCCAACTTAAGGATCTTCAATTTAGTGTCATTTTATATTTGTTTTCTCCTTTGCACATACCATTATAAGGCCTTTCACACAAATGCCTTTATAAACGGTACCAGAACATGCCTGGTTGGGTGTTTCTATACTGTGGACTTTGAACCATGTGTTCAGTTGGGGACGGGGAAACAGCGTGTACAGGGTCACTGGGTCAGCTGGTGAGTCCTAGCTTAGCCATCTGTGCTCTGTGGCAGATGTCGGCCATCAGACCGTCATCTCATCTAAAAGTGCTACCTCGTGAAGAGCTCCTGGCCCTTAGCACCTGGTGGACAGAAACAGTAGCTTGGAGGGTGGGGTGGTGAGCACCTGCAAGGCTCAAGGAACAGAGACTTGGTTTCCATTTTCAAACAAAGCAAAATCAAAAGCCCCCTGTGAATTCTGGCATTAGTCTTTGCCATCTGTTTGATTTTTTTACTGGGTCAGGGGCTGTGATGAGTACCAAACTCTGTGGACCAGTGAAAGGATTAGAAATAGAATCACCTGAAACATGCTATTCAAAGCAGGTAGGGCCTGTGGTCTGCTTAGGGACTGTAACTTTCACTTTCACTCTGTCCCTGGGCCTCCTTGCATCTGGGAGACAGAAAAAGAAAGAAAGAAAGGCAGGCTGTAACAAGAAATGTGCTCCTTGGGGTACCCTACCAAGCTGTGCCTCTGTCAGTCAGATTTCCTGTTTGATGGAAAGAGTTCTGCCCTCTCCAGCTCTGCCAGGCATTCCCCTTGGCGAGGGGGCATGGGCTTCATGTGAAACTGATCCCTCACCACGCAATGACACGAGCTGACAGCTGTGTAAGGAAACGCTCCCTGTAATGGGCTTCGGGTCCCTGCTCAGTCAAGAGGCAGACTTTTTACTCCCAGTGACAGCTGCAAATTACAGATTTATGGTGAGGCACTAGCTCTGAATTCCAATTACCATTTGAGTTTCAAAGGAGTCTACATTGCCATGTCTATGGTACATTTTTACAACTTGCTGCTGTGATGGCTGATACACAGCCATCCCCTGTTACCAATATTTATAACGAAATGATTTGCAGAATGAGAGCCCAGGTGATACATACTTAAGGCTTTGCTCTTTGGGGGATGAAAGTGCCAGGGATTCTGCTTTGAATTTCAAGAGGTGAGAAAGGCAGGTGGGGTGGGGAAGGCTATGAGATTTTGGAAGTTGGGTGACACCCGTGAGGCTGTGGAAGGCATGTATTTCTGTTTACAATGATTAATTTTTGTCTCAGAGAGCAGCTCTCCTGGATGAGGGTAGCATGTGCCAGAGAGTTAATAAAGGATTCGGCGGACGCCCGAGCTTCATGCTTTATGCACACCCACACATGGAGGTGGAAGCATTCGGTTCCACACTCCTGACAGTCTATTTCCTGTGGTTGAAGGATGGCTGGATTCGCTATTGTAAGAGTAGGATATTGAGGATCTGAAGACTAGCATGTCCCTTGAGCCCAAGCTATCATTCTTGCCTGTTAATGCTCCACAGGGTGGCAGGATGGAAGGTGCATCTTCCAACTTGACAATTCGTGACTCTTAGAGACTCTTGCAGAGCTGAGATGTTTTAGCAAGGGGTAAAGTGTACAGATTTCGAATAACAACTTCGTTGCTTCTGTTAGAGGAAATACACGTGTCTGTCCACATGCATGTCAGCATGATTAAGGAAAAAATTTTGAAGTTTTAAAATAGACTTTTAAAAACATTACTCAGACAATTAGTGCCTTAAAAAAAATCCTCCGTCTGAACTTTGAAAATCTTTTTCTCTACTCATAAAGGAAAGGTCTCATGTGGCTGTTTTGCTTAATGTGGGCTGGTTTTATTTTGGACTCTTTGAGACCCAGCGTGAAGGCTAAAATTCTGCTATGTGGACGAGTAGAAACGAAAGGAATGGCGAGGTTTTGGTTGTGCTAAATTAAAGTGACAAGGCACAGATAACAGGGCATGGCCGTGCCCACAAATTAGCCCTCTCTAATTTGCTGCTGTGGAAAGTACTGCTTTGGTGTTGCATTGTAATTTCTTTCTTGAATTAAAAGTTTAAAAAAGAAAAGTCTAGTTTTCTCAAAAGGGAAAACTTTAAAAACATAAGCCTTTCAGGATTGAAATGGCCCATGGTTCCCTGTGTTCAGGGAACTCTTGAAGCAAGTCCTGCTTCAAAAATATGTAAATTACATGGCTTTCTCTTTAGAAGTGACACTGTGTGTGTTGGATTATTTTGTGTGCTACTTAAAGGTATCCTTTTCCAAAGTTTTTGTTGCAATTCAGAATGTGTATTGTGTTGAGCAGGTGATAGCTGTATTTTGTGTGGTCTCTTCTGTAAATAGTGTACCGTGTCTTGTACGGAGTGGATTTCTGATGGGTGAGGGGAGTGAAGGAGGCCAAGGTTACTGTCTCCAACTTCTGTTCAGTTCTAGGCACTAGCTCAATATGGATGGGAAGCCAGGATGATATTTGGTTTCCCTAGCCACAACATGTCCTGCCCCAAATTTTAATATTTCTTTTTCCCAAATCTCAACTTCCCAGAGGACCAAAATATCATTTTTTGAAGTGTGGTGGCACATGAATTATTATATTACAAAAAATCGGCTACATAGCTTGCAGAAAAAAAATCAGGATTGTTTATTACAGCGCAGTAAAAAATTGCGATTCATGATAATTTATCTTTTATTGTCAGTTTCTATGAGCGTTTGCTCAAAGAGAGACCCACTGCCTCCATATCAGATTGTCCCCTCCTGGGTGCTGACACTCTCACCCTCACATGAGGCTCTAATTCATCACGGCTCATTCCATACTTAGACATTTAAGATGTTTCCTAAAGTGTGTTCCACAGATCATTAATAGATGCAATGTTTAAACGATTCCATGGCCAAATAAATTTGAGAGACATTAGGGTAAACAAGGCCAACAGATTGCTTTACTGAAGGACTTTTCCAGGCCTTTAACATACAAATGTGCTTTGTGAATTGTCGCAAGAGCAAGTGGTATAGACATGTGGCTTCCCATAGGAGTATGTTCTTAAGTGTATCCTTGGGGAGCACTGCTTCAAAGCTTGGCTCCACGTACCTGTCATGGGTTGAATTGTGTACCCCCCCAAAAAAGATATGTTGAAATCCTACCACCCCACCCCCAATCCCTCAGAATGTGACCTTATTTGGAAATAAAGTCCTTGCAGATGTAATTAGTTTGGATGAGGTCATACTTAGTAGGGTGGGCCCCAATCCAGTATGACTGTGGTCCTTATAAAAGGGAGAATTTGCACACACACACACACACACATACACACACATGCACACACACTAGGACAGGGCCATGTGAAGATTAGAGTTAAGCTGTGACAAGTCAAGGAACTACCAGAAGCTGGGACAGAGGCCTGAAATAGATCTTTTCTGAGTGCCTTCAGAGGTAGCATGCCTCTTCTGACATCTTGATCTCGGACTTCTAGCCCCCAGAACTGTGAGACAACAAATTTTTGTCCCTTAAGTCACCCAGTCTGTGGGCCTTTGTTATGGCAGCCCTAGTAAACGTTGCCGTTCTAGTAACCACATCCCTAGTTCTAGAAGCTTCTTAGCCAAGCTCTTCTCTGGTCTTTTCTGTATTGTGGATTCGCTCTTTATATGTACTGTTTGTGGTACTTCCACTAGGCCCTGAACTTTCTTCCCATTAACCTGAAACAGTAGTTTCTAACTCTAGCTATACACTGGAATTACCTATGGAGCTTAAAAAAATACTAATGCCCAGGCCCCACCCCAGGTCAATGAACTTAGAACCTGTGGGAGTAGAGTTCAAGTATTTTCTTTAAAAGCTCTGCAGGTGATCCTTATGTTCACGCAGGGTTAAGAACCACTGAAGGAAGCAAGGGCTAAGCTATGTGTGTGTTGATAGGTGAGGAGGGCTGGGTGAGGGAGGCACCAACCAAAATTCAGCAGGGGATGGTGGGTCCCTTGTTGAAGCCAAAGACCACTCATCCTGGGAGTCTCACAGACCTGGGTTTGATCCCTGGATCTTCCACTTGCCTGCTGTGACTGTGTGCACGTCATTTAGAGGCTCTATTCTGTGGCCTCCTCATTTATACATTATGATGACTACCCAATAAGGCTGTTGTGAACTGTCTTAGTTCCTTTGGCCAGCTGTAACAAACTGCCATAGACTGGGTGGCTTTTAAACAACAGAAATTTATTTCTCAGTGTCTGGAGGCTGGGAAGTCTAAGATCAAGGCGCCTGCATATTCAATGTCTGGTGAGAGCTTGTTTCCTGGTTCATAGCCCATTTCCTGGTTCATCTTGCAATGTCCTCACATGGTGGAAAGGGCAGGGGAGCTCTCTGGAGTCTCTTATATAAGGGCACTAATCCCATTCATGAAGGCTCTACTATCATGACCTAATCACCTCCCAGAGGCCCCACTTCCAAATGACATCATATTGGGGATTAGGTGGGACAACATAGGGATTTGGGGGACACAAACATTCAGTCTATAACATGAGGGTTCAGTGATAGGCTGTGTGTGAAGGCATTGAGTCTAGAGCCTGGGAGATAAGCATAAAGACTATTGAGAAACATATCAGGAGACTCTGCAATCCTCTTCTCAGCCCCTTCCTCCTCTTCTCAGTGAGTCTCCCTCAGCAGGAAGAATCTGCCCCTGCTCCCTTGTGCCCATTATCCAAACCTATCCCTTGACTCCTCTTTCCTAATTCCTCCCTCCCTCCCCAACCACCGGCTTGTAACAATCGCAACATTCAATAGGCTTCCAAAGTAATGCATTTTTGGTCTGCACACCCTTTCTTCACAAATAAAAACACTCTGGTTAAGAAAGCGTGCTTATTTTTTTTTTTAGCAAGTTTTTTTTTTTTCTGTGTGAGGAAGATCAGCCCTGAGCTAACATCTGATGCCAATCCTCCTCCTTTTTTGGCCAAGGAAGATTGGCCCTGGGCTAACATCCGTGCCCATCTTCCTCTACTTTATATGGGATGCCACCACAGCATGGCTTGACAAGGGCCATGTTGGTGCGCGCCTGGGATCTGAACCTGCGAACTCTGGGCCACTGCAACGGAGTGCGCACACTTAACTGCTACACCACCAGGCCGGCCCTAAGTGTACTTATTTTTTAAGGAAGTGGGCTCCAGGGCTGGAGATGAGGTCACTGTGGCCCACACCACTGTGGGCTGCAGGCACTGCCTGTATAGGTGAAGTCATACCTAGCCAAGAGCAGGCAGCTAGAGCGTGGCATCTGAAGTACTGCCCAGGAGCCCTCAAATGGAAGAGGGTCCTAGATCTTCAGTTAATAGGTAGCTCAGCCTCTTGCAAGAGCTTTCTGGCTCCTGGCTCTGAATCAAAATCAGCTGTGGAGTGCTTAACACTGGGAATGCCTGATGAATCTAGATCTGCAGTGCTTGGACCTGGCATTTGGAGTTTCAAAAGCTCTACAGGTGATTCTGATGCAAGGATAGAGTTGCCTCCCTGCATATTCTGTGTGTAGTGTGTGTGTGTGCATGTGTTGCACCACGTGGAAAGCTAGGCACTCATTCAGTGCTTCATTCAACATGTTTATTAGGTGCCCATATGTGCCAGGCCCTCTTCTAGATGTGGGGATACAGTTATGAACCAAACGCTCATGCTTGCTTGGAGCTTCTTTTCTAGTGGAATCCAGAAAATAAATAAGCAAATGCCTGAGATGATGTCAGGCTTTGAGAAACACCCGCAAGAAAATAAAGCAGAGGAGGAGGAGGGAAGGACAGGGGCATCATTTTAGGTAGGGGTTGAGGCGGGCTTCCCCAAGGAGGCGACATTGGAACCTGAGTGAAGAGAGGGAGCTGGCGCAGGGGAATCTGGGGGGAATGTTCTAGGCAGAGGAGCAGCCCAGTGCTTGGTGTGCTGGGGAACAGCAGGGCTAGTATGGCTGGAGTGGAGGGAGAGACAGAGAAGGAGGTGCAGAGAGGGGCTGGAGGCCAGACCTTAGATGCTGAGCCATAGATATGGTTTTGAATGTTTTTTTAAATGTGATGGGATGCCTCTGAAGGTTTTGGGCAGGGGAGTGACATGATCTGATTACGTCTTAAATGGATCATTCTGAAGAATTGACTATTGTGGGCAAGAGTAGAGTCAGGGAGACCAGATAAGAGGTAGATCTTCAGGCATTGTCCCAGATAGTTTATGCATTTGCTGCAGGAAAAATATTAAACCAAACCTTGAAACTAATTCCTAGGCGGTGTTGACTATGCTTAGAACTTAAAAGCAAAGTATAGAATGTACACTTTTTGTACTTTGTCAAATAATTCTGTATATTTTCAAATATGATATCTTCAATGTTGTTTGAACAAGGTCACAAGTTCAAATAAATTTGTATGCATTTGTATTCGTGTCTTCTTTTGTGTGCAACCCTTGCTAGTTTTATTATAGATTAGAGTGAAAGAAGTAATTTGTCAAATTTCTGAGGCAGCCTTTTGAGTAGATTTAGAATTTAGTGTTTTCCTGCCAATTAAACAAATAGAAAATATCCAGTTTTTCTGCAATTTAATTATTTTGCTCACTCTGGTTTATAAATGTTGTATCTTTTCCAATGACTTGCACTTTTAATTTCTATTTGTATCACTTCATTAATCTTGTTTGAGTATAAGTAATTAAATGTGTGTTATGGACTGAATGCTTATGTCCCCCCAAAATGTATATGTTGAAAGCCTAAGCCCAATGTGATGGTATTTGGAGGCAGGTAATTAGGTCATGAGGGCGGAGCCCTCATGAATAGGATTAGTGCCCTTATAAGAAGAGGCCAGAAAGCTAGCTAGCTTTTTCTTTTTTGCTGTGTGAGGGTACAAGGAAAAGTAGGCATTCTGCAAGTCAGAAGAGGGTTCTCACCAGAATCCAACCATGCTGGCACCATGATCCCAGACTTCTAGCTTCTGGAATTTTGAGAAATAAATTTTTGTTGTTTGTAAGCCACTTGGTCTATGGTACTTTGTTATAGCAGCCCAAAAGGACTAAAAGACAGTGTGCGCATTAGCATATCATTCATATGTGTTTGTCTTCAGTATGTATGACCAAAATAGGTACTGGCATTCAATGGATTGTTTAAGCAACATATTCTATACATACTACAAGTAAAATATAGAAGCCAGCAAAACCTATAGATTTCAAAATTTACCTAAAACTAACATCATTTTAAACGTTGTCTAAAATAATTTTCAGTTAGATACTATTCTTGTAACATGTGTAATGAGATAAAAAGGAAAGCTGCTAGAAACATTGTACTCAGTAATAAAAGGAATACTTAAATAGGTAGAACATAAAGAACTCCCAAATAAAATCTCTGAAAATGTAACAAAAAATACAGGCAGTAGAAATTATACACTTATAATTCACAAATGGAACTTCATTTGTGAAGCATGTTGAAATTTGTGTGTCAGATGCCCTGTAATGTAAATGACACGTAAAAATTTATGAACTCACCAGGCAGACACAATCTTAGGCAAGTGCTCAAAGTTGACATCACTATTAATGGGACAAACCAACTGTATGTGCCTCCTGATATGAGGAGTGAATTCACTGCTGTCATATTTCTGCCCCAAATCCATAAGCAGAATCTTGTTACAAGGAGACATTAGGTAAAGCCAAATAGAAGGACATTCTACAAAATAACTTTTGTAGATTTTTCCTGTACTCTTCAAAAATGTCAAGGTCACAAAAAACAAAGAAAGGCTGAAGAACTATCCTGGATTGAAAGAGACCAAAGAGACAGACAACTCAATGCCATAAATGATCCTGGATTGGCTCCTGGACCAGGGAAACAAATAATTTGATCTTTTACAATAAAGGAAATAATTGGAACAATTAGTGAAATTTGAATAGGGCCTGTAGATTATATAGCAGTGTTGTATCAATTTTAAGTTCCTGATTTTGATAGTTGTGCTGTGATTATGTAGGTGAATGTTCTTGATCTTCAGAAATACACATTGAAGTATTTAGGGTAAAATGTTATCACATTTGCAACTTACTTGGATGTGGTTATAGGGGAGGAAAAACAATTCTTTTTCCTCTATGCCCCTAGCTTCTCTGGCTCGGGCCCTGCAAATTAGACTGACAAAAGACAGAACAAAGAGAGAAAAACTAACAGAAGTTTATTAACATATGCAGCAAACATACACATGGGAGAAACTCAGTGATGAGTAACTCAAAGAGGTGTTTAGAACTTGGGCTTATATAGCATCTTAACAAAAGAACAATGAATTTTAGAGAAATGACAAGACAAGGAAAAGGATTTTAGGCTTTCAAGTGTGGCAAACTGTGGGAAGGTAAATACGTGGGGAAACTAATGGAAGATAAGGGTTAATGTGGTAAGGTTCATTGGTGCAGGTCCATCTCGGGGCCATGTCGTCTCAGGTGATAAGACTGTTGTCCCCTTCTTGGTATGGAAAGCGGGGGACACCTTTATAAGGGGAATTTATGTTCTGTTTTCAGGCAGATTGGCAGAGGACAGAAAGCTCATCCTGTGTCTGCTTTTTTAAAAATTGCCTTCAGCTCAAAATAATCCTTTTGCCATGGCGGTGTATTTTGGGGTGGCATACTCTGAACTCCTTCATAGTTCAGAAAAAAATAATAATACAAGAAAGAGAAGTAAAGCTACCGTGATAAAATGTTAGTATCTGAGGAATCTGGGTGAAGGGTATACTTCATATTCATCTTGGAACTTTCCCATGTCTGAAATTATCTCAAATTATGTATTCTAATTAAGTTTAGGAGAGAACATTTTATTTTCTCCAAAATTTTAGGACCCCCTTCCCCTCCCAAGCTAGTGGTTTCTAAATAGTAGGAAGAAGACTTTTCTTTTTTTAATATAAAGCAAGTGTTTCTGAGATTGCCTTAAATTTATATCAACTTGCTAAAAATATTTCAGACATTATCTTGTATCCATAGAGCAGTGTGAGTCTTGATTATGATGCCAAAAGAGCCAGTTAGAATATAGTGGACCAGTAGGAAGTATTTTTCTTTCTTTCTTTTTTTTTTTGGTGAGGAAGATTCGCCCTGAGCCAACATCCGTTGCCGATCCTCCTCTTTTGTTGCTTGAGGAAAATTAGCCCTGAGCTAACATCTGTGCCAATCTTCCTCTGTTTTGTATGTGGGTCACCACCTCAGCATGGCTGATGAGTGGTATAGGTCCACACCCAGGATCCAAACCCGAGAACCCGGGCCGCCAAAGTGGAGAGTACGGAACTTTAACCACTAGGCCACGGGACCAGCCCCAGAAAGTATTTTTCTTATGCTGAATTCTTAAATAGTCTTAAGTAGTCTTTTAAATTCTTAAATAGAAATCTAATGTGTAATTTAAAATATTTTATTCATACTGTTTATAGACTTGCAAATTGGTCCCATCTCTTGTTATTGAATGTGTTTTAAAAGAAGAAATAATAATTTGTTAGGAAGAGAGAAATTCACCATAGAGGGGATTTCCTGAATAGTCAGAGTGATCGAGTACTGGAAACTTGTCGAAGTTTCTCACCCCCTCTATGGACTAGAAAGAGGCACGAATACTGGATTTCTCATGTTCTACATGTAAATTTACCTGGACATTAGTTTGTAGATCGTTCAAGCTTTGACTCTTAAAAATATTTATATTCCCATAAACTTACATTTTTGTTAATCTTAGGGCCTACATCTCATTGTGAAATCACCCATTGTTACTATAAGTAACTTGGGGCTCCCTTGTGAATTGTCACTTAAGAAGTAGTAGCTAGTTCCTGCAATTGACTCTTCAGTAGTGCCGAGTTGTAGATTCCTGACTACTTTTATGCAGATTTATGTCTACTCCATGAAGAAGAGTTTTGCCTCTCTCCCTCTGCACTTTCTGCTGGAACTTTGGTAAACTGGCAATCTAGGGATGTTAATACTTATGACTAATCCACCTAGAGCAATGGTACCCTGTTTTAGAAAGAGCAGTTCCATTCTTGGTAATACTGATGTAATGCATGGACATAGGCTGTGAAGTTGGACGTTATCTGGGATCTGTCGTCATCTACAGGGGCTGTATAACCTTAGGCAAGCTACAGTCTATCCTCATTATTTGTGGATTCTATATTCGTGAGTTGCCTACCTGCGAGTATTTATTTGTAACCCCAAATCAATGCTTATGGTGCTTTTACAGTCATTTGTGGACATGCACAGAGTGGTGAAAATTTTGAGTTGCCCAGTGAGCATGTTCCCAGCTGAGGTGGAACAAGGCAACACTCTGCCCTCTTGTTTCAGCTCTGATCTGTAAACAAATGTCCTTTTCATAGTCTATTCAGTGCCATGTTTTTCACATTTTTATGCTTTTTGTTTGTGATTTCACTGTTTAAAATTAGCCCCAAGGATAGTGCTGAAGTGCTGTCTAGTGTTCCTAAGTGCAAGAAGGCTGTGCTAGGTGTTAAAGAGAAAATATGTGTGTTAGATAAGCTTTGTGCAGGCATGAGTTATAGTGCTGGTGCCATGCCTTCAGTGTTAATGAATCCACAATATAAATTAAATTAGATATCTTTAAACAGAAACACACATAACGCAAGTTTCTATATTGATAGCCTTGACAAAAATGTTGTGGCCAGTGGCTCACGGAAACTAATCCTGTATTTCTTGTAGGAGCAGTGGTTCAGTGTTTGCTAATTCAGTGTTCACGGTGACTTTACAGAGCATAACCCCCACGAATAAGGATAATTGACTCCTTATTTGATATCTCTGAATCTCAGCTTCCTTATAGCTAGGGTGACTGTCTTACTCATTATACAGCCCAGAATAAAAGTGAGAATTTTTCAATCATTATGCTAGTTTTCAACAGGTATAAACAAGAACTATGTCAAGAAAATTAGGTTGTATACTCATCCTATCATAGGTAATTTGGAAATTAAAAGACCTAATTTCAGTAGCATTCAGCAAATAGTTAACTGATCCTCTCCTATGGGGCTGGGTGCTGCGTATCAGTGGTAAACAAAATCACCATGTCTCCTGCCTTCATGGAGTTTACTGTCTATTGGAAGAGGGGACATGAATGAATAAGCACACAAATAAATATGTTGTCACATATTTTGACCAGTTTTTTGAAGGAAAAGAGTAGGCTGTTATTGTAGGGAAAATAAGTGTCTAATTTTGAAGTTGGATGGTGAGGCAGGGAAGATGTCTCTGAAAAGGGGACATTTAAACCAAGGTCAGATGATGAGCTTCAATTTACCACCAGAAGAGCTTTCCAAGTAGAGAGTGAGGTAGGATAGAGCCTTACCCTTTCCAGGAAGAACTTGGTGGCTGAAAAGTAATTAAAAAAAAAGTAACAAGGAGAGAATGATACAAGATAAGGTCATGTTAAGTATTCTAGGAGCAAGGGGAATCCACTGAGGGCTTCTAAGTAGGGAAGCCATAAGATACTTTAAAAGTTGTCTGTAGTGTATGGAATTGGGGGTGGAGGGAGCAGCAAGTAAACGCAGGGACCACTTGGGAGGTTACTGCAGACGTGATGGTGGGTGGAGGAGGAAGAGGACTGTTTGGGAGTTATACTCAGGAGGTCAGATCTGCTGGTCTTGACAATGAATATGAATGTACAAGGAAAGAAAAAAGAGTTAGGAATGATCCTCAGATTTCTTGAACAGAGATTCCACTTTCTGAAAGAGGAAACGGTAAAGGAGAAACTTTGTGGGGAGCAGAGTCAAGAATTCAGCAAATTAGATGTAAGTATATGTACATAGAAGACGATCTGTATATGTTAGTTTCTTTTCTCCTTTTTATCCTGGCCAGAGCAACTTTTAAAATGATATTTGTTCTTTTTTTCCTCCCTCTTTCTCTCTGTGGGTTTTTGTGTATTGGTGTCCAGATTTGGTCAGTATTCTTTCATTTTTCATATGAATTTTCTGAACATTCTTTTACACATCTTAGTCAAACGTCGGTGAACACGCATCTCCTCAGTTCTGCCACTATCTATCTGCAAACTTGAGCAGTTTGCCTGTTCCAGGTTTCAGATCTGCTTCAGGATGCCAGGAAGAGAGAGAACTGGGGGTCTGATCTGGTCCAGATCCCCTCACAGTAGTGCCCCAGCGTTAGCCTTCCGCGCAGCCCTTCAGTGTACACACCCGAGTTCAGCTGCTCCCGTGCAGGCTCCCTATGCCAGCGTGGCGGGGATTGTGGAAGAACGCTCCAGATCCTGTTTTTCAACTTGGGTTATACTTCTGACTTCTTCCGTCTTTGAGACCTGTTGGGAGAAAAAGTTTTCCGCTACCTACTTAGGTTCAAAAGGTCTGGATCCTGCCATTTAACTGACAATAGACAAATTGATGAGAAAAGAGAAGGTTTATTTACATGTGCTTGCAAGAGTACTCAGTGATGAGTAACGTGCTGAATAGCCAGAGGTAAAGGTTTATCTATCAACTTAATAAAAAGGAGGGGTGGTTAGAGCTTTAGTGGGAAGTTATCATCGAAAGTTCTGTTGGGCTTTTTGATGCTAATGGACAGCTCAATTCATACTTCCTGGTGGTAAGGGTCAGTCTTTTCCCTCAAGGGGAGGTCAATGGCACTATTTTCTGGAGCCTTTGCCTGAGTTTAGACACTTTTTTCTGTAGCTGTTGATTGTTCTAATGTTTTCAGTTTAAAGTAATTTTGATACCAGTTTGGTGGGCTGTTAATTAATCTTTTCAGACTCTAGGTTTCCTTTTCTGTCAGGACAATCCCAGCCCATCAGAGAGTCTAATTAAATTGAATGTCAAAAGGAAGGGGTTCTGGATCCCTTTTTTCCTGGCAGCTCCTCTATATTTCTGCAAATTTACCCACCTACTCCCCAGTGACCAGCTGTGCCTACCAGATAGTAATGGGAGGAGGAAGCCTTCTCAGGTCACAAAAGGGTCACTGCCCCTCCTGCTCCTCAGTGGTACTAGTTCACCCCTCATTTGCATAACTATGTGAGGCCACTGTGTTGACTCATTCCTGAACTAAGATCTGCTTCTAGTGA
The DNA here is from genome assembly GCF_057802395.1 of Ceratotherium simum simum. Lineage (NCBI taxonomy): Eukaryota > Metazoa > Chordata > Mammalia > Perissodactyla > Rhinocerotidae > Ceratotherium > Ceratotherium simum. Next base: position 68,074,933 of record NC_141900.1, on the reverse strand, counting down.
CTTGACTTTGTCCCCAGTAACAGACACTTGGCCTGGCTGCTTCCCTTTCTCAAAACTTGTAAGACCTGCCACATTCTGTGGACATGGAGATTTTTAACTAATGGATAATAAAGGGATGCTGTGAATTACAGGTTCACAGATTTCTTGCAACATTTCTATCTTGGATAAATGAAAATGTTAAAAAAACAGTGGACATTAGGTCAAGGCTTTGATCAAAAGTATAATCCTACACCTTGCTAACTGAGTTGGTTCAGCCCTTCCCTCTCAGGCTGCATGAATTGGTGCTTTTTGGTTAGAAAAATTTTGATATCTGTTTACTGATTCATAAAAACGAGAAGGTTTCCCTTCTTTTTCAGTTACCAAGTTTTTAGCAAGGAAATGGTCACCTTGTTAAGTTGTGATTATGTGTGTTCTGAGGACTGCTTTGCTTCCAAGGAGAGGAAATATTAAAGGAATCAGGGAGATAGGAACAAAGAATCAAAAATTACTATGTAGTAGACATTCTAGATTTTTTTTAACAATTAACTAATGTTCTTTTTAGCTGGCAAGTGGTAATGATGCCTTGGATATAGTACATTGAGCTTTTTGCAAGACTTCCAAAAATTTATTAATAAGTTCTTGGACAACATGGAGAAATGGGAGCTGGGTGCTGATTCAGTTAGACACAAATGGTTGCAAAACAATAGCAAAGCTTCAGCATCCACCTCCTCCTCCTTCCTTCCTGGGGCTCTTGGGTGTCCAAGGCGCTGGCCTTCAGCCAGGACTCAGTGGTATACTCGTCCTTCATGGCCAGCGTCCATTCTGATTGGTGGTTTGCACCCTATGCTGCTGTTAAATATTTTAAATGTGATCACAGGGTATAATAAACTGGAGCTCTTGGGAAAAGCAGGCTGAAGCTGGGCCAGGGAACTTCATGCATGGTGCCCACACCCTACATATAATTAAAATGAACAACAATCATAAAATAAGTGTCAGGAAATCCAACACAGTGCACATTTTCCCATGATGATGACTTTAGTATGTTTTTAGAAATATTAAGTAACAAATTATGTTTTATTTTCTCATTGAGTGGACGCTCTGCTTTGCTAGTGCCTTAAACGTGAGCCTTCGTCAGCTCAGAGTGGGCCTCCTGAGGCAGCAGGGAAAGGAGAGAACTGGGAATTATGGATTGATTCTATGTACGTTTTGAGCTTCTATCGGTAGTTGTGTTGGCTTAAAGTGAGTAAAAATTGTTTGCGTAGCCATTAAGCGTTTATGATAAGGTGTTGAGTTGTTTAAAAGTAAAACACTGCTTAAATTAAAATAGCACCATGAACAAATAAGCCTTTGACTTCTTGTAATGGAGAAAGGAAGCAAAATACTCAACAGAGAGATATACCATTCTAAAAGTCTAAATTTATTCAACACCACTTTTGCATACTGGCTTAGTTAAATTTTTTGCTTTTGGCTGTAGGATAAATAAGGGTGCCTTTCCCGGAACCGACCTCCCCTAGCGCCATCTTCAGTTTTGCATCTGATTCTCCTGCTGTACTGTGAAGTGCTGACTTGCAAAGCAGATTGTGTGGGGAGATTTCGGGGGATAATCTTCCAGGTGACCTTACCCTGTAGGTGTCACAGCACACTGCGACTATCTCTCAGCACTGAGGGTCGGGGCAGAAGAACAGGGGGATCTTCTCTTTACAAGCGTCAGGATATAGGGCTGCTCTTGCTTCATCTGCCGTCATTAAGAGCCTATCTGACTGGGGAGATGTCTCATGATAATCACTCCCTTCTGCTCTATGCCAGGTTGAAAAGAAAGATAATGATGAAACAAAGGAGTGCTGAAGAGAAGCACCAGCTGCCAGATCCCTTAATGAGGGAGGGATTTATCTAGAAACACAGCTGAAAATACCCATTAAATGTGTAAACTAGACTGAAGGGATTGGCAGAAAGTCGAGTGACAATTATTTATTGAATATTTATTAGTCTGAAATATACTTGCATATGTTTCAGTTAGCCCTGAGGAGGAGAGAAAAGTTTTTTAGCACAATTCAAAGTTATAAACAGTGTTAATTACCGGGCCAGCCCAGTGGCGCAAGCGGTTACTCCGCTGTGGCAGCCCGGGGTTCGCTCGTTCTCATCCTGGGCACACCGACGCACTGCTTGGCAAGCCATGCTGTGGCGGCGTCCCATATAAAGTGGAGGAAGATGGGCATGGATGTTAGCCCAGGGCCAGTCTTCCTGAGCAAAAAAAGAGGAGAATTGGCAGATGTTAGCACAGGGCTGATCTTCCTCACAAACAAAAAGAAAAAGTGTTAATTATTAAATTGCTATAACTTTAAAAATGAGATGTATGGGTTAGGGGTGGAAAAAAAGAGAAATCTATAGAAAATCCTATTTTGGACCTACCTGGCTTTGTGACCTTAGGAAATAAAAGTAATGATCATTTATGGAACATTTGTTATGTGGTAGGGTCTCATGGAAGCACTTGACATAATTTAATCATCACAGCAACACTATGAGGTGCAATATTATCTCCATTCTACAGATGAGAAACTGAGGCCTGGAGAGTTTAAGGGATTTTCTAAGAGTCCCCTGGCTAGTTTGTGATAGAGCCAGGGATTCCAACCCAGGCCCTCTGACCTCAGAGGTTGTGGTCTTAATCATATGAAGATATGTTTGTTGCCTCAGTCATTTAACTTTTCTGATTAGTTTCCCTATTTGTAAAATGCAGGGACAGGACTAGATTATTTATAATAAATCAGACAGTTTTGGAACTAGAAGCTCATTGCTTTTTTTAAAAAAACCGAAAGTGAGCAGAGCCAATGTTCACCCTGTAGTCTAGAGAATGACTAAATGGTAATTACTAGCAAGTATTTGTAGCAATTGAAGTCATTTCAGGATTTTACTTTTGACAGTTATTTTTATTAGTTTTAGTAACAGGGGCACAGAAAGAAGGTCTTTCTGAGCCTACATCTCAGTTGCTTTCTCATTTCTGTCTGTATGAACCCCTACCCCCACCTCATCCTCTAGAGTTGCTAAATAATCTCATGACGAGCCATCCACTCATCAAGGGAGTGATGAGTACATGCAGGGGGTGCGTGAGAGGGAATTTAAGGCAAGGAACAAGAAACAAACCACTGATTAAGAGAACCCAAAAGAGACTGCGGTTATTCTGTGCTGTTCAAATCTGGTGGTTATTAAACTCTTCATCAGTAGAAAATATGCTCCATATCTCTTTAGGAAAGAAAAGATTCATTCTTTAGCAGATCTTACATTCTTTCTTAAGACATAGCTAATTTAAATATATTCACAAAGGTTTAAATGGACTTCCATTATTTATTAATATAGGAACGCCTCATTCTTTTGTTATCATGCTAAAATTTAGTGTTTCACATAACTGAATTTTCTAAGTAAATAAATACCAAAACTTAACATTTTTATTTTAATAAATTATGATGGAATTTTACAATTTTATTAAGTATATCATATAAGGCAAATGATAATATATATGTACTGTTTAACGAAGAAGAATAAAATTAATACCTGTGTACCCACCACCCTGCCTAAGAAATAGTACACCTTTGAATCTCTGATCCCATTTCTCCCCCCACCCTTGTAAACTTTGTCCTGAATATTTTATTAATGGTTTCTTTGTTTTTTTTTTTTTTTTACTGTTTCGTAAATATAAACAATATAGTTTGAAACTTATAAAAATGGAGTTATTCTGGATGAACTTTTCTGTGCCTTGCTCAACATTAACATTATGGTTCTGAGATTCACCCATGTTGATACATGTAGCTGTATGTATTCATTTTCACTCTTTTTAGAGTTTTCCATTTTATGGCTATGCCACAGTTTGTTTTTCTCAGGGTAAACATTTATTTGAGAGTTTCCAGTTTCTTGCTTTTAGGATGATGCTATGAATATTTTTGTGCACCTCTCCTAGAGGAGACGAGCAAGAGTTTCTCCAGGATGTGTACTCAGGAGAGGGGAAGCTGTGTTGTAGGGTGTACAAACCTACAGCTTTACTGGGCAATGCCAACGTGTTCCCAAAGTAGTTGTGCCAATTTAAATTCTCCCCAGGAGTACATGAAAACTCCTATTGTTCCACACACCTGTCAACACTTGGGATTGTCCAATTGTGTAAATTTTCTAGTCTCGTGGGTGTAAATGGTGTCACATTGGGGTTTCTTTGCAATTCCGTAATTACTAAAGTGGTTGACCATCTTTTCATAGGTTTATTGACCTTCATGGTTTCTCTTTCAGGAAATGCCTGAGTATGCCTTTTGGCTTGCTTATCCTTTTCATATTGATTCATTGGAGTTCTTTATATATTCTATGTAATAAGTCTTTGTTCATTTTGTTACTAATATCTTCTCAATATGTGGCTCCTTTTTCTTATGGTACTTTTTGATGAATAGTTCTTAATTATATTGTAGCTGAATTGATCAGTCTCTTTCTTTATGTTTTGAGCTATTTATATCTTGCTTAAGAAATCCTTCTCACACTATGGTAATTAAGCTATTCTTGTATATATATATTTTCTAAGATTTCCCTGTCTGTTCATTTAAAGATTCAACCTCTGGAATTGTTTCATTTAATGTAGATTGTGATATAGGGATTGAATTTAATTTTTCCCTACATCTTCCCATTGTCATTTGTTAAATAGTTCATTTTCCCCTACACTGATGTGCAGTGTCAGCTTTAGCATACATCAAGCTTCCATCTGTGGGTAGGTTCTTCTCCAGCCTATATATTTGTTACATATCCTTGTTGATATCTTTAAAATATTGATTCCTCTTGTTCATAAACTTTATATATCTTTCCCTTTATTTTGGTGTTTAATGTTTTTCAATAAATTTTATTATTTTGTACAGAAAGATCTTGTAAAATTTCTTTTGATATATTCCTAAGTATTGTACTCTTTTATTATTATAAATTGTATATTTAAAAGATTGCTCTTTCTTATGCTTTGTTGCTGGTGAAAAGAAATGCAATTTACTTCTCTATGTTGATCTTATATTCAGAAACCTTGACAATCTGTCCTATTAACACTAATAAAGTTTCCGATAGACAATCACATCATCTGAATAATGACAAATTTGCTTTCTCCCTCCTCAGTCCTTATAATGTTTGTTTTTCTTGTCTTATTGTGTATGCTGGAACTTGCAGTGCAATATTTAATAGAAGTTGTGCTATTTGACTTCTTTGCCTTCTTTTCTTTTCTTTTTTTTGGTTCCTGAGGAAGATTTGCCCTGAGCTAACATCTGTTGGCAATCTTCCTCTTTTTGCTTGAGGAAGATTCACCCTGAGCTAGCATCCATGCCAATCTTCCTCTGTTTTGTAGGTGGGTCACTGCCACAGCATGGCCACCAATGAGTGGTGTAGGTCCATGTCTGGGAACCGAACCTGGGCCACTGAAGTGGAGCATGCCAAACTTAACCACTAGGCCATGGGGCTGGCCCGCCTTCTTTTCATTTTTAAGAGAAAACTTGATAGTTCATAATTGAGCATGAGGAGTGCTATAGGCTTTTTGTAGACATCTTCTAGGAAGAAAGTTCCCCTCTATTCCTAATTTGCTTACTTTGCTAAAAGGCTTTAAAAAATTATGATTAGTCAATGTTGATGATTCTGATGTCTTGTTTAGTCATGGCAGAAAGGACTTAAATTTATTGTCAATGATTGATGATAATGTCTGTGGTGGAGGTTAGTGGAGAGGGGAAGATAGGGGGAAGTAGCATATGCTTGTTGTATGCTTATTTCTGCTTGTTTTATATGCTATAAAATAATTTCATGTAAATTACCTCATTTTGGTTATTATTTCCAGGTTTTTTTTTTTTTTTTTTTTAGTTTAGAGCATTCTAATTCCATGACTGTGACTGGAGTGCGGGTCTAATGCCCACTAATTTTTCCTACTACACTCTGGTGATACTTAATTTGCACCATGCTTAAGTAACCAAATCTTGTTTCTATAGTCTTCTTCAATCTCTCCAGGTCACACACTTACTGAGTTGAATCTGTAACCTGTTATTTTTCACTGTACTTCTGAGGAATTTTCTTAAACTATCTAAGAAATAAATAGCTTATTCAAAATCTGGTCTGTTTATTCATTTGTTCACTTACTCTTTGACCAAATATTCATTGAGAACATACGATGTGACTAGAGATATAACAGTGAAGAAGACAATGTCCCTGCGCTCATAGAGTTTAAACTCTAGAGTGGACTTAAGACAATAAACAAGTAGGTGAGGGTGTAATATGGTGCAAGGTAGTGATAAGTAATGAGTGAGAAGGAGAAGATGACTGGGAATATGTGTGTGTGTTGTGGTGTGTGCGCCAATTTTACTGGCACTAAGTAATGTAGAGGAGGTTTTTTTGAGGAGATGACATTTGGGCTGAGTCCTGAATATGATGAGCAAGCCAGCTATGGGAAGTTCCCACAACTTCCCATAGTGGGTGAAAAGTGTGGTATGTTTGAGGAACTTCAACTTCCCATAGTGGGTGAAAAGTGTGGTATGTTTGAGGAACTTCAAGATGTCCCGGGTGGCCAGAAGAGAGTGAGCAAGGAGAAGTGGAGTAGGAGATGGGGAGAGAAAGGGGTGGAGGCCAGAAAATGTGGGGCTTGTGAAAACTCCTCATCGGATAGATTTTGCTTTCATATTTTTATTGACATAATGGAACTATGTAGATGTAAAGTATTTTAGTAGCATCTGATATCTTTTTGTTCTATTACTTTCTCAATGATTTCTTCAGTCCATTATCCAGTTGTTGAGAATAAGAATGTAAACTTCTTGAGAGCAGCAACCCGGGTTTATTTCACTCTTTTGTCAGAATCTCCATGCTCTGTGATTGATGAGAAGAAGGCCCTTGTTAATATTTGTGAAATGAATAGAGAATCTCTTTTTTCCCTTGGAGGAGTTTAGGGAACACTGTCACTGAATTGGAGCTGGTTTTTACATCAAGTTGGGAGATGAGGCTATTTTTTAGAGACTCGAGAGGAATGAGCCTTGGAAAAGGGCAGGTATATGCTAGATGTGTTCCCAGCCTTCAGTTGCTCCATGCATGAGGCTCATTAGTGTGAAGGTGGGAAATTCTCAATGTCTGACTTCCTCTCTTCAAATAGAAACCTATAACTTAGACAAATATGAATGATTTGTACACAATTTCTTAACTTTGTCTTACCTCAGCTACTGCTCTGAGCACTAGGTGTTAGGAGATTGGAATGAATCTGAATTTGAGCTGGGTCTTAACTTGTATGCCTCACTGCCTTATTTGTAAAATGAGATTTTGTAACAGTATTTGCCGACCTACCTCACAGAGATTCTGTGTGTGATGAAATGAAATGAATGTTGGAAGCTTTGGTTTCTGTTTTTAATATATAAGAAATAGTTAATGCTAAAGTCTGATATAAAATAGTTATTACTAATAATGTTTATTTTTGTTGTATGCAGCATAATTTAACTTTGAAGAAAAAATACACTGGACATTCCATCCAGACTGCCTAAAGGATAAGACTATAATTTCTTCCTTTGTCTTGTAGAAGAATGGCACAGTTATCAAAATTGAGGGGCAAAAGTAAGGATACTCTTCCTGAATTTTCCTTCTCATCCTTTAGCCCCTTTGGGTATGATGGAGCTTTCTGCTTAGAATTTGGAAACAACTTCTAGGTCGTTTTAATAACCTCAGGAACCTCACTGGTAGAGAGGTCCCTGTAAGTGGTGGACAGAAGTGAAATCTTAGGTTAGTGATTCATCTATCAGATGATTTACTTTTATCAATGTAGTGGTTGTAATCTTTAGTAGGTTGTACAATGAGTATTAACTATTTTACGTTTTTATACTTGTGAAGCTTAAAGTCACTGCACATATTTGATATTACGACAACACAGGGAGGAGAATGGTGCTCATGGTGATAATTTAGGATGTCTCTATCTGCCTAGGAAGAGATAAGTGGTGAGTTGGAATAATTATGAGTAATCGAGAAAAAAGAGTTTACTATTGAGGAAAAGAAGAATTTTCAGATTGTCCGCATTGATTAACTCATTGGTTAGCTCTTCATCTCTCCGCTTTACCTCGGAAGCCACATTTTTTCCTGTGTCTTCACACTGGGTTTGAACTTTTATGATCGCTGAGATCAAAGTTTGGTCATAAGAAATAATGAGTGAGACGAGTCAATCGTATTTGAGAATTGGCGCTTCGGCGGTTCTGCAGTAGACGATAGTCTTCTCTTCTGCTTTTTCTAATGAGGAGAGCTTCTTCAGGGACCAGTATTGGCCAGATCTCCTGCTGCCCTTTATATCCTCCCACTGCTTTGGTGTAGGCCAACACTAACCAGAGGGAGCTTGGATACAGTCTCTTGCCTGTTGAGCACTGAAGCTCCTGGCTTCTCTCTTCTCCCTCCACACTTCCACATGAGCGCCTGCAGCAAGCTTGAGAATTGATCAGTATTCACTAAAACAACATCTTTTATTTTCAGGTGCCCACTGGAAAGACGCTTTACTCTGTGAAGTTTCACAGCCTTTAAGGACTGTAAGAATTTCGAACCGCTTGATAGAATTTAAAACAGAAAGTGGAAATGTGGCCTGATGTTAGAAGTTATTTCAGGAAAAGTGGATATGTTTTCCAGTTGATGGGAGTAGACAGGAAAACTACTATTGCTTTCCCATTCCATGCAGGCTCAGATGTAAACCTGTGGGGGCGAAGAGCTTTTTATTTGATAAAAGCTAAAAACGTACCCGCATTTCTCACTTTTCAAGTTGTGACAGTCATTCACAACTGTCACAGATAAAGATGTTTTGGACACCATCCGGAAATAATCTTTAACAAGTTCCAAGTCCTAGACATGTGAGTTTATAAAAACATTGTGAGCTTTGTTAAGAAGATGCTTCTGACCCATCTTCAATAGGATTCACTTTTTGAGTTATTTTTCTATCAATGGTGATAGAAAAGAAAATATCTTGAGCTGTCTTGCACCTGAAAAACAAGGTGTGTCCACAAAAGCACTTTAGTTTGCTCCCTTTTCTCAAGAAAATTTGCCAAATTTTAAGATGGTGAAGTGAGAGGAAGAAGAAATTTGGTTTGACTTGAATTTTTTCTTAATTACAAAAAGTAAGAAGTCTGGAAAAAAATACCAGAAATAAAGACTAGAATTAAAGCACTAAAGCATGCCTTATAGAACTCTTGCATTATTTTTCTATGCTAAAGATTTTTAAAACAAATAAATAAACATGAAAAGAAGTCTCTTTCTCCAATTAGATTAATGTTTAGGTGGAAGCAGAAATGGTCAAGTGTGAGTAAAACTCTTCAGGAGATCCCTAATTTAAGCATAAGTATGTTTCAACGTTCTAGATTATTGCCTGAAACTTGGAACACTTTTAGTCATAGATTTAATATTATATTTGGCAGAATCAATGTTAGACACACAGCCATATGAGGGTCCCCTGAGTATCTCTGAAGTCTTACTTTGTATTAATAAAGACGGAGATAAAAACTGCTTGGAGAATTTGATTCTAAGGGAAAAATGTGTTGACACAAGGGTTCCAGTTTGGCATGCTGGGAGGATATCATCCTTCGCCACTATAGTGGCCCAGAGATGATGTGTGGGGGTGTTCCCTGGCCTTCTGTGGGGAGGGGAGTCCTTTACATCAGAGACCTATGGCCTAGGGAAGGGTCTTAGAACTGAATTGAGTGAGGGATTCTTGAGGAATTGGGATTAGTTCAATACAGAATCATGGATGGAAGGGGACAGTGAATGTCATGAAGTCATTAGTCCTTCTAGGGTATAATTTTCCAGGGATCCCTTCTCTGGCCTCTTTAGTTTCCTAGTCACTCTGTTTCACTTCTTTCTCCAATTCCCAAGCACCGGATATAACTTCCTTCTCTTACTACTTCTACCAGTGGTTAGATCCTATGGTATCATAAATTTTAAGAATTTAATCTTATCACTTCTTGAGACTTTTCAAGAGTTGTTTTTCCCCTTCTAGTAAGAAATGAAAGGTAAGAAGTGAAAGGAGAGGTTGATGTGTTTTAGAGTGACTTCAGGTAGCTTGGCAGAAAAGAGAAATGGAGAGGAGGGGAGACTAAGTTACATGGTAGGAGCTTGGCACGCTTGAGCAACTGAGAGAGTGCCAGAGCTACGGAGTTGGGATTGGGGTAGAGGGAAGAAGGGAGGGGAAGAAAGAGAGAGAGAATATGGCTGAGGTCAAGACAGGTGGGCACTGGTTGGATTACGCAGGCCTTTGTGGGCCATGTTAAGGACTTTGGATTTAAGCCTGAGTACAGTGGGGACCCGTTGAAGAGATTTAAACAGAAGAGCCATTTGAATATTTTTGTGGTTTCCACTTTGGTGGCTGTGTGGAGAAGAGATTGGAGGCCTATTACAAGAGTCCAGTTGAGAGATGTTGGTTTGGCCTGGGCAATGTCAGTGAAGATGGAGAAAATGGGATGAATTTGAGAGAATTTAGTTGGATTGGTGGTGGATTGGAAGTGGAGGGTTAGGGAGAAGGAGTGTCAAGAAGAACACTTGGGTTTTGTCATGAGTACCTGAGGTCCTGTGTTAGGAGAGGCTAGGTCATGCTGTGGTAACAATAGCCTCAAAATCTTAGGCCAATATCAGAAAGTTTTCTATCACGCAATGAGGGCTATAGGTCTTCCAAACTCAGTGATCCAGACTGCCCATCATTTCAACACAGGTTCCACCAAATTTGCTATAGCAAGGGAAGAAAGAACATGGCGGTTCATGCACTGGCTCTTCAAGACTTCTGTCACTTCTAGTCACATGTCATTGGCCACAGTGAGTCATACATATGGATGTGGACTTTTATTTCAAGGGGCGCGAAGTGTAATCCTCTAGTGTGCGCAGACGAAGAGGAGAAATAGAAAAGCTGGTGTGAAGATCTACTACAAACCCATTTTTTAATATGGAGAACTCTGAAGGAAGAACAGATTCCAGAGGAAAGAATTTAGTTTGAGATATGCTGTTTGAGATGCTTGTAAGATAACTAAGTAGCTATATGATGTAGGCAGTTGGATATTTGAGGAAGGAAGGAGAAGAAGGAAGGAAGGAAAGAAAAAAGGAAAGGAGGAGGAAGAGAGGGAGGGAGAGAGGAAGATTTGGGTTTTGGATATACATTTAAAGTATATCCATAGGATTGTATGAGGTTGCGTAGAGACAGTGTCTAAGGAAAGACTAGGATGCAGAAATGAGCCCTTTATTAGTTAGGTTAGGCTAAGCTATACTATGGGTCCACTATGGGTCAGTGTGAGCGTCCACCATTTTATAGCTGCACCATCTGGGCAGAAACTTGGTCTGAACACAAAGTTTAATGTCTCATTTCCAGCACCTGGAAGAATACCTGGCAGGAGGTAGTACCTGGTCATACCTAGCAGGAGGTAGTAATTAATAAATTATACATATATATATCTTATATGTATCCTTTTGGTCAGCTTGTTGTGGTATAGTGAAATTTATCACTTTTCATTCAGTGAGTATTAACCAATGTATACAGTCATGTAACCATCCCCACAATCGAGATACAGACTATTTTCTTTACTCCAAAAAGTTCCCTTGTGCCTCTGTGCAGTCAAATCCCTCCCTGTGGCCCCTGGCCACCACTGATATGCTTTCTGTCAATGTAGTTTTGCCTTGTCTAGAATTTCATATACATGGAATCATACAGTATGTGGTCTTTTGTATCTACTTCTTTTATTTACCATAGGGATTGGCAAACTTTTTCTGTAAAGATTCAGATAGTAAATATTTTAGGCTTGCAGCCTATAGGGTCTTTGTTGGAAGAACTCAACTCTGCTCTTGTAGCATGAAAGCAGTCTTTAACATTATGTAACTGGATGGGTATAGCTCTGTTCCAATAAATCTTTGTTTATAAAAATTGGCAGCGGGCCAGATTTGGCCTGCAGGCTGAAGTGTGCTGACCTTCGTATAATGCACTTCAGATTCATTTCTATTATTGTGTGTGGTAATTCAGTCTTTTTTATTGCTTAATAGCCTTCCGTTGTATGGATGATATTCCGTAATTTGTTTACCCATTCATCAGTTGATGGAAATTTGAGTTGTTTCTAGTTTTTGGCCTTTATGAATAAAGCTGCTATGACTATTCACATACAAGTCATTGTGTTGACATATGTTTTAATTTCTCTTAGGTAAATACCTAGGAGTGGAATTGACGGGTCATATGGGAAATGTATATTTAATATTATAAGAAACTGCCCAAACTGTTTCTTAAAAGGGTCCTACTAATTAATCAACAATGTATGAGAATTCTAGTTGTTCTGAGTTCTTGTAGTAAGTGTCTACTGGAGTAAATATTTATTAATATTTAAGCGTTAATGAATATAAATGAATCAATGAAAATATGTTGTCAGTATTATCTAGCGTCATAGATTGTTTTAATGTAATTTTTTATGACTGCTTATTCTATCTTATGGCTTTACTAAAAGTTTCTAAACCAATTTCCTTTTATTAAAACTTAAGATTGTTTCTAAAGTTTTCCTACTGAAAACAATGAAGTCACCATCTGCGTAGATGGCAGTTAGTTCAGTATTATGCTTACTGATAAGGGTGCAGAGTGCAGTGACTCTTTATTCTTGGCAGGTACTTGCAATCACATATGCCTTTACTAGTTGGTTGATCTGGGGATTGGGTTGAAATCCTTTTGAAATTTGGGGAGCCTAATTTGGTCCCACTTTTGAGTAGGTGACCACCCTACCTCCTCGGGAGTATGCCAAGAAACCCTCAGGCAGATTCTGGATTTTTCTCAAAAAAGTAATTTGTGTCTGTTGGTCCCCCAGAAGTTTATGCTTTAGTAAACAGCTGAATTAATTTTTGCCTGAAAATTTTTTAAGTAGATGTTTGAAATGTCTGTCTCAGTTTTTTAAAAATCTCAGTCAAGTTTCATAAACTTTCACTTTAAGCTGTGTAACTTGCCAGTGAACTCTCTTGTACCTGAGTGAATTGATTTGCTATTTAGGTTATTTGCCATAATAAGCTCATTAAATGCTAGGGCCTGCTACCAAAAAGTCATTATTTCAGTTTTGAGTACTTGTTCTCAGACTGTACTCTGACAGAGCTAGATGTCAATTAAGATTATTCCTTGTTAGTGGAAATAAAATCATGTTATCTGCTTAGAAAAGAACCCCTCTGTTCTTTCTCTAGGCGGTTGGGAGAGTATATTCAACTCACACAAAAATTTGTCCATTCATTAAGTGAAAAGGTGCGAAGACAGAGGTTGTGAAGAGATCCCTGTTTTACCTCACCTGAAGTTATGATCTGAGCCATGGGGTATTTTTCCTGCAGAGCTGTGTCTCAGGTTGTGTCAGGTTGCAGGTCCTGTCACAGCATCAAAAAGTAAGTCTGTGTTGAGCCTGAACAACTCAGACCATATGATTCCTGTCCATGAAATCAAAGTCAGAAGCAAGTCCACTAAGTCACTGTCAATATTATGTAAGTACGAGGTAGGAAGGTGCAGTAGGGATCCATAATGGAAAAGTGCTTAAAGCCTCTTCCTTCCCCAATACTATGAACAGTATTGGTTGTAAAAGCCTAGATTTGCCAGTTCATAGACCTGATGTTGACCAGCTCTCACTCTGTGCCAGGCCCTGCTCTAAACACATTGTGTATGTTCAAGTCAGAGGAAGTTCAGCATAATGGTTCAGAACACAGACTTTGGATTGGCCAGACTGCTAACTAGCCAAGTTAGTGGCTGGTTTCCTCAATGACTCCATTTCCTCATTTTTAGAATGGAGATTATGACAGCACCTCTGTCATAGGGCTTTGGGGAGGATTGAATGAGTCAATTTACTAAGTGAACTGTTCAGTAGAGTACCTGGCACATAGTAAGTTATGTAAACATTAGTTATTACCATCACCATCTTATTACTCATCTCAAGAAAGCTGTGAGATAGGTAGTGTGTTTTTCCCCATTTTACAGTAGACTGAGGCACAGAGAGTAATTTCCCAAGGTCACAAGGCTGGGAGACAGTGAAACTCAGATTAGAGTACATGTAATCTGAGTTCAATCTGTGACTGGAACTGCTGTACTCTGCTGCCTCTCAGTTACTAAGATGGAAATGGCCATGAATTTTAGATGTAGTCTGTGGTAAGGCAGATTAGGTCTACAAGGAAGAGGTAAGAAGGGTGTCTCTTGTACTAGTGGCTTGGGCTATACCACTGCTTCCTCCAGATGAGTCTACACACCCATTGACTTGATAGTGGTCAACAAATTGGCTGGGAGTGCATCTCCTATTTGGAGTAGTCCTGGCTCAGTAAATGGCATCTCTGTCTGTTCTGTTATATAAGCCAGAATCCTGGGTCACCCTTGACTATAGCTTCTTCTTCCCCTATGTGCTGTCCATCATCTATTTGTGTTCGCTTTTATTTTTAAAATTGCTTCTAAGTCCTTCACCTTTTCCATCTCCAAGGCCACCACTCCAGCCCAAGCCACTGCCATCAGTCGCCATCAAGCTTCACCAGTCCATCCTTGCCCTATCTGTTCTCCCTGTAGGCTGAGGTAAAATGCAAATCCGGTAATCTTGTGCCCTGGTTTAAAACATTACCCAATTTTACATTCAAATCCAGATCTGTCTGACTCCAAAACCTGTACTCTTTCTTTTGCCATCTTGCCTCTATAAAGTGTGGAGAAGTTGGCTTTGATTTGAAAAGTTGAAAAAAGTAAGATTCTTAGGTGTCAAGTCGAATCTAGTTTTCTTTGACCTCATTCATTAAATTCATGCCTCAGATAATTAGGTCCTAGAATCTGACCCCATTATCAGATCTGTCAGAAGAACTCAAGTGTTTCACAAATATTTATAATATCTGACTTTTTTCTAGGCAAGGCAAAGTATATTGTAATAGGAAAATGATAAGATGCGTGATGGCCTTTTCTAATTTTTTTCATAATCTCCCTCACTAATCCAGCTAGGTTTTTGTGTGTGTGTGCGGTTGTTATTATTATTATTGGTTTGTTTTTTGCATGACTGAATCCTTATCAAAGCAGATATTAGCAGATTGAGTCCTGAGTTTGCTAGAACTGCATGTAGATAAAAAGAATTTTAAATCATCAGCATCCTGTTTATTTACCAATGTAAATTTTATTTATTTTTATTTATTCATTTTTTTGTGAGGAAGATCAGCCCCGAGCTAACATCTGTCGCCAATCCTCCTCTTTCCGCTGAGGAAGATTGGCCCTGGGCTAACATCCGTGCCTATCTTCCTCTACTTTATACAGGACACTGCCAGAGCATGGCTTGACAAGCGGTGCATCAGTGTGCGCCCGGGATCCGAACCTGTGAACCCTGGGCCGCTGCAGCGGAACACGTGCACTTAACTGCTGTACCACTAGGCTGGCCCAACCAATGTAAATTTTAAAAGGTACTCAGTTAGCAAACTGCCAGCACTGAGTTAGAAGTCCTTCTGTTTTCCTCTATCAGCTTTTAATCTCACCCTTTCCTAGGATGTGCAGACAGATTGTAGGGAAGCTCTGACTAGGGTAGAGTGAAGGGGAAATGAGCATTAAAAAACAAAATCCAGGGGCCAGCCTCATGGCCGAGTGGTTCAAGTTCTGTGTGCTCCACTTCGGCAGCCCCGTTCATGGGTTTAGATCCAGTGCACAGACCTACACCACTCATCAAGCCGTGCTGTGGCAGCGACCCACATACAAAATAGAGAAAGATTGGCACAGATCTTAACTCAGGGCTAATCGTCCTCAAGCAAAGAAAAAATAAATAAATAAATAAAAGAGGAAGATTGGCAACGAATGTTAGCTCAGGGCAAATCTTCTTCAGCAAAATAAAGAAAAATCTATCTAGAATGTGATCCTCCAGATGGGAGTACACATATCGGCAGCCCCAGGGTGTAATCAGTAATACTGGCTTTCAGAATAGAACTGCAGGCCACCTTTCTCCCAGTTTTTACTATGGTTTTATTTTTAAATAAATGTGGTAAGGAATTTCTGGATTCATATATGTATCTATGCAAGAGCAATCCTTTTGTATATCAACAATGAACACTGCTCCACTGGATCCACTGTCATCTTGGTGTTTGTGTGAAAAACTATTCAAAGTATGGCCACCTGTCCATGCTGATAGCATGTGCCCTGATAGTATTTTATCTTAAGGCAAATAGTAACAAACTTGTGAGGGAACCCAGAAAAAAATCAGAAGGAAGAGATTTCTCTCATGCAATCCAGGGAGTTTTGCCAGAGCTTCCTAAGGTGAAAGAGATAAGAGGAAAAAAATCTACAGGGTTTTGTTTTTGTTTGTTTTGCTGGGGAGTGTGGGGTTATGCCTAATAACCGGAGGAATAAAATATCTAAAACTCTGAGAATGGGGGAAATTCGTGTTTTCTAACCAAATCTTTCCTGAGAAACATTTCGTGGTTTTTCTGCTTAGAGCCAAGATGTGACACCCTAGGAGTGGAGCTGCATAATCATTGGCCACTGTGCCTTAGTCCTCACCGAATCCTTAGCTTTTGGGGAGCAGCTGGGCCCAGGTCCAGAAAGCTGAGCTCATCAGGCCCCAAGTGGTTCATGCCTTCCCTCTGTCAACTTGCCGGGGGGAGCGTTAGCACTTTAGGGCTACTCACTTGGAGAAGAAGACAGCGAAGTCAGCAAGTGGGGCGGCTTGATTGATCTGTCCCTCAGACAGAGGAGAGCCAGAGGTCACTCTGCAAGGCTGGAAGGACACACAACTGGGGAAGCTGTGCAGTAATAGCGGGTCAGGTCCCCCTCTGTGCAGAGAGCACCCCTTTGATCTTTCTTTAGGGACTCTTAACTGCCTCATAACTGAAGACTACCTCCACTTCACCTTGGAGAGAAAGAATCTAGAAGAATTTGTGTCCCAGTCACCTCCCTGTACTCAGAGAACTTGCCTGCGAGACCTGGGCCTGTGGTCAGGAGAGAAAATGGGTCTCTTCTTTGCCCTCACATGATCTACTAGGCAATTCTCTATGACATCCTGCCTTTGAAATGCAGGTTATCCTTCCAGCTCTTAACCCTAACCTTCCTCCTCCTATTCCTGCCAACCCAGTCACTCACCTAGAAACTTCCGCTCATCCTTTAAAACCCAGAAAAAAAAAAAATGTGTCCAAATCTATAAAAACCTCCCTTGGCTTCAGGCTGAATTATTGTTTCCTCTTACTTTTATAACACTTTGCCCAGTTCTATTATGATGCTTAAGGGAAAAAGAATTACCATGCACTGGGGCCTCTGTGTGTTTCACTAGAGGAGACTACGGATGCTTCACCCAGGTACCCCATGCCTGGTAAGTTAATAATAATAATAATAATAATAACAATAATAATAATAATACAGCAGGCCCTGTTCTAATTGCTTTTTATGTTTTGTCTTCACGACAATCCTATGAGAAAGTTTCTACTGCTGCTCCAGTTTCACAGATGAGGACACTAAGGGTTAGACATAAGTCCATAGAGCTGTGGACATGGCAGAAGCAGGATTAATGCCCGGGTGGACATCTGACTTCGCACTCACAAGCCTGTGAGTGTCATCTGGAGAATGAAACCCAAAGCACCAGAGGAGGGAGAATAAGGCCGAGGCTCAGGCCATCCCCTGTGAGTCCGGCCCGCGGCCTGGCACTGTGCATCGCTGTTCAGAATGACTAATTCTGTGCTGAGCTGTCAGGTGGAAGCCTGTGTAGCCACAGCCTGGCACGCCGCCTTCTGCAGTAGGCCGTCACTGCTAATCTGATGCAACCGAGTTTCCTAGGGTGGCCTTTAGAGCTCTGCTGTTGCTGGAGGGGGGAGTGGGGAGAAGGAAGTTTCGCATATTGTTTTTTGATCAGCAGGTTTGGAAACTTTGAGTGTTTGGCTCACAGGATGGTGGAAAGGCTCCAGCATTTCCTGTAGCCTTGAGTCTGGCTTCTGAGATAGGGAACTGGGCCTGAGCTTTGCCTCCTCCGCTGGGGAATGTCAGCACACATCACGGAGTGACAGGGCTTGCCTGGAGGAGGGGAGCTGGGGGAGATTTGGGGGGGAGGAAGGGAGCAGTCACTGGCATTACAACAGCTGAAAAGGAATTCGAAAAGCAAATATCCAAAAACCAGAACAAGGGAGGAAGTGTGTGCATTAGTTTGTAAAATAATGAACTTTCCAGTTGAGATGCTGATTCCCAAAGTGCAGAGAGAGAGAGAGCTCAGAGTGAAGGGAAGAGAACCAGCAGCTCAGCTTGCTTTTGACAGAACTTCTCCAGGAGGAAAACAAATCTGGAATAGGCCCTGCTCTCACCTCTGAGCGCCTCCATTTCTATTTCCATCCAATGGGACAGATGAATAGCTGCTGCTTAAAGTGCATAAAGGTTTTCTGTGCAAGGAATTCTGGATTTTAAAAATGCATCATTGGCTTGAGTAATTCTTCACTTTTTTTTTTTTTTTAAATCTCTGAATTTGCTTTTAAGGAAAGAGTGATTCATTCATTTTTTCATTTACTTGTCTGAAAAATATTTATTGAGCTGCTGTTTGCTATGCCATCTGGTCAGGACTTAGAGGGACAGAGATGAATAAGATATATGATCCCTACCCTCGGGGAACTCATGTAAACTAATCGCATAAGGTGTGGAAATATGCTCTGGTCGCAGGTGCATTGTAAGCACCTAAGAAGACAGACGTTGGGGCCATTGCTTCTGTCTTGGGAGGCTATGGGGTCAGGGAAATCTCTCAGAGGAGCTGGCACATGAGATTGGCTTGAAAGTTTAGGTGAGAATTTTCAAAGCCACCACAAGGGGAGAGGAAAAGACATTCCAGGTAGACGGAATGTTATGAACAAAGGCAGGAGCACAAGAATTGGGCATGCCCAGGAAATGGCCAGTAATTTGACGGGGAAAGAGAGAGCCAGCATTGGTCTTGGTGCTCTCCCTCTCCACTCAGTAGCCCATGACACACCTGGAGAGATCCTGACCTGGCCAGTCTGGGACCTGCCTCCTTTAAGCAGTACTACCAGCAGCCACTGCAAAAGGACAGCTGATGGTCTTAAGGGAAAACCTATTTGCTGTGTCTGACTTACAGAGTCATTGCGTGTTTAGGGGGGGTGAGGTGCAGGGATGCAGTTGGTGGGGAAGGTGCACCGGTGGTGCTCAGAGGCAGGCTGGAGAGCCAGGCTCTGAGAGGTTTATGTGCTGTAGGCCCTGGATCACCACTCAAAGATTTAAAGCAGGAAATTCAGATTCTAGCTTATCACAAATACAAATATTCTGTTTCTTTTATTATTTGTCTTCTGCTAGTTTGCACAGTAGAAGCTGTAGTTAATTGAATTTTTACTATCCTGTGTGCATTGGAAAGAGTTACTCAAAAGAATTGGGCTTCTTTCCTGGAGATAATCTCATAGATGCAAGTGATGATAATTCAATATGGGACTAAAGGAAAGAGTTTCCTCTGCCACTTTCCACTACATTTCTGGCCAAGACTACTGGGCAATTCTTTTTTCACCAGAAACCAAGGAGACAAATGGTCTCAAAGCGTCATTTCCCAGTGTGTCCTACAAGAAACCAGTGCCACAAGATGCTCCATGAAAAAAAAAAAAAGAAGACTTTTCTGGACACATACATTTGGGAAATATTTTATATTGCATATGAAGATTTCACAGTGCACATGTGTTTCATTAAAGACCTGAGAAGTCTTTAGTAAAGAACCTTTTTCAAAATATGGTGTAGTAATTAAAAATTTACATGGGCTATGAAATCAGACTGATGTGGATTGAGTTCTGGCTGGGCTCCATATGCGAATATGAGACTTTGGGCAAGTTACTTAGTGTCTCCACCTCTCAGTTTCCTTGTCTGTAAAATGGTTTAGTAATGGTACCTATTTCATAAGGTTGTTACAGGAAGTATACAGTATATGAACGAGTTAGTTCCATTATTAGCATTATTCCATTCAGTGTTTTATAAGAGAATTGACTCTTTTTTTCTTCTTTTCGTTACATTAATTACTAGTATCTCAAAGAAGTGGTGCTGTGTGGGAAATGCTGCATTAAGACTAATTCCTGAAATGCATGCTTGACTTCTGTTAGCAGTGCAGGAGAGGAAGGGCACCTCCTAGGCACTGAGGGCTCCATCAGAAGTATGGACATGCAGGCATCTGAACTCTAGAATTGGGGAGCAAAATTAGCATTCCCACTTGGCTGCAAGGTTAGGTCGTGTAACTTCAGTTTGTGTTTTGTGTGCCAGTCATCTCTCAAGTGAAAGGCAAGACCATAACTCAGGGCAGTAAACAGATATGGTAGAGTTGATGTATTTCTTAGGAGTTTTTCAATTACGAGTGATGGAAACCTAACTCAAAGTCACTTAGCATAACGGGGAATTTATAGGTTCACATATCTAGGAAGAAAATTAGGATAGCTCAGAGAACGGGAGGAAAAGTGTTAGGAGCCAGAAACTGAACATAGGTAGGACTCCTGTCCTCTCTCCTCTCTCCTGTCTCTCTGTCTTTGCTTCTCCTCGTCCTGTTTCAGATGGCCCTTCCCCACATGGAGGGAGCATGGCTGCCGCCAGCTTCAGCTTAACAACTCCCAGCAGAAAGAGAGAACTCTTTCCTTCCAGGCCTCATAGATCAATCTCCAAAAATTGATTTGCTTGGATCACGTGTCAGTCCCTGGGATCAATCACTGCTCCCAGGGAGATGGGTGCTGTCATTGGCCAGGCCTGGCCACGTGCCCACCAGTGGGAGATGGCCTGCTACCTGAGGGGAAGAGAGGGAAAACCTCACCGGACGGACAAAAACCAAAGCTACAAGAGTTCACTAGAAGTGTGTGAGGGAAAAGTGCTAGAGTAAAAAGTTACAAGATTGTCCTCCAGTGGTATCAAGGTATTTATGTTTTTACATCGATTCCCTTTCCTGTTGGTGTTTAGCAACTGTAAAGAAAGCATTTTTATTTCTTCAGTTGACCCTTGCTCTACATCTCATCTCCCTTTTTTGCAGGTAAAATATTATATTTATGACGATTAATGCCCACTTCATAAACTTGGTCTACATAACTTTTTCTTAAAAGCAAGATTAGCATCAGTCACTTTAGTGCCCTGGTTTTTAAGCAGGGGTAATTTGTCCCCCAAGGGGACAATTGGCAGTGTCAGGAGGCATTTTGATTGTCACGACTGGGGGGGTGTTACTGGCATCTAGTGCGCAGAGGCCAGAGATGCTGCTCAACATCCTGCAGTGCCCAGGACAGCCCCCAGCAAAGAATTATTGCTCCAAAATGTCAATAGTGCCGTGATTAAGAAACACTGCTTTAGTGGTTTCATGAGAACAGACATTCTAATGGGCAAATGTATTACTTCACATTTTATGGATTAAAAATAAATTAACTTTATTTATTTTTAAAGGGCTTTTGCTTTTTACTTTTTTTCTTGTTGGTAACAATGTATGAGAGTATTATTTTGCCTGCATTCTTACCAATCAATAGGAAAAAAGGTATGTTTTGCAGTTTTAATTTGCATTTCTCTCATTCCTATTAAGGGTGAATTTTTCGGCATTTATTGATCATACATTTCCTCTTGTGTGGATTGCTTTGTCTATTTTCTTTTCTTTAGGTTTTATAAGTGTTTTTTTCCTTATAAATTTATAAGAGGTCATTATTGAGGCCATTTATGTCAGGTTGGGTCATAGCTGTTCCAAGTATTTTCTTGATTGTTATTTATTTGTCTTTAAATTTTTATGGTGCTTTTTGGAACACAGAAGATTTTAAGCTTGAGTGTCTTTGTATCCACTCATCAGCCTCCCCTTATGTTTTCTGTCTTTAGTGTTGTACTGGTTTGCTATGGCAGCCATAACAAGGTACCACAGACCTGGTCACTTTAACACAGAAACTTATTTTCTCACAATTCTGGGGGCTTCAAGTCTGAGAGCAAGGTGTTGGCAAGCTTGGTTCCTTCTGAGGCCTCTCTTCGTGGCTTGTAGATGGCTGTCTTCTCACTGTGTCCTCAGATGGTCATCCCTCTGTACCTGTTTGTGTCCAGATTTCCTCTCCTTAAAAGATACCAGTCAGATAGGATTAGGGTCCAGCCTAATGACCTCATTTTAACTTAATTACCTCTTTAAAGGTCCAATCTCCAAATACAGTCACATTCTTAAGTACCAGGGGTTAGAACTTCAACATATGAATTTTGGAGGTGACACAATAATCCACAATAGGTATCATGTTAGAGAGGCCTCTATCACCTCGAGAGTCTAAATATTTGGGGGAAGTTATTCAAACTCGCTAAGATTTAGTATCTTCCTTCATTTGCTGCAGATAGTGCCAACTATCCCTGGGGCTGGGGTGAAGAGTAAGTGAGGAAGTGTGTGTTTCAAGGGCCCAGTCCAGTGCCTGCTCTCAGCTCCTGCCCATGCCCGTTTCTGCCAAGTGTCCCATAGCCTCCAGGATGACAAGTCAAGATGCTGTGAAAGCAAAGATTTTTCTCTGCAAGTGTGCACCGTACTGTAAGCCAAGGGTAGCTAAGAGCACATTTCCCTACCTGGCAAGTAAATGGGTGGAGTTCTTACTAAGATAATCGTAACACTTTTATCAACAGCATTTATGTAAAATGGAATAGTGGGCTTCTGCATTTGATTCATTTCTCTCTCTTCCTCACTCTCTTCTGAATGCTTATGTCTTGCACAGTGTTCCCCCGTTTCTGAAGCCATAGAGCTTCCTCCTTGGGCCTCTGCTGTTCTCAGAGTGGCCATCAGTTCTCTAATGGAGACAGAGAATCTGAAATGGCACCAACACCATGTATCAATCCATCTGGACCCTCCAGTGCAGGGGCACATACCCACTACCCCCGCTCCATGGTCCTTCCTGGTAGTCATCACTCGTCTACGTCACTTGTAAAGAGGAATGTCTGCCCCTCCCTAATACGTGTTTGAGAAGGGACACAAAGACAGGGTTCAGCAAGCCTGCATGATCACAACATACTGAATAATGTCAAGCTAATGGCACCTGTCCCTTTCTGTCTTCTTGGACCTAGACAGTAAGGGTGTTGAGATGTTATCAGTCTGTTTGGAGTAAGAAGGATGTCGTACAAAGAAGAGGAGAACAACACTTTTATCCAGGTCTGTTTCCAGCGGGCCTTCCTGAGGCACAGTGTACCGCTCAAGGCAGTGTCCACAAAAGTGAAGACTAGAGAGCTCAAGGAAGATGGGGTGGTTGAAGGAGATCAGAAGATGCCTCCTCAAAATATGCCACTTAGTTTTAAAGATTATTTTAAGCTGAAGTTAATTGAGAAACACCAAACATAGGAGGAGCTCTCTGCCCTTCTCCTTTCTACTTAAAGGCAGGGCGTTAATTTCCCTTTTGTAGAGGAAATGTACATTTATAAAGGAAATTTCCATTTGTAAGAGAGGACAAATGGAACTTTGTAAGAGAACTACTCCAGAGACAACTCTTGTCACCTTAGAGGACTTGAGACTGCATAACGAACCTTACTACACAACCCTTTTATATCATACATTTCCAAGTCATCTTTCCACAATACTGAATAATGTCAAGCTCCAGACCTCCCTCCCAGAAGCCCAGAACCCCTTTTCCTTCATCTAGCCTCTTCTCCACACTTTATCACCCCTTGTTAGGATGGTATATAAGCTCTAAATTCTAACCACCTCTGAATTACTCATCTCTGAGTTCTCCTGCATGTATGCACATTGTATGAGTAAATAATCTCTTTTTTACCCTCCTGTTAATCTCTCTTTTGTTACTTTAATTTGCAGTCCTCAGCTACTGAACTTAAGACGGTTGAGGAAAGGTTTTTTCCCTCCTCTACACAGTACAGAGAGAGTGAATGAAAGGCTGCTTTCAGTGAGGTGCCACTTTCCCTCTCTGTTTAACCTGAATGCCAAGGGAAAAGATTGTCGATTTCTTTTTCTATCAGGGATCACTCAGCATTAAAAATATGGAACTAGCACTCCCTCTCCACTATCCCCATAATTATTATAAACCTATTATCTGTCACTAGTAGATAATGATGGCCAGTGGGGCAGAGGACAGCTTTCCTGGGGAGGAAGAAAGGGACAGAGGAGTTGAAGCAAATTGTTTCTCCAGCTGTTCAGTGTTTCTTTCCCATTGATCTGCTTTTTGGCCTCTACTGGCCCATCTGTCAGGCTCTTTCAGTGCAGTTGTGGGGGCACACGGTTCACCAGGGAAAGCCTGTTAGTTTTCCCATTACACAGCTCCTGTAGGAATATTCTTATAGGCTTGATTTTTTTTTTTTTTCTTTGCTGGTGTAACAGAGAGATTAGAAATAGGCTACAAGGGTTTAAAGCCATTACAGAGACCCAAACCTAAAACTCCATGGAAAATTCAAAAAAGGAAAAAAAAGGATCAAGTATTTGGGAACTTTATGAAACCCAAGGCCTAATCAAGCTGCTTGGAAAAACATGTAGAGGTATAACAGATCTTCTTTTTTTTTGAGGAAGATCAGCCCTGAGCTAACATCCGTGCTAATCCTCCTCTTTTTGATGAGCAAGACCAGCTCTGAGCTAACATCTATTGCCAATCCTCCTCCTTCTTTTTTTTTCCCCAAAGCCCCAGTAGATAGTTGTATGTCATAGTTGCACATCCTTCTGTATGTGCAACGTGGCCTCAGCATGGCCGGAGAAGTGGTGCGTCGGTGCGCGCCCGGATCCGAACCCTGGCAGCCAGTAGCGGAGCACGCGCACTTAACCACTAAGCCACGAGGCCGGCCCAAAGAGGTATAACAGATCTTTAAGAGACTATGGTGAGGTGAGTTTCAAACACGAATAGGGACATGTAGAACTTTGGGCATAGAATGATGTGGAGAGAGAGACAGATTTCTAGATGGGAATCAAGAGTGGTTTCTCGCCATTTGAAATGTGACCCAAAGCTAAGAAGGAGACATTGAATAGAATGAAAAAAAAAAAATTTCAACTTGCTCAGGGTTATGGAGTCACATCTAACTAACGTACGGACTTGAGTGACTAACTCCTAAGTAAAAAGCGACCCCTCTATCTCATTTAATTCCCTCAACTATAAACCAGCCTTTTGACATGCACGTTAATGTTGTAGAATCTTATTATTAAAAAGGGAATAAAGTAAATCAATCAGCAGGCAAGCCGGAACATTGTAGAATTCTCCACCCATTCCCTAGGTACCTCTAGGGACTTGAGAGTTACCTTACAAGGCATAATGGTTGGAATGTCTAACCTGCTGCATAGACTTCCCTTTAGTGGTTCTTAAATTTTAGTTTGCATAAGAATTGTTATATCACACTGATTACACAAATTCGTGTAGCTTATATTTACTGGGCAATTTTGACAACACTAGACTTGGTTTTATTACCAGCAGCTCTGATGAGATGCTGGTTGTGGAGAGGATGCATTCAGCCGACAACCACGTATGAAATGCCCGCCTCGCCCTGGTGATATACCTGTGATCAGGATGTGCATCCTGCCCTTGGAGCGCTCCAGGTGTAGTGGGGAGAAGTGGACCAGAAGAATCAAGTGCCACGAGTCCTGTGCTGGGGGAAGCAAAGGACACTAGGAGATTGAATTTGTTGTCTGAAGATTTAAAAATGTGTATCCATCTTGGTTATGCCTGACCAAGCATTGGGCCTGCGTGTTGAGGTTTCTTGGAGAGCCTGATGAGACCATTTGTCTCGTGTCAAGTTCAGCGGTGGGTTGCCCTGATCATTAGTAATCTGCCCAGAGGACTTGGTAGCTCACAACTTAACCAGAGGATGATTTTGCCCCTCAGAGGACATTTGGCAATGTCTGGAGACATTTCTGATTGTCATGACTGAGCGGGGCTGTTGACCTCCAGTGGGTGGAAGCCAGGAACGCTGCTAATCATCCTACAGTGCACAGGACAGCCCCACAACAAAGGACTGTGGCCCCAAATGCTAACTGTGCCAAGAGTGAGAAAGCCTGAGCTAGAAACCTCTTTCCCTGAATTTCATCAGAAGCAACAGTGACTATATATAGAAGCCTTGAGAGCTAACTGTTCCCTAATGGAAATGTAAATTCAGGACAATAAAACACGGACTTCTGAGGATAATGATGTGGACTGGATTATTCGTCATGCAATTGTGCACCTGACTCCACCCCATGGCAGCCTGGCTGCGCCCCATCCGTGCTGTTTGTTAATGTGGGGAAAACTGATGAGGTCTAATTGGGCTTGGTTAAGTGAATTCCCAGAGGATGCCCCCTAGCCTCTTTGCTCTCTCAGTAGCTGCTTTGTACTCTGTTCCTATCTTATTCTCCACGGAGATGCAGGGAAAGCCACGTCATTGTATTCTCACCTGTTTCAACAGGTTTTGTCTGAATGGCAGTTGAGAAAAGAATACCAGTTAAGGGGGAAGAAAAACATGCTTGGCCTTTGATTCTTGGATGGTTAGACGACCTCTTTCAGTGTAATTCTAGACTATTTAGTGTAGAGGTGGGAAAAGGGCGCTCAGAATGCATTTTAATTTTGATTATCTATTCTCTTGCCCCCCAAGACCGTGTGTTCTTTGTTTTGAATAGTGTTACCTGATATTCACACCGAGTCTGTTTTCACATTACAACCTGTTTTCTTAATTCTTATTCTAGGGTATATACTTGAATCTGGATCCTGAATTGAAGTGACTTGGTACAGATATAATACATCGTCCTTAGAATTCTCAAGTGAACAACAGAGTGTACAGACTATGAAGAAAAAGCCCCCAGTACAGATTGTCTGCTTGTATTTGCACATAAGACTCCATAATTATTTAACAGGTCCCTGTTGTTGAATATTCAATTGTTTACGAGTTTTGGGAATTAAAACCAAAACAGCAATTGGCATTGTTATGGTTAAGTTAATAATCATTTCTTGAGGAAACATCCTAGAAAAACAAAATTATTTAAAGAGAATACAAAATTTTAAGGCTTTTGGTACAACTTATCAAAAGTACCTCTGGAAAGTTGTACCAGTTTATGCTCTGAATAGATGTGCATGGACATGACTGTCTTCTTGAGAAGTCACAAACCAAGAGATGTGGTGGAAGTGTCTAGGGAGTCAAGAGTACGGTGAATGAACCTACTAAGTTATGACCCAACTACTACTGGAACTCATTCCCTTATTATTTTTGCCCTTACTTACTTGCCTTCTGCCACTTGCCTGTTTCAGAAACATACCAGGCATGCTTCTGCCTCAGGGCCCTTGCACTTGCTATTCCCTTGGCCTGTGACATGATTTCTCCAGATGTGTGCATGGTTCACCTCCTCACCTTCCAGAGGTCTTTACTCAAATGCTGCCTTCTCAGTGAAGTGTTCCCTGATTTCTCTATTTGCAATTGTATTCCTGCCCCTCCCACACAGGCATACTCACATGCTTTAGGTTCTCCTTCCCCGCTTCTTTTTTCTCCATATCCCTTGATGCCATCTAACATCTAGATTTGCTGCTGTCTCCCCAGCACCAAGAACAGGCCTGCCACAGAGTAGGGCTCAATAATTATTTGTTGAATGAGCAGCTAAACCGGTGCTTTGTAGATTTGCTCTTGCTGGTTAGCACTGATTAGCTCCACCGCAGACTTCCCTCATCATCTTTGGCCAAAGGAGCAGCAGTTTTGTTTTGGTTCATTTCCTTTACTTGTCAGCTCTGGTGATGTTAGTTATTTATGTAACTGCCATTGTTAACTCTGCTATCTCAGTCATCTCAGTGATGTCCAACTGCCACTGAGATCTGGGACAGCAACTGACAAGGCCTACTGTGGTCAGATAAAGAACCAAATGCACGGGTTTGATTAGAATCTTCATACAGAGATCAATTTCTAAAAAAAGACCAAGAACCCAATAGAAAAGGGGCAAGGATTTTGGACAGTTCCCAGAAAAGCGAATGTGGGATTTTGCCTCTTTGTGTTCAACCTCATTCACGATAAGAGAAATACACGTGAAAAGTGCATTGAGATATATTTTTCTCAGTGTGTCAGGTCTGCAAAAGTTCCATCTGTTGAGGAGGCTGTGTGTAAAGAGGCAGCCTCGTCCATTGATCGAGGTAGTGAGGATTGGTACAACTCCTATGGAGGGATATTTGGAAATGGCTATCAAAATTGAAGACTGTGTATGCTCTTTGACCCAGAATTTCACTTCTGTGAATCTGTCGTAAGGATGTACTTGCACTTGTGCAAAATGATGTGTGCATGAGGTTATTCACCACAGCTGGTTTATAATAGCCAAAGGTAAGAAGAGGACTAGTTCATCAGATAGGATACTTCCCTACAAAGAACTACTATACTATGCAGCTGTTAAAGGAACCAGGAGGCTCTATTTCTACTAACATAGGAAGATTTAGAAGATACATGAAATGAAAAAACAGGGTATAGATTGCTGCCTTTGATACAAGAAAGGGGAAAATGTAATATATTTTTGCTCTTGCCTTATATACATGAAAAAATTCTGGAGGAATACATAAGAAACTAATAACAGTGGATAGCTGGAGGGTTGGGGGTAAAAGTGGATGTCGGGTGGGTGCACAACTTCAGAAGGAGGGGGATTCTGCACTGTATAGCCTCACACACACAAACACACACACACATTCAAGTTTTGAATCACATGAATGTTTTACCTGCTCAAAAATATTAAGTTAAAAAACTCGTCCTAAAAGAAATGGGCTAGTCTGAGAGAGGCAGCAGAGGATAATCTTACTTCCTTTGTGTAAGCAACATTACACATTCCAATGAGAATTCAAGGTCTGTTCTGAATGCTGTACCAGCCACATCAGTTAATTTTCTCCCCTAAGTGAAGGCGCATTGTGTGAACCGGCCTTGGGGAGGGAGCATGTGTGTGGACCCTGGGGCATTTCTCCTTCCTCTTGATATCCTGGTTGCTATAGTACGGAACTCTATTTGTGACACACAGAAAACACTTTAAAGAAATGCTGCTTCCTGACCAGGACTTCCTGGGCAAACTGTCCTTCCGGAGACTGTTGAGCGTGAGGGGTTTACGTGCATTTCTGGACAGAGTGAGCCCAGCTCATTCAGACCCTGGGCTCCATTTGGAGCAGGACCTGGTGGTAAGGGACGCCTTGCTTTCCACTGAAGGGTTGGGCAGGCTGTCCCCCCCGGGGCCGCGTCTCCTGGCGGCTTTGACTTTAGGGCGTTGGCACCTTCCCCTCATCTGTCGTCTCTCCTCAGGAGGGCCAGTCGTGCAGTTGGCGCCTTATGTTTTCTGCACCCGGAGCCGTTTCTTATATCTAAACCACCAGTGAAAACAGGAAGTGATGAAGCAAAATTCGCCCGGCATCTGCACTGTGATCAACTTTTCTTTCTCTTTTTGTCATTCCTCATTAGGTATAGACACGTGTGGCCATCTACACCATAGGATCCCGGTTCCACTGACTTTGGACATTCTCGGGGTTTACAATGCCGCCACCTGCGGACACTGTCAAGGTGGCCATAGAATGGCCGGGCGCCTACCCCAAACTCATGGAAATCGATCAGGTCAGTAATGCCGGCAGCAATTTGTGGGTTGTTTTCAGTTTCCTTTCTATTCCGGAATTCTCACAGGCTCTGGATAGCTCATTTTTTTCCCTTTCTTTCTCTGGCTATGTTGAAAAAATCTGTGCACTAATAGTTGCAATGTAGTGTGATTTCTGTGCCACATGCAGTGGCGATATGGATGGGGTTTTTATACTCGTCCAACGTCTGCTTGGATTGCGTCAATACAGGGTTTGTGTCTGAAGCTGGGAGGGAGGCAGGAGGGACAAGTGGACTGGGCTCTGGGCAGCTGACACAGTGGAGGCTGTCCCAGCCCTGTCTGGCAGGGACTCGTGAATATGTGCAGATTGTTTTATCACAGCAACACAAAACTTAATTTTTTGAATCACCTTCTCTTCGATTTTTGCAGAAGTAGCCAACAAGTACATGATATTAACAGCTTGATAATGAAATTAGTATAGAGGGGCTCAGTCTTGGATCCTAGCCCATTGTAATTTTATTATTAGTGTGAGATGCACTAGTGTATTGTCTGGCATATAATAAATACTCAGTAAATATGTACTGAATGAAATAATATGAAGATTTTAAAAATGGTCTGACCTATAAAGGTCTCTTTTAGCTTGGATCTTGACAGTCTTACGGTGTAGCTCTTGTTTACTATTTGATTACAGGTTATCTCAGGAAGGTTACTTTTGTCATTCTAGACGATTCTAGCCTAACGTACACTTAAGGATTTCATAAAGCAAATAATATAGGATTCTAGACGGCTTTATACATTTTCAAAATTAGGGTGCCATGACAACTCCACTTTTTATTTATGTTCTCAATACTATTTTATGATTCTGATCTACACTTTTTTTTTCCTGGTCAGATTTTATTATCCGGTTGAAGACCACTGCAGGAGTTATATGTCATTGTGTGGATCCAAAGGACTTATTAAAACAAATTATAAAGGTCAAATCAGAATTAGTTGAGCTTGGGCATGAATGTAGAAGAGTCAATTTTTAGGATTGGTGTCAAAAAAGGTGTCATCAGACCAGCACATCATTGTCATTTTAACTGCTCTCTGAGGTAATTTCTATGTGACTCTAGAAGCAACCCATGCAGGTAGAGAAGCCCTTCCAGTGGTTCTATAGACGTTTGTGTCAGGCAACAGATGTTTATCCTTTTTCATGTGCTGTTTGAGAGATGATACCAGTTGAATTTTACTTAAAAATATGTCTGGGACTACTTGGTGCAGACTAAATGCAGTTAGGATTAGGTTTGGCTACAACCTAAGAGAACAGCAGCTTCAACAAGATAGAAGTTGGCCTCTCACTTCCACGTGGCCGACCTGGGCTTGTGTGATGCTCCAGTGCCATGGACCCAGGTCCCGTCTGTCTTCTTGCTTTGCCTTCTCCATATGTGGGGCTGAGAACCAGTTGCTTGGGCATTATCTGGGAGCTCATTAGAAATGCACAGTCTCAGACCCTACCCCAGACCTCCTGACCCAGAGTATGCATTTTAACAAGATCCCTGGGGGATTCCTATGTGTAGTTAAGTCTGAGAAGTGCTGAGCTGGATACCTGGTGCCCAAGCCCGAGTCCTCATCTGAACCAGCCGGGGCGGGGCACTTGCTCAAATGCTCTTGGGGTCGCATCCCAAGAGATTCTAAATCAGTGGTTCAGGTGAATTATTTCCTTTCGATTCTGCCATGGCTGGTAGCATTTGGGAACCTCTGCTTTAAGACAGCAAGTCCTGATATACCCTCTTAGAGGCCTTTGGAGTCAGTGTCCTGTTCCTGCCTTTGGGGATGGCCTTTGCTGTATGTGTGTCTTAAAATAATTTTTTAAAAATAATCTTTTTATTTTGGAACAATTTTAGATTTAAGAAAAATTGCAAAGATTGTATAGAGAGTTTCCATATACCCTTCACTCAGCTTCCTCTAATGTTAACATCTTAATGTAACTGTGGTACGTTTGCCAAAACTCAGAAACTAACAATGGTACGTTACTAGTAACTAAACTACAAACCTCATTTGGATTTCACCAGTTTTCCCCTTAATGTCCTTTTTTCTTTTCCAGGATCTAATCCAGGAGAACCAACAACATTGTAATATAGTCATCTTATTTCCTTAGTCTTTGACAGTTTCTCAGTCTTTCCTTGCTTTTCATGGCCTGATAGTTTTGAAGAGTAACTTTATTTTGATACAATTTCAAACAGAGAAATGGCAAGAATACTACAAAGAACTCCTGTCTACCTTTTATCCAGATTCACTAATTATTAATGTTTTGCTTCATTTGCTTTGTTATTTTCTCTACTTTTTCTCTCTCTAGTATATATCCTTTTTCTGAACCTTTTTCTGGAGGGTGATTTGGAGGCATCATCCCCCTTTACCTCTAAATATTTGGTGTGTCTTTCCTAAGAACAAAATTATTCTTTTACATAACCAGTCTCTTTATAAAAACCAAGAAATTGAACATTATTTCAACACTGTCATCTAATAGAGAGTCCATAGTCCATATTCAAATTTCATCAGTTATTCCAATAAAGTCCTTTATAGGTATTTTCCCTGCAGCCTGATACCCCTCCAGGATCATGTGTTTCGTTTATTGTCATGTCTCTCTGGTCTCCATTGATCTGGAATGGTTCCTGAGTCTTTCTTTATCTTTGGTGAGCTTGACAGCTTTGTAGAGTGCAGGACAGCTATTTTGTGGAATGTCCTTCAGTTTAGGTTTCTCTGATGTTTCCTCCCAATTAAATTCAGGTTTTGCATTTTTGGAAGAAATGCCAGAGGCATAATATTTTGTTTTTCTCTGGGCATCATATCAGGAGGCACATGATGTTGCCTTGTCTCATTCTTGGTGATGACTCTGGATTTATAAATGCAGATATTGAGGTTCATGGAAATCAGGTGATTTGCTAGTCAGTGAGACCAAGACACAAACCCGGGCCTCCTTTACTCTGAAGACTGAACTTTTAAACAGTTGGCTAAATTGTAGGCCTCCTGGTAATGCCATATGGAGACCTACACTAACAGCTGGAAACCCAGTCCCTTATTATCCTGAAGCTGCTGAAGGTGGAGTGAGACTCATGGCAGTGTTGGTGTCAGGTGTTTCTTGATCGAGTCAGAAGTTGCCACCAGTATTGGAAACGTATTTGCACATGCAATGAAGACTTGAGCAATGATTATTACATGAGTTTTCTCCTAATCTTCTACCTGGTTCAGTAAAGATCACATAACCTGCCCCTCTGCCATTGCACATTACCTTTGTTTAGAAAGCTTTTTAACCTGGAGAGCTACTATTTCACTAAAAGATATTTCTGGAAGTTGAACTAGGCATCACTGCCCCATGTTCTCCTAAAACCTTGAGTCTCTCTCCGTTTATCACATTGTGTTGTCAGTGTCTATCAATGTAAACCAGTGGTCCTCAGCCCTGAGTGTGCCTAAGAATCACCCAGGGAGCTTGTGAAAAATGCACATTCCCAGGCCAGCTGCAGAGATTTTGATTCTATTCGCCAGAGGTGGGTCCCTTAATCTGGTTTGTGATGAGCACCAGGTGAGTTCCATGCAGGGGCTCCCACACCTCCTGATGCAGGGGCTCATGATAGACAGTCAGGAGCCTGTGAGTTGCTTCATGTTTGAGTGCTGTTTCTTTAGTGCCTGGTGAATAGTCCTTATTCGATAAATGGATATTTAATTAGTGAACAGTTGGGAGAGGGAGCTTCCTGAGTGGACATCAGTTCTGCTCAGCCATGCTCTAACAGTGCCCATTGGGTTCAAGGGGATGTCTGCTTGGAAGTGGAGTGGTTTATCTTCTTTGTAAATTTTGAGGAGAAAATTCTGTGTTTCTATTCAGCAGGAAAAGCCCCTAGGAGCTTTTTACAAATAGAGCTTGCTGTATCATATGAGGATCTCAAAAGAATTGTCAGCTAGCTCGTTTGTTCACAGCTTCTGCCCCTGCCTTTACTGTCTGTTGTTGAGTTTCAGCCTCGGGAGCCACCTGAGACTGCGAGTGGTGGTTGCCTGATACACCGAGCCTAAAAGGCTCCCCATCCACTGTTCTTGTTAACTTGCTATTACCGAACAGCATATTTCTCAGTCAAGATTCTAGAACCACCAATACTTTGACACGAGGCATCTGCTGAGAGGCAGTGTGGCCTAACAGACACAGTGCAGGCTCTGGGGACATTTAAACCTGGCTGTCAGCCCTGGAGATCCCCTCTCTGTGAGAGGCCCAGTTAGCCCCTTTAAGCCTCAGTAACTTTGTCTTGTAAAGTTGAGATAATAATTTGCCACTTTTATGATCATTGTGAAGATGAAAGAAAATATATGAAAACAAGGTAGGACATTGCTGGCTTAGAGTAATTACTCCATAAAGGCAGCCATTAATGCTGCTAGTTTGAGCAAGTTCCCATTAGATTAGAAAATGAGATGCTCTGGTTTTCTTTTTTACCTGCGCTTCCATCCTGAACAGTTTCCCCCCTTTTCCTTCTTTCTATGCCTAGCTTTTTAAATGTTTAGGAAGGAGAGAAAATTAAAGGGTAAGTGGGAGGCAACACCTAGTAATAAAGGAACATGCTAACTAGACATGCAGCCAGTTCATGCTATGGAATATTCACTGGCTCCCCAGTACTCCTTTATGATATTTTCTTCTATCTCTTGGCCACTCCCCAGCATTCTGGGCAGCAGCTCTTCTGTTCCCTGCACATTCTCTTCAGGCCTCCAATTTCTCCTGCCTCTATCCTGTCCCCACATGCCTTTCTTTCCAAGGAGCACACCAAGGCAAGAAAGCCACCACTCCTCTCTGTGCCTCAGAACTTCTCTGCTTATGTATTTGCATGCCCCCACAGACCACTCGATGCCTTTGTCTCCTGCTATCCTGTCTTCTTTTTCTTCTGCCAGCAGAGGAGGGAAGAGGTGGCCCTACTTTCTTCCCAGGGCATTCAGCCTGTCCCAACCCCAGTCTCTTGCTGCACCTGTGGTGCAGGTTAGCCATCCTCTCCCCTTACCTGAGGCTTTGCCTCACCAGCATCCTCTTCATTTGTTCTTTTCTCCTTCTCTGCCTTCAACAGTAAGCTCTTCTATACCTACCTTGGAAAATCCTCCTCTTGACCTAGTAACTCTCTTGCTAGTGTCACAATTTATTTTCTTTCTTTCCATTCCAAGCTGATTTAAATGTTGTCAGTATATGCCACCTATGTCACTTCAGTGTCTGCTTAATCTTAGAATGAATAACAATTTTCCTCTCTCTAGAGCTGCCCTCTTGGATGGCACCAATGCCTTCTGGTTGCTAAATCAAGTGGTCTTCACTCTGCCTTGGTTGGCCTCACTCTCTCGGTTACACTTGGCAAAGCTGCTCCTTCATATCTTCTTGAAACCACCCCATCCCTTCATTAAGCTTCAAGTCTAAGAGTCTCCCTCCTTGTCTGATTAGTCTTTGTGAGTTTTCTTCACAGTTCCGTGTCTTTCTCCTTCTTTCTAAATCTGTCACAACCTCAGTGCTTGCCCTCTGGTCTGTGTGTTCACTAGTGACTCGTTGTCTTAGATTCCATGTTCTCTCAGGGGTTTAAGTATAACTTCTGTCTAAATAACAGCAGCTCTGGTCACCAGCCTGGCCGACTAGCTGGCCACCAATTCATCTCCCTGTTTGATGGATGTGTTATCCCCTGTATAAGTCTTCACGTGCCTACAAAATATAGGCAAATGGTTGGTGAAACTGCCAGATGAGAACGTGAAGAAAGGGGGTCTAATAACTGTTAACTTTTGCAAGTTATTTCATGTAGAAGAGAGATCATTAGATGTGTTATTTATGGCCAAAAGTATACAAATTCCATCGTCTCCATACAAGGAGATAGATCTCATCTCTACTCAAGAAGAGCTAGCTAGCATGGGTCATCTCTGCAGGCAAGGGGGCCCGATCATCTCTATTACGTGTGCATCAGAAAAACACTTGGATATGCAGTAGGTTCAGGCCCAGAAAGGATGATAGGAAGAGATGCATGGTTTTCAACCTCAGTTCTGCAGATCCTTCTTAAACGGTTCAGGTGAGGGGTGTGTATGATGTGCTTCCAGGCTTTCCATGCTCACGCCTACAACAGCAGCTGGTATTGACCTGTTCTCAGTTTTGGATGGTTTGGGAAAGATTTTGTTTGATGCAAGTATATATGCCACAATTAAAAAAAAAGTCATGGATGATTCTTGAACTTTCTAGTGTTCCTGAGACTCAGGTCAGATTCCTTAACTTGGCTTCCTGTCCTTCCGTAATTTCCCTGTGCATTATCCCTGGTTCAACGTATCTGCAGGTGCTGCATGCAATTCTCAAGTATCCTCTTGTTTTGTGGAAGCTGCCCCTTTAGCAGTGCACATTTATACACTTTTTTTCATCTCTGGCAGTTTCTGTCTAACTGTCAGCCTGCACGAATTCCTCCTGCCTTCTCTTCAGTTCTCCACTCCTCTAAACCCTGGCTTTGCTAAGCACTGTGGAGAGCCTCCTTTGTTCTTAAACCTTTTTTGAACCTGTTATAATGCAGGCATTTCTCCATCCTTCTAATTACTTATACCATTTTCTTTGCCTGTAGCTTTTATTTATGGTTACTGTAATCTGCATGTAATGGTATTTACATTTTTTTTAGTGTGCTCACATCTTTTGAAGTAGATTATTAGCTCTTGGTGGTCAGCCTGTGTTTAACATACATTTGTATCCTGTGCCCCATCACATTGATGTCTGCTTCTGTGTGTCTACTTTAGGTTGGAATTGTGAACAGTAAAGATAAGAATAAAACATTGGTATTCTCCATTCTCCAAACAGAGAAATTATAACAACACCCCCTCCCCGTATATGGTTGAGGATTTTATTTCCCTAAAAGAAATATAGATACATGTGTTTTTAGGCAGGTGTGTACAAAATGATTGCCTGCAGTTTTCTCTCAACTATCATATTTCTGGAGTATATTTAAGTTATAATTTGATATGCATAAATTTTATTCACCTAAGATCTTTTTAAAGTTTATGAATTACATAAAGCACATTTAAGTATTTGTGCTTGACGTGGGGGTTTTGCTTATTCTGTACATAATAGTAATAGCAGTAGTAGTAGTAGTCATAGTACTAATAATAGCCTGTGCCATTTAATCAGCACATACCGTGTGCCAGGCAGTGTGTTAAGTGCCCTGCATGGAATATTTCATCCTCTTACTACAGCCCAACAAGGCAGGCTTTAGATTTCCTAATTCATAGTTGTTTAGAGGTTTGTTAATTTGCCTAAGATCACACAGCTAGAAAGCTACTGATTTGAATCCAGCACTGTGTGACACTAAAACCCGGGCAGTTTCTAGTAAATCATAAACCTGTTTGGTACTTCTTTTTAAAATTAATTTATTTCAGCTTTAGTGAGGTATAATGACATATAAAATTATAAGATAATTAAAGTGTATATTGTGGTGATTTGAAATATGTATACAATGTGAAAGGATTCCCCCCATCCGGTTAACTAACAAATTCATCACCTCGCATATTTATGTTTGTGTGTGTGTGTGAGAAAATTTAAGTTCTACTCTCTTAGCAGATTTCAATGCTACAACTCAGTGTTATCAACTATAGTCACCAAGTGATACATTAGATCCTCAGACCTCACTCACCTTGTAGCTGAAAGTCTGTCACCTTTAACCAACCTCTCCCTATTTCCCCCACCCCCCAGCCCCTGGCAACCACTTTTCTATTCTCTGTTTGTATGAGTTTGATTTTTTTTTTTTAGATTCCACATATAGGTGATACTATGATTTGTCTTTCTCTGTCTGACTTATTTTACTTGTGGGGTAATTCTGTTTGAGTCTCTCCATCTCTCACACCCCTACTTAATAGTTCCTACCAGTAAAACCAGCCTGATTTGAGCATATATCATGGCCAGCTTGCCTGCTCCCATCCACTAATGATGTGACTTCCAGGGACACATTGTGTTATGACAGCAAAGAC
This sequence comes from Ceratotherium simum simum, assembly GCF_057802395.1. Classification (NCBI taxonomy): domain Eukaryota; kingdom Metazoa; phylum Chordata; class Mammalia; order Perissodactyla; family Rhinocerotidae; genus Ceratotherium; species Ceratotherium simum. The sequence continues at coordinate 68,037,596 of NC_141900.1, read as the reverse complement.
TGTATTTCCTCAAAAATTAAGGAAAATATGGCGAGTGGTCTGTGTTTTTACAGAAGGAGCCTGCCTGAAGTGAGACAGAGCCTTGAAAACCTGGTTTCTTTAGGGCTGGACACTGGGAGGGTTAGTTTGGCCTGGCGCTTATGAGCATGGACTTTGAGTAGACTGATTTGGACTCAAAATCCAGGCTGCCACTTAAGTGCTGTGTGACTGGGGACAGGCCTCCTGCTTTGTGAGGAAGAACTGGCAGCATTCATACATCCTTCCTGACGTTGTAGGGATTCAGTGAGATAATCACTGAGTGCTCTGCCTAATAATGGTAACTGTTAGGAGCCAATTATGATTTTTTCAGAGTGGTACATAGAATAGAACAAGCTTCTTGTGTTTCAAGCAAGACTGGAACCAATAATACGAACTTTCCCTTAAATGCATTAAATCCATCTCTTTAGCCTGAAAACCTGTAATTTCCACGACATTTAAATATTGAGAACCTGGTGAACTAAAACGACAGTTGAGCTCCAAATAAAGAGTTTTGCATTCAGATCTGTAAGATCACATAGAATACACAAAATGAATGTATTTAATAACAGTGAACTGTACATTTAAAAATAGTTCAGTATAATTTTTATGTTATGTGTATTTTACCACAGTAAAAAGAAAAAAAGAGATCCCATAGAATCAAGAAAATGAGACTGAATTTCTGGAAAGCGAGGTTCCAACCTTGCACAGCAGAAGTGAAAAGTCATATAATTTTCCTGGACTGTTCTTTCCTGAGTGGTTGGATTACATCAGAATTTCTCAACCTCAGCATGGTTGACATTTTGGACTGGATAATTCTTAATTGTGAAGGCTGTCCTGTGCGTCGCAGTATTTTAGCAAGATCCTGGCCTTTACCCACTAGATGCCGGTAGCATTCCCTCCCTCCGTTGTGACAAGCAAAAATGTTTCCCGACATTGCCAAATGTCCCCTGGGCAATGGACAAGTTTCCCCCTGTTGAGAATGGACTAAATCAGTGGCGCCCAAGCTTAGTTCTGCAACAGAATCACTTATGAAACATTGAATAAACAGAGAGGATTATTTGTAGATGTGGTTTGAGGCCCAGGGATTCCTGTTTTTATCAAGCTCCCTGGTGATGCTGATGCTCTTGGACCCAGATTTGGAAATCACTGTTGTGAGGCCCTTTAAATTTCTGACTCCATCTGCTCGCAAGACCTCTGGCTCCCACAGTAATTTTCAGTGAGTGCCTCAATGCCTCCATCCGTAAAATGGTCCTAAGGATTCTTCACGTCTCCTTACTTCACAGAGAGTACAAACATAGCTCCTTTTGTTCCACTTAAGAAAAGTCTGATAAAGCCTGTGTGATATTGCATTATTGCTTTTTGTGCTGTCATAATATGTAGGAATAATATTGGGACAGGAATAGTCATCCCTCATCTGATTTTTGCAACTGTTGGATTTTTATTGTAACAGCTATTTCTTAAACTTCCTTTAAAATAAAGTGACTGTGTACTTCCCATTCTGGTTTTAGCTCTCTCTCCTTGTGTGATAGAGTTTATATAACCTCCGAAAATATTAGAGTTTGCCATGCTTTGGAAAAGAAAGACAGCAAACATATTTCTCCCCTCAAACAAGAGCTCAGTTTAATTGAGCAAGACTGAATTCTCGCGTTTTGCTTTTCCATCTGAAAATGAACTGCGGATTTGAATCTGCTTTCTAGGTAGATGGCAGTAGTATACTCTTACATTCTACTTCCCTTCCCCAGGTCTGTCACTAAGGGCAGATTGGGCAACTCAGGACAGAGCCTTTCATTAACTCTGTTTTCTTGATATTTGGTGACTAAGCCATCTCACATTTCTAGAACCTTTGTGCATGTCACATTTTGTACTTCATTTTCCTGTTAGGTCAACTGGTGATTTGTGGTGGGGTATATAAATATGTAGGTTTCAGTGTTAAGAAGGACTCTGGGTTCCCAGAAAAAAGTAGCTTGTTCTAGAGAAAGGCAGCTTGTACTTGATCTCTTGGGTTATATCGACCTGTGCAGTGTGCCCAGAACTCTGAGGAAATGAGAGCAGCCTTAGGGAAATAAAATATATGCTTTTCTAGTTTCTTTTTTCTAGATTTCTGTTAAATGTAATTGTGGGTCCTCTAAGTCAATGGCACCACCATAATTCTTGACAACCTCCCCCCGATTTCCCACAGCCCCTCAAATAGCAAGTCCTGTAGAGTTTACCTCCTGGATGGTTCTTAATTCTGTCCAACTTTTCTCCATCCTCACTGCCACTACTCTAGCTTATCTCCACCAGCTGACTTCAGTAGCATCACAGCTGGCCTCCTCGCCACCACTCTTACTTCCTATCCTGTGCATTCTCCCAGGCTTAGCATTCTTGAGTGGCTCTCCCATTGTACTTAGAATAAAATCCATACTTCCTTGCTGTGGTTACTGGGGTCCTGCTATCCCCAGCCCTTGCCTGAATCACCAGCCTTGCTCAGCATCACTGTAGCTTCCCTCCAGCCCCTCTACCTAGGTTCTCATTATAAGTGGCTTTTTTTCCTTTTGTGAATGCACACTCTTCAGAGCCTTTACAAATGTGATTTTCTCTTAACTGGAAATTGCCTCCTACGTTTCTCTGCCTAACTTCTGTTCATTCTCCATCCCAGATGAAATGTAAGATCCTTAGAGAGGGTCTTTTTTGACTCCTCAGGCTAAATGAAGGCCTTTGTTATGTGCACTTGTGACATCCTATATGGCTCCATGTACTCGTTGTGTGATGTTCTGCACAGGCCAAGTGTGTTCCCAGTTCCCAGCACAGGGTGGTTGTGGTAAACTCATAATGAATGTTGAGCAAAGGAAATGGGTGATATTTGTACTTATTCTGTCTAATGTTACAGATAATTAAATATAATTATGAAAGGGAGCAGCTCTGGTGAGAGGAACATCCTTTGTTTCCACCATGCATTCTAAATATTTATTATATGTTATGAATTGACTTTATGAAGATCTATTTTTGTCTTTCTATCAAAGCCATCCACAATCAAAGCACAACCAAATGACTTTGAGATAAGCTGTATCAATTTTCAAAATGATTATAGATGGATCATTACTCTGGACAAGTTTGTGGTGATCTCTTTGGATTTATCAGCCTCATCACCATAAGGTTCTCATAATTTCTGGCAGTCACTTTTTTCTTGACCTCCTGACCTATATAAACAACAACCTATCTGGCGATTGGCCTTGCCCCATCTAGATGTCCCTTGTACCTCAAACTCAAAGTGTTCAAAACACTCCTCTTTTTTCCTTCCACCCCCAATCTAAGCAGTTTTCCTTCTTTTCTTGTTTTCTTTTTCTTGGTGACAGATGTGAACATACACCCAGTTTTCTGAAGCTGAAACTATATGTCTTCCTAGACTCTTCTCTCTCCCTCAGCTTTCTATCCAATCAGTCACCTCTGAAAACTTGTTCACATCTGGTCCCTCTTTATCACATTTGCTGCTGCTGCTCTAGCTGGCCCTCTTCTCTCTGGTCAGTGTGGAGGAACATAGAGAGCAAGGGAGGACTTAAAAGTAAATGTGCCAGATATCCTTAAAGGGAGAATTTTAAAAGAGAGAGAATAATATCTACACAAATAGGGGATTATGAACACAAAGTACATAGATATAAATTGAGAACAGATGGATGCAAGAAAGAACCAATTAGAAATCTTAGAAATGAAAAATATACATATGGTAAGTAAAATGTAAAAAAAAAAAAACTACAACAGAAAGAATAAAAACAATAAAACACATAGATAAAGTAACTCTAGAGTGGATTTGGCTAAAGAGAGAATCGGTAGCTTGGAGGATGAAAATGAGAAATTCATCCAGAACACAGAGTGAAAGATAAAGGGATGAAAAATACAAATGTGAAGTTGTGTTGAATGGATACATTAAGAAGTCCCAATCTATATCTAATTGGCAATCCTACTAATAAAGAGTGGAATGAATGGTGGACAGACAATATTTGAGGAGATCCTCGCTAATATCTTACCTGTCTGGAATTGAAGAGAAATTCCACAATGGGAGAGAACAGAAGCTCTGGATTTTGCTAGTTGGATGGATAGAGATTCTGCCATGAGAAGCCATATGGGCTTAATACTCTGTCCAAGAGCAATGAGAAAATGGAAGGCTTCTAAGCAGGGGAGTGACATGGTATGATTTGTACTTTTAGAAGGTCACAGTTAGAGAATTGTTTTGTGAGAGATAAAATGAAGTAAGAGGGATTAGTTAGACAGCTCTTGCAGTAGCCCAGGCAAGAAATGATCATGCTGTGGCCTAGGATAGTGACAGGGGAGGCAGAAAGAAATGAGGCACATATCTCATCAAGACATCTGAGAAGATTAAATTCACAGGAAATTGATGATTGATGATATGTAAGTGGGTAAAAGAGAGTGAAACGTTAAGGCTGATTCCAAGATTTCTTGTATGAGCAACTGGGCAAATGGTGGTGATAGCTACCAAGATAGAAGACACTAGTAAAGGAATACTTAGATGGGCTCACATTCTTCATGGAAACTTCACTAATGGATACAGGAAAATAAGGCAGATATCTATATGATTGGACCTCCTTTCAGATTTCCTTTGGATTTTGATACTCTGGCCAATTTGTCCACCTAACTGATCTCTTGGCCTCCAGTGTAATCACCTGTCATTAGAAAATGCACACTTGCATGTGCCACTTTTTTGCTTAAAACCTCTGTTGAGTTGAAATCATCAAGAGTTTTCTATAGGACTTAGACATTTTTTGCTTCTAGCTTGCCTTTGTAGCCACTCTCTCTCATCCACGCATATGATGTTGTCAACTCCTCCCTATGCAACATGAGCATCCATTTAGCCATGCCATTGCAATTACTATACCTTCAACCAAAAGTGCCCTAAGTGATACAAATAGCATCTATTTTTAATTGCTTCTCTGTACCCACAGACAGAATAAAGGTTTAGAGATTCACTTCTGAGACTGACTTAGCAGGACTGAAGAACAAACAACAATATGAAGGACAGGGAAGATAGAGTGTTCATTGCAATCTTATTTTCTGGGACACTAGAAAAGATGAATAAAAGTTGGAAATTAGGAAAGAGAGTTTTAGGGTAAGATATGAGTTTGAAGTTAAGGAAGGATACATACTCAAGTTAAAATGGCCTGAGATAGAAGGGGAACTTCAGGAAAGTCAGGGCTGGAAGTATTGCTTTGAGCATCAAAAGTAAGAAAGGAGCTCGAGCAGAGAGAGTTCTTCCACTGGGTATTAAAATTTCATTGCTAACTTAGGATTTCATCATAATTTGTGTAGATAATGCATGAGGCAGTATCATCTACTATTCTCATGTTAGTGCTAAAGCATTGTGCCTTAAATAAATTTATCACAAACTCACGATGTGCCAGGAAACAAAATACCTAGAATTCTAGGGTCTTTCCCCTCAGATGTTAGCTCTGGGCCCTTGGGCTTGTTGTTCATTATTGCCAGGACTCCAGATTTCATTCGGAGTTAAAGAACAAGGGTTCTGAAATTATACAAGGCTGGGTTCAAATTCTGGCTTTGTCCCATATGCTGTGAGGCTTTGAGCAAGCTACTTAACATCTCAAGATCTTCATACAGTTTTCTCATTTGTAAAATACACTTAGCAATATCCTTCTGTAGGGAATATATGGTAGTCACTCAATAAATAGTAGCTATTAATATTATCATTATTATCAGAAGGGCTGGCCACATGATGATAGATAATGAAAGTCTGGGTGGTTGAATCTAGGGGAGTTTTAGAAAGTACATGAGGTTGTGGCCATGGTTTGCATATTTCAGACTCTTCCAGAAGAGCCTGTTGTATTATTCTTCAAGGCTGTGGTTCAGTCTTAGGTTGCCATCATCACATTCATGAGACATACATTTGAGACTTGAAAACCCATGTCCCTCCACTACTTGTTGACAGATGTCTTGGCACATCCATTTCCTCTCAAGAAAGAAGGATGAATTTGCATTAGTGCATGTACTCACAAACAAGTAAATAGCTGTGTAGTGGAGAGAGACAAGAAGTAAAAGGGAAAAAAAAAATTGAAAAGTAAACTCACTTCTTAATACTCCCTTTGCCACCGGTTCCTCTCAGTATTCTTTTGACTGCCATCTTATATTCAATCTCAGTTTCTTTGCAGTTGATAAATCTTCATAATCTGGTGTTTAAATTGAGCCTGAACCTTCCTTAGCCTTCAGAGCTTATCTGGCTTTCTCATATCTACTCACCTGGCCTGATAATACCCTATCCATCAATATTGACAGTCATTTCTTTTTATCCTACTGAGCCTGTTGGACTTTTTATTTTTAAGCTGTGCACATAAATACAGTTAACCTTCCACATATGAACTTGACCCGAATAAGTGGACTATTTCATATGAGTGAAGGGAGGCAGCCCATATGACTGACTTGATTCACAGTATGAATCACTCATTTCCACATAAAAGAACACGCTTGATTGCAAGAGTGTGGTGGAGTAAAATGGCATGCCAGCCAGTCTAGAGTCCTTTGGGAGTACTTCCTGGAAAAGATTGATATTCAGGAAGGTTGAAAGGGTTATAGGAATTAGGAAATTGGTTGTTGTTGTGGCCCAAGTTATTGAAATTTGGGGAAAAAATATTTGTTCCTTATGTTTATAGCAACATTGATATTGGACCAATATAAAATAGTCAGGGCCTAGGAGGGAGAATCACAAAAGATGATTGATATGAGTAATGGTTTATTTTTGCATTGCTCATCTCTATATTTTTGTCATTTTCTAAAATTGCAGTTTCTCTTCCAATTGAAGTATTGAGTAGTTTCTACTGAGTAGAAGTTTCTGCTGAGTAGAAGTGTGTCAGAATAACTCAAAGAGAAAGGTATTTCTACTTGCCTTTAAACCCACTAATACCTGAGTGCTAATTATTTATGTCTTTGCTCATTTACATAGTCCAGTGATTTTTATGACACAAAGATTGTACTTTATCTTGCTAAAATCTAATGTTTAATTAGTTTCATGAAGCTTGGAACAAGTCATTTTTAGTAAACCATTTTTGAAAAGAATCATCATTTGTCACGAAAAGAGTGGCACAGCCTGTCATCTTTCAATTTTTTAAATTAATGTGATAACATGGTTTTACTACTTTGGAGATGTAGTTGTGAGCCCCTCTGTCGTTTCTGACAATTACTAGAACTTTGTGTCAGTGATTTACATTGGAACTGTTGTCAAAATACTTGCTTTCCAAGAGCCAGCTAAATTTGCTTCGGGAAGTTGTGGTTTTGTCATTATCTTTCAGATAATTTAGGCTTCTGTTTGGAAAACAGAGTGCATACACAGCTCTCAGAACACATCAATTCCTCCATACAAAAGGTATAAGGCTCAGAAGCATGGAGAGTTGTCATAGGGCTCGTTGCAGGAAGAATAAAGCCGTTGTAAAATGACTGGTGTCATTGACACAATGTTAGGAGGCACCTCCGGGAGCTAGCTGGGTTACCGTACATTAAAGTTTCTTCAAGTCATATTGTAGGCTAAGTCGTAGGTAACATGTGTATCCCTTCTCAGAGGTGTCCTGACATTTGGAAGCTGGGTTTCTTTTCTTTCTGGGTCAACATTACTCATAACCGCTGTGCAGAATATGTTCAATGAATTTCCATCTATAAAAGCAAAGTAAAATCCCAAGTGCTGTGCTGTACCGCCTCAAAGTGTCAGAATAAAGCATCTGTCACATTCCTTTAAAACTGGAGAAAGGCTTTTTAATACTCTAGGACCCAAACCTTTAAGTCTTTGTGGAAAATAGTTTTGCAGTTAAAGGGCTGTAAGATGCATGGTGGTGATGGGGGTCTCTTCTGCCTTTCTCTTGCTGTGTTCCATCTTTAGCTCCTGCCTGAGCTTCAGTGGCAGTTGGAAAGACCAGAAGAAAGGGAAAGAAACTAAAAGTCTGAAAAAAGATGTGTTCTTAATCAAACAAATTCATTAATTGCACACCTTGTAGGGACCTAGCAGCCACTCACCTGAGACGTGACAGAGGTGTCTCAGACGTGGTCTCTCCCTCCAAAGCAAGTGTAATCTAGTTGGCAAAAGAAACGAGATTGAGTTGGAGAATAAAGCACAGGATGAGATGAGTGCCAAAGGCAGCATTGGGGGCTGGAGTCATTCAAGGAAGGAGGAGGAATTGGATATCCATTCACTTATTTATTTAAATCACTTATTTATTTAAATTTTTTAACTAACTTTTAAATAAAGTACCAGCAAAGTATCCAAAAGGGATGTAAGAAATGAAAGAACCTATTCATAGGCAACGTTTATCCAATAGTACCAGGTGCTATTTCAAGGGTTTTACATACGTCATCTCAGTTAATCTTCACAACACTGCAACGTTCGAGGTACTGCTTTTATTTTCAGAAGAGAAAATGGAAGCCTTGAGAGAAGAAGTAATAAGCCCAAGGTTACACAACCAGGAACTGCAGAAGTCAGAGTTCAATCCCAGGAAGTCACTTTCTAAAGTCGTTCAAGAGCTCATGGTCCAAGGAAGATACATAGTTGATAAAAATTCAGCATTCTAAATGCTTTTCAGGTGTGCATTCACTTAATCTCATCTCATAAGCATTTTTTTCCCCATGTTGTTAAAAACACTTGAAATGAACAAGCTTTCAATGAAGCCAGACTTTCTTTTCTTGGTGCTGCCCATTTTAGGACAGACATGGGCCTGAGAAGTGGATGTTGAAGGTGAGAACTGGATCCCACCATCCATAGTTGCTAACAGGCATCTAGTCACATCGCCTGGGGGTGGGGGCCTGCCAGCCTCCACAGGCCAGTGTCAAGGCAGGAATGTGGGCAATAGACTTGAGAGCTCCGAGGTGAGCATTTGGGCTGGGTAAAGTCCCCAAGCCGGGTGCCTTGGCCAACGGACAGGAACAGGTGGTTGAATAGGAACTGCCCTCCTCAGAGGCCTGTCAGGAGGGGGCACTGATGAAGGACAACAGCTGGGCTGTCTCCAGGGAAGGAGCCTCGAAGCAGGCTGGACTCTGCCGCCTCCTAAATAAACAACCAGGGACTCCCAAGGATGTTTCTTCTTGAAGTTCTCTGACACCTTAAAGGAACCATGTGCTTTGGATTGGAGAGTGATTGTTTTTTATAAGAGGTAAATGGGAGGCAAGAGGAGGATCCGGCTTAGTAAGGAAGAAGATGAAGTGTTAAGCTTGAGGGGGTGGCAGGACATCCACTTAGATCCGCTCAAGGGGTTATTGGAAATGCAGGACCAGACCTTAGAAGACAGTCAGAGTGGGAGGCGTGGATTCAGGAATTCATGATACGGACATTTCATTAAAGGCGAGGAAGAGAGTAGTGGAAGGAAGGCAAAGCACCTGACACTGACTTCAAGGAGTAGAGAGAGAAGAGAGTACTGCCAGAGGCATCGATTCAAAATGATTTGCTATAGAACTTGGCCATTCTCAGGGATCTAGCTAATTTTATGAAAAGTAGATTAACAGATCTTTTTGTATAAGAAATTTGCTTTCTGGACTTAACTGTCTTTGGTAAATTAAGTTAAATAAAAGAATTCTTTTGGAGAAGAAGAGTTAAAATGAAAAGGAAGGAATAAATCCCCCAAAACAACAAAAAAAGCTACTCCTTGAATATAACTGTTGGCGCATGGTGCTTTGCCAATCAAATTCATATGGAAATGCATACTTCCTTTGACAAATAAAAATATTTCTGCCAACATTAAATTTTCCCAGAATAATATAAATTGAAGAAATACTTTCGTATGCTGCAAGATGACCTCACCATTGCTAAAAGGAATGGGGGAAAGAGTGTGGTCTGGGGGCCATCGGGCACATAATCCCTGATCCCCTGCATATAAAAATCTGGACACTGTTTAACCCTCCACATTATCTTTAAAAACATTCTTGCTTTCACATCTCAGCTCACTGCTGGGTCCAAGAAGGTGGTTTTGACCTTCAAAACGAAAACCTTAAGGAATTTAATACAATTGTTTATAAGTTATGAGAACATACTCAGGAGTTAAAATAATTTTGCCTTGATATTTTAAGTCCAGATATATGAAAATAGAGTATAGAATTTTATTTTTAGTTTCTGTAGAGTTTATGGAGTCACAGGGAGAAGAATCAGTTTTCATCCATTTAGGCCAAACTTTCTTTTCTCCTGGGCTTTTCTCTCAATGAGGTGAAAGGCAATTATTCAGCGGGTCTACAGAAAGCTATCAAGGTATTGCCCTTGTCACCCAACTCCCAAATCTTAGAGAACTGGGCAGATAGACAGAAACATCTTATGTACCTTGGGCAAATGTTAACTAAAACATAGTCAGAGCCAGCATTTGTCTTGGAATTTAAGTCAGGCAAGGAGCTCACGTCAAGCTGAGGGCTTTATCTAGGAAGTGAGAAAAGACAATGATCCCAGAATAGTGTTTTCTGCTTGGGGTATCTCAGTCAGTCCATGTTTACGAGAGTAGTGCTACTCAGCTGTGCAGCCTTGCTAACGAATGGTGGCAGTCAATTGATTGGTGTCTGTTTTATCATCTGTTGAATTACACTCGTCAGCTGGCTTGCTCAGTGCTCTTCCAAGCCATGAACCACATAACTCCTTCGAGAGTGGTCTGTGCAGAGAGTACTGACAGCCTTCACATGTCTAACAGCTTATAGCAGTCAGCTGCTTTGGGCCACCCAGCAGGCGTCTATATGGTAGGAAATGGGACGTGTGCTGATTAATCCGGGCTATCCTTCAACATAGTTTGCTTTATAGTCAAGCGTTTTTTTGTTTTTTAAAGGAAAGTTAGTCAACGTGTGGATTTTCCGTTTAACAGAAATGTATTGAGTCTGCTCTTAGATCCTATTCGCACCTATATACTATGGTAACTAGTACTGAGTGGTGGAGAAGGTTGCAAAGATCAATTAAGATACCTTGTTCTCAAGGGATAAGAAGATAAGAGATATACAGAGTCCTTAGGAGTGATTCATTTAATGTGCTGAGTATAGAGAGGGAGTGAGTTCTATCTCTCTGGGAGATCAGGGACATCTGCTTAGAGGAGATGGCTTTGACATGGATATTAATGGTAGGTAAGAGTTCATGGTTAGAGTTGTTAGAAAGAAGAGAGGGACATTTTAACAAATAGTGTAAAGTGAAAGTATAGAGGAGGGATTTTGTGTGTGTGTGTGTGTGTGTATCACCAACTAATCCAGAAGCATGAGAAGGTGTACAGCCTTAGTAGAAAGTTCGATTGCTTGAGACCAGATTGTGGAAGGCCTTGGATGACAAGCTAAGGGATTTATACCATATAGGTGATGTTCATGGGGGATCTCTGGAGGATACTGGAGCAAAAGAGTGACATGAGCAAAGTTTGTGGGAAAGTCTAATTTTGTCTAATTATAGTTAATGTGGGGACTGGAGAGAAAGAAACTGGAGATGGGGAGACTTATTTGCAAGGATCTAGTGACAGGATCCTGCTTTAACAATGGTGGTAGTAAGGTCTGGATAGGCTAAAGAAGAGAGAGGTTGTGGTGGAAGTAATGATGAGACTCAGCGTCTTGTAAATGTGTATATCACATGAAGAGGGTAAAGAAAAGGAGAAAGCAAGGATAAGTTCTCTAGAAATGTACATGGAAGAACTGCCAAAAGTAGGCAAGTTAAGTGTTGGAACTGATGGAAGATAGGAAGCTGCGTTTAATATGCCAGTGGAGCATTTGGTTGGAAATTTATGGCAAGTAGTTAGTAATGATGGGCTGGTACTCAGGAAAGGCACTGGGGCTGGGAAGCAGAATTAAGGGTGATGGGATTGGGGGAAGATTCATCTGACAGCATGAGTTGAAATGAGGAATGTCAGGATTTTAGAAGAGTGGGTAGGAGGTGAGAAGTAATGATGTGACGGTCACAAAGAAAAATGCTACATAACCTTGTAATAAATGAGGCCTAGAGAGTGAAGAAATAAAGGTTAATGATGCCCCTGGGCATTAGTGGGGTCATAAATGAGAGAAGTCATGGTGGGGTAGGGGGCTTTTTGGGGGGTGTGCTGTTGTTGGGGTAGATTGATGGATGGGGAATGGTGTGAGTGGTGATTTTTGTTTGTATATTTTAATAAGATGCTGAAGGACAGTTAAAATGCTGTATCTAACAAACTGTCAGAGATTTGCAAGAGAGTGTTTGGGACCAGAACTATAGACTTAGAGTAGTTGAAATGAATAAAGAACTGACCAATTAAGTACAAGCAGAAGGGACAAGAACAGAAATTTAGAGTTAGGAAGCTAGAGGTAAAAGAGAAACAACGAAGGATCTTTTGAATTTTATTAAAGGATTATTGGTTATACCTGTAGGAGAATGAAGGAAATTTCATAGAAGCTCTGGAAAGAGGATTTCAAAACGAAGATGGTAGTAACAGTGTCAAATAAGGTGGATGGATTTTTGAAGATGAGAACTGTGAAAGGTCATTGGGATTAGATTTGAGTGGTGGGGGCTAGCGTTTCATCAGAACAGATAGAAAAATGGAGGGGACAGGTGTAGGAACTGGGCCGTGGGACTAGCCTCTTCCTTACAGAACATTGGTTTTAATTGGTGAGGCAGCGTTATGGGTGCATTATGTTCAGTTAACTGTGATTCCTTTTCCTCTGTGGTTTAGAGTTTTCCTTTAATGTTCTTCTATTAAATCTGTAAACTTTGTTCTTCCATGGTCTTTACTCCTTTCATATATCCAACTTCAGACTGTTCTAGATACAGTAGTACCCCATAGAATTCTGTCTTTTCAAATTTGATTCTGAATCTTCATGAACCTTAATTAAAATCCAGAAATTCCACTAAGATACCTCAATAAGAAGTCTAATTCCGGAAGCTCTTATTTTATGGCTCCTCCTACATCAGTAGCAATACTTTCTTGGCCTGATCTGTTGTTTCAATGTAATTTAAGGCTGAAATACAGTGCTGTTATTTATATTTCAGTTTTGAGGGTGCAAGAAGTACGATTAGCGGGCTAGGAGACTGGTAGGTCTTCATGAAATACTGATAGCCTGGAGAGATCTCTGGCAGCTGAAAGTGCAAAATCTTCATTTTATGGGAAACATTTTGTTCCTAAAGTTCCTTTGTCATTCGGTTGTGAGAATACATTTGTCCCTCAACTCATAGCTAAAGCCATAAACAATGGACAAGTTCTTGCAAAGGCCTGGGACTTGCGTAACATGTAGCTAGAACCCAATCTCCATTTCTAATCTTATTCTAAAGGAGACCAACTCAGGATGTCAGGAATATCCCACCATCCTTCTGCTCCTCAAAAAGTCTAGGTCCCCCCTTCTCCCCTTCATTTATAGTTGTAGGCAGACATTTTTTTGAACTCATGGTGGCAGACTTAGTCATAGAGGCTCCAGTGGGAGGAAGTTCTTTGGAAGAACACTGAGGACTGGGTTGGAGCTTTTAGTAGGGGCTAGAGGCCCTTAGAAAGGACTATGAACTCACCAAGAGGGCAGACATAGTAGCATCATGTCCAAGGGCAGGGATGCAAGGAGGAAATGGAGTTCTTTTGTTGACATGAGAGGGTAAGGAAACCAGAGTCCTAACCCTTTTTTGAGTCTTTTGCCCTTTATATTAATTCTCATTTAATTTAATTTAATGTAATTTAATTCTTATAACAACCCTGAGAAGTGGGTAGGCCCTACAGCCATCTGACAGATAAACTAGTTGAGGTTCAGCAAATTGAAGAAATTGTTGGTCACGCTGCAGACAAGTTGACAGAGCTAGGATTTGAACTGATTGTGCTTGATTCAGAATTCCTTTCCCCATACCACATTGCCCTTCAGAGGGACAGGGGCAGAACTTGTTTGTATGTAGATGGCTTTCTTATGGTTGTATCTGAAAATCCAGGACCATGTGTTACATTTCTTTGATTTTTCTTCCCCATTTGTTTCTCGTCTGTGATTTGTTCTTTTGGTTGACACACTACCACTCACCCCAGGAGACAGACAGGGTCTGTTTGCATCCAAAGCAGAAAGAATTTTGACATCTCTGGGCAAGCTCTGCATGTGTCTCTTCACTGCATTCCTTCTATCTGGGGGCAGGCAGAGCACAGCTGTGGCTGTTAGGCCAAACACACAGCTGTAGTTAGCCGCCAGTTGACACCACGGCACATGGTGTCATGGTCCCATTACTCGAGTGTGTCCAGCTTAAGCTGCTGCGTGATTGGCGTTTGTCGGGGCCATGCTTAGGGGAAGAATTCTGTGCACTTTGCAGGAACAGTTTCGCAATGCCTCATATTCTCTTTGCCACATGTTCTTATAAAAATATCACGAATCCAAGCTTGTTTGCGTAAAACCAAACTGCTGGTTGCCTGATTCATGCATATACTACTCCTGAGGAATTCTGATTATCATTTGACCTTGCAGGCTCTCATTGCCTACGAGATCTTTGAACAAAGCTATGTTTTCATCCTAATTTTAATGTGGCTAAGTTAAATATGGTGTATATTTTGTTCAACTAATAATCCTAATTATAGAAAAGAGGACCACAAGGGTAATAAATCATTAATATATTTGGTGGTAATGGCTGGTAGATTATTACCTTCAGAAAAACAACAGACTCATTGACAACAACTAAGAATAGAAAATGTAAATTCTGCTTGCTTTAGATATCTTTGTACTAGGGTTCTTCTTCTTTTTTTTTTTAAATGATGAAATGAAACTAACAGAAAGTATTTCCTTTTTTGCTGTTTTGCAGAAAAAACCGCTGAGTGCAATAATAAAGGAAGTCTGTGATGGGTAAGTGTTACTCAGGATTCATCCAGTCTACAAGTTGAGGAAAATAAAATTTTCCCATGCAATTGTAAAGTATTATTCGTAGGTCACTACTTGACCTGCCCAAAGACACCAAGAATTGCTGTGTAAGATTTACATGCCTTTTTCCACCAAAAAGTGATTGTTGTTCCTCAAAGACTAGAAACTGTGAAATGGCTGGTGTGTGCACACTGGGTTTGGTTTTATTTATTTTGAAAAGTTTTGTTTCATTCATCCTCCTCAGCAGGGAGCAGTCTCAAGTTCCTGAGGTTAAATGCACACTTCATCTGGTATAAATTGAGAGGACCACTCAGGTCCCCATGGAAGATACAATAATTTAAAAGACAAGTCAGTGCGTGGTTACGCTGCCCTGTGCAACTTCACGATGATATGGCTTTCCTTCTTCTCTTTGGTTGCTTCAACAATCCAAAGGAAAAACACACATGGAAGTTGCATGAGGGTGTTTTACTTTTAAAGCAGAACTGTGAATGGAATATTACCTGAATTTATGTAAGACCTGGAACTTAATAGGAATGTTCCAATATGCAGCAAGCCTACTGATTGGGGATTGTAGAATACAGAGATAATTGAAATACAACAATTATCAAAATTTAAATTGCATTCATTTCCTTTGTTTTCCTCTCTCTGCTCCACTGTTTCAAAATAGGGAGGAATGTAACTTTATATTTAAATACCCCCCTCAAGGCCATGAAGATGGAATACTTCAAGGTGAGCAGTAGGCTTGGAAATAAGACCTAGATGATCCACATTTGACGTGGTTGGTCTCAGGGTAATGAAAGGTAGGCTTATGTCATTTTGTTTTAGGAACTGCCTTGTGGGGTATGTTGGTTACTGGCCCAATTCCAATAATAGGCTATTTAATTCATCTAACTTTATCAAACTCTAACAAAGAAAACGACCGCTTTTGTTTTTCTGATCAGTTTATGCTTCCATTTTTAAGGTGGTCGCTTACCAACCATGAATACTTTGCACTGCAGCATGCCGATAGTTCAAACTTCTATATCACGGAAAAGGTAGGTCAACCACATTGTTTAATGTAGGACACTTATATTTAAGAAAATTAAAGCATAACTGATGTTTCCTCTGTTCAGGACTTGACATGCTGGTCTAAATTCTATGTCTCTACCATCCATGAAAATAGAGTCTGCAAAGCCAACAACTGCTACTTTAGTATGAACAAGGCGATGTTCAGCCCATTGAAGAGTGAAGACCAAATATGTTTCTGCATCCTGTTTTAGCAACTGCATTTGCCTTCTGACAGTGAATATACTAATTATCCCTCTTTCTCATTGCTTGGTTAAAGCATTTATTTGATACTTAATGACGTAGTCTAGCTCTCCTTTCTCATCTTTTTTTTTTCTTTCAGAATAACCTCTAAGCCCTGCTTAAAGTAGTTGAAACAATGACAAGAAACCTTTTCAAAGGTGGCATTGTGTGGGCACTGAGAGTTCTATGGCTCTTAGGAAGCCTGCTTTCTTCTTGGGTGATTTTTATTCTTTAGTAAGTTTGGAGGAGAAGGAAGGAATTATGAAGACTACAGTGGCTCTGGCAGCAAATAAAATTAATGTCTTAGAGAGCCCTCACAGGAGAAGGGAAAACTAACATTTATTGAGCACCTACTGTGTGCCAAGAACTGGGCCGGGCACGTTACATGTGTTTGTTGATTTCTTCCTCAAGACTAACCTGCAATGTAAATAGTATTGGCTTGGGTTAACAGATAAGAAACTGAATCATAAAACTCAAATGGCTTGGTCAGTATCTCAGAGGTAGTAAACAATAGAATCAAGAAGCAAGTCCAGATCTTTGTTCTTCTATCACTTTTCCTTTTGGAAATTCCTAGAAGAGTTTAGCATTCTGCTCAGTTTTACAGGGAGTTCACTGAAATGCATAGAAGCCGGTATTGTCCTCATGGAACTTATAATCTTGTGGGGTTGACAGGGAGGGAAGGAAGAGCCTGTGAACGGTTTCTATCACGACACGGTGGTCAGTGCTGGACAGACGTGAGTACAAAGTGGTCTGGAAGGAGGGAGAATTCAGTAACCTAGGGCTCCAGGCTTTGTTCGACTCAATCAGCAGTACCTAGAGTGACCATAAGTTTACCCATGAACCAAGTGGTGGAGTAAGGTGGAGGCAGTAACCAGGGTCCAGTTCCCACCATGACTGCTCGCTCTACCCTGAGGAGTGTGAGGGGGGCATTCAGTCCAGCCTGGAGGGAGGATAGCCAGAGGCCTGGAAATGCTTCTCAGAAATTGCTTTGTTCTTCCCAGATGGGCACTAGAATTTTCATAGTTGATCGTGTTTTCCTCTTCATACTACTTACCAGAAAGCTAAGAGTTAACAAGTGGACTGGATTTCCTAGCCTGTGTTGTATTTATTGATTTTATTTGTTCCTTTGATTCCTTCCACAAACACTTAGTTTCCTGTCTTTATTTTCCCCTTGCTTCATTTTCTTAATATTTTTCATTTATTTTATACTGCATTTATATAATATGCATGCTACTCTTTATGAGATAAAAGGGATGTAAATAAATAAAAGTTAAATGTATTGCTGTTGATATCCTTGAGCAGAGGACTATCTCGTTTCAACTTGGTTCACCTTTTAAAGGTAACCAAATATTGCAACTTTGGGGGTATTGTTGGAAAAGATCGGATGGTTTTCTACTATTTGGGGTATAATATGAAAGAGTGTAAAAATTATTAAGTAATAAAATTATAGGACAATAGAAGTTACAATAGGGTTTTGCAAATATCACCCATCAGTGGGTAGTGAAATCAGTTGAGTTGGTTACAATAGCATTAAAAATGGGAATATAGTAGAATAGGTCAGAGTACATCACCTGTGTTGTCCGTGAAATAGTTGTGTCATACACGCACATATGTAATATGTGTATATTGTGCTGGTTTCTCATCCTGGGTTGTGGTCAAAAAGCCATTGAGTCACAAATAGCCCTGCCTTTGCATAATTGGTATTGGCTTGTGTCCCTTGATGGCTGTCCTGTCTTCTGTCATTGTGAGGAGCCCTCAGTTTATTGGAGATTACTAAGCACGAGATTCTCAAACTAGAGAACATAAGCATCACTTACAGGGAGAACCTTTTAAAAATGTAGATTTTAGATCCCAACCCCAGAGACTCAGATTGAGAGGGCCTTGGATATGGCCTAGGATTTTGCATTTTAAGAGCCCTCCATGGAATTCTGATGGATACCCAGGGACCACTTGGAAGAACACTGCTCTGGGGCTGCTTTTCTGAAGAGATGGGCCCTGTGTGTACTGGGCACTGTGCAACATGTACAGATGTTATGCACTAAGTTTGATTTGGGAGTGTGTGTGCAGCCAATTCTTGGAATAATTTAAAAATTCATATAATGTTTATGCTTTTGTTCTAATCAAAATTAATTTATACTCAGAAAATTCAAACTACTCAGAAGAGTGGGAAAATTATTATGTTGTTGGGCATCCTAGTCATTTTCTGGGAAATCTTGTTTTGCCTGAGGACATTCTTAATGTTGAGTTCAAAAGGGATTGCCACCTAACTCTGTCATCCTGTCTGTCTCTCTTCAGTGGGCAGTAGCAGGATTAGTCCTTTATTAAGAGTTTAGGGAATGAGAAGACTCGTCTTCCCAATCATAGCCCTCTGTTTGTAAATAAAATGTCCTCGCTCTTCCTCTTGCAGCTGGCACTTGGCACAGCTGCGTGTGCATGTGACACAGAACTCCACACGCACAGAGCAGGAGAGGGACCTCGAATCCTGGGTCTGCAGGGGCAGACCTGGGCTGCCTTGAGTCTGCTGGTAGGACCATCTAGTTCCTTGCAAATACTCCTAAAAATAGAGCCCCTTTCCATTTTTTAAGTAATGTATTTAGCATCATCTTGGTTACTTACAGCCTAGTGAGTTGTTAGGTAATATTTGCGTTACCATGGTAACCGGTGACTAATTTTTGAAACTTGTGCATGTTCATAGTTACTGATTTTCCCTTAAATATCAAGTGGTCTCCCTCCCTCCGCCAGAGATAAAATATTATCTGTAATTTTAAAGAAGAAAAATTCTCCAGCCCTGGCCTGACAAGCTAACACATTTTGTGACTAATGGGTAGATGCTTGTGATTCTCTTCTAAGAGCCTCAGGAGGGCACCTCACTACTTTTCTCATGTTATCCAAACCCATTTTCTGAAATAGTCTTCATTTACTTATTGGGCCATTAACTTTGGTTTTTCAGTGCAGTGGGAAAAACATGTCATGATATTAAGCAGCGTTCAGCAGAAGCATAACATGCAAATCCTTAGACAAAGTTAAGGTTTGGCGATTCACAAGTTCAAATTTTGCCCCAGAAACTTTTATGTTTCAGGGTGATATCCCAGAGAGAGAAAGAGTGAGAGAAAGAGAGAGATTGATTAATTGAGAGAGAGAGTGAGATTGAGAGAGAACAAGAGAATAAAAAATGAAAAGTGAATTACATATTTTTTTCAGCTTTATTATGGTATAATGGACATATAAAGTTGTAAAATATTTAAAGTGTACATCATAGTGATTTGATATATGTATAAACTGTGAAAGGATTCCCACCATCTAGTTAATTAACACATCCATCACCTCACATATTTATCTTTTTTTTTGTTTGTTTTTATTTATTTATTTTTTTATTGAGGTAACATAGGTTTATAATATATAAATTTCAGGTGTACATCATTATATTTCAATTTCTGTGTAGACTATATCGTATTCACCACCCAAAGTCTAATTACTATCCATCACCATACACGTGCCCTGTCACCCCTTTCACTACCCCCCCCATTCCCCTCTAGTAACCACCAATCTAATATCTTTCCTTTTTTTTTTTTGGTGAGAACATTTAAGTTCTACTCTCTTAGCAAATTTCAATTATACGATATAGAGTTATCATCTATAGTCAGCATGTTTTACGTTAGATCCTTAGACCCTATTCATCGTTTTTGTGTGTGTGTGTGTGTGTGTGAGGAGGATTAGCCCTGAGCTAAGACTCATTGCCAATCCTCCTCTTTTTGCTGAGGAAGATTGGCCCTGGGCTAACATCCATGCCCATCTTCCTCTACTTTATATGGGACACCACCACAGCATGGCTTGACAAGCGGTGTGTCAGTCCACACCAGGGATCCGAATCGGCGAAGCCCGGGCCGCAGAAGCGGAGGGCGCGAGCTTAACTGCTATGCCACCGGGCCGGCCCAGACCTTATTCATGTTATAGCTGAAAATTTGTATTCTTTTACCAACCTCTCTTTATTTCCTCCACTCCCCTAGCCACTGGGAAGCACTTTTCTACTCTGTTTCTATGAATTCGACTTTTTTTTTCTTCCCAAAGATTCCACATATAAATGCTACCATGCAGTATTTGTCTTTCTTTGTCTGGCTTATTTCACTTAGCATAATGCCCTCAAAATTCATCTATTTTGTTGCAAATGACAGGATTTCCTTCTTTCTCGTGGCTGCAAAATATTCCATTGTATATATATACCACATCTTTTTTATCCATTCATTTGTTGATAGTTTGTTTCTGTATCTTGGCTATAGTGAATAATGTTGCAGTGAACATGGGAGTGCAGATATCTCTTTGATACTCTGTTTTCATTTCCTTTGGATATATACCCAGAAGGGGGATTGCTGGATCATATGGTAGTTTTATTTTTGATTTTTTGAGGAGCCTCCATACTGTTTTCCGTGGTGGCTGCACCATTTACATTCCCACCAACAGTACACAAGGATTCTCTTTTCTCTACATCCTCACCAATACTTATCTCTTTTTTTTTTTTTTTTTTTTTTTTTTGTGAGGAGATCAGCCCTGAGCCAACGTCTGCCAATACTCCTCTTTTTTTGCTGAGGAAGACTGACCCGGGGCTAACATCCATGTCCATCTTCCTCCACTTTATATGGGATGCCGCCACAGCATGGCTTGCCAAGCAGTGTGTCGGTGTGAGCCCGGGATCCGGGCGGGTGAACCCTGGGCAGCCGCAGCGGAGTGGGCGCACTTAACCACTTGCGCCACCGGGCTGGCCCTTATTTTATTTTATTTTTTTTTATGATAGCCATTCTAGCAGATGTGAGGTGATATCTCATTGTGGTTTTGATTTGCATTTCGCTCATAATTAGTGATGTTGAACATCTTTTCATGTACCTGATGGCCATTTGTATGTCTTCTTTGGGAAAATGTCTATTCAGATCCTCTGTCCCTTTTTAAATTGGCTTGTTAGTTTTCTTGCTGTTGAGTTGTATGGGTTATTTATATATTTTAGATGTTGACCCGTTATCAGATATGTGATTTACAAATATTTTCTCCTGTTCTGTAGGTTGTCTTTCATTTTGTTGATGGTTTCCTTTGCTGTGCAGAAGCTTTTTAGTTTGATGTAGTCCCACTTGTTTATTTTTGCGAATTGTGTGTTTACTTTAAGTATTCCAGTGGAATGTGTGTTTCGAAAAAGAATTAGAGAGAGAGAGTGCAAAGCGTTGTAGTTCCTTGCCCTCATTCCAGTCTGATGATGCAGGTATTATTACCTCCATTTTGCAGTGAGGAGAGTGAGGCTGAGAGAGGTTATACAGCAGCTTGTTTAGGTCGTACTGATGGGCAGTGGTCAAGCCGAGGCTCGGACCTAGGTGGGTCTGCCTCCTAAGTTTTTTATGCCGCCTTCTAGAAATGCTCTGTCTCCATTGCTTGGACCCCAGTTTCTTTATGACTCCCTTTCTTTGCTGACATCAGGCTGGTGACCCTGGTGGTAATGCCTCAAGAAAATAAATACAGGAAGTTATGGCCTGTGAGCATTGGTTACCAGCTTTAGTCTGTGTCTTCCTTATTCCTTAAGGGGATAACTTGGAGGAAGTTGTACCAGGTAATCTTTCACTCACTAAGGATTAGCAAAGTACGTTTTCATTTGCCTTTGATATGGATTGTATAATTGTCTAAGGTAGTTTTATTGCACTAGTATCATTCTTTTTAGGCAAACAGGAAAATTGCCTTTTCATCCTTAACCCAAAGCATGCAGAGAGGTAGGTTCCCAGAAAACATGGGCCTGGTGGAGGACGCCAGTGGGAGATCATGTACTTGTGGACAATTGAGGTTTGATCTTGATTTCAGAATGGCATTTGATTCCCCACTGCTAAGACCTACTTCACAACATATGAAGTACAGTGAGATACCTCGGCAGTATCTTATTTCGGTAAATTCTTATATTCTGTTAATAGAGATAACCGTGCCTCATCCAGGCCCTCTCTGCAAAGCTGGCCCCAGGAACCTTTGAGAAGGAAGTGGGGTCATCTGAAGGGCACCCCTTTTTATGCCATTTCCACTTCCTAGATGTTCTGGGTTCTCAGACAGGCCTTCAGCTTCCCAGCACCCCTGGGCAAACTGGGATTGTGTGCCCTGAGACTTGTATGTCCCACCCCGGCAGGAGTCTACTCAATTATCTTGTGGAATTCACTTTAACTATCACGCCTTGAGCACTGGGCTCCACAAAGAGTTTAATGAGATGAATACATTCCAATCTCTGTATTCGTGGATCTCAAGGTTTAATGGGGGAGAAAACCTGGAAGTGGGCACAGGTTTTGAGGAAGAAGAGGAAGGAACCGAGTAATTACAGAAGAGAAGAAGAGTCCGAAAGGGTCCTGGAGCAGGCTAACTATTTCTGAACTGAATTTTGAGAGACTAATGGGAGGTGGATTCATTTAAAGATAGAACTCTTCTTGTGAGTTTTAGGCTCCTTAGGGGCCAGTTGGGGAATTATTTGGCAGGTAGTAACAACTGCCCTGAACTTATATTGGATGGTTGCCGTGTGGCAAGCGCTCGGCTCAGCACTTCACGTGGGCTATTTGTTTTATTTGAGTCTTCACAGTAAGCCTGTGAGCCAGGTTTTATTGTTCCGTGCTCCATTTTACGGAGGGCACAACTGACACTCAGGGGTATAAGTAACAGAGCGGGGAATGGACCCAAGAAGTCTGACTCTAGAGCCAGTGTCCTGCACTCTCGGGCTGTGCTGTGGGACAGGCATGAATTTCGGCGATTCTCGTCATGCCGTACCACAAATGGGAGGCACACCGTTTCTTGGTGCTGGAGATGGAAATCGATCTTTCCATCCTCTTCTTTTACCTCCCTGGTTTCTTCTGCTGACAGTCCTCATTCTACCACCTCTCGGTCCTCCAAAAAGTATTTGATTCTATATACATCCTCGACCCAATTACTCCTTTTAATCAGTGTTGCTGAACCAAGTAATTTACCTTAGTAATTAGCTTTGGAAATTCCCCAAAGGTACACACATCACCAGCAGAGCTTTTCCTTTTGGAACAAGGCTAGTGAGTCCAAGGGAACTGGTTTCATCCCTGTGTGGGAAGGTCGGCTTTGTAGAGAGACAGTGAATGGGGCCTCTCAGCTGGATCAGCTAACACAAGGGTGCGTGTCTCTATTGTTCGCTAAACAGAATGTGAACAGGAGTGTCATGTGGCTGGTTCAAGAACACTGTAATGAAAACAACTCAAGTTTGTACATATGCATTGTGTTTTTCATTTCATTTTCATTTGAAATTTTCATTTCAAATGTGCCTTTTTCGTGTAATGGACACAGGCTGTTTAATAAAAGAGATCAGGGGCATTTGTGTTAACTACGTCTGCCTCTGTTTTGTGTTGACGTCCCTAAGCAGAAGACTTCTCTGGTCAACTTGGTTCATCTTTTAAAAGAGGCTAAAATATTGTGGGGTTTTGGGTATTATTGGGAAAAGATTGGGGAATTTTCTTCTATTTTGAGTATAATGTCAAAAGTGTAAAATTGTTCTTAAATGATATAATTATACAACAATAGAGGTAGTAGTAGGGTTTTTCAATGTAGGTCATAACTTATTAGTGGGTATTAAATCAATTTAGTAGGTTGAAAGAGCATTAAAAATGAACCATAATAGAGTAGAAAAAGATCAGAGTATGTTACATGTATTGTTTTGTGGAATATTTGTTTCATGTACTTTCATGTATAATACATGTATAGTCTTAGTTTTTACTCTGGCTTGGGGTCAAAAATGTTTGAAAGTCACTGAAAATCATTACAAGGGGGGATTAACTATGGAGAATAAATGCAAGTGCTATATGTTAAGTAGTTTAAGGAAACTTCACCTTTGGAGTGTGTTCTTCCTGAAGAAAGTAATATGCACAGAGACACACATACACCACCTTCCCACCACCACCACCACCAAACAAAATACAGGGCAAACTGAGGCATGTCTTTTCCTGGGGAGCTTACCACCCCTGGCTCCCAGGAGGGGCAGTTCTATGGTCTGGTGCCATGTGTCCCTTCCCTATTGCTTCCACAGCTGTGGGTCCAGAAGTTGACACCTTACCCTAGCTGGACCCCCACACATTCTCTCCTGGAAATCTGAAATTGAGAGGTGAGTTGAGTGATGGTGTTTGCTACGATGTGAAGGTGATATGCATGATATGATATCATAAGGCTGATATGGTGTCACGGCAGATAAATCTTCTCACAAGCTGGATATGGGGCTTGGTAGCTGGAGCCATAAGTACACAGAGAAGACCGATCTGCAGAAAGGGTTGAGACTAGAGAGAAGTGGGAATGAATACCCGTTAGGGTGTCAGAGGACGGGGTGAGGGAGAAGCCTCCCATCTTGATTTCCCTCTCTGCTTCCTGTTTCCTGTCTTTGCATCCGTCTTAGAGGACCTGCTCTGGCTTTTCAGTCCTGCCCCTTTGCTTAAACCACTGTATGCTGATCTTAGTTACTCTTGATCAAAGAGCTTTCGCTGGAATGGACATTTTAATTTGAGCAAACCTGAGCCCAGAAATGTTGTAAATTTCCTAACCCAGCCACATATCTTATGCAACTTTTCATTTTCTGCTGCCTGTAGTAAAAGATTCTAGATTTATTCAAGAGAAACCGTTGTTGCTGCCTCAGCAAGCTATCCCTCAGCCAGGTGTGACCAGCAGACTTGGGCCAGTGCTTCCAGGACTGGATCTCAGCAGGCAGGAATGGGCAAAGAAAAATGTTCCTGCTTTTCACCTTGCCCTGCCCCTTCAGTTCTTCTGGGTTTCCTGACTCCAAGCATTTTTCTTGTTCTGCCCCTTTGCCCTCTCCCTTGCCTTTCTTACCCCCTGCTGCCTGCTGACGCTTTTGTTAAAGACTCTGAATTCACATGTGCCTTGCTGCTGAATTCTTTCTTTTTTGACTTGTAATGGAACCTGACTTCTGCTGTGGATGCTCCTCGCCCTGTTGGCTGCAGGTATGCCTGTCAACAGCCTTTGGAAAGCACTGAATCTCCTAGACAGGTTACTTGTCCTGAATCTGCTAACTCATAATCCAGGGCTGTCAAAAAGAAACATGCTAGGAGGAAAAAGCCATGCAGGCATGTATTCAATAAAAGAAAGTTGTATTGACTTCTCGTATGTGCCAGGTACTGTGCTGAGCTCGAGAGCCTTCTGACCTTCGGGATTCTCAAAGTAACTCTTTACCCAAATTAACCCAATTACAGTTGTAAGTGCCACAAAGGACAAATGCGAGTGTCCAGACCTAATTTAGCCTGGAGCAGGTGACATTTAAGTAGAGATCTAAGAAGAAAGATGGTGGGGAGAGGCCCTTAAAATGGGCAAGATGCGGCTAGAGAGTTTTGCATAAGTCCCAATGCTCAAGGCCTTGTAAAACCATATTAAATATTTTGAACTTTATCTTAAGAGCATTGGGAAGGCTTCAGAGGGTTTTAAGCTGAACCTGACCACAAATGATTGGACTATAGACTCCTCTGTGATTAGTCTGAATGCACCATATTGGAAGAGTGGTCAACCTATGCTAGAAATTATCAGAAGACAGTTCACTGTGGGGAGGAAAAGAATGCGAGGTATTTTGAAATATTCATAAAGATTGACATCAGATGCTGGGTAGCACTTTTGATTCCAAGGAGAAAATGGGACCAGATAAGAATCTTCTTGAAATGTCTGCCTTCAAAAAGCTTGCTATCTATTAACCTCCTTGACACCTTGGCTAATGATAGTAATAATACATTGCAGTTTAATAAAACTTCTCATTTTGTTTATTTCCACAGTAATATCTTCTTGATAAATTTGTTGATATGCACAGCCTGATAAAATGTTAACATATAGTTACCTGACTAATTTGTATCCAATATTAACTTCCCTTTTGAACACTCCTAATTTAGAATATAAAAATTTTCTAACTTATATTCATGGGAAAATAAGAAAAACATCTGTAATATTTCCTATAGATTGGGGCATAGGAGTGCAAGAGGAAGAAATTGATTTGCTCAGATTTGACAGTTAAACATGTGCTAGGTGAGAAAGATAATTAAGACACAGTCCCTGTCTTTATAGAGTTTTCAGGCTAGAAGTAGACTAGGTTGATACTGATTTATAATTGGTGGGGGTCATGTTTGAAAAAATTATTGGGAATATGATTTTCAAGTCAATTAGGTTTGCAATTTGGTCCTGTGTTTTTGGACCCACATGATTCAGTACACATTAAAGACTTTTAAGTAAGATATGAACTCTTCTGCTGTATTCTTTTAAACTGCTTTATTGAGATATAACTCACACACCATAGAGTCTACCAAATTAAAGTATACAATGCAGTGGTTTTTAGTATATTTACAGAGTTGTGCAGTGCTTTATTTTTTAGATAGTAAAGCTGTGTCATTTTCCTCTCCGGGTATTTTCATCTTTCGAAGCATCAACTCTTAGACTTACATGTACAACACGGCCTCAAATCTAGAGATTCGGATTCAGTAGGTCAAGACTGGGGTTCAAGCATTTTTAAGAAATCTGGGTGGTCCTAGTGCCGTATTTGAACACTACCCCCTAGAAGTGCAAGCAGCTTCTGGATCTTTCCCCTTATTCCTGCATACAATGAAAACCCATGTTATGAATTCTTATTGGTGTGTAGCCTGTGTCTCCCTGAACTGGAGGCATCATTCTGATTGGTTTCCACTGTTGCTGAGAGAGAATGAGGCTCAGCTTCCTTACTTAACCTGGCCACCAAGGTGTGTCACAGTCTAGCCTGTCAGCGTTTTCAATTTTGCTGTCTTTCTCTCGTTCCCTCAACTTTAGACAAACTGCCTTAGTGCTCTCCAAATAGACCTTGCCCTCTCTCCCCCGTGTAGCTTCACTAACCTGGGATATAGTCCTGCTCACTCTCCCCCCCTCCTTCCCATTATGTTTCAGGTACTAGCTTAGGTGCTGGGGGTAAAGACGTGAAATGACATACTCCTTTCTTGTAGGGAGATGAGTGGAAGCAATGTCATTAAAACAACTGTCATTTCAGGACAGCGGACACTCCTCCCCCTACCAATGCTAAATTGTCAGAGTTGGAAGAAACCTTGGCTCCTTGGCTGAAATAATCTAAACTCTAATTTTGCAGATTCATTTCTTAATTCAGTCCTCTTCTAAATCTCTTCCCTTCCTCTCTGCTACTAGAGGAATTACCGTCTCTTAGGTTCGTTTATTAGCTAATCAGGATCTGCATCCTGCAACCCTGCATCTCTTTATTGTTGCCTCGAACTGTTGTTTAACTCTTTGTGTGCTAATTTGTATTTTCCCCTCCTCTGGATTCCAAGTGCCTTATAATCAAAAACTGTGTGTTCCACCTCTGGGTCCCCTACAGTGTCTAGTATGGTTCCCTGAACATAATATGTAGGTGTTCAAGGATTGTTTGTTGATTTTCTGTGATGTGGTTTTCTTTGTAAGATAAAAAGTACAATTAGTTGCTTAATAAATTATGTGTGATGTTGGTTAATTCAATTACCGGAATATGCACATACACTTTCAGATTATTCACAGTGGAGGAATTGTGGAGTGAATAAATGAATCTTAATGCTCCTCTTAGAGTCTTAAATCTGTGTTAAAAAGTTTTGGTTGGCTTTCAGTCTCCCCCAACTGAGTAGTTAGTTATCTTTTCCAAAATAAGTACATGCATACATACACGCACACTCAGAATATCTGTACTGTGCTGGATGTTGACTAAAATTTTTTAAAGATTCATGAGATTTCATAAAAATGATGCTGAAGCCAGGCCCATGGATTTAAGTACTCCCTATTTAGAATAAATGACCTATTTCTGAGAACTTGATCAGCTGTAGGAATTTATCCCCAGTTCATAGCAATAGGGATGGGGAGGGAAAAATAAGAGATCTTCTGGTACCTTATATTATACAAATAAATCATCATGATGCAGATGATCAAACCATAATACAATTTTGAAGTCAGTATTATCATTTTTATTTTCATCGTAGCAAATAACAACCTCTAAGAACCAAACTGTAGTTGTGACAGATAATTTACCAAAAATTTTGTGCTTGTTCAATTTTGAGAAAGTGAGTTTTACTTTATTTCACCCTGGGAGATCCATTAATATTCATGTGGCTCACTTATCTTCAGTTCTTTATTTTAGGCAGTCGGCTCTGTGGAAGCAGTGGTCACAGAAGAGTAGAGAGAATTCTAGATTTAAATACCTACTTTAGAGTTTCCATGAAGGGGAACATGGGCAGTGACTTAGAAACCTTGTTGGCATTCTCTCCTGCCACCCCCACACTGTTTTTCATTTAACGAAGAAGTTTACTATGGTCACACTTGTGTTTGATTGTGTCTTAGTCCTTTCGGCTGCTATAACAAAACAACACAGACTGAGTGGCTTATAAATGACAGAAATTTATTTCTCACAGTCCTGGAGGCTGGAAGTCCAAGGTGAAGGTGCTGGCAGGTTTGGTATCTGGTGAGGGCCTACCTCCTGGTTCATAGACGGCCATCTTGTCGCTGTACCCTCATACGGTGGAAGAGGAGAGGGAGCTTTTATAAGAGCACTAATCCCATTCATGAGGGCTCCACTCACATGATTAATCACCTCCCAAAGGCCCCACCTCCTAATACCATCACATTGGGCCTTAGGATTTAACAAATGAATTTTGAGAGGACACGACATTCAATCTATAGCAATCTCTTGCCACATATGAACCAAGAGTGTTTTATTATCCCCTAGACCTTACATTTTGAGTTTCTCCAAGTCAAAAACCAAAAGATGGATAATATTATTAATATTTACTTTCAGAACATACTCGATTTTCTCCAGTTCAGTAATTGAAGACAAAAGGCGGGGATTAAACTCAGGGCAGGGTGATAGCCACATGGCATACCTGGGTGTTTGGTTCATGGGATGTTGCTTGGGATAGAGTGATAGGTACTACTCTTGGATTCCCACAGCCATTCCTCAATCCATCAAACCCAACTTCTAAAAATTGACACACACACACGCACACATGGACACACGCCTTGGATTGTCCTGACTTTTCCCAGGAGCTCTCCAGCCCTGGCATTGGGCTTCAGGCAGCCATTTCCTTTTCTGGGACTGTCACCCCACCTCTATCTTGGTGCCTTTGCTCTTAGTGACGCAAACTAAATTGGCAGTAGACTTTCTGAAGTCTTCTCTAAAAACATTTTTTTTTTTGGGTGGTTTTAGAATTTTCTAATTAGTGTTTGGGAATTGGATGAGAGCTATCATTTTAAATCATTTGGTGCTTTTTCTCTAAAGAGGACTTGGAAGGCTATATACTTATTTCAGGACGAAGGGAAAAAAGACAGTCTAAGTTGAGTCACATAAATGAGAGGGAGCAGGAGAGAGGAGGATACTGACTGCCACCAGTATTACTCAGATGTCCGTGGGTTTTATGACATATTATTTAATGTTTACCACTGACTGTTAGATAGAGGCTATAACAAGATGATTACACAGGCTTAGGTTCCCTAGCTTGTGTTTGGTAAGATACGACTGCTTCTAGAATTGCAGGCAAAGACAAATACCAGAGGTCATGATAATTCCATGTTCTCCAGTTCAGCTATTAAACCAATGAATAGATTGACTCAATTACGGAAACATTTAACTGTGTAATGCTCAGATACAGAATGAGTGACACAGGGGTTTCCTCTGAAGCCAGGGACTTGTTTACCAAAAATGACCCTAGAAACACCAGAACACCCCTTCTAAACAAAACTAACAACAGTCAGAAACAAAAACCCATTATCAGCAGAGGAGATTAGTTCCGAGAATGGCTCTGTGACTCTTAGAATGTGTTCCAAAGCCAGAAACTTGATTGCAAATTTCCTAAGCACAATCCTGTTCTGTTTTTTATACTTCAGGAATGAGCTTTATTTTTGAATAGCTATTAGATTGTTTCCAAAAGTTTTAAGATGGAAACACAATATATACATCATGTGCATATGTTGAAGGTAACATAAAAAAGATTCACGATACAATAGTCACTGTACTACTTGGAATGCCTTTCTGTTGTTATTTTTAGTCTATTATTTCTATTTTGTTTGGTATTTTTAAAATGTTTGCTAGGACCCATCAGGATGATTTCATGACTATTAATGGTTGTGATCCATAGTTTGAAAAGCATTTCATTACACACTTTGCTCTACAAGGTCGCAAAGTTAGATTTCCTCACCTTTGTTATCCCAGGTCTAGAACAATGCTCAATAAATATTTGTTTAATAAAAGAATGAATACCCACTACAACAGTAAATCAGTGACCAAGGGCAGACTTAATGGATAGGCATGAACAAAGACCAAAAGGAAAAGGAGTAGTAGAAGAAAGATAAAGTTTGGTGGAAAGACTGGGGAGAGAGCAGAGGAGGGAGATCTTGCTTCCACCCAGGAAAGGTAGTGTGCCTGCCACTGTTTCCTGGATGTGACAGTCGGTGACATTGGGGTTCTAGGTTGTCCACTCTTTCCGCTATGATCACAGTTAGTTACAGTAATAACTGCAATAGTCATGCAATATGATCATTTCTTTTTGATCCCCATTGTTCCAGTTATCTATTGTTGCTTCAAAAACACCCCAAATTTAGTAACATAAAATAGAAACCCATCCTCAGTGGAGATGATTAGTTATACTCACTGATTCTCTGGGTCAGGGATTTGGACATGGCAAACAAGGATGATGGCTTGTCTCTGCTTGATGATGTCTGGAGTCTCATCTGGGAAGACACAAATACCTGTGGGCTGGGATCATTTGGAAGCTTCTTCACTAATATGTCTGGCTCCTGTATTGGGATGACTCAAAGGCTGGACGCAGCTGGGACTGTAAACTGGAGTACCTGCATGTGGCCTTTCCATGTGGCTTGGACTTCCTCAGAGCATGGTGGCAGTGTTCCGAGAGGCTCCCTGAGGGCACTTCCTGAGAGTGAGTGTTCCAAGAGAACCTAACATAATCTGCATGGCTCTTCATAACCTAGCCTTAGAAGTTCTGTAGAATCTTCTGCTGTACTCTATTGCTTGAAACAGTCATAAGCCTACCCAGATTCAAAGGGAGAGGACATGGGCCATCCTCTCTATGAAAGAAGTGCAAAAACTTGGGGGCTTTTTAATTAAACCACCACATGCAATATCCCTTTACCTTTTTCTTTCAGATAGGTTTGCAATTTTCCAGAAGTTATCCAAAGATTAAACTTTTACTTTTGCTAAGAGGATTTCAACTTTTTAAGCTAAGAGGAAGAAGAAAAGGTAAAGCAAGAAAAAATAGAAGAACGTTTACATCATTAAAAGGTAGAGCAGCAATGAGAGAATTTTCTACATTGATAGAGGATAGAGGAGGAGGAAAGATCTATTGCTTCTCTTTCTTAAGGGTAGGAGAGGGAACAATAATTGGTTAAATTGAGGAAGTGTTCACAGGAATTTAGAGGGAGTTTCTTAGGCATTTTGATAGTTACACCTTCTTCTTTTGAGTACAATTTTTGGGGAAACTGGTTCACTTCCTTTACCATATCTGAAAATTAAAGTTAAAAAATAAAAGTGAGTGCTTTGTTACCATCAACTGTACTTGTAAACCTGTAACAACTCTTCATTTTTCAAACACAGTCTTGTACTTGGTGCTGTGACTAAAGAGGAAGAGCCGGAAAAGACCTGGTGGGTTAATTGCAGTGCTATCGGGTCTCTGGGACTGGCCTAGGTCAGGTTAACCCTGGCTGTGAAGCACACTCTTCATTCGCTTCTCACTCTTATGGGGAAAAAAAAATACAAAAACCAAAAAAATAACTTTAAAAGTGATTCATTCTGATCTTATTTAAGATTTTCCATTTCCTGAAGAGATGAATAGGAAGGGATAGCTTCTTCTCCCATTATTATTTTTTTAAATGTATTTCTTCTCTTTTCCCATTTTTTCTCTGCTCCTTAATCTTTTCCTTTCTCCTGGAGCCCTTTTTCTTCCAGCTTATTTTTCCTTTCTTTCTTTCTGTCTGTGACTTCATTTTTCTTTCTCTCCATCTTTCCTCACTACCATCTTCTTTATTAAGTTAGTAGCCGTCTTTTAAAAACTTTCTCATCCTAGTCTCTGTCCATCCAGTTTTCTTTCTCTTCCTCTGTGTTCAGATCCCCTCTCTCTTGCAACTTTCAACTGGCAAGCACTGTAGTTAGGCTTGCATTTTTAGATATATAAAAAAATAGGGTGCCACTTTACTAATTTAATGCAATTTGTATAAAACATTTTTTTTCAGTATCTGCTGCTCCTAAGCAAACAGATAGGAAATCTCAAATATCATTAAAAAAATTTACACAGATTAAGCACATTGGAGATATATTGTAAGAAAAGACAAAGAATAAAAATTTTTTTTAATTATCAGAATCCTGCTCCTCAGAGAAAACCACTGACATTTTAGTGTGTACACTTCAAACATATTTGAGTTTGGATGTGCATTCATTTTTGTAAAATAGGATCAGAGCAGACGCATTCTTTCATAACTTGTGTTTTAACTGAATATGTAGCAGGCATCTTAACGCATTAGTTAATGTACTCTGCCTACTTGTGTAACAGAGATTAAATGGGGTAATGCCGGCAAAACACTATGCAAGGTGCTTAGCCCATGATCATTCCTCAGTGAGTCATGTTTCCCATTTATTTGACACTTTCTTAATGGCTGAAAAGTATTCAACTCAGTTTTTAAATCAGTTCTTTTTATTTGGACTTTTAGATTATTTGCCTTTTTTTCTTTCTTCCTCTCTCTTTTTTTTTTTTTAAACTGTGCTAAAGTGTCTAGTCTTTAAAGTGAGTCTGTGTAATTCCTTAACTATTTCCCTACAAAATATCAATACAAGTTGAATGATGAATCAAAGAAACTGCATCATCCTGGCTTATGTAGCCAGCATTTACAAGGACCCCTTAGGTGCCAGGCACTTTTGTGGGTGATTTTGTTTAAGCATTTAGGGCTCACAAGGGTCTTAGGGGTTTTGAGTTTTAGGTCACAGGGCTTCTGAGTGTCAGCTTTGGAACTGAAACTGAGATCTTTTATATTATTGTGAAGAAAGTTCCATTTCAGGGGTTTTTAGAGGTTGTTCAGGAACTGCAGAAGTATTTGATGGCCTTTTAAAATATTATTTTGAACTATTTAAACATGAATGAAAAATCAACATAAACTGTAATAGAAGGTTCATTATTATTAACTTAAGCTGCCAGGTTAAGTTGACTTTAAGCAGACCTCAATATGAAGCATTTCATTTCCTCCATCCCTGTGCATATATTTACACTTCTTATAAATGTGTCGTTGACTGGAAAGATTGTATTGCTTTATTTTAAATCAGGCGTGAATCCACACACTCAAGCAAAATCGTCTAAGTGAGTTTACTGCCGCAGCACTTGTGTGCCTGGCTCATATAAGATCGGGGGTAGTTCAGGCTTATTGGCTTGGGAGCATTTTAGGTGTCCAATAACAGGTGAAAACCTAATTTTATTTTGTTCTGTAAGATTTGGGTGCTTTCTGTCTGACTTCCAATATTTATTATAAGGAAAGAGAATTGAGATTAGATGTTAGTTATACAGATTTGAAAGAAAAAGTGTTCTATTGTTCCTTTTCCAAGCATCTGGAGAGACTCCTGAGATTTCAAGGTAAGCAGTTTACAGCTACATTCTTGTGTATGGTAGGCAGAATTCTAAGACAACCCCAAGATTCCCACCCCCTAGTGTTGCATGCCCAGTATAATGTCCTCCCCTTGGGTGTGGTCTGGACCCGTGAATGTGATGGATGTCACTCCTGTGATTATGTCCCATTGTATGTCAAAGGGATTTGCAGATGCAATTAAGGTCTTTAATCACTTGACTTTGGGTTATTCAAAAGGGAGAGTATCCTCCTGGGCCTGACTTAATCAGATGGGCCCTGTAAAAGAAGGTGAAGCATTAAAGAGATGTTCTTCTGTTGGCGTTGAGAAGGAACAAATTACCATGTAGCGGAGAAGGCTACAGAGTAAAGACGTGAGAGCAACCTTGTGGTCCCTGGCCAACAACTAGCTAGGAAATGGGGGCAAGAGGGATCTTTAGTCATACAACCACAAGGAAATGAGTTGGCAACAACTGGAATGAACTTGGAAGAGGGCTCTGAGTTCCAAATAAGGATGCAGCCGACTGACACCTTGATTTCAGCCCTGTGAGACCCCAAGCAGAGAACCTAGTTAAAACAGGCAACACTTCTGATCCATAGAAACTGTGACATCATACATTTGTGTTGTTTGATGCTCCTAGGGTTGTGGTAATTTGTTATGCAGCAAAAAAAACTGGTACACTGTGTGAATGTATCCAGATTTTTTCTACATTAAGATAAAAAAACACAAAAGCAAATTGAATGTGGAAGCTTATTATATTATTGTAATGACCATCCATAATACCAGATATTGAATTTTTATGTTAATAAAAAGGCCTCATTATTCCTGCTGATTACCTTAATAAAATATACATTTACAAACCTAAGCTCATAAAATATATTAATATTAACACAATACCTTTTTGTCTATTTTAGGTTCTGAGGCATTATCTGAAGGACTTTTTTCCCCTTTCTAGAACAAAAGGATTGCATTATTTGAAAACCACTGGCTTGACTAACAGGCACTTTTTAAAAAGACTACATTTTGGTTGTTTTAAGAATGTAACTGTTGGCAGGGAAAAGAAGAGCAGGATTGTGCAGGCTAATTTATAGTCAGCACATTGTTTTTAAATATATGTTTATCTTTAATTGTTCCCTTATTACAAAGTAATGCATTGATGTGAGAAATCCAACCACTACTTGTGATTCAGACAGATGAGTTTTGCACTAGTGATATTGTCTTTTAAAGCAGAATTCATTTAAATAGTAATTTAAAACTTTTTAATCATGCAGTATTTCAAACATATCACAAAAATACAGAAAATGATATAACTAATACCCATACACCCAACCATCTAGACATTAATAGATGTGAACATTTTGCTTCTTGCTTCAGATCATCTTTAAAAAAAAGTACAAGTCCAGCTACTCTGTCATTTTTCCTGTGTCTCCTTTTGTTCTTTTCTCCCCAGAGGTAAATACTAGCCTGAAATTGATGTATACTATTCTTATGAATGTTTTATAGGTTTTCTACGTATGTATGTATGCATGAATAATATAGAGAGTTTTGTGTTTTAAAATTTCAATAATTGGTATCAATTGTTGATAACCTTATACAATTTAATTTTTTCACTCAAAGTTATGTTTTTGAGATGAATTATGTATAATATCACAATGGCATGAATAAAACACAGTTGATTTATCCATTTTCATGCCATTAAGCAATTAAGTTGATCCCCAATTTTGGTGTCACAAATAGTGCTGTATTGCATATCCTTGTATGTGTATTCATGTGACCCCATTTCAAAGTTCCTCTAGAAAAGAATGTAGAAAGCTGTTGGGTTACACGGTACACCCATCTTCAATTTTACTAGGAATTGCCAAACTGCTTTCCAGAGTGGTTCTACCAGCCTAGTCCCACCCACAATGTAGAGTTTCTATCCCCTTCATCCTAACCAGTGCTTGTTGTCACAGTCTTGCCTAATGTTAGCCACTTGGATAGGGGTGCCATGTGATTTCTTGTGGCTTTAATTTGCATTTCCCTAACTGCTGAGGCTGAGCATATTCCCTATGTTTATTATGGATTCAGATTTCTCTTCTACAACTGCCCGTATAGTGTTTATCTAATAGTGGGGTGGGGTGAGGGGGGTGGGGGGTGGTGGTGTTTTATTCTCATTGATTTATACAAGTTCTTCATAGGATATCAACACAAATTATTTTTTATATATCTCCACCTCATCCATAGCTGTTTGTTAACTTTTCTATAGTGTCTTTTGTCAAATAGAAGTTAATAAAGCCATTTTAATATGATAAAATTGATCATTTTTTTCCTTTATTGCTTGGGCTTCTTATGTCTTGTGTAAAAGCACTTTCTCTAGCCATATATTACACAGATATTCTCTTGTGTTTTCTTTCAAAAATTAGAAAGTCTTTATATTCATATAGGTCATTAATCCATTTTGAAAGGGTGTGTGTGTGTATATTAGGTAGACATCTATTTTATCTTTTTTGTCCTAGCACCGTTTATTGAATGACTCATTGCCTGTCTTCCCACCTCCATGATTTACATTGTCACCTGTCATGAGTCAAGTTTTCTTGAATATAGGCATTTCTGTGGCTTTCTGTTTTGTTCCTTACCGTACAGCTTTGATCACCTACAACTTAGTAACAAGACTTGATATCTAACAGGGTGAATCTGCCTTCTTTTTCTTTATCAAAATCGCCCTGTCTAGTCTAAGTCTTTTACTGTGCCATATGAATTTTACATCTGTTTGTCAAATCTTATTAGGATTTTGATTAAAGATGAATTAACTTGTGGATTAATTTTTGAGGAAAATTGCTTTCTTTAAGATATTGTCTATCTCATCCATAAAAAATGTATCTTTCCAATCTTTCCATTTTTTAGAATATTCTTTAACATTTTTCAATAAAGTCTTATAATTTTCCCCTTAAAGTTCTTGTATATATTTAGTAAGATGTATGCCTAGATACCTCATAATTTTGATCTGTCATAAATTGTATCTGTTTTTAAGCACTTTCATCATTTATAGCTATTTATGTACCCTTTATTGAGTGTTGCTGTGTACAAGGCATTCTGTTGAGCTTAATTTCTGCAAACACACTGAGATGTATTTATCATTGTATTTCCTGTTTTTTTAAGATTAACAAAATTAAGTACCAGAGAGAATAAATAACTTGAATATGATTGTATATGACCAGTTGTACAAACTGGATTTTTTTGTTGTT
The DNA here is from genome assembly GCF_057802395.1 of Ceratotherium simum simum. Lineage (NCBI taxonomy): Eukaryota > Metazoa > Chordata > Mammalia > Perissodactyla > Rhinocerotidae > Ceratotherium > Ceratotherium simum. Next base: position 68,000,696 of record NC_141900.1, on the reverse strand, counting down.
GTTGAGGAAAATTCATCCTGAGCTAACATCCGTTGCCAATATTCCTCTTTTTTGTTGAGGAAGATTCGCCCTGAGCTAACATCTGTGGCCAATCTTCCTCTTTTTGGTATGTGGGCCGCTGCCACATGCCACTGAGGAGTGGTGTAGGTCCACGCCTGGGACCCGAACCTGGTCCACTGAAGCGGAGCGCACTGAACTTAACTACTAGGCCACTGGTGCTGGCCCCTGAGTTTTACCTAAATCTTTACTTTTTGCTAAAAGCTATTACTTTTACATCAGCTAATGTTTCTCTGATGTATGTCAGCTTGTTTTGCAGGATCTTTTTATAGAAAAAAAATCACATTATAGAGTCTCTTTGTGAGAAAGGCATTTAATTAATCAAGTAGATGTCCCTTCCTACCAATTAGTTAATTCATTTGGATAGACACATTTATGGCAGAGAGTAAGTCTATAAAAGAAATGCTTTCTCTGGCAGTTATCTTTGGATCAACTCTTAGGAAAACACCCGGCCTAATTGAATTAGTTTGGTGTTTTTATTGCTCACACCTCACTATTGCTTCATTTTCTTTGGCGAAATACCTTCATCTGGAATTGCTGGATCATATATGATAGTTCTATTTTTAATTTTTTGAGCAACATCCATAGTGGAGGTTTTCCAAAGTGGCTGTACTTTCCCACCAACAGTGCCCAAGTGTTCCCTTTTCTCCACATCCTCGCCAACACTTGTTTTTCCTATATTTTTGATAATAGCCATTAAAAACAGGTATAAGGTGATATCTCACTATGGTTTTGATATGCATTTCCCTGATGATTAGTGATGTTGAGCATCTTTTCATGTATCTGTTGGTCATTTTTCTTTGGAAAAATGTCTATTCATTTTCTATGCCCATTTTCAAATTGAATTGTTTGTTTTTTTGCTGTTGAGTTATTTGAGTTCTTTATATATTTTGGATATTAGCTCATTATCAGATATATTATTTGCAAATATTTTCTCCCATTCCGTAGGTTGCCGTTACATTTTGTTGATGGTTTCTTTTGCTTTGTAGAAGCGTTTTAATTTAGTGTGGTCCCACTTGTTTATTTTTACTTTTGTTGCTTTGCTTTTGGAGTCAAATCCAAAACATCGTTGCCAAGACCGGTGTCAAGGAGCTTGCTGCCTATGTTTGCTTCTAGGAGTTTTATAGTACTACTTTCAAAGTTTTGATTGTTTAATTCCCTCCTCTTTCTTCTATCATCTCTACTAACTCCTCTAGAAAAGTCTATTTAAACTCTAATTTTGCTTTGTTGTAGAGAGGGAGAAAAGAGAAAATAGAAAGAAGGAAACTCTAGTGGGATTCAAGCTAAGTCCATTCTTTGGCTAGTGTGTACTGTTGGGTACTTTCGATTCCAGCACTGAGTCCAGATCCTGCTTTTCTAGGGCCTCTGTCTGGCCTTTTGTCATAACAGGGCCCTTCCTCTTAGCGCTGAAACAGGCAAGTTTCTGGGAGTGGTTCTGGACAGTCTTGTGAGCCTCAGAACTCAGTTATTATGGATGTCGGGGGCTGTTTGTAACTTTGCTTCTGTGTTAGGGCAGCCTGATGCTGTGGCTTAGGTGAACAGTATGGTGGAATATGGTTCATTTCCATTCAGGACATCATTGTGGACACATGGATTGATAGTGGAACATTAGCAAATATATCTCAATTCTCTCTTTTTTTAGAAAAATACTTAATGATACATGTGCCTCACAGTAGGCATGCAATACATATCCACTGGTTGACTGAAGGTTGTAGAATAGGGAAGGAAAGGAAAGATGGTCTGAGATTTATTTGCCTTATGGGAGGAAGAAAGGGCTACATTTCTGTCTTTGAAGACATAAGAGGCCAGTTAGCTTAGCTTACAGATATATTCTAGCTATTGCTCCAGGCCCGATTATGATTAAAATATTCATTCCATTCATTCAAAAAGTATTTATTGAACATGTTTTACATACCAGGCACTGTTCTAGGCGCTGATGATAAAACGTGAAGATGCCCAGTCTTCTCGTGTGTATGTTCTTATGGATATGGAGAGAGACAGGAAGTTTTAAAAAATGAACAAGGCGTTTATTTTTGGATTGGGCTAAGTGCTATGAAGGACATAGATGAGGTAGTGTGATAAAGATTTGAGAGCATAGTGTGGTAGGTGTTGCTATTGAAGTTTGGTCTGCTAGGCCAGCAATAGAATGTAGGTTCAAGAATGGGTCAGAAATATGATTTGGTTTGGTTCAAGTTTACAAATAACTAGATAGAAATGAAATAAGTCTACAAGAGGGTAGACATAGTTTCCAGAATCAGGGGCATAAGACCCTTATTCCTCCAATTATGTGAGCCCCGAGAAACAAACCTATACCCTAGCTCTAAGGCAATAATTCTGCTGTCAGGATTTGTGCTGCCCAAAGTTAATGTCTGGGTTCTGGGTCTTCACATTGGGTTATGCCAGCTCTGGAGCAATCTGCATCTCTCTGCAAGGCCCTGGATGTCCATCTGTGGGCCTTGGCCAAAATTGCTGTAATGCATTGGGTAATGTCTCTATAAAGAGGTGACATATGAGCCAAGAGTTGAGGATAACAAGGAAGTGGATCATAATGTTTCAGGAAACGGAACAGCTAGTACGAAAGCTCTGAAGCTTGAAGATCTTGGTGGATAGGGAACAAAAGGGAACAGGATAGTGAGCTGGGGTCTGGGCGGTGTATCAGATATGATTGTAGAGGTTGGCCAGGGCCACATCAGGCTGAGGCTTTTAAACCTTGATAGGAATTTGCATTTTCTTTTAAGTACAATGGAAAGCCACTGTTTTAACCTGGGGTCCATAAAGTTGTATAGAAAGAAAGTTACAACTCTATGAAAATGTAAATTTTGCATTACATCAATCATGAACGTAGGCAACAAGCCACGATAACATCAGTAGTATCTGTGTTGGTGTTACCAGTAGAAATTATAGATATATTTCCATTTATTACTGTTGTTAACGCTATCTCAAAATGTCATTTATGATCATTACACCTAATTAGAAACCATGGTAGTTATTAGACTTTATAACTTATCTTGTTATTTCATGCATTAATTCAGGGGTCAGCAAATGACAGTGTGTGAGCCAAATCCAGGCTGCCTGTTTTTATAAATAAAATTTATTGGCGCACAGCCATGCCCATTTATTTATGTATCATGGTTGCAACAGAGACTTTCTGGCCCACAATGCTTAAAATACTTCCTGTCTGATTCTTTCTGGAAAAAGTTTGCCGATACCTGCACTGATAAAGCAGCATATGTATTACTGTGATACAATTTAAACAAATGTTTGGATAACTGTTTGTGTCTTTGCAAGCTTATGTATTTTATTTTCTGCATTTAAAAACGTTATTTAGAAAAGAGATCCATAGGCTTCACCAAAACATCCATGACTGGGGGAAAAAGAAAGGAGAAAGAATTCCGGCACTGCAGCATCTCAGGCAGGGGAACAAAATGGCCCAGCCTCTGTTTCCTCTGCCTGAGATTCTCTTGCCCCTTCTTATCTTATCTGGCAGATTTTCCATATTTCAGGTACCCAGTACTGAAGCTGCCTCTTCTTTATGAATGATGTATTGAGTCCTTATTGTGTGCCAGGCAGAGGTTTTATTAGCAGCAATTTAATCCCCACGACAACACCATATGGCGTAGATGTGACTGTCTTTATGTAGCAGTGAGGGAGGCCCAGAGGTGTCACGCACATGTATTCATTTACCGTATATTCTCTGAGCACCTGCTATGTGCCAGGCGCTGTGCCAAGTGCCCAGGTGACAAAGCTGTTAGTGCCAAAGCCAAGGTTTGAATCAGGCCTGTCTGATACTAATGTCTGGGTGGCTCACGCCACAGCAGGTTATGCTCGGGATGCCACGTGACCCCACTCTGTCTCTTTGACACCAGTCCACCAGCTCAGTTGCTCTTCCTTCTCTGGTGTTTCCATCCCGTGTTGTTGCACAGCTCTCCACTGTAAAGGTTTATGCCTCGTTCTCTGTCCATATTCTGTTGCTTGCATTGCCTTTGCCTGGAAAAAGCCAGGGCGTCGATATTTTCCCAGCTGTAGCAGCATCCTCGGTGGTCCCTGCCAACGCCACTGGAATGGCCGTTTAAAACCCTTTTTTTGCGAGCGCGGGCTTCTTTCCCGTAAGTGCAGCTCTTCTCTCCAGCACTTGGTGGATTTCTGAGACCACAGGCTCTAACTTGCCTATCGCAACCCACGTTTAAACATTTGCACGTGTTGTTTGACTGGGGGGTAGGTTAAAACTGATGGCAGTGAGAGGGCCTGGCAATCAAGTCTTTATCTCGAATGATGAAAAAATAAGACAGCAGGGGAAAGCCTGCTCGATGTGGTTCACTCCAGCTTGTGCAGGTCCCTCCTGTCCAAAGCCAGGGAGGTCACTCTCTCCCCTAGAAACATAACCAATCTTCATTAGCTGGGTTGGGCAAATACCCAAAATATCAGGCGTTTTTCCTGCTTTCTTTCCTTTTTTTACATGTTGCAAGTGAAAGGCATTATTCACATGATTATCGACCTGGGCACCTGTGTTTTTTCAGTACACACACACACATTATATACCATCGATTTGGACGCGTGCTGCGATACTGTTTTGCAACCTGCATTTTTCGCTTCGCAATACAGTGTGACGTGTTCTCATATTATTAAACATTCTTTTATACCAGCACTTGAATTGCTATATTAAGTATCATTGGCCTGCTTTACTATATTAACTTAAATTGTCCTTTAGATTAGGGGGCATTTGGAAGACTTGGTATATCAGTCAGGGTCCAATCAGGATACAGAAATGACACCATTATTTGAATAGGGAAAATTTAATTTAAAAATTGCTAACTAGTGGAAGCTGGTTAACTGGGAGTAACAGGGTAAAAGAGGACTCTGATGGGTCCAGAAGACACATTGGGAGCGAAGTAGCTGTGGCCTCTAGTCTGAAGAAGAGTGGACAATTTAAGAACTAAAGATCAAGAGAGGGCACTGCCCCACCCCCCAAGTCTCTTCAAAGAGGGCATGGCTACCACAGGGACATCACCGCAGTGGTGAAGAGTGAGGGCCTGTGCTGGACTATAGAAGTGTGTCTGTTGCTGGAATGTTGAATAGGCAGAGCTGCTTAGAAGAGGCCTCTGGTAGGGGGAGTAGGGCCTGAGGGTGCAATAGGACTGAGAGCTTCCACATTGAATGATGATGATGATGATGATGATGATGATGATGATGATGATGATGATGATGATGGATCTGAAAGAGAACTGCCTTTCTATGATTAGGCAGGATCATTCTTGTGCCCTCTTGGTTAAGCTTCATGTTCTCCCAGATGGCAAAGGGAAAATGCTTGCAGGGTCCAGCTCCAGTATTACAAAGTAGGGCCAAGGATGTTGGGTTTTGAGTTGAGAGACAATAAATAAATAACTGGAGTATTTGGACTTGCTTTTAGTTTTTTCTCTGTTATAAACAATGCTTCAGTGGACATCTTTTGTAAAATGTTTGCATCTCTGATGTTTCTATAGGAAAAATTCATAGAATTTGATTTTGAACATTATTAGGCTTTTCTTAAACATTACAAAATCACCCACCAAAAATTTGTCCCTATTATTCTCCTTCAAGTTATATATGGGAGGGAAGGCATGTATTTTTGTCATAGAACTTATTACAGTCGTGCACTGCATAACAACATTTCAGTCAACGACAGACCACATATACCATGGTGGTCCTATAAGATTAGTACCACATAGCTTAGAGGTGTAGTAGGCTATACCATCTAGGTTTGTGTAAGTACACGCTATGATGTTTGCAAAATGACAAAATTGCCCAATGATGCATTTCTCAGAATGTATCCCCGTTGTTAAGCCACACATGACTGCACTTACTAGCTTTTTCAATCTTGGGTTCATCTATTGGGTTGTTAACCTGGAGACTGGAGATGCTCAGAGCCAGTGGTCCGCAGTCGGAGCCTGCGATCTAGCTTATTTAAGTGCCAAGCCCTGCAGCAATGGGAGGCAGCAGTGTGTTGCTTGAATTGACCTTGGGCCCTGGGCCTCTTGCCTCCATTCTATTAATGAGGAAACTGAAGCAAATTGCCCAAGGTCACGTGGGAAGTTAGTTGGCCCAGGACTTCCTTCCTTCCAGTCGGCTGCACTTTCCAGATTCTCAGACCCCTGTTGGCCCATGATCCTCACCCTCTCATTGTTCTCCTAGCATAGCACCTACAGTGAGAGAGATTTTATTAATATATCTACTCATCCCCCTGATGCTCACACTATGCCTTTCCTGGTGCTGATCCTCCCACTGTCTGGATTGCTAAAGTTGTCCCTCTCAGCTACTCTGATTTCAAGGCTGGGTCCAAGACTCACATCTCGGTAATGCCCCTCCATTACTGCTTAACAAATTAGACTCAGTCGGTTCTTGTCCTTGGGTGTTAGAGGGACGTGGACATGGACTGGGTTCTTCCCTGAGCTTTTGGTCCCAGGGCTTGGACACGAGGTGAAGGTAGGTGTGTGCTCGTTTCTGTCATGTGAAATTCTCTGAGGAAGCAAGTGATTTGCCGGCCTTTCTAAAAGGGTGCCTCTTTTTTAGCAATAGTGAATGTCTAATAGTGCATGTTCCTTTAAGATGAGCATGTTCTTCTCCAGAAAAACATACTGTTCTTTATCTCTATCTCTTACAAGTGCTTGATTAAAACGCTAAGGGGGACAGGCATTCTTCTCATGTTCTTCTCCTTGGGCTCACCACATCAGTGGACTCCCTGGGCTCCTGTGAGCTGCCCACCCACTTCTCTCCTCTCCTTTTACCCAGGTCCTACTACAATAGAAAGAGAAGAACAGGCCCTCCACTGTCATGGTCTATGTTTACACACCACAGATAGGTAGTTAATAGATATCTTACCTAATACCTGTCTTATTCTCTCTTCTTCTGATTTTGGGAATAGCGTAAAGGATGTCTGGGTTCTGGAAAAAGTAAAATGATTAAAGAAAAACACAACTGAGAATAGAATCTAGTTAGAGCCATGAAAAAAGTGGAGAAGAAGTCAAAACCAAATCCTTCAATTAATGGGTAGAGATGAACTGCTAAAGCTATACTGGGGGTGATGGGGTCCCTGATGGTAAGCAACCCTGGGGAAGGCCAGAGCATTAGTTCTGGGAAATGTGCCTTTAGAACAGTTTTCCACCTTTTCTTCCTTATACTTCTTCCTTACCTCCAGCTCTCAGCCTTTTTTTCCTGGCTTTTGGGAGTTCAGATGTTATTTTCGGGTATTTCTAACATCCCTCCTCTAATGTTAGACCTATAGCCCTCTGTCTAGAGGCATAGCTCTGTAACCTAGCAACCGGCACATCATATACTGTCCTCAGTTATTTCCTTCAGCCCGAAGATTTCAAGATCACCCAAATGGACACATAAAAGACAAAAGGGATCAAGTTTACATGCAAAATCAGTCTTTGTGATGATTGAGTAATGTATATGAAGAACAATGTGGTTTTGTAGTAATACATCCAAGGTAAGGACTTGTCACATCTGGAGAGAGAGATAGAGATAGATGAAGATAGAGAGGAGGAGCGATGGAGCCAGGGAGGATACCCTGCAGGGTCCAGGGCCCTGTGGGGTCATAAGTGTCCCCTCCCCCTCAGACCTTCTGTTTTCCTTGTTAAATAGTAGGAAGAGGGCAGAATTTGGATTTTTGACCAGGGAGTATTCTTAATTTGTCTGGCTATATAGAAAGTTGGCATACTGTGAAAACAAATTTCAGAGGGAAAAATATGACAACAGTAACCCTTTTCTGCAGGATCTTATTATCCAATCCACACAGAGGCCAAGTCGCTGAGCTAGTTCTGTGAAGAAACACAAAGACATCCTATCGAGAAGCCTGTGAATGTCAGGGGCTAGTACAGTCTGGAACTGTTGGGGACAAGTAAATATGACAGCAGGGAGTTAGCTGGCTTTCACTGGGCCACTTGTCATTCTTCTCATACATTGTGTGCAGTCGGGGCATTTCTCTGCAGAAATGTTCTTTCTGCTGCTTTTCTCCTCTTCACTTCTGAGGAGCTGGAATTAGTCTCATTTGCCTCAGAGTTTATGATGTTGAAATTCAGAATACTTACTCTAAATGTGCTGGGCAGTCTTACGAATTAGACTGAGATGATTCTAAACTTTATTGTGCATCTGAATTATTTTGGATCATAGTGAAAATGCAGCATCCCAGGCCCAGAGTCAGTGGCTATGTAGTGGGACCTAGAAATCTGCATTTTAATATGCATCTATGGTGATTCTAAAGTAGATGACATGAAGATCATATGAGAAATGGAGGATTAAAGACTGATTTTCCAGGGAGGAGCATGGGGCAGTTTCTTGGCACTGTGAGTTGATGGATACATTCTTCTCATGAGAATGGGAGGGAGTTCACCCATTTTTTTCTTTCTTCCCTCACTTGATTTTATGTGTCATTTAGTTGTGTTCCTTGTCTAGCCTGAGAAAGATGACCCTGACTCAGTTAATGCTGCTGGATTAGCTCTGTCAAAAGCTACTCTCCAAGGGGCGAACCTTTTGATGACAAAGCTGGCCAGTGTGTTGCTCACCATGGTAAAGGAGAACACTGCTATGTGAAGCTTTGGCAGCATCTTAGTGGGTGGAAGCATATTGGTCAGGGCTCAACTAGACATGCAGAACCAGTAGGAGATGTATGCTAAGAGATTTATTGCAAAGAATTGGCTTATGTGATTGTGGGGGCTGGCTATAAAAATTTGAAATCCACAGGGCAAGCCTTCAGGAAGAGTAACCTGGAACTCTGGGGTAAGGGTTGAATCTGCTATCTACTGGTAGAATTTCTTCTTCTTCAGGGAACGCTTAGCTCTGCTTTTAAGGCCTTTCAATTTATGGAGTCTGGCCCACACAGATTATCTAGGATAATCTCCCTTACTTAAAGTCAACTGATTATGGACTTTAATCACACTGCAAAATACCTTCACAGTAACACCTAGATTAGTGTTTGATTGAATATTTGGGAACTGTAGCCTAGTCAAGTTGATATATCAAAAGACCATCATAGAAGGTAAGATCGGAATTTAATGAGAATTGGAAGTTTGATTTAGGCTGGTCTTTCAAAGCACATATGGGTTGTGGTACAACAGTCCAGGATTGGTGTTAACAGCAGAGAATTTCGAATCGAGGGATTCAAAGAATCTTAAGATGAAAACAATTGATGTTTTCCAGTTCGGAGTCTATATGAGTCTTTTGGTAAGTTCCTGTAATGAGCAGTCATACCATTTGCCTACACAGAAGACTCCTGGGAGAATAAAATCATGCTGATGAAGAGAGGAAGAGCACAAAGTCCTGTGATTGTAGACAGTAAGATTTGGATTCTCAGTGTCCAGCTGAGTGTAGGGTAGGGTAGATCGTTTCTGTTCTCAGCCCAGATGTATGGCACTCATTTCTAATGAAGGAGGATACACCACTCTTGTTTCTAAAGCATGAGCCTTGTGATTTTTCTTATTACTTATGGACCAGAAGCATTAAGCACAGATATGGCTACCATACTGTGAAACTGGCCCCTCCAAAGAGAGGGCACACTCACTAACAGCAGATCAGAGCTGGAATTTCACCGCACTTACTCCTACCTCCCCCCCCTTAAATGGCTAAAGGTCAGTCTACCTTTTAGTGTCATGTCTTACCATCCTTTGTGCATCCTAGGCTCTAATCAACCACACGAGACTTTTTCTGTTCTATAAGGATAGCTTGTCCTTTGAGATATGCTGTTTCTTCTTCTCTCCTGGGAAATCCTTGCTTATAGATCAGAGGGCCTTCTTGAATGTCACCTCCACTAAAGGCCTTTGCTGAACATCCTCTGCCTCTCTTCCTCCTGTCACACATATGTACTTATACAATGCTAATCCCCCACTGTATGAGCCACAACTCTTTTGTGATACACATATAACACGTCAATCTCTCTCACTTTATTGAATTCCCAGAGGACATGAGTCAAGTCTTATTTAACTTTGTATCTGACCCCAGTGTCTCATCTATGGTCAGGCATATAGTAGGTTTAGCCATTTATTCAACAAATATTTATTGAGCGCCAACCGTGTGCCAGGCCACAGACATTCAGTGTTCTAGATAGGAGTGATATGGTAGTGATAAACCATCTACTCTCATGGAGGTGACGTTCTGAGGGTGGAGGGAGATAGCCAATGAACAAGAGAAGTAAGTAAAATCACAAACACACACGTGCGCGCGCACACACACACGCAGTGCTTATTGAATGCTTAGAGGACTGCATCAAAGAATGCCCATCTGAAATAGATACAGAGGCCCGAGTATGATAAAAGAGTGAGTGCCAGGTCCCCAGCCTTGGACGTGAAGGATGCTATGTGGCAGAACTTCTCCTTAGTCATGTTGGTCTGATGATAGAAGAGGTGTACGTTTGCTAATATTTATTATTCTGCTGCGTATGTGCTACTGACTTTAGGGTCTTAGACTTAGGATAACATAGATTGCACTATTATTATTATTTTTTTGTGTGTGAGGAAGATCAGCCCTGAGCTAACATCCATGCTAATCCTCTTCTTTTTGCTGAGGAAGACCGGCTCCAAGCTAACATCTATTGCCAATCCTCCTCCTTTTTTTCCCCAAGGCCCCAGTAGATAGTTGTGTGTCACAGTTGCACATCCTTCTAGTTGCTGTATGTGGGACGCGGCCTCAGCATGGCCAGAGAAACAGTGCGTCAATGCGCACCCGGATCCAAACCTGGGCCACCAATAGCGGAGCACCTGCACTTAACCGCTAAGCCACGGGGCTGGCCCCGCACTATTATTTTTATTGATTGGGTTATGTATACAAGACTACCTAAAAACAAATAAGGGTACGTAGCGATGTACCTTTTGTATGTTATTTTTGCACTTAATAATAAGCAGCTATCTTTTTTTTTTTTGAGCATTTGCAATGTGCCAGACACTGTTCTAAAAACTGTAAATGATTATTTCAGTTAATCCTCAGAACAACCTTAGGAGACAGGCACTATCCCCATTTTACCCTGAAGAAGGTGGCACGAAGGTCAGCTATGTCACTTGGACCAGATTCCCCAGGTAGGAAGTGGAATGTGGGTCAAATCCAGACTGTCCTATCTAGAGACCCTGCATTTCAGCAATGCTGTACACTGCCTGGAGGGAATTTATGAAATCGGAGCAAGTACAAACCTTTTCCTTTGTTAACCAAGCTTACTTCCAAGTTAAGCATGGCTTAGAGAGCAAAAGGTGTCCTTGGCCCATGGTAAAGAGATGTGATCCGGTTGATTTTCCTGCTAGAACACAGCCTCTGAAGCAGAGGTCTACCATCACCTTTCTCTTGGAGTTTGATCTGTCTGTTGGGAACTTAAAGTTTTCAATGCATGTATTAGTAGCTCTTCTACTTATCTTTTTTATTCCAAAATACTAAACACTGATTAAAAAACATTTTTTATGGGGAAAGAAAGAGACAGAAGGCAAATGAACTGCCAACTGGGAAGGCATAGGCAGAAGGGATGGTGCTGCTCTGTGTGTCACAGTCATAGTCACTCTCATTTTTGAGTCATTTCTAGGCCAGGCAGAGCACATATGTCACCTCTGGTTCTTACTACACTTCTCTAAGCAATGACTTGTTCTCTCCATTTTAGGGAAGAGAAGACTTAGATCAGAGTGGCTAAGTAGCTTGCACTGAGTACACCAGGCTGGTGCGGGGAAGAGGGGGAGTTTGAACCCAGCTCTACCTATCAGTGGTTTTAATACAGCTTTTGTTATTTATTTATTTTTTTTGGTGAGGAAGATTGTCCCTGAGCTAACATCTGTTGCCCCTCTTCCTCTTTTTGCTTGAGGAAGATTGTCCCTGAGCTGAAATCCGTGCTAATCTTCCTCTATTTTGTATGTGGGTCTCCGCCACAGCATGGCTTGATGAGTAGTATGTAGGTCCGTGCCCAGGATCCGAACCTGTGAACCCCAGGCTGCTGAAGCAGAGCATGTGAACTTAACCACTACGCCACTGGGCTGGCCCCTACAGCTTTTGTTTTAAACAAATAATACCAAAGACACTTTCTTCAAAGAATTCATACTTGGATCCCAGAAAGAAAGGAGTCATTGTTATAGGGTCAACATGGAGGCCTGGAGGCCAACTGCCTAATTCCACCCCAGTCCGACTCCCACCCAGTGCCCTGTACCCTGTGGCCATCACAGGGAACCCCTGGGAATCTGCAGAGCATTTGTTAATATCACTCTGACTTCTTTGTTCCCATGTTTGTTGACCAGTTGATGAACTCACCTCTCTAAGGATAAATGCAAGATCTAGGTTTTACCTTTTCTGGAGAGATAGAGCACAGCCTCTGGTGTCAGATCCTCCCCTCCCCTCCATGACGGGTCAAGCCCTCCCTTCCCCCTCCATGATGTTGCGCAAGTAACTTATCCTCTTGGCAGCAACTTTGGTTTCTTATCTTTAAAATGAGCATAGTTATTATAATGGTTAAATAAGCATTGTAACAAAACCTCAGCCCAGTGCCTTTCAATAAATGTTAGTTTATTGCTGTTATTAGGAATGCCTCATCCCCACTCCAAATTTCTATGAGGAAAGATTATCGCTAAACCCTCCTGGCCTCTTCATACCCTCAGGGCCTCTTTCCCTACTTGACTGGTTATTTGGGAAGAATAAACTGGGAAGGAACCTTGGGAAGGAACCTGCCTTAGGTCTTACCTCAATAGGTATACTCATCTGAGGGGTTCAGTTAGCTGTTGGCTGGTTCTCACTCTGATCCTTGTTCTCCATAATAACTAATAAAGGGGATATTTTTTGATCTTCTTATTTCTCAATTCATTTAGAACCCGAGGAGGAAAGAGGTATGCGATGTATTCGGCTTCCTTCATATTTTATATTTAGTATTCTCTGCCTTCCTCTCCAATTCTCAGAGTCATCGAATTTTAGAGTTGAAGGAGATTTTTGAAGTGATCGAAATTCATTTCTCCATCTTATATCTGAGCCTGCGTGCCAGGTGGTCATTCAGCCCTTGCCTGCACACTTCCACTAATGACGAGCTTGATCTCTCAAGACATGGCCTGGGGTGACCCTCTGGGGGTGCTCTAGATTGGGCTGGAATTGCCCAAGGAGGATTTGGATCTGGCAGTGTTGGGCTTTCATGTCTGCCTGCACTTGGTATAAAACGTTCAGGTTAGGCTCTCTTTGGGAGAGAGTATTGGCCTGAAGCCTGCTTTCTTTAAGGTAGTTCTTTTAGAAAATTCATTTTCCAATAAGTAGTCAGAATTGGCTGAGGGAGAGAACGAGCGTTCTATGTGTTTTTGGCACCTCGTCCTGAGAAATTTCCTACCACTTTGATGTGCCTGCTGCATTCTGAGCAAATTCCAGTTGTGGCTTGTCTTAAATGATGCAGGAGAGTGATCCTCGGGACACTTGATTAACCTCCTGGCCTTAGTGCTCCAGGGCAGGGATGCTGCGGCGTGACTCTCGGAAGGTCACCTCCTGAAAGCTGCGTGTGATTCGTACTCTGGTGGCAGAAAATAAACCTGCTGGTGAAATTCTACCTTCAGTGCCAAAGAAGCTAAGTGGTAGCTTCAGAACACTCACCTGAAATATACTTGCCAAGTGGAGACAGACTGATTGGAGATCTGCTCATTTATGCTGTTTGTTCTTAACTTCAGGACAACACACAGTAGGAGCCAGCAAATGTTAAGAAGCCAGGTTCCTTAACAACCTTTTTAAAAAATAACATCTTTGTTGAGACATAATTTGCATACTGAAAACTTCACCTTTTTAAAGTGTTTGATTCATTGGTTTTTTTAGTATGTTCACAGATTGTGGAACCATCACCACAGTCGATTTAAGAACATTTTCATCACCCCAAAAGCAAAACCTGCATCTGTTAGCATTTACTCCCCATTCCTCCTTCCCCAGCCCCGGGCCACTGTTAATCTGCTTCCTGTCTCTATGGATTTGCCTATTCTGGACATTTCATATAAATGGAATCATGAAATACGTGGCCTTTGTGTCTGGATTATTTCACTTAGTGTAATGTTTTCAAGGTTCATCCATGTTGTAGTGTGTATCAGTACTTCATTTCTCTTTATGACCTAATAATATTCCATTGAATGGATGTACCACATTTTGCTTATCCATTCATCAGTTGATGGACATTCAGGTTATTTATACTTTTTGTCTATTATGAATAATGTTTTTATGAACATCCATGTACAAGTTTTTGTGTAGACGTATGTTTTCAATTCTCTTGGGTGTATATGTAGGAGTGGTTTGCTAGGTCATATTCCCTCAATAACCTTTTAAAATTGCCTTTTTTGTTTGCTATTCTTGGACCTCCTGTTCCTATTCTTTGGGTTTATATGCACTTCCTCTGTGCTGAGTGCTGTCTGTGACTTGATATAAAGGTAACATAACATAACTGGGACTCAGTTTAAAGTTCTTTGTAGAAATAATTAAAAATTACTCAAGTGAGAATAAATTGAATCATGAGAATACTTATTATATGGAATCTTTGCTAGATTATATTTGCATTTGTTCTCTTCTTTACCAAACTTCTACTTGAAGATTTACAAAGATTTTTTTTTCTTTTCCAGAATCGCAATGAAATAAAAAATGGCACTATCCTTCGATTAACCACATCTCCAGTAAGTTGATCTGAATTTATAGCATTCCAGTAAACTCTTTGATCTCCATTTCTGCTATATGTGATTATTGGATATTAAATTTTGAGGGTGACATTAGTGCAAAATGAAAAGTCTCTGAAATGTCCTCACATGCAGATTCTGGATTAGCAGAACTGCCCCTCCCCTTATATTTTCCATTACAGAGAAGGAAGCCTTTGTTCCAGGTTAAGTGCAAGTAAACTGACTTTAATGTTTGGGTTTGGTGGTCACGTTGACAGTTCTCTTATTACTGATGGGATAGCTCAGCTCTACTGATTGGTTTTACCCACCTTCCCACACCTCCACCTAATGCCATCTGAGCCAATTCAGACAACAAACAAAACGAACAGAACCAAAGACAGCCCATTCCTTTCCTTTAAAGTCAGAGGGGCTATGTGTCTGTGTGTGAAAGCATTTTCTAGTTTTGGTCAGTTATTCTGACAATCCATAAAAATATAGTTTAAGAAATGTTTGCCATTTCTGCTGTTTCATTGACAGCTGATTCTAGATAAAACAAGTCTTCCAAATAAAAGCTGCTAAACAAAATACTCCAGAGTATTTAGACTCCTGGGGCTGACTGTGTTGCTTATCTTTATCTTTCTTACTTGCTTGTAGATACTTTGGGTAGTAACGTTAGCATATATTTAAACTATATTATTTCACAGTGCATTTTATGGCTTTCCTAAAAAATAATCTACACAAAATACACCAAGTGTTACTATTTTCACTCTGCATATGTGATGAAAACTGTGTCTAACTCTCATTTTCAGTTTCCACTGAAGCCATGTGGTGGGCTAAAAATAAATTTAAAAGTTGGGAAAACCATCTGGCTAAAATTAAATTGTGGGTACTGTAACTACCACAAATTCTTCTTGTTGAAAATTACATTAGAGAGGCTTAAAAATGCCTAAACATTTTACCCAATAACATCTTGAACCTAAACACAGTGTTGAACGCAATAGAATGCATTGCTTGAGCTGGCTGAACTGTCTTTTGATGCCTTCTTTTCTACTTACTGGAAATTATAATTCCTCCTGATTTTTCAGTGGCTACCTGATGAGCTGAGACATTTTTGTCTGACTTAGCATTGATCTTCTTACTACAATCAGCATGTGTTTATGTTAATTTGACCTTCAGAGACCACGGTTTCATTGGTTTTAGTAGTTCCTATTTATCCTGCTAAAAGCATTCATCTGCTTGCTGGGCAGAAAGAGTACACCTTGCCTTTTGTTTCATCTCAGAATTAGAAAGTCTCAGTTTTTTAATCTAGGCTAAATAAGTCAGTTCTCTTTTTCATTGACATAGGTTCATGAACAAAATTTCTGCAATGCTAAGCCACTCCTTGAAAGAAGGTTGGGTGTTTGGGAGGGTGAAGTTTTTCAGCCTCCTGAAAGTGAGCACGCTAACACCATGGCATCACTTGATGTCATCAGGGACAGTGGAGTTTGTGCTCTTCAGGTTGCGACCTTCACATTCCCAGCTCGGTGAATGGAAAGAGTGAAAGCCAGTGCACAAGGCAATATTATGAGATGGAGTCCACCTATGAGAGACTGGTTTACATTTTCTAAAGAGCAGTGGTCCTCAAACCTGAATCACTGGTGGAACTTTAAAAATGCTGATGTCTGGGCCTTTAAAGAGAAGCTGAATTACAGTATCTAGGAATGGAGTCCAAGAATCTGCATTTTAAGCCAGCACTTTATGGTTTGGCTGTAGCCACAGAATCTAGCATTGGGAATTACTCTATAAGCAAGATATTTTGGATCTGTAAACTTTACTTGTTGCTAGTAGATTATTTTTTGTTATTTCATGTTTAACTGAAAAATATGGGTCAGCGTATGCTAACACTTTCACTTTTTACATGTACAATAAAAATATGTTTAAAAAAATAAAACTGTCTCCATCAAATTTTCTAGAAAGTGTTAGAGTACCATAAAGAAAGCAGTGCGTGGTGTTATACTAGCTTTTACAGTCCTTTCATCTACCTCAGCTGAACTCTTCTACAGCCAGATGAGAGCGCACACACATCTACATGCGTACACACGTGCATGCACACACATGCGCACACTCATGTTTTTAGGTAACGTGCAGCTGTGTTGAGTTTCACCTCCACTTTATCAAAAGTGGTATTTTTGTTGATGAATTGGTTTTCTGTCTTCCTCTATTACAGAATAACCCTTTCTGGATTGTTCCTAGTGAAATAGGGCATTGATAAGAAAAGAGCTAAAGAACAACCAACATCGTTTTTCTTGTAAAACTCCTTATACTTGGCTGATGGTCCGCCTCTGTGTTGCACGTCTTTAGACAATAACTCTAGTGGCCACCTTAAACATGTGTATCTTTCAGGCATTGTATCCTTATCCATCTCCCCAGTATCATGAAAATATAGCCATGAACATTCCCAGGGAATGTGTGCAAATGTGAGTTTCCGAGCTGTTCAGGGTTTGGGGAGCTTCAGATTGTGCAGCTAAGTAGGGTTTCCTTCCACCTGCCTTGATAATAATAGCTGTGGACATCGAGTCAGAGGTCACATGTTGCATGAAGCATATTTAAAACAAATTTTGGTTGCTGTTCCTATTAGAAGAAACTTGGGTTGCTAGATCATTGTTTTTACTTTCCTGAAGTTTTCGTTTTAAAAGCCCTTATAGTGAATGTATTTGTAGTTTTGGAGTGTGGAAAGCCTCTCTAAGTAGAATACAAAACCCAGAAGCCATAAAGAAAAAGATCAATAAATTTGACAACCAAAAAATAAAACCAATCCCACAAAAGCTTTGTATTTGGAAAGAATTCCAGAAACAAAGTCAAAAACAGCAAACTAGGAAAAACATTTGGCAATATGGGTGATAAATAGAGGGCTAATTCCTCAATGTGCAGGATCCCTTGTGAAGAATAAACAAACTGCCCCCAAAACAAATGGCCAAAAGCTATAAGCAAAAATTATCTATCTCTAGCTCTGTATAGATCTATATATCTATGGATCTATATATCTATTTTATCCTGGCACACAGAGCCAGGATAAATAAATAAATGAATACATATATATATATAGAGAGAGAGAGAGACAGAGAGAGAGAGACATATATATAGACCTATAGATATAGATCTATATATAGATCTATGGACACAGGTATATCTACAGACATAGATTATATATAGATCTATATATAGGTATGAAAGAAGAAACTCAATCTCTCTCTTAAAAGAGCTGGAAATCTATACTCCTAGATAATCCAGCTGTGAGGAAAAGATGCTATGGTGTTGAGAGTATAAATTGGTACAGCCTCTTAGGAGAGCAATTTAGCTGTATCCACCCAAGTTGAAAATACATGTCTTTGTCCTGACAATTTTACTGCTAGGAATTTACCCAGTAGACAGACTTACAAAAGCACTGCAGGACACACACACACGTACACACACACCACAATCACACAGGGCTGTATGTATCACTGTTTTTAGTAATCAAAATCTGGAAACCTGTTAAATGTCTATGAGTTGGTGCTAGTTAAATGCATTAGGTGATATCCATGTGATAGAATACCGTGCAGCAATTAAAAAGAAGGCGGTAAGTGCTGCCTCGGGGAGACATTGCTAAAGTATATTATGAAGTGCAAAGCGAGTTGCAGAACATTGTGTATAGAATGACCCCAGTTATGTGCATGGAAAGGAGGTGGGTATATGCCAAATAAAGCATAAAAATGATTCTCAAGAGATAACACAAGAAGCTGTTAACATTGGGTTAACTTTATTTTTTATTTTCTAACTTCTGGTAGTACTTATATATTTCTTTCCATAGCGTATGCTGGTATTAATTAAATAAATACACACACAATTAAATACCATAAAGTCACTACAATATACAAGAGGTGAATCATAATGGTCCATGCTAAAAACATTTCGATATTCTAAACTATTAGATTTTTAAGAGCCCTTTTATATATGACCTGAATTCTTCTTGCCCATTATTGCTCATTTTGGCCCTTGTGGACATAGTAAACAAAACTGCTCATCAAGTAGCTCCCGTTGCTTTGTCACCTCTAAGTGTAATCCTCCCTTTCTGCTCTCTCTCGTTTAGGGAGAATATGAGAAGCATCTAGGTCAGAGAGCCTGTCACATTGATTTTTGGGGCTGGGTACTCTGACAAAAAGAAAAATGGTGTTATCTCAATCACTCTGTGGGTTCGGGTTATCAGAGATTAATAATAACACCACTAACGATTTTTTAAACCAATTTTTCTCTGCTGTGAGACACCAAAAAAGGGTTGCAAAATGTCTTCAATTCTGTTTCTTGCCATTGCTCTATGAGCCTAACGTAGAGAGAAGAAGCCAGCGGAGGCTCTTGGGCAGAGGAATGACAAGATCACTCTGGCTGCTCCTCAAGAACAGATCGCAGGGGTGGCAAGGGGCCAAGTTAGGAGTTTGTCACAGCAGTCCTGGCAGGAGATGAAGATGGTACCAGCTGCCTGCACTGCAGGGATGTGGAGGCTCTGAAGGGGTGTTGTGGAGAGCAAGCCCCCAGGGCTTGCTGATGCTTTGGATGTGGTGCTCGTTGAGGGAGGATGCGAGGAGGTCCCTGTTGGGGTGAGATAAACAGTGATGCTGTTTACTGGAATAGAAAGTTTGGGGAGGGGAAAATGAAGAGTTTTCCTTTTGTGTCCGTGAGGACATGTCAACTAGGCAGTTAGGTATGTGTGTTGGGTAGCCTGGAGAATCCAAGTGTGCCAGCCATCATCAGGTACACGACATGGAAAGCTGTGGACTCGAGGTTGCCACAGGGAAGGTAGAGCCCTGGGCACACTCTCAGTTTTAGAGGAAGAGCTGGCCAAGAAGGCAAGAGTTTCAAGGAGGAGGGAGAAGTTAGGTGCACTGAAGACTGCTGAGGTGATAACGAAGATTATATGCGGGAAGTGACCCCTGGACCTACCACCTAGAGATATTGCTAGCATCGTGGAGACACTCTCAGAGTAGGGGCGAGGATAGAGCTTCATGGGGGTGGGAAGAAGAGAGAATGTGAGGTGAAGTGAGGCAGCAACTTTAGACCCACTCTTTAGTCCAGAACTTTTGCTGAGACTGGGAGCAGTGAAATGAGGGTGTGGCTGCAGGGGAACTGGGTCAGTGTACAAAAGTTTGTACATTTTTGTTTGTTTTTTTAATACAGAAACTATTAGATATTCATGCAGCTGGAAATGATCCACTGCAGAGAGAGAACCCAATGCTGTAGAAGAAAGAGGGATAATTTAGAAGGAGAGTACTTGAGTAGGTGAGAGGGGAGGGGATCTAGAGCTGCAGGGAAGGACTGACCTTTGATAGGAAACAGGGCACCGGGTACCTAGTATCAGGAAGAAGCAGGGCATGAGGATAGGACCCACCGCGCTCTTGGAAGTAGGAAGATGAAGGAACTCCTGGCTGATTGCTTTGATTTCCTCAATAGAATGTGAGGAGAGGCCGCCAGTGTGGGCGCAGCAGGGGCAGGGATCAGGGGTGTTTAAAGAGAGAAGGCAACGTATGAAGGAGTCATTGTGGAGGAACAGAGAAAACATTCTAGGAAAGGGCAGTTGGATTGCTGGGTGATATTGAGTGCACATTTGAAAATATCCTTGAAACTTGTGAACCTTGGGACTTTTTAGACTACTTCTTAATTGGTATCATGGACTTGGAACCATACTGGAAGTTTCTTGGGGATAATTTTAATTAGGACCTTCAAGAACAGAGATGGTAAATACTTGGCACACATCTACCAGTACTCCTTTCCATGCGCACCGATGACCCCTCGGGGCACCGTTTCCCTCGGAGCTGGGGCCCAGACCTGCCTCAGTCCAGGACATTAGGCAGCCACATCAAGCTGTCCGAGTGGCTCAAGGTGAAACTTGTTTTCTATCCTTAGAACAAACCAGAAAATCAAACTGACTTACTATCTGATGCAATCACCCACATAACTACTAGACTCTTTTTATTTGTGCTAACTGCTTGAAAAATCAGAACTAGACTATTTTATTTTTTAATGAGGTTGATTCCCCCCAAATACAAAAATATTGCAGCATTAGGGAAAATTTGAAAAGTGAAGTTTGCTACAAAGAAAATTATGCAGAATATTTTAACCACGGGTCATATCTTGATTTGTTTCCTTTCGTCATTTTTATGCAAATATGTGTACTTATATATTCATTTATTTAGTAGAATTTTTTTGAACTCCTGGTAAATGCCAGAACTGTTCTAGGTACTGGGAATACAGTGGTGAGCAAGTCTGACAAATTTCTTCTTCTCCTAGAGTTTACATTCTGGTGGATACACACACACCCCCCCATACACATCCACCCCTGCCCCACAAACAATAAAATATATTTGCATCCTGGCCTTTCTCCTAATATTCCACCATGAAGATGTGCCTGTGCTGTCTTATATTCTCTGAAAGTTCCATTTTTAATTCCATATAATGCATCCTGTGACTATATCATGAATTATTTAACCATTGTCCCATTGTTGAATATTGTTGCTTCTACTGTTTGAATATAAATGCTATTTTAAGTGCTCCAAAGGTGCCACACATCTGTCTCAGATATTTAAATGAACCCTTTCAGTCAAGGAAGCACATCACCACCCAGGATTCCTCCGACTCTGCTGCTCTTGAATTCCTTAGGCCACCTGGCCCTGTCTGCTTCTCTTTCCTCTCCCCCCTCCATTTTCCCCTCATCCACCAACCCCAGACACACTGGTCCTCTACTGTCCCTCTAGATGTTCCGCGCTTGTTCCCCCTCTTCCTCCTTGGCGCTATCCATTGCTGTTGCCCAGAAATTCACTCCCTCTGCCCCAATGTGGTTGGCTCCTTCTTGTCAATCAGATCACTGCATAAACGTCACTTCCTTAGGCTGCTTGTCCCTGAAAACCGCCTCGTCTTAAAAAGCCACCAGTCACTCTCTGTCACATTCCCCATTTTAGGCTTTGCTGCAAAACTCATCAATATTTAATTTCCTCTTGTCGATTTGCTTCATTGTCTGCCCCCCACCTCGAGGATGTTAAGTCCCAGGAAGGCAAGAACCTAAGCTGTCTTGTTTGTTGCTGTATCTCAAATGTGCAGAACAGTGCCTGGCTCAGAGAAGGCTTTCCAGAAGTATATGTTGAATCAGTGAGTGAGGATTCTGTCTTTGATTTTGAAGGGGCATAGCTTTGAAATGGATAGCTGTAAAGACTTGTCTGAATATAGGCCAAGTAAAATTATATGCAGAGTAATCTTTGGCAATAACTGATGCCCAAAAAGTAAGTTTTCCTTACAAAAATCCAATATTTTAATAATAAAACTTTTATTCACACATTACTTTTTAAAGTAAAATTTTCATATCCACATCATTTAGAACTTAGAGAAGGTGAAACAAATACTGTTCTGGTTCCAACTGGAAAAATATTGTATTAAAAATGTCCCAGAGGTTTGATGTTATATTTTGGTTTGGGCTCACTTTGGAGACTAACATCCACGGAGCACCTTCTCCTGGCAGACTCTGTGACGAGGATTCCGGCCCATCTGAGAAACAATCTGTGACTCTGTGGGTTGGAGGAAACTTCAAAGGTGATCTCATCACAGTTCCTCCGTGTAGCCACGGGGAAAATGAGGCCAAGAGAGGTTAAGAGAAGTTCACTGAGGCCCCAGTGCTAATCAGTGACACAGCTTGAAGTAGCTCCAGGTTCTCGTCCTAGTTCAAGGAGCTTTTCACCCCAGCCCAAGCTTGCCACAATCCTCCCATCCTCATGAGTGATGCGTCCCCTCCAGTAGTTTACTTATGTCTTGAAACCCAGAGGAAAACTTAGCCAACAGCAAACACCGCAGGAACTCTACATTTTGATGAAAATTTGACTCCGTAGATGGTGGTACCCAGGGAAGGAGTAAAGTCTGCCTCGCAGGATAGAAACATTACCATGAAAACAGGGCATGTCGTTTTCGGGCACTGGATTGAGTGCAGGAGAGGAGTGGATGGTTCCATACGAACTTCTCGGGTCATTGCATCTGTGAACTGAATATTGCCATTTGACATGGTTTGGAGGAGCCTTTATTACTGTTGTTGGAAGTGACTCCTTGGCTGAGACCCCAGCAAGTCAGAGTATTGCTTTGCTCTTCTGGTGTGTGACTGTCTTGGTAAAATATTTTCAATTTTCATAGCAGTAACCCATTAGCAGTCCTGGGATTTGAGACTCTTTAGTCTTAATTCCTCTTCTTGGAACAATTGTCCTTTTCAGGTTTCTGTTGTTGGTTCTCTTCATTTCTCTTATTTTAAATTAATTAATTCGTTAACTTTTAAGTAGGTAACATTGCAAACACACACAAAAGTAGAAAGAATGGTGTAATAAATCTCATCTATCTAGATCTTACAATTATTGAGTTACTCTTTTCATTTTCTTAGCAAACGTTCCTCTTGAGAAGAGTACACTCTTGAAAGGGCAAGTGGATTGTCTTGTTGGTACAATAGGCCAGGAGGGGCTTGTCGCGCCCCAGCTGGAGAAGACGAGGCCGTAATTAGAAGACAGAGCCAGAGCCCGTGTGCCCCGTGGGGCTGAGCTGTGCATCCTATCATTGCTGCAAGATGCAGTATCCTCAGTGTTTGGAACAGTGGTTCTCAGCAGGTGACTCCAGGACCAGCAGCATCAGCAGCACTGGGAGCTTGTTAAACAAACAAATTTAGGGGGCCCCACCCCAGGTGTGCCGAACCAAGAACTCTGGGGAGGGCCCAGGGATCTGTGTTTTAAGAAGCTGTGCAGGGGATTCCCATGCATACAACAGTGTGAGACCCGCTGTTCTCCAGAGTCCAACTGCCCAGGTCGCATCTTAGCTCCAGCGCTAACAAGCTGTGTGACCTTGGGCGAGTTACTTAACTTCTCTGCACTTCAGTTTCCTTTGCAAAATGAAGATAATGAAAGCACCTACCTAATAGGACTATTGTGCAGATTAAATGAATTCCTTCGTGAAGGTACTTAGAATAGTGGCTCATAAAGCGGCTTATTACTAGTATTAACAGCACCAAACACTATTAGTATTAATAACGACGATGAAGTAATTGTTGAGTACTCACTATTATCATAATCTCTAGTAAATGCAAACTTTCTGCTTGGAGAAAAATGTAATTTTCAGGGAATTCAAAGTGTTTCACTTGGATTAAATATTATATGTTAATGTTAATGCCGTATATCCATTTTAAAATTTTAGAGAATGATATATGTTTGAACAATTTTAAAAGATAAAGTGATTCTCGTTCAGCTCTCCATTCTCCCTTTTTAAAATGAGATTTAGGGTTTGAGTGATTTGTCAACTATCTGAGGATCAGTGAATGAGCAGTGAATGTTCTCGTTCTCTTCTTCCTTCTCCTCGTTCTTCTTTTCTAATTTCTGATGCAAAGCGTCGGTTTTTGGTTATAATTAAATGTGGTCAGAGACCACAGTCTGTCTCTGACCAAGTGATGGGGACGTGAGTTTCATTCCTTTCTTGGTCCCTGAAGAATTGCATTGGTTTCCCTGTTGAATCCCTTCTCTCCGCAGGGCTACTTCCTGGTGAAGGGAAGGTAGTTAGGCGGGGAGGGAAGGGCCTTGGCTGTGGAGCCTGCTGGCAGGCCAGGCGGGGGGGTGGGGTCCTTTGCTCTCAGTACCTGTGTGGATTTCCTTCCTCCACCCTGCAATCTGAATCCTATTATAGCTCACATGGGGCTCCTCAAATATTTCTGATCAGTTTCTGTTCAGCAGAAGATATCTCATTTTGGGCGACAAATACTCCATCTTCCCCTTACTCTGAAATATAACGAGTTTCAAAGGAGAAAGCAAGGAGCTGAGAAGGAGAGTATGAGGATGGCAGAGTGCTTCAACCGTTGCAGTTTTGAGTTAAATGATAACTGCAGTGGATGTTCAGTTGTTTCTGTTAAGCAAAAACACAGGCAGAAAAATTTAGTGTTTTATTTTCTTGCTGTCTGCCCCAACTGAAAGATAGGTGTGAAAACCTTTACTGGGCGAGTGAGAAAGATAGACTACACATTATTATCCAGAAGTTCAGCTTCTCCAATATATTTCTGTTCCACTCTGTCTTGCATGTAGAAGCCAAGTGCAAATGCCTTAAAAAGGAGAAGTCTAATTCTAGGCAAGGCTGCTAATTTGGTTTCCTAGTTATTTTGTTTTAAATTCATGCAGTAAGTAGGCAATGTATGTGAAACACATGTTGTTGCGAAGTGAAATTTACAAGCATCATTGGGCTGTGCTGGAAGATTTTCAGTAACCCAGAAAGATTATTTGGGTGTCTAATGAAGCTTTTGAACACTGTGTGTAGGCAGTTATTACTCAGAGTATTGACTGAGTGGGTGAACATGCTGTATAAATTTGTATAATTGCTTAACTAAGCAAATAGCTTTTTGTCATTTATAGATAATAATTTTATGTAAAAGGTAAACATTTTCCCCATTTGTGGCACTGCCACACCTGTTCCGTTTCTGGGACTTTAGTGATCTTATGTTCTTGCTTTTCCAAGAGATGGAAATATGGGCCCTGTCAAAAGAAGGCACTGGATTCCCATCACGAAATTAACAGACATTGCCTGAAGGTGGAGTCATTATGGTTGGAAACCTGCCCTTGGCATGTAGTATGCCTCTAGTCTTGTGCTTTTGGCCTCTGTATCTTCATTTCTCAGTGAGACACTAATTTTTCGTCTGTTGTGGATTCCTCTGTGAACACTCTTCCCTTTGTTTTTGTCCCCGGTGAGGCTCAAAACGCCCAGCAGCTCCATGAACGGATCCAGTCGGCGAGTATGGACGCCAAGCTGGAAGCCCTGAAGGACTTGGCCAGCCTCTCCCGGGATGTCACGTTTGCCCAGGAGTTTATAAACCTGGATGGCATCTGTCTCCTCACGCAGATGGTCGAAAGCGGCACTGAGTAAGCATCTTTTATCCAGACTTCCAATCTGTCCTATTCTTTCCGGCATTCTGAGTATTTGTTACTTTCCTTATACTTGTGATTTCTAGTTTTACAGGACAGAAATTGACTGCCTCAGGAAAAAATGGCTTCTTAAGATAGTGCCTGGGGAGTGGGTTTGTAATTTAAGTATCACTACACCTTCTACCCACCAGCTAGCTAGTATCTGAGACAAGGTAGAATTCCATAAAATATCTGAAATTTCAGATTTACAAGGAAAAATATTAGGTCATTATCTCCAATGACCTTTCCAAACACTAAAATTATAATTCTACAAAATATAAATGCCTCACATCCATTGCCTATCCCCAAGAAAAATTTCCCTTCCCTGACTCCATTAAAAAGAATTAGAATACCTCCTTACGTTTCCAAGTCTGAAACCAGGTCAAAATAACATCCCTGAAGTAATTTGTTAACAATTAACTTTTGAATGATGAAATATATGTCTTTAATTATTTAAAATTAAATCCAGTAAACATTTATTAAGTACCTACCGTGTACAAAAGAGTAGAAGTTGGGAAAATTTATAAAGATGTGAGCCTTGCCATCCAACAATTTATAGAGGCAGAATTCAGTTGAGATATAATTCCTCCTGAGGGCTAGGAGTCTAGAGGTTGGACCAGTTACATCTCACAGAACCTTACAGAGGGGGCGTCAGTGAATGGCCTTGAAGGAGTTTGAGTTCCATCATGAGCAAGGAAGGGATGGGCGTTTCTGACTGGGGAGCTCACCTTCTAGGGAAGCCTTTGATTCTCTGGAGTGTATGGAGCCAGATAGTTCTAGCTCTTACACGTGTAGACAGGTAACTCCTCTGACCGCTGAATGCCAGGGTAGGTCCACAGAGAACTGCTTACTCCCATATGGTCAGGCGCTACTGGCATAGACTATTAGAGCATGTAAGTTAGAGCGTATGAAAATGCTGAGTCAGTTAATTACGTATTCATAGGCTAAATTAATAATGTGCAGAATTGGGATAGATGTTTATTAGGAAAGAGTAAAGATCATTGAGAATTGGGTCATTTAAATCTCTCTCCAGTACCTGGTGATTCAAAGAGTGAACTGATGACTCTCCATATTGAAGACCTGTCTCAGCCCACTCTCTTCTTTCCTTCCTTTCTTCCTTCCTATCTCTTCCTACACTTGGCATCATTTAGCCTCTTCACTTGGCACTAGTGAAAGATTCCTTTTTCTTTCTCATTCAAAGAGAAGATGTTTTATAACAGCAGGAATATCTCCCATACAAGAATGTTCTCTAGAGGTTGGAGTTGGGGGTCTTACCTCACAGACAAGTAGAGAAAATATCTAAGAGTGAACAGGGGGGAAAAAAAATCAAATCCAAGAGGACTGGACAGCAGGCTTGGAAGATCTGAAAAAGATCAAATGCAGACAAGTATCATTTATTTTTTTAATGATGACTAAAACTCTGCTCATTAAATTTATGGCGTACATCAACTTGTGGCGTTAGAATGGGAGTGGAGCAGGAACATTCAAATTCTGGGTGTTAGCAGAATCCAGAGTGCTTACTCTAAATTGGAGTTGGAGCTTGAAACAGCTAGAGGGAAGTTGAATAAGAATAGGTTTAGAGATCCAAGAGGCTTGACCCAAGAAAAGGAGAAACGGGGTTCTCTCTGCGTCAAAGCCCCAGGCTGAAATCTAGTGTGGTGTGTCAGGTCTCGCGTTCCTTGTTACTGGTGAGCACTGGAGTGTGATTGTAATTACAAACCCCGTCACGCGTAACTGGGGACGACGTCATGTGGTTGCCAGACATGGTAGGCCCTGCTCCATGCCCACCACAGCTTCTGGCGGGACAGTGAGCCCTGGGGGCGGTTCTGCCTAGGTCACATTTACAAGATGTTAAATAAAAATGTAAAAATGTCCCATGTTTATTGATTTATCTAAGTCCCAGCTATTGGTGTATCAAAGGCGATGTACTAGAGCCAGTCATAATGTAACCTGCTAATATTAAGCGGTTCTGCCTCAGATACCCAGGTATCCTGGGGCTTAAGCTCTCGAATATTCAGAATGATAATTTGTTAATACTTCCAAATTTGCTGGAATATTCCAATTACGATCATAAATACATTGAAAGCAGGGGTCCATGTGACATGTATCCTGAATAGAGGGCTGGGGCAGAGCTCCAGTACCTCCAGAGTCTGGCAGTTATATATTTGGACAATGGGGAAAAATGTATACTAGGGGCTTTAGTTTTTTAGTTTCTCATTATATTTATCTGCTAGCCCTGCTGTAACAAAGTACCACAGACCGGATGGCTTAAACAACAGACATTTATTTTCTCACAGTTCTGGAGGCTAGAAGTCCAAGACCAAGGTGTCAGCAGGGTTGGTTGCTTCGGAGGTCTCTCTCCTGGATTTGCAGATGGCTGCCTTCTTACTGTGACCTCACCTGGTCTTTCTTCTGGGTGCACTCTTCCTTAGTGTCTCTTTGTGTGTCCAAATTTCCTCTTCTTATAAGGACCAGTCAAATTGGATTAGAGCCCACCCACATGGCCTCATTTTACCTTAATCACCTCTTTAAAGGCTCTATCTCCAAATACTGTCCCAATCTGAGGTGCTAGGTCAGGGATTCAACATATAAATTTGGGGGGACATAATTCAACCCAAAGCACTCATCAAATACCACTTTTTATTGAAAAGAAAAAGAGTAAAAACTGATACTATGTATGTATCTTGTCAACATTATTACTTTTTTTTTGTGCCATTGCCTTATGCTGTAACTCATCCTGACCTATAGAGTGGCCCAGAAGAATCACCATCCCTCAGACTGAGGACTGGGGAGAGGAGATCTGAGTTATCTCTCCATGCTGCAAATGTACAACACGAGAGAATGTCGATACTGAGTGTACGTTATGTGAACCACAGTAATAGAGTTCCTTTCTTTAAAAAGCACATCATACATACAAATTAGTATTTTAACTGTTTATAATCTGTAAGCCACCCCAATTTGTTACAGCCAGCCAGGTTTCAGCAGATAAGTAGAACTCAAGGCCAGATCTCGGGTGAGTTCTGTTTCTCATTTGTCTCTTACACTTTCCTATCACACTCTGTTACTGGGAAGGACTGATGTCTCTCCTGATCAGCTTTGATGCCCTTCTCATCATTAACATAAGTTCAAAGTCAGGCTCCTTTTGGAGATGGAGGAAGGAGGCACTGGGCTGCATAGCCTCCTGCCTGCCCTCTGCTGGGTCCTGCAACTCATCCTGAGAAGCTGCTCATTTGATGCACAGCTATTTGTCAGATCTTTTGCTCATTTCCTTATAAGGAAACCTGGCTTCTCAATTAAAATTATAGCAAGACTTTAATTAATTAACAGGAACCTTTGGAATGGAAACCACACAAATTAAATAGATCCTGCAATTTGGAAGGCATTTAGTCGTGACTCCGGGGCAGACATCCAGCTGGGGAAGGCAGAGGTTTCCTAAGCAGGACCTGTGGAAGATTTTAGGAAACACTGAAGAAATGTAGCTGGAATTTTGGTTCTTACTTTGAGCTCTAGTGAGATTCAAAGGTTACTCGCCTGCTTGTCATTACCCGAGGCTGAGCTTTTGAAGGTCTCTCTCCAGCTGGTACCAGGAGGGGCCATGGGGCAAAACTGGCAACAAAAGGAGCAATGGGGATGTGGCAGTTTGGCAGAGCACAGAATTTAAAACCTGAATTTAATTTCTCCATCCTTGTGGAATTTCAAAATTCCATTCCTAGTTTAGCTTGAAACAGAGGTGTAGAAGCAAAGTTGTGAGGAAACGTGTTACCCCAACCTGAGCAGAGAAATGGTGTCAGGTGAGGAACATTAAGGAATGCACAGTGGTTTTTTTTGTTTTAATGATGGGTATTAAAAGATTTCTCAGAAATGATTTATTTTATTTGAAAGAAAAATATCACACCTGTAACTCTAAATCCAATGTAGTGAATAACACTGTTTTTCTTCGGGTTTTAATAAAACACCGTGTTCTTTGTCTATGCCTCTACGCACCCAGACAGTTGGACAGTTTACTCTGTATCCTTCCACTGTTAAACAGTGAGAAGAACAGGGCAAACGTTTCCAAGAATGAAAGGGCAGGAGCCTTACAGTTTCCTTCCCATTTGGCAATGAGACAGGAAAATCACGCTGTTGGAATATGAGTAAGCTGTGGCACCACCCTGGGCAGAAAAGTGAAGAGTGAAAAAAGTTAAATTCGTGTATTTACCAAAAACTCAGACAGTTTTTCTGAATTAGCTTTCTCTTCCTAATAAAAAAATTATATTTATTGTTCAAAAAATAAATGTAAATAAGCAGAAGGAGGAAAATAAGAATCATTTGTAATCTGCCTTTCCAGAGACAAACATTTTTAATGTTGTGTATATCTTTTTGTATATTCTTTTAGATACACACACATATGCACAGGCTTTACAGAAGTAGAATTATAATGTTGATGTTTTGTAGGCTGATTTTTGTACCAAACAATATTTCCATGTAATTAAATATTATTCCCCTGATCGTTTTTGTTGTCTGCATATTATTTCACTTTTAAAGCTTTGTTGAGGTACAACTGATACACAACATAACGTAATAATTTGAAGCATGTGCACAGTATAGCTAACCATTCCCCTGCTGTTGGACCTTTACATTGTTTTCCGGTTTTTAAATGATTGTGAACATTTCTAATCCTCTTTTCTCTTAGCAAAATTTTTCTGAATATTTAAATTATTTTGTTGGAAAAGAATTCCTTATTCAGAGGATATACACATTTTCAAGCTGTTTTAAAATAAAACAGCCCCCAGCTTGCTGAAATGTCCTAATGTATACTTTACCATTCCTGTAGGAGTATGTCCGTTTCTAACACCCTGGTTGATACTGGGCTGGTGTTCCATTAGGGATTCTAGCTTTCCTAAGAAAAATAGCAGTGAGGTATTTGAGGAGTTCTCAGTAATCTGGGGAATTTACAAGTACTTTTTATTTGCTTGGTTGAAGTCATTTCTCCAAAATTTGGCTGTATTAAGAACAGTGGAAAGAGTCCCAAAGTTATTTTAGAGATACGTAAAGCCTTTAAGTAATTGTCTTAAAAACAAACAGCATTAATTGTATAAATTATTAGTCCCCTCCGTATTCTGTCATAGATATGACACACATGACGATGTTTGTGTGTATGTATAGTTATGTGTGTTTGTGTTTATAAAAATTGTCGTCATTATTTATTAACACATGAACAGTTTTGTATTAAACTTTCATTATTCAAATCATTTTCCCATGGCTGGAATCAGAGCTGAGCTGGGTCCGTTTCTTAGGAGATGTGAAAATTGAGGTGTGACTAGAATTAAGCATCCTGAATGATGTCTTGGCTTTGATGTTGCCTGGCACTTGCACTTGAGAACGGATTTGTAGGTTTTACTCATTTAGCAAAGTGTATATTATATGAGTGCTGACTATTCCCGAAGCTGGGTTAGGCACATGAGGGGGCAGTGTGTAGGGAAGATACAAAGATGCATGCGACAGTTTTGGACTCTGTGTACCCTTTTTTGAAATTTTGTCTTCACACAAAAGATGAATTCCTTTTTTAAAAGTAACCTTGTTAACCTCCACTGACACGGATTATCAGCACTAACTGGTGCTCTTGCTTCTAAGGATTTGGTGTTTCTTATAAAAGTCTTGGCGCTTCTGGAAGGTCCAGGCCAGGCCAAATTGATCAGCGACTCGCTGCCAAGCTGCAAAGGGCAGGTCTTACTGTGCATGTTCTGCACTTCACCTCGGACAGAGGCCACAGGGAGGAGCAAGCAGCTCCCCAGACAGAGCCAAAAAGAAGCTGCTCTGTGTGGTCTGTGGGCCCCAGCTGTGACGGCTGCCGGGCCTTCCCAGCTCCCTCTGCCTGCTTCCCTGGAGCGTGCGCTCCGCAGAGCTCAGGGAATTCCAACTGGAACAGCCCTTTTGGGGCCCTGCCAGAAATTTGCATCACAAACGCCAAAGGGGCTGACCGTCTTGGGCTTTGTCAGGGGTTGTGGGGCAGAAAATTCCTTAAACCTGATCTCCCCCCTCCCCATCCCTCTGTTTTGTCTCTGTGTCTTTGTCCATCACTCTGGTAGTGGAATTGCGAACGGGTCACACAGCCTGTTTAAAGAAGAGATTATCTTCTGAGAGGGAAGAGAATGCTGTACGTTGGGCTGAGGTGAGAGGCTTCTGGCCACTCTGAAACGTCAGCCTTTCCAGAATCATTTGTTCTTCTGGTCATGTTTCTTTACAAAATGGTTATATAGAAAGACAGAGGGAGAGAGAACCTCGGTTGGGAAAACAGATACCACGACAAAAAGTTCTCCTTCTGCTTATGCTTAATCTGAAGCTAAAGCTAAAGCGAGGAAGTTGAGGATAAGAAACACCGTGACTCAGCACTGAATTTCTCTGCGCTCGCGTCAGGGAGAGCTTTCCAAGGCGGGGCTCTGCTGTAGGAGGTGGAACACACATAAAAGCCTAAAGCTTCTCAGGCCCCAGGCCAGAAAGCTATTTTAAAAATTGCAGTGACTGCCGTATATATTACACACACACACACACACACACACACGCAAACACACACACACACACACACACACACGCCATGTATTTATTTTGAAACAGTTCTGTTAAAAGATAAACTGAGGCATATTAAAAATTTTAAGAGTTTCTTTGAACAAAAATCAATTAGAATGGGTCAGTGCCAAACTGAAAGTGGTTAGGAGTTCTCCACCCACAGGCCCCGAGGGGAGAGACTTTTAAAGAGAAGAGGCCAAAGAAGAGCAAGGAAGGTGACTGGCTATATAGCTTAAAGCTTAATTGGCTATTTGTGATTGGATGTCCTTAGATTTCCATTTTGTCCCCTTGAGGCGTATACCAGCTCAGATTTGGGTTTGCGTACATTGGCCACCACGGCATTAGAGCCACCTTAGTTTACCGGCCTCCTCGTTTAGTTAATTTAACAGTTCCAAACTTAATGGAAAAGTTGCAAGATCCAGTTTCACCAGTGGTCCCAGTCATATCCTTTAATAGGAAGATCTAAGTCAAGGTAGCACCTTGCACCCAGTTGTCCTGTCTTTTCCTAATCTCTTTCCATCTGGAAGCATTCCTTAGTCGTTCCTTTTCTTTCGTGGGTTTGGTGCTTTTTAAGATTATAGGTCAGCCATTTTGTAGAATATTCTCCGATTTGGGCTTGTTTAAAGGTAATTTATTAAAGGTAATTTTCAGGGAAAGATAAAAGAGTACAGATATAAAATTGAAAACATGTTAAAAGAATTTATTGTACTCATGTGACATGAGGGAACCAGGCAGACATTTTAAGCATTTCAAAGGAAAAGTCAAAGGGCACAAATTTATACGGAGCAAAGGAATGTTGAAATGAATTGCAAATGGAAACAAAACTGGCTTTTCACCTGCAGGAAGGAAATCAATTAAATCACTACCAGACAGGACAAAATACATATATCCATCAGTTCCCTACAACTTAAAGACAACAGGGATGGAATCTGAGAACTCAGAAGAGTGTGCTATAGACGCTGCTTAATTTCCCACTGAAACAAATGTTTATCCACAGGTTTATCCGATGTTTTCTCGTTTTAGACCCATATTATATATCTTTGGCTGGAATATCCCAGATGCTTGTGTTTTGTTCACTGAATCCTATTGAAAGCACACGATGTCTCTTTGCCTTATTACTGGTGTTCACTTTGGCCACTTGATTAAGACAGTGCCTTCCAGGTGTGTCCACTGTAACGTTTTGTAATTAATAAATAATTTTGAAGTAGTTACATCATGGAAAATGATACAAATCAGGTTTGTATGTTTTTTCCTAGAGATTTGATTCTTCAACAACACCAGCACACCACTCTTTAAAACAATGTGGACTTATTCATTCCCATTTCATTCACTGGGCTGTAATCTATCACTCTTATTGTTTATTTTGATGCTCAGTTTGTCTCAGATTTGGCTGTGGAAGCTTCTTCAAGCTATCTTGTGTCCTTTGACCTGTCTCCCATTATTTTTTGAGCATTTCTTTACTTTCTGGCTCAACGAGATATTCCAGACTTAGATCTTTCCTTGCCCTAGCCCTGGCAGCAGTCATTTCTCCAAGGAGCCCCAGTTCCTTTTAGTGGGGAGTAGTGTTTGGCCCTTGCAAGAGGGCCCAACCTTTGCTCATGCCTGACTCCCAGTGGCCACCTACTTCATTCACCCCGTCCAATGGCTTTTTGAAGGAGGAAGGAAGGAAGATAATAAATATTTTTTTTTAAAGAAAGGTAGATAAAGGAGCGGAAGAGGAGCAGAAAGAAGATCTCTTTATATACATTTTTAACCCCCCAGTTTTACCAAAGACTAGATCTGATCTTCTCTTGGTCAGTTAGCTTTCTGAAGTGGTTGCATTTTATGTGGTTGAAAATGTGAAACTTCTTCTGAAGAGCCAAATTATTCATCAACCATTTACTGAGTACCAATTTAGCATGTGCCTGACATTGTATTAGTGAGTCACAGTGCCGAGCCCCTGCCTTAACGGAGCTGGAAGGACAGTGAGATGTCCTAAATCATACAGCTGATATATCCTCAGCACATGCAGATATGGGCGCCACCCTCTATCTGGTCCAGGATGGGAAATCAGAGGTGAGGGAGGCTTCCCAGAGGAGCCTAGAATCTGGCGAGTTTGGGGTTGGACTTAACTAGTTGGACAAGGAGGGGAAGGGTATTCAATACAGAGGGAAGAACATACTTAATGCCAGAGAGATTTGACAGACTTGAGGAATGGGAAGTGGTTTGATAAAGTTAGAATTACTTGTTTCCTTATCTTCTTGACCCCAAGCTTTTTAGGAAGCATAATTGTCCTTTCTTGCAGACAAGGTTTGTCTATTGCACACCTTTTTTTTACCAGCTACCGCCACAGAGTTCCATCTATCATCCAAGAGTATTGCAGTGTCTCTTGATGTCTTTTTTCTGAAGAAGAAATCTTTTCTCTCAACAAAAGAGAAAGTGGAATTAGTGGGCTTTTTACCAAAGAAAGATGATCAACTATTTATTCATTGTTAAGCATATACTTAAGAACAATTGGTCTAGTATTTTTTGGCTTCACTTTTTTCATTGAAAACATCCTCATTCTTATCTTTAGAGACTTTTCCCCATTGAACATATACTCCTTCTGAGCCAAATGGGGTGTTCTTGTTGCCTTTACTCGTGAGTAAATGCAATAGGTTGGTTACAGTAGTTGAATCCTTGTCTTTTGATTGTTTCTTAAACAATTTTAAACAATCTTTGTCTTTTGATTGTTTCATTAAACACCAATTTATTGCTTAGAATAATGTTTTGAAATGAATAAAGTTCCCTTACTTCATGGCGGTTAAATCTGCCCTCTATCTAATCCTGAGCTTTCTTCAACATACGTAATTTGTGTAAAAATTATTGCTTTCAAACATGCTCCTCACGTGACTGTTTTTTAAATTTTGCAGACGATACCAGAAATTGCAGAAGATCATGAAGCCTTGGTAAGAATTTATGGTCAATTGATACAGATGATATAATACTTCCTTTTTCTCTACATAATTAAACCCTGTCCTCTGACTGATTGTATAACTGTGCATCTAGATATTTTGAGTCAGTGATTTTTTTTCTTTTTGCTCTCTGATTATTGTTCTTGTAACAAATTCTTTACAAATTTATTTCCCTTTTCTTTTTGCTTTGTGATAGAAAGAGTATTTTATGTTTGTAACCACAAAATGGTCATATCAGGGTCGCTACCCTTCTGCTGGTGCAAGGCTGGGCATAATTTTGTATATTACTTTAAACAAATACTTTCTTTTTTGTGGCCTATGTGATGTTCAAAGTGAAAATCTTTGATCTTCTTCAATGATTCAGTAAGAAAAAGATCTATATTTAAAAAAAAATTCAGGATTGAAATATGGAATGAAAATTATTTACTTTGAGTCTAAGAAAATGCTCAATCACCTATCTGTTAAGTGAATTGCATGATAATTGTGTCAGGAGATCTCAGAACGTCTTTCTTAGAGTTTTCAGTGCCTTTCCCATCCACTAAACAAGGTGAGTCCGAATAGGGTCTAACAAACTCTCTACAATGGGCTGAACAAATTTCCATTTTGCCAAGTTGTTAAGCAGATACTTTCAGTTTGAGAAGGAAGACTGAACAGCGTCTGAAAATGTGCACCTTATTTTTTGAGCCCTCAGAGAAAATCCTGATCACCTTCAGTGTAGGATACTGCCTCAATTCATTCATCTTCCCCTATCCATCCCACATCGAAAAAGTATTAGTTGCAGGAACTCTTTAGTTATTAAATTCTAATAAAGTAGAAAGTAATATTGAGTTTTTAGGGTAACATTTCTTAAATCTTATTTTGATATATATTTTTAATATAGTAGAAGCACTTAATGCTGATGACAGTAGAAGCCATCTTTTATGAGAGTTTCCTCTGTCCTGGGCACTATCTCAATGTTTACATTCACAACTTGTAATTCACACTTATATCCACCACACAAGATCAGTAAAATTAGCATCATTTCCTTGGTGCAGAAGTTAAAATCAGGTGGTAGAGCTGGGATTCAAACCGATTTTTTTTTTAACAACCTCATATAACTTGCTAATGTATAATGTATTTTGGGCTCTGAATCCAAAATGATTTCTTAAAATTTATCTGCCAATAGTTTTAATCTTTTGATATGTAGGGATGTTGGAAGTGTGACTAAATGTGAACCATGATTGCCATTTGTAAATCATAGACAAAATCAGTATTTAGGGCCTTGGTTCTGTTAATGGCAGAGTTAACCAGACTAACACAGATAACAATTATAAAATCTGGACAAAATATTGTAAACAAAAACATCTAAAAACAGCTACTTAAAGGAATTGGATAGCAACCTCAAGCAGACAGAAAGAAGAGGAATGTCAATCCTTGAGAGGACAAATGGGCTTCAGATGACATTTGTGTGCTTCCAGCTTTTTGCCTGAGGATACCTGCCCATCCAGGTAGCATGGAGTGGCAGAAAGCCTCAGTCTTGGTAAGTTACAAAGAGGATATAGTTTGGGGCTGGCAGATCATCTAGATAATTAGGGTGAATCCATGAATGAAGGGAAGCTCAGAGGGTATGAGACCCCATAGCTACATATAAACTCTGCCCAGATCTATCACTGATCACTGAAGTCTGAATGTACGTGTGTGTGTGCACCTCAAGGGACCTGGTAAAAAGAGCAACTGGAAAGGAAAATAATTGAGAAGAGATTTAAACTGCTGTTCATTGCAGAATTTGGAGTTTGTTCCTAGCCAGGTTAACTTCCTGCTAGAACAAAAATCAACACTCTTCAGAAGAACAAAACTGAATTTTGAGCCTTGACAATGTTTCATTCGCAATGTTCAAAATACAATAAAAATTACTAGCCCCATAAAAAATAGGAAAAGATGATCCATACTTAGGAAAAAAAAAAATAAAGCAAGTAGTGAAAACCGACCCTGAAATCACCCAGATGTTGGAATTACCAGGTGAAGATTTTAAAGCAGCATTTATAAATATACTAAGACTAAAGAAAAGTATTAGCATAATGAATGCACAGAGGGGAAGTCTCAGCAGAGAAATGGAAACCATAAAAAATAGCCAATCAGAAATTAAGAATCTGGGCCGGCCCCATGGCTTAGCGGTTAAGTGCACGCGCTCCGCTGCTGGCGGCCCGGGTTCGGATCCCGGGCGCGCGCCGACGCACCGCTTCTCCAGCCATGCTGAGGCCGTGTCCCACATACAGCAACTAGAAGGCTGTGCAACTACGACATACAACTATCTACTGGTGCTAAATAAATAAAAATTAAAAAAAAAAAAAAAAAAAAAAAAAAGAAATTAAGAATCTCAGTGAACCGCCAGTGGGATAAATAGAAAGGTAACTATACCTAGAAACATCATAGTCAAACTTCTGAATTCTAAAGATGTAAAGATACTTTGAAGGCAGCCAGAGAAAAATAACTTATTACATTAAGAAAATAAAAATAAAAATGAGAGCTGACTTCTCATTAGAAACAGTGGAGGCCAGAGGGCAATATCTTAAAAGTGCTGAAAGAAAAAGAAAACTTGTCAACCCAGAATTCTTATCCAGTAAAACTCTCTTTTGAAATGATGGTGAAATAAAAACACTTTTAGATAAAGGGAAACTAAAATGGTTCTTTGTTAGCAGACATACACTATAGGAAATATGAAGGAAGTTCTTCAGCCCAAAGAGACAGGACACTAGATAGAAATTGGGATCTACAGGAAGGAGTGAAGAACACTGGAGATTGTAAATATGTGGGTAACTACAAAAAACAAAATATAATTTTCTTTCCTTCTTTAAAATGTTTCTAACTTCTTTAAAAGACATATGACTATATAAAGCTAAAATTATAATGCTGTTTTGTAGAGTTTATAACATAGGTAGATGTAACGTATGACGATAAGAATACAAAAGATGGTGGTGTAAAACAAACTACACTATAGCAAGCTTCCTATTGTGTAATTGTCCCTTTAAGTAGATATTAATACGTTAATGGTGCATATTGTAATCCATAGAATCACCACTAAAAGATTAATGCAAAGAGGCATAGCTCAAAATCCAATGGAGGAATTAAAATGGACACTAAAAAATATTTGATTGTCTCAAAGAAGATAAGGAAAGAGAAACAGAACAAAAATAGTTTAGACAAATAGAAAACTAACGATAAATTGATTGACTTAAACCTAATCATATCAATAATTACATTAGATATAAATGGATTAATTGCTCCAATTGAAAGACTTTAGGTCAAATTTGAAAAAGCACAACCCAGCTATATGATGTTTACAAGAGACATACTATAAATACAAAGGTGCATATAGTTTGAAAGTGAAAAAACGTATACCATGTAAATGCAAATAATAATAAAATTAAGTTGTTTTATTAGTATCAGACAAAATGTGACTTCAAGACCATATATTATCAGAAATAAAGAGGGGTAATTCATAGTAAAAAGTGTCAACTCATCAGAAGAACATAAAAGTGTTAAATGTGTATGTACCTAATATAAAGCCTCAAAATACATGAAGCAAAATCTAACAACTAAAGAGAAAAATAGACAAATCCGTAATCATAGTTGGAAACTTTAACAC
Source organism: Ceratotherium simum simum (assembly GCF_057802395.1). NCBI lineage: Eukaryota > Metazoa > Chordata > Mammalia > Perissodactyla > Rhinocerotidae > Ceratotherium > Ceratotherium simum. Next base: position 67,961,977 of record NC_141900.1, on the reverse strand, counting down.
TCTCTTCTAATTGATAGGAAAACTAGGCAAAATCAGTAAAAGTATAGAAGATTTGATCAACACTATAAAAGATCTTGGCTTGTCATTTATATATAGACTATCACACCCACCAACAGCAGAATACATATTCTTTTCAAGTGCACATGGAATGTTCACCAAGGTAGATCATATGCTAGGTCATAACAAGTCTCAAGAATTTTCAAATGATTGAAATTATACAGGTTATATTTTTTAATCACAAGGTAATTAGATTAGAAATCAGTAACAATAAAGTTGCTGAAAAGCCCCAGGTGTTTGGAAATTAGAAGACACACTTGTACAATACCCAAAAGTCAAGGAATAAACTCAGGTGACATTACAAACTATTTTAAACTGAATGATAATAAAATACAACATACTAAAACAAAATTTGTAGATGTCGCTAAAGCAGTGCTTAGAGGGAAAGTTATGTAGTCTTAAATGCTTATATTGTAAAAGAAGAATGGTTAAAAAAAATCGGTGATCTAAGTTTCTACCTTAAGAAGCTAAAATAAATAAGTGTGAGTTACATAAGTAGAAAGAAGAGAATAAAAAGAGCAGCAATCAATGAAATAGAAAAGAAATAAATAATACAGACAATTAAAGCCCAAACTGATTATTTGAAAAGATTTATTAGGAAAAAAGAAGAAAAAACCCCAAATAACAATACTGGAGTAAAAGAGGAACTATCACTACAGATCACACTGGTATTAGAAGAAAAATAAAGGAACATTGTGAATGACTTTATGCCAATAAATTTTACACTTCAGATACCAAATGTGCCAGCTATAGAAATGCACGGCTTTGATTTCCCTTCAAGAAAGAATTTGCTAATCAGCCCTGAGGAGTGCAGTTAGCTGATAGCTTCCAACTATAGCACATTCAAGATCCATGGCAGCTTTCAGGCCAAGGCCATACACACTCTTTCTAGGTAGCCTCAGTCAGTGAGCATGGTGGAGGCACCAGAGCCTGGCCATTTCTGTCCATTGTGGGACTCCTCTAACAGACAGTGTTTGTTCTGGAGCTTCCTATTGGGTTGACTGAGACCTTGTCAGATGTACATCTGCTTCCTCTCTCCTTTTTTCTTTCATAGGCATCAGATCTGCCTCATGGTCGAAAGGTCTTCAATACCCAGCTGTGCTTTGTGCCTCTTTATCTTTCACAGGCACTGCCTATCCCCCAGTAAACCTCTTGCTCTCCTAACTCCATCTCAGCATTAGCTTCTCAGAGGACTAAACTGGTATACCAAAACTGACTCATGATGAAGTAGAAAATCTGGATACCCATATCTATTAAAGAAATTCAATCAATTCATTATTAAAAACCTTCACACTGTGAAAATTGGTTATCCTGGTGCTACCAAATCTATACATAGCTTTCAGAAAACAGAGGAGGGGGCAGAAGTTCCCAATCATTTTATAAGACCAGCAACACTCTGATACCAACACCTGACAAAGATAATACAGGAAATAAAAATTACAGACCAGTGTCCCTAATGAACAGAGGTGTAAAAATCCCCAGAAACATATTAACAAATATAATCAAGCAATATATAAAAAGGATAATATATCGTGACCAATATAATTTTATCCCAGAAGTGGTTTAACATTTGAAAATCAGTCACTGTGATTGATTCAGTATTTAGTAAAACAAAGGAAAAAACCTAAGGAGAAAAATCATCTTAATAGATATAGAAAATAGATAATAGATACAGAAAAAGCATTTCATAAAGTCCAACATTCTTTCATAAAAATTCTCAGCAGTCTAGTTATTAAGGGAAAAAAAGGAGGAATTTCATCAACCTGATAAAGGCCATCTACAAAAAAATGCATCATACTTAATGTTGGAACACTGAATTTCCCCCTCTAAATATTGGGAATAAGGCAAATATGTCCATTTTTGTGCTTCTATTCAACATTGTACTGGAGTTTTTAGCCATAGCAATAAGTCAAGAAAGAAATAAAAGACATAATGATCAGAAAGGAAGAAGTAAAACCAACTCTATTCATAGAAGACATGATTGTCTATGTAGAAAATCCTAGGGAATCTACAGAGAAACTTCTAGATCTCATAATTGAATTAAGCAAGGTTTCAGGATACAACATCAGTATATAAAAACAATGTATTTTTATACATTAACAGCAAACAACTAGAAAATGAAGTTTTAAAATTTCCGTTTACAAAACATCAAAAATCATGAAATTCTTGGGCCGGCCCATGGCTTAGCGGTTAGGTGCGCACCCTCCGCTGCTGGCGGCCCGGGTTCGGATCCCGGGCGCGCATCAACGCACTGCCTCTACGGCCATGCTGAGGCCGCGTCCCACGTACAGCAACTGGAAGGATGTACAGCTATGACATACAACAATCTGCTGGGGCTTTGGGGGGAAAAATAAATAAATAAAATCTTTAAAATAAAAAATCATAAAATTCTTAGGAATAAATTTAACAGGAGACATGCAATATCTATTTACTGAAAAATAAATATATTGCTCAAAGAAATTAAAGAAGACCTAATTAAGTGGAAAATATACCATTTTGTGGATTGGAAGACACAATATTGTTAAGATAGCAATTCTCTCCAAATTAATCTGTAGGTTCAATGCTATACAATTTTTTAAAAAGAAATTACAAGCCTATCCTAAAACTTAAAGGAAATGCATAGGAGCTGGATAGAATAGCCAAAATAGTCTTGGAAAAACAACAAAGATCAACAAAGTTGGGGGATTTTATTAACTGACTTCAACACTTACTATAAAGTTAGTTATTGAGACAGTATGAGATTTGTATAAGCGAATAGACATATCAGTGGAATAGACTAAAGAGTCCAGAATTGATCTGCAGTGAAATTTTCAACAAAAGAGCCAAAAGAATGTTTGCTGACATGTCATGCTTTGATTCTGAAGGCTGAGGGAATGTCTAAAGGGTGATTTAGAAATCCATACATTTCAATGTATATAAATTTTACCACAAACAAAACAAAACACTTGGAAAAACTCAAAGGGCAGGGCAGAACTATATTCCTTAACTTTGGCAATTAAGGATACATTCAGTATGATTTATTAATAGCTTTAAAAGTGGCCTTTCTTTTCTTTGTTCCCCGCTTCTGTCTTGGGTATGTCACCCAATAGAAATTTTTTGAAGCACTATTCTTTTATAAATTTAGCAGCATAAGTGTAAATGCTTTGAGATTGGGTGAATTTTGTTGGAATGAAGATGGTCTCTATTGAGCTGCTGAAAAACATTTATTTGAATCATTCCAGTACACATGGTGTGTTGGCTGTGACATGGCTCTCAACCAGCATGTAAAGTCTGCAGTCGGCTTCATTTATGGCAGTCAGTACTGCAAAATCTTTAGCTTAGCACTTTATAAAAAACAAATAAACCAAACAAATAAAAATGCTCCCACATGTGCCATGTGGTTGCTTGATATTTATAATTCTTTTAGCCTTGATCTTCCGCACCCAGCATTGATTTCAGAGACAGGGCCTTGGCTCCTGCCTTCCCTCTTTGCAGCCTGAATCACTCCTCTAGGAGTGGAAATAAACATCTATGTCAGGGTTCCATAAGAGCTTTTATAGCTGCCTCATTTGAAATGAGGTAATTGAGTCCCTTGATTTGGAATGTAATAAAATTTTAGCATGACCATTCTTTCCGTGCAACTGAGGGTTTGAAATTGAATTTTGAAAAATTTCCCCCTCATGGAAACCTAGTATGCCATACAGCAACCAGTCATGATGATTTATATATGTTATATATATATATATATATATATATACACACACCCACTATGTATATACTGTGTTATATTTTATAATATATGATACAACATATATAGACATAATGTATCTCATAACATATTACATCGTATATATAATATATGATATACATGATTATATATAATATAATGTATACAATGTATATTAAATGTCTATAATATAATCTATATAAAATATAATTATATATTAAATATATAAAATGTATATATACAATGTTATTAGGTAATAACATTTATATAAAATGTAAATTTAAATATAAATTATATAACATTTATATACAATGTTAAGAGATGGACCAAGAGAGTGATCCTTCCTCTGTGCACCTTGGTGTATGATGCAAAGAAGCTTTTCTCTCCCTTATCCACCATTCACACTCACGGATGATTGCAAAGCACAGAAAGCTGAGTCTGCAGTCTCAGAAATAGTGCTCCACCTCCTTAACAACAGTGCAGATTGAAATGCTGGCTCCAGAGCAGCTTGGAGATATGGAAACCAAATGATACTCTTTCTCCTCTCCATCTTTTCGCCCAGGTCCTGGCAGCCTGGCTGAGGAGTCTGTAGGCAGAGTTCTGGAGCTTTTGGGAAGAGGGACTGTCCTCCGATGTTACTAAGGCTATTTGAATTATGGGTCCATTGAATGGGAAACAGAGTTGTTTTGTCTTCAGATAATTAGAGAACATAAACATAATTTATCTTTTGTTTTTTAAGCAGTTCCTGAAGACTAATAGCATTTCTATTCCTGGTCTCAAATAGCTGCAGGGGCTATAAAGAAGAGTTTGATTCCACTAGTGTGTGCATTCCTGTGTCACTGCCTGCTCCGTGGCTTGTTCTGTTAGCAGCGACATTGAGGCGGTTCTTTTTCTCTGTGTGGAAGCCATGGATGCCCGCCTCCAATGTCATGTACCATATGGGAATCTTTTAGCGGTTGAGGTCTTTTAGCATGCCAGATATAAGCAAATGGTAATGATTAGTTATTATAGTTATTTATATGGTTTATATATATATGTATATTACAGTTATATATATGGTTGTTTTTCCTCTAAGTAAAAAAAAAAATAGCTAATATTGTTTACTACTAACACTGTACATTATTATATAATAATGTTTTCACAGTAATATTAATGCCTACCTAGTGTATTAATAAATATTACTAATTGCTTTTATTACCTGGCTCTCTTATTTTCCTGAGGCAATTTCCTTTTTTTTTGCAATCTGATGTTTGGATTTTCTTGTGACTCATTGTCTGTAGAAAGGATCATTCTGGAATTTTTATTTAACCTTTCTTGCTACTCTTTTTAACCCATTTTTTTTTTTTTTTTTTCTGTTCTCTGTTCCCAGTAAGTTTGATTTTTCTGGTTTGGAATTTCTTTTTTGAGGCATGATCCTCTGATGCCACCTAGGGGGCACCTGTAAGATTGGGGTTGCCTGTCTGTGACTCGGACAAGCCTTTAAAAAAAGTATTTGCTGCTTTTCTATCTGGCCTAGATGGTTTAACTTTCCTTGGAGCTTTTTTTTTTTTTTTTTGCCTGGCTCCAAGGACAGAGAATCTTTGATGCAATGAAACCAAACATTTGAAAATCATGGACTTTGTTTACCTTTTTAAAATATCACTTTTGCATAATGATAATAGCTAACTCGCACATGCTGCTTTCTACCTGCAACACACTGTTCGGAGGGCTTTAAGTAGCTCGTTTCATTGCCCCAGCAATCCTCTGAGTTAGGTACCTCCACCACCACCATCATCATTGTCGTCCCCATTTTAAGCAGTTCCTGAAGACTAATAGCATCTCTATTCCTGGTGATGAGGAAACTGAGGCATAGAATGCGTCAGTAACTTGCCCACTCCGAGCTGGAGGGGGAACCTCTGTTGTCTGACGGCAGAAACCACCCACTTAACCATTTCTGTCCATTGCATCTCATGCCCTCTGATCTCCAGCAACTTTGGGTCACGGTCCTTTCCTGAGAGCCGTTCCCCTTTTGTAGGTTTCTCTTCAGCATCACAGCTTCTGAGGTGATGCAGAATTTCCAAGGTCGTTATTGAGGTTGGGCTGAGAACACTAGAAAGAAGGGAAATTGCGAAGCTGTTTTAAAAATAAATATGAGCCTGTTTTCTATTCTATTAATTGACAATAGTTGGGAAGATTCAATCTAAACATTTTATGAGACTTTGTGGTGTAGCAATTGTGGTATATATGAGTCTACAGATTAAAAATCTGAACAACTGACCTTATTTTCTAAAAATCAAGCGTATGAATCAGTGGAGTTGCATACAGTGTAGAAATCCTGATGGGCATCATTCAATGTACTAGAAGAGAGAGTACTTATCTTGAGAGTTTTAAGTTAAAATTTATTATGATGATAATTTACAATAGAGGTGAGTTTCTGTAAAAGATTCTGAGTGTCTGTTAAAGTGTTGTTTTGAAAGCACTAGAACCAGGATATTGTCTGATAAGGGTCACGGGTGGAGCTATTGTAGAAGGACGGAGTTTTTACCTGAGCTTTCCTGATCTCTGTTTTTCTAACCCACATTTTAGATCCTCCCTACGGTCTTCAGAATCACAGCAAGTCTGGCCAGCAAACAGTCATTATCTCCACAGATATTCTATAAAGCCTGTTAACTAAAGATAACATGCTGACTAATGTAACATAGAAATGAATATGCTTACTTACATATATATTTGTATCTAAGTGTGCTTGTGTGTGTGCACATGCCCAAACACACACACACATGCACACACAGGTATATAGAGACCATGCGAATCCTTTGTAAAGTGCTAATACTCTTAATAAAATTATTTCTAATCTTCCCTATTGGGTACCCATGGATAATAGAAGAAGCCCACTGCCCTCTCTCAGTTGCCCTAACTTTCATTTGCTGAGAAGCTCTTCTTTAAGCTATCATTTACTGATTGCTTATATGCTACATACTTTATTGAGTGCTCTACAAGCAGCCCTGTGGTTAAATAGGTATCACTATCCAGTTTTTCAGCTGAGAAGACAGAGGCTCAGAGAAGTTAGTGAACTGCCCTGTAGGACACAGCTCGCCAGAGTGAGAGTCAGTGTGAGCCCAGGTGTGTCCCACTGAGGCCCTGACTCACCTCCATGAAGCCGACCTGCCTCCTTCCTGTTAACTCACGTTCGTGAGGAAATTGTCTGTGTCCCAGTTGCTTATCCCAACCATCTTTTACAATTCTGCTTCTATTCATTTTTCTAAAGCTTTCCTGCTTCTCTGTCTTTCCTTGTGCTCAGCTCTTGGGCCCATCACCATTATGCCTCCTTGTGTTTTCCAGCTTTGGAGACATGCTGTCCTTCACCCTGACAGCCTTTGTTGAGCTGATGGACCACGGAATAGTGTCCTGGGATACGTTTTCGGTGGCATTTATTAAGAAGGTAATGCAGATTGTGCTTTCCTAGGCTTAAATGACTTCCTTCTTTCATAGATATTTTTCTCTGCTTTAAGGATATCTTATAGTTGTCTGCTTTAGGTCTTTGTGTTAAAAGGAGGATGGGGTTTTGTTAGTATTATGTATGTGGGGGTCAGGGCGCCTAAATGCTATGTGAAAATGACATTTTCTCCCCACCGGGATCATAAAGGATTGCACAGGAGAACCCATAGTCAAGAGAAATCAAGGTGTCATGTTGTTAAAACCAAAGAAGCATCTGCTGAGTCCCTGTGTAGGACTCTGTTGTTCTCAAGACCTACGTCGAGTTCCTGCTGTTCTTCCTGAACTTCCCAGTGTTCAAGAAAGGGGAAAGAGACAAAGTATACTGACTTCCTGCATGCCTGGGTTTGAAGCAGGGATATAAGAGAAGGAAATCTGCCTAGATCCATGCCTCTTAGGCAGAGCAAGCCTGCTTACTTGTAATCATGGTGCAATAAATGTCTGTGGGATCAAATAGTTCGATTGGTTCCTCCTTCTTTAGCTAATAAAGGGATGGGCAAATGTGGACCTGGTATGGGGAGAGAAGGCAGAAAAGCCCCCCACCATTCCCTGCAGTTGAGTTGTAATAAAGACACATCTACATACTTAAAATTCTGTTTCCAGTCTTCTAACAAAAAATAAGTAGCTCTGGGGACCAGCCGTGTTGTGTAGTGGTTAAGTTTGGCATGTTCCGCTTCTGTGGCAGGTTTGGATCCCGGGTGCAGACTTACACCACTCGTCAGCCACACTGTGGTGGCGACCCACGTATAAAGTAGAGGAAGATTGGCACAGATGTTAGCTCAGGGCTAATCTTGCTCAAGCAAAAAACAAGGAAGATTGGCAACAGATGTTAGCTCAAAAGTAAATAAATAAATAGCTCTGACATTATAACTATTAAATGTAGTATTAAATCATGGATTATTGTTATTTATTAATTTAACTTATTTTTCCTCTCTTTGTATTTGTGAAATGGTTTATAAATGTATTGGCATTTTTCTTCCTGCTGTGTATTGTATGAAATATTTGGAATTCATAAATTTATTTTATAAGTATAGATTCCTGGCAAGGGTTGTCTAAAATAAAGAATCTCAGAGAATCTGTGCAAAAGCTAGAAAATCAAAGCAAAATCCAGTAAGTGTCACTTGAATTTTTGAAAACTTTTATTTTGAAATCATGGTTGACTTATAGAGAAGTTGCAACAAATAGTACAGAATGTTCCCATATGCTCTTTATCCAGCTTCCTCTAATGTTAACGTTTTGCCTAAAGTACTTTCCTTTGGTGGTGGCCGGGAATGTAAGCATTAGATTATGAATGCAGACAGCAAATTGCTAAATTTTGCCTTTCTAAGATAAAAGTTCTAGAGAAGCTTCTTCCAGTCTGAAGATACTGGGTTTTGTGGATTTTTTTATACTTAAAAATTTTAACTCATTCTGAATTTATGGCAGGCCTTTCTTTCCTGCATTCCAATTGCCTTGCTTGTCTGTTATTAGAGTCTCTTTTGCTATTAAAAATAATGCTGTTCTAAATGTGAACTCCTTGGAAATTTTGTTGTGCTTTCACCCATATTATCTCTTTTGATGCCCACAGCAATCATTTCCAGAACAGAGCAGACAGTCTTGTTATTCCTGGTCAGAAGGCAAGGAGGCAGTGGCTGGGGAGGTTAAGTGAGGTCAAGGGAGTGGGGCATTGTTGGGCCCATGGTTCAAGGCTCCTTCCCCCATAGTCATGCACCTGTGCTTTCAAGTGATGGAAACAATAGCTCCTGAAGACTTGTTGAACCAGCATTTGCTCTTGTTCAGCCCTCCCTGACCTCACCAGTGGAGAGTTAAGTGATTTCTTCTGAGCTCCATTCTCCTTGGATCTTGTGTATGCTCCTTTTCTAGCATTTTTACCACATTTTTGTGAATTTTTTGTTCTTTTGACTGGCTCTCCCAATAGACCGTGAGTCCTAGGAGGGTGGAACCATGGCTTTTTTCATGACTTTATCCTCAGGGCCTGGCACAGAGTAAGACCTTAATACATTTCTGCGAAATGAAGGAATGAAATTTGCTTTGGAAGCTTTTTTTTTTTTTTTTGGTGAGGAAGATCAGCCCTGAGCTAACATCCGATGCCAATCCTCCTCCTTTTTGCTGAGGAAGATTGGCCATGGGCTAACATCCGTGCCCATCTTCCTCTACTTTATATGGGACACCACCACAGCATGGCTTGACAAGGGGTGTGTCAGTGAGCGCCCGGGATCCGAACCTGCGAATGCTCCGGCCCCTGAAGCAAAGTGCGCGCACTTAACGGCTGCATCACCAGGCCGGCCCCTGGAAGCATTTTTTTAAACCCTAGAACTTGAAGAAGAGAAGCAAGGAATACAGTGGCACTGTACTTAAATATATTTCAAGTAAAATTTCAGTTATGAATTGAAAAGAATTACAAAGCTGTCTTTCTTTAAATGATGTGAGAAGTGGTTAGAGAAAATGACAATAATTTTCTAACTACTTAAGAAAATGGTTTTCACTCACTGAAATTAAATCAAAAATTATATTAAATCTAAGGAAGCAAAGGCTAGCAGTCTTGGCAGTTTAAATAAAAAATTAAGTATTTTTGAAAGGCAATACATTTAATATATTCCATGTCCTCATTCCCAGTCATTCATTCTGTTTCCTTTGCATTGCTACTTAGATCCCAACCCCTTCTGTGAATTTGAAAAATGGTCATCAGAAAATGACTTTGTAATTGATAGTTTTTGTAAGGTTGACTTTTTTTTATTCATTAGCTGGATCAAATTCAGCACTTTGACAACCCAGGAATTGTCTGCAGGCAACTGTCTTTTAAATGGAGCTTTATCTCAACAAAAATCAACTAGGAAATGCGCTGACAAAAGATGTTTATCTCTGTGATCCAGACTTGGCTTCCTATTAATGCCAAATTCATACCAGTTTGGAGAAATATTTTTTCCCTGCCAGCTCCTGTCTCCTTCTCTACTATCTGTTTTGTTATATGTACATCTGGATTCTAGTTTACAAATTTTGTCTTCAGTAAATAACATCATTTCCTGGGCACTTTGAAACTTGGAACTCCTTGATGCCAATATATAGTGTTGTTGCTCTTTAAAGACTTGGCTACTTAGGGAGAGGATAGGAAGACATGGAGACGAAAGAAATGAAAAAAAGAAAAACTAGAACTTTTTGTGTGATGAGTTGGTTTTCCATTGGCTCAGTGTAACCTCAGTGCATTTTCTTGGAAGAAAATTTTCATACAAATGCTCTTGAAATCTTAGCTCTTCAGGAGAGCCTGGTTCACCCTGAGATATTTTTGGTGCCTGGACAAACATCTAGCCATTTCAGTTTAGAGACTCAGTAATTTTTACCTCTTAAAAACTTGGGCGATTTATGGGCCTCTCTCAGATAATTTAAAATATGAGAGTAGAGCTCCATGCTCTCTCTGGTTCTTTTCAGTTTTGATAACATAGGAAAATTGTAAGATCTCATGCTAAGTGATTCTAAGAAGTGTTTATGTGTTTTTAGTAGTTTGTATCGTTGGTCCATGCACTGTGATGTTCCATAGCTTCCTAAAAGTCACCCAAATATTCCTCCATTTTACTTAGGTAACATTTTTGAGTGAATGGAAGCATGTGGAGGTTGTATATATAACTATTGCTAACTCCTCTTACCTCTTCTTCCTTGTGATATAGACCTTCTTTCGAGAAGCTGTACTTTGCTTGGCTTAGGCTGGCTCACCTGTGTTGGCCAAAAGGGCAGTAATGGAGCTGGGAAAAATTTAAAGGCAAGAGAAGTTATTATTGATTTTGGGGGAGGATAGGAGATATTAAAATCTAACCAGACAGTCTTTAAACTTTCATAGCTATACTAAGCTCTATAGTTTTTAAACTTGACATAGAAAATAACATTTGTATGGATTTTTACCTGCACTAATAAAGAGCCTGTGTACTGTCATTATGATTCCTCAATCAGTCCTGACGGCTTGGTTATTAGTACTCATTAGATGAAAATACCAGGTCATTTAAATGTCTGGTTAAAACCACTGATAGATAAAGGCAAAAGATAGAAGTTAGTTTCAAAAAATGACTATTATCTCCTACAGAATTGTACCTAGGACTCTAATGGGTTGCATGCCTGCTCTCTGCCAGGCAGTACTCAAGGTAAGTGTGTTACACAAAATGCTCCTTTGTAACCTGCATCAGGATTGCTGAAAAGATTTTCTATATTTCAAGGAAGAAGTGAAGTAATAAAAAAGATTAATTTTAAGGAATACTTGGATGAAGGTAAGGAATTAGTTTCACGGGAGAGAAATAATGGAAAAGGCAAAAGGAAATGGAATATGTATTTGGGGTATAAATATGCCTGAATTAAAGGAAGATCACCATTGAGCAAGCCATTGGGAGCAGGTGAGAGTTAATAATTGCGGAGAACTTTAAAACCCATTATAAGAAGGTGTACTTTATATCAGAAAACATTGAGAGTTCTGATTGAATATTTTGAGAAAGGAAATATTGTCAAAAGGATATTTATGGACATAAAGGGTAAATTTGTATTGGAGGCTAATCTTGAACATACAGGAAACTGAAGAAGATGCTGTCTTAGTAACACAGGAATGAGTGGGACCATGGGCCAGTGTTGCACATACACAACTGAATGTGTATCAAAGAGGAGACATTGCAAATGAGTTCACAGGGATAGAAAATAGAGAACTGGGACTATTAATCCCCAATGATTATGGCAAACTTGGAAAAAAGTGATAACGAGAAGGGAGGATTAAGAAGGAAATGAGATTGGTTTTCACCCCTTTTAATTTTAGGCTTTGTTGGAATGTCTAAATGGAGGTATATTTTTGGATGCCAAGAATAAGCACTTAACATACTTCATAGTAAATGCCTTTTTATCTATCTGTCTCTGCTGGACTATAAGGTCCTTGAGGTTAAAAATCATGTGGGTTTTGCTCATCTCTCTATTTCCAGATCCCAGGACAGTGCAAGCCTGTTTTATGGAACATGATCAATACATACTACTTGAGTGAATGAAAAGAGGAGATGAAACCTAGAGGGTGGGGGAGGGAGTTTGACAGTGGGTTCTCAGGTAAAAGATTCTCCATGGAGTCTTGAAGGTACATTCAGATTTACTAAATGGAGACAAGAAAAGAAACATGGAAGGAGGAGAGAATTAGTGCAGAGAAAATCAGAGGTATTGTCAACAAACTTCTTTGTGAGTTCTTCTGTGTCTAGTTTTTCAGTTTTCTAATAAGTGCCAAGAACTGTGCTGGGATAATGAGAAATGACTGGGGTGGTGTTGGTGGGGAAGTCAAGAAATTGATATTCTGTTTGGAAGAGGTCTATGTTAAGTGTTAAACCATGAGCACAGTATGAGGATAGTTGGATTTTTGTCAGAGAAAGATGGCTTTAGGGAAAGAAAGGTCACCTTAGCACCATAGAGTGGAGCTAACTGTGAGGATTGAGGCAGGGCCTTGCCAGGGACAGTAAACACGCTGGAGAAGTTTATTAGCCATGAAAGGAGCTAAAGCAGTCTTTTGAGAATCTTAAAATTCTCATACTCTTCTTGTAGTTTGTATTATAAAATAATACTTTCTTGGAATATAAAGTCATAATGTTATTAAACTTCTTTGTGTCATACACTTTCCACTCCCTGAGATCTAGATGGATCTGGGGGCAGAGAGGGTGTTGGTATCTGTACCCCCCACCCCTACTTTCACCAGGGAGTCACTGGGCTAGAAACAATTGAGAGAGTAACTGTAAGTCACCATTAATGCCTTGCATTCTATCTCATACAGGATGGAGAGGGGATGCGGAGAAGGGGTTGATGGGACAGCAGAAAGGGAAAACTTAGTGTCGACAGGGGGAAGCAGCAAGTGTCAACTTCTCATGGAACCAAATTATTTAGCTTTTAAGAAAGCAGTCATTATGTTGATATAATAATAGCCTTTTAATGTGAGTTGTCAGCATAGTCATAACTTTTAATGAAGCCTCTAAAATAAAACCTTTATGGTACCCATGTGTTTGGGTTACTGTGATCCATTATTCTAACTCTTATTTTGCTTTCCTCTTACATTGTGATTTGTTGTGTTTGAGGCCTTAGTGAGTAATTCCTCAGGGAATTGTATTTTAGAGCTTAAACTATTAGGGAATATATTTTAGAGCTTAAACTGTTATTTTAACTTTTAGCACTGCTAATTTAAGTGTTTTCCTGTTTGCGAAATTTGAGAGACGGGAAGAATTTATTTTAACCATAAGAAATTGGAAGAATGGGGCAAAGAGTGTTTCGCTGAACAATAACAAGGAGAGTAGCCAGTGACTGAAAAGTTGCCAGTTGAATTGTGTTGACAAGTGTGATTTGTGTGAGTCCCTTAAGAATGTAACAGGATCATAATAAGAACATAAAAGTCATAGATCGTGGGGGTGAAGGAGTAGCCTGGGAATGGAAGGGAATGGCTATTAGTATATGTAGAAATTATTGTCTCAAAAAAAAAACCAGGAGTCCTTACAATGTATGTGCTGAAATCGTCTGCTCCTGAAAGCTGAAACTGAGAAGAATAATCCCAGAAGAACCAGACAGAATAATTCTTTGAAGCTGTCTCCATTTTAAAGTGGCTTATTATTGAATTACAGAAATAGCATATATATAGTGTTTTGTAATAATGTCATGAGCAATCATTGTTGACTCAATGCGTTTCTTGCTCATCTGCTGTAATTCCAGGTACTTTTCATCCTCAGTGTCTGGTGTTTCTTAAATGAGCTCTCAATTTACTTGATTTGCTCCCTTCTCTGCTTTCCATGAGTAGTCAATTGTGTCCCTCTTGGATTTTCAGATAGCAAGTTTTGTGAACAAGTCAGCCATGGACATCTCAATCCTGCAGCGATCCTTGGCCATTTTGGAGTCGATGGTGCTCAATAGCCACGACCTGTACCAGAAGGTGGCACAGGAGATCACTATTGGCCAACTGATTCCACATCTTCAAGGGTAAGCATGCTGATGCCACCACTACGGCCAGGGGAGATGCTTCAGGTAGACAGCCACCATAGTGCCCTGGGAAACATTTCATATTGGTTTGATTAAATATACGGAAAAAGAGACTTTATTTGGCTTATAATCACATCTGGTACCATGCTCATCCCCCGTCACACTGAAATGGCAGTTACTTGTCCTTGGGTGAGCTCCATGCCTGTTCTTGGCACTCTTCTGTCCCTGGTGGCTGGCCCTTAGTACACACTCAGTTTGATGAATGTTGGTCGATATCAGTAGAGTTTTACTTTTAATAAGACATAATAGGTTTTTGTTCTCTTAAGTTCTCAACAAAGTCTTCCCTTAGTCATTTAAAATAGTGTTGTCTGTGATATAATGAGTATTTTCATATTAATTAGGAATTTTTAAAGGCAGGCTTCTTTCTTAGGCCCAAAGGGATTTCAATGATTGTCTTCTTTTGCATTTTATAATGTATATATTTTTTTCTAGAGGCTTGAGCTATAAGACAAGTCCCTTGCAGCCTTTAGTCTTTGGGGCTTTTTCTCTTCTCTCCACTTGAGGTAACTAGTAAGGTTGTCTCCGATCATACCAGACTGAGAAGGACCCCAACTACACAACGCCACATTATGAATTAAAGTATTTGTGGTTGCAGGTGGCAACAAACATCCTGGGCCAGCTTACACAGGACAGGGAGCTTATTGAAAGGATACTGGGGTACTTTGTAGAACCCAGGAATGACTTAAGTAGCGAAGCCTTGGGAAGGACAGAGACTGTGGCCTCCTTGGAGTCCTCACAACAGGCCTTTTCTCTAGCGAATTGGCTGGCATTAATGGGCCTTGGCTCCCAGTAACTGCTGCCCTGGGCTCTCGGGTCACGTTTGCAAATTCTCAAGAGGAAACCTGATGGGCCCGTTTGGGTTTGTTTGGGTTGGAGGTGCAGGGTGAAGATGTGAGGGAATATTCAGTAGTTCCCAATATATCAAAAATGTTAACTGTTGTATTTATAATATAAACTACCAAAGTGCACTAGATATTTCCTTCATTTGGATGGAGGATGGTGACCAGAATGTAAAATTTTAAGTCACACAACCTGTGGATTGTGGCCTCAGGGAAAATTAGCACACGGGCTAAAATGATGATTTTGTATGAAACCTTCTTTAGAAATAATACCAGTTTCACGTTTTCCTGAATGTGAAATGTATTAACTTTACAGTCTATATCTTTTCTCTGAAACTCGAGGGCATAGTTTCGCGTTCACGGTGTACTTTGCCAAAAGTGGAGAGTTTGTTATTTGCCAAGCTCTGTGCCAAGGATTTTATATGCATTACCTCATTTTATCCTAAAAGCAACCCCTTGAAATAAGTGTGTTCTTACCTGGTGTTACAGATGAGGAAATTGTGTCTTGGGGACACTCCATTAACTTGTCTGAGGCCACACAGCCAGCCTCTCGTGCATGGGGCTTTGAATTTCATCCTGCCAAAGGCTGTGTTCTAAGCCCTGCCTCTCCCCAAATTATCACTAAATGTAGCTCACAGACTGCTCTTTGTTTATGCCTTGGGTCCTTCTGATTTACTATTTACCATGCTGCTTACATTGGATCTTTGCTTCACTTGGAATTTCTGATTTCATTCTGGTAAAAAGCAAATTTGTAAACATAAATACCTGATCTTGTTTTAAAAAGTTTCTATTTGGAACTAGGTTTTTAGAATACAAAATGTCATTGCCATGGAGACAAAGCAGTTTCCTTTATAATAAGTCCAGGAATGTGGGGACACCCAATACTACTCCCAGATATACTTCATTCATCAGACAGAATATTACACACCTACTTACACATACGCACACGCTCACACACATACACACACATATGCTCATGTATGGACTCCGGGTCCATGCTTTTAATCCTAATAGGGAGAAGGGGAGAGAGCCAGCTGGCCCCCTGTACTCTCTGGGAGATCTCCACTGAGCAGTGTATTGACCGGCTAGTGATAGTAATTGTCCCTCCGCTGTGTTTCCAGCCTCATCGTGGTGGAAACACATTCTCAATTCTGACTCCATTTTCTAGATGCTTCCTTTCTCTCTCACCTTTTTTTGGAGAGGTGATCATGAGCCTTATCATGGTCTGACTCAGAGGTATTCTCTTCTGATTTTCTGTATTGTTCTGCGTCTTTACAGGACAGATCAAGAAATCCAAACCTATACCATTGCAGTGATTAATGCACTTTTCCTGAAGGCTCCTGATGAGAGGAGGCAGGTAAGTTGTATTTCTTTTGTCTTAAGACTAAGCCCAGGGCGGGCAACTTTTGGTGCAGAGAGAGCCCTCTCCTTCCCATCCCGGGGACTCCTTGGGCCTCCCTGCTGCTCTGTGGCTTGGCTGGCCAGCCTAGGATCATTCAGAAATCCAGTGGGAACTAAATGGAGCTGGGCAAGCCCTTGTCTGAGGAAGAATGCTAGCAATGCTCCAGCAGTAGAGACCTTTCATCAAATGAAACCCAATGTAGAAGCCCAAAACATAAAATGATGAAAGTGTTGCTGCTGTGGTAGAAGCAGAATTGGAAGCCCCCGTGATCTTCTGTCATTTCACTGAATGCTCACTGGAGCAGGGGAGGTGTTGTCTCCATTTTCCTGATGAGGAAACTGAGACCCTGAGAGATGTCACGCTGTGCCCAGGGAAGCGTGAGATGGAGAGGTGAGAGGACAAGAGGGAGAATATGCAGGTTGCTGCCACTGGTTGAGATAACGGTTCATGTCAGAGCAGCCCTTTGCTTGATGATATTTCTGTTGTCCGTGTGTGGATGTGGCTGGGAGGACTGAGCAATCCATTTCCCCTCCTCTGTGTAAACAAAAGGAGAGAACCACTTAAATGCACCTATATGAAACATACCCTTTTATGCTCTCCTTTGTCTGTAGATCTTTGGTTCTTCTTCAAGTAGGGAAAGGATCCTTATAGAGGGAGGTGTGGAAGAAGTGGAATTTTGCATGTCTTGGAATTTACCTCCCACCTCAAAATTCATTCGTGTTTTTTCCGTCAACATAACATATACTGTGTTACCTTGGTCACAGTTCATTTCACTTAAAAACTGGGTGGAAACATGAGATCTTTCAACTGTTAGAAAGTGTGCTGGGGAGCTCTATGACAGTTACCAGTAAACTATTTTAGAAGAATTTAGAAAGCTAGCATGCTACTGAACACTGTGTCAAGAATTTTATTTTTTTATTTTATTTTTTTGTTGCCAAGGATTTTAAACCTCAGTGACTAAATGTGAGGGTTTCTGGTTTCTTTTTCATTTAGGATGGTTTGCTCATTCCTGAGGGCTACGTTTGCACAGCGAATGGAGTGACTTTATAGTTTCATGTGCTTTTGGTTTGGTGTTGGCTGGAGCCAGGAGGGCCTGCCCTCCCCAAGCCTGTGCTCCAGGCTGGGTTTTTAAGGGTGGCTTTGCAGATCTTATGTGGGATCATGGGTGGGGCTACTCCTTTTATATTTATATCTAAATACTGAGCTCGTGATAACTCCCAGCAGCCTGGCAAATTGCCTGGAAGCTCTCATTGTGCACATGCACAAGCCTGACGTGGGCATTGGAGGAGCTTGATCCTTCCACTGGCCAGACCAATGACATCTGGCCAAACCACATGGTAGCTGAGTATAGAGAGTCTGACCTCTGGGGAGTTTCCTTTCCCCATCTGTGGGAGAAGAGGCTGGATTAGAGGAAATGAAAGCTCATGTTTACCCCAAGTGCTGTGATTTCACTTGGATCTCTGGATCTAGACATGAGTAAGATGCAGACACTTTGCATCTTACTGTCATACCAAGAATTACTGTTAATCTAAAGAACTGGAATTGCGTGACCATGGAGAAATAGGGAATCAGGTGTCAATCTGTAGTGACTCCAGGACAATGATAACAATGAAAATATGATGGAATATGAATATAACATTAGGCTTGGCTTCTGTGAATCAAATCTTTTTTTTGAAAATTAGGTAATATGAAACTGACATGACTCAATTTGGACATAAATTATAATAATAATAATAAACCACGAAGGGTAGTCTAATAGCATTAAACCATTTAAGTAAGCAAACCAACTAAGAAAGAGTGTATATAATTAAGCAGAAAATCAACAAAGTATTATTTGACTAATTTAGTCTTTGAAATAAAAATAGCTACAAGGTACTTACTTGCCCATAGAAAATTAACTTGAACTTTATAAATTGTGTTGAATTTAAGATGAATCAATAACTGTTGTTTGTCAAGTCAAAAGGAGTATTTTGATATTTAATTTTTAAAAAAATTTTTCAGTGACTTAAGAGAAAGTTAGCTCTAAATAAATAATTTCAAGTTCATAGTGAAAAAAAGTTTGATGTTATTTCCATTCAATGGAAGCCTGCAAAGCAAAAGATCAAGCTAATTAATGATATTACCTGGGTGGCTGTATATTATATCGATTGTTACTGGCTTTTGTTCTGAAAAATTAAAAGTTCTGAATTTTTTTGGCAAATAGGAAAATTTACCAAAGCCTGCCATCAATGATAAGTTTTTGAGAGTTTACCATGTGCCAGGCTCAGTGTTCAGTGTTTTAGTCTTATTTCATTTAATTCTCATATCAGTAGAAAGCCTTATTATTTCCATTTTACAAATGAGAAAATTGAGAGTCAAAGGGAATAAAGAACTTGGCCAGATTATTGAGCTAAGAGTCGGAGCTAGAATCCCAACCTCCTCCTTGCTCTTATCCGCAAAGCATCCCACTGAATGCCAGTCAAGGAGGCATCACCCACAGAATTCTCCTGTATTTGCCTGGTAAAGAACTCCCTGAAGGCTGAAAGACACCAAGTCCAATTTCTCACTCCAATTAGATTAAAACATAATCTAAACATTTATTTACTGGATTTACAGGAACACCTTTTTCTTTTGTTTATATTTTTAAAGCCTTAGGACAATGGATAAATTCTACTTTGGTGAAAAAATTTTATTTATTTCAACTTTTCTTTCCAACTTGGAGCCAAACACATTGGTAGGACTCCATTATCTGGGTTTTCTTTACCTTTCAAAATGTATAAAATGAATTTGGAAGGATTTTAACCATCTATAACCTTCTTTCTGCTTTGACTGAAGAAAAATACCACCATAGTCAGATCTTTTTACTTGTCAGGCAGACCCGAACGATATTTTTGTTTTGCATTCACTGAGTGGGCCTTACTGAGAGATCTCTGGGCTCGGCTTGGGGTGGGGATATAACTTCCTCCTCTGCGGAGGCCCCCCTGTTGGCTCCTGTGGGGGGCGGGGGTCATCTTTCCCATGCCTCCCCATGTAGGAGAGTCACCTTTTCCCTGCACAAATGGAGGGAAAGGGGTTGCTGTTAGGTGAGCAAATGCATCCTCTTCCTTACAACTACTTGCTATTGTTCATTTTACTATTTTCATGGCAAACGTGTTAGCGAGATCCCTTCCAAATTTCTCTACAAATATTTATGGTTTTGGTAGGCGTTATTATAAAAAAAACTTTTTAGTAAACTATTTGGTAGAAAAATTAGAAAATATATATTCCAGATTAAGAAGTTTTGAAACTCCTCTGATTGCATTCCAGAGAGAGGGAACCACTGCAACTACTCACAGGGGGTGACTTTCACGGTCCTACTTCCTGCTTTGTTCTTCGCAGACTCTCCTACATGCATCATTTTTTCACCAGATGCGATCATACTACATGCACTGCTTTTTGTTTAAACTACTTTTAAAACTAAGCAAGATTTTGTGGACATCTTTTCATGTCAATGTAACTATATCCATATTTATATCTATCTATACTTTGATATCATCTTAGTGGTATAAAATATTCTCTATGGATTCTCAAGTTTACTCCAGCAGATCCCTAATTTTGGACAAAAAAAAATCCATGATGTGGGCAGGGATTTTCCTGTTTTTCTCTCTGACCAGGCTTCTGTTCCTTAGGAAGGCAGTAGAAAATATTCATTCATTCTTTTATCAAACATTTATTGTCTACTCTGTACCATTGTGCTGTGGGCTTGGAATACAAAGATGAAAAAGACAATCTTTGGGCCACTGAGATGCCCGTAGCCTTGTGCAGAATATAAATATTGTAAACAGATAATAACAATAATTGTTCTAGTAGATGTTGGAAATGTATTGTCCCTTCTAACTTATTTTAAAATTTTATAAATCAATAGGCTAAAATAGGCACAGAGAATATTTTTTCTACTTTTTTGTTTGTGTGTCAGTTAAGCAGTAATTTCATTTTAATGAAAGAAAAGAAATTAAAAGAGCTATAGGGTCCTTTGGGCCTTTTGTTTTTCATCTGGTCCAAGAAAAAAAAATGAACATTTCTATTTTGATCAGGAAGAAAGCACTGCATTTCACCCACCGTGGAAGGCAGGTTCCTTCTGGATTGCCATTTATCTTGTCTCTGAACGTGTCATTGTCCATGCTCTCTTGTTTTCAAGAGATTGGAAGAAGACCTAGTACTGGATTTTGACTTTAATGCCATTTAGCTTTTTTAGATCACTTTAGAGTATTTATGCACTTGTCAATGCAGTGCATCCGCAGGGGTGTTAAAATAAAGCTATAACCTCTAACAGAGTCCTCTGCATTTCCATCCCTTCTTCTCTCCTGCTTGCTTTCCCTTCTGTGGTGGCGATGATGCCGTTAGGTTGGTGTAGAGAGCAGTGTTGACATCCTTGATTGTCCTCTGACTGTAAGTCCCTGCGTTCCCTTCGTCAGCACAGAGCGGGCTCCCATTCTGCTGCTGTCCAGCCCTGCCTGTGTGTCCCCCTCCTGCTTCCTCCCCGTGTTCTGGGTTCCACTTGCTTTCTGCAAGTTTATTTTAACCTTGATCGAATTCATGGTTGTGTTTTTAAATCTTGGCTTAGTTTCTTTCCCCTCTTCTCGTTAAGAGTAGCAGCATTAAAATTACCCCCACCCAAAGACAACCTTCAAGTGTCTTCCTGAATATGAGCAGTATTTTTGCTTTTGAATGTTTGCACCAAGATTGTGCTCAATGATTTGATTTTTCTTTAGTATCTGTTTGTCAGTATTGAGAAAGGGTGTCTGTGAATCATTTCATTTAATAAAATCACCTGCAAATCTCTGCTAGTCAGGCAGAAAAAGCACAAAGCACAACTTGCAGAAATGAGGCCTGGCAATGCTGAGTGCCACCCTAGAGCTTAGCATCTGCCCAGATATTTGTCCTTTGCTGAAACTCCACTCACTTCATGTGCATAGACTGTTAAGCCCTGGGGTGTGTACTACCCCCTCTTTGGTTTTGCACAGATGAAGATGAAATGGCTTTTAGAAGACTTAGATCTTTAAAATAATGGTTCTCTAGTATTGGAATCTCTTAGGTGCAGGTATTTGTTGCCCATTAAAAACACTCTGCACAATATAGTCTAATAAAAGCTGATGAGCCTTTCTAATGGAGAGCCATTGCTTTCATCTGGAGTGTTTGATTTTATTGAGCATTCACCTTTTCCTGGAAGGAGGAAATTCCTGGGAAAAAAAAAAAAAATGAAGTTTGCGAGTCCCAGATTTCCTTCCTTTGCTTTTGGACATGGCTTTGTTATCTAAACAGAACATTGGAACAGTAATTTGAATACTACTATCTGAGTCCATTCTTTCATAAGAAATACTGCTGATATCCAGTTACGAAGCACATGCCAAAATAAAGTCATTTTGGACCATGTTGAAATGTATCTTTTCTAACCTAAGCTTTTGTGTGGGTGTGTTTTTCTTCAACAGGAGATGGCGAATATTTTGGCTCAGAAGCAACTGCGTTCCATCATTTTAACAGTGAGTGTCTCTGTGCTGTGAACACTTGGTGGGGTGGAATGGCCTGGTGCACTTATTTGTCTCCTCTTTTGGCTTCAGTTTGTGGTTTGTTCTGTGACTCGCTTCTGTGGTGAAGCAGTAGGAACTAGAGAGGGGGAAGAAGCGTGCTTTTAGAATTGGAGTAAACAAGGCTTTCCCGAAGGGAATGGCTTTATAGGGTTGGAGGGAGGGGTCTCTGGAACTGCTCTAGAGAGAAAGACGTTCTGGCAGGAAGGGCTGGAAATCTCAGTGGGCAGGTTTATTACACTTTCTGTAGCTTTAGCTTTGCATTTCAGGAAATCAGGGGCTCCATAAGTGAAAAATCCACCACTCTGAGCTTTTACTGTTTTTAATGAGAGAGCTATTTGGAAACATATCAGACCCTCAGAAGTCCTGAAATTTTGACCATCATTTCCTGGGCCCCTTTGCAAGAGAAAGGCAGGAAAGACATACAAGGAACCCACTCATTAACGGCAATGCAAAAATGACCTGAAACCTCGGTGGAAAAGAAGCCCTACGTGTTACGTTGTGAATGTTTAGAAATAAATCAAATAGCGAGATTTCCTGAGGCCTTATCTGCTACTTGACTTCTAACCAAAGGCTGAAAGAAGCACGTGTGGTTGATTCCCCTCCTTACCAAAAAAAAAAAAATTTCTGCTTGTGTGATTCTGCAAGCTTACAATTACACACACACACACACACACACATTCCAATACAATGAGGCCATTAAAAATTAAAAACCTTATAAGGGCAAACAAAATAAATATTTTAGAACCCAAAGCCAATAGTAATGACTACAATTTGTCATCAAGTTTGATTTTAAACTTCCTGACTGTCAAGGATAAAGAGAAACCATATGAGTGTAATTTTTATGGTTTGATAAAAGAGGTACCCCAGTTCTTCGGAGATGACGTATTTTTCCCCCTGGAACTAGAATCTGAAATGGGTATTGGTAGAGCATTCTAATAGACTCTAGGTCCAAGAATAGTTTCGTAGAAATTGCACAAGGATTTATAATATGGTTATTCTGTATGCTGGCTCTCAATACAAGTGGAAGCTGCAAGATTAAATTGTAGCTGAGAGAAGGTGTTTGTGCAAGGAGAGGAGAGTGGCGAGATGAAGGAGCAGAAATGTTGAATTCAGGTCTTAGCCGGTTGTTGGTGTGGCCGTCGGAGTTAGAATGTCCGGGGATGGGGTGGGTGGAATGACTGTAGCCACCATGTCTGAAAGATCAGTTTGCTTTCATGGGACTTCTTTTATGAGACTTGGATGGCTGGAAGTTCAAGGTTGATATTCTCTGGCAAAAACTTGGAGTGCAGATACTTTTGAGTTGCTAATAAAATAGATATCTATATACTTTGGTACACATACACTTTGGATAGTAAAAGTATACTATGAATTAACATTGTGTCCTGAAGATTGAAGGATATAGGGTTTTATTCAACCCCCAATCCAACTGCCTAGCTTCCCACCCCCCATAATTTTGGTTCAGCGACTTCCTTCTATACCTCATTCTTCTCCCCAACCCTCTTTCTTTAACTGGCTATTTTGACATGGTGCTCACAGCCGGAGTGTGGAGTCCAGGAGCATGCCAGGTTGAGGGGCACCTATAGAAAGTTCTTTCAGACAGCAAGGCAGAGTTGTCTAACACATTCAAAATAACTGATTTGAATAGTTGTTTCACTACATTGACTGGTTGTTTGGCATTTTTAAGGCACAGTCGTGCTCTCTGCCAAAGAGGATGTACGTTATGCCCAAATGTTGAATCCTATTTCAGACCCAGCTCTGGTGGAGGCAAAGGCCCACATACCTAGTCTCCTGCCACTCCTTTTATATTTATTCTATTTTGGTTCTAAGAGGAAGGGTCATTTTATTTTGCATTTAATTGTTAACGGGAAAGTAAAGGAATGCACATAAATTCACTCCCTGCATAGTGGTGACCGTGGTCTCTGTATAGTTTCCACAGTGAATTAACTACAAACCTGATAGATACTTTGCTTTTGTGTCTTGCTTCTAAAACTTTTCCCCATTTAGAAGTGGGATCACCTGTCAGAGACACTTTTAGGGTAAGATAATGGCAAATTTGCTTGCAATACGTGTGCACTGTTTATTCCTCTACTGGATGCAAGGAATGCTTCTGTTGTAGAAATCCATAGTGTTCTCTTCAAGATACTCTCATTTCAGGCACACCTTCTCTTTAGGTTTTATAGGATTTATATGGCTGCAATCACCGTGTGTTTCCAGTGTCTTCCCCTCTTCCACTCCCTCCTGCACACAGTATGTCTTTTACTGGTTCTGTCCTAAGGATCAGGAACCTTATTGGGTCCTGGAATGTAAAAGAAAGCTCCAAGGTCACCCGTGTCCTCATCTTTCTTCTGAAGCGTGGTTCCACCAACCTACATCCCTCGTGCCTCTAAATGAAGAATTCTGGGGTTCTACTTGGCAAAATGACAGGGGTTCATTTTTGTTGTTTGCTTTTCCTTTCTTCCTTTTTTTTAAAATTTCATTTGTGAACCATCTCCCCAGCATGTCATCCGAGCTCAGCGGGCCATCAACAATGAAATGGCGCACCAGCTGTATGTGCTGCAAGTACTTACCTTTAACCTCTTGGAAGACAGGATGATGACCAAGATGGACCCCCAGGACCAGGTGAGTGCTCAATAGACAGCAGTAAAAGCACAGGAGGGAGACAAAGTGTCATTAAAAGTCTTTTCTCGGGCTACTCCAAAACAAAGAGGTTTTAGGTGATGATATTGTTTTATTATCATTTCAGAACTTGGGGTAATGTATTTAAAATTCAGGTGAATCTAGGATCAGAGAATAAAATAAAGGATTTTTTTTATTACTCATCAAACACATGCATATTCTTCCTTTATGGGGTAAGAAAGCTTGATGTCACATGGCCACAGACCTTGATACTTGGCCCCAATACCGCCAATGGTAACAGTTTTGGAGTCAAGTTCCCAGACAACTAGGGCGACTTGGTAGCTCTGTGTGTTACTGATTCTGCAGGTTGAGGAAGTAATTTCCATTCTTCAGTGATAAGTGCCAAGGGTGGGGTCCCGGGTTACACCTGATTTCTGGAGCTTTCATTTTTGTCGGTTGGCTGTTTGCTCTAATTCTCTCTAGGTCTCAGGTTGTTGTGCATGAAAAGTAATGTCTCCATCCAAAAGGCTTTTGGGGAAATTGACTGTGTGATGAGGAAGTGAGAGGAAACAGCTGGGAGCCCTGCTGTAGCACATTTTCAACTTAAACAGCGCTGCAGCTTTGGAAAGGAAAACACTCATTATTGGCACGTGAGGGCCTGATCTATCGCAGATGTGAACTGCACATGTGAAGTGTGTAACTGCTGTAGCACTTCATTCATGGCACGAGGCCATGCGATTAAGAATGATGGAGAGACTTTGAGAGGCCATCTAGCGTGCCCCAGACTTTTGGCAAGGCCAAGTCTATCCCAGAGAGATGAGACTGTCGTCTTACCACTTCCAGTGATGGAAGGCAATGCATCTTCATGTGGAACAGCCCTCCCAGTTTGGAAATCCTTCCTTTTGTTTATTTAAAGTATTTTCTTCTCATTGTGGTAAAATATACATAACATAAAACTTACCATTTTAACCAATAAGGGTTTGTTTCATGAAGTCACTTCTTAGGGGAGTTAGGGATCCCTTGTCATTTGAATATTGTTCATAAACCTTGTGTGCCTCAGTTTCTACAGTGCAGTCCTTCCAGGTTCTCTAACTTGGCTTTTTCCAATCATAAGCCTTCTGTTATATTTGGGGCTCCATTTAGAACTTCACTAGACAATTGACATAAGTATTCCAGATGATTTGGCCGTGAGGATAATTGTGGATTAAAGCCAGGACTAACCAGCAGGGAGAATGACAGGAGGAGAAGTATGCAGAGACGTAACTTAGAACATTGGTTGTCTTTATCTGTTTTTCTTTTGCCTGAATACAGTGATTCATTTAGACCCTGGGGAAAGAAGGAGTATATGTAATATCACACGATGAAAACAGCCCTCTCCTTTTTTTCCTCCCTAACGCCTTCAGGCTCAGAGGGACATCATATTTGAACTTCGAAGAATTGCTTTTGATGCAGAGTCTGAACCTAATAACAGCAGTGGCAGCATGGAGAAACGCAAATCCATGTACACACGGGATTATAAAAAACTTGGCTTCATTGTAAGTAAGGCATCTCCAGTAAGCTCTCTCCTTCCAACATCCCGGGGTCTGACCTCAGCCGCATAACTGATGTCTCCTCCGAGCGTGTGGTCCTCTTGCGTCTTACAGAATAGTTTCCACATTTTCCAGATGTTTAGCTGGTTTAAACAGGATCACATGAAAATCTCTTCTGGCTGCACTGAAATGGAATAACTTGCACAAGTGTGACTAATACTGAGTTTGTTTATTCAGTTCTGATTAAGTGTAACCAAGAGTAGTTAGCCCGGAATGCATCTAGACTTGGTTAAAGCTACGTCAGAAGATGCTTAAGGTTCTATTTGAATTAAATGGATGATGGCAACTGTGGAATGGATCTTATTATTGGGATAGTGATTGGATTACTTACATATATCTATTTCATATCAAAATTGAATTGAGAATCTCCTGAAATTTAATCATGATGAGATTTATGCAATTTATATTTTCCTAAAAATTTTATCTTGCTACAAATGCTAAATCTCCTAGATTTTCTTTTTTTCAGTTTGCAAATCAGAACACAGCTTGTCCTGAATATAATCTGTTGTTCTTGTTTCTACTTGCATTCCATTCTTGCCTGTATCATCATCATGTTTTTGCATGACCTTGGGCTAATTAATCTCAAATTCTGCAGGTGTAAAGTTGAGTTTCCATTTTAACCTCCATCATAAATGACATAAATGAGATTTTGTCTTCAGTGATTAGAAATCACCAGTCCTTATTTTATAATTGCAATACTCTTTCCTTGAATACATACACACACACACACACACACACACACACAACTATTTGTGCATATTGGTATCATGCTGTATGTGTTATTTGGAAAACCTTGTGTTTTCAGGGGAATTGTCGTTGAAAATGTTTCCACATCAGTTAACATGTATTGTTTTTCATTACTGAGGAGCTTTGCATTATTTGGATGGACTACAGTTTATTTAACCAAGCCCTTTTACTGAAAGTTTCAATGTTTTGAAATTACCATTGAAGTCTATCATGAACATGTTGGCTGCCCAGGGTTTATGCATGTCCATGATCACGTTATTAGAATGAATTTGTGGAACTGTCATTCCCATAGTAATTTGATATTACCAAATTACTGGCCGCAAACACTGAGGAGTTTCTACTTTAACCAGCAGTGGATCAGAGTGCTTTTTGTTGAACCTCTCCAATAGTGTTTCATGAATTCAAAAAAAAAAAAAAAAAAGCCAACTAACAATCTGATAAGTTATTGTTTTTATAGTGGTAATCTTAACATGTCTTTTCTAATAAGAATTCTTGTCAGACATGGTATTCAGCTTTGGGATTTGCTTTGCAGAGGTATGACGACATCATTTTTATCCCATCATATTCCATATTTTGACATTCCATTTGATCTTTTAATTGGATCTATTTTTTAAATTTTAGCAAAATGTTTCATAACTGATGGACCTAGTGAGAGCTCTCTGTACTTGGTATGTGTCGATGATCGAGGCTTCTGGGTAGCCCTGGTCTGCTCTCTCCTACCTGCATGTTGGCAGAGCCCATTTACCAGGGATTTCGAGGAGGGACTATGGATGGGGCTTGCATTCTACCTCACCCTAGTTCCTTTCAGGTTTTACTTTTGTGTGTCGAGTAAAGTGTATCCAAATCACCTGGGAAGCTTTGCAACATCACCTACTCTTTCTGACCCTCAAGTTATATCCAAATGGCCCAGAAAGAGATCAAGGCATGTGCATTTCAAAATGCTCCCAATTGATTCCACTTGTCCTGGTGGAGAGCCTGGGTGAAGGGTATGCCTGAGCTACTGCCATTTCATCTTCCTCCTTCTGGTACTCCCTGGATTTCTGGTGTGTTTGAACCATGTAGAACATGCAAAACTCTAGCTCTTTACACATACTGCCCCTGGCACTCATTGTGTCTATGCCCCAGGTCCTAGTGGTTTTTGTCGAGGCATTTGGGTCCCAGAATGCACAGTGTCATTTCTCCTTCTGGCCATGTGTCAGAGGGAGGGAAGAAAGAAGGAAATTGGGGGATGAACATGTGGTGGGACTCGGACAATTACAGGTCTTTAGGTAGGGTACACATAATGAGGATGGAAGGTATGAAGCATCTCCCTTTTTATTTTCATGCGCTGGTCCCTGTGTGAAATCACCAGAGTATTCCATGAGCCAAACTCTGAGTGGTCTTTCTCAATGTAGTTCCATCTGTGTTGACATGATTATTAATTCTTTCCATAGTGGTGTTAGAGTATATCTCTGTCTTAGTTTTCAGTGTCTGCTGAGTGTTTTGCTTCATGAGTACTTTATGAAGAACGATGCGTTTTCTAAAACTGAAGGCTGATTTGATGCAGTTTTAAGGCCTTTAGCAGTTCTGTGGCCTCCTCTCCAAGGACTTGAAAAGTCATTTTAGAAAAAACAAAGACCTTGACCAGAGAATAACCAAAAGAGAGTGTTGGTTTCCTTTATTTTCCGTGGTTCTTCTCCCAGGCCACGATCTTGCATCAGGGAGTTGGGAAATTGGAAAGACTACTTAGTAATGATTTGTAATGCTAGAAATGATCCAACAGCTTTGACAAGCAGAGATTTTCACTTTGAACGCCCTGTCAGCCAGTAGACGAGCCTCAGTGAAGGGAATCACGCGCTCATTGCGCCACCTAGAGACCATTGTGCAAAAACACTGAAAGCTGGCCAAGGCCCTCAAGTGTGCAGCCGCAGAAGTTCTAGATGCTGTAGATAGTCTTGGTGTAGAATTCTCTCTGTGCTTCCAAAGGAGGAATGATCTTGCCTTTTAATTCCTTCCTGAACTCCTTCCTGTTAACTCCTTCAGGAGCAATTTGAGATTTGGATAATCTTTTGGATCTCTTTGAAGAAAAGTTCCAATTTGTACGATGAAGACTGCTATTTCTCATTTCACGTCTCCCAAGGAGCAGTGCCCGGGAAGAGTTAAATGACAGGTGTATGCAGTTGAGTGGGCCTAGATTTTAATTCCGTTTTTCCTACTTACAGCCATGGGCCAGGGGGCCAGGTATTTCACCTATTTCCATGTCGGTTCCTCAGTTGTGAAGCTGGGCAGGTTCTCTTCTATTTCAAAGTTCTTGAGAGCCTGCAAGACCATCTATTAGTGACTGGCACAGTGCCTGGAATGGCAGATACACCCAGGAAATGGAACTTCCCTTCCTTGCCTTTAGAGAGCACTTATCATGGAAATCACAGGCAGCTTTTTAAGTTTTCCGGAGTCAAAGGGGCCATTGCTCCAACAAGGCAGGGAGAACAGTTTGTTTAAGGATAACAAAGCACAACACCTTTGAGAAGGGAGATGCGCCTCACATTCCTTCTCAGCACAGCATCCCCAAAGAGCAGATTTTTCTGATGGAATGACTCTAAAATCTCAATCTAAAGTGGCTAAATGGCTTAGTGGTTAGTCATAATACAGAAAACCATCTGCTTTTAAAACAAAGCAGCATAATCTTCTAAGATCTCTTAGTTAACGATTCTCTAGTTTCAAAATGGACATGGCTTTGTAGGCCCCCTGGGGGCAGGGGGGGCCGGGTTGTCTGGGACAATACTATTCTTATTGGAACTTCTAAGGAAGGGCACATGTATTTCTCAAGGTGATGGAGGGCAGATTCTCATTTTTAAAATGACTTTATTTTGAAAACCGGGGAAATGCCTGTATATGAACCATACCCTGTTGATTATAATGACCAAGAACTGTGCAAAATGGTTTTAATACTCTGTGAAGAGTTGTGTTCCTGGCCAGTAACCCTTCAGAATTTGTCTGTCTTGATGTCAAATCGAGAGCTTCTCTATTTGTGAATTTTACTTTTGTCCAGTCTATTGGACAAGCATTAAAAAGGAGACGTCTGTGGTTCATATTTCTGATCCCTCTTGAACCAAGGCAGATGTTAACATTGGACAAGACTTTTTTGTTTTCCTAGTTGCTTTTTTTCCTTTCCTTTAGCTTGACTGTGGCCAAAATAAACTCATTTTTAGAAGAAACTGTTTCTGAACAATATATTGTGCTTTAATATGAAAAGTTTTGATAAACATTTCCCTTAACATTTTCTTAAAATTAACATTGTCTTAAAGAAAAAAATGACTAAAATGTGAAGGTGGAAAAAGGTAATGGGAAAAACGTTATTTCAGAATTAAGATTCTCTTTTAAAAAAAAAAATGTAGGTTTGATTATATTCAGTGATGTATATGGTGAGGTCAGCACCTTACCTGGAGATGATTGCTTTTGAAAAGACAGTTTGTTACTCATGGTTCCCAAGAGGGGGAGCATGGCACGCCACACAGGGCCACATGGGGAAGCACCAGGGTTGGTCAGGAGGCAGAAGGAGTGAGGGGAAAACATGGGCAACAGCCTTTGTTGTGGTTTCCATGGAAAAGGCAAGGCAAGGCAAGGCAGGGCAAGCAGGCTTAGGATTGGCTAGTTTGAATCATTTCAGTGGCTCCGGGGTGTAGCAGCTGCCCCTAGTTGTCTGTTACCTGGCCCTGTGGTGATTAGGGCAGGGGGATAGTGGCCCAGAGTACAAAAGCCTGATAAAGGAGATTGTTGGAGTTCAAAATCTGGATTGGTTCGCTTGCGTATGAAAGGCACACTTTCTCTCTCTAGGAATTCGATGACCCTGGGAAGGGCAGTCCCTCCAGTGTCGGCAAGGACTCAAGATATCAAAGCATCAGACAATACAAAAAATATAAAAACATGATTAATACAAATTCATGTTCAAATTTTTAGAAGATTTTCTATCTTCTTGGGTGATAGATAATAATTATGCATACTTACATAAGTATAATTACACATAATTACATATGCAGTGCTTGGTGTCATTTTAATATATTTTTTTCCCAAATACAGATGGCAGAGAATGAAGTGAGATACATATTTATATATCTCTTCCTCCATCTCCATCTCCATCCCTGTTCCCATACCACAGAAGGAAGCATCTTAGTCTAAATGCTACTAGAATTCAACACTTACTGTGAGAGTGTGACATTGGGATTAAACTTGGGCTCTGGATTCAGTTTGCCTATGCTTGATTCCTGACTCTCCCCTTCACAGGTTGAGTGACTTGAGCAAGTTACTTGACATTTTCATGTCTCAGTTTTCTTATCTTTAAAATGAGGCATAATAGTTTTCTCTATCAATAGAGTGTTGTATGGATTAAATTAGTAGATACTTATAAATCATACAGAATAGTGCCTGGCACATATTAAGCAGACTGAATTTAGATACTATTATGATGATGTTACAATTACTATTAATATTATTATTGGAAGGTCACCCAGTGCCCCATGACACTGTGACAGACAGTGATGGGGGAAGGTTAGAGTTGTAAGTTGTCCCAAGAGGATGGTGAGCAAATACATGGTTCACAGTAACAGTTGAAGTTGAAAGAACAATGTGTGCTTGGGCAACTGCCAATAATTTGTCATGGCCAATGTTTATGTTGCATGGAGACAGAGAAGTGGAGTTGGCTTTGCAAGTGAGGGACAGATTATAGAGAATTTTAAGTTCAAGGGGGTTTGAAATATGCAGTCAATCTTCATTATTCATGGATTCTGTATTTGCAAATTCACCTATTCACTAAAATTCATTTGTAACCCCCAAATCAGTCATCATGGTGCTTTCATAGTCGTTTGCAGACGTGCACAGTGGCAAAACATTTGAACTGCCCGACAGACACGTGAGGTCCAACAGGGGACACCCTGCCTCCTCGTCTCTCATATTGTAAAGTAGTGTCCTTTTCGTGGGTTAGCCAGGACCACGTTTTTCAAGATTTTGTGCTTTGTGCTGGTGATTTTGCTGTTTAAAATGGCCCCCAAGAGAAGTGCCGTAGTCCTGGCTGGTGTTCCTAAGTGCACGAGGCCGTGATGTGCCTTACAGAGAAAATATGTGTGTTAGGTACACTTAGTTCAGGCATGAGTTATAGTGCTGTTGCCGTGAGTTCAATGTTAATGAATCAACAATATGTATTAAATAAGGTGTCTTTAAACAGAAACACACATAAAACAAGATTATGTATTGATCGGTTGACAAACATCTTGTGACAGAGGTTCGAAGGAATCTAACCCTGGAATTCTCTTAAATCTTAGCCACACGACATTCAGGAAGTCTTGATGCAGGCTGGGGTGCTCTGCAGGAAGCTCTGGCCAGCCCACCCAGCCCCAGCAGATCCCTTCCACCTGAGGGACCCTTGGGTGACATTGGTGAAGGGATTACCGGTGACTGAGACCCCTGCACGGGTCAGTCTGGATGAACTCGCAGGCAGATACTGGATGTGCCTGTTTCTCGGAACCAGATCTTCTATTTTCTGCCTCATTGATGCTGTGCTCTGGTTCATTCTGATCAGACACCCCCGTTTTCCATTTTAAATGCAGCAAAGCGCCAGTGCTAATCATTTCTAGTCCGGGTGTAACTAGCGGGGAGATTCCAGTCCTTAGGGAAGCTGGAGCAGAATCAGCCACCAGATGGCGCAAAACCGTTGACTCCCAACCAGACTCTCCCCACACTCCCTCCAACTCAGATGACCAGCCACTAGGACATCCAATTACATTGCAGCTCTGCTTATCAGCCTGCAGAGTGTGAAGTTGTAGGACCGAGACAGGGGGCCTTAGGATCTCCTCAGGGAGTCTCTTTAGCTTTCATCCAGGCCCTGCAGAGGCTAGAACATTCTAAGATGCCCAGCTGGCCTCCTTAAGTGAAATTTGCCTGCTGTTCATGGCAGATGAGCTTTTATCCGGTACCCACATGTCTTGACTCTCATGCCCAATTATTTTTCCTTGTGCTGTCACGAAAGCCTTTTATACAGGGCATAACAATCTCTACATCTACTATTTCCTTCTGTCTTAACATGGAAATACAGGAAAGAATGCACTGGAAATGGAAAATCTAAATGAATATTGACTGTAGAAACAATAATAATAATGTGTTTGGGGGTTTAAATATATATATAAAGAATTAAAACATGTGACATCAATACGTGGAGGGCGTATGAGTGGTAAATGGAGTCACAGTGAGCCAGCACTGTTGGGACAGGGGACAAAGCTGCCTGGGGAAGTTTGAACTGATTCTTGATATGTATTTCTCAGGTGAGTAGAATCTTGAATCATTTTTCAACTTTTTCTTTTAGGTAGCCACTTCCAGAGTTATATGTTCAGAGGTGGTGTTGAGACTTCTGTCTTGATGGTAGGGGGTACTTCAGCCTCTTGGATATTTTTTTCCTTTCATCTCCGCCTTTCCTTTCTGCACTCCAGCAAATAGCAAGGGGGATGCTGAAAAGGAAATCAGCCAAAGGAGAGCATTCTATGAGGCTACCCATAGTTCAAGCAAAAACTGGCAGGCAGTTGTGTTCACTTCCTTGATTGGCAGGCGATTGGCAGGCGAGTCATGTCTTTCAGATGACTCCTTCCCTACAGGTGAAGGGAAGACCACCAATGTCCTGTCCTTACATGTCCAGGGTGGGCTCTGCCCTGTCTTTCTTAGTTGTCTTTGGTTCAATGATACAGGGCATGTTTGGTTGTAAGTATGGAGACCATAGCTTTGTTGAAGTTGTGGCTGCACATGTAGAAAAGGAAAAGCTAGCTTTGGAAAGATCTCTGGTAGAACCAAGATCAGATATCGGGTTTTATTTCCCATCATTGAACCGAGCAGAGCAAATCATCGGGACAGAGCTGCTGCACGGGGAGCTCTTCACGTTGGTATCTGCGGCCTCTTAGTGCTGCCTCCATGTCAGGTTAGCGTCATCAGACTTCCTGGTGGTGCAGACAGACATCAAAGCCCACATAGAATATTTGCAGATCTTTTCTGCCCTGATTCTGCTTTGCCCGTGGTGTGGCTTCTAGGGGCAGCCCCAGCACGCGCTCTCCGTCACGGTCAGAGGTCGAGAGTCAGACCGGTTCTCCACTGCCCAGCTCTTGCAGCAGGGCCAGTGTTGTCGCTGCAATGTCCGTCTGTTCGGCGATTTTACGTGTGTTACATGTCGTTCCCCTCCCCCTCCCCTAGCAGCGGGCGGGGGCGTGGAATAGTGAGAGCTGCGGATAATCTCGTCTCAGCATCAGCCCACAAAGTTCCAGCATCCATCTGCCGAGGACGCCGTCTGAAGATGGTGAAAAGTACATCAGTCCTTCCTCCTCGACAAGGGACACATGAATAATTGTACTTTTGAAATGTTTTGATATTTTTAAAGGAAATATTTTAAAGGAAAACTTTAAGCTTTAAAGAATAACAAAAGAACTCTGATTCATCGCCGTGACAATATTTGAGCTTCATTCTCCTCTTGTATTTTTTACTGTAATAAATCTTACTCTAGGCAAAATTTCTCAGGGACGACTACTGAAAACGAGGTGAGGAGACAGCTTCCTTCTGCTCCTCGTTTTCCCAGCTCCTTTTCTGCTCAGCGCCCATTGTTGCGCCTGAGGGACCTTTATCTCCTGTTAGAGCTCAATCTGTTTTCTGGTCACTAGGGGGCGCTCCTAACAAAGGCATGTGTATTCGTTACTCTCCAGGCTGAAGGTGTTTTTGTCGAGAGCTGCTCTGATGTGCTTGAGAAGGTCGAGTACTTAGCCTTCTGTATGGGGTAATTTTTAAAAGGTTTGGAAGAACCCTGGCCCAGCAGAAACTTTGTGCCTTCCACTTTTAGCTTAAAACTCACAGGAACTTTGTCCCCTTTAAAACGTGGCTGTGGCAGAAGGAGGTAACTTTAATAAAGTGTTAGTCGTTAACTTCTTATAATATTGTGCACACTTTCTTGGCATCCTTTCTTTGTATGTGGAACTTTGGACTAAAAGGGCACCATCCAGCAGGTGCAAGGGTGATGCACAGGGGATGCGGGCTTAGTGACACGTAAACAAGTCAATTTTATTTGAGACTATCTAGCATCGTTTTTATGAGTACAGCCTCTGTGGCCAGACTGCCTTGTTTTGCATCCCAGCTCCTTGCTCATCAGCTGTGTGACTTTGGACAATTTACCTAGCCTTCCTATAAACTCAGTATCTTCATTAATAAGATGAGTATGGTAATAGTTCCTACCTAAACTTGTTATGGAGTTTAATAAGTTAATAGATGTTAAGTTCTTAGACACCTGCCTGGCACTGAGAAAATTTTAATAAATTCTAATTATTGATATTACCATTTGGATCTGATGGCCGTAGTGAGTCATCCCCCCTGGATGACTGGGACAGTTCTCCATTTGACCATAACCAGCTGGATCTGAGAGTAGAAATATGTAGCTTCAAAAGCAGAGCTAATCCTCAGGGGTGACATATCCCAAAGTCCCTGAAGTCTAGAGAATTTTTTTAAGAATGGTTAGCAGGCAGGAATTTCATACCCCTCCAACAGCCTCTTTAATGCAGAGGTGGTTCTTTCTCCTCTGCCTTCTGCCACTCTGGAGGTAGCACACAGGCCCATCGCTAAGTATGTCCTTATGGATCCAGTCTGCCATATGGTCTGCTCCTGTGAGAATTTTCAAAAGGAGGGAGGGCTCAAAACCACAACATAGATCAAAGGAATATTGCTGTCCACAACAGGAAGCACTTTTCACTTGGCTGACTCCATCCAGGATAACCCTTTAGAGTGTCTTGGAGTTAGTCTAGAACCAGAGCATTCGATCAGAGTTTAGAATAGGACGAGCAGTTACGAGGTTCTAGAACCTACGATGGATTATTGTAAACATCCAGCACTTCTCCCTGTTATGCTTTGCTGTCGTCACTGGTGATTTTGCCCCTGGTGGGATTGTGTCAAAGCACCCTTGAGAACAGTGCTGGCTCTTCTGGGGTGCAGGCCAGAGGGGGAAGCAATGGCCAGTGAAAGACCCAGGATGCAGTTGCCTGCTTACTGTTGACCCTGCTTTTGACAGCCGTTGAACAGCTCCACAAGAAGTTAGCGTGCCTTCTATTTTTAATCTTTTTCCATGAGACATTTTTTTCTTTTCCTTTTTCCAAATGGTCACCATTTGTCAATCTGTCTCATAGCTCTGAATTCGGTGTGATGTGACCCCGGGAGAGGAGGTGTGAGCACGACATCCAGACCTGCTTCATGTCTGGGAGGAAGTAATTTATACACCAAGAGCTGGCTTCAGGGCGTGGGATTCTAATTCTGGGGATGGCATTTTGTGTGTGTAGGAAGACTGTCAAAACCTTTCCAATGGGAAGGGACAAGAACCGATTCGAGAATAACGTGGTTATATAACAGCTATCCCGGTGCAGGGCATCTCGGCATGCTTCCTGTACTTATTCATTCCGAAGACAGAAAGGGGAGCAGGAGGAATTCTCCATGAACCCTTGCAAACCTACAACTTTCCAGTGAGAAATGACGCCCAGTCCTGAGATGGTTCTGGAGACAACACAGATAAAAGGGTAATGGGTGTTGATAACCCTCTGCTTTCTTATTATTCTTGCCCCTCCTCTGTGTTTATCAAATTGATTAGCCTGCTGAGAATATACAATTTTTAGGTGGTCCATGGGTGTTCCATTGATTTTATATCAATAACGAAACAGCCACAGCAGCAACCCCCACCAGCTGTAGCATTTTGGGCGCTTCTTGGGACCTGGGCCAAATGGCTGCCATGTGGTATCTCATTTCATCTCTGCAAGGCACAAGGCACAGCTGCTATTATTCCTATTTTTGAGATGAAGAAAATGAGGCTTTTCAGTTTTAAGAGGTTGAAAACCTGCCCAAAGGGATTACATTGTTTTTGCGGAACAAGGACACACTTGTAGACTTAATGTCACTTCTTGAGTTGTTTAGCCAAAGGTACAGACTGCAATGGAAGCGAGGTGGTGAAATAGACGAACAGGGCATATCTTGGCAAGACTCTTTTTCTGGTCTCCAGGCGCCTTAAGGGGGTGTTTAAAGTCGGGACACTCTCTACTCCCGTAGAGTCCTGCCAGGATTGAGAAACCCACCAAATGCTTGTCTCACCATGGCCTTTTCATTCTCTGGGTGATATCGCTGTTAATGAAGACTGCACACCAACCATCTGCTTGCTTCTCCTCGAGGGAACGGGTACAGACCGTTGACTTTGCTGGTTCTCGAATCAAACCCAACAGGAGCAAGGCCCCATCCTTCTCTGGGGGTAGAAAGCAAAGCAGTGTTCGCTTGTTTTTAAAAACAGTGTTGCTTCCAGTTTTCCGGAGTCCTAGAAAACCTCCCCAAATACTCAGGGCCGGCACGTGGTGGCGCCAGCGTTTGGCTCCATGTCTGCCTGACTCCAGTCTCCAACTCAGCCTCTGGGCTGTGCTCTCTTGCTATTTAAGGAAAAATGAAAATGCTAGATGAAAGGTCTCGCTCTCGGTAGATTCAACTCAGGTAACACAGGGAGGCCTGGTTTCCCTTCTCTGCTTGTTTCGCCTGTGCTTGATCTCTCAGCGTTTTCTGGTGATTTGAATTTCATTGGTTTTGTTCTGAGTTTTCTTTGTGCCTCTCCTCTTCTTCCTCCTGATTGGGAGCCTTTCCCCTCAGAGATGCTTTCTCTTTACCACGCTGATACTCGCCTTGCTCCGTAGGCAAAGCAAAGTAATGAAGGAAAGCAAGTGCTTTGATGACCAGGGTCCTGAATCCTATCTTCCTTACTCCATGGAAATCCAGAAATTGGCCTTAACTCTCTGCCTCCCATTGTTCATAGAGCCTGATGTTAGCAACTTTGATTTTGCTTCTCTCCACCATCCAGCCCTTTTCTATATTTATCCAAGATATCATATACGTTTCTTCTTAGCTCCCTGGAAGACTCTCCACATTCCCACTGCAGCCATTCCTTGTCCCTCATGAACATTGGGGAAAAGGAGATGGGCTGGAGAATGGGGCACAGGAAGAGGGAGACCCCTGCCATTTGGCTGCTGGTCTGGGGGGTATCCACCACAGAGAGTACATTTAGGAGAAGAGCCACACCAGCCCTTGCAGATAGGACAGCTGTGGGAGGAGACACCTTCCTCCCTTATTTGGGAGAGCACTGCAAAGTCATGCCATGGCTGCACATGGAAGGAAGCCCTGCCTCCTGCTGGCTGGGTGTGGCTGAGCACCCAGAATAGGTGTTGAAGGCATGGGAGAGGAGGTGGCTGTGGATTTCAGCTGTCTGATCTGAGGGGATCACTGAGAGATGGCACCCCATGGTCCCTGTAGATTACTTGATGATAATGGATCGGGCAATGGAATAGGATCATGTTGGAGTTTAATCCAGAGGATACAAATTGATTCGTTTTTTCATGCAACCAATATTCATGAGCATTATTATATTTAAAGCATTGTGCAAATAAACCTCTAGTCACGAAGATGAACCATGCAGAGGCCAAGACCTTCATTGAACTTATTGCTCAATAGACTCTCTGTCCCTCTGGACTTCTGCATGCTGTTCCCTCTGCTTGAACTTGCTTCTCCTTCTCTCCCTCTTCTCTAGTTCTCAGTCCTGTTATTAATTCTGGTGGGATGTGTTACATTCTTAGACTAGACAAGGTGAGTCTCCAGGACCTTCTGTTTCAGCACTTATCACCCTCATTGTTATTACCTGCTTACCAGCCTGATGTCTCCCCAGAGGGATGGGCCTTTGTCTATTTTGCACACCATTGCATCCCTTGAACCCAGCACAATTCCTAGCATTGGATAGGCATAGGGTAAGTGTGTGTTGGATGAACGAATGAATGAATGAATGGGTCAGTTAATGATTCTGTCGTTCAAGAAGGGAGACACATTTATGTGCATGTGTGTGTGTATGTGTGTGTCTGTAATACCAGATAGAGGTTGATGTAAACTATGAGAAAAATTCAAATAGAGTAGAAAATGCCCTTGAAATTCCAAAAAGTAATAAAAAGAATTTGTTTGAGGAATCCATGAAGTTACTTGGAGGGGACATTGGAGATGTTTGGACAGGCAGGACTTGGAGGAGGAGCAAAGGGACCGGCAGGAATTCGCTGTGAAGGAGGAGCAGGAGCGCGGGCGAGAGGCAGGGCGTGGAAAGCTGAAGGGTGTGAAGAAAATGCTCCTTTGATGACAGGCCGTGAAAGATGCGCTGGGCTGTTTGGATGATATTTGATAATTTTTAAATTAGGAGATTTTGTGTTTAAAGCTGAGGTTGTCATTTTGGTAGTAGTACAGAGAGATGACCTTTGATGTAGGTCCTTCTAGTCTTTTTTCTCTGTGTGCACCTGGGGATGTTGCAGGACGTCTAATGGTGGGAGTACTGTTAGAGAACTATGTGGAATACCCAAGGTGGGTTCTTCTGAGCAGAGTATGTGTAATAGATTTACATGTTTGTGTGTGTGCATGTATATGTGCATTATATGTGTTGCACAAATGTGTGTACATGTGTGTGCCCATCTACCAGCAGGAGAGAAAGGGATAAATAATTGAATGGCGTAAAACATAGGAACTGTCTGATTTGTTTGTAAGAGTTAGAAAATAAAATCGGTGCTCTTCCTACAAAAAGCCATTCGCATAGTCCTATTTTTAGTGTTTGCTGGTGACTCAACACTGTATATATAGTACTGCCCTATTTTTAGTGCTGGGTCTGAGTATCTGCATAAGGCTGCTGGTTACCAAGGGGGCTCCCCCTCTAAGCTCCCAGTTTTGCAGGGAGTCACCCTGCGTGGTGGCATGTGGCTCTGGGTCATTCTCTGATATCCCTGAGCCTGGCAGAGCACATCCTTACCCCGAGTGGTCAACGGCTCTGTCCTTTCTGCCTGCTGCTGCTGCTTATGTAACAGATTTTTGTTTTCATTCAGTTTACATGTCAGAAAAAAATTACCTTTATCTTAAAAGAGATTTCTGTGAAAATACCAGCCTGGGAGTAGCACAGGGAGCCAGGGAGCCTCCGTTGGATAAGCATCATGTTGTCGGTTGTGTGTTGTAACCCGTCTGGTACAGGGGCTTGGAGTTTGCCCGGCTTCCAGAGCCTCACTTCTCACATGCGTTCTTTAACTTCCTCATAGAGAAACCAAGGAGAAGGCGGGCAAACTCCCAGGAAGTCCTTGGCAGTTTTCACAAGGTAGTGCAAACATGGCACACGGATAATTTGACTTGTCAGGTTGAATTCTTCAAATGCCTCGTAAAACTTCCCTCTCCATATCTGAACACGTATCTGCAATGTTTCGTTTTTTTGTGCTTTTACCTCATTAACTTTTTCTTCCCCCTTTTTTGGAACAATGTTTCTTTCTGCTGATCAATTTAATACAACCCTCTTGTGGAAACTTTGGAGAGGAGAGGAAATTGTGAAGAAGCAAAGCAAACACACAGGAAGCGGCAAGAAGATACCCACAGTCCCACCCTCCACGGGCAAACACTGCTACTGTTGACCATATTTCTTTTGCTGCTTTTTCTATGAACTCTGTTCTTTACATAGTTGAGATTAAACTCTATGTTCGATTTCCTGTTATTTCCATATGTCGTCAGTCAGCCTTGATAAACATCATGGGTAGTGGCTGGATGGCATTTCATTAAGTGATTGAACCGCAGTTTACTTAGGCATTCTCCTCAATACTTAAGGATTTTTTAAAGATATTACAAAAAATAATTCAGTGAACATATTGTGCATAACATTTGTCCACATTTAGGATTATTTCCTTAGGGGAGATTATTAGACTCTTGAGTCAAAATGTGAGGACGTTTTTGAAACTTTTATTTATAATTTTGTTTATTTGTACTTTCTATTTTAAAATTCTTCTTCCTACTTTCTGTGAGGTAGGTTTTTATTCATATTGTTTCTAACTACTTTATTTGAACTCTTTTTTTAAACTATTTTAATTCTGAAAGCA
Organism: Ceratotherium simum simum; assembly: GCF_057802395.1. Taxonomy (NCBI): domain Eukaryota; kingdom Metazoa; phylum Chordata; class Mammalia; order Perissodactyla; family Rhinocerotidae; genus Ceratotherium; species Ceratotherium simum. Next base: position 67,921,041 of record NC_141900.1, on the reverse strand, counting down.
AGACATGCTTATTGCAGAGAATTTAGATAGCTAGGTAATCAAAATGATTTAGATAAAAATCAGCCATATTCCTCCATATATAAATAAAATATTGTTACAATTTTGGTGCATATATTTCTAGATATTTTCTATGCTTATATAAATAAGTATGCTTTCAATAAAATGATCATACAGGTTTTCTTTTTTATTTTCAAACTAAATTTTATTTATGAAGTTTCTAGTGAAAAGCTAGAATAGGAGAGTTTATTATGCCATCTTAGTATATGCTTAGCTTTATCTGACAGAGCATTATGAAAAGTTTTCTTTCTTTCATGTTTCAGGTATAAAACTTGGAAAATAAAATCCCTATAGAAAGCATATAGAGACTTCTGCTCTCCACCATCAGTCTTGGGATTAGTAATGGTACTTATTACTATTACTTAGTATTCCTCTGAGATTAACATACTACACACAACCTATAGAACAAATGAAAGGTGCTACCCTGGAGAAAAGTAATTTTTTTATGATCAATAGTCTATTATAATCACTAGTCTATCATAGCATAATGTTTATTTTCCACATTTGTAGACTTCTTATCACCTGAATTGTAGTTTATAAATATTAACCTATTGATCTTTTCTGCTCTTTCATCCTCTATTAGAGTTTGTCATAAATATCATTTTTCTTTTTGGTAGAATAAGGACAAAACAATAAAGTAAATCTCTAGATATCTGATGATTGGGTATGGCTGTAGAAAGATTCAGAATCCAAGGTTGTCTAACTACGTAAATTCCTCAGGCTTTCCTAGGGGCTTAAGTTCCAGCTTATCCACAAAATCCAAACTAGTATTATGTTCTCTTTTAAATAAAAATGTAGCGTGAGTACAGTAACGTAAGATACTTATTTTACCCAGCATTGTAATTGTGACTTAGATACGCTTTGTAAATGAGCAAATAGCATGCTGAAGATGCACTTGACTGTTTCACAAAACTCTACTGCTATTTATTTTCTGTTTTCTTTTTCAAGTTTCAGCAGCAATTTATTAAGCATTTTTTTTTTTCCTGAATTCTTCCCTAGAAAGGTGTCTTTTCATTCCTTTGGGAGATCATTACTTAAGGTAGACAGCAATCTGGTTTCCTTTAGGTGGTGAAGATCAGCACTTTGAATGACCAAAATAATATACCTTGTAGCGCAGAGAGAGGGGTCTTCTCTCCTCATAGCTTCTGAGCTGCAGTTCCCATAATGTTTAAATGTGCCTTGTCTCTCCCTCAGGTTCTCATGAACTCCTGCTGTCTGTCTTGAGTTACAGCAGGTGTTAGGTAAACATTTTTCTTGAAGGTTCCGAGTTCAGGTAAATGTCTTCTTTGCATAAGTCACTGGGATCTCTTTAGTAATGCCTTGCAGAAACCAAAAAGTTTTTCAAAAGAATTCTTTTCTTCTCTACTCATATTCATCTTAAAATCTCTGTTTGCCTTTTCAAGGTAGGAAGTCGGATTCTTTTAAAGACGTGTATAATGCCCACGCTGTCTGCACTTTACACGATCATACAGTTTTAAAATTCTTTTTGTCCCACCGCAGTACATTTTAAATCTCTTTCATGTAACTAAACATTCCAAAAATCATTATTAAAATAGTATGATATTCCATACATGATATACGAAATTCTTTTAAACAGGTCCTTCATTTGGAATGTGTATATTTTTACCATTTTAAAAACTATTTTATACAGTGTCACAGCCTTCATCTATAGCTAAATTTCTGGAAGTACAATTCACTAGTCAACGATTAGGTATGCCTTATAATATACATAAATATAATTCAGAGAGAAGAACCAAAACAATTGATAATTGTCAGAAACTTAGTGAAAATACATGCACTAAACTATGCTATTGTTGATGGTTGTCTTTTCTGTATATTCTCATAGGAGCTTCTCACAGAAGGAACAGTCATGGGGGTGACTCCTGTGGCCATGTCCAAGCATTCCATGCCCTTGTCCCCAACAAGATGTAGCCATGCTGTATTTTTAGGAATTTTGATGCATATTGCAAGATTTGTCAGAAGAAACATTATAGCAAATTATGCTCCCACTCTTAGCCTTAGAAAGTGCCCATTTGACTGAACCCTCAATAACTCTGAAGACTTTTCTTTTGTCTTTGCTAATTTTACAGTTTTTAAAAAATCTCCTAAGATGCCTTTTTTCTATAGTCACACTTCCTACCTCCCTATTAGAGTCTTCTCTTGCTCTTATTTATTATTGGTATTTTTTTACCTTCCTCCACTGGTCTGTGAATTTGTCTTTCTAGCAAGAAGCACAGTCCATAGTTAAGGTAATTATAAAGTACAACCTCATTTAACTAAGGATGGTAGAGTAATCCAGTTCTTGCCCTCAATAAAAACATCTCGTCAATGTCATTTGGAACCAGAGGATTGCGGCTAGCCCTTCCTGAATGGCTTTGGTCAAATTCATTGTTTTTTAACATCAGCTAATGTATTTGCACAGTGGTGACAGTGATTTCATATACCCCTTCCTTACACAGTTGATAGACAGCAGAGGAGATAGTATATGTGCATATAGTTTGTAATTTCTGAAGCGCTGTGCAAATGTTTCCAACTACTGCCATTGGAAACAAGACTCTGATGATTTGGGTTTTTTTACGACTTGGTGAGTGGAGCTTCTTGTCACAAGGTGATAGGAAACCATTAAACTGAGAAGACTACTTGGCATGCGTATATACATATAAAATCACATTTTATTTATCCCTTTACCAGTTGATGAGCATTTGGATTGCTTACCATTTTTGGTTATTATGAGTAATGCTGTTTATGAACATTTGTGTACATATTTTTGTGTGGACATATGTTTTTATTTTTCTTTGTTATGTACCAGGAGTGGAATTGTTAGATCACATAGTAACTCTGTGTTTAACCGTTTGAGAAAATGCCACACTTTTCCAAAGTGGCTACACCAATTTGTTGTCTCACTACCAGTTTATGAGGGTTCTAATTTCTCCACATCCTCCTCAACACTTGTTATTTTCCGTCTTTTTGATTATAGTCATTCTAGTGGGTGTGAAGTGGTAACTCATTGTGGTTTGTATTTGCATTTCCCTGATGGCTAATGATATTGAGCATCTTCCTGTGCTTATTGGTCATTTGTGTTTCTTTTTTGGAGAAACGTTTATGTTTAGATCCTTTGCCCAATTTTTAATTGGGTTATTTGTCTTTTTATCATTGAGTTGTAATAGTTCTGTATGTTTTCTAGATACAAGTCCTTTATTAGATATATGAATTGCAAATTTTTCTCTCTGTAATTGTCTTTTCACTTTCTTGATAGTGTCTTTTGAAGCATAAAAGGTCTATAATTTTAATGATGTCTAGTCTATTTTTTTCTTCTATTGTTAGAGCATTTGGTGTCAAATCTAAGAAATCATTGCCTAAACAAGGTTAGGAAGATGCATACCTGTGTTTTTGTTTAAGAGTTTTATAGTTTCAGCTCTTACATTTAGGTCTTTGATCTATTTAGAGTTAATTGTATATGGTATAAGGAAGGAGTCCAGCTTCATTTTTTGCGTGTGGATATCCAGTTATCCCAGCACCATTTGTTGAAAAGACTATTCCTTCCTCATTAAATTGTCTTGGCACCCTTGTCAAAAATCAGGTGACTGAATGTGGGGGTTTATTTCTGGATTCTCAACTTTATTCCATTGGTATATGTTTATGCTTATGCCAATACCATACTGTCTTGATTACAGTAAGTTTTGAAATCAGGAAGTGTGAGTCCTCCAAATTTGTTTTTCTTTTTCAAGGTTGTTTTGGCTATGCTAGTTCCCTTGAACTTCCATATGAATTTTAGGATCCTCTTGTCAAGTTCTACAAAGAAATCAACTGAGAGATTTATAGAGATTTTGTTGAATGTGTAGATCAATTTGGGGGGACTATTACCATCTTAGCAATACTAAACCTTCTGTTCTATGAACATGGAATGCCTGTCCATTCATCTAGGTCTTATTTAATTTCTTTCTACAATGTTTTCTAGTAGTTTTCAGAGTATAAGTTTTGTGCTTCTTTAGTTAAATTTATTCCTAACTATTTAATGTTATTATAAATGAAATTGTTTTCTTAAGTTCATTTTCAGTTTTCTCATTGCCACTGTATAACTATGTAATTGGGTTTTTGTATATTGATTTTGTGTCCTGCAACCTTGCTGAACACCTTTATTAGTTCTAATAGTTTTTTAGTGGATTCTTTAGGATTTTCTATATATAGAATTGTCATCTTCAAATAGAGATAGTTTTATTCCTTCCTTTTTAATCTGGGTACATTTTATTTAGTTTTCTTGCCTAATTGCCATGGCTAGAATCTCCAGTACAGTGTTGAATGGAAGTGGTGAGAGTCGATATTCTTTTCTTCTTTCTGATGTTAGGGAGAAAGTGTTCAGCCTTTAACATTAATTATGATGTTTGTGTATTTTTCATATATGCTTTTTGCAGGGGTTGAGAAAGTTCCCTCCTATTCCTAGTTTGCTGAGTGTTTTTATCCTGAAGGGCGATGAATATTGTCAGATGCTTTTTCTGCATCTATTGAGATGATCATGTGGATTTTGTCCTTTATTGTTTTATGTGGTTAATTACATTGTTTGGTTTTTGGATATTAAACCAACTTTGCATTCCTGGGGTAGATCTCATTTGGTTATATTATATATATATTTTTTAATATATTGATGGATTTGACTTACTGCTATTTTCTTGAGAATTTTTGCATCTGTATGCATAATAGATTTTGGTCTGTAGTTTTCTTTTCTCGTGATGCCTTTGTCTGGTTTTGGTATCAGGGTAATACTTGCCTCATAGAATGACTTGTGAAGTGTTCTCTCTTCTATTTTGGGGGAGTGTTTGTGAAGAATTGGTATTAATTGTTAAACATTTGGTAGAATTCACTGTGAAGCCATCTGGATCTGGGCTTTTGTTGTCGTTGTTGCTAATTGTTTAATTTTTAATGAACTCCCAAATAGGTCATGGAATAAGCAATCATTTAGACAGTAAAAAAACATTTATTGCATCATTAAGGAATGGTTTCTGTTCACCCTTTATTGATTGCCACACACAAACGCTGACATACACACACACAGACACACACACACACATACACATAGGTTTCTAATGAGGCATGGTCACTTTTTCAGACAAGATCTTGCCCAGTGGTTTCTCATTACACTAACTCGCAGAAGCATTGTGGAAATATGTGCAACACCTTCCTAGTTTTAGCTCTAGTTACCTGAGCAAGTCCTCTTTTGACAGATACTACTCTTGTACAGAATCTAAATGGGTCTGATTTTTGAGGATATGGTGATAGCTCTTTCTATTTTGGTAATTGCCTTTCATTCTTATTTGGAAATCTGGGTGTTAACCATAGCTCATATGGATTTGGGTTTTATTAATGAAATATATTTGAACCTGTCTTTCTGAGTTGCCTGGGGAAATCTACTCTTTGAAGGTTTGGTCGTCTCTCATGCAATCCTAATTGCTGTTTTCTCCTGCTCATCTCATTATGAAGGTAGTAATATTATTGGTGTGATGTGAGGAAGTGGTCGTGGGTCCACAGTTGCAAGTTCTTTTTCCATATGGTCTATAGTGTTGAAACTTGAACCACTGGCATCAATTTTACTAACATATTAGCCAAGAATTAATAAAAGGAAAAATACCCAAAACCAAACAAATGAAAAATAAAACAAAAATCCCCAAAATTCCTTTAAGCTAATAGGCAAAAGGGGAGATCATCATGAAGAGATGCAGGAGAACCTCAAGAAATGTAGGGGTGGAAGAAGAGCTGGGCTTCCTGAGGGCTGGAACAAAACCCATCAAGTTAGGGTCCACCTCTCTCCTTCTTCCTCTGACTGCAGGCCAGCAGTCTTGCATCTCTCTGCATATCTGCTTTGCTGGTCACTTTTGCAGACCGCTTTTTATTTCTGTCAGCATGAATGTGGCAGAAAATGGCTGTTCCATCTCTGGCTTTACATCCCATACCAAATCCTGTGCCCGTTGATGACTGATGGTCTCTAATAAAAGTACTTCAAATTTTCTGGATGGAAAGTCTTGTCCAGTTTGATCACATGACCACCTTGGCCCAATCAGGTCTGCCCAGGGTATCGTGGTCCTTCCAGGTTATACGCAGAACTGTTTCTCCAATAAGAGGATGTACACGTGGTGTAGATGATTAGCGTGTCCGCTACAACTCCCTACCCCACAAGCCCAGCTTTGTTTGGAACTTGGATATCATATATTATTATTTTTTCAGGAATTTACTTACTTTAAACTTTAGGAATTTACTTGTAATGATTAAAGCTCAGTGTTACTTTAACAAGCAATAAATGGAAAGAATAAGTATTGTCAAAGTCTTCATTTGTATAAATGATACTAATTAGACTTCCCTCTTAAATATGCTGGGCCCAGTATCAAATTCCATGATAACCTCTTTAAAAAGTATAGAAATGGTTTCTATATTAAAACTCTATTTGACGGCTGATGTATTAAAAATAGATATTGACAACAAATTCAACATAAGATATAGTTTCTTTGCCTTTAGGCTAGCATATTTGATTCAGGATAACCGCATCCTTAGGAAGTTTTTAATGCTATGATGGGAGAAGAAATGGGAAATACCTCACAGGAGCCCATACTCTATTTGTCCATCTACTTATAAAGGAGAAATGATCTTCACTCTTCATATGTTGTGACTTCTAAAGGTGAGAGGATTTTTATATAATAGATATGAAGACTGGTCAAATATGTAGAACAGGAGAAAAAAGATGATCTAATGATTTGTGATGGACTTAAAGATATTTAGAAGTTCCAACAAAATCACATTGATTTGGGTGAATGTTTTAGTCTAGGTTTGCCATATTTTATCCTATAGGGAGTATGGTTTCCCCAGCTACATTTTAGATTTTCTACCTTCACTGCGTAGGGCCACATTCATAGGGACCCATATGGACAGGTGCCTGCAGTTGTAGCCTGGAGTCAGACCACCTAGGTAGCTAGAGAGGGCATCCCCAAACTCTGTCTACCCACGTTTTTGACCTCTGAACCACACAGGCAGGAGCAGACCCAAAGCAGCCTAGCTATAGATGAAAGATCTGAACTGAGACCAGAGATGCAGCCCTTTCGAGAAACAGCAGTTCAAGCACAGACAAAAAAATTGTCTGCTAAAACAAAGGAAACAACACTCATTGGAGAAAAACAACAGAATCCAGAATCTCTACAACTTAACATTCATAATGCCTGGAATACAATCCAAAATTCCCTGATATACAAAGAATGAAGACAAAATCTATCAAATCCAACTCCAAGATGAACCAGATGTTGAACCAGATGTTGAAACAAACTAACAAAACGACCATGAAAACTGCCCACAATGAAAAAAGCAAACCATGTTTTCAATGAGTGAAAATCTTAGCAGACAAATTAGAAGTCTCAGTAGAGAAATAAAAACAACAGGAAAGAACCAAATGAAAATTCTAGACATGAAAAATACAATTTCTGAAGTTCCTGGTGTATAATAAATCTTCTGTAAATGTAAGCTATTATTACTATCATCATTATATGTAATACAAAGGTGAGGCATTTTGCTGTTATTTTATTACACCTTTAATAATGAGATAGAAGCAGATAAGGCAATTCTATCCATCTTTTCTTCTTCTAAACTTTATTCTCCTTAGCCTGAGGGGAAAAAAAGTTCTGGAGTGTAACTGGTGAAGTGAGAAATTTGAGGGATTTGGAGAGTATACAACATAGTCTCTTCTGTGCCACTTCTATACTTTGTACACATTTGTACCATTGATTATCATAGAGCAAATTCCAATTCCTCTCCTTATTTATCTCTGTCCCCTGATGGGCCCTGAATAATAGGAGGTCAGCTTCTAGGTCTTTCTTATCTCTTTCCCTGATAGGAGTTGAAAGAATGTGTACTGAGTGAATGAATAAGGCTTTTGGATCCCTCAGTACCTGTCATCCCCCTGCCTTTTTCTGGTAATTGTCATGTCTTTATTGCAGATGCTTTAGGGTGCTTTACAAGAAATTACATTAATTACTGAAACGATATTATTTACTGAGTACACTGGCAGGATGTTTGCTATTTTTCTTTATAATCAGGGGCTTTTTTGTACAACCTATTTAATCACTGTAGAAATGAGAGTGTCAGTCGCTATAAACAGACCTGTCATTCCTCCTCCATCCCCCCCGCTTCTGCGTTGCATCTTCTGTTGCTGTTAGCAGCTTTAATTCCTTTGTTAGTCCTTCTGGGCAGTTTTTATGATGTCCATTCCTAAAATACTCCCCCTTAAAATGGTGCCATAAAAGTGTGTCTACACACTCATCGCTTTTAACACATGCATCTTCGTCATTGGATTTTAAATCTAGCTTCCATGTTTTAGCCCTTTTTGACATTTTTTTGTAGGGCTTTGAAAAAAACAGAGAGAGTGTAGCAGAGGTATGAGCCCTCTTTATGGATCACCAACCCCTGGGGGGAAAGAACTAGGAATTTTTTGTCTACTTATTATCATGTGCCAGGGCCTCTCCTGGGTTTGACTTACTTTCTTCATTTATTCCTCACAACTAGCTTGTGAAATAGATGTTTTGCCCCTTATTTTGTATCTGAAAATACTGAGGTTAAATAACCTGCCCAGAGTCTACAGATAGTAAGAAGTGACACCAGGATTCGGGGATAATTTTATCTCTTACCCAAGCCGCTGTGCTTGGTACTAAACCAGACTGCATCTCTCTGAAATAAAAGGTTAAGAGGACTCAGGAATGCAAATTAAAACGTAGTGGTAGAGAAGAAGTGGTTGATCTAGCTTCCTGTGTAATAATTTTTAACCTTTTCCCACTCTGAAAGCACATGTTGGATCTCATTTATATGTACTCCCTCCTTCTGGCTTGAGAGCTGTTTATGCCACCTCTTTCTTGTTCTCAAGAGCACATCGGAGTGCAGGTGAATAGCAATGGGATTGTCATAATGAATCTACCCCACCGTATTTGCAACTGTGTAAACCACATCAGTGCATAAGATGCGTGGCCAGTGTTACAAAACTGGGAAGAAGGTGAGAAACAAGATCTTGTCTTTACTGTGCTGCGCTGATTGCCTCACGTTGCCACCAGGGGGCAGCATCTTTACGTAGTTTCCTTCTCGGTGGGCTAACAGGGAACGGGCAGTGCTCTCGTCAAGCTTCACCCCAAACCGGGTAGCTCTTCACCTCTTATCTTCCAAGCCTGAGATCCGGTCTTAACTGAGTAAAGTGAATGCAAATCAATTTTCAGTGGGTTTTTTTGAGGAGGAGGGCAGTGAGAGAAATAGGAAAGCACAGGGAGGAAATACACCTTGTATATTAGCGTACACATTGAAATATTTGGTATTTTATATGAACAGATGTGTTTTGTGTATTTAGAGTTCTTTCCACTGCTGAGAGTACCCATTCCTTTGCCAGGGCTGAGGTGCTCAATGTATGTCTCAACCACAAGTTAAACTATTTTCATAAAGAATCACTGCAGTGATTGAAATCGTGGTCCCTGGTATAGCACTGTAGTAAAGCCCACTGTCCAAAGTGCTGACTTGCGAGTCAGCCCACCTGCATTTAAACCCCAATTTAGGCACTTATTAGCTGTGTGCCCTTGGGCAAATTATTTAACTTCTCTGAGCATCACATACTTATCTGTAACATGAGGATTATAATACATTCCTGTTTTCTTTCGTTAAACAAATATTTGTTGAGGATTTTTTTACAAGTTCCACATGGTATTATGCCCTGGGTATAATGGGCTTTGTATGTACCTCCAAGTTCAGTTTCACATAAATTGGTCTCTTGTTTCTATAACTAAGTTTGTATTTCTGTCAAAAGCCCTGGCTGATGTGGGGAGATTCAGAGGTAATGAAATCAGGGAGTACAGGATCGAGCTGCCTCAGGCAGAGCCAGATTATTGAAACTGTGAAGAGTGAATCCGGATTAACCCCCAGAGGGGGCAGCCTTGTGCAACACCCACCCCCAGGGTGTTACAAGAACAGTACAAGGAACTCCTGCATAACCTTCAGCCAGATACAGTTCCGATTATTGTCCTTTTGCCCCATTTGCTCATTACTTCTCGCTCTCTTTCTAGGTGTATACATATACACACACTATACATTCATATACATATATACGTACAAAATATATATATATATATGTTTATATAATTATGAATGTATATATTTCCCCCTGAACCATCTGAGAGCATGTTGGAGACTTTGTGTCCCTTTCCCACTAACACTGTAGAGTGTATGTATTTCCTAAGAAGGGTACATAGTACAATTACATTAGCATTAACAAGTACAATAACATTGATAACTACTATTTTGTAATCCACAGTGGTTACTCGAATTCCATCAAATGTCCTCTATACCTTTTTTCCAGTCTGGATCCAGTCCACAAGCACACATTGCACTTGGTTGCCTCTCTGCTCTCCCTTCGTCTGGAGCAGTTCTTCTGCTTTTCTATCTGTTCCTTGACATTGACATTTTCAGAAGAGTACAGGCCAGTTGTTTTGTACATTGTCTCTCAATTTGAATTTGGCCAGTGTTTTTCATGATTAGATTCAAGTTCTTATTGTATTTTATAACAACCCCTATGGAAAAAATGAGTCCTGGCTTCCAAACGCTAGCCTTATGAACATTGTTTATCATACTACTCCTTCAAAAACCAACCATTGCATGCAGATGGCATTTTTTAGCTTTACATTGCAAAGATGCCCTAACCCTGTGGGCTACAGTGATACTAGGTTAGTTTCCCTGAGACCACCGAGAGTCTGCAGCCATATGGATTCAGGAATCGTTTAGCGGGAGGTTTATGGCTTCTAGACTGGAAGGCAGTGACTGAGTGTCAAGTTGTGCAGCCCTCTGTGTTAAAATCATTGTTCTCTGATATTGTGGAGCCACGTGGAGTTTACTGTACGTTCATTCACATGTCAGATGTTGAATGAGAAAAGGACAATTTGCAATGTAAATTGTTAGGATGATGAAGTCAGTCTTCTCAGGCATGGCGGAGCATCCTCGAGGCCGCCTGCTGGGCTCCTGCGCCCCTTCCTATGGAGAACGGAGCATTTTATTTCCTTGGCGATGTAATTTCCCTCTGCCAAGCAAAAACGTGTTACTACCCTGGGAATAAAAAGGAAATTGACGATGTTAATTTTGATACATGACTAATTTCTTATGACTATTTTATTATTATTTTTACAGCTACTATTAGTAGCAGACCCAGGAAAGTGACTCTGCCTTTCTACTCTCTTCTCCTTCCTTTATCCAGCCTCTCCCAAATCTTTGCTCTTCCTTTCCCCTTCCTGCTGTATTTGATAACTCAGCTTTTCCTGAAAGTACTTTGGCTTTTGTTTTAAAAGTTGAAATGAAAAAGCTATATGCAAATATATGCAGATTAAATTTGGATTATTTTTGAGCCACATAGACAAAATTCACCTTGTCAGTCTGCTCTCCCCCCCCCCCCGCAGTCTGATCCCACTAAGAAAAATTCCTCTGTTGCCTTTAATTTTTAAATTTTTTGTTTGCAAATAACTTTAGATTAACAAGTGTTGTGCTATGGTATAGGCACTTTACTATATCTTCCCACAGCTTCCCCTAATATTAACATCTTACACAATCACAGTATATTTACTAAAACTAAAAATTAACATTGGTATGATACTGTTGACTAAACTACAGAGTTTATGAGGATTTCACCAGTTTTTCCACTAATGTTCTTTTTCTTTTTCAGGATCCCAGACTGTATTTAGTTGTCCTGTCCTGTCCTATGATAGCTTCTCAGTCTGTCCTTGTTAATAATGACCTTGACACTTTTTTACGAGATCTGGTCAGGTATTTTTTAGAATGTTCTTCAGTTTGGGTTTATCTGATATTTTCTCTTGATTAGACTGGGGATGTGCGTTTTTGAAAACAATACAACAGAGGTTAGTGCCATCTCATCACATTATATCAGGGGTACATGATATCTTTGTTGACTTTTTAAATTTTCTTATTTTCTTTCCCTTTTTTGCAGTTTTTTTTTTTTTGTTTTTTTTTTTTTTTTTGTGAGGAAGACCAGCCCTGAGCTAACATCTGATGCCAACCCTCCTCTTTTTGCTGAGGAAGACTGGCCCTGGGCTAACATCCGTGCCCATCTTCCTCTACTTTATATGGGGCACTGCCACAGCGTGGCTTAATAAGTGGTGCGTCAGTGCGTGCCCGAGATCTGAACCGGTGATCCCCGGGCCGCTGTAGCGGAGCACGCGCACTTAACCGGTTGCGCCACCAGGCCGGCTCCTCTCTTTTTTGCAGTTTTAAATATCTCTTTATGGTACTAAAACTTTTTAAAAATGGAATACTATGGATCAGTTACTTGGTTGTTCATTAAAAATCCTTAGAACTCCTTTAAGTTTTCTGTGTAATATAGGGTGTCTCCGTGAAAGAATATCAAATCAGAGCATTGCTTCCTCTCTCTCAAATACTTTCAGCCTTTCAACCCCACCTGAAAAGCCCAGGTGTATCACTTTGTAAAGTGCTTAAAGAGTCTTGGAGAAAACATACCAAATCTTGAGATTTCTTTTAAGGTTATTTTTAGTGAACTGGGACTCATACATTGGAACAAATCATGCAAGAGAGATAGGAGTGATTGAGTGAGTTCCGTGGTGCCTAACTCCCTACTGAAGCCGAACTTTGACTCGCTGAGTTTCAGAGAGGGGGGTTTATTTTGCTCAAAACATCTGTGGATATTTCAGAAAGCTGATTTTAATCCTAATGTAAACCTGCCCTTCAAATATAAGGAATAACATCGATGTGGATTTTATCTCAGTTCCCTTTACTCATGAACTTTCTAGATCCTAGAGATATTGAATTTAAACAGTGAGTCAAAACGAGGAAGGGCCTGAGTAATCCACAAACCATAATCAACGTGTGACCATCAGTAGCTGAAATTGTCACTCTCAAGCTTTCTCTAATTAGTGGCACACTTTAGAAATCTTTTTTATTTTTCAATTGAGGTATAATTGACATAACATTATGTTAGTTTCAGATGTACAACGTAATGATTTGATATTTGTATACATTGCATAGAAATCTTTAAAGTAATGTCCTTTTGAACACAGAGTGACAGAAATAAAATAAACCACATAAAAGAAAACAAATACATAAATTTTTTTATAATCTTTAGAAGGAAGTGCACCTCTGTTTACTTGCTGAGATTTAATTCTAATTATGGTTCCCAGAATGCATTCTAAATTATTGTGCTGTAGCTTGAATATCACTAATTACCTATGCTTCTAAATGGGGGGGGGGGAGAAATTTAATTAGCTCTGAAGTTTGAGAACTATTGCAACAGGCACTGTTCCATAACACTTCTCTGTACTCTCTCACTCAGATGATGTATGTAATTGCTAGTATTTCTTGCTTGATGTGTGAATGTGTTTGGCAGCCATTGCCACAGAGTTGAGTATCAGGAGCTTTCGTGCCACATATGTTCAGAAGGTTTTCCGATAGGGCAGGGAAAAGAAAATCTCAGATCTGCTGCAGACCACAATCTTCTGCTAGAACATGCTACGTTTAGAGTACTGATTATTGAAGATTCTAATTGGACATGTGATCTTTTGTAATTCCTTGAAGCTCTTAATTTCAACTCCACTGAGAACTCTTCCTTCCACTTTCTGTCTAGTTTTTAACATGCAATGTCTGTCTCTGCATGGGTCTCTTTCCCCACTGAAATATACGTCTGCACTTCTTGCTTAGCATTTTTAATTGCTATACCTTCTCTGTACTTTCTCATTGAGCTGTAGACTCCGTTTAGATTGTATATTCTTCTAACAGCTATGAAGTTTTTCCTTTTCCTTTAATTTTCTCTCAATTTTTGTGTATTGTACAAACATCAGCATAACAGTAATACGGAAACAGAAGAAAAATCAGTTCTATATTCTCATGACAATGAACCGGCTATTTTTGTTCCCTGTGTCATTCTAGTTTTTGATCATGTGTGTAAATGTTTACATAATTGTAATACTAGACAGATTATTCAGTATTTTACTTGAAGCGTTATATCATAAGCATTTTTTCATGTTGTTACATCACCATCATCCTAAATGACTGCTTACTTCATTGAGTTGATGCAGTCTCATATATTTAGATATTTTAAGTTGCTAAACATTTAATGTTGCAATGTTTTTCTATTTGTAAACAATATTCTATCGTGCATCTTTGTTCTTATAGTTTTCTCTTTCCTTTTGAATTATTTCACTGGGATAGGTCACTAAAGGGCTTGAAGATTTTCATGGTTCTTAGTCTGTATGCTGTGTTTGTGTTTGTTTCCAGCACAGTGTCGTTTGTAAGAAGACACTTTGTCAAAGTCTTGGGATGAGGTGATGATAAGGAAGCCTATTTTGGAATCAGTCTTCTTATGTGAAATTATTGTTGGGATGCTGAAGATGTTGTTTTAGGAAATGGTAGCGAAAGTAGAGCAGGCACTGAGTCTTAGGGAGCCTGTCAAATCGTAGCGATGTAAAGGGCCAGTCTAAGATTAGTTTGTCTAGCCCACTGGAATCTATACTGAAATTATTTCCAGTAACTAACAATATATTCTCAACAATATCAAAGACTATTTTAAACTTGCCTTGGTCTCTTGTATATCATTCCAAATATCATTTGAAAGTTTTCTTTTATGTATAACCTGATTCTGGATCTGCTGTGGAAAATCATTTGCAAGTATTATGGTCTAACTTGCTATTAACATAGCTACATTCTTCTACATGGAGAATAGAGACATAGTCCATTCCACTATGGTCACGGGCCATTTGCTAGGTTTTGAGTTGGGCGTGGAGAAGAGTGAAAGCAGTGTCCCTGGAGGGTTGAGAGATGTGTTTTTTTTTTTTTCCAGCCTCTTTGGAAAACACATTTATTTATTTATTTATTTTGTGAAGAAGATCAGCCCTGAGCTAACATCCATGCTAATCCTCCTTTTTGTGCTGAGGAAGACCGGCTCTGAGCTAACATCTATTGCCAATCCTCCTCCTTTTTTTTTTTTCCCCAAAGCCCCAGTAGATAGTTGTATGTCATAGTTGCACTTCCTTCTAGTTGCTGTATGTGGGACGTGGCCTCAGCATGGCCGGAAAGCCGTGCGTTGGTGTGCGACCGGGATCTGAACCCGGGCCGCCAGTAGTGGAACATGCGCACTTAACCGCTAAGCCATGGGGCCGGCCCCAAGAGACGTATTTGAAAGTGATCCTTGATATAACTCCAGGGTAGAGGCCTCTGTTTCAACATCTGTTGGGCTTCAGTTGTCCTAAGGGGAGGATTTACTCTGGAGCCCGACAGTGCGCTCTGTGATGGGTTACTGTTGTGATCCCATGCCAATTGGACGCTTTGAAAATTTGCTGAACAAGTTTCAAGAGCTGTAGGTAGTTACTACTTTGTATTGGGTCAGGTGACAATAATAGATGACAAGTTGCTCTGAAGCCCATATTTAACATTTGAAAGTGATAAACATTTTATTAATATGCTCATTTCAAAAACTAACCCACCTTTATTGCTCTTTTACTCTCTGTCTTTTTCTCCTTATTTTCCCCTCTCTCTTTGTCTCTTTTCTGGTATTTCAAATGAGATTTTTCTCCCCCTTCCTCCCTTTCCCCCTCCCACTCCTCCTCTTCTTTTTCTATATTACTCTTCTCCCCCCAGTCCCTGCCTCGTCTTTAGAACCCCCCTTCCCTCTTGGTTTCTGACCTTCTTAATTCCTTTCTTTTTCTCTTGGGAAAATAGGCTTTAAATTTTGAGTGTGCTATGGCAATGTCATTGCATAGTGGAAAACTGCAGGATCCAGGGACTGCCTTTGTGGCTTATTGGTAAGCAGAGGCTGCAGGAGCTAGTGCTTGTGGCAGGCCTTTAAGGGTGATGGCTCCGTGTCTCAGGTGCACTTGATTATGTTGTAGGACAGCTGGATGCCATTTGAGCCTGATTTTGACCTCTCCTTGCCATGTAATTAAGAGTATGCCGGCCACAGATCATCAAGTGAGTGCAGTTCAATGAATAATGTCACATACTGGTGCCTGGAGTTCTCTTACCCATGGGTCCCAGTAGGCATGGGGTATGCCTGGATGTCTAGCCAGGAGTGACATTTAAACTCAATCGCGCTACACTGGATTATGAGAGCTCTGACGTGCATCCCCAGACAGCTGCTCAATACAGATGGCTGATGAGCTCTGAAGCTTCAGGCTGACGTGTCCAGGAGCTCAAGGGCAAACTGACCCTTTTCTCTTTAGGCACAGCATCTGTGTTGGCTGTTTAGAAATAATCACAACACATTTTAATTTATTTTCCAGCCAAAGCTTGGGGAGCTCAATTTTTGGTGATTAAATTAGACTTCCAAACAGATCTCCCTAAACCCCAAATATCTTGAACAGAGATTCATATAGTGAGGTAGGTTTGCCTCCCTTGATGAGTGTTGCAGTGAATTCAGTCCTTTTCATGGCTTTCGTGTAGTATCTTGATTAACAGAAAATGAGCTGACCGCCAGGCACGTTCATAGAAAAAAAGAAGTGGGGAGGATATTAAGCATGGAATGGGTAACTCCCATTTTCTTGAGCTGCATAATATAAGTTGAGGTAGAATGAGGAGGGGTACAAGACAGAAGACTTTAAATCCTATCCCCAATTATGGTTTTGTTTACTGATTAAGGAGTACAACAAAGTGGTTCAGACAGATCCAGGGGCTGAGTGTAAACAGTCTTCCAGTGATCACTAAAGTATTATTCAGGACACAAACCAGATGACTTTAGCTTCACCAGAAGATGGGCAGATATGGCCATGTAGTCACTTAGTAATTCTTGGAATTCCTGGAGTCTGGGGGAGCCACCACTATTGTGGTTCATCTCTGTGCAACCTCGAGAAAGCCATCAGAGCAGGCGCTGTCTGTTGCACATTTGGGTTTGGAGTGGTGATTCTGAGAGGAGCCCAAAGGAGAGAGAGAGGTCCTTTAAAAGGAAAACCTTTTCTTTCTCTTCTCTAAATAAGTTTTGAGTTTAACAAGCTGACATCGAAGAAGGAGTTCACCTTGGTTTATGCTTTGAGTCTCTCTGTGGAAAGATGCCACCATGGGGAGGGAGGAGAGGGTCAAGAGAAGATGGGCAACCTGGCCTGTCCTGAACCCCTTCAGGCTCATTTATTAATCATTCACACAGAAAAATCAGCATGGGCTAGGAGCTATTTGAGCCTTTGCAATTTTGCTTCATTGTTTACTTTGAAATGAATTCTCTGATAATTGGCCCCATCTAAAATCTGCCTTAGATTTGAAATAACACATTCAAAGGGAAAGCAGAGGGATTTTTCCGTCATGCATTCCATTGCTTTCTTCCATCAAAGGGGACTGTCCTGACGTGGTCTCTACTTCCTCAATGGTCACTTTGCTTGGACCCTCCCATGGTGACGTGGGGCTAACACGTGGGGTACAAGAACAAGTGGACGCCGTCCATGCACCCATGCTGGCCAGGTCTGAGAATAGGGGGATATTACTGTCGCCACTAGATCTGATTTCGAAGAGTACATCTCTAGAGTTAAATGTTTGCCTTAAATTCTGAACAGTTGCAGGTGATGTAATCCTCCGAGACATTTTATTAGGCAGATTAAATTAAGATACAGGAAATGATATTTCGCATTTCATCGGAGAGGAAAGTCAAGTCTTGTGAAAGTTGTTTACTGTAACAGAAGGTTGTTGTGCGTCTGTTTCGACTCAATTTTCTCATTGTTTCAGGATATGTGTTCCTTACTGCCCTCTACTCCTTGCACAGGACAAAATCCAATCTGCCAGGAGCTTGTTGAGATGAGTAAGAGCCCTCTGCCAGTTGTGAGAAATTTGGGCTCAGTGAAAATAGTCAATGAAAACCTCTGCTTGCTGTATCATTTATGCATACATGAGGGGTCTTTATTTAGCCCCAGCATTGTAACTAAGATGGCAATTTTCCACGCGCTAACCAGATGGTGATTAAGTAGTTGACTTGAGTTCTATTTCTGGTGTTGCTGGTGATGAGCCCTCCACCTAAGATGAGTTGTTTGGCCACTATAGACTCTAATATCCTAATCAAGGCTGTTAGTACCTCCTGATAGCAGACTGGCTCCTCAGTTTACATAAGTGTCATACCAAATCTTACCTTTTCTTGGCTTAGCTGATGAAGTCTGTGAAAAGATAGGGAGAATAATAAACTGGTTTTGGTGTTGTGGTATTTTGGATAGGGATGTGGGGAGAAAACTAAGTAAGAAATGCATTGAAATGTCACACACAGCCTTTTTTCTGTTAAAAGGAATACTGAGAAAACATTTCCTAGATATTGAGAGTAAATTTCTCTTCTGAAATATCCTAAGTAGCTCAGAAGAGGATTTCAATATGAAATGACTCTTTTTTTTTTTTTTCTGAAAGTACAGACAATTCTCTCTCCACTCTCAGCCCTTTACAGTATTTCAAAGGAGAGGAGAAATAGAAATGAAGTTGACAAGAGAAGCCATCTAAAATTAAAACTCTCCATATGGAATTGCTTTTTCTTTCCTTCTAGATATTGTACGCACTCTAAGTTCTAGAAACTCAGCTCCACCTTTGAGAATTTCCTTACAAGATGGTCGCTGGAGGTTCTTTTAACTCCTAGCTTGTATCATTTTTCAATGATTTGAATCTTCTAAGTGGTGAAAATATGTTCTTCTAAATGGCAAGCTTTTATTATAAAAATATCTTTACTAATGTTACTTATATATGGAATAAATAATAGTACAAAATTGAGAAGATTCAAAAGGTAAAAAATGGTGGAAAGTGTTCCACTCCTTTCCTCCAGCCTCCCTTTTCCCTACCCCGGAGGCAAATGCTGTTCTCAATTTCTTTGTTTATTTTTTGGTTTTTGGTTTGTATCTGATTGTGTTTAGGGGCTGATGGGGTATAAGTAGCTCTTTATGCTAGATGTGCTTTATTGGTTCCCATCACTTTAAAATGTGCTGGAAGAGAAAGTAAGGCCTGGTTATAGTAATAAACTAATGGATTATATTTAGTTAATAACATAAGTTTACCTAGAAATCTTCTAGGCAAATCTTCTTGCTACTGCATTTACCTTTATATGCCCATATTTCATTGTCCAGGATGCCATTGATTGGTAGCTACACATTTTATGAATGAAAAAAACCTATCCAGTTAACTATTACCCAATACTTCCTGTTATTAAGTATTTTTTAAAAATATTATATTTATTGAAAGAGCTCTGCTAGACTTAATGATACACAGATGCTTTTCGTTTAACACTCTTGTAAACACATAACAAGAAAATACTAGGGAAGTAAATAGGTAAGTTTCATTCTAGAAAGTTCTATCCATGAAACCCAATTCTTCTGAATGACTTTCACCTTAACTCGTCAAAAGCATTGGTGATACAGTTTTAAAGGACCCTGAAAAAGAATCACAAACTGTTAGTGCTGAGCTCTTAAGCTACCCAACTTCTGCAATTTTGTAGAGTTAACATATTTTTAACGACGGCTGCGCTGGAAATGTAGCGAAGCAGGCCTGGTTTGTCCCAGCTGCCATCACTCCCCACACCATTTGGGGCATGGGGTTAGAAATCGCTCTAGTATTGTTTCAGGGTTTTTATTTCAGACCCTGATACCCATTCTGCTAGTGTGATGCTGGCGTGTTTAATATTCACCCATGCCCATGCAAAAAAAATTGCTTTATGATTGCTGTCTGGTTGAGACCAATTGAAAGATATCATTGATTGTGAAATTCTACCTTAATTTAGAACTGTTAAAATGGGAAGAAAAAAGTGCTTCTTAGAGGTGATGAAAAGTGGTGACATTAATTCTGAATCTTATTAATTAAAAATAGAATTTCTAGAATTTTTAATCTTTCAGTTGAGAATTATCTCTAAATTGTTGACTTTTGCAGTGCTCGTAAATTAAAATCAAAAGTCAATAGCACGAAGTTTTGAGATTTTGAAATGTCTTAGATTCTTAAGTGTGACCCTTTCCTTTCTTAATATGCTCACAAATATTGACAACACGTTTCTTTTTCAGAACATCTGAAGTGAGTGAGTTTGAATATTTAAGTGGCAGGTTAAAAAAATCTTTTTTTTTTTTCCATAATGAGTCAGCTATTTGTTTTTACTCTAAAAAATCCAGAAATCAGATTTAAGGATGATCTTCTAATTGAAAAAAGGAAAAACAACGCCAAAAAAATCTGCATTTACAACCCAACTTGGCTCAAGTCACAGCAATTTTTTCCTTTCTTTGAAATGTGTAGTATTATAGTCAATAGGTTACTAAGAAAAATTATTCAAAACTTGGAAATAAGGCAAAAAGTAGAGTGGCATATCATTTCAATGTCATATTGGAGCATTAAAAATAATTTAAAAAAGCGTGAGCAAGGATTATTTAATCTTCCAGGAGAACATCCTTGTATTTAACTTGGTTGTTTACTGTTGTTAGAGCGTAGACATAGTGGGAAGTGGTATGTTAATGCGTAGATTTTTAACTGGTAGAGCTGTCCAGTAGGAAAGCTTACCCCAAGTGTTGTAATGTTCTGAAGGACGTTAACTAGCTTTGTAGGTAACCTAGCAATCTTATACTAAAATTCTTTTTGCAAATGCTACAAACACCTTCCCCCTCAAATGCTCTTTGAACTAGCTTTACTATCCTGCTGGTTTCTTCATTATTGAGTTGAATAAATCTTGACACATGTTTATTCTATATTTTTATGAGTCCTGTTTTTAAATTTTTGAAAATTTTTCTTTGTCAAGATTTACGTCTCTCAAGTGAAACAGAGTTTTTACCAGTCATTACGATATATATTTGTAGATTGACAAGTCTGCTTGGTAGTAGTTCGTAGTAACCGAAAAGCATGATAATGCACATTTACCAGGTTCAAAAGTAGATTGCTAAGGCTGTACATGAGAGTCAACCTTTGTCTAGTGATTAGCAAATGATTCTACTTGTGTGGATGAAAAAGTTCTGGGAGCTGGAGCTGGGCTTGTGTAAGGAATTGTGGGATTCTATCCAGTGCCAGAATTGCATACAGAATCTATAGAATCATGAGAGCCATTTCAGGAGAATAGCCTGGGGGTGCAGAGGTTCCCCATGGAAGCAGATATTTGGGTTTATTCCTTTAACACCAGGAGTGGGGTTTTCTAAGCCCTCAATCATGTATGTAATGGCTCCTTGGAGTTATCACTCTTGTCCTTCGGGGGATATCAAGCATTAAATTTATGTAGTTCAGGTTACCCTCTCACCCCCCAATTATTCTTTCATTATCCCTCTCCTTCCGTCAGTCTCATTTTTCTCTCTCTCTCCCTTTCTTCTGTCTGCCTCTCTATCCATTAACAAATGCTCCCTGACTTGGAATGGTGTGGAAGATGACATCGTATTTAACTGAGATATATATTTATTTGATTATCTCAAGACTTGCTGTAATGCCATAGTGGCAGCCTTCACAGTAAATGCCAGTCAATGAAACACACACAAATCAGTGAAGAGAAATTTCCTGTGTATTTGAACATTGCGTTGATCACATTATCTGGTATACCCAAGCCATTTTCCTAAGATGGCAATTAAAGTATTTCATATTTGAAGTGGTTTAGGGTCACTAATTTTGAATTGACAGAATATTTGAAGTACAGTGCTATATTGTCTTATGTAACTTGGCACCTGGAAGTCAGGTAAAATGTTGCTGAATGTATAAATGAGTGAAAAATGAGAAATGCTGTTGAATCTTCTTTGCCAGAAGTCCATATAAATAGAACAAATTACTATCTGGGTAGGAGACTAAAAATTTTTATGCTTGAATTCAGGGAGATGGAGAAGGTAGAGTATCCCCCAGGATCTTTTGGGGACTTTTGATTCTTTAATTAGTTGTTGTCTGATCCTGGGGTGGGGAGACAATTCAACAGCCTCAGGAAAGAGGCCCCTTTAGCACAATGCTGGTGAGATCTGGGAGTAAGTGTGTGGTGACAGAGTCTAGGGAATCAGATCCATGGGTGAGAAAGCCAAACTTCAAATTAATGATGTCTGAAACCTAAGAATTGGAGGTCAGTTGATGTCCCGAGGAGAGCCATGCCTAGAATAAGGATCAAGATTTCCAAACTAGGGAGCTTCAGCAGAATGTAGTGGAGGACACTGATGCCACTCTAGATGGTAAGAGAATAACTGACAGCTACCATTTCCCCAGGGCTTACCTGGTGCTAGGCTCTGTTTAAGGCATTTTCTATACATCATCTTGTTTGATCTTCACACCAGGCCAATGAGGAAGGCAAGCCCTATACAGTGTTATAGGTGAAGAAGTGGGTTTTAGAAAGGTGAAATTTCTTTTTTAAGAGCATCAACTAATACTGAAGGTTGTGCTGGAACCCAGGTTGGTCTCTCCAAATCGGGGCTGCTCACCACCACACTGTGCTGCCCTCTCCTCATGCTTGTTTTGCCCTACGTGGTTAGCCAGGCTCTTTCCTGATGAAGTCCTTGTCGGGCTTGAAGGACCAGGGTCTTTCCCAAGCCCATGCAGAGCCAGTTGGAGTGGAGCATCTGGAGGCTATTTATAGGCTCTGTGAACGTGGTGGGCACAAGACCCAGGTAGGCATTCTCCCAGCACTGTACTCCCAGGGGTGGGCTTTTCTGGGGCCTTTTGGGGAGCAGCTGTGCTTCCTTTGAGCTGTTCTTGATTTTTCCCTTCCCATCCCCTACACACAGGGCCACTGAGGTACTACCTACACCAGCTTTACAGATGAAGAATGAACACTTTGTGAATGAGTAGACCCGTTCTGCCCCCCGCCCCATATTGTCTGACACCTGAGAAGTCAGCAAAGCTTCTTCACATCAGGGTGCTGAAGAAAGAAATGATACTTTACTAGAAAATGGGGAATAGGAGAGGAAAGCATGCTCTTTTGTAGACGAGGGAGGATTTTATATAAATATGTTCAGAACGGTTTTACAAAGACTGCCCATATATGCACCAAATCTGTTCAAGAAAGACTCATTTGTGGAGGATTGAAATGTTCCTATTAATATTCCTTATCTAAGAGAAACAGAGGCATCTACTGAATTTCATGAAAGGTAATATGAAAACTGATCTTTAAGGGTCTTCTTTAATATTTTGCTTCCTCCTTCATTGTTGAAAATATATTGCAGATCTTTATATGCTGGCATACAGCAGAGGAAAAAGATAGCATGATCAGTATGAAAGTAATATCAAATGTAAGTACCATTTGCATTTCTGGCAACAACTACTTTTGATCTTACTTTGTATTATTCCATAATATTTAAGGTGCAAAGTCCTGAAGTTATTAAACCTACTTTAGTTTGCTGTGGTCAAATAAAATGAATAAAATGTAGACTTTCTAAACTTAAATTTTAATGATGCACTATTTTGATCAGAGAAAAATAACAGAATATAAAAGGCATTATTTTATGTACCCACCACTCAGATTTAACAGCTACTAACATTTTGTTACACAGTAGTTCCCCCTTATCGGCAGTTTTGCTTTCTGTGGTTTCAGTTACCCATGGTCAACTGGGATATGAAAATATTAAATGGAAAATTCCAGAAATAAACAATTCATAAGTTTTAAATTGCATGCTGTTCTGAGTAGCGCTATGAAATCTTGCGCCATCCTGCTCCGTCCTGCCTGAGACATAAATCATCCCTTGGTTCAGCGTATCCATGCTGTATATGCTCCCCGCCCCACTCCCTCCCCAATAGTCACTTAGTAGCCTTCTTGGCTTGTGTTCAAGTAACCCTTATTTTACGTAATAATGGCCCCAAAGTGCAAGAGTAGTGATACTGGCAATTCAGATATGCCAAAGAGAAGTTATTGTTAATTTCTTACAGTGTCTAATTTATAAATTAAACTTTGTACTAGGTATGTATGTATAGGAAAAACATAGTATATCTGTAGGTTTCGTTACTGTCCGTGGTTTCAGGCATTCACTGGGAGTCTTGGAACATATCCCCCTTGGATAAGGGGGGGCCACTGTATTTTCTTCAAACATCTTTATTTCGGGAGGGAGGACTGTTGAGAAAACAGGACATAACAGATTAGTTGATGTCCGACCCTTTCCCAGTCTGCCTCCTTTCCATCCCTCCTTTGTCCCATCATGTGCAGATGCATATTATTTCCCTGCATGCTTTTGTACTTCAAAAAAACGGTTGTGGAAATTTTGAGTGAAATTTTCTTCACAAATATATTTTGTGATAACGTTATCGATTTAAAGCCATATGTATATTTTTAAAGTTATTTTTCTGTGTGGTATAATTATCAAAGTACCCAGGTCCCATCAAGGTACCCAAAGTACCTAGAGAAGGTTAAAGTTAGAAAAATAACTACCAAAAAATAGTTGGACTTTAGGAAGTTAGTTCCAGTTTCTCCTGCCCTGCCCCGCCCTGCCCTCACCCTTTGAGTAGCCTGGTAGAGTCTTGCACCTGAGTGTGGTGGGTGGCCTTCAGGACAAGTTCCTAGAGCTCATGAGGTTCACAAGCATAACCAAGAGTTTTTTGGTTTTTTTTAACATAGTAGTTTTTAATTTCCTGTAATCTGTTTGCTAAGGTTAGGGGCAACTTGGCATTCACATGCTATTTACCTAACATTTCCAATAGTTCTCATCCTCTTTCAGGGTTTATTGCTTCTCTAGTTGGTTATGGTCTCGAATCCTTATTTTTCAGATCCTTATTCTCAGGGCTGAGAAAGTCACAGTCACTCTGTCTGCAGATTGGCAGACTTATATGGGCAAAACCCAGCCAAACCGGAGGTCGCCTGCATTTCTACTGGCCCTGATGAGTGACACCCAGGAGGGGAGGTAATTCCTCCTTGGCATTTGCTGATTTCATAGTGGAGGGAGATGTGTCACAAGATGCATTTTAAAAAGTTCATTTAAAACATTAATTTTAATACTGATTTTTAAACCAAAACTATGGCGCTCCCTCTGGTCTTTTTGTCCTCGGCTCCGGCTGATTGCCTTCGGAATTGCTTTCATTGCATTCTCTGGAGGGCTATTCCTTTTCAAGAACTTTCAAGATCATTGGGGGTAATTGCATCTACTTAGCTGGACTATTAGGTTGAACCAGGTGAAATTTCATTTTTGTGGGGAAAAAATGGTTGGATATCGGCGCTTTCAATAGTTCAACACAATATGTTTAGGGAACCCTAGACATTTACAGGTAAGATGGCTTTGGAGCTGGCAGGTCCCATCAAGATTCTATTGTCATCCAGCTGCCAACATTTACAAGTGATCACCCTGGGGCCGGCCTAGGATTGCCCAGTCGGTGGTGAAGTGACTCACCTGAAGCTGTGGTCTTAGTCCCCTGACAAACTAAGAAATGTGGTGCAAATGGTCTGGCTCTAAGAGGTGCTGGTTTAAAGTGTCAGGATAGGGGCTGGCCCGATGGCGCAAGTGGTTAAGCACGCGCGCAGCGCGGTGGCCCAGGGTTCACCGGTTCGGACCCTGGGGGCACACCGACACACCGCTTGTCAGGCCATGCTGTGGCGATGTCCCATGTAAAGCAGAGGAAGATGGGCACGGATATTAGCCCAGGGCCAGTCTTCCTCAGCAAAAAAGAGGAGGATTGGTATCGGATGTTACCTCAGGCTGGTCTTCCCCACAGAAAAAATAAATAAATAAATAAAGGGTCAGGATAAAGAAGGGGGATCCTTACACCCAGAGGCCTGTACCCTGGCAGGGCAGGCAAATTGAGCAAAAACCCTGGAAAGGCCCAAGAGGCCTCAGGACCTGAGATTGCCCCTGTTCTAAGAATTAGGATCAGACAGGACCTCTTCTTGGTCTCTT
The DNA here is from genome assembly GCF_057802395.1 of Ceratotherium simum simum. Lineage (NCBI taxonomy): Eukaryota > Metazoa > Chordata > Mammalia > Perissodactyla > Rhinocerotidae > Ceratotherium > Ceratotherium simum. The sequence continues at coordinate 67,895,227 of NC_141900.1, read as the reverse complement.
CTATCTGAATGAAACCCTTCTCACCCCACACTGCCCGAAATGCTGTTTGCAGGATCCAGGCCATCCACCTGCCTGCAAGGGACTTACCTGGGCAGGTGGAGATGAGCCTTCCTGCCTAGAGTGCTGGACGCTGACCTGCAGGGAAGGCTCCAGGAAAGGCTTGAGCAGTGTTCAGGATGAGAATGCAAACTGTTTCTCATGTTCTCCTACAGGACGATCTCTATTTCCTTGTTAGAGAGCAGTGGCACACCTCTAATCAAATATAAGTAAAAATCGATGCATCTTCATTAGAGAAAATTAGAAAAATATGGACAGGTAGAAAAAAAAGTCTCCTACCTTCCCACCACTACAAATAAATTACTATTAATACTTTGGTAAGTTTCTTTCCAGTTTTTAAAAGCATTTTTAAAAATTCATAATTATATCCTAAGTCTATATCTTGATATTGCTAATGCATATATACTATATGTAATAAGAATATACAAATACATCTCATTTTATTGTGCTTCGCTTTATTGCACATCATAGATATGTATTGTGTTTTTTACAAATTGAAGGTTTGTAGCAACACTGTGTTGAGCAAGTATATTGGCACCATTTTTCCAAGAGTACTTGCTTACTTCTTATCTCTGTGTCACATTTTGATAATTCTTGCAATATTTCAAACTTTTTCATTATTATCATATTTTTTATGGTGATCTGTGACCAGTGATCTTTGATGTTACTATTATAATTGTTTTGGGGTGCCATGAACCATATAAGACAATGAATTTAATCGATAAATGTTGTGTGTGTTCTGACTGCTCTGCTGACTGGCCATTCCCTCCATCTCTCTCCCTCTTCTTGGGCCTCTCTGTTCCCTGAGACACAACAATATTGAAATTAGGCCAATTAATAATCCTACAATTGCCCCTAAGTGTTCAAGTGAAAGGAAGAATCACACGTCTTTCACTTTAGATCAAAAGCTAGAAATGATTAAGCTTAGTGAGGAAGGCAAGTTGAAAGACAAGATAGGCTGAAAACTAGGCCTCTTGCGCCAATCAGTTAGCCAAGTTGTGAATACAAAGGAAGAATTCTTGAAGGAAATTAAAAGTGCTACTCTAGTGAATGCAGAAATGATAAGAAAGTGAAACAGCCTTATTGCTAATATGGAGAAAGTTTTAGTGGTCTTGACAGAAGATCAAACCAGCCAAAACATTCCCTTAAGCCAGAGCCTAATCCAGAGCAAGGCCCTAACTCTTCAATTCTATGAAGGCTGAGAGATGTGATGACGCCGCAGAAGCAAAGTTTGAAGCTAGCAGAGATTGGTTCATGAGATTTAAGGAAAGAAGCCATCTCCATAACATAAAAGTGTAAAGTGAAGCAGCAAGTGCTGATGTAGAAGCTGCAGCAAGTTATCTAGAAGATCTAACTAAAATAATTAATGAAGGTGGCTACACTAAACAACAGATTTGCAGTGTAGACAAAACAGCCTTCTATTGGAAGAAGATGCCGTCTAGGACTTTCATAGCTAGAGAGGAGAAGTCAATGCCTGCCTTCAAAGCTTCAAAGGACAGGCTGACCCTCTTGTTAGGGGCTGATGCAGCTGGTGACTTTAAGTTGAAGCCAGTGCTCATTTACCATCCTGAAAATCCCAGAGCCCTTGAGAATTATGCTAAATCTACTCTGCCTGTGCTCTAGAAATGGAACAACAAAGCCTGGATGACAGCACATCTGTTTACAACATGGTTTACTGAATATTTTAAGCCCATTGTTGAGACCTACTGCTAAGAAAAGATTTCTTTCAAAGTATTACTCCTCATTGACAATGCACTCGGTCATCCAAGAGTTCTGGTGGAAATGGACAACGAGATTAATGTTGTTTTCATGCTTTCTAACACAACATCCATTGTTCAGCCCATGGATCAGGGAGTAATTTCAACTTTCAAGTCTTATTATTTAAGAAATACATTTCATAAGGCTATAGCTGCCATAGACAATGATTCCTCTGATGGATCTGGGCAAAGTAAATTGAAAACTTTCTGGAAAGGATTCACCATTCTAGATGCCATTAAGAACATCTGTGATTCATGGGAAGAGATCAAAATATCAACATTAAAATGAGTTTGGAAGAAGTTGATTCCAACCCTCAAGGATCCCTTTGAGTGGTTCAAGACTTCAGTGGAGGAAGTAACTGCAGATGTGGTGGAAATAGCAAGAGAACTAGAATTAGAAGTGGAGCCTGAAGATGTGACTGAATTGCTGCAATCTCATGATAAAACTTTAGCGGATGAGGAATTGCTTCTTATGCATGAGCAAAGAAAGTGGTTTCTTGAGATAGAATCTACTTCTGGAGATGATGCTGTGAAGATTGTTGAAATAACAAAAGATTTAGAATATTACATAAACAGTTGCTAAAGCAGTGGGAGGGTTTGAGAGGATTAACTCCAATTTTGGAAGAAGTTCTACTGTGGGTAAAGTGCTGTCAAACAGCATTGCATGCTGCAGAGAAATCGTTCATGAAAGGAAGAGTCATCGACGTGGCAAACTTCAGTATTGTCTTATTTTAAAATCTTGTCACAGCCACCCCCACCTTCAGCAACTACCACCCTAATCAGTCAGCACCATGAACATCGAGGAAAAACCCTCCACCAGCAAAAAGAGTACAGTTCACTGAAGGCTCAGATGATGGTTAGCATTTTTTAGCAGTAAAGTATTTTTTAATTAAGGTATGTATATATTTTTTTAGACATAATGCTATTGCACATTTAATAGACTACAGTATAGTATAAAGATAACTTTTTTATTTTTTTTTGAGGAAGACTAGCCCTGAGCTAACATTCGTTGCCAATCCTCTGCTTTTTTGCTGAAGAAGATTGGCCCTGGGCTAACATCCATGCCCATCTTCCTCTGCTTTACATGGGATGCTGCCACAGCATGGCCCGATAAGCGGTGCATAGGTCCGTGCCCAGGATCCGAACCCATGAACCCAGGGCCACTGAAGCAGAGCATGGGAAACCAACCACTATGCCACTGGGCTGGCCCCTAAAGATAACTTTTTTTAAACTGAGGTAACATTGATTTATAATGTATACATTTCAGGAGTACATCATTATATTTTGCTTTTGTCCAGACTATATCATGTTCCACACCAAAAGTCTAGTTGCCATCTGTCATTGTACACATGTGCCCCTTTACTCTTTTACCCCCTTCCCCTCTGGTAACTACCAATCTCTTTTCTGTATTTACATATTTGTTTGTTTATCTTCCACATATGCATGAAAACATACAGCAATTATCTTTCTCCATCTGACTTTACTTCGGTTAGCATAATACCCTCAAGGTCCATCCATGTGGTCACAAATGGCAAGATTTCATCTTTTTATGGCTGACTAGTATTCCACTGTATGTATACCATATTCCATTCCAAGTATACCACATCTTCTTTATCCATTCATCCATTGATGGGCACTTAGGTTGCTTCCAAGTCTCGCTATTGTGAATAATGCTGCAATGAACATAGGAGTGCATATATCTTTTCAAATTAGTATTTATATGTTCTTTGGATAGATACTCAGAAGTGGAATTGCTGGATCATGTGGTAGTTCTATTTTTAATTTTTTGAGGAATCTCCATACTGTTTTCCATAGTGGCTGCACCAATTTACATTCTCACCACAGTGTATGAATGTTCTCTTTTCTCCGCATCCTCTCCAACACTTGTTATTTCTTGTCTTTTTAATAGCCGTTCTGATGGATGTGAGGCAATATCTCATTGTGGCTTTGATTTGCATTTCCCTGATAATCAGTGATGTTGAACATCTTTTCATGTGCCTGTTGGCCATAAGTATATCTTCTGTGGAAAAATGTCTGTTCAGATCCTCTGCCCATTTTTGGGGGAAGGGGATTTTTTTTCCTAGTTTTATTGACATATAACATTGTGTAAATTTAAGGTATACAATGTGATGATTTGATATACATATACATTGTGAAATGATTACTACAATAAGGTTAATTAACACACCTCACATTTTGTGTGTGTGTGTGGTGAGAACATTTAAGATTTTTTCTCTTAGCAACTTTCAAGTGAACAATATGGTATTGTTAACTACAGTCACCATGCTGTACATTAGATACTTAGAACTTGTTCATCTTATAGCTGTAAATTTGTGCTCTGTGATCAACATCGCCTCATTTCCCCCACCTCCCAGCCCCTGGCAACCACCCATCTATTCTCTGTTTCTATTCTGCCCATTTTTTAAGTGGGTTGTTTTTTTGTTGTTGAGTTGTATGTGTTCTTTATATATTTTTGGATATTAACCCCTTACTGGATATATGATTTGTGAATATCTTCTCCCAATTGGTAGGTTGTCTTTTCATTTTGTTAATGATTTCCTTTGCCATGTAGAAACTTTGTAGTTTGATGTAGTCCAATTTGTTTATTTTTTCTTTTGTGTTTCTTGGCTGAGAAGACACATTCAAAAAGACACTTCTAAGACCTATGTCAAAGAGTATACCCTCTATGTTTTCTTCTAGGAGTTTTATGGTTTCAGGTCTTACATTCAAGTCTTTAATCCATTTTGAGTTAATTTTTGTGTATGGTGTAAGATAATGGTCTTTTCTCTACAATATCTCTGAGGTTTGCCTGTATAGGGAGTACTCTATATAAAATACACATTGCCAAGGAATATATACTACTATAGAAATTCTATACAGAATATAACAAAGTATATTTTATATTCTTATCTTTTTCACTTATGATAACTAAGTACTCTATGAACATAATTTTTAAAGGCAGTGGAGTATTCCCAGTGATTTTCCCACTGTGTAGTTAGCCAATTCTCCTTTTAGAGCAGTAGTTAAGAACATGGGCTCTGGACTGCTGGGTTCAAATCCCAGCATAATGGTCGCGTGAATGTGGGCAAGATACTTAACCTCTCTTATGCTTCAAATTCTTCATCTTTAAAATAGGCATAAGAATTCTACTTATTCTGTTATGGAAAAGAGACCACAATGTGCAAATTCAAAAGCCAGACTTTGGGGGCCGGCCCCGTGGCTTAGCGGTTGGGTGCGCGCGCTCCGCTGCTGGCGGCCCGGGTTCGGATCCCGGGCGCGCACCGACGCACCGCTTCTCTGGCCATGCTGAGGCCACGTCCCACATACAGCAACTAGAAGGACATGCAGCTATGACATACAACTATCTACTGGGGCTTTGGGGGAAAAATAAATAATAAAAAAAAAAAAAAAAAAAAAGCCAGACTTTGTCATTTACAAGAGCTGCATTGAAGCGAGGAAGGAGGAGAACACTTACCAGCCACAATCCAGATCCGTAACACATCAAAATTGCAGGCAGTCTTTTATATCAGAATATATCAAAAGCTTACTCCGAAGCTTGCCTTTGGTCAGCAGGAGGAAGGGGCCCTAGGACACGAGGGTGGGCATTGAGTCACAAGCTAAGGCTACTGAAAACATTCCTTTCAACATCATATTTGCAGGACACAGATGTTGTCTGGTGAAACCTTGGGAATTTTTAAAATCGTTGCAGTCTTTTTCCAGGGGAGTAAAACATTAAACATTTACCAAGGGGTCAATGTGTTGTCCAGGCAGCAAAACATTAGCATTTCTTTGTTAGTTGAGATTTTTAACTTTTGGTTTATGTGGGACTGATTTTCTTAACTCATAGGGTTGCTGTGAGGACAAAACACTTAGAATAGGGGTTGGCAAACTTTCCTTGTAAAGGGCAGGTAGGTAGTAAATATTTTAGGCTTTGCAGGCCATATGCAAAAGCAGCCACAGACAACATATAAATAAATGAGCATGACTGTGTTTCGTAAAGCTTTCTTTATGGACATTGAAATTTGAATTTCATGTAATTTTTACATATCACAGATTCTTCGTCCTCTTTTGATTTAAAAAAAAAGATTTAAAAATGTCGAAAAAGACTTTTGAACTCACAACTGTACAAAAATAAGTGGTGGGCCCGATTTGGCCCCTAGGCTATAGTAACCCCTAGTTTAGAACAGTCCTTGGCATTCTTTAAGTGCTTTGTGTGTGTTAGCTGCTACTCGCACCATTAGAGATGTTATCACCATCATCACCATCTCTGTGCTAGGACTTTGCAGTGCTGGGGCCTGGGGGAGGCTGGGTTGCAGCACACAAGCCCCTGCATCCCTTTGACCCCCTGGGAGTCCATCGGTAGCAGCCACAGCTTGATGAGATCCTAGCTCCGTCATGGCAAAGAGGTTTCGTCTGCCATGCTGGTGGTGGTCCCCTTACCAAAGGTTGCCTGGAGGGCTCTGCTGGGCTCAGAGGGAACGGGTTTCCTGAGTGATTGGCTAGGCCTGCCCTGGAGTGATGCTACCACCCATTCTTTGTTCTTTGATGGACCTCTTAGCCACTGCTCTTTCAGGGGAAGATAGAGAAACCCACTGTGCATAACGGGTGCTAGTCCACCTCCTGTTTTAAAGTGACAAGAGGTGGGAGAAAAGGAGATTCTAAAAGGAGTGGTATAAAAAGGAGCGGGGAGTTGAGGGAAGAAAGAGTAGGGTGTTGCTAGCGTGAGCCGAGGTGCTGGGATTCTTCAGAATCCTGCATGTGCGCAGCTCAGTAGAAAAATTGCAGATATCTTCATAAACCTTGACAGCGTTATGTCATTATTCATGAAGTCTTTTTTTTTAAACCATAACCAGCTTCATTTTAAAGGAAATTTATTCCCAAGACATTTTTTAATTGAGTTCTTATGGTAATTCTTTGTGTTGACTGTTGAATCAACATACCAAATAAACAGTGTTCAAGTTTATCCTTTTATTCAGTAAGTTTCAACTCTGCTCCTTCAAGATAATGAAGTGAAAGTGAACCTAGATTTTCCTGAATTGTATACATGGCAGTGCATGGCCTTTTCTGACCTTTTAAGAGTGATTTTTAAAAGGATGTTATTTTTTTAACTGAGGGAATTTGCCTTAAATCCAGAATTTTCAGTGTGAGATCTTCTGTTGTGTATTCATGTGAGGTTATTTATGATTGTGTGTATGTGTGTGTCTGTATATTTCAAAGCTATATCGTTAAGGCTTTTAATAACTCACTTCTGAGACAAGTTTCTTGAAGGCAAATACTATTTTGTTTTAAATTTATCTTCGGATGAAATTGATCATGTCTGTCTCCCTGTGTCTTGCACAGTAGTAGACATCCAAAATTATTTGGTGAGAGAAAGAATGCACCAGGGGCTGCAAGGCATCTAGAGGTCATTTGCTTTAATCTTCCACCGTTCAGTGCTCTCGACAGCGTCCTGCTGTACGTCCAGTCTTTGCTTCAGTATTGCTAAGGACAGGAACTTCTCTGCTAATCCTCTTTTCCGTAGCTGCACAGAATATTAATCCTTCAGATGCCTAAAGACAGTAGCAGTCCAATCCACAACCCCATCCCACATCCCATCTCCACCACCACACCAGACATACCTTTCTTTTTCCCCTGGGCTAAATATCTAAAGTTTTTTTCCAACTTTTCTGACATGCCTTTCGGTTCAGACATTTCTGCTTCTTCCTGGCCATGCTTATGTGCATGATTTCCTATATGTCAGGAGCAGGCTTGCAGTGTGGCTCCCAGAACTGTGTGCTGTGTCTAGATGTGGCCTGACTCAGGCCCGGTCAGTAGAACCTCCTTTGTTCTTGTTTTGCTCGTGTTAATAAAACCCAACATGTCAGAGTCTTCTGACTGCCATGTGAAACTGATTCTTCTTAGTCTTGTTTCCAGCTCTAACTCTTAGGTCTTAATAGTGTGAACAGTGATGAACTCTCCTAGGTTGCAAGCATTCCCAGGGAAGGGGTTCCCTTAGTGACAGTGGTAATTGTAGATGGTCCCAGAGCTCAACTGAACCAGAGGTATTGCCCAAAAGATTAGTTGTGGACTTGGCGAACCAGAGAAAACATAGCCATGCTGAGGTCAGGAGGTATCAGGTGGGTGAATGGAATTAGAGATAATAGCGGAGGTGTTAGGGAGGCCAGGCAAGGAGAAAAGGGTGTGCAGCTGAGAGGGAGGTACAGTGGGGAAGCGAGGTGGTTTAGAATCTGTTGTCCTAAATCCTTAGCATCTTCCTAGGTATTTCTTTCATGCAGATCCTTTGTGCTTTACCTAAAAGAATCAAATTTTAGTGATGAGGAGCTGGGTTCTCATGAATTATTCGTAAGCCAGGTTTCCCTTATTCTGTAGATGTGTGCTTGAATTTTAAAAAATCTTTTTACAGGACTTTATGTTTCTTTGATTAAACTTCTTCTTGCTAATGGGGCCCATCTTCCTATTCTCCAAAGACCTTTTGAACCTAAATAGGAAAAAAGCTACAGAATTGAAGTGGTGACTCTGCCACTTATTAGCCATGACCTTGCATAAGTCACAAGCTGTGACCCTCATCTGTAGGAAGAGAAGAATAATATTTACCTTGTTAATAATACTTGTCTCATTGGGTGGTAGAGAAGATTAAATGAAATCATGCATTTAGAGTGCCTGGCACAATGACCACCCATCCCAGTCCTACCTGGTCATGGTTATTTTACTCGTAGATCAGATTTGATAGGATGACTTCTCCATTTTCATCCAAACAATTGATTTTTATTGAATTTAATGGGGAGAGACCAAGGCCAGAATCCATAGCTTTGCAGAGGCTACTTCTAGGACTCTTTGGAACATTGATCTATCTTGGGTCACAAGGTCAGATGTTTTCAAGAGCCTCCTTATGTGTGTGAAGCAGCCAGGTGAGAGAGTGATAGGGCCAGTGTCAGCTCAGAGAATGCATGTCCTACCTAGAGCAGGCATCTTAATAAAAGTCATTGCTGATCCGAACATTTGGTACAGAGAATCAAGGTTCCAACACCATCAGCTGGTGTTTATAGGTCCCTAACACACTCTTGCATTGGGTTATTGTGGCTTTAGAACAGCGATTCTCAAAGTATGGCCCAGGGACCATCAGCAGCACCTGCCAACTTGTATTATTGCAGATTCTTGGGTCCCACCCCAGACATAATGAATCAGAAACTCTGGGGCTGGGTCCCAGCAATCTATTTGAAAAGACCCTCTGAAAGATTCTGGTCATGCTCAAATTTGTGACCCACTGATTTGGGAAGGTGTTCTCAACCCTGGCTGGACATTGGAATCATCTAGAGAGCTTTAAAAATTCAGTTGCTTGGTTCCCAACTACAGAGTTTGGCATTTAACTGATTTGGCATACAGCCTGGATATCAGGATTTTTCAAAGCTCCCCAGGGGATTTTCAGGTGCATCCAACGTTACTGCTGTTCTATCGAACCTGTTGAAATGCCCACATACTCCTTTCTCCTGGGTGGGGAGGTGAGGAGTGGGAGGCGTGTGTAGTTTAACAGAGCCCCCAAGTGATCTGCTGCAACCATCAAACCCTGCGTCCCCTTGGAGAACATGACCTTAAACTACCAGCCTCAAGAAATGTCCTTGATAGGGCTTTTTGTAAACTGAATGAATATTCACTCAATGTGATTTGTTTTAAAGGTTGCTTTTAATGCTATATTTGTTCAGCAAATGTAGGCACTCATATAGCACAAATATTAACTCCTAAATCCTCAAAGGCTTTCCCCACGTTGTGCCATCTGGCAGACATTATTGTAATCATCTCTTTATTATCCACACTAATGAAGGACTAGCATGGCATTGGTAATTGAACAACACAGATCATTTAAAAATCATTCAGGCTAGTGCCTGCCCTGCTTTCCCAACCAGGAAGCAGTTAAGAATAGAAAATATTGACTGATTACAGTTTCTTATCTTCCCTGTGGAGGTACTAATACATATTATTTTAGTCAGAAATTTGAACAACAGGAGAAGTGAGAGGCTTCTAAATTATAATTTCTTTTTCTGAATAAAGGAGTCTGTTTTCTCCATGAGAGGCCAAAGCACAAAGCAGATAAACAGCAAGTATCTTTAAAAGGCATTTGCATCTTGAACCAGTGGGTTCAAAGCGTGGTGGAGTGGAAGCTGCATGGGTTTTGAAGAATCAGTGGATCTGGCTTCTAGATCTTATTCTGATATGACCTATGTTATTTGAGATGAGCCATTCCAACCACCAGTGGGTCTCAAAGTGTGATCCCCGACCCACAGCGTCTGCATCACCTGGGAATTTGTTAGAGATGCAAATTCTCCACCCTACCCCATCCCTCCTGAGTCAGAGACTCTGGTGATGAGGCCAGCAGCTGATGCTTTAGGAGATTTGGATGCCTGCTCAAGTGTGAGCACCACTGCTCTCTACCAGGGCCTCAGTTTTCTCATCTATAAAAGAAAACAACCAGCTAGATTATGTTTGGGGTCCATTTCAGCTCTCCCGTGGTCTTGGTGTATGGGCCTGGAACAGGTTGAAAGATTCTCTGTCTTAGACCTTGAACTTTCCCTTGGATGTGTGATTGAAATAATTCAGCTAAAAAACTGGCTTGTGGGTAGCAGAAGAGAAACAGATCTCCAGGAATTCAATACCCAAACCCCACATAGTGGGCTCACTATAAAATAAATCGTGCTGTCTTCAGCTGGTTGGTACCATCTTCCCAAAGTGAAAAACGCTGGCACTTCGGAAAGGGAGGCAGCCGTTCCCCCTTTCTCCAGGGCCTGAGAGCTGTCTGATGTGATTCACGGAGCAGACCTTCTGCAGGAACTAACAAATGGCGTTTCAGAAGGATGTACAGAGGTACACAGGCTTTGCAGTAAAACAAGGGAAGATTTCAAGCCATTTATCAAAGCTCTTGCAGCTTCCATTTCAAAACAGGTGGAAAAAAATAACATGGAACAAGAAAGGAAAATAAATCTGTATCCAGAGCGTCTCATAAATAAGAAAGGAGTGGGGGAACTGTGGGCCTTGCCGGGTTCTCAGAGTATTTTTGTCACAGTATAGAAAGCTTTCAAATGTGTTGGCATATAATTCCTATACTTTTTTGGTTCTCAAAATCTGTGGTTGTAAAATTACTTCACTGGCTATTAAAACCAAAAAAGAAAAAAGAAACAATCATTCCAAGGAGAGAGAGGCTGGGAAAATGATACCTGGAGTTAAAAAAAAGAGAGAGAAAAAAATAAGAACATAATTCACCCACAACTACAAAATAATTTTTTTTTCATCTGAAATGCGGTGATGCTTCATGATTTAGGGCAAGGCAGGAAAAATCAAAGGCAATTTTCTAATTGGCTTTTGTTTAGTAAGACTGTTTGCTGGAGACAATAAGACATGGTTTATTGAACGTGAGAGAGACTTTGGTCTGCTGTGTCTGGGAGGGATGGAGAAATCATAGCTTTTACTAAAAAGGATGGATCACAGGCCCACTTTGCCTGAGCGAATAATATTGATTGAGGGGAACAACTGAGGACCTGCATTGGACATCTTTGTGAAATTCCCAGCATGTCAGGTTGATCAAAAACTTGATGCTAAAATCTTGGTTAAAAGCCTTTATTCTTAGTTCAAATTCTGGCTCTGCCACATACCAGCTCTGAGACTGGGCAAGCTATGTGGATGCTCAGTGCCTCAGTTTCCTTCTCTGTCAAAGGAGGATAATAATAAAACCTACCTTGTGGAAGTGTAATGAGGATTAAGAGTGAGCATATGCAAGGTGCTTTACACAATGCCTGGCACATAGTAGGCATTTTATTTGGACTATTTGCTAAACAGCTATATGGTTCTTTAAAAGAATCCTAAAAATAAATTATATTTAACTGTAAGACCTTTTGAAAACAGCAGTGCCCTATTTGGTACCACCAAGGTGTGCTTAAGGAGGGTTGTGATTGATAGAAGGAGGCATCGAGGGGATCCTGGGAGCACAGTTCAGACAAGACTGATGACTCTTGAGCCAGGGGGACCTTCTCCCTGGTCAACTTCACTAACACATAGCTTTGGAGGTTGTTCGAACTAGATTCAGAGAAACTAATTTTTGTCATTTGATTTCCTTTTTGTGTATTTATTTTTGGAATAGACTCATAGATCAACACTAGAAATTGGTCTGAAATAAGTGTCATGTTTTTCTCTCTTACGTGTGGCACGCTCTCCTTTGTTGGCTGGACCATGCTGTGTAGCAGCTAATATTGATTAGCCTACATTTTCTCAAATAAACTTTTTTTCAGGCTATGGGAGGTCTAAATGCTAGCAGGACCAAAATAAATGCACTCAACTCATAAACTGGTGGTAAGGAAAAGAGTAGGAATGAAAACGTGCTGAGACCTATTGTCCAAATAAGGCATTGCCTGCTCTGCCAAGTCCAAGTCACGAGGCCCTAAGCAGGCTTCTTATTTCATAGGAGCTGTAGTTTCCTCATCAACAAAATGGGGAAAACAATAGTGCCTACTGCCTATTTATTAGATGAGATGATACATGTAAAATGCAGACTAGTGCTAGCCCCCAGAAAGTACTCAACAAATATTAACTTATTAAATGTTACTTGTATTCATAAAAATCTAATGTGTCAAAGTCAAAATAATAAATTTATGCATAAAGGGGAAATTCCACTATTCTCTTCTAAGGAACTAAAAATACTATAAAATCTTTAATTGCAAGTTACTTTTTAGACTAAATCTCTGATCATTTATTTCCAGCATTTTGATTTTATCCCCCGCTATTGAATACAAGCCTGACCCTCTTACTCCTCAATGAGTATCAGATTAAGGCTAAACCCCACTGTGTTTCTTGTGCCCAGTGATTTTCATTTTCCTTACAGTTGTATTTATTTTATGAGACTTATCTTTCTTACCATAAGTGGTAGTACTATGGTATTTTAAAAACTTTCCAACATCATAATAAATGAATCAGGATAAAGTGCTACAATCACAGATTGAAGTCACTGCACTGACCAGCTTGCTATGGCGATAAGGACAGGGCTGCTGTTGAAACTGTGGAACTGTGGCCAGCAGGCAGCACCAATGTTCTATAATTTTAGATGTTGTTTATTAGCTCATAAAACATTTTTCAAATCAGCATGGAAAAGACAGCTTAGATGTGCTCTTGAATAATGTAGAAAAGTGCTGGTTGTTTGAACCTTGAACAAGTGAACAAGAAGGCCTTCTTATACTGGAATTAGAAAAAGTTGCAGTTAACCAAAATTTCCCTGGCAAATTAGAGAATCAAGAAGTTTATTAAGAAGAATTCAGGGAGAAAACAAAAGTATGTAGTTTCATACAAATTACTTAGATTATGAGGTAAAAGCAGTTTTCTTTAATATCTCTTTAACATTTCTTTTTCATGTCTTTAACAAAAAAATGACTTCCCTGAAATCATTCACCATTCAGATCTGGATTTTCAGGACAGACCATGGTGATCATTTTTGACAATTAACGGTGGAGAGTGGTGTGCTGCCCTGAGCAAGAGTCTTGTGGTGTTTACTGGGTGATCTGGAGCATATGGAGAGGTTGTTGGGCATGTTTGTAACTAGTATTTTTTCTTCGTGGTTTTTGGCACTGTGCGTGGTGACCACAAGTCCAGAACCCTCCCTGAGAGCAGGAAGATGTCAGGACCCTGTGGACATCTGAATTTTGCCAAGTGTCTCTGCTCAGAGGCCCGCAGACTCTGTAACTCTGCATGGTTCACGAAGTCACTGGACAGGTGTGGCCATACTTAACCCTCACACACGAGGATGAGGAAGTTAAGGTGCAGAAGGGTAATTGTCAGAGATGTGGCTTCATCCCAGGTCTTTCTCCCCACATGCTATTAGTTCCATTACAGCACAGCCACCAGAAATATAGTTTTTACATTATTATTTTCTTTTTTCCACAATGTCACATGTCTAAGAACAATTGTATATGTTGATCTTCGGCTGAGTTTCCTAACCCTGGGTATAAAAGCAGGTTTTGCTGCCCCTGTAGAAGAAAACCCCCATCACCACCCCAATAGGTTTACAGGGAGATAGAAAATGTCGTCCAACTTGATTATTTGAAGCTTTCCTTGTGGTATTTTGGTCTTCAGGAGGGAAACCAGATGTCTGGTGGTTGGTGAAATCTGCTGAAGAATTAACCTGATCAAACATTTTGCTTTAATCACAGAATCATGTCAACCCTGCCATGGACTTTACCCAGACCCCTCCCGGGATGTTAGCCCTGGACAACATGCTGTACTTTGCCAAGCACCACCAGGATGCCTACATCCGGGTAAGCACACAGCCCCTTTCAGCTATTGTAGGTTTCCTGCTAACTTTGAATTTCACATTTACGGACATAGAGGGATTACCTTTAGATGAGTGGCCCCAGATTTTTGGCTTTCATGACTCAGTAAAGATTAAAATTAAATGAAATCAATCAAGGGCACTGCAAAAGGGATTTTTAACTTGTAAATTTTTTTCACATGATGACATTTAAAAAAATACAATAGATACTGGAAAATATTTGGTATAGTTCAATATTGAGTTATGGCAAAAACTCTTAGACTTAAATAACGAGAAGAGAAACGAACCATCTACCCAAAATCTGCACAATCTCAACTTTAGTGGAAACCCCTTAGATTTATTCAACTTCTTGAAAAGAAGCCCAAGATTCTCTCTGGTACTATTTCTGTTCAATCTGATGCTGGAGATAGAATAAGATAAACAAAAAGCAAGAGAAGAATGGGAGAGATGAGGAGGGAAAAGAAATGCCTTCTCTCATTTCATATTAGACTAGTGAAACTCCAGCTACCAAGGGAGATTCCTTTGTGGGTGGGGCAGAAGGAAAATAAAAGATGCCACCTTCCAATGGGGCAGTGCAGGTGTGGGAAGGACCAAGTGTGAATGAACGGGAGAAGAGGCACAGTGACACAGAAGGCCTGCCCTTCAGGGCTGCTCCACTGGAGGCCCTGGATTCATGCTGACACCTGTCCTATGTCTTCAGGGAGAGGAGCCCAAATTCAGGTGGGGTGAGGTATCTCGATCCAAGACTGAGATGGAGGAGGATAGGAATAAATGGGACAAGGGAATTGGCGAGTGTTTAGAATGATGAATAGATATAAGCTTAGAAAATGTTTAATGAATGAATTGCGTAATGCAGGGAGTGTGAGGCTGAAATTAGAATAAGGTAAGAGTCTGTTACTCTGACATTCTCTGTTGGATCCCTCTTGGCAGCACTGGCTTCCTAGAGACCAGGGTTCGAGACCTGGCACTGTCATTATCTAGTGATGTAAATGTGGGCAATTCCTTTTGTCTGGGCTAAAGTTTCTTCTCTAAACAAGGGAGCAGTATTCCCCCAGGGGGCATTTGGAAATGTGTGAGTGTGTTTCTTTGGTAGTCACCATGCCTAGTGGGGTGCTACTGGCCCAAATCTGTAATACATGGGGGACAACCTGCGCAGTGAAAAAGTATCCTACCCTGTAGAGGCCCCTTGAAAAAAGTCATACCAGGTCTCTGTGTTTCCTATAGGCACTATATTTTTAACTTTATGTGTTTTTCTATATATGCAATTTAACAAGCTTTGACTTATACTGAAATATTATTTGTAATTTAAATAAATTAAATTAAATTAATAAGGTGAATTAAATAAAATAAATGTAAATTAAATAAATAAAGTCTGTCATGCATTTCTCTGAAAGGTTTTGGATCAAGTGCTTGGTCAGAAATATAGTTTTCCATAAGAAAATTGTTTTTTCATAAAAGTTTCATTTGGCTTATATGTGTGCATATTTATTGCACAGATTTTTTTCTAGAAATGTAATCTGCTCTCACAGTAAGTAAATTAATATTTTAGAGATACCATGTAGTATAGCCTTGGAGAGTTGAGTGTGAAAAGGAGAAGCCAAGTAGAAATGGAATTTGCATTAGCTGATTAATGTTTGAGGATGAATGTTTCTAAAATTAGAGCTTATTAATGCTGAATGTATTGTTAATTGCATGAGAAGCATATGTCTCATGAAAAATAGTTTAATGTTTTAAGCCCATTTTCCTCAATGCGTTCTCTAAACTGTTATACGTGAAATTAATACCATGGCAACCTGACAGAACTTTGTATCTGATAAGGACTTAACAGAAAAACCTATTTGTAAAGAAAAGTGTGGTTCTTTTTGTCCATATGCACTTTTCTTTATTGGTTAGACATTCCTAAAACTGAAATGACTGTACTTTTCTCAAAAATGTCCCTTTCCTGATGTTTTCTGTGTCCCATCTGACTTTGGATCTGACTAGATGGAAAGCTAAAGCTATTTACATGAACGGATGGGGTTGCAGGATCACGTGCAAAGGCTGAGGCATTCTGCAAGGAAGTTTTGTGGTGACGACGAAAACTAATATCCCAGGGGTAGTGAAATAGTGAGATAGACAGTGAAAATAGTCATCCCAGACAGTTAATTAAATTTTGATCTATGAGCTGAGTGGTCTCTTCTGACGCATAAAGATGGGCTCTTTTTTTTTAAGTTTACATTTTGATAAAATTTGCTTTTTTTTTGATCAGGTAAATCTCTTGTTTGAATGCAATTATTCGTTTATTATTTGTATCTTTCGTTTAATAAATGGCTGTTCTGTACCTGAATATAACCTCACCATCCACTTTACCAGTCGGATTTATGGTTGAGATTTTTAAAAGGAATGGTAACACACACACACACACACCCCCACACAAATATTCCCTCTTCGCCCTTGACACCCCTGCCCCAGCTATCATGTTCCCTCAAACACGTATTTGTATTTTTCTAGGTTATCTTCTTGCCCCATGTTCTAACTTAACTGCCACTCACTTTTCAACACCCCCACCAAGACTTCCACCCACTTTCCAGAAGCTGTTCTCCTCTTCCTTCATCTGCTTTGCCTCCCATTGACACTGGATCCTATCTCCCATTGACCACTTCTCTCATTTTGCCTGCCGCTGGTGCTGTCTTGGTTCTCTCCTTGGTGGTTTCTCTTAGTTTCTATGGCGGGTTTCTTTCCCTCTGCCTGCCCATCAAATGAACATGATCCCCAGGACTCTGTCTGTGGACCTTTTTTCTTCCCAATCACTCAGGCTGTGCGTGTTTTCTGAGTAACTATCAAATGCCCAGCAGTGAGCTAGGTGATGGGGATTCCCCAAGGAACAAGTCACTCCTGGGTCTTGTCGTTGACAAGTTTACTGTTCAGAGATGGAAAGGAGGGGTGGGAGATGGTGTGAACAGAGAAATACCAGGTACTTTCCAAGTCAGCCAGCCCTGGTGGACTAGTGGTTAAGATTCAGCACTCTCACTGATGCACCCTGGGTTTGTTTCCCGGTCAGGGAACCACACCACCCATCTGTCGATTGTCAGAGTGTGGCAGCTGCATGTTGCTGTCATGTTGAAATCTATGCCAACGGTATTTCAAATATAGCAGGGTCACTCATCCTGGACAGGTTTCAGCAGAGATTCCAGACTAAGACAGACTAGGAAGAAGGACCTGGCCACCCACTTCTGAAAAAATTGGCCATGAAAACCTTATAAAGAGCAGCAAAGCATTGTCTGATGTATCGTAGGAAGGTGAGAGGATGGCTCAAAAAGACTGGGCAGAGTTCTGCTCTGCTGTACACAGGGTCTCTAGGAGTTGAAATCAACTTGATGGCACTAACAACAGAAAACTGTCCAAGTCACTTGGAAAGTGGGTTGGGGGATATTGGGGACACAGAGGAGAGTCACCAACACAGATGTGGGAGTCAGGTCAGGAATACTGCTTGGAGGAAGTGGCATCTACACTAAGATCTGTTGGATAGTGCTAGTTAATCAGGTGAAGGGAAGGGGACATGGGAGAGAACTCCAAGTAGAGGGACACACAAAGCAAAGGCAGAAAGGCATATGTTTTGTTCAGGGAACCAAAAATAGTACGGTCTGGCTGAGATAGGGAGTGGAGAGCGTGATCATGGCTTGAGAGGTAAATGTGGGCTAGCTCATGAGGAACATTTTAGGCTGTATTAAGGTGTTTGGACTTTAACCTAAAGGCACTGAAGAATTTCTGAAGTGTTGTAAGTAAGGATGATGAGAGTTAATTTTAGAAAAATCAGTCTCCTGCCAGAAAACAAATGTGAGAAACAAGACTAGCAGCAAAAATAAAATTTGGGAAATTATAGAGAAATGATGGTAACCTGGACTAGGGTATTGGCAGTGGCACTGGGGAGGAGCAGTTTGAAAGAGTTATTTTGGAGCTAAAATAAACTGGACTCTCTCCGAGGACGAAGGAGATTACTGGCTTGAGTGAAGGGACAGATGGTTGTGTCATTAATGAAACAGTGTAGGTCTGTGAGAGGGCATTTGTTTGGAGATATTCAGACCCTTAAATGCATGTGGGACATATGTCTAGGTGGACATGTCTAGTAGGCAGTGAGATATGGGCAGCAGAGCTCAAACCCATGTAGACACCACATTCTGTGTATTCTACATATTTGAACCCACCTCCCATGCCCACTGCTAGGATGACCTTTCTAAACAGAGTTCAGAATGCTTTGGGGACCACTTGTAGCCCACAAGCCTACCTCTTGTGGTACCTGGCACATAGTAGGTTTCAATAATTTCTTATCAAGTGAGTAAAGAGTTTCTTTAGTTTTATTTAAATGGTCTCTTTCCAATGATCAATTCATTTTTTATCATCTGAGAATCATGGCCTTTAGCAGTTATATAAAGGTATATTTTTGCAACATGAATTTATTGACAGGCAGCCTGGTTTCTCCTGTAATATTTGAATGAGCTCTCTAACAGTGTACTAATGAAAGCAGTGGATGAAATTGAATTAGCCCACACTTGGATGGGCACAGAACATGAGGAGGAATTGCAAATCTGAGCATCCCGCTGTGCCTGGAGTAAAATCTGAAAGCAGAGCATGATTTCAGACTTCTGGGTCTTATTTACTCTGGGCATAATTGCCTTTACTCTTTCTGGAGATGCTTCACTCCCCAGCTGTCCCCACCAGGGCTCTCTCTGTGAGAGGTGGAGGGCGGTGCTTGGCTCACTCCCATGATCTGCTGTTATTATTTCACAGACAGGATAATAGTATAGAGCTGAACGTGTTGTATGCTTTGTTTTTGTTTGCTTTTTTTTTTTTAATTTATTTTTTTGCTTGTTTTTCCTCCTGGGAATAACAATTCTCAGTACTGTGGAAGGAAGAAACTTAGTGACTCCATTGGAAATAAAACCTTTGGACTTAGAACATATATTCTTGGTGTATTTAATTATTCACTGGGAGCCACTGAGAAACCCAAATGACTTTGTCTTCATTTAGTCCAGGACTCATGCTGGCTATTGTGGGAAGCAAGATTCAGTCACAAAGCGGCAAGTAATGATGAGGAAACCTAAGGCTTGCAAACACTTGTTGGCCAGGTCTGGCATGGAAGCAGGATAATAAAAAAATATTTAAGAAAAATGCTACAGCTGAAAGAAAGTGATTTAAGGAGGAAGTTACTTCTTCATGGTAATGTTCATCTTCCTCTGTTTGATCAGAGAAAATGAGTACCTAGTGTGGGCTGGGTAACATACAAGATATGCTCCATAGATTAGCTCAATCTTCAAGAAAAGCCTATGAGATAAGCATTGTTACCACCATTTTATAGATACAGGAATTGGGACTCAGAGAGGTGCTGAGAGTTCCACTAGGTCAAACAGCCCATAGACAAGTGGAATTTGAACTTACATCTTTGGCCTCCAAATCTCAGGCTCTTTCCAGTCTGCAGCCTCCTGCCTCTGGGCTTGGGCTGTGATAGACACACAGGTATATCCTTCTTGACATGAAGGGAAAGAGGACAGAGTCAAAGATGCATGATCAGAAGGCGTGGAAAGTTCACGGGACCATCAAACAAGTGTTTGTTATTCAGTTATGATCTTCCTAAATCTAGCGTGGTCAGGAAGTTGTTCCTAAAAGTAATAGAGGGGGCACCTTCTCTTTCCCTTTTGTTATAAACTTTATATACGGTATCACATTGTCTTCATTAGATTGTAAATCCTTTGAAAACCAAGGTTGTCCTTTTCCTGTGTATCACCCTATTACCAAATATGCAATTGACACTCAAATGATGTTATTTAAAGGCATAAATGAGCCTGGTGAAGTTACCACCACAAGGCTTCCAGATTTCAGATGTAGTCATTCATTTCAGGCTGAGAAGTGGCATGAAGAAGTATTTCAGAAGATTAGGGGAGATTCAGAACCTATTGTCAGTTGTCTGGCCCCCTCTTGGCATTACAGCCAGACAGAAGAGTACTGTGCATTAATCCCAGACCCTCAAGTAGTCAGATAAGCTATTTAAACATGAAACAATGAAGGTCAAACGCATGCAAATGAGATGTTTCTGTTACTGCTTATGTCTTTTTCAGAGGAAAAAAAATTCACACAGAAAACAAAAAACAGTCCATCTTAAATACTAAAAAGCATCTAACTAAAAGAAGAGAAATTCTTTTCAACATTCACATTTGTTCATTCATTGACTCATTCAGGAAACAATATCAAAGGCCTACCGTCTCTCAGGCTGGTGCCATGCGCAGTGGGCACAGTGGTCAACAAGAAGGGTGGAGTCTAGTTCTTAGATACCATAAAGTAGAACAGCAAGCAAAGGAAGAGAGTAGGGTTTTTGTTTTATCTTGTTTTCTTTTTTTATCCCCTTTGGAGTTTTTCTCATTTCCTTCTGGATTTTTTGATGTGACCTATCCTGGGTGCATCTATCAAGTTATAAAACTTTTACCTGATACTTCTTTGCAGTTTTCCACAGTATGTTTAGCAGGTAAACGTTTTACTATTTTATAAATTATCATACTGTTTATATGGGAATCACTTACGACTTGCTTCCTTTTCCAGTCACCCAATTTTGAACAATGGCAGCACTTCTTAGAAAAGTATTCTGGTGTTGGGTCAATATGGAATAGAACAAACCTGACCCCTCTTGTATGTTTTCTTTGGTGTGGTGTCAAAAATAAAATATTTTCTTAGTGCCGCTGTTACCCAACTAACTACAGAATTTATAAAATCTTGAGGCTTCCAGTAACAAAATAAAAAGTAAATTCTGGAAGCAACTTGTTCTTTATGTACCCTGCAATTCTTGCCTCAACATCCCTCATAATTTATGATCAACATTTCATCCAATTGAAATATCTGCACAGGGCGACTGTGATAGAAGATAATGAATTATTTGACAGGGGAAAAACAGAAATGCCTTTAAAAATAAGATTAATTACAACCGTTTCATACAGTTGTGAGCCAGGGAACATGTATGTTTCTAATATTACACCAAATGAGAACAGATATATTTATATGTCAAGTAAATGAGATTATGGGGAAAAAAATGGATATTTGTACCTAAGAATTGTTTTCTCACAGTTCCTCTATGATAGCCAATTTTTAACAGATGAAAAATTTAAAGTATATTTACACTATTTCAAAAGCTTTAAATGGATTCTTCCTCCTCATGATGCATATAGTAAACAATATTTTTTAAAAATACTTGCGAGAAATATTGGTTTAGACTCTAACTCACCCCTGGGAACTGGGAGGCCTGGTTCTTGGGGAAATACTGAAAAGAAAGTGCTATGAGATGATGTGGTATGAGAAAAGCTACCATCTTTTAAGCCTTGACTATATTTTGAGTATTAACATGCATTATTTGTAATGTATGTTAGCACTTCTCTTCAGTGCTCCCAGAGATGGGAAGATAAGGTAACCTTTGTACCCTCTTCTTCCAGTACATAGATCTCTCTTTCCATTGAGGCCCACCTCAAGTTCAAAGCCATTTGGGGGAAACTCTTTTCAGCGTCTCTTTCCTGTGTCAGAGGGCATAAGCATAATTATAATAGCAACTTATAATGAGCTATGCTATGAGATGACAACTATGCTAAACACTTTCATTAACTTCTCACAGCACTTCTATGAGGTTGGCACCGTTGTATATATGAGGAAGCTGACACACAGGGAGGTTAGGTGGCTTGCCCAAGGTCACATAGCTAAGGAAGTGCCAGGATTGAATTTAAGACCAAGTAGTCTGCTTCCAGTGTTCATAGCCTGTGCCTTTTAGGGATTTGTAGATTCATATAGGGGTTGCAGCCACAGTTCAAATGAGTCTTATGGATGTGTTTTGCTCAGCTAGCACAGTATACTTATAGGGAAGAGAAATTGAATTGCCTGTAGGCAGGGCATGTCCTCCCTCCCCTGATACCCACAAGCCCCAGAACTCCCTGTTATATTCTGTCTGGCTGCTTCTTGCATCTGGTTATCTGCCTAGTACTTGAGGGACTTGACTTAGTGGCCACTGACACTGGTGGTGTGCAGTGACCTCTGTGATGTTCTGATGCAGTGTCAGCACACAGTAGGTCCTCAGACTGCTGGACTTGGCTTTTCCCTTTCTCAGTCCATAAAGTTTCACTTATCAATGTCCCGTCTCCTGGGAGTTTCGTATTTATGTGCTCAGTGTTTCTTATCCTTCCATCCTTGTTGTCAGCTCCTGGAGAGCAGGTGCTGCATCTTGTGTTCCGTGTTTATTCTTTTGCTGAGAATAAAAGACTTTAATTTCAACCTCCCAAGAGTTTGGAAAAGGAACAGGCATGCTTCTCAAATTCTCTGGTTGTAAATTTTAAAGAAAAAAGTCACCAGATCTCATTATAAAGACACTGGGCCAGTGTCCCCAGGGCTCTCGGCACAGTCAGCCCTCTGCACTATGTGTCAGAGCGTGCACTAGACCCCTGGCTGCCCATCAGCCTGCATTTAAGGGACCAGGAACCAAGCATCCTATGTGCAATGAGGTGGGGTGCTGATGGAGGCAATGCTGAATCTTTAAAATAAATTAAGGAACTTTTAACATTTCGAGGGGGAAATTGGCAGTTTCCCAAGCGACATAATTACAGGACAGTGTGTAATGTGTAATTAAACTTAACTATAAAGCAAATGATTGGAGTAAAGCTTGGCGGCACATCATTTTTTTGTTCCCATAATCTGACAGATCCTCCCCTCCCCTTGTCCCTGAAACGGCTTCAGCAGCAACTGCTTCTAATTTTTTTTTAATGAAATTATATGTTGCCAAACACAGTTTAATGTAAAGGAACCTTTTTTATTTGAATGACATTTTCCTTCTAGGTGATCTGGGGCACAGATTCAATTTGAATGACAAGTACCCCAAGGCACAGCATTGCTGGGACTTTAAAATGACTCTTTGTCTAATAATTCATTTAAATACTTTATTCTTTGCTTTTATTTTTATTCTTTCTTAGACCGACATCCACAGCTTGGAGGCTTGTTTTTATGTACAGTTTTTTCATGTTTCAAAAATAGCAGCATTAATTTTGTTGATTGTGAATAACCAAGCTGTTACTGCCAAAAAATCGGGACCCCTTGAGAGTGTGAATATATGTGATTGGATTTACTAATTGCGCTGGAAGGCAGAATTTCTGACTTCCAAAGCCAATGATTTGAATGGAGTACTTCAGGCCTGGGGATGAGATCATTGTTCAACGTGGGCTTGGTTTCATCTCAGAAGACCCATCATCTGAGGAAGGGCGGGCAGGTTCCACATACATTAACGACTGCTAGATATAGCAGTGTGCGTGCTCTACGTTCACGCCATGTGAGTTCTTTTGGTACTGGCTTCGGTATCTGAAATCTGAAGCGGGTCTAAAACATGGCAGTCATCTGTTTCATTCTTCTTTGCTACCAGCCCAAGCTGGGTATTAGGTTCAGAATTTTTTACTTAGTTATATCTGAAAGTTTTTCCATTTTTGTTTTGTTTTTTAACTTGACAACACAGTGGGACTTTAAAACACAGTGATGGATTGCTTGAGAAAAAAATCAAACCAAGCTACATCATGAACTATATGCAGTTGACACACTGTAAACCTAAGCCCAGTGTGAATTATAAGGTTGGAAGCTACAGACAGCCTCACATGTGGATGACACCCTCCCTAGAGTCTCAACGAAGCCCTTAGCCAATAGTCACTATCTTGGGGTTTCTATCTTAGACCCAGTAGTATCTTCCCATTCTTTCCCTAAACTTGTTCTCTCTTAGTTCACATTGTCCATTTTTATGTCTCACTATGCTAGTTAAATATTTATCGAGTACCTGCTCTATGATAAGCCACCTCCTTTCTGCTGTAATTGATCAAACTTCCACCTTTAATTATGCGTTTTCTACCTTCACTGTGCCAAGCTCAGGAGCTGCTGTGCTGGGGGGTTGCAGTTGCTTCCCCTCTTTTTGTGCTAATTGCTGTGCCGTGTTTCAGTGCAGAAGTTCCAGGAGCTGCAGCTCACTTCTGCCTGTTCCTTTAAGAGGGGAAGGTTTCTGAGAATCCCTTCTTCTGTGTATCTAAAGTTGGAAGGTGTTATAGGCCTCATTGGCTTTTTTTTTTTTTTTTTGGTGAGGAAGATCAGCCCTGAGCTAACATCCATGCCAATGCTCCTCTTTTTGCTGAGGAAGACTGGCCCTGAGCTAACATCCGTGCCCACCTTCCTCTACTTTATATGGGACGCTGCCACAGCACGGCTTGACAAGTGGTGCATCAGTGCACACCCAGAATCTGAACCCCGGGCCGCCAGCAGTGGAGCACGTGCACTTAATGCTACGCCATGGGGTCGGCCCCCTCATTGGCTTTTTAATTATTTAAAGTAATAGACCTTATTTTTTAGAACAGTTTTAGGTTCATGGAAAAATTGAACAGAAAGTACAGAGGTCTCTCATGTCCCCTTTACTCCCCTCCCACACACAGTTTCCTGTATTATTAACATCTCACATTAGTGTGGTACTTTGTTACATTTGATGAGCCAATATCCTACAATCTTACTATAATTACTTACTAGTTGCAGGAGTTTTTTTGTTTATTCTTTGAAATTTTCTAGATAGACAGTCATGTCATCCGTGTACAAAGAGTTTTATTTTCTCCTTCCTAATCTGTATACTTTTTATGCCCTTTTCTTATCTTGCTGCATTAGCTAGGACTTCCAGTAAGATGTTGAATAGTAGTGGTGAGAGGGAACATCCTAGCCTTGATCTTGATCTTAGGGGGACAGAGGCAAGTTTCTCACCCTTAAGTATAATCTTAGCTGTAGATTTTTATAGATGTTCTTTATCGAGTTGATGAAGTTCCCCTCAGTATTAGTTTGCTTGGGCTGCCATAACAAAGCACCACAGTCTAGGTGGCTCACACAACAGAAATATATCCTTTCACAATTCTGGAGGCCAAAAGTCTGAGATCAAGGTGTCAGCAGGGTTGGTTTCTCCTAAGACCTCTCTCCTTAGTTTGTAGATGGCTGTCTTCTCCCCGTGTCTTCCTTATGTCTGTGTCTGTATCCTATATAAGCACGTCAGTCATGTTGGATTAGGACCTACACCAATGACCTCATTTTAACTGAATTACCTATTTAAAAACACTATTTCCAAAAACGGTCACATTCTGAGGCATTGGGGGTTAGGATTTCAAAATATGAATTTGGGCAGGACATAACTCAGCCCATAATACCCTCTATTCCTGGTTTGCTGAGAGTTTTTATCATGAGTGGGCATTGGATTTTGTCAAATGCTTTTTCTGTATACATTAATAATCATCATATGATTTTTATTTTTTCATCTGTTGGTGTGATGGGGATTACATTAATTGATTTTGAATGTTGAACCAACTCTGGGTATCTGGAATAAATCCCACTTGGTTGTAGTATATAATTTTTAATACAATGTTGGATTCTATTTGATAATATTTTTTGAGAATTTTGGCTCTATGTTCATGATAGAGAACTGTTGGTCTGTAGTTTTCCTTTCTTGTAATGTCTTTGATTTTGGTATTAGTATAATGCTGCTCTTATAGAATGAATTAGGAAGTGTTCCTCTGCTTCTATTTTCTGGAACAGATTATAGAGAATTGGTATCATTTCTTCCTTAAATTTTTGGTAGAATTCACCAATGAAACCATCTGGACCATCTGATGCTTTCTGTTTTAGGTTACTAATTATTGACTCAATTCCTTTAATAGATATAGGCCTATTTAGATTATCTATTTCTCCTTGTGTGAGTTTTGGTAGATTGTGTCTTTCTAGGAATTAGTCTATTTCATCTAAGTTTCAAATCTGTGGGCAGAGAGTTGTTTATAATATTTCTTTGTTACTTTTTACTGTCCATGGGACCTGTAGTGATGGCTCCTCTTTCATTTTTGATGCTGGTAATTTATCTTTTCTCTTTTCTCCTTGGTTAGCCTTGATAGAGGTTTATCATTTTTATTGATCTTTTCAAAGAGCCAACTTTTAGCTTCATTGATTTTTCTCTATTATTTTCCATTTAATTGATTTCTGTTCTGATTCTTATTACTTCTTTTCTTCTGCTTACTTTATATTTAATTTGTTCTTTTTCTAGTTTCTTAAGGTGGAGGCTTAGATTATCATTTACATCTTTCTTCTTTTCTAATATATATCCATTGAATGCTATAATTTTCCCTCTAAGCACTGCTTTCACTGCATCTCACAAATTTGGAAAAGCTGTATTTTAATTTTCATTTAGTTCAAAATATTTTCTAGTTTCTCTTGAAACTTCTTCTTTGAACCATGTGTTATTTAGACATGTGCTGTTTGATCTCCAAATATTTTGGGATTTTTCAGCTATCTTTTGGTTACTGATTTCTAGTTTAATTCCATTGTTGTCTGAAAGCATACTTTGTGTTATTTTTATTCTTTTAAATCTGTTAAGGTGTGTCTTATGACCGAGAATATGATCTGTCTCGTGAATGTTGCATGTGAGCCTGAAAAGACTGTGTATTCTGCTGTTGTACTTCTATTTCTGCATAGATTACATCATGTTCACCACCAAAATACTAATTACAACCCACGTCTGCTGTTGTTGAGTGAAGTATTCTATGCCTGTCAATTTAGATCCAGTTGATTGATGGTACTGTTCAATTCAACTATATACTTGCTGATTATCTGCCTGCTGCATCTATCAGTTACCAAAATACAGATGTTTAAGTCTCCACCTATAATAGTGGATTTGTCTATATCTCCTTGCAGTTTTATCAGTTTTTGCTGACGTGCCTGTTGGTTTGCAACTCTCTTTGGTGATCTATGAGGCAGACTAGGAAATGAGCACTGGGATCAGTCCCGTTGGAGTCCAACAACCCATATGTAGCAAGGATGGGCTTTGCCTTACAAAGAAAAGGATATGCGCCTTAACGTCAATCCATAAGATGTTTTATTTGCCAAGAAAACTTGGTCGTCAGGACTGTGCTGACTTTGATTCAAATTAAAAAACAAAAAGAAGACAAATGATGACATAGATTGAGAGAACGAATATAAGATTCTGCTTTTCTGCCCTAAATTATGCTGGCTTTCAAGAAAAAATTGTTCAGAGAGCAATTTTGAGATGAGAGATGACATAAAAACACTCTTTTGTGACCGTACTAATAATAGTTTAGACCATTTCTATGATTTCACGTTATTTGCTCAAGTGGCATATCTCAGCAATATATTCAGTATCAGGAATGGACTGAACCTATTTTTTTCTCTAATGTTGAAACTAAGATATTAAGAAAACAAAATTATGGTACAAACCCTCAACCACCAAGAGTTTAACTCTTCCCAAATTAGGTTATTTTTTTTTACTGATCAGAAAAAGAAATTGATAGTATATTTTAAGACATATTTTAAAACTACATTTAAATGTGAAACATAGCTAAATTCTTTCCATATTCAAATATAAATAAGTAGTGAATTAAGAATGCATCTTCTACTATTTCTCAAGGTAAAATAATCAGCTACCCAACTTTTTGAAGGAGACATGCTCTTAAGCTTTGAGTCTGAAGACATTCCAAAAGTAGACTTCAGTGAGAACTCTCATTCTGTGTTCGTATTCTGTATGATTATCTGGAACTATCAACCAGAGACACAAAATATTTACTGCCATTTGTAACAGCAATAATAGTAATCTAGAATCTTCTAATATGGCAGATTCTAGATTACATAAAGAATGAGAAAATATACCAACTGGATGTAAAGCCTGACCAACACGTATGTCATCAAATCTCATATTCTTTGCTGAGAGATTACAAACAATACAAACTTACTGATTTAAAAATGTTGTTTTTAGTGGTGGTAAATTATGCTTGATCTTTATTTTTTTGTGAGTGTCAAATATTTAGTAAGAGATAAAGAAGAATATCTAGGTCCTCTCATCAGCCCTACCGTTGATTAGCAAGTGACGTGACCTCTCTGGGTCCCAGTTGTTTCATCTATATAATAGGGACAGTTATGCTTCTCCCACTTTGTGTTTTAGACCTCATCTTGCCTGTTCTGAAGTATCTCCAAAATTTGTAGTTCCTAAGCATAATGCACAAGGGTAAGATATGTTCCATTCTGGAAATTTTCTAGAAAAGCATTGAGAAGGCTTTCTGTTGACACCAAGCCAAGAGCTGACAGTGCTATAGTAAAGGGAAAGTCTATAGCCAAACATGTATCCCCTTTTTTGAGGTGGAACAACCCAAGTCAAGTAGACAATACTTTCAAAGGCAGATCGAGGAATATCTGTCATTCCAGGTCACAATCAGAGCCAGATCAGTGTACGAAAAGAATGACCAGCCTGAAGACGTGACCTTGGAGAATGATCTCAATTATTAGTCACCTTCTTACTTTCTCTTAGCAATCCATCTCTGAGGTTCCCACCTGCTGAGTCAGTTAATTAACAAGGCTTTTAGATATAGCAGTAGTGATATTGTCAAGGTTAATAAAAGAGACAAAGATAAAATTCACCTAGTAGTCTGGTCTTTCTCCCAAGCTTTCAGTAGAGAAGCCATCAAGGCTTCTCTCTTAAAAGAATATTTATATTTCTCAAAATTAGTGAGATGCAGACACAGGGATTTCAGTGCACATTTTACAGAGATTTTAATATAATATTTACTATGAAAATAAAAACAAACGAGAAAGAATGTGAAAAACAAATAATCAAAACTAAATTACAAAGAAGAGCTCCATAATCTATTGAGAATAAGAGCAAAGATAAATTACTATAATAAGGTAAATTCTGTAACTAAACTACCACAAAAATTGACCATACCAGCCTAAAGAAAGATCAAAATTAGGATCATAAAAGCCAAAAATAATCCAGAAAAAATATAGTAGTGGAAATAGGAATAGTCACTAATGAAAAACTGTATCCTAATTTCAGTTCAAAGTTTAGAAGGTAAGAGGAATCCAAGTACTTTGATGGGTCAAAAAGTTTATCCTAGATTCAAAATAAGAAAACATCAAAATTAAACCAAAGAGAAACATAACCTGAAAATACTGAAGTCATTGTGATGAAATATGAAGATGTTGGAATGTTTTAGATTTTGTTTATTTAAAACTGACTATGTTTACTTATGAAATACATTCAGTTTTATACTATTTCATATACTCTCTTTATGAAAGAATGAATGAATACTCAAATTAGGCAAGACTGTTTTTTAGGAAAAGGGAATATTCCTTTACACAGTAGAATGCATTCAGACATCAGCCAATCTACCCACCAAGAAGGTCAGTCCTGCCCTTAGAAGAGTCCATAAGACATGAATAAAATGATTTATGCACCATCAGTGATTAATTACCTTTTAAAAAGCTCATTGTTACTATTAATTTATTGATTGCGATTACGTTAAATTACATTTGCATGAATATTTTAACATAGTGTTAATATTTAGAGTTCTATAGAAAGAAAAAGATGAAACAAGACATGTGTCATTTTAGTTTTACTAAGAAGTTTTATGAAGTCAAATAACCATATAGTGCAATTAAAATGCAAAGGTGAACAATGGGAAGATGCTCACACACACATTCACACCTCAGTACCATAACCATAATCTCTCATTTGTTTTTGTCGTAGTCGTATAGTTAAATAGAATTAATCCTCAATATTCACACACACACACACACACACACACACACATAAACATACACCACAAAAAATATATAAACTGATATTAGAGGAAGTAAGCATTAATAAAAGAGATAAAGAGGTAAAATACATAATAAATATATAACATTTACAAAGGTCTACGTACCAAATATCATGGACTCAACATTTATCAAGCAAAAACAATAGGAGAAACAAGAAGTAGACATAAGATCATTTTATTCATTTATGTAAGTCTGTAACAGATTAAGTGGAAAAAGATATAAATAATTTCAGAAATAGATCCTATATGTGTCTGCATATGTATGCTGATAGTTATATGTACAGATATACACATAATTCTGCATGATGTAAAAGGAAAGACTACTACTTTACAAGTTGCCTTTGGGGCCGGCCTGGTGGCAGAAGCGGTTAAGTGCGCGCTCCGCTCTGCGCGACCGGGTTTGCCGGTTCGGATCCTGGGCGCGCACCGATGCACCACTTGACAAGCCATGCTTGTCCCATATAAAGTGGAGGAAGATGGGCACAGATGTTAGCCCAGGGCCAGTCTTCCGTAGGAAAAGTGGAGGATTGGCAGATGTTAGCTCAGGGCTGATCCTCCTCACAAAAAAAAAAAAAAAAGTTTCCATTAAAACAGTCATGAAAATGTTTTTATAATAACACAATCTGAACGCTTTCAAAATGTAAAAATAGAATAAAGAGTAGTCTTGGGCCGGCCCCATGGCTTAGCGCTTAAGTGCGCGCGCTCCGCTGCTGGCGGCCCGGGTTCGGATCCCGGGCGCGCACCGACGCACCGCTTCTTGGGCCATGCTGAGGCCGCGTCCCACATACAGCAACTAGAAGGACATGCAACTATGACGTACAACTATCTACGGGGGCTTTGGGGGGGAAAAAAAAGGAGGAGGAGGATTGGCAATAGATGTTAGCTCAGAGCCGGTCTTCTTCAGCAAAAAGAGGAGGATTAGCATGGATGTTAGCTCAGGGCTGATCTTCCTCACAAAAGAATAAATTAAAAAAAAAGTCTGTTTTAAAAAAAAAAAAAAGAATAAAGAGTAGTCTCTAATTATAATGAAATATAGGTAAAATTTATTTATAATATCAGAAAAATACTTCTACAACATAAACATTTAAAAGACAAGTAGCCTTTATCTCAAGCAACCTTGGGTTCAAAAGGGTGTGAGGTAGGACTGTTAGGTTTACAGCCCGAGAAGAGGGGAGTTACTTTTGAAAATAGGAGAGATGTCACTTCCCAAGAATCTGAAAAGACACAAAGAAAGAATGTGTTGAGATGAAGCTAAGGGAACACACAACTGGTGCCTAAATTTTTACATTAAAATACATAACATTCAAATTAAAATTCCAGGTATTTTCAAGGATTATATAGAAAATTTCAAAATGGCAAAAATATCCAAAGTAGCTTAAAAGACAAACAATGGACTATGAGTAACTATTTAATGCGAAAAAGGATCAATATTTCTCATGCTAAAAGTGCTCCTATAAATTGACAAGAAAAAAGTAATCTAATATTAAATAGACAAAAATAATACAAAGGACATTTATGGAATATGAAATATAAATGGCCAATAAATAGATGCCTTTACAAAAAAGTACATAAGAACTTCTTTTTGCGCATTCAGCTAGAAAAATCAAAGATTGATAGCCTTCATTACTGGTGAGGGTGTAGAGAAATGGACATTCTTGCTCCTTGCTAATCCATTAACCAAATAGTTAACACTGGGTATTTCAAAGGGCTATAACTGGGGGGTAAGGGGAAGGGAGGCACTCAAGGTGTCTCTATGTGATTTTTACTTGCTAAAATAAGCGTGCATTAATTTTTTTTTTCAGGTGTACATCATTATACTTCTATTTCTGCATGGACTACATCATGTTCACCACCAAAATACTAATTACAACCCATCACCACACACATGTGCCCAATTATCCCTTTCACCCTCCCCCCTCCCCCCTTCCCCTCTGGTAACCACCAATCCAATCTCTGTCTCTATGCATTTGTTTATTGTTGTTATTATCTACTACTTAATGAAGGAAATCATACGGTATTTGACCTTCTCCCTCTGACTTATTTCACTTTGTATTATACCCTCAATGTCCATCCACGTTGTCACAAATGGCTGGATTTCATCGTTTCTTATGGCTGAGTAGTATTCCATTGTGTCCATATATACCACAGCTTCTTTATCCATTCGTCCCTTGATGGGCACTTAGGTTGCCTCCAAGTCTTGGCTATTGTGAATAACGCTGCAATGAACACAGGGGTGCATGTACCTTTACACATTGGTGTTTTCCAGTTCTTTGGATAAATACCCAACAGTGGAATAGCTGGATCATATGGTAGTTCTAACCTTGATTTTTTGAGGAATCTCCATACTGTTTTCCATAGTGGCTGCACCAGTTTGCACTCCCACCAGCAGTGTATGAGAGTTCCCTTCTCTCCACAACCTCTCCAACACATGTTGTTTCCTGTCTTGTTAATTATAGCCATTCTGACGGGCGTGAGGTGATATCTCATTGTAGTTTTGATTTGCATTTCCCTGATAGTTAGTGATTTTGAACGTCTTTTCATGTGTCTGTTGGCCATCTGTATATCTTCTTTGGAGAAATGTCTGTTCAGGTCTTTTGCCCATTTTTTAATTGGGTTGGTAGATTTTTGTTGTTGAGATGCATGAGTTCTTTATATATTTTGGAGATTAAGCCCTTATCAGATGTATGGTTTGCAAATATCTTCTCCCAATTGTTAGGTTGTCTTTTCGTTTTGTTGATGGTTTCCTTTGCTGTGCAGAAGCTTTTTAGTTTGATGTAGTCCCATTTGTTTATTTTTTCTATTGTTTCTCTTGCCCGGTCAGATGTGGTGTTTGAAAAGATGTTGCTAAGACTGATGTCGAAGAGCGTACTGCCTATGTTTTCTTCTAGAACTTTCACAGTTTCAGGTCTTACATTCAAGTCTTTAATCCATTTGGAGTTAATTTTTGTGTATGGTGTAAGGTAAGAGTCTACTTTCATTTTTTTGCATATGGCTATCCAGTTTTCCCAACACCATTTGTTGAAGAGACTTTCTTTTCCCCATTGTATGTTCTTGGCTCCTTTGTCAAAGATTAGCTGTCCATAGATGTGTGGGTTTATTTCTGGGCTTTCGATTCTATTCCATTGATCTGTGTGTCTGTTTTTGTGCCAGTACCATGCTGTTTTGGTTACTATAGCTTTGTAGTATATTTTGAAATCAGGGAGTGTGATACCTCCAGCTCTGTTCTTTTTTCTCAGGATTCCTTTAGCTATTCGGGGTCTTTTGTTGTTCCATATAAATTTTAGGATTCTTTGTTCTATTTCTGTGAAAAATGTTGTTGGAACTTTGATAGGGATTGCATTGAATCTATAGATGGCTTTAGGAAGTATGGACATCTTAACTATGTTAATTCTTCCAATCCAAGAGCACGGAATATCTTTCCATTTCTTTGTGTCTTCTTCAATTTCTTTCAGAAATGTTTTATAGTTTTCGTGTACAGATCTTTCACCTCTTTGGTTAAGTTTATTCCTAGGTATTTTATTCTTTTTGTTGCAATTGTAAATGGGATGGTATTCTTAATTTCTCTTTCTGCTACTTCGTTGTTAGTGTACAGAAATGCAACTGATTTTTGTATGTTGATTTTGTATCCTGCAACTTTACCATATTCGTTTATTACTTCTAAAAGTTTTCTGGTGGATTCTTTAGGGTTTTCTGTATATAAAATCATGTCATCTGCAAATAGTGACAGTTTCACTTCTTCCTTTCCAATTTGGATCCCTTTTATTTCTTTCTCTTGCCTGATTGCTCTGGCTAGGACTTCCAATACTATGTTAAATAGGAGTGGTGAGAGTGGGCATCCTTGTCTGGTTCCTGTTCTTAGAGGGATAGCTTTCAGTTTTTCACCATTGAGGATGATATTAGCTGTGGGTTTCTCATATATGGTCTTTATTATGTTGAGGTACTTTCCTTCTATACCCATTTTATTCAGAGTTTTTATCATAAATGGATGCTGGATCTTGATAATTTTTTTTGCTCTGAAGTTTCTCTGGAACTCTGAGATTAATATGGCTACTCCAGTTTTCTTTTGATAGTGTTATCAAGATATATTTTTCTTCATCCCTCTACTTTTAGACTGTATGTATTTTTATATTTAGAGTGAGTTTCTTGTAGACAACACATAGCTGGGTCTTGATTTATATCCACTCTGACAGTCTCCATTCTTTAATTGATGTATTTAGATCATTCACATTTAAAGTGATGGTTGACATAGTTGGATTAGTATCTACCATATTTGTTTCTGTTTTCTAGTTGTTGCCCTTTTTCTGTATGTGTGTTTCTTTTCATTCTTCCATTTATTTCTTTCTTCTTTCTTTTTTCCATTTGATTTCTATCTTCTGTGATTTTAATTGAGCATTTTATGACTCCATTTTTCTCTTCTCTTAGTATATCAATTATACTGATATTGAAAGTTTTTAGTTGCTCCCCTAGAGTTTGCAACATACATTTACAACTAAACTAAGTCCACTTTCAAATAACACAATACCACTTCACGGGTAATGCAAGTACCTTAGAACAGAGCATTCTCAGGCCGGCCCCACGGCTTAGCGGTTGGGTGCGCACGCTCCACTGCTGGCAGCCTGGGTTCGGATCCTGGGCGCGCACCAACGCGCTGATTCTCCAGCTACGCTGAGGCCGTGTCCCACATACAGCAACTAGAAGGATGTGCAGCTATGACGTACAACTATCTACTGGGGCTTTGGGGGAAAAAAATAAATAAAATTAAAAAAAAAAAAAAAGAACAGAGCATTCTCAATTTCTCCCTCCTGTTCTTTATTATATTGCTGTCATTCAATTCACTTATCCATAAACTATAATCACCCAATACATTGTTCTTATTATTATTTTAAACAAACTATTATCTGTTAGATTAAGCAAGAATAAGAAAAATAAAAGATTTTATTTTACCTTCATTTATTCCTTCTCTAACACTCTTCCTTTCTTTATGAAGATCCAAGTTTCTGACCTATATCATTTTCCTTCTCTCTGAAAAATTTCTTTTCGTACTTCTTGCAAGTCAGGTTTACTAGTGACAACTTCTCTCAATTCTTGTTTGACAAGGTCTTTATTTCTTCTTCATCTTTCAAGGATAACTTCCCTAGATACAGAATTCTATTGGATTTTTTTCCAACGCTTTCAATATTTCACTCACTCTCTTCTTGCTTGCATGTCTGAAGAAAAGTCTGATCTAATTCTCATTCTCGTTCCTCTAGAGGTAAGGTGTTTTCCTCCTACCTCTTGCTTCTTTCAAGGTTTTCTTGTCTTTGATTTTCTGCAGTTTGAATATGATACGCCTAGGTGTAGATTTTTGGTATTTACACTGCTTGTTGTTCTCTGAGTTTCCTGGATGTGTGGTTTAGTGTTCATTAATTTTGGAAAATTCTCAGACATTTTTATTTCAAACATTTATTCTGTTCCTTTCTCTCTTACTTCTTCTATTCTCATTACATGTATTTACAACTTTTGTAGTTGTCCACAGTTCTTGGATATTCTATTTCATTTTTTAAATTCTTTTTCCTTTTTGCTTTTCATTTTGGGAAACTTGTATTACCCTATGTTTAACTAGCAGATTCTGTCCTCAGCCCTGTCCAGTGTACTAATAAGCCTATCAGAGGCATTATTTATTTCTAATATTTTTGATTTCTAGCATTTCCTTTTGATTCTTTCTTAATGTTTCCACATCTCTGCTTATATCACCCATCTGTTCTTGCCTGTTGCCCACTTTTTCTGTTAGAGATTTTAGCATATTAATCATTTATAAATTTTTAAATTCTTGGTCTGATCAGTCCAAAATCTCTGCCATATCTGAGTCTAACTCTAATGCTTTCTTTGTTTCTTCAGATTGTACTTTTTACCTTTTTGCATTCTTTGTAATATTTTATTGAAAGTTGGTTGTGATATATTGGGTAATAGGAACTTAGATAAATAGTTAAGCATGAGATTTTATGTTTATTTGGCCAGGAGTTAACCTGTATTTAGTGTTTGCTGTAGATGTAGGTGTCAGACTGAAATTTTTTCTGATGTCCTTGTTTTTGTCTCTTCTTTACAATAATCCAGTTCATTAAATCTCTTTCTTATAATAATGTAGTAGTTTCCTAATTGGTTCTACCTGCTTATACCCTTGTTCCTCTTGTCTGTTCTCAACACAGCAGCCAGAATATTAGAAGCCAGAGTGATCCTTCTAAAAGTTCATCTCATCATGTCACTTCTTTCGTCTAAATCCTCCAATGGCTCTGGTCTCACTCAGAGTAATATCCAGAGTCCTTGCCATGGCCCCTAAGGCTCTACAATGGTCTAGCTCTTTGTCTTTATGTCCCTCTGCTGCTCCTTCACTCAACTCCAGCCACAGAAACCTCCTTTGTGTTAGTTTGGTAGAGCTGCCATAACAGAATACCACAGACTGGCTGGCTCAAACAATAGAAATTTATCTTCTCGGAGTTCTGGAGGCTGGAAGTCTGCGATCAAGATGCCAGCAGGGTTGGTTTCTCCTGAGGCCTCTCTCCTTGCTTGCAGACAGCTGCCTTCTTGCTGTGTCCTCACATTGTGGTCCTGCTGTGCACTCACATCCCTCGTGTCTCTTCCTCTTCTTACAAGGGCACCAGTTGTATTGGATTAGGCCTAATGGCCTCGTTTTAACTTAGTTGCCTCTTTAAAGACTCCATCTCCCAATATAGTCACATTCTGAGGTACTGAGGTTTAAACCTTGAACATACGAATTTTGGGGGCACAGTTCAGTCCATAGCATCCTTGTTGACCTTAAGCATACCAGGTGTCCTCCAGCCTCTGGACCTTGTACTTGCTGCTTCCACTCCTGGGAATCTGCTTCCTAGTTAGCCACGTGGCTTCCTCCCTCACTTCCTCTAGGCTCGGAGTGGCCTTTCCTCACTACCAAATATAAAGTTGTAATTTCATCCCTTTGTTCCCCGTCCACCTTACCCACTTTGTTTTCCTCCAGATGTACTGCTTGTTTACTTTTACTCTAAGTTTTCCTTTTTGTTTATTTCCTGTTTGCCTACACAAGTATGTAAGCTCCATGAGGGCAGGGACGATGTGTTGCGTCTCCACTGTGCCCCACTGCCCATAACAGTGACAGGTACACAGAAGGAACTCAGCACATATCTGTTAAATGAGTGCCTAAAGCAGTTGAGTTCTGGTGTTCTGCCTTCTGGCTGGATTGCCATACACCCCAAGGAAGGAAGCCGTGGAAATAGGTTTCCATCTGGAATGTGTTATAACCTCCCTGGCTGCAGCTGTCCTTCTGGCCTTTGTCCATCCTGGAATGGAAACTAAATTAGCAGCTATATTGGCGTGCCCCCAAATGGCCTTGCCTGAGATATGCTGATGCCTATACTTGGATGAATCATTGCTGACTTTTGTTTTTAAATTGTATTCATGTGACCAGAGTCCAGCCAGTATTAGCAACTTGCCTACCAAATCAGAAGGCATTTTGTATTGGTATAGCAAAATTTAGATAGTAACGTTCCAAAATGTCCCATTGTATTTGGTAAAAGTAGCTTTCCCCTTAGGAATCTTGCAATACGCTTGGTACACCCAGGAGTGTTTGACATTGTCAGGTAATTTTATTTTTACCTTGACCTTAATTTTATCAGTTTTTCCCCTGCATTGATAAAATCCAAGATTCTAAAATTTACTATAAATCATAAATAATGGACAATATTTTTCTTGTATTTTATAAAGCAAGTGAAACACTATTAATAACAGATATAATAGCTCTAACAGCTACTCTCTGGCTGCTTTATCAAATGCTATTCTATCCAAGCATCCTTATACTTGGAGGCTTTTAGAATCCAAGACTCTGATATGTATCATTCATACCTGTCTACAAACTTCTTATTACCAAGATCAAGGAAACGAGGTTGGCTGACCTTTTAGTTCTTGAATGGTGATGCTTTTGTGCCAGAGGACCTTTGCATATGCTGACTCAGCTCCCCTTTTCTCTGCCCCTACCCCCTTGCCCACTTAACTCCTATTCATTCTTCAGGACTTCATCCTTCTGGATCCTTTTTTATTGGTTTTGTTTCCTTGTTACTTCCTTTATAGCACTTACTCAATTTAGAGTTATATAGTCATATAATTTTTTTATTTGATCATTATCTCTCTCAAACATGACATTTCTGAGCAGGAATTATGTCTTTTTTACTGTTTGTGCTCACTGTCTAGCCATTTAAATTATTCATGAAATGAATGATTAAAGATTTGATATATTGAATTCCTGACCAGTGTTGCTTCCCTCTTTTCCCCTCTGAAGTCTTTCATGGCCATAAGTGATATATGTCAGAAGATTAAAACTGAAACCACACTTGGAAGAAATCTGCCTTTCTGTGAGCTGACGGGACCATCAAAGTGGCCACAGTTTGTTAAGACTGATGAGCTCCATGATATTAAGCCTTACATAAAGTCTCAGTTATGAAAGCCACAAGAATATGTGTATGTTACATGAGTAGACATGAGTTCTGTACGAGAAAATGAGTAAGAAGACCAAAGTTTAGTTAATTATTTCGGCAGAGGGGTCAGTTCTGCTTATAGCCTGGTAGGTTGGGGCTCCACTCTGTATATGGTAAGAACAAATAAAAACTAAAATATATTGAGTAATGAATGTGTGCCAGGTGCTGTTATGAACATTTTACGTATAATACCTCATTGAATCCTCACAACTCTATAGGGTTGACACTGTTATTATACCCATTTTGCAGATAAGGACACTGAGTCTCAGAGATGCTAAGTAATTTGTCCATTGTTATAATAGACAGTAAAATGCAGACTTGGAATTTGGACCCAGGCAGTTCTGGTGGTAACTTTTTAGTAATTTACATTTACTTCAGTGGTGTACTAGTAAATAAGCTTAAAAAACAAAACAAAACAAAATAAAACTGATTTGCCAATTTCTGTGGTATGAATACTCCTACTGTGGCTGATTTCAAGCTACCAACAGTTTATGGGTTGCAAAATTTTTGAAAGTTAGACAATTGCCAGTTAGCCTGCTCTAACACACCATTTACTCAGTCCCTCCAGTGCTTTCAGCTTCACACGCATCATCTATTCGCTCTTCTCAGCAATATGATGAGCTGTGTGGAATCAGTGGGATTAACCTCAGTGTCCTGGTCTTTTCAATGGGTGAGAGGCATGTCCAGTTCACATCGCCAATAAGTGATGGAGTTGAATGAAAGACACTCTCTCTCGACTCACTCTGTGGTGGGAGCCTGAGGAGGACACAGATCTGGACCAAGGGCCTCAGGAACCCACTATTAGAAGGGCTAAAGAACTGACAAGAGGTGATTCTGGGCAGGAAGAGACGGGCCTCATATGGTACTGGGGCCTTGGATTATACTGGAATGTCGTAGTAGTGGGAGGAGGAGAACAAAGTAACTGGCAAGCTTCTTTGAATTCAGAATTCTATTAATTGTCTGAATTCATCAATATGTACTTGACATAGGAATTCTTCCCCAAAGAGCCTACAATGGAATCCCCCATCCTCATCATGAACCCAGCCACGGAAGGGTGCAGCTGCATCCAGGTGAGGGAATCCAGGCCCTTGCAGTATTCAGGAGCAGCTGCTGCCAGTCCAGTCCATGGCTGGGGAGGGAGCCTGAAGCTATGGGGTAATTGGGACAGGTAGGTGCCCGCTGGCCATTGCCTTTTCCCATCTGGGGAGAATGTTGAGGACGTATAGATTTTCCTTTTCCGTCCTAGTCCCGGATTGGACCAGTAGAATTTTTTTTTTTAATTTTTAGTAAGACTATATTTTCTAGAGGAGTTTAAGCATCGTGCAAAATTGAGGAGAAGGTACAGAGATTTCCCATGTACACTGCCTCCACATATGCACAGCCTCCTCCAATAGCAGCATCCCCCATCAGAGTAGTACATTTGTTACAATCAATGAACCTACACTGACACATCATAATTACCCAAAGTCCATAATTTACATTACAGTACAACCCTTGTATGGCTTTGTACAGATGTGTAATGACGTCTCCATCATTATGGTATATATAGAGTATTTTCACTGCCCTAAAAATCCTCTGTGCTCTGCCTATTCATATCTCACCCCTACCACCTACCCCAGCAACCACTGATCTTTTTACTGCCTCCATAATTTTACCTTTTCCTGAATGTCATATAATTGGAAACATACAGAATGTAGGCTTTTCAGATTGGCTTCTTTCACTTGATATGCATTTAAGTTTCTTCCATGTCTTTTCATGGCTTGATAGCTCATTTCTTATTAGCACTGAATAATATTCCATTGTCTGGAAGTACTACAGTTTATTTATCCATTCATCTACTGAAGGACATCTTGGTTGCTTCCAGGTTTTGGCAATTATGAATAAAGCTGCTATAACATCTCTTTGCAGGTTTTTCTGTGGACATAAGTTTTCAACTCCTTTGGGTAAATACCAGGGAGTCTGATTGCTGGGTTCTATGATAAGAGTATGGTTTAGTTTTGTAAGAAACCGCCAAACTGTCTTCCAAAGTGGCTGTGCCATTTTGCATTCCCACCAGCAATGTATGAGAGTTCCTGTTGATCCACATCCTCGCCAGCATTTAGTGTTGTTAGTGTTCTGGATTTTGCTGGTGAAATGACTTTAAAGGAAACTCTCTCCCATTGCTTTGAGGAGTGTGAAGTGACACAAGCTTCCTAGATGATGGTTTATCAATATATTTTAAGTGGCAAAAATATTGAGATCTTTTGACTTATTTCCATTTCTAGAAATGTACTTAAAGGAAATAATTTTGTAAATAAGCAAAAAAGTTGCTGTTCGAGTATGTTTATCATTAGGTTCGGATAACATGCAGATGAGAGGACCCTTAGGTAGAGGGAGGAGTCTGGACACAAGGATGTGAGGGAGGGGGCATAACTCGGCACCTGTGCAGATGGAGATACAGCGAGGCAGCTGGGCCTCTTCACCTTAAGCACATTAGGATTGTGTCTTTTTTGTGTCTCTTATGTTTTTCTAAAAAAGGGTTCTGAAATGAAAGAAAATGTAAAGTCTTTTTAGAATGTAACAACTGTGAGATAATTGATCTCCCTAATATTTAAACACTTATGCTATTTATCGTGTCAGCTGATTGGGAACAAGAGTAACCAGCCTCTGTGGTGCCCAGCGTGTACCTCGTGGCACAAGAGGGGCTTGGTACATCCAGAGGGCAATTTTGGGGTGGTCAAGGTTGCTTCCTGAGAAACCACAAACATTCAGTGGTTTGGCCTGCAAGACTCTCTTCCCCTTTCCATCCATATCTTCAGAGATCCTTGTCAATTATAGAGTAATTAAGAGATATTTCCTCGTTAATCTTGCTGTAAAGGAATACTTTTGAGTCTCTTGTTTTCCATTTTTCATGTTTCACCTGAAAGCGTCATGGATTTGACTGAGAGACAGGCCAGTCATCAGGCAAGGAAAATGGGGTTTATGTTGAGGGCCTGTTTCCAGCTGGAACAGAAGACTTGGAGTCAGAACTGGTAGCCAATATGCATGAAGGGGAAGGAAGTCCTATTAGAGGCATTATCGCCTAGGAAACACGAGTAGGTTTCTCTTTCAGTACTGCAGCATAGGATGCCAGCCCTGAAGGCCCCTTTGCAGATTGCCCCTCCCCTGCCCCCAGTCACCCACACCAGATTCTGGAGTCTCATTCCTGGTAACAGGAGGGTGAGAAGAGGAGCCAGCATGCGGGGTATGTGGAGAGGGACATTCCTTTGCTATGGAAGCTGGATCCCTGTCATCTCATACAATTTTTCCTGCTGGTTCTCACTCACAGCATTTACAGGAAGCATTTATAGCAAAATACTTGCCAAGTGTTTTCCATAAACATACAACTAAGGATGTTTTTCACACATTCCAACACTCTGTAAATGTTTGTTTTCACAATACACAAAGAAGGTGAGTGCAGAGTTTCCTGAAATGGGACTTTGAAATGTACGCTTTGGCCCAATAAGAATTTGCTTCTGAGTTTGTCCTGCGTCATGGCCACATGGACCCTGGGGGCACATCAGTGCAGTAGCCTCAGATGGTTTCCAAATGAGTTTGCCTCTACAGCTGGGATTCCTTGTGTAGCTACGTTCTCCAACTGCTGAGTAACTTCTGGGTCCTGAGCAACCCCCTGATGAAGGAGAGGATGAGGTGGAGATTGCTGAGAGCATCACAGAAGCCACTGTTTCTGATAAAATCCACAGGGAAATAGAATGGGGCATATAGATGTCAGGAGATAAGAAGATGATTGCAACTCAGTTAAGATGTGTGTGAATGTACAGAAATAATAAATTATGGAAATTCTCATGTTAAAACCAGGCAAGTGAGTGTGCACCATAAAGGACAGAGATGCCCACTGGACCCTTAAGGGGCACTGCCAGCCCAACTAGAGGCCAGAGTTGTATCCTGTACTATCCATTCACTGGTTCAGTAACTGTTCGTTAATAAGCACCTGGTGTACATGTGACTCTGCTACAGCGAGAGATTCACAGGTGATTGAGATGTGGTTCGTGACCTCAAGGGCTCACCCCACTAGGGGAAGTGAGACGCATATCCTTCACCACAATTTGGGGCAGAAAGTGAGAGTTGCTGTAAGAGAGATATAGATAAAGGGCTGTGGGGTTTTAGAGGAAGGAATTGCATGAGATTTTATGGAAATAGTGGCATTAAGTTGGGTCTGAAGGAGAAGGGAAATTTAGGCAGGTACAGGAGGGGAATTGGGGAGGTGAGGTGGAGCAGTGTCAGGGGAAGCAATTTCCACAGAAGGAAGCCACATCTGGACCTACCCCTGTAGGAGGTCTGTCCCACAGAAGAGATCTCTCTTTAGCGGAAATAGCCAAGATTTGGGATGCTGTTATAGAATGAAACGTAATGAGATGATCTCCATTTAAAAAGCTAGATTTAATAGAAGAAAGATTTCCTTTTCACGTGCCTTTAACTTGAAGTAAAACAACATATGGCCTCATTTCTTAATTAGGTTTCAATAAATAATTTTCCCGTCGTAGCTGATTTAATATGTGTATAATTGACAAATTAACATTTTCTGTTTGAAAATGTTTCTGAAAAGACCGATTTATTATTGTCCAGAAGAGGGTGATAGGAAATAGTTCTTTCTCCTCGCTTTTCCATCCTCTCAAGTCCGTTCTCCCAAACCAGAGTGAATTTATAAATCTATGAGCTAAGTGAGAAAACAAGGTATGATCTGCCTTCCAGAAATTCATTTTATCACGGGCTGTCCTAGAGTGTGTTTGTTTAGTAAAGTGAGTTATATCCAAATATGTTTCAGACAATATATGTGGGGTCTAACCTAGCTTTAAGACTGCAATGACTGTTGAGACATTGGTGAC
This sequence comes from Ceratotherium simum simum, assembly GCF_057802395.1. NCBI lineage: Eukaryota > Metazoa > Chordata > Mammalia > Perissodactyla > Rhinocerotidae > Ceratotherium > Ceratotherium simum. Next base: position 67,852,093 of record NC_141900.1, on the reverse strand, counting down.
AATTTCTCAGTGAGAAATCAGGCTTGAGAAATGTCAAGCCTAATTTTTCATCCAACAGTGACTGTCAGACAACGCCAACATCTTGGTGTCTTTGCATTCCATTGAAGGAGACGGGAGGCATTTGTATTCAGTAATGTCATGTTGAGTGAGTCAAAATTCTGCCCTGTGATCTTGTGATTTATTGCTAATATTGCCCAAGATGCAGAAGGGTTTCTCTGCCTTCATTCGGCATCCATTTCCAAGTTGCAATTAATCTTTATTACATTCCATAGCTCACCTCTGGTTTGGAATGTTAAAAAGATGCCTCAGGAGAGAGTCTGGAATCAGTTTCTTCTCCTTCAAGACTCAACTCAAGGTTCACCCTATCGATGAAGCTTACCCTGCCTGCACATTGCATCTTACAGGCACTTTCATCAGAGAAAGTAATACTTTCTTGTGAAAAATGTGAACACAGACACATAGATCAATGAAATAGAGAGCCCAGAAATAACCACGCATATATGGTCAATTAATTTATGACAAAGGAGCCAAGAGTATACAATGGGGAAAGGGCAGTATCTTGAATAAATGATGTTGGGAAAACTGGACAGCTGCATGCAAAACAATGAAACTGGACCACTGTCTTACACCATACACAAAAATTAACTCAAAATGGATTAAAGACTTGAATGTAAGACCTGAAACCATAAAATTCCTAGAAGAAAACAGGCAATAAACTCCTTGACATCAGTCTTGGTGATGAGTTTTTGAATCTGACACCAAAAGCAAAGGCTACAAAAGCAAAAATAAATAAGTGGGACTACATCAAACTAAAAAGCTTCTGCACTGCAAAAGAAACCATCAACAAAATGAAAAGGCAAACTACTGAATGGGAGAAAATACTTGCAAATCATATATCTGATAAGGGGCTAATATCCAAAATATATAGAGAACTCATAAACTCAATAGCAAAAACCCAAACCATCCAATCAAAAAATGGGCAGAAGATTTGAATAGATATTTTTCCAAAGAAGATGTACAGATGGACAACAGGTACATGAAAAGATGCTCAACGTCGCTAATTATCAGGGAAATGCAAATCAAAACCACAATGAGATATCACCTCACAACTGTTAGAATGGCTATTATCAATAAGACAAGAAATAGCAAGTGTTGGTGAGGATGTGGAGAAAACATGTAGGAACCCTCATGCACTGTTGGTGGCAATGTATATTTGTGCAGCCACTTTGGAAAACTGTATAGAGGTTCCTCAAAAAATTAAAAATAGAACTACCATATGATCTAGCCATTCTACTTCCAGGTATTTATTCAAAGAAAATGAAAACACTAACTCAAAAAGATATGTGCACCCCCATGTCTATTGCAGCGTTATTTATAATAGCCAAGATACAGAAACAACCTAAGTGACCATCTATGGATGAATGGATAAAAAAATTGTGGTATATATATATATGTATATACACACACAATGAAATGTTATTCAGTCATAAAAAAGAATGAAATCTTGCCATTTGCAACATTATAGATAGACTTCAAGAGCATTATGATAAGTGAAACAAATCAGACAAAGACAAATACTGTATGATCTCACTTATATGTGAAATCTAAAAAGAAAAACAACAAAAAACATCAAGCTTATAAATATAGAGAACAGATTGGTGGTTGCCAGAGGTGGGGAGGAGGGGTGCGAGAAATGGGTAAAGGGAGTCAAAAAAATGAGAAAAATATAGAAGTACATGAAAGAGGTATATAGCAAGTGAAAGTCTGTCCACCCTACAAATCCTATCGCCTTGTGTCTTCCAAATAAATTGCAAGCCCCCAAAGATGGTATTTTGTTTGTATACGTATTTTTAGCATCTAGCAAGTTACTTAGCAATAATAAATGCTTAAAGAAATACTTGTTGAATGAATGAATCAATCAAAGGATGTGGAGGAGAGTAGTGATAGAATTCAGATGATAGATTTGGGAAAGTATAATACTTTGCTTTTCAAAATGTGGTCCGTGGACCAGTAGCATCAGCACCCCCTTGGGAGCTTGTTAGAAATGTAGGACCTCAGGCTGACCCCGTTCTTCTGGATCAGAATCTGCATTTTAACAATATCTTCAGGTGACTCCATTCACCTGGATCAGAATATCTACATTTTTAACAAGATCCTCAGGTGTTCTATGAGTGCTTTAAATATGCAAAATAATTATACACATGAGCTTTCACAAGCAAATGCAAGGAAGTGTATGTGATTTGCATTTAAGCACTCTGCAGTGGAGCCATTCTCCATCAGTGGATACCGAGGGGCTTTGTAAGGGCTTCATGCTTCACTCTCCTCCCAGACTCAGTGTGGCTATCCTTGGGCGTGCTGTAGGACTGTCATCCTGGGCCATTTCTGAACTATCAAATCTAATGCCCCAATCTGGTCAGTGCTAAACCCTGGCTTGGAAATAGAAACATTCTATGCCACCCAAGAAACGGTTCAAACCACAGTGTAGAAATCATGTAGAAGCCTTGGTTGTGGACTCAAGATGCAGTGCACCACATTTTAACTGCTAGGCGGCTGGCACGTTACTCAAACTCCAAGGCGTGGTTTCCTCATCTGTAACATGTAGTCCTGCTTTGATGGCTTGTGAGGACCAAACAGTTAACACTTTAGAGTTTGCACATGGTAATCAGTCCATATGTATTCATTCTTTTTTAAATTGAGGTGAAATTCACATAACGTAAAATTAACCATTTCAAAGTGAACTATTCAGCCACTTTTAGTACATTCACAATGGTGTGCAAACCACCCCTATCTAGTTCCAAGACATTAATTGTCATCACCCTAAAGGGAAACCCTGTACCCATTAAGCAGTTGCTCCCCATTCTCCCTTTTCCCCCGCCCCTGGCAACTATTAATTTGCATTCTCTCCCTATGGATTTTAACTTATTAATGATATTTTTTGTTAGTCACAGAGAAAAAAACCCAAAACCAACCAGATTTATTTTTTCTTCCATCTACTCTCATTGCTTTCCACGTCTTTAAAAACAAGAGATTTGCTAATGATGGAAACTGGGAGTATAGACATGGCATAACTTTAAATCAGTGGCTTGTAAAGTGTGATTCCAAGCTAGCAGCATCCACATTACCTGGGAACTTGTTAGAAGTGCAGCTTATTGGATCTACCCCAGAACAACTGAATCATAACTCTGGGAGTGGGGCCTAGCAGTCTGTGTTTTAATAAACTTCCAAATGACCTAATGCAAGCTCAAGTTAGAATACCACTGCTTTAAATAAACAAGATGTTACCTCTCTAAGCCTCTAGTGTTGCCTGCAGGTGCGTGCCACATCTGTACCATCCTTGGGCGCTGGAACACATGAACTGGCATAAGAAAAGAGGTCTTCTAGCCCAGTTTCTTTGATGCAGGCATCAGCTGGGGAATCACTCCTGCCATCCTCCAGCCTTTAGAATAGTCAACAGAGCTGATGCCTTGGCTTCCCTAGGTGGCATTGGGATCACTGTGCAGGCACAAACACAAGCCATCCCTGCTGTTATTTCATCCTTGCTCCTCCTTGTGCTACCCAACTTCATACTCAAAGGAAGGACTTTCAGCACAGTGTGGTGTGATTGCTTAGTGTTTCACACATCCTGCTTTTGTTGCACTATATCAAAGTGCAGGCAGCATTTCATTTTGGTTGATTAATGTTCAATTCGAGGTCTATTATGAACCTCCAGGCTTTAATTACCACACCATTACCCAGTCAATTCCTTGCCATTTTATATTTATGGTCTTTATTATGCCTCTGTATGTGCAATTGCCTAATTTTATTCTGGAAAGATTTCACCTCATTAGCTGGATTTTATACCATTCTTCTCATTTGTCCAGATGGTTATTTACCTCGGTTCTCGGTGTGCACTTTCTACTTGGTTTTTTCGCCAGTCTGACCCCTTATACATTCTTTTTCTCCTTCTTCTGGCATATGCATTGTTCTTTTGCCCTTGGAAACAGCTCTAAGTTTTTGCACGCTCTGCTCTGGGGGATCTTTTCCCTGGTCACACTCTTAACTGGATCCTTCCGTCTTGGCTGCTGGGTGACATTGGCCCTGTCCAAAGGCCCTGAGGCCTGGCTCCTCAGCCCTGGACATACCATGGACAGCTGCCTCTCTCTAAATGGCCGATGAAGGATCAGGGAAGGTGCATGGATGGAGCTTTTCTCTTTTTTTAAGAGTATAAGCTAAAAATAATTTTTAAATATTCTCTGAAATGCTTTGCTAACACTCCCTCCCTCAATCCCCTCAGTGCCTCAGAAGAATTTTAGGTTTGGTTTACTTGCTTGCATATTTTCTAAAGTTCCACCCCAGACCTGCTGAATCAAACTCTGGAGGAGCAGCCCAATAGTCTGTGTGTAATAAGCCCTCCAGATGATTCTGATGCCCAATCAGGTTTGAGAACCACTGTTCTAGAGAGCTGCTGAAAGAACCTCAGGAATCTCATCTTAGTAAATAGAAATACTATTTACTCCACCTGAGTACTTATTTTGCCAAAGAGCAAGATTCATAATCTCTAAAGCAGTTGTGTATTGCTTTCTGTTGTGTGTCTTTTTTCAACAGCTTTGCCCTAGAGTTATCAGAATATTTCAGTAAAGCAACGGTAACACCCTGGAACAAAAGCTCATGTAGTTATTACGGCAGTAGTAGATCAGTCGTCTCCATCACTGAGTGTTTGAGATGTCTCAGGCACTAAGGGATCTTTACTTCCATTTTTTTTTTTCATTTAATCTTTACAATCCGTTCTGGGTAGATATTCCTGTCCCCATTTTTATAGGAGAAAACTAAGGTTAAGGAGTGTGCATGAAGTCACCAAGTCTGTTAGAAGTAGATCCAGGAAAATCATTTCTTCCAGATCCACAACACCCTCTACTCATCTGTTACCATGTTAAGGACTTTCCTGATCAAAGCTTTATTATTATTTCACCCTCTGCTTTTTCAGTAGGAATAAGTATCATGTGTTTTGGTAGGAATCAGTAACCAAGAATGCATGCATGGGGGTCAGGCCACCTAAGTTCCTGTGCTGGCTCTATTTGTTTCTGTGCCGTGTGACCTTGGGCAAGTTATACAACAGCTGTTTGCCTCAGTTTCTCCATCTGTAAAGTGGGGTGGTGCAGTACTTCTGTCATGTGGTAGTACACGTGCCTTCAATGAGACAATCAGTGCCAGCACTTAGAACGAGGCCTCGGAAATAAATGCTCTTCAGTAAATATAGCTGCTATTTTTCTTTCTCTGCCCTCTTGTCTTCGTCTACCTCTTTTAGGTTTATTACTTTGGGGATTCACTTCCCTTATCTGTAAAATGGGGAGGTGGATCAGGTGGACTAGCAGCCTGGGATTCTAGTTGGTTCTGGTTTGTTTTCCTGCTTGGCGTACTTTCTATAATTGTAATGTTCTTTGTTCTCTGCCCATTTAAAATCATCATATTAGGGCTTTGGCATGTTTGTTTGATTTTACGGACTTGCTCAAAATTCATGATCACAATTAAGCTTGTGCAGCTGCCTTGAGGCAGCTCAGTGTTCTTGCTAATGCCACTCTCTGGCTTTCTGGGACCGATCACCGTTAGCATTGGTACCAAGGGGGAACGTAGAAGAAGTGGTTCCCTCATGGGCCCCAAGTCTCTGTGAGAGGACCGCAAGCTGGGCTTACACTTTGACCTCAGAAGAGGTCTAGGTCTTGGTGATATGATCTAAGGGCTAATACTTCATGCTGGGGTGTTCCGTGATTCTGTTACTAATGTAAAACTACTCCTATCTTTTTTGGGGTGGCTCATTGATACATATAGGCTTTTTGTTTGTTTATTTGTTGGTTTAACATGGGAGAAGATTGGCCTTTCCTCTAGTAAGTCAGGAGGTGGGTTTTAACAGAGCTTGTGAGGTTGACCAGACTCTGAGGACAGGTGTCCTGTGGTGGTCATAACTGTTTAGTATTAGGACATTATTGCCAAAACCGTGACACCGTGACTTGTTCTTCCAGTTCTTTGCTCATTCTCTGCACTCATACCGCCCTGTATTCCTGCTTGAATACGAGCACATGGAACTTCCTATCTCACATTTCTGGTATAAGTAGGTGATGACACTATTTTATTTATATCTTTTCATGCTAAAACGATGGGAGAGCCTCTGGCCTACTTTCACGTCCCCAGAGACCTGTCCTCAGAGAGCCAGTCTCACTGCTGTCATGATTTTGGTTTATTTGCTGATAAAAGTGTTGTGTGATGTGTTGGCCAAGGGCCGCATGGGAATAGGAAGAGGGAGGGCATTAAGGAGATGATAAACACCAACTCTGTCAAGTTGGTTTTAGGCACTTTGCCTTTGTTTTATGACTTAATATGCACAACAGTCCTATAAAGTGGGTGTTATGGAACTTCTGTACATCTCACAAAGAGATAGAATGACTTGCACAAGCTTACACTAATTTTGCCCAGGCTTTCTATATTGTCTTTGCTTCCAGTAGCAACTTTGTATCAGAATTGGGGCAAGATACACAATCCCTTCTTTTTGGAGAGAACACAGTATGGGTTCACAAACTGTCCATGGTGGCCTGTGAGGAGACCGCTGTGTTTCATCCGACCCTCAGTTAGAGTTGAAGCAGCATGAAAAAGAAGCCTCCATAGAAAAGAGGTGATGGAGGAAGCCCTCAAGGCTCGCTCCAGGGCTGGCTACAGGGAAAGCAGAATGGATTGCACTCGCCCCAGATGAGGAGAGGTCAACAGAAAGTGGAGGGAAGTGTGTCAGGGATAACCAGCTGAATATAAGTCAGCAACGTGATGCTGAGGCTAAGAGGGCAAGGTGGACCCAAGAGCCAGAGAAGGGGTGGGTACTAGACTGCGGCTGGCTTTGTACTCAGCACTTAATGGTCACACCCAAGCCAAACAGGTTTGTGATCTACACCACTAGAGAAGAAGGAGAAGAAATACAGAACATTCAGAGGGGAACTCAAAATGTATGGAAATAACGCCCATGGGGATATTCCACAGCAGCTTTGGTGACTCTGAGTGATTGTTAGTCATCTTCAGCGATAAATGAGATAAGAGAAAACCTTATACCTTTGTCTGGGAGGGGCTGGGATTTATAGACCCACTTTAGTGAGATAGAGGAAATTGATCAAAGTCTCCCTAGCCTCTTTATATATGAAATTCATCGAGTTTCATGGCAATAGGTATGTGAAGGCAATTTGTAAGCTATAATGAGGCAGGAAGACATTTGGAAATTGAAGACCTTAAAAATTGAATTCCAGGATTGACCTAGGCTAGCTCTATGATCTAAGCAAGTCACATCTTCCTCTTGTTTCAACATTCTTAAGAGAATAATAACACCTGTCTCATCAATCTGATGGACTTGTCAGGATCAGTTGATAGAAAATATGTAAATATACTCTGTAAACTTAAAGTATTTTATAAAATGTTTTATACTTAATATTGCACAAATATCCAGTGTTCTATAAAATGTGCAGACAGTTGCATCTTTTGGTGTATGAAGTGTTCTAAGATGAGTGATAGTGGCAGGTTTTAGTCCGCCATCCATTGTGGCTTCTGTTCTGGTATGTTTGCTCTTAAAACTGAAGAGTAGGGAGAAAATAAAGATGAAAAATATGACTTGATATTTCAAAATGTCTCAGATGAACATGGTTAATACCAGAATGTTGAAACTGAATATAGATATATCAGTATGTGAAATTTGAAACAAAAGCTACTGGCAAGTTTAAGAGTTATCTCTGACTATAGTAATATCTTATTACTAACATTCATAATCATAGTCTTTTCTAGATATTTCTGTAAGAATGTTGACTTTGAAGCCCACACAGGTAACTCTAGGATTTGTGTCTGCCTTGTCTGAAGAAATCAGTCAGTAAGGAGGGTTCCTTTTTCTTTAGGTGGGTAAATGTGATGAGATGGATGGTACATTCAAGAATAAAGAGAAGGGCTTCTCCAAGCTGATTTACATATTAATTACTTAAATTACTCCTTAATTTAGTGCCTGCTAATAAACTGTGCCTTGGAAATGTTTCCGGAACGTTTATTGGCTGCAGTAATTCTACCTACAGTGTATGCAGATCACATCCTCATTAAATATTGACGTGCTCATGAAATGTTAATAGAATGTTAATGTGAAGCACAGGGGAACGTCCTCACTGGGAGCTGGGAGCTGGCTGAAAACTACCCGCCTCCTGTCTTTTCTTTATGTTCTATCTTCTTGCTCTGTTTTTCTCTTCATTTCCCCATCATCAGGAGATTCAGATTTGCTCTTTGATCTGGCTGTCTCAGGTACAAAACTTTTAAAAGAGAAAGAAAAATTCATTGATTGATGGGAGTTTAACTGTTCTCCCCTCCTGCTTTCCTGAACTGGAATTCCCGGTAAGAACCAGAAAGAATTCTCCTAAAAGGAAGAGAGTTATTCAGGCTCAGCCTAATGAGACTCTCCTGCTCAGGCAGATTACCCAGAGAAGACCATGAAGAGGGAAGGAGCCTTTCAAGGACTTCAGCAGTGGTCCTTCCCTGCTTGGCAGGAGAAAGGATTTAGTTAGAGTTTACTTTCAGCTTTCTCAGAGAAAAAACAGCCAACCCAGAACATGTTTTCCCCAAAGAGACTGTAAGGAAGAATTATTATCATAAATTATAAGAACAGTAAAGGCTGTGTTCATGATGATATTCAATGCATCATTATTCATGTGAGCATATGTTGCAAATGGTTGAGAAGTCCCACAAAGTGAGATGGTTCATCTACTTCTTAGACAGTCATGGTGGTGAGAAGGTGAGAATGATGAAGACTGAGAAAACTGCCCATGATGCCTGAAGTGTAAGGAGGTTGAATATGCAAACTGTTTACCTTGTGGTTATGGTTAGGTGTAAACGCAGTGCTGGAGGAGCATCTCCAGTTGGAAGCAGGTGATTTGTTACTAGGGTCCTGTCAATGCATATAATAATGTGTGTATACATGTGTGTGTTATGGTTTGTGCAGAAAATAATGGAAACACATTTTTATTAAAATCCTGCTCCTTTGGTTGTAAATAATTCACCCTATATGGAGCTCCATTACTTCACTATTCGGAACCCTGTCTGTATCAATAAAACAGCACTTCCGTTTACTTTCCCTTCTTCTCCTTTTTCTTCTCTCTCTCTTTTTTCTTCCCTCCTTCCGAATATTCTTCCTCTTATCTCTCTTCCTCCCCCTCCTTGTCCTCTTCATTCCTTGTCTGCTCCTGCTTGCCTTTTTTGACCTCCTACCTTGTGCTGAGTCCACTACACAGGCCCAGTCTGAGCCGCCTGGTCTCTGCCAGGGACTCTGCTGGGGCCTCCAGAAGGACTGTGCTTTCTCTCTTACTCGCTACTATCCATTCTGCATACTTCTAGATCTTTTCAAAACAAAAAAGGTCGTGTCACTGGCCTGTCTAAACCTCATGGTTAACATCTTAGGGTCTTAGAATGACACCCCACATAGCCTTGGGGCAGTGGCTGGCCCACCTCTATGCTCCCTTGGCTCGCTCTGCCCCTCTCGGGCCCCTGGAACCCAAACTGCTGCCTGCACAACTCCAGACCCCTCCACAGTGTAGACCAAGCTGTGTGCTGGCCTGCCCGAAACACATCCTACTCAACTCACGGGCTCTGTCCTTTCCCTTTACCTGGAATGCTTTGCTCCCAGAACTTGACAGGCAAACTCTTTCTTATCCTTTGATTTTCAGTAGTCCCTGGTTATCTAAACTCTCCTCCTCAGGCCTTCCCCATTACTCTTTAGCACCTCAACCAGGAAATTTTTTTTTCATGGCACTTGTGATAAACTATAACTACCTCTTTTGTTTTATCTGTCTCTCTCAATTAGAAGGAACGCTCTGTGAGGTCAGAGCCCTGGTCTCTCTTGTTCTTAACTTTGTGGGGCCAAGGCATCTTCCTGGTAGATAATAGGTGCTCAATTACTATTATTGATTGAGTGAATAAAACACCATTCCTGCTGCTGAATTGTTCATAGTCTGGAGGGAGAAACAACATGAGTTGGTGCTGATGAGAGACACCAACTCAGGGCGGTGTAGCCCTTGGGGAGGCAGCAGATGACTCCACTGGGGACTCAGAGGCAGCTTCAGAATTGGATGAGCTAGTTCTTTTGTGGGACAAGCAGCCTCCTCAGGAATCATTCCTTTGCTGACGTATGAATTTGAAGTTTAGAAACTTTAAAATAGAGTTTTGTTGTTTTGTTTTACTTTTGTTAATCCATGTGTATAGAATGGCTCCCTTAGTTGTGGTAGGGACGTCTCAAGCGAGCTTAAGGAAAGAGGAGAATTTATTAGACAGACCAAGAGGTTTTCAGAGGAAGCGTTGAGCAAACAAACCATTAGGACAGGGAAGTAGCCTTGCCTCAGGACCAAGTGGGACCAGCCACTCAAATGCCCCCAGAGGCCCCACTGCCTCTCCTCTTTTTTTTCCTTTGCATTTTGGCTTACTTTTCTTTCCTTTTTTATTTTTATATTGTAGGCTTACGTTCAGGTAGCTCCCAAGCTCACACCCCTTGGGTGCTGTCAGTATAGTGGGGCCAGTTTTCCCCTTTTCGTATGATAAGGGGAAAAGGGGAGGACACTGGGCCATTTTGTGTCACATGTCTCTTAGACGTGGTCCAGTCAACTAATGCAAGGGGTGAGATCTTGTAAGAATGTGGAAACTTCTGTGGGAAATATGTGATGAAAATGTAGGAGTTGAAGTCACAGAAGAAGAGTTGCTAGTTCCAGGAAAGGGAAGATATGACTAGGAGGACAAGAAAGGGGTTTTCTCACTTAAGCAAAAAGTCTTTCTTGTACTGTTTTGAAAAACTCTCCATAGGCACCTCCATGTGAGTGGAAACCAACAAGCAAAATATCCTCTTACAGGATCGAGAAAGGTTTTAGGAGATTTGGAAAACATGAGAGTTTTAGGTCCTACATACTGAAAATATACTTAGAGTACCATTTTCTTCTGGCCTCAAGAGCATTAGCTCGGTGATCTGGAGTGGATCTAGTTCCTTATTACAATGGAACCAACATTTTTGACATTTTCTGCAAACTGACTTCCCTTTCTGACCTGTTTCCTTTCCCACTTGCAGATTGTACTTGAGAACAGTAGCCGAGAAGATAAGCACGAATGTCCCTTTGGCCGAAGTAGTATAGAGCTGACCAAGATGCTGTGTGAGATCTTGAAAGTGGGCGAGCTGCGTAAGTACACTGGTTTCCCACATGGGTATGAAGCTTGGCAGAGACCTGGCTTCCAGGTTCTGTCCTGACCTGCACGAAGAATTCCCAAGGTACTGACAGCCATGCATGGGCATCACCGTGGCCCAAACACTGTTTGGCTCAGGTTTCCAATGTATGTATTTCTGCATGTCTGCTCTGGGAACAAATGTTATTAAAATCTACAAGAAAGGAAAAATTTGCAGGTACTGTGACTGATTTTCAAATACTATAAAAATGAGTGTATATTAAAACAGGCTTGCATTTAATATTCTTTTTAGGAGAAAAGATCTATGAGTTTCCTTTTTAAAATTCCAGTTTTTAACCTACCAGTAGACCATTTTCTTTTCTTCCTTTAGAAACAATTTTTCCATAGAAAGAAAAATTGAATACTTTAATGAAATCCTCTTGCTCCAAGTATCGAACTTGTTTAGAATACTTTCGCTAAGAAAGAAGGAATTATTGAAGAAAATGGGTAGCTGATCAAGAAAAATGTGGTCAGAGATATGCTCATTATTCTTTTTCTTACTTAGATTACAAAATTTAGGAGAGGACACCAGAAAAAGAGGGCATGATAATTTTCTTGCTTTTTATCCGTTCGCATAATTTTGTTTTAACCTGTTAAGATGAGTCTGATTCAACCTGGTCTGCAATCATTGTCAACAATGATCCCTCTTAAAGCGGCTGCCTTCTATTCCTTCCAACATCTATAGAGCCGACACAGATATAAATCTTCCCTTACAGGCTTAATAACTCGGGCGCCAGAGAAGACTGTTTATACCAGAGAAATGTTAGATGTTTGGTATTATTGTGAAAGCATAAATATTCAGTCACCTGCTTTAGAGCTTAAAATAATGGTCTGAAATGATTAATGGGAAGAAATCCAATGATTAAATTGGAAACGGGGGTATGTTTTATTTACAATGTAGAACTGACTGCAGATAACTGCTAAGATAAACTAGAAAATTTAGAACTTAGTAAGGAAAAAACTAAGAATTTGAGACTGTGTGACAAAGCACAGCAGATGTTGTCGTCCTCCAGTGTGGGTGGGTGGGGGAAAGAAGCTGAAGTTGACGTGGAGCTCCCGTGAAAGTTCATTACTTATGAAGTTATTACATGAGGGCTTTTTTGCGTTAGTAGAGTTGCATCCTGACCTGAGAGGTTTCTGTGTCACTCTACTCGGGTTCCCTGATCTCCAGTGTTAATGTTTCAGTTTACCTGGATCCTTGATGTGAGTTATCCTTCCTTCTCCTCATTAGACTAACTGGTTGCGATTTATGTCTGCTGTATAGCTTACTGCTTCTTCAGCTGAAGGATTGAAGTCCTGCATCAAACAAATCCTACTGAATTCCTCAGTCTGATAACTGTGACTATTTCATATATAGCTCAATTTTGTGGGGGAAACTGTAGAAAGTCACTTGCTAAAAAGCATTGCAAGACCATCTAAGATTTTCAGAAACTGGAGAACAGTCATGCTGTACTTGGCTGGTACTTTGTGTCCAGTTTATTGCCCCACATGGCCCTTTTCTTGCCCCTCCTCCATTTTCATCTTCCCCAGTGGCCTTCTTTGGCTATCAGCTCTCACCTGGATGGCAGCAGAAGGTACACTCTTTTCTGCTTTGGCTGCCATACCCAGCTTCCTGCTGTTCTCCTTTGCCCAGTGGACATGTGTCTGTCATGCTAAATGTTAACACAGAACAGAGATGTGGTGGAGTAGAAGAAGAAGGTTGGGAATAAAGGGGAGCTGGGTTCTGTCTCTGTCACTTAACGACCTTCATGTCTTTGGATGATGTATTCACAAACTTCACTGTGCTCTTACATCCCCACATTTTCCCCAGAAATAGATTGGTGGTATTTTGGGTGATGATTTGAGTAGTCGTGTTCATTTTGTCTTGATTGCAGGTAACCTCAATGACTGAAATTGCAGTGGTAGGAGTGAGAGGAGCATCCCGGGAACACATAATATCTAACCTGGGGGGACTAACTTGGGAAAGATGGCCAAATTCCAGGCCATGTGCAGGCAGGGTAAATGTGCATCTGATTTGGACTCTCCTCTGTGTCGGTGGGGTCCCATCTGGTGGGCGGAAAGGGACTATGGTGGCAGGAGTCTGAGCAGACAGAGCTGCTCAGGTGAATGTCAGCTCTGTGTTTCAAGGGAGAAGGGTGGGTACAGAATAGAGGCTGAACTTTGGCTGGTGCAGAGCAGCCCTCTCAGACTTTTGAGGACCTGGTAGTCAAGCCAGGAACCAGGACAGAACTGCATTCCTATGGGCTGAGATAACAGAGTGGGGATGAAGGCAAATACCTTGGGGATCCCTGTGAGTGCCCTAGGGGCTGTTCTTGCACTACGTATTATTCCATATCTCACTTTCTGCTGCAGAAAAATCTTCTAGCATTCTGCCACAACTCAGCTCCTGGTCAGGCCTGGTCTCTGCAGTGAGGTTGGGCTTGAACAGCCGGGGCCTGACATACTCATGCCAGGTTCCCTTCATCTAAGATGACAAATGCATTCATTCATTTGTTTAATAAAAATCTATTAATTACTTACAATGTGCCAGGGACTATGATGGGCACTGCAGGTACAGATATGGTCCCTGTCCCCCAGAAGCTTCTACCTGAGAAAGTATAAGAATGAATTGGAACTGATACTTTTTCCTATTAGTTATAAGTCATTATATATATATTTAAATGCCCGTTATCTGTTGTAAAGCATAATTTTCCAATGTTTTGATAGATTAAGTTCTCAGGTTGACCTGTTGCTCACCACCCACTGCAAAGGCCATTGTGGACATTTTGCAAGGCTTACAAAAGAGTCCCACGTTTCTGAAGTCCATATGCCCAAATGAGTTGTTTTCTGCTCATAAAATATTAAAGGATTGCTACATTCTGATTGAATGCTAGACATCAAATGATGAAACACCCTGTGGTAAGAGGAAAATTGCTTTTTAATGGATTGCCTTTTGCCCGTTGCCATATTAAGTAAGTTACAACATGAAAAACAAATCTGAGTGCACCCTTATGTTGAAGGAGATATCTATTTTTCTTCTGAGGAAAATTAGTTTCATATAAAAATCCATCTTCCTTTGGTTTGTATGTGTCTGCTTTTCTCCATTCCCAAGTTCATGGTTCTTCTCAGACTTGTGTTGGTAATTGACCTGGAAGATCATGGGCATGTTAGATCTATAAGCAAGTACTGAGACCAAAGAAGTACTCAATTAAAAATCTACCTGTAGATTTTCTAAAGTAGGAAGATTCAATTTTCTAGAAATGCTTTGTCTTTTGAGGAAACTCACTTCTGAAATACCAATTATATTTTGGTATCTAAAGCAAACATATTAAGTTTCAGTTAAATGGCTGGTACCAAATATTTATACACAGATTTTTTTTAGATTCCTTTTTTAAAAGTGCTGTTTTTCTGCTTTCCAGTTATTGACATTGCAAGAGACAAATGTTTTAATAGTGTGGTCTAAAAAACAATGCCTATTTATATTCTCAGAGCACTTTAGGTTATTAAATTGAAGTCTGTAACACCCCCAGGAGTTAATCAAGATCAATAACATCTATGTTTATTAATGAAAAGAAGACTTACACTTACTGCATATTGTCTAGGGTCACTGAGTTCAAACTGGTGTTCAGGATGCAGTGTAGAAGGAGGCAGGAAAGTTGAGTGATTGCATTTTGGCCTCTGAATGACCCATCTTTGAATCACAGCTCAGCTACTAATTGGATGCCTTGGGTATGCTTCTTCTCTATTCTGAGCTTCTGGTTCCTTCTCTATAAAATAAAGATACTATCCACTGCCCATAGTTGTTGGGAGGATTAAATGAGGAAATGGATGTTGCTTTTGTTGGAAAATGGATAGTTTTTTTGCAAGTGATAGAATCTCACTTTCTATAAGCAAACTCCGGGTTAAGTGAGGGAGGGAGGGTGCTCTGGCTTAAGTGACAGCTGGAACCCCAGGACGTGGAACAATGTCTCTTGTTTCTTCATGTTCTACATTTTGACTAAAATTATTCTTTTTATTGTTTTCTCTTAGTTTCAATTTTAAAAATCACAAAGAATACTTATGGACCTGGATGTGGTCACACATCCCCATGGTCTGGGTTGTATAATTGGCACCCGGTTAGAAGAACAAGGTTGAAGTAGTGGGAGCAAGTTTTCAAAAGAAGAGATATTTTTGTGTACCCAGGGTGGGTGAGGGTGGAGGGAAGCAGGAGGTGGTGCCCTTCCAGAAGAAGAGAGGCACAGCACAGACAAATCCATAGATCCTTGTTACAGATGTGGAAGCCTTATGAGGATACTCACCTCCTAACAGGGGCTAAAAAATGGTAACTGTTGTTTTTATCATTATAGTACTGTCCCCAAAGCAATAATAAATTCTGGAGGGATGCAAGGAAAGCTTGATTTCTGATACAAATAAGTTAATTACTTATCTTTTGGATATGTAGCACCTCACCCCATTATATTCCAATGTCAGGTAAAGCTATTTTTTTTTTTGTCTTTCATTTATTCATTCATTCATTTAATAACTATAGTACTCCTTCTCTATGAATCAGGATCTAATGCCTGATGACAGGGACTCAGAACACATACTCCATCCTCATGCAGCTCACATGCTGACTGGAGAGTCGTTCACATAAACAAGTGATTATAAAACATTTTGCCACTTGTAACATTACATTTAAGTTATATTAATGTCACTAAGAGGCAGTGGTAAGTTTTTTCTGTTCATGGGGAGGCGGACAGGCTAAGAAAGGAGAGTCTTGGAGGATGTGACACAGAAGAGGAGATACTTGAGTGTGTAGAATCACAAAGATGAGAAGAATAACCAGGCAGGCACGGGTGTGTGTATGGTGGGCAGTGGCTGTTGAAAATTCCAGGCAGTGAGATGTAGGTGGAAAGATCTGGAGGTTCAGAGAATTCTAGTTCCATGTGGCTAAAGCAGAGGCCTTGAGGGAGCAAGCAAATGAGGAGGTGCTGGCAGAAGACATGAGAGTCAGATCATAAGGATTAGTTGTGCAGAGGAGTTTGGAATTCACCTTACAGCCAGTGGGAACCAATAGAAGGATTTTTAATAAGAAGAAGAAATGTCCCGGTCCTGGGCATAAAATCCTAGAATTGGATTGTGTTTTCTGGGAGTGACAAGAACTTGTGAGCATGATAATGTACAGGGCCAGGACCAGAGACAAGCTTACCTCACTCCAGCTCCAGCCCAGAGAGTATATCACTTGGGAGGCTTTGGGCTGCAAATAATAGAAATCCCAACTCAAAATGGCCACTGTAAGAAGCACATTCATGGAATGTCATAATGTCAGAGTTGAGTAGGTCCTGGGGTTGGTTAACTGTTCAGTGGTGTCATCAAGGACCCAAGTTCTTTCCATCTTTTGGTTCTGCCATCCTTGGTGTACCAAATTTGTCCTCAGGCTGGTAGCAAAGTGGTGGCTACCATCACATGGTCCAGAAGAACAAGAGGCTGTCTCTTCCACTGAATCTCTTTTAGGTGTGTGGAAATGTTTCTAAAAGCCCTTCAGCAGTCTCTCTCTCGTGTCATTGGCTAACATTGTGGCCTGTGCCTCTGCCTAATCCAGTCATTGATAAGGGAGGTGGAACTTTCTGGAGGCCAGACGGTCATTAGCCACCCCCTAGACTAGAAATGACACCAGCCTTCCCTGGGTATATGGGCACAGGATGGTAGATAACTAAAGAAAATTGGGATTCTGCTAAGATAGGGAAAGTAGCTACTTGAAACCTTAAATATACCCCTTCACTTTAAAAAGTCTTTCTGCATTTTTCTTACTGCTACAGAAAACTATAACAAGTTGAAATCAGATTACAGCCCTCTGTCATTTTGCCTTTGTTGGGAATTGGGGAAATGTGCTAGTATTTTTTTTTAATGTAGCAATATCAAAGCTTGCAGAAAAATGGAAATTGAGGTTTGATTATTATGTATTTCATTTTTCATCACTAAGATGCTAGGACTCCACTACCTTACTTTTCCTTTTGGAAAATGGATATTTCCACTTCCTTGATTATGCTTTCATGTGTGGATAATTCTCAGGTGTATTTTGAAGGTCAGAATAGACATACATTTGTGATTGAAGGCTTCATATTTCTCTGAAACAGTTGTACCATCTTTACGTGTTTGACCATAGATAATGAAATTAAAATTTAATAACTACTTCTCTGTTTAAAAAAATGAGAACGAAATCTACATCATACACTATGAAAATGTTCAGCATTTCCTTACTTTGTCTTTCAGTGGCAATATTTATTATAACACACCAGTGGTGCTGAGTGCAACACCTTGTGTAATTCATCACCCAGACACCTCTGCTTTAGCAAGTAAAATTAACACAGGTGAGCAATCTGAAGGACTCTTTGGAGTGCAGCAGCAATTAGAATAGACACTTAACTCTGGGACACTGGTGTTTTCATACTTTGAGAAGTACCATCCATCACTTTCATTCTCAGAACACTCCGGCTAAAGAAAACTCAAGAAAATTAGCTTTTAACAATTAAACCTCTTACGGACCTTTTTTTCACCTAATATTAGCTTGTACCCACGCTCCATGGAAAGCTGAAGCCTCTCAGATCTTGATGCTGTCTTGAATGTTCATATTCTACTTCTACTTTCGTATTCTACTTCAGCCTTAAGTTAAACATAAAAACAAACAAAATAAAATAAATGGTCTAGGCCTGAGCCTGGCTTTAGAAAGTTACATCCACTTTTGGCCCAAATTACAAATGTCATAGGAGAGAGTATAGAAGTCATTCGCAAGTGATTGTTTAAAATAATAATAAAACTGATATCAGGATTTATAATAGTATTATCACAAGACAGAAGGACTTAATGTAAGATTCTTGCATTCAGAACCAGAAGCCCTGGGTAATAGACATAGCTGATGTCAGGGCTTTGTCGGGATGGTTAGCCATCTCCCTCCTTAGTCTCCCATTTGTAACATGGGGAAATGATGATGATCATCATCATTCTCATCTAGAATCAGATGAGAAAATGTAGATTAAAGTGTTTTATTAGCTGTAAAATGCTCTATTCATGAAAGTAATAACATTGACTTGAATCTGCATATTTAGAGACATGGAGATGTATCCCATCCTGTAGCAAAGCCAACTCTTTCTGTGAATTTCTGGTGGCTGTCTTAAGAATTTGCCGTTCTGTGGTGTTTTGCTGGTGTTTCAGAAGGCAGTACTTGTAGATACCTCTAAAGTCACAATGTAATAGTTATCTCCATAGGAAGTGATTGCTGAGAGAAATGGAATTTGGCAGTTTAAAAGACCAAATCAAGCACATCTCGATTATAAATAGATGAAAATAATTTATGTTTATCCTAGGCTTTTTTAGGACTTGCTCCTTTGTACATTATTTCTGAGAGATATGTAGCCGGAAGCAATCAGTCTCCATTTCTGTTGTCTCTCAGGTTATAATTGAGAGGGTAGCCTCGTAGATTTGCCCACCCTCATAATGGAGAGAGACACAGAAATGTTGAAAGAACACAGATGCCCACTGTCTTCTCCTTCTGCCTTATAGAAATACTGTTCCTCCAGGGTCATCTCAAACACAGGTTTAGGTGACTGTTCTGATTCCTCCCGTGACACCCATGTGCGAGGACATCACATCCTCCTCTAAACTCCCACAGCACTTCCTCTGTGCCTCTTTGTTATACTTTCTACTGTTTATTAATACTTTTTTTCCTTTAATTTCTAGGTTGTAACTCCTAAAAGTTGAGGTGGTTTATAGAAAAGCATAAAGATAATTAAAAAATAAACAAATGGTGAAAATAAAGGCAAATAAAAGATAAAATTAAAAAAGTGAATTATGACTGTTTGCAAAGTGCATGTTTTAAAGGCCATTGTATTAACCAATTGTGGACCTTGAATTTGGCTCTAAAATTCATTTGTCCCAGGGAAGCAAGAGAAGCCGAGTGAGAGAAAACAGGTCAGTGCACGTCTCACCTGAATAAACTCCTTGTGAAAACCCAAATGCTAATTTCAATTGATGCTAAAATAGTATTTGAGAACATTTAATATCATTTGTTAAAGATGATGGACTAGGACACATTTGTAGCACTATTTCTTTTTAAAAATGTACTGTACAGCCACAAGCCAAAATTATATTTAAAAAAGTTATAACAAAACAGCTTTCCCAATAAAAACTGGAACTAAAGTAGGGTGCTATAGGATGCTAATGGTCACCATTATTGTTTCTCCTTGTTCTGGAAGACACATACAAATAGAGGAATAGTTCATTGATAGAAACAAAGTATTTTGAATTATAGACAATAAAACTATCTAGAAATCCCCAAGGAAGCAAAGGAAAAGCTGTTAGAATTAATGTAATTTAGAAGAGTATCTGCATAGCAGATAAACAAAACTTAGTAGTGTTTCCATATGTCAGCAGTAATTAGTTAATTATAAAATGGATAAACAGGATTTTTTTTTAGCAATGGCAATAAAAATGCAAACTGCTTCAGAATGGAAAACTTATGTGAAGAAAACTGTAAGACTTTACTAAAATATGCAATACAAGTTTCAAATAAATAAGTAAACAAATGTTTTATTCCTGGTAAGAAAACAATATTGTGATAAAGTTGTAAATTCTCCCAAATCAGGCTCAGATCTCATTTCAAAATACCAATGGGAACTAGGATGGAAACTTCACAGAATGATTGTAGAGTTCATGTGGAAGAATAAGGAGGTGAAAATTGGTGAGGAAGAACTGATAAAGAAGAGCAATGAAAAATGAATGGAAATAAAAATATATTTCTTTTTTTAAAACATTTTTTGCCAGAAAGTCCAAAGAACTCATTCACCTAGGTTCACCTATTGTGTTCACGTTTTGCCATATTTGCTTTCTCATTCTCTCTCGACACACACAACACAAACACATACACACATTCACACATATTGTTGTAAAAACATGAAAAATATGTTTTTATGGCAGAAAAATTTTTTTCATATAATTTGAATAAAAAAGTCAAAATTGATAAATAAAAATGATTTTAAATTGGATCCAGCTCTGGCATGTTCTCTCTTAGAGAGAGCAAAAGGTGCTGGGAACCCTGCCTAGCAAGAGCATGGGGAGGGGAGGGAAGGCTCGGGTGCTGATGGACAAGGCATCATCGTGCAAGCAGTGTCAGGAGCCTGGCTCAGAACATCTGCTCACAGATGGAGGTCTGAGAGAGGCTCGCCGCTGCCTGATGTCTCCCCAGTGCAGGTCAGGGGGTGTACGTCGATGAAACTTACTTCCACCTTCCCTTCTGTTCTTCTACAGCACTGTGGGTGTGGCTTACCTGAAATCCAGTGGTCATATACATGAGGAACTATGGATTTCAGGACATGCTGCTTTTTTATAAGTAGGGACATCATAAAAAACAGAAAAACATAAAAGTAACGTGATCCCTGGTCACATAGATAAGATAGAGGAGAAGATAAAGGAGTAGATAAGGAGGCTATTTGCATGAATGGCATCTTCACTCCTATCTGTAGAATCAATCTAGTATTAAAGTTACTAGTCTCATTCCAAAAATGTAAAGTGTGAAAACCATCTTCCCCCAGTTCTACACCCCAACCCACAAGCTATTCTTTTTCCAGAGCAATAATCACCCTCATCACTGTTTATCGTAGGCTTGCGATGCACCAGGCCATGAGCTAAAAGGTCCTGTATGTTGTAAAAGTAGAATGTTAATTTGGAAGGGCAGCATGAAATTGGAGGGAAAGTATAAGCAGAATTCTAGAAGATTCAAATAGGTGGTAAAGTATAATAAAATAGGTAACAAAAAGAAAGGAATTTAAACAACAGAAATCAGGATATCAAACTGCACTGAAATGCTAACCTGTAGGGTTTTTAAAACCAAAATGTACATGAGTAAAACAAAAACAAACAAGAAAAACCCGGAAGCATACCCACAGCTTCAGTCTGTGACACACTTCCCTTTGATGCTGTGGCTTCCCATCCTCCTGAGTTCCCCTGAGGGGGTCCCCAGTGGTGGGGAGAGCAGGGAGGGCAGAAAGCTCTGGGATGGCTTTTAAAACTTCTCATGGTTAACCTAAGGCCTTTGGATAGAGAGATTTTCATGGTCATGGCGTATATTAAGAGGTAGACGAGAGTGCAGTCCTGGAGCCCTGGGCACTTGAACTTCAATCGAAAACCACTTGCTGGTTGAAAGACAAGTAGAAAGAATTTATTTAAAAAAAAAGACCACTGCCATTTATAAGATGCTTTCTATATGGCAGGCAATTCCCTGAGGTCAATACTCTGTTAGCCCTTACAACGTCTCCATTTACAAATGAAGGGCCTGGGACTCTAGGAGAGGTTAAGTAGACTGAGGTCACAGACACTAGATGCAGTTAACTGCTGTGGGGTGCTGTTGTGCTGTTTACTCTTAACTACTGTGCAATGCCGTCAACCACTGTTTTCATTTTTTAAAATGTCCTATCTTCCTCACAGACTGTAAACTCCTTGAGATTAGACTCAGAGTGAATTCATCTCCCATCCCAGCCTCTAGTCCAGTGCTTTATGTATAGTCTGCATTTAATAAGTATTTATTGCATGAATAGAGTACCTTTCTATTTGCTTCAGGGTCAGTTCCAAAAATACTTTTCAGACATCAGTAAATTTTTTATGAACTTTGTATTTTACCCTGAAACCTCTCAAACAGCATCCTTTCTTCTTCTAAAGTAAGTGAGCATGAGTTATACAAAAGGGCTCCTCTTCATCCCTCCCCCTGCTGGGGGTAATCTGGTGAGAAGACCTACTGAGTCCAAATTTGAATTAGAAAATATCAACACTACAGTATGTTCCCCAAAGAGGAAAAAACGATCTATTTTCAATCTAGTGTTTCAGAATACACAGCTGTGTGACTTGCTAATTTATGATATTCCCAACTGCCTCCAGTCAGCTGTCAGCTTGCAGCTTCCTTCCCACCTACCCCTTGCTACAGGGAAAGGGGCAGACTCTAACCAGTCCAGAGCTTGGCCGCCCGTGGGGATGTGGAGAGGCTAGTAAATTACTCCTCCAAAGATGCCTCCTGTCCAATCGGGTGCTCCCAGCCGCTAGGACCTGAAGGGAGCCAGTGGCTGCTATAGGCTGGGAAGTCAAGCTGTCAGCTCCTTGCAGGTCCGTGCCAGCTGCCCACATGTCTTTCTGGAGTGTGGTCATTCCCTGCCTCCAGGGAGCAGGACACAGCTTTGGATCCCAGTAAACAAGCACAATGTGGTTTCCCTTAATTTGGCTTTCCAAGGGTTTTGGCCACAAGAACAGATTGCAGCTGTGGCCTGAGCATCTTTAGAAGTGTGAATCTTTTTATTTTTTTCCCTGAAGAAGCTATTTTGAGCTTTATAATTACATATCTCCATGTTGTTTTTTCATAGAGTGAGTAAGGAGAATGACTTGCATTTTTTTAAATAGAAATCTGCTGGTTTCTTTGCTCTTCTGTCTTGTGTAACCCAGGCCAATGATTCCTGAATTTGGCTGTGCATCAGATTCACTTGGGGGAGCTTCTGTGAAATATAAATTCTGCAATGGAATCTAGAAATCAGCGTGTTTAATAAACTCCCCAGTTCATTCCCATGCAGCTAGACTGGCTCCTCCTAAGTTTGGGGACCTCTGTTGCACCCCCATCCCCTCCTCCATGGTAGCTCAGATCATAGTTAAATGGACATCTTTATGGAGTGATAAGAGCTCTAGATTTGGAATTAGAAGATCTGGATTCTAATTCTACCTCCACTACCTCCACTACTGACCAGCTCTACACAAGCCTCTTCTCCTATGTGGTCCTCAGTTTCCTCTGGTGTAGAACATTGTTATTGCCCATGTGGCTGCCAGCTTCAAAGCTGCTGTGTTAATCCAAGTCCTTTTTATGTACCCAATATAGTGACTCTAACCACTAAATTAGTTAACTAGCACTCTGCCATCATCAATTCTTGAATGAGATGTGTATAACCTAGATTGGTATTGGATTCTGTGGGAAAGAATTAAAGAAATGTCCAAGGACCTTGTTAGGAGAGGCTCCTAGTGACCAGGCAACCTTGCAGCGTGGACCAAAGGACTTGTTTTCTCCATGCTGATATGACTACTCTCACCTTTGGAACATAAAATTTAGTTTAACGTGTTTTTCCCATTCAGAATTTTTCCTCTTTTGAATTATCGAGTTTATTGCCAGCAAAGACTCCTTTGAGAAGAATTAAACCTTA